>NC_089512.1:33970593-36370593 GCF_036850995.1 Saccopteryx leptura | reverse complement strand
TGGAATGTCTGGGAATCCATGTTTTCCTCCCCTTTGTATTTACAATACAATGCCAAGGGCCATCCTGGTTTTACACCAATCACACAGTACAGAGATTATTATAAAAAATCCCCTGCACACTTTAACCCAAATTAATAAAATATTCTTCAAGCCTCTTAAAATATTAATATTAATTCTGTAGCTTTTGGTACAACACCTATGGGTGAAGTGGCGCAGTGGCTCCTCACATCGAACTGGGACACAGAGAACCCAGGTTCGAAACCCCGGGGTCGCCAGCTTGAGCACAGCTCACCAGCTTAAGCCCAAGATCGCTGGCTTGAGCAAGGGGTCACCAGCTTAAGCCCAAGATCGCTGGCTTGAGCAAGGGGTCCCTCCATCAAGAAACATGAGAAAGCAATCAATGAACAAATAAGATGCCGCAAGGAAAAATTGATGCTTCCCATCTCTCTCCCTTCCTGTCTGTCTGTCTCTCTCTGTCTGTCACAAAGAAAGATTTCCCATATTTTAATTTTGCTGTTGTCAAATCAGTATATTACATAATAAAAATGTTAGTTATTTCCACTTAGGGAAAAAATAATAGATTTTACTAATCTATCACATATTCATATGAAAAGTACTGCTACATTACAAGTATTGATATTTTCCCCCTAAATTCAAATGTCTAAAGTAGAGTGGGAAACTAAAGAGAGCACTTACTTCTAACATAAAAACATTCAATAGCTGTTTTCTAAAGTGGAGTGAGGGTTGAGGGATTGTGAAATAGATGAGGATTTACCTAAACACCTAAAACTCTCAAAACTTCAGAAGTATAATCAATTAATGGAAACAAAGAAAAATACGGAAGATCTTGTTAAATTAGTATTTGCAGAAGACTGCATAATAAAATTAAATAGTAGATATAAATGTGAAATAAATTTTAACTTTCAAAATCATCTTGAGAATCAAATGCCATTTTTATAATCCTAAAATGAAAATGCAGTATGTTTATTTTACTTTGGGAGCAAAAGCATAAAAATTAAAAGCCTGAAAATTTCCAAATGTCAACTGATGTTGTCACATTCCAAGTCTTAGCGGAGACCAGAGACCAGTTAGAAAATCATCTTTGCAATTCTACACTAACTTCCACACAACCAGGGCCCTCTAACATGTTTCTCATGCAAGAACTTTTTTGTGTGTGTGTGACAGAGACAGAGAAAGAGAAAGAGAGAGGGACAAATAGGGAAAGAGGCAGAAGGGAAAGAGATGAGAAGCATCAATTTTTTGTTGTGGCACCTTATTTGTTCATTGATTGCTTTCTCATATGTGCCTTGACAAGGGTTAAGGGGTCGTCTACAGCAGACCGAGTAACCCCTTGTTCAAGCCAGCGACTTTGGGTTCAAGCTGGTGAGCTGTGCTCAAACCAGATGAGCCTGTGCTCAAGCTGGCAACTTCAAGGTTTCGAACCTGGGTGCTCTGCGTCCCAGTCCAACGCTCTATCCACTGCACCACCGCCTGATCAGGCTCATGTAAGAACTTTCAGAGATGATCAAAATGTCCAACTCCTACAGTCCATGTAGCTATTGAGCACTTGAAATGTGACTAATACAACCAAATTTTAAATTTTATTTAAATTTAATTAGCTATAAGTGGTTAGTGGCTGCCATATTGGAAGAGCATATTCTAGATCAGGGGTCTCAAACTCAACTCAGCATGTGGGCCGCAGAGCAAGATCACAGCCGTTCAGCGGGCCGCACTAGGTCTACAAAAGGCAACTGTTACGCAACACTTTTCTCACTGCAGTTGAAAACAAAAAAAAATCAGTACAACAAGCACAATCGTACATGCAGTTTACTCAGTGTCACAAAACGACCAGAAACTGTAGTTCGCATCACAACTGCTGTTAACTAAGCTAATATCTAGCTAGGATGCTAGAGAAATGAAAAATACAAGTAGGCCCCTAGGCTTACTTAATTTTATCCAAAATATTTTGAACTTCGTGGATTAGTCTGCGGCTGCACAAAATTGTTCGGCGGGCCGCATGCGGCCCGCAGGCCGCGAGTTTGAGACCCCTGTTCTAGATCCTTCAAGAAAAGTATCCTGGAGTTAGGTGCCCATTAGGCCCAAAGTACTGTCAAAACTGGTAAACTCAGAGCTATCATTCAGATAAATACTGACCTCTAAAAGCCTTAAGAAGAAAGATATAGGCTCAGGCCAGGGATGTCCTGTGTTCAATTCCTGGTCATGGCACACAGGAAAGGCACCCATCTGCTTCTCCACCCCTCCCCCTCTCGCTTCTCTCTCTCTCTCTCTCTTCCCCTCCCACAGCCATGGCTCAATTGGAGCAAGTTGGCCCTGGGAACTGAGGATGGCTCCATGGCCTCCACTTCAGGCTATAAGAAGAGCTTGGTTGCTGAGCAATGGCCCAGATGGGCAGAGCATTGCCCGCTAGTGGGCTCTCTGGGTGGATCCTGGTCAGGGCACATGTAGGAGTTTGTCTTTACCTACCCTCCTTTCACTGAATTAAAAAAAAAGAAAAAAGCAAGAAAGCTATAAGAAAATTCTTAAACTTCTCTTATATACTCCTCTATTCCCTTTCCATTCCTCCATAAGAGTTCTCATACCTCTTTTCTCTAGAATGGCTACTGAACTACCCTATAAGGACAGGGCAAATACCTGCAGGGCATTTAAAACACTTCTGTAAACAGCCCTTAACCTTCAAAGAAAATATAAAAAGCCCTTCGTATGATTTAAAGATTAAAATCTGAATGATCTCACATATATGGTATGTCAAGTCACAATATTTGGAATTAAAATTTTTTAAAATCTAAGTCACTAATGTCCTAACTCAGAGATTTTCAACCTTTTTCACTTCGTGGCATACATAATTACTAAAATTCTGAGGCACACCAAAAAATATATATTTTTGCAGATATGACAAAAAAAAGTATAATTTTGATTGATTTACAAAAATAATTACCTACCCTTTTTACTCCAAAATGACTTTTTAAAAAATCAGGTGCCTATACTTGTATATACGAATTTCTGATACCAAGAATTAACCAATCAGATGCAACCTTATTGTATGGCATGTCCAATAAGACGAAAGTGTATTACTATATGACCTATATATTGTTATGGTTCAAGACAGGGCATTCACACCAGACAACTATTGCTGTGTTCGCTATTGTCATTTTTTTATTTGACAATCTAACAGGAAAGTGGTCAGTGCCCCTGACTAAGTAGTCAGGTATTACATGTTTTAAAACTTTTTGCAGCACACATCAAAAATCACTGTCCTAAGTCATAGAAAATAGACAAAGATCCTACAAATTCAGGAAGGTACATGTCTTCATTACCTTTTAAACTCTTAACTCCTACCATAGTACTCAGCACTGCATACAGCAAATGCTCAATGTTTGTCAGATATATGCTAAGTAGTCCTATCTATCCAACAGTAAGGCAACATAGCCTGATTAGGCAGTGGTACAGTGGACATAACATCAGCCTGAGATGTGAGGACCTAGGTTCAAAACCTCGAGGTTGACAGCCTGAGAGTGGGCTCATCTGACTTGAGTGTAAGATCATAGACATGATTCTATGGTCGCTGGTTTGAGCTCAAGGTCACTGGCTTGGCTGGAGGCCCCTGGTCAAGGCACATAAAAGCAATCAATGAACAACTAAGGTACTGCAACAAAGAATTGATGCTTCTCATCTCCCTTCCTGTCTGTCCCTGTCCCTCTATCTCTCTCACATAAAACAAAACAGTAAATCAACATGCATTCAAATCAATGACCCATTGCTTTACTCTTGTTTTTAAAACAAAATATAAGTCAGACATGTAAGGCCAGGGGACGCCGCCATCGTGGCTATTCACATGCAGGTTCCTTTTAGATTTGGCAGACATTAAAGAAACAGTGGAGTCAAAATATGGTGGGCCATTCCTTTATTCTAGCCTCGCACCCAGCCAGCGAGAAACACACAGAGGGAAAACACTTCCCTTTCCATTCAGGGTTCCCAAACACTTCCCTTTCCATTCAGGGCTCCCAAGCCATCGACACATCCAGGTTTTCCTAGAATCAAAGGTCCCCACCAGTCTTAGTCACCTCTGGTTCCCCATCTGTACATCTTCTCCCTCCTCTTTGCTCTCACCCTGCAAAAATGGCTTCCTACTCTCAGCACAGACTGGCTTCTTTCCCTGCCATCTAGGCTTATTTCTCTGCAAAAAGTGGCTTCCTCCTCCTAAAAAAACTACCTGGGCCCACAAAAACCCCTCCTCCAGCACACGTTAGCATAACAACAGCCCTTCCCAAGCAGGAAGGTAATTAGCAGTTTTACCTGGGCAGCTCCACTTTTAACAATAAAAGTGAGCAAACTCAGAAATCATATTTTACAAACTCATTTGCCTAACAGACAGCAATTAATTTCACACTAAATTTTTATTCATAACCACTATAACATCAGGAAAAGACTAAGTTCATATTTTTGTGGAAAAAACTACATTTTACTATATGCAAAGAGAAACTGCTATTTAAAAATCACATCAATTTGCTGTTTTATGGGGTTTAAGATTAATTTGTTGGCTAGTTCTTTTTTTCCTCTCTTTTTTCTTTCTTAAAGGAAAGGAAGAGAGATAGTGAGACTCCTGCATGCACCCCGACTGGGACTCACCTGGCAACCCCCATCGGAGGCCCATGCTTGATTCAACCCAGCTATTTTTAGCACCCGGAACCAATGCTTGAACCAATCAAGCCACTGGCTGTGGGAGAGGAAGAGGGAAAGAAGAGAGAGAAGCAGACGGTTGATTCTCCTGTGTGCCCTAACTGGGAATCCAACCCAGGATATCTATACCCTGGGCCAATGCTCTATCCACTGAGCCAGCCAACCAGGGCCAAATTATTGGCTAAGTCTTAAAAAAGTATCACACTAAAAGAAAGTTCTTATTATAAAAATACAACTATATAAAATCAAGTTACAAAAGGAATTTAGATTAATGTAAACGAAACATGAGAAACATGACAAAAGACACCATACACATAGATAATATAAAGAAAAGTAAAAGCAAAAAACTAAGAAACTAGGCCCTGGCCGGTTGGCTCAGGGGTAGAGCGTCGGCCTGGCGTGCGGGGGATCCGGGTTTGATTTCCGGCCAGGGCACATAGGAGAGGCGCCCATTCGCTTCTCCACCCCCCACCCTCCTTCCTCTCTGTCTCTCTCTTCCCCTCCTGCAGCCAAGGCTCCATTGGAGCAAAGATGGCCCGGGCGCTGGGGATGGCTCCTCGCCTCTGCCCCAGGCGCTAGAGTGGCTCTGGTCACGGCAGAGCGACGCCCTGGAGAGGCAGAGCGTAGCCCCTGGTGGGCGTGCCAGGTGGATCCCGGTCGAGCGCATGCGGGAGTCTGTCTGACTGTCTCTCCCCGTTTCCAGCTTCAGGGAAAAAAAAAAAAAACTAAGAAACTAATATTCATTATTGACTTTACTGCATTTGTTCCATTATATTCAGGATCTAAAGTTACACACATCCACATATGCCTATTACAAGAGTAGACATTTCTCCTCCTTGTAGTACTCCAGTCTGCTGGGAACTACCAGTGTCATGTAGAAGAAACCTACTCAAGACACAAACTTACATCAAGAAGAAGAGGGGGAGGCCTACCAAGGGAGGCAAAGAAGAACTGAATTTTCTTCTCCCTTAGCTTTTATTGATCAGAAGCAGAACAGAGATAACAGGATTACAAGGGAGGGAGATCAGGTGATAAGGGGAAAGAATGGCTAATGGCCATTTTGCTGACAAGGAGAAAGAGCTAATTTGGGTCAGTACATTCTTTATCTTCTGCTAATTAACAAGCACAAAGGAAGGGGCAATCCAGAACCCTAGGCTAATTTCCTAAAGCCCTTCACATGTATTCCTTTGTGTCTGCGAAAAGGTCACTTGCACAGCTTCTTGGTGTTTGCATCCAAGAGACATTCACTCAGGGCTTTTAACCGAAAGTTCCCCAGTCCAAGTCACAGAGACTTCAAGGTTAGACGGGTTTTCCCTACACCTAAGTTTTCATTATGTCACAGATTTATTCTAATGTGATAGGTTATTAAGAAATGTGATTTATTTTACCTATTAACTATAGTGTTACTTAAAATTATGACACTAGAAGCATTAATGCAAATTAGCAAATAAAAAATGAGGCAATTGCTTTATCTATGGGGCTTCCTGCTCCCATAGCAATTGGCGATTCAGATAAGAACAAGTAAAACACACTGTGCTTATAATAAAGCTAATGAAGATAAGAAAGGTCATCTGAAAGCAAGGAAAGACCACTGAAGCAAAAGCTCAGGAAATAATCAAGTCTGAATTTGACAGATGATGTTCAGATTTTTGAATAGACAGAATTAACTTGTATTAACTTAAACTAAAAAACACTAAAAATGTTAACTCCTGCAAACAAAAATGTATCATTCTATTGCTTTCCTCTTTGAAACAACTTTTGATAACCTGTATTTTTTTCATATGGTAACTGTTGGTCAAATAAGTTTGTAAATATGATATATGTTTGCTTGCTTATAGTTTGCACTGGGTGTGGGGGAGAGACTATAGGCAGGCAGGGTCATTATAGCCTAAGAAGGCTTAGTTTTAAGCCTAAGCTTTTCCCCACACCCTTGACTGTTGCATGATAGGGGGTGGTGCACTCCCATGAGGAATTTCATTATGCCTCAAATAAATAGGGCGTGGTGCACTCTCACAAGGAATCCCATTATGCCTCAGATAAGTGACTTTTGTATCAGAGACTTCCTTGTTTGTATATTGGACTAAAGGTTTTGATTTCTACACTATAAAATGGGGCAGAGGAGCCCATGCAGGAAGAGAGCAGAGAAAGGCCACGTGGAGGATAGAAGAGCAGAGAAATGTTATGTGGAGGAGAGAAGCAGCCAAGATGGTGGAGTGCTGAAGGAGAAGCCAGTTTGTGCAGAGAGAAGGAGATGGGGAACAGAGGTGAATAAGACTGGTGAGGTAAAACCTTTGATTCTAGGAAACTCGGATAAGTCAGTGGCTTTGGGAGCCCAGAATGGAAAGGGAAGTGTTTTCCCACTGTGTGTATTTCTTGCCCGCTGGGTGCATGCAAGCTAGGATTAAAGCTAATGGCCCACCGGTTCTTGGCTCCGTTGTTTCATTATCGTCTGTCCAAATCAAATGTGAACCTGCATGGGCCAGGCGGCTGTGATGGTGGCCGTGGCTACTGGCCATACAGTAACTTTAAAAAATAAAAATAGCCTGACCAGGCGGAGGCGCAGTGGATAGAGCGTTGGACTAGGATGCAGAAGACCCAGGTTCGAGACCCCGAGGTCACCAGCTTGAGCGCAGGCTCATCTGGTTTGAGCAAAAAGCCCACCAGCTTGAACCCAAGGTCGCTGGCTCCAGCAAGGGGTTACTCGGTCTGCTGAAGGCCCGTGGTCAAGGCACATATGAGAAAGCAATCAATGAACAACTAAGGTGTTGCAACACACAATGAAAAACTAATGATTGATGCTTCTCATCTCTCTCCGTTTCTGTTTGTCTGTCCCTGTCTATCCCTCTCTCTGACTCACTCTCTGTCTCTGTAAAAAATAAATAAATAAGCCCTGGCCGGTTGGCTCAGCGGTAGAGCGTCGGCCTAGCGTGCGGAGGACCCGGGTTCGATTCCTGGCCAGGGCACACAGGAGAAGCGCCCATTTGCTTCTCCACCCCTCCGCCGTGCTTTCCTCTCTGTCTCTCTCTTCCCCTCTCGCAGCCAAGGCTCCATTGGAGCAAAGATGGCCCAGGCGCTGGGGATGGCTCTGTGGCCTCTGCCTCAGGCGCTAGAATGGCTCTGGTCACAAGATGGCGATGCCCAGGATGGGCAGAGCATCGCCCCCTGGTGGGAAGAGCGTCGCCCCCTGGTGGGCGTGCTGGGTGGATCCCGGTCGGGCGCATGCGGGAGTCTGTCTGACTGTCTCTTCCTGTTTCCAGCTTCAGAAAAATGAAAATAAATAAATAAATAAAAAATAATAAATAAATAAATAAATAAATAAAATAAAAATTAAAAAAAAAATAAAAATAAAAATAAACTAATGTGTTGACTCAGATACTGCATTTGGGTCCCGGGTTGGTGGCTCAGTGGATAGAACTTCAACTAGCATATGGATGTCCCAGGTTCAATGCCTGGTCAGGACACAAAGGAAAAATGAACATCTACTTCTCCCCTCCCCTTTTCTCCCTCTTCCCCTCCTGCAGCCAGTGGCTCAATTGGTTTGAATGTAGCCCTGGGCAGAGGATAGCTCTGTTGAAGCACATCAGCCTCAGGTGCTAAAAATAGCCCAGTTCTCAAGCATCAGTCCAACATGGGGTTGCTGTGTGGATCCTGGTCAGGTACATGCATAGAGTCTGTCTATGTCCCATTCTCTCGTCTTAAAAAAGATACTGCATTTGGTATTATCACTGATCCAATATTCAATGAACACATAACACTGTACTTGGTTCAACCATACAGCAGTAAATAAGAGAATCACAGTCCCTTAAAGACCTATATTTTGTTTATTATCTAGTTAACTAATTCAGACATCTGAATAAACTATAAAGTTGTAAGAGCTAAGATACTTGTCACTAATGTGAAAAATAATTTGAGAGTCAAATACTCTTCACAGTCTTATATCAATTAGGCATGTACAAGGGCATCAACACAAAGAGATACTACAAAAGTATTGGCCACCATCAAAATGTCTTACTTTTCTGCAAAGAAATTCGTATTATTCAGTTTTCTCTCAAACTAGAGAAAATTCAACATCACTACTAGTAAAGTACAGAAAAAGCTCCATGTTTCCTATTAAAATAAGTTATCAAATTTCTTTAGGTCATAAAACCTTTATATGTTACTTCTAATAAGACCCACGATCCTTTCAGTGGCTAGTCTATGCAATGGGCCTCATTTTATCTAGAACTGAAAGAAGCTTTAGTGTTACTCGTTTAGTTTCCATAACATGTAGCTTGAACCTTTACAGCACCCTGGGCAAAGAGGGCTAGTTTTAATGGTTCACTACTGGCACAAGGGAACTAACTAACCTTTCCAAAAAGTAATTCTATTCATTTCCCAGTACAGCAGATATTGACAATTGTTCTTTGTAACTAAGCCAACAAATATCACCCTCTGCTCCAAGTTCTGTCTTTTGGCTTCACACAGAACATAACTAACTTTTCTGTCAATCAGACTTTCAATTTGAATTCTCTTTCCTAGGATGAACACCCTAGTTCTTTCAACCTTTTTAAAATAAGTTTGGCACCGCCTGACCAGGCGGTGGAGCAGTGGATAGAGTGTTGGACTGGGATGCCAAGGACCCAGGTTCGAGACCCCGAGGTCACCAGCTTGAGTGTGGGCTCATCTGGTTTGAGCAACAGCTCACCAGCTTGGACCCAACCCAAGGTCGCTGGCTCAACAAGGGGTTACTCGGTCTGCTGAAGGCCCGCGGTCAAGGCATATATGAGAAAGCAATCAATGAACAATTAAGGTGTCGCAATGCACAGGGAAAAACTAATGATTGATGCTTCTCATCTCTCCGTTCCTGTCTGTGTGTCTCTGTCTATCCCTCTCTCTCTCTCTCTGTCTCTGTAAATAAATAAATAAATAAATAAGTTTGGCCCCATGGCTGGGTAGCTCAGTTGGTTGGAGCATTGTCCTATATACCAAGGCTGTGGGTTTGGTCCCCAGTCAGGGCACATGTAATATTCAACCAATAAATGCATAGCATAAAAATGTAGAACATGACCCTGGCCGGTTGGCTCAGTGGTAGAGCGTCAGCCTGGCATGCAGGAGTCCCGGGTTCGATTCCTGGCCAGGGCACACAGGAGAAGCGTCCATCTCATTCTCCACTCCTCCCCCTCTCCTTCCTCTCTGTCTCTCTCTTCCCATCCGACAGCCGAGGCTCTATTGGAGCAGAGTTGGCCTGGGTGCTAGGGATGGCTCCGTGGCCTCTGCCTCAGGTGCTAGAATGGCTCTGGTTGCAGCAGAGCGACGCCCCAGATGGGCAGAGCATCACCCCCTGGTGGGCATGCCAGGTGAATCCTGGTCATGCGGGAGTTTGTCTGACTGCCTCCCTGTTTCCAACTTCAGAAAAATACAAAAAAAATAAAAAAAAAATAAGGAGGGAAAAATAAAAGTAGAACAAATCAATGTTTCCCCATCTCCACTTCCATTCTCTCTAAAAAGTCAATACATTTTTTTAAAAAATGTAAATATGTTTTGGCCACCAACTTCTAGAAGCCTTTAAGAGTCTCACGGAATCTGGTCTTGCCCTTTTATATGAATAAAGCTTGAAAATCCAGTTACTTAAACTAGAGTTTTAGTTCAGCAAATGAAACTAAGGATATCTGAAATATAATACAAGGTTTTTCAGAGTTAGGACAGAAATGGTAAGCACTGCTAATGGAGGTACAGTGGTACCTTGAGATACGTACGAACAGACCAACATACGAATTTTTTAAGATACAAGCTGCTACTCGATCCGTAATTTTGTTAGAGATCTGAGCAAAATTCCAAGATACGAGTCATTATTCAGGAAGTTGCCACTAGTTGGCGCGCTGGCGCACGGGTCCAGTATCGGCAGCACACCAGCATCTTGTTCCTTCTCACGTGTTACCCGCAGAATTCAGTTGAATTTCATGTGCTATACTCATTCTTGCATCATTTTTGCTAACGTTTTCTGTGTGCTATCATGGGGCTGAAGAAAGTGAGTGTGAAGGACATTGGTGAGAAGAAGAGAATGATGTCGATAGAAGTAAAGCAAGAAATAACAGAAAAACATGAGCGTGTTGTATAAGTGACTGAACTGGCAAGGCTGTACGACCACAATAAATCTACAATTTGTACCATCCTTAAACAAAAGGATACCATCAAAAGCACAAATCCAGCAAAAGGAACTACAATTCTGTCCTAATTAAGGACAGATATTCATGAAGAAATAGAGAAGCTGATACTGATGTGGGTGAGAGAAAGAGCTGGCAGGAGATACAGTGACAGACACTGCAATATGCAAAAAGGCACATATTATTTATAGCGACTTGAAGAAGAAAGAACCATCAACCTCAAAAGAGGCAGCTTAAGATACGTTTAAAGCAAGTCACGGCTGGTTTGAAAATTTCAAGAAGAGATCTGGCATGCACTCGGTGGTGAGGCATGGTGAAGCTGCGAGTGCTGGCGTTAAGGCAGCTGAGGAGTACTTCGCATGTTTTGCTGCGCTTATCGCAAAGGAAGGCTACATCCCCTAACAAGTGTTTGACGAAACAGGATGTTTTGGAAAAAAATGCCCTGGAGGACTTTCATCACCACAGAGGAGAAGAAGCTGCCAGGCCATAAACCCATGAAGGACCGTCTGACCCTTGCATTGTGTGCAAATGCTAGCGATGACTGTAAAGTAAAGCCACTGCTAGTGTATCATTATGAAAATCCTCGAGCCTTTAAGACTCACAAAATTCTTAAAGAAAAACTGCAGCTTATGTGGCGCGCCAATTCTAGAGCATGGGTTATGCGGCAGTTTTTTTATTGAATGGGTAAATCTCGTCTTTGGTCCTGCAGTGAAGAAATATCTTCAAGAAAATAAATTCCTGATGAAAGCATTACTAATCCTTGAAAATGCTCAAGCCCACCCACCTGGTCTTGAAGATGACATTCTTGATGAGTTCAAATTCGTGAAAGTTCTCTACCTCCCATCCAACACGACTTCAATCTTGCAACCTATGGATCAGCAGGTCATTTCCAACTTTAAAAAGCTTTACACAAAGCACTTGTTCGCCGCTGCTTTGAGGTGACTGAGAATATAAATCTAACCCTTTGAGAGTTTTGGAAAGATCACTACAATATCGTGATATGTTTATGCATTATCGACTTGGCATGGCAAGAGGTTACAAGAAGAACCTTGAACTCGGCATGGAAAAAGGCCTGATGTTGTTGCAGACAGGGACTTCGAAGGATTCGAATCAGAGACCAAGAGCGAGGTAGAAGCGTTTTGGAGGAGACTGTATCCCTCAGAAAGTCGATGGGTCTGGAGGTAGATGAGGGTGACGTAAATGAGCTCGTTGAGGAACATGAGGAACTTCTCTCAACTGAGGAGTTGAAGGAGCTACAGATGATGCAACATATGGAGATTCTGCAAGAGATTAGTAGTGAGGAGGAGGTAGAGTCGGAGGAAATTATTTCTACAAGTGAAATTAAAGACATGCTGGCAACGTGGAGAAGCTTTCAAGTTTCACTGCAAAAAAACACCCAGAAAAAATTTCAACTGGTCCTCTTCAGCAATTTTTAATGACACTTGTTTGTCACATTTCTGTAACATTTTAAAAAGCAGGCACAAGCAGCCCTGGCCGGTTGGCTCAGCGGTAGAGCGTTGGTCTAGCGTGCGGAGGACCCGGGTTCGATTCCCGGCCAGGGCACACAGGAGAAGTGCCCATTTGCTTCTCCACCCCTCCGCCGCACCTTCCTCTCTGTCTCTCTCTCCCCCTCCCGCAGCCAAGGCTCCATTGGAGCAAAGATGGCCCAGGCGCTGGGGATGGCTCTGTGGCCTCTGCCTCAGGCGCTAGAGTGGCTCTGGTCGCAACATGGCGATGCCCAGGATGGGCAGAGCATCGCCCCCTGGTGGGCAGAGCGTTGCCCCACGGTGGGCGTGCCAGGTGGATCCTGGTCGGGCACATGCGGGAGTCTGTCTGACTGTCTCTCCCTGTTTCCAGCTTCAGAAAAATGCAAAAAAAAAAAAAAAAAGGCAGGCACAAGCAAACCTCTTTGGATAGATTTTTATTCAAAAGTTCTGCAAGTGAAAGGGCCAAAAGTGCAGCCAAAAAGGCAAAAACAGATGATGATTAAATGAAAAATACATGATGTTAAGCTTAGGTTAAGTTTAAAGTTAAGAAAGTGCATTTTTTTTTACAATTAAGTTTTTGTGGTTTCGTTTTAAGTAAAGAAAGTGCAATTTTAGTTTTGTTTAAAGTCAAGAAAATGCAGTTTTAGTTTACATTTAGTGTTAAGAAAGTGCAGTTTTAGTTTACGAGTCAACAGTGTTTGCATCCCTTCCTCCCTCCCTCCTCCTCCGCCATTCACCTCCGTTAGCTGCACTCGTCTGTCTCCAAGGTAAGAATACAGTACTAAATAACACTTTTTTATTTTATATATTCTGTTATGCATTGATAAAGTATAAATGTGTATTTCTTAATTAAAAACGTCTTTTTTCATAATTTAGGATGGTTTGGGGATGTTTCACAGGCGTGAATGGATTAAATCTATTTCAGTTATTTTAAATGGGAGAAATTTGTTTGATACACGAGTAGACTGACTTACGAGCTCGGTTACAGAACAAATTAAACTCGTATCTCAAGGTACCACTGTGCTACAGTTTAATAGTCAAGTCTGTCAGCTCTAGAATCACAGATGCCTGGATTCAAATACTGTCTGGACAACTCACTTTCTATGTATCCTCTGATAACTTGAACAGGCTCTCTAAGCTTCAGTTTCCCCATATGAAATGTTGAGAATTAGCAATAATATATGTAAAGTGCTATCACTATTGTTTACAACCAATAAATGCTTGCTGTTCTTATTGCTACTATTCTGCTGACTGACTAATGAGAGAAGTGGCTCAAAACTCCATAGTCAAGGAGATAACTGCAATTACTATCACTGTGTTTCCAATAGTTCTGACTGCTACACTCATTTAAACACAAAACAAAACAGACAACTTGATCATTCATCTGGCTTTATTACCATAATACCATGATACTCTGATACTGGTCAAGCTCCACTTGAAAAATCAGTTTCACTTAAGGAGGACTCTTTCACATTAGAAGTTGTAATCCGTCAAAAAAAGAAAGGAGGAGGCCCTGGCTGGTTGGCTCAGCGGTAGAGCGTCGGCCTGGCGTGCGGGGGACACGGGTTCGATTTCCGGCCAGGGCACATAGGAGAAGCGCCCATTTGCTTCTCCACCCCCCCTCTCCTTCCTCTCTGTCTCTCTCTTCCCCTCCCGCAACCGAGGCTCCATTGGAGCAAAGATGGCCCGGGCGCTGGGGATGGCTCCTTGGCCTCTGCCCCAGGCGCTAGAGTGGCTCTGGTTGCAGTCCGGAGGGGCAGAGCATCACCCCCTGGTGGGCAGAGCGTCACCCCTCGTGGGCGTGCCGGGTGGATCCTGGTCGGGCGCATGCGGGAGTCTGTCTGACTGTCTCTCCCCGTTTCCAGCTTCAGAAACAATAAAAAAAAAAAAAAATACTATACTAACAAAACTCTGAATGATTATTGCTATAGCATGTCCTTTACTTTTTTTAAAATTTTATTTATTTATTTATTTTTTACAGAGACAGAGAGTGAGAGAGGGATAGACAGGGACAGACAGACAGGAACGGAGAGAGAGGAGAAGCATCAATCATTAGTTTTTCATTGCACATTGCGACACCTTAGTTGTTCATTGATTGCTTTCTCATATGTGCCTTGACCAGGGGGCTACCCCCATGGCAGCTGACTTGAGCCCAAGGTCTTTGACTTGAGCAAGGGGTCACTCGTTCTGCTGTAGCACACGCCTCCCATGAAGGCACATATGAGAAAGCAATCAATGAACAACTAAGGAGACTAAGGAGCTGCAATGAAGAATTGATGCTTCTCATCACTCTCTCTTCCTGCCTGTCTGTCCCTATCTGTCTCTCTCTCTGTGTCACAAAAAAAAAAAGAAAATAAAATCCCAGCTGCCATTTTAGTAAAGTGAAAGAAGACAGTGACAAAAGGCCACATATTGTACAATTCCACTTACGTGAGATGTCCTAAATAAGGAAATCTGAGACAAAAAGTAGATTAGTAACTGCCAGATGCTGGGAAGAGGAGAGGGGAAGTAACTGCTAATATTTTTAGAGGAGGTGTTTTGGGCAGTTGTGAAGGTGTTCTCAAACAGTTTGTGGAGATGGTTCACAACTCTAAAAAACACTGATGAACATTTTTAGAGAATAAAATTTATGTTGTTTAAACTATCTTAATAAAGCTGCTATAAAAACAAAACAAAGCATTTCAAGTATAAATGATGGAGGCAAGGAACTGATAGAAGAGAAACAGCTCTGTTTCACATTATTATAAAAAAGCAGAAGGAAAAAAGAGGATTTTCTTAAGTATTAGTCACTACTCTCTAAGAACACTAAAAAAGTTTTTCCAATGATCACAATTACTGACAAGCTCACAAAGCAAAAAGTATTACAGTAAGTTTGTTCTTAGAATTAATGCATCAGTATGCTGTAATTGCATTAAAAACAGAAGTTATATTATGATGATCAGAGCAATCTACTAGTTGAGGAAAAAATAAAAAATACACAATTGTTTAAGGCTGCTTAAAGAATTAGAGAGAATCATATTACCCTGGATATGCCAATTTTCTAACTTTGCTCAATGAAATTAACTTAAGAAAAAATTTCAAGACAAGTATTTTATAAGGATAACAATTATGCCCTCTATTTTAGGAGCTCACACAATTGATCTACTGAGAGGAAATAAAAGTAAACACTTAAATCTTCCCAAATTATTGTCAGTTTGCATGTGAAAACCAGAAATGCTACAGAATTCAGAGGTTGCGCCACTCTAGAAGTTACCACACTATCACCTAACAAATGAAAAGAACAAAACCTAGTTATTGGCTTAGTGCACGTCATGTTTTATCTACCTGAGGTCTAACCTGGAATAATGAAGTCACCTATTTGTCAAAATGTGGCACACTCATTTTAATTACTATTATTCAAAAGAGCCAAAACTAAACTTTTTTCTAATGGTCAACAACTGCTATTCATTAAATATCAGAAGTATTTAAGACATACTTTTAAAATCACAGACTTCATGTCATGTCATTTAATCCTTATAGCAATTTGAGGGGCAAGAATTACCATCCATTTTACAAAAAGGAAATAAAGCATCTAAACTTTGGTCTGACTCAACAAGCTGGCAAGCTATTAAAAAGTGTTACTACCTCCCTGCTCCTCCAGGAAAGGAAAAGATCAAACCCAATTTTTAAATTTCATTACACACCAAAAAAACAGTTTACCAGAGGCACTATTTGTCTATTTTCTCTGACAGTCAAATGGATAGGAAAATGTATTGACTACACATAGGCTAATCTCTGGGCAATAAAGTTGTGAAATGAACACTATGTTACCACTGCATAACCTCAACAATTGAGAGCAATCAGAGGGTGAGTAACCAGTTTATTTTCCTTTTAATTATTATTTTTAATTCTTACCAAATCCCTTGCCAAGACAGATACAGAAAACCAGGCATGTCAAAAGAAAAAAAGAATAGTAGTTATTCTAAATGTAGCATTTGTGCTTTAGATATGTATAGATGCTTTACAGAGGAGACAGCTAAATAGTATTATTGAGTTGTGTAATACAACTCAAGATATTGAAGGAATAATGCTTACAATAATACTTTAATAGAAGCACAGGAAAATAAAACCAACAGAAATACTTACTTTCCCCTCCATGAATGTTTTGTTGTGTAGAAACATGCCAAATCCTTATTTTCCCTGATTATGTTCATTTTGTGCTGAAACCTGAAAGATAAAAATATGGGTGAATTCAGTGTTATCCTTAATTTCCTGAATTTCCCATATTATACTTTCATAACCTGCCATATGGTACTGATTTTAAGTCACAACTTTGTCTTACAAACCACAGGTTTAAAAGAACAAGGGACGGTCTAGTCACCTATCAGAGCCTTTAGCACACTACATTGTAATTGTCTGCTCCCCTCCACTGCACTGGGTTTCCTGAGGACAAAAACTGTTCTCTATCAATATTGCAAGTGCAGAGAATCTAACAAAAAATGTTAGAGTAAATGAATCTTTAAATCTCACATTGCCAAACAATGCCTTGGCACAGGACAGACACCTGAAAATGTTTGCCAAGTATCAAACCAACTCGTAAGGTTTTCACTGAGGTGCTAAGTGATAGTGATGTTGCTGCCACTTTAAAAGGAACCTACTGTAAATAAGATTTAACTTAAATATAACAATATTTCTCATTATAAAAGTAATGCCCATCAGATCTGGCCAGGTGGCTCAGTGGATAGAGCGTCAACTGGTGCACTGGGATGGTGTGCACAGCTACCATATTTTACATAAAGTTATTGAATTCAAGTTGTATTTATCATAAAATTCATACAACTCATCACCGTCAAAACTCTCATCTATTAGCTTGTCCTCATTTGTGTCTGATGACAAATCACTGTCTTCAACAAGTGCAAAAACAAGTGCAAAAAAGTGGAAAATGCAAGTAAAAAAATCTACAACCACTGTATAAGACGCATCCAGTTTTTAGACCCCAAATTTTTCGGGAAAGGGTGAGTCTTATACCTTACACATGGGGAAACATGGTAAATGAAACAATGAGTTAATGTTTCTCTCTCTCTCTCTCTCAAATGGGGGGGGGGGGTAATGCAAGCTGTATTAAGAAATCTAAAATGTTCATAAATATATAAACTTTCATCCTAGCACTGAAAAACAATTATTCTAGCTTCCCTATTCAAGAAAAATAGGTGGCTTAAAAAGAAAACAAAAACCAAAGTTGAGACTGTCATGCATATACTATACTGTCATGACTATACTGATTAACGCAGTTGCAGAAAATATTAACCTGTTCCCTTAGAATTAAATCTTGAGAAAATGATTCTTAAGGCTACATAATATTCCATTATATGACTATACTAAAACAAGTGCAGAAATTGAAATTACGTGTTTGAAACTTTATAGCAGTTTGGTTAGTGAACTCTTCTGGTTAAACAGGATATATAACAGTTCAGGACTGTCAAACCTGTGTGATGAATCACACACAGTATGAGCTTCCTACCAGCTTCATTAACAGGGACTATGCTATGTGCAGTATTTTATAATTAGTTGATTAGTTTACTGACTGTAACCCTGAAGTGTATGAAATTAATTCAGAATCCACAAAGAAAATTTAAATTTAGCTAAGTTTACAGGATAAATTGTTAATAAAAGACTGATGATAAAATTTTAAAACTAGCACATCATTTGCTTCATACTGAATAAAACTGTAAAATAAATATGACCATTTATTTCTTCTTTTGTGGCTTGGCTATATTTTCCTACCCTTAAAAATTAGAAATGCACTCTAAAAAATATTTTAAAGTTCATACCAGGCCCCCACCGGATGGCTCAGTGGTAGAGCATCGGCCCAGCGTGTCCTGGGTTCAACTTCCAGTCGGGGCAAACAGGAGAAGCGACCATCTGCTTCTCCATCCCTAGCCCTCTTCTTTCTCTCTCTCTCTCTCTCTCTCTGTCTCTCTTCTCCTCCCGCAGCCATGGCTCGGTTGGAGTAAGTTGGCCCTGGCACTGACTATGGCTCAAGGATGGCTCCATGGCCTCACGTCAGGTGCTAAAATAGCTCAGTTGTTGAGCAACGAAGCAATGGACCCAGACGGGCAGAGCATCGCCCCAAAGGGGGCTTGCAGGTGGATCTTGGTTGGGGCACATGCAGGAGTCTGTCCCTTTGCCTCTCTGCTTCTCACTTAAGAAAAAAAAAGATTTATACCAAAGTGTCAATAATGCAAAACAATGGTTAAAATTGTGATTCAATTAAGCTTTCTTGTTTTTTTATCTTTATACACTGGTCTCAATTTTTTTAATCAACAAGTATTCTTTTCATAATTAGAATAAAACCATTTTCTTTCAAAAACATTTTTATAACAGCTTTTGAAACAATTTACCCACCATAAAATTCAACCTTTTACTTTTAATGTGTAAAAACTCAGGGTTTTTAGTATGTTCAGAGTTCTACAACATACACTACTATTTTTAGAACATTTTTATTGTCCCCAAAAGAAACTCTGTTAGCAGTCACTCCCCATTTCCCTTTACTCCCAGCACCTGGCAACCACTAATCTACTGTCACTGTGGGTTTGCTATTTTGGACATCTCATAATAAATGGCATCATACAATGTAGTTTTTGTGACTAGCTTTTTCACTTAGCATAACATTTTCACAGGTTATCCATGTTGTGTCATGGATTAGTTTCATATATATATATATATAACCACCTTTTGTTTATCCATTCATCAGGTGATGAAAATTGGTATTGATTCTACTTTTTGGCTTTATCAATCATACTGTTCTAACATTTGGTTTGTGTAAACATGTTTTATTTCTCTTGGATATATACCTGAGCAGTAAAAGCATTTTCAAAGACATCTCTGGTTTGAAATTGCTTTTATTCCTTCTACATTTCTTTACATTAGCAAATTACTGAAGACTTCTGTGCTCTATGTAGAGTGCTCTTCCTCTAGGTATCTATTGGGTTGGCAAGAAAGTAATTTCGGTTTTATAGTGTGAAATAACTTTTTGTACAAAGAATGAACTTTAATCAATTATATATTTTACATTTTGTTCAATGACCTCTTGCCATCTTTCTTGCAGCTTCATGATTCCACACTCATAGAAATTTTGGTCCTTATCAACAAAAAACTGAACCAAGTGCGATTTAAGGTCATCATCATTTGTTAAGTTTTACCATTCAAAGAGTTTTCAAACTTCAAAATAAATGGTAATCAGATGGTGCCAAGTCAGGGCTGTATGGGGGATGCAACATCACTTCCCAACCAAGCTCCAGTAATTTCCCACGAGTTACTAAAGATGTGTGAGGCTTTGCATTATCATGGTGGAACACAAGTCCTTGGCGATTTGCCAGTTCTGGCAGGTTTTCTCTGATTGCTTCATCCAGTTTCATTAGTTGTTGACAGTAAACATCTGAATTGATCGTCTAGTTTCTTGGAAGCAGCTCAAAATACACAACACCTTTGCAGTCCCACCAAATTGACAGCATGACCTTTTTTTGATGCAATTCATCTTTAGATGTGGTTTGTGCTGGTTCATCACACTTGGACCACGATTGTTTTCAAATGATTTTACTGTAGATGATCCATTTTTCATCACCTGTGATGATTCTTTTCAAAAAAGGGTCGGTTTCATTGCACTTGAGATGCATATTGCAAATATTGATTTGTGTTACGTGAATCTCTTTCAATTCATGCGGAACCCAATATCGAGCTTCTTAGTGAGTCCAAGACATTTTAAGTGATTTTCGATTGTTGTGCGCAATACAGTTAACCTCTCTGCAATCTCTCAAACAGTTATATGACGATTCTCTTCAATTATGGCTTTGATTTGGTCATCATCAACTTCAGTAGGTTGACCAGAACGTTGGTCATCTTTGAGTGAAAAATCTCCAGAACAGAATTTTTTAAACCAATTCTGACATGTGTTCTGTTGTGCAATGAACACCATAAACCTCACATACCTTTCTGTGAGCCTCAGCAGCGTTCTTTCCTTTACGGAAATAAAAAAGTAAAATATGCCGAAAATGTTCGTTTCTGCATTCCCTGTTAAAATTAACCCTAAATTAATGGCTACAAACAAAATTACGCACAACTTGCTTCTAAAGTAACCTAAATGTGACTGATATCAAATGTCAAAAGGAAAAAACCATAACACTGACAGAGTCCTTCAAAACAATTGCAACGCTATGTGACAATCGAAAATACTTTTTTGCCAACACAATATATGGCTCACATCTTCACCTCAAATCTGTGTTCAGCTGTCACCTTTGCAATGATGCCTACTCTACTATCTTGTTTTAGATTGTAACCACCCTCCTCATTCTACCCTCTCTAGCCCATCTGACTCATTTTTCCTCCATGGCACCTTTCACTTTATAGTTTAATATGCAATTTACCATATTTATTATTTATTAATCCTATCAGAATATCTAGAGAGGTGTTTATGTCTGTTAAGCTCAGATAGATAGAGATAGACAGATGAATCTCTATCTGTCTATCTCTCCACAGAGCCTATAAGAGTGCCTGACACAAAACAGGTATTCAAGTAAATATCTGAGTGACTGAATGAAAAGCAGCAATGCCGTGAGAAATTCTGATGTCCACTTAAAAGCTGATGTTATAAGATATACTCCCAAGAGCTTTTCCAGAGAAGACACCAAATGGCGGATGACGCCGGTGCTGTGGGAGGGCCCAGAGGCCCGGGGGCCCTGGCTCTGCTTAAAAAAAAAAAAAATGTACTCCCAAGAGAGGTTTTGTCAAATTTTCTAGAAAAGCATCAATTCATGCTCTGAAGAACAAGAGAACCACAGTGACAACCAGTTTAGAGAAACCTTTATTGCTATCAGAAAGGAAATTTCTCTGAACAGTCAACTGACATCTTCCTCCAAGTATGTATAGAGACAGCTAAATATAGTCCTGCCAGTTGGTACATTGTTTTGCTTCTTTTTCTGGACTGTGTATCTGGGATGACACAGGCACCCAATCAAAACTAATATTAAACAAACAACCACTCTCCCTGCCTTCTGAATCATTTGTACCAAATTATGCTGCTTAAATGAAATATAAGATCTCTGAGAATGTACCCAAAAAGTGAAAAATAAAGGTTGACAGATATTTTCCCCTTATATAGTTGAAGACTGGAACAATGGAAGAAAAAGGAGAAAAGAAAAAGTGATGGACTGATATTGAAGAGTGGAGGTTGGATTCCTAATCTGTAATCTGATATATTGGAATGACTGACTGTACCAAAGGGCTTGCTTGGCAAAACTGACAAAAAGAAACTATATTTTAGCAAAGACTGGCTGATATAATTAAGAAACTTTAAAATTAAAATGAAAGTAAGAGAAATACAATATTTTTAAATTGCACTACAAAGAATATAGGGTAAGACCCAGAAAAAAATAAATAGCTAATACATCCTGAGGGGTCAGGGTGGGGGATTGCTGGGAGGTAGGAAGAGAAGCAAAATAATCTCAAAAATAAAAACAAAGCAAATTTAAGAATTAAAAAACCTAAAGAATGACCATATAAGTATCCCTGATTTAGAGGAATATGTAGCTCAAACAGATCTTTTATGAGCAACATTAAAACAAGTTTATATCAAGAAGGCTTAAGTACAACTCTTTGGAGATTAAGTTAGGATGATGAAAGCACCACAGAGTTCTTAGGTTAGAACAGCCAGGGCTAGAATTGATAAAAAGAGAACGGAAGAGAAGATATGATACATTAATATAAAATTAAACTACTAGAAGACATACCAATAGGCCAAAATGTATATAAAAAGATATTCAATGTTGTTATCAGGGAAATGAAACTCAACACCACAAGATATCGCCTCACACCAATTAAGATGTCTATTATCAAAAAAAGGACAATTTTTGGCGAGGGTGTAGAGAAATAAGGACCCTTGTATACTGTTCTTGGGAATGTAAAATGGTGCAAATGCTATGTAGAACAGTATTGAAGCTCTTCAAAAAATTAGAAATAGGAGAGACAAGATGGCGCTGGAGTAGGCGGACGTACCAACATCTACCTCCCAGAACCAAAGTGGATTACAAACTAATTTTAAGAACTATCATCTGGAAAAACCAACTTTGGACTAAACTAAGAGGACTCTTCAACCAAGGAACACTGAAGAAGCCACACCGAGACTGCTTAGTGTATCCCAAGGTTCTCTTTACCATGCCACAGTCGCAGAGCTCCAGGGAAGAGCAGCCTGGTCTCATCTCTCCAGGCAGAGGAGAACAGAAGCTCCATATCCACGCATGCTGCAAATGGCTTTTCCAGTCTACCTGAATCATTACCAGCTAGAAGCAGCGGTCATTGGGACTTGGACATGAGCTGCAAAGTATAGAATTGTGACAACAATTCCAGTGCCATGAGGACTTTTCCTGGATGTGGACTTTTCTGGACTTCTGCTCCCTGTGACAGCTCCTAACAGACTGAACTGTGGTTGGGTTGCATATTTCAGGGATTTGGCATGGTGATGGGCCAACTTGGACTTGGTGAACATGTTAAGAACACTACTCTTTTATGGATTCTTGCTGTATTGGCCAAGAGTTTGCTTAAAGGCTTTTAATCACTGTAAAAAAAAATAGAAGACTGGATAAAGAAGATGGGGCACATATACACCATGGTATACTATTCAGCTAGAAGAAATGATGACATCGGATCACTTACAGCAGAATGGTGGAATCTTGATAACAGTATGCGGAGTGAAATAAATGAATCAGAAAAAAAACAAGAACTGCAGGATTCCATACATTGGTGGGACATAAAAATGAGACTAAGAGACATGGACAGGAGTGGGGTGGTTACGGAGGGTGGGGGAGGGAAAGAGGGAGAGGGAGAGGGGGAGGGGTACAAAGAAAACTGGATAGAGGGTGACGGAGGACGATCTCTCTTTGGGTGATGGGTATGCAACAGAACTAAATGACAAGATAACCTGGAAATGTTTTCTTTGAATATATGTACCCTGATTTATTGATGTCACCCCATTATAATAAAAATTTATTTATAAAAAAAAAATTAGAAATAGAACTACCCTATGGTCTTGCAAACAAACTTCTGGATATTTATCCAAAAGAACTAAAATTAGATCTCAAAGAAATAGCACTCCCATATTCATTGCAGCATTATTCATAATAGCCAAGATGTGGAAACAACCAAATGTCCATCAAGGGATAAGTGAATAAAGGAAAACACACACACACAAACACACACACACACACAGAATACTATTCATCCCTGAAAAAGAAGGAAATCCTGCAACATGTGACATCATGAGTGAACTTTGCAGGCCTTATACTCAGTGAAATAAGCCACTCACAGAAGTACAAATGCTGCATGATTCCAACTATATGAATTACCTAAAATATTCAAACATACAAAGGCAAAGAGTAGAATGGTGGTTGCTAAACTACGGTAAGGAGGAAATGAGGACTATGCAAGATGAACACATTCTAGAGCTCTGATGTACAGCAGTGGTAGTCAACCTGGTCCCTACCGCCCACTAGTGGGCGTTCTAGCTTTCAGGGTGGGCGGGAGCGGAGCAACCAAGTATAAATAAAAAGATAGATTTAACTACAGTAAGTTGTTTTATAAAGATTTGTTCTGCTAAACTTAGTGAAAATCCGACATAAAGTACTTGGTAAGTAATTATTATTATATGCTTTAACTTGCTGTAACTTTGCTTTATAAATTTTATAAAGTAAAGTTACTTCCCTACTTTATAAATCACGATTACTGCGGAACCGGTAGGTGGTTAGAAAATTTTACTACTAACAGAGATACAAAAGTGGGCGGTAGGTATAAAAAGGTTGACTACCCCTGCTGTACAGCCTGTGTCTACAGCTAACAAGATTGCAGCATATACTCTAAACATCTGTTAAGATGACAGATCTCCTGTTAAGTGTTCTCACCACAAGAAAATAAAATTTAAAAAATAAAAAATATTTCTGACTACCTGGCCTGTTAAATGAAATGCTGTATTCCTGATGCAGATGGCAATGCTAACAGAAAAATACAATATAGGATTAATAAAGTACTTCAATACTCTGGAGAATATACTGGCGTCAACAGAAGCTCCTACTGTATAGCCAAAATCAAGCACACCTGTTAAATGTCTCTACTACTCTTCAGGAAACAAGTGATATTGCTATTCTACATCTAATTCTGAATAACCATTCAAAAAAGACTAGTAAATGGAAGTACTATACATGGTAGAAAATTGCCCCTCTACCTGAAAAGCTGGCCTTCAACCATGTAATTTCTAAGTAATGGTATATTGGAGAAGAGGAGGAGATACTTACCTAAGTAGCCAAATCAACCCTAGAAATAATGGAAAAATTAAATGCTATTATTAGTGTCTGTACTCAAAATGGAAATCAGAATAGCGCTTTTCCAATTCAAACCCTCAGTAAAGATTATCCTAAAAGTGGGAAGGTTAGGGGATCCTAATGAAAAAATGTATGACATATCCTTAAATTACCCAACAGTTAGCTTTTATCAATCACGTATTAATGCTAGGCACTTACCGCACGTTTATCTATTTTTCATTTTATCCCTATAACAAAACTACGATACATGTATGATTATCCTCAAATGACTGACAAGAAAGCTGCTAGAGAAATTAAATCACTTCTCCAGGTCACACAGCTGGTAAGTGGTTAGATCAGACTTTGGATTCAACCTGCTTAACTCTACACTCTATGTACTTAACTTAAACTACCTTCCCTCGAATTTAGGAAATCAAAATAAAGTCATTCTGACAATGTAATTATAGACTGATCATTTGAAAGCACATTCCTAGATTTAGAACTAATTCTAATTATTTATCTTCACCTGAAAATATAATTAAGCACTTGTTGGAAACCCACAATTTCAAACAGTGAAACAAATGACCATACTGAACATGGAGCAAAAAATAAATAAAAGAAAAATGAAGCCTCAAATGCTGAAAAACTACCATTTAAAAGTAAATCTTAAAATATTTCCATCTATATAGATAAACTTTAAACTTTTTAAAACAAAGTGTTCAAAACAAACATGACAGAAATTTGCAACCAATACATAATTTCAAGATGATCTTTAAGGAAAGTTCAAAAACAGAAAAAAAATACTATTTTAATTAGCATTGAGCTTTAAAAAATAACAGATCAATGAGATCTGAGGCTGGGGCCTACTTCTCAACAGTATAGTATTAACCACTCTAAATTACTAAATTTTCAAGCAAATCTCTTTTAAAAACTCAGTAAAAACTCAACTACTTTGTGATAATGTCATTTCTTTAATGAAGGCAATTGGTCTGGAACTATTTTTCACTCCATGAGGATACCTCAGTAGTGGATAATGGCAATGAACAAATATCAGAAAAATAGGACAAGAACATTTGTACTATGTATCAAAGTGAGAGAACCAATTAGAAAATAAATGAAGGGCCCCTCCAAGGGTAGTGGTCAAGGGATGATTGATTCACTCTGGCAAGACGGACTTGGAATACCTCCCCATGGCATATACTAGAGTTGCTATTCCATCCATTAAATGTTACTTAATGACTAACACAAGAAGCTACATTAATATACACACTGAAGTAGTTTTAATAATCTATCACCAAGGAAAGGATGGTGAATTTTAAAAACATTACATATGGCCAAAGACAGACTAGTAATAAATAACTGCCATTTACTGGCTGCACTGACTTTGAACAAAAGTTTCTTAATGTCTTTACAGTTCATTTATAAAATATAGATGAGAATATCTTTCTCAAAGGGCTATGGTAAGTACTATACGGTATGAGATAACTTGAATAAAGGGGGTTAGTACAAGGCTTGGCTTAGAATAAGCACTCAAAACTATTAACTCAACCATAATAATCATTATCGACTTTAAATATACCACCCCAACAGCAACAGTTATTTTTAGTATTTCTATTACCTCTTTCATTTTCAAGATTACTTATAGGCTCCTGTACATATTAAGGCATTATGGGGGAAAGTTATCGTTATTAAATTACATAATTTTACCTGTCTTCTTTTATCTATTAATTTTAATCCTTGTACTATTCAATGTATATCATTAATGTTCATCACCTAGACTTTCTACCTTTAAAAGTAGTGTTCTATTGATTTAATCAGTACTCATGGTGTTTACCTTCTCATTCAAAAATAACTATACCAAAATATCATATTTCTTAAACTGGTCAGAGTATACAGGGTGTCATTACTTTATTCTTTAAAATGTACATTTCCTAAAACATTTAAAAGGAAAAAAATATATACTAAAGATAATCACGAGAGCTGAAATTTTTAAAAATTATCTTGTCAACTATAACCTAACACTTAAGCTTTTATTTCAACTTTATTCCTACAGAAGATTACTATTTTGCAAGACAATCTTAATTACTGCATTTTATCCACTGCGCCACCACCCGGTCAGGCCCTTAATTACTGCATTTTAAATATCCTCCACTTAGAGATTTTGAATCTTAATTAGAACTGTTTCTTTACATGAAACCAATCTAATATTTCAAAATTATAATGTATGTGTGATGCCTACAAGTTAACTATAGTTTAAGAAACTTCTGGAAAAAATAACTTCACCCCACAAAAATAATCTCCATTCAATATCTTCTCTGTACATATTTCTTTGAAAAACTCTAAAAGTGGTTCTAAAATTATTGCTAATAGGCAAAAACTCTTAAGCAACTATATAATTCCCTTTAAAATTGATGAAAACCTTTACAATTTTTATCATCAAGCAACTCGAGCATCAAGCAGGTCACACCAATAATCACTTATAGGCAGATTCTATATACCAATAAACTGTCCAACTAAAAGAAAATGTAAAGTTTGTTGGAACACAGTTGGTAGCAGCCATATCACCAGTATTTGCCATCCGGCCAGTTGAGACACTATTCAAATTAGCAAGTTCAAACTAATGGCTTAAATTTCACCTCCTTCACTTCTGCAACTGTCCCACTTCAAATTCTCAAAGACCTACCCCAACATTTTCATGAGAAAAAAAGTTTACATGCTGATTTTAACTAACTCACATCGAAAGTGTCTCCAATTTTTGCAATTCGGCTTCAGTTTTTTGCATTCTGTATCCTAACATTACAACATCAACAGAATCTTTTTGCAACTTCTCAGTTTGTTCTCCTGGGACAACTGTAGTAAGGGTTTAAACAGTCAAATGGAGAGCAACACAGGCATTATGGCTAGTTTCACCATTTTCAATGAATCCCTTGCTTTATACTTTCGAGCAATATTTAATATTCTCACATTAACCAATTTATGACGGGCTTTAACACTGACAATCCATTTAACATCTTTTATAGATAATCCTTTATAGATAAAATGAGAATGATCTTGTAGGAGATAAGATTTTGACACAAAACTGCAAGATCTGAGAGTCTGCAGACCAGAAGCCTACATCAAATTGACACTAAAAATAAAAAACAAGAAGAAGGAACTTAACAGTACAGGCACCCAAGCAGGTTATAGCTGAGGTATAAGCAAAAGAATCTGCACACAGAGAAAAGTTACGTTGTGCGCACATGGCTTATGTTCAGTAAAAACTTGAACAGAACCAACTTTCATTTAGCCAAGAATGAAAATGTTTATTCAGAAAAATAATACATTAGTGAATGAATTAAGGAACTAGCTATATGCTTTAAACCATGTATTTTGCATGACCAACTGGAACTGATTTTTACACAAATATGAAAACTTCCTAAGAACAGATATGATACTAATTTTTCCATTTTGAGTTCATAGAAGAATAAACTTTTTCATTGTTAACTCTGCTCTTAAGTAATGAATTAAAAACAAGAGTTTGTCTTAAAATGCATCAAAAACTAAGAAGGACAGAAAGATGGAAAACTATATATAAATATAGCAAGTATAGCCCTGGCCGGTAGGAACATTGTCCTGAAGCACAGAGGTTGCCAGTTCGATCCCCGGTCAGGGCACATACAGGAACAGCTCCATGTCCGCCCCACCTCTTTTCTTTACGCTCTCGCTATATCAATAAATAAAAGTTAATTAAAAAAAAGTAAGTATAGTAAAACATTAATGTGAGAATTTTAGAGGTGGGTTATATGGGTATCTAAAGTAAAGTTCTTTTAATCTGGCTGTAGGTGATACCTTTTATGTTGGGGAACACTGCCTTAGCCCTTATTTTCTGACCTAACTCTCCTACAAAAGAAACACTTTTTCTGCTACTTTATAAAACTACATCTGAAAATATGGTAGATATTCACATGATAAGAACTAATTTATGAACGTACCACTTCCTTATACAGAACTATCCTATTGAAAATACAGGGGGAAGAAGAACCATTGCTAAAGCAAAGGCTAATCCTTTGTGTAATCAATTTTGAGTAACAACAGAAAGAATATTACTGGCTTCTTAAAGACCTACTTATATTTATAAGTGGATTCAAAATCTGAGTGAATTATATCACCAGGCCAGTTTAGTTTCAAATAAAAGGTAAAAAACATAAATGGTTAACAGAACATTAATTTTTACCCAAATTAAAAAGCTACAACTAGATGGTCTTAGAATGTGCTGTGTATGGGAGAAACTTTTAACTTTAACCTTCTTTCTTTAATTTTCAACTTCATGTTTTAATATGTAACTCAATTATAAGGAAAAGCATTTCCTTCTAAATAAACAAATTAGTATGCACAATGTTTACAATAACCTATGTTAAACAGCTATAAAATAGATCACAAAGTAAGGTTTTAGTACATCCCTTCTTAGCTCTTGCTGAAGAACCCCATAACTCCAGGGATAACATCATTAGAGAAAGCCAGTGGCACTGTCAAAAAGTTAAGCTGAAAATCGTATCTCCAAATAACCACTCAGAAGTTATAATAATCAAACATTTGCATTGTCCGTCACATCAAAATATTTTTTTAAATATTTCCCTCACCATAGGGTAGGGCAAAATTATCTAAGACCCCCACCCCATCCTTTTAAAAAAATTCTATGCCTTTCCAAATAGAAACTGTACATATATTCATGAAATTAAAGGGCAAAAGAAATTCAAAAGCAACCCCTAAATCTGAAGAAACACTTTTAGTAGTGTCTTAATTGAGAAAGGGGCAAGCATATATATAGAACAGAAGTTAATTTTGTTGGCCTTATTTATTCAATATAATCAAATATTGAAAAAGATACCTGTCTTCATATTTTAATCATACATATGCTGATTTCATCTGAGGGAGTAATTCTTATTTCTCACAAAATAGACATGTCTCTGTTGTAAAAAAAAAAAAAAAAAAAAATTAACATTGTTTCCAAGATGCAAGACTATGACTCTTTCCTTTCCAGAACTTAAAAATGCCTTGAAATATTTACCTGAAAAAAAAACTTAAGAAATGTGTTGTTCATTTAAGTAACTCTGTGAAGTCAATGCTATATAGATCAGTGGTCCTCAACCCCTAGGCCGCTGACCGGTACCGGTCCGCAGAGAAAGAATAAATAACATTATTTTCGTTTTATTTGTATTTAAGTCTGAACGATGTTTTGTTTTTAAAAAATGACCAGATTTCCTTTGTTACATCCGTCTAAGACTCACTCTTGATACTTGTCTTGTAAGTTCGACAATTATATTTAAAAATATCATGGTTTTTTACGCTGGTTGCATAATTTTATTTTGCGTGTTTATCCGTCCCTCCCTAAAGGCCAGTCTGTGAAAATATTTTCTGACATTAAACCAGTCCGTGGCCCAAAAAAGGTTGGGGACCACTGCTATAGATCATTTACTTATTTTTGTACATATTCTTGAAACTTTTTAGACCTAATTTCTATTCTGTTTTTGAAGCTAACCTGACTTATGCAAAAACAAATTGTACTAGTTCAATAAACTCAACAGCTCACAAATAGTCACTTAATAATCTTGCTCTATTATAGACCATACTGGGTAAAAGAAATTTTCAATTACCATTTATTTTAACTTTTAGCTGGTTGTTTTGTTTTTTTATCAGTACAGTGCGGGACAAAATTTCCTAAGCATATGAAAAATACAACTTAAGGGTTTACACTAAGTATCCTAATATCCAAACATTATTTTCTTTCTATTTCATAAAAGACAAGATATTTAAATTCCTACCATTCTCCTTTCACCAAACGCAAAATAACAACCTGTAAGTTTCCAGTTTGGCTCAGAAATAGCCCTATTATTCCTAACTCTGCCACAGGGCTTCAGTTTACAGAACGCTCCCAAATCTATCAAGTTAACTTAAAAAAAGAAGCCCTGGCCGGTTGGCTCAGCAGTAGAGCATCGGCCTAGCGTGCGGAGGACCTGGGTTCGATTCCCGGCCAGGGCACACAGGAGAAGCACCCATTTGCTTCTCCACCCCTTCGCCGAGCTTTCCTCTCTGTCTCTCTCTTCCCCTCCCGCAGCCAAGGCTCCATTGGAGCAAAGATGGCCCGGGCACTGGGGATGGCTCTGTGGCCTCTGCCTCAGGCGCTAGAGTGGCTCTGGTCGCAACATGGCGAGGCCCAGGATGGGCAGAGCATCGCCCCCTGGTGGGCGTGCCGGGTGGATCCCGGTCGGGCGCATGCGGGAGTCTGTCTAACTGTCTCTCCCTGTTTCCAGCTTCAGAAAAATGAAAAAATAAAATAAAATAAATAAAAAAAAAAAGAAGAAAACACGAAAATTCCACTTTTTAACATTAAACCTGGAAGCGCTCCGGTTTTGGGGAGAAATGGCTTACCTATTCTAAGATTTTATAAACATCCAAAAGACATTCTGTATCTTGACTAGAAGTTGGAGGAAGAGAGAAACCCACAGCACTAACGGACTAAGGAATATAAGTCTGAAATCCATGTGAAAGATCTTAAATTTTAATATAATTAGGAAGGAATTTATTAAATATTCGAAAAAGTCTCTTACATTCATAACTTTATGAATCCTTCAATTATGTCCTAACAACTCTACTTGACAAAATCAGAACATCAAAACAGTTATTTTAGATTTCTTTAGGGGTTTTGTTTTCAATCTGCTCATCAAAATATCAAATTCTTACTGACCAAATGCAAAGAGATACTGCCAACGGGCAAGTGCTAAATATGTGAATATCGCTTCGGCAGTGTGATCTACGTCCAAGAGCAACTGAGAGTTCTGAGACAGCATCCCACTGATTTTAGGCTGTTTTAGAAATCACTTTCTTTATAAGTAGTCCATAAAAATACAAGTAAAACTCAAATAGGTAGCCTGGTGAATAAAGTTAAGAGCATATTAAAAGAACTACTAGCAAATTAAAAGTTTATCTTTATTGAATGAACCCCATTTAAGTGTACATTTGAACAGGTAACTGTCTTAAATTAGCAAAAATAATCACAGCCCTGTTGGCTTCAATTGCTTGGGACAAAACTATTCCCTAAATTTGTGAATCTCTTTTTTTACAGAGATATGACATCAGAGTAATGGTGGCATGAGAGATTCTCCTGATCTCTCCCTTAAATCTGTGAATCTCAAAGGAGTTCCTATGATTAAAAATCATGATTAAGAAGTATGCTTGCCATGTGATGGACATGTGAATACGGATGACACAGAAAAACGTGCTGAAAAACATTGGTAAGATTTTGAACTAAACTAATGGTTGGAGACCACTAAGAGACACTATTATTAGAAACACTACTAGTATTTAGTGGATAAGGCTAGATACCCCTAAATGTACAAGACAATCCCACAGATTGAGGAACCGTCCTCAATTAACTTTCAAATATACAAATGGTCATTCACATAGGTTAAAACCTACTTATAATTAACTGACCCCACAATTTAATTCTATATTAAACATAAATCACAAAGTATGTTTTCCAGTTTAATATGTACATAATTTTCCCAGAATGAGCCTACCATGTAAATTAAGAAATTATACTTTGGGTTCTCTTGGCTTTTGAGAATGTTTATATTTTATCTTCATTATTTTAAACCGAATTTATTGGGGTGACAATGATTAATAAAATTTTACAGGTTTCAAGTACACAATTTTACAACATATCTTCGGTACACTATATTGTATGTTCACCACCTGTCCCCACCCTCTATCTTCATTTCTGAAAGATAATATTGCTGTGTTTTTCTTTCAGCACTTCAAAGTTACTGTTTAATTGTCTCCTTGCTCGCATGGTTTCTCTACTGTAACTGTTTTCTTTGACTTCCTTCAAGATTTTCTTCAGGCACTGGCCAGGTAGCTCAGTGGGTGTCAACCCAATACACCAAGGTTGTGGGTTCCAATACCAGTCTGGGCACACACAAGAATCAACCAATGAATGCATACATAAGTGAAGCAACAAACCAATGTTTCTCTCTCTAAAAAATCAATCAATAACTTTGAAAAAGATATTTTGTCTTTTTTTAACATCAGTTTGAATATAATGTACATAGGTATGTTTTGCTTGCGTTTTGGGGGGCCAAGTATTTATCCTGCTTGCTGGTCTCTAAGATTCTTAGATCGTGGTTTGATGTCTGATATTAATTTTGGAAAAGTATGAATTATTTCCTCACATATGTCAATATTTATTCCCTATTCTCTCAAATTTCAATTTTTTTATATATTAAAATGTTTGATATTATCCCCAAGTTCTTGCATTTTCTGTTCTTTTGTTGTTGTTAAATTTATTTTTACTGATTTTTAAATAGAGAGGGAAAGGGAGAAGAGGGAAGAGAGAAGTAAAACACTGATCTGCTGTTCCACTCACCCATGCATTCATTGGTTGATTCTTGTATGTGCCCTGACCAGAGATGAATCTACAACCTTGTCATATCGGGACAATGCTCCAACCAAATAAGCTAACCAGACAGCTTTTCTGTTCTTTTTTAAAACTTTTTCTTTTGGTGTATTCAGTGGGGTAATTTCTACTGACATCTAAAAGTTCACTGCTTCTTCCTTTGGTTGTTCAATTCTACTGGCAAGCCCAAAGGTTTTCTGCATTTCTTTACTGTGTAATGAAATTTCTAGCATTTCCTTTTAGTTGTTTCTTTTTTCTTTTATTGACAGAGACGGAGAGAGTCAGAGAGAAGGACCGACAGAAAGGGAGAGAGATGAGAAGCATGAATTCTTCGTTGTGGCACCTTAGTTGTTCATTGATTGTTTTCTCATATGTGCCTCGATGGGGGTGGAGGGGTGTGTGTGCTACAGCAGAACAAGTGACCCCTTGCTCAATCCAGCGACCTTGGGCTCAAGCCAGCGATCATAGGGTCATGTCTATGATCCCACACTCAAGCCAGTGACCCTGCACTCAAGCTGGATTAGCCTGTGCTCAAGCTGGTGACCTCAGGGTTTCAAACCTGGGTCCTCCGAGAACCAGTCTGATGCTCTATCCACTGCGGTCAGGCTCCTTTTAGTTGTTTCTTATAGTTTCCATCTCTCAGCTGAAATTACCCAACTGATCTGGAATTTTTTCCATTTTTTTGTTCATATCTTTAACATATTAATTATAGTCATTTTAAATTCCCTATTATATAATAGCATCTGTTAATCAAACCCTAGTTATGATGATTTCTCTTTTTCTTGGGAATTTTTGCCTTGTAATTTTTGTTGAAAGCTAGAAATGTTTTCTAGGACAGCAGAAATTAAGGTAAATAATTTTTGTAACTGGAAATGGGCATGCCTATTCTTTGCTAGGTCTTTAGTACAGGGTGTTAATCTGTTTAGGAGTTGGGCTGGGTTAAGATTTGCTGTTGCTATGGTTATCCACAGTATCACAGGTTTCAAACACCTGCACAATAGCTTGTGGCTCCCATGGGGGTTGGTTTACTAAAGCAATGTCTATTTGATTCTTTGTGCTGTGCCTCCTTGAATAATCTTGTTCTGCTCCTAGTAGTCTTCTGCAGTTACTTGTTAATCAAAGATTCTTAACTTGGAGTACAGTTGCTGCTGTTGTATGATTAACATTCAGTCTTATGCATATTCTATGTACCTGGATCTCAGAGGTGTGATCCCCTGGCTGCAGTTTGAGGCTCAGTGCCCCTTTCCCAGGAGAAGATTCTTTCCTCCTTTCTTTTGTCTTTCCTCAACTCAATGAATGCTCACTAACAGGGCCAGCAGAGAAGCTCTTCCCTTAAAAGATTAAGGCTTTTGTTTCATTGACTTGATACAGGGGAACAATCAAAGCAGAGTTTTTGCCCCTCCTCTATGTCAGCACCACAACAGATACTCCCAGAACCCTTTACAATCTTTTCTAGAAGTACAGTACCTAGTGCAGTATGTGGATAAAGTGATTGGAAGAAGGCACACTGAGCCTTCATCACTTTGTCAGCTATTCCGTATGAACTCTTACCAGTGTCCAGTTGTATCTAGCGAAAATGAATGTGAATTCAGGTCTACTCTTTCTCTCCTTAAATTTTGGGGCAGAGGTTTGTTCTGTGGCCTCAATTGTTTAATAGGTCTAAAAAATAAAAAAGTCATGAATTTGAAGTCAGTCCAGTTCTGTTTTAACAGTGACAGCAAAGCTTTCAACCTGAGTGATTATATTATTTCTAAACTATTTCAGGGTAGTAAAAGGTGTTACAAATTGCTTAAAATAAAAAGGTCTTTACTGGGTTTGATAAAGTTGAGAAGCATGATTTAAACGATTTTCACAACAACTTCCCTTTAATTACTTCTAAACATTAGTCAATATTTAGACCTAAAACAATTAGTAGCAACCAAATTTTTGCTACAATTATTTGCATAGCTTTGCTTGTACTGGTGTAATTAGGGGATATTACAGGTTTGGTTCCAGACCAATGCAACTGAGTATCACAATAAAGTGAGTAGTAATCTTTTTGCTGCTGAAGATCTTGCATTTTATTTGTAGGAAACTCGACATCTGTGAAGTATAATAAAGCGAAGTGCAGGAAAATAAAGTATGTCTGTATTTTACAAATTTTATTAAGTACTTCAATCAGGGAAGCAGGTGAAAGTTATGTTCAATGGTAACCTCAAATTCACCTATGTAAATAGAACTGATTAAGAAATGGAGCCAAATTACTTAAAATAGAGCCTTTTTATTTCTAAAATAATTTAGTACCTAATTGAGAAGCAGGCTGCACTATCAACCTTTTGAAAAGTTTAATAAAGCCAACATTGTTAAAGCCACCTAGGCAATCAGCTTCTATTTATTTACGGATAACGTTAAATTATTTCAAATAACGCATGCTTTCCGTGATTCCATAACTTTATACCAATAACATTCATATATCTTTTAGACTATTTACTTACTACTACCACTTTAGAAAAATAGGAACATCCATTGCCTCCCAATGGAATACAAATGGTGGTACTTTCCATGAACTGGACTATTTCTCTTAATAACCTTCTGACTCCTCTTTTCCTCCCTTAATAAGTTCTACTTCCAATTTCCAAACATTATATTCTAAGGAATATATTATCTAAACAAGGTTTTATGTTCCACTGTGATATTAATAGCAAAACACAAGTTTGAGACATAGCTGCTTAAACATTTTCCCAGTACATTTAAAATGTTAACAATGTTTTGTTATATATTAAATTAAGTCAAACAATAAAGCACTTTCCAGAAACCAAATAGTGAATTCAAGTCTTTTTAGGATACCAAATTTTTGACAAGCAGTTTTAGCATTTCCATTTTTACTTAAGGTAAGTCCAGTTTCATATTCTCAAAAACTCACAAGATACTGGTAAAACCCTACAAAATCTAACCACTGGGAGCAATTTCCTCAAACTATACAGACTGTACTTTCAAACGTAGAAAATTTTCAAAGCCATTAAGAAAGAAAATACAATAAGGAAGACAATCACTGAGGCAGGTCCTGAAGAAATGTTCTGAAACTACTTTTTTTTCCGAAGACACACTCCACTCCAAAAGGCTCAAAATAACCCTACAGCACAAAGCCTTCCGAGAGTAGAGGCAACTAATGGAAGCATCCGGTAGAGGACCTTCTTTTTAAGGGAAATCAGGACGGGGTCAAAGAGAAAAGCAGAGGAGCCAAATAATTACTTTAGAGACCACTGCCACTATTGGGGGGGGGGGTGTCATTAGTTTTCTTCCCCCCTAAGCAACTGATAAAGGAAACAATCACAAGTCATGAGTGGTTAACTGAACACACGACAATAAGGAGACAAACTTAAGCGAAAGCATTCTCCTTAAGTGTACTAAATCAAACCTGCGTTTAACAGCCCCCTTCACTGGGCGTCTAAGTCCTACATTACCCACTCCAAAGGCCGCATTCAGAGGCAAAACCACAGTAGAGGATAGGCCACCGTAAATAAGTTACTTTGCAGAAAGGAAAAGCCTTGGGGTACAGTTGATTTTGGAAAAGGAGGAAGACTGGAGAAGAAACGACATGGGTGCTCCCCATTTCCTAAGAAAACGAAACAAAGCTCAACAAAGAAAGTCAAAGTAACGGCGGGACGTGGGGTGGGAGGAGGGCGGCTGACCCGAGGATAACAAGAGTTGCCAACATGTATCGATTAGAGCGCTCAGACTAGGTAGGAGGCTGCAAGGGAATCCCGAGGGCGGAGCCCAGCGGGAAATTAAGAGCTGTGTAGGGTGAAGATGTGCTGACGGGAGTGGTGGATAGAAAATGAGAAAACAACGCAAAAAAAATAAAAAACAAAACAGCAGGGTAGGGCTGACCAAGGGAGCGCCCGGAGCGAATGTCAGTAGGATCGGGGGGTTGGGGAAGGTCCGACAGGAGGAACCAGATCAGCAGCTTGGGGGGGGGGGGGTAAGGTGCCTTCCTAAGCGGCTGGAGGCTGCAGCGGCCAAGTAACCATCCCTCCGTTTCCCTGCCCTTAGCCCCCCAAGTCCCCGCGGCGTGGGGATAAGGTAAAGCAGAGCCCCGAAATCTAGTGCCCAAAGTGGTTTACCTTGCGGGAGGCTGAAGAGGTTCCAGCCCGACCTCCTCCTGCCGCCGGCTCTGCGTCCAGAATGGGATGAGACGACCTCCGGTCTTCTCCCGCTCACCACTTCCCCTTTCCCCCGCCGGGGATCTGTAGCTTCGTTGCCGCGGGTTCCTGTGCGGCCGTGGCGCTGCCTCCCCGCCCCCTCCGCCTCCTCCCTCTGCCTCTCAGAGGCTCAATCTGGAGGCCGCCATCTTCCTTCAGGCTTTGGGCGACAGCGCTCCAATACGCCTGCGTCGCCCCCGCCCAGGCTGTCACGAGACCCCGTCAGCTGATTTCAATTTTTCCGCCTTCTGCCACGCCCCTTCTGCATTTCCCCGCCCTCCCTGTGCCGTTGGACCCCTTTCCCAGCAATTTCGTGTTCCGCCTGCCCGCCCATCCAGTCCCACCAGCGTTTACACATGCGCAGACTTGGTGAGGCAGCTGTGTTTCCGGAGTCCACGCAGCGCACGAGGGGGACCCGGCCCTGGGCGCGTGCTGAGAAGAGCACGCCCCTGGGCGCGCGCACGCGCGCTCAAGGAGAGACACGCCCCTCGCCGTGTGACTGATTTTTGAGGGCTGTTAACTGAGACAGCCAAGGGTTTTGTACTCGTAGTGCTTTGATGTCCTGTTTTAACTATTTTTCTTTTTGAGAGAGAAGCATCAATTCGTTGCTCAACTTAGTTGTGCATTGATTGGGACCTCGGGCTCTGCAGCCTAGCCCTTGACTTCAAGTGCGGCAGAGCATCCCTGATGTAATGGGAAGCCTCAGCCTACTATCCTGTCTGGCCAGGTTGCCAGCCCACAGTTTCCCTTGCTGTGTGTTGAGACTCCCAGAACAAGAGTTGAAATGATTTAAATCTAGATTGGTCTAGAGCAGTGGTAGTCAACCTGGTCCCTACTGCCCACTAGTGGGCGTTCCAGCTTTCGTGGTGGGCAGTAGCAGAGCAACCAAAGTATAAATAAAAAGATAGATTTAACTATAGTAAGTTGTTTTATAAAGATTTATTCTGCCAAACTTAGCAAAAAACTGACATAAAGTACTTGGTAAGTAATTATAAGGTCTACCGGAAAGTTCTGTCCATTTTTGGAATAAAACAAAATACAAATTTTTCTTACCGTCAATAAACTTTATTAAATAATATAATTGCCATTATTATTAATGATTTCTTGCCGGCGTGAGGGAAATTTGTATATCCCATTTTTGAAAAATGTTTTATCTTTTGATGCGAAAAATTGAACCAGTGCTTGTTTCATATTTTCTTCATTTTTGAATTTTTTGCCCTTCAAAAAATTTTATAAGGACAAAAACAAGTGATAGTCGGAGGGTGCTAAGTCCGGGGAATATGGTGGATGCGACAGACATGCTTCTGTAGCATTTCTTCCTTGTTGAAATTCGTAAAAATTACAGTGGCGTACATGAACTTTATCAGTAGCCATGGGTACACTATCGCTTCACACATAAGACTAACGTGAATCAACTTTGTTTTAATTTGCTACTCAGTATGTATACATTAAGTGATAAAAATAGAGAGGCACACATGCGCCAAATAAACATGTGCTTACATGTCGAAACTTGTGATAGAAACGGACAGAACTTTCCTGTAGACCTTATATTATTATATGCTTTAACTTGCTGTAACTCTGCTTTATAAATTTTATAAAGTAAAGTTACTTCCCTATTTTATAAATCACCATTACTGTGGAACCGGTGGGCGGTTAGAAAATTTTACTGCTAACAGAGATACAAAAGTGGGTGGTAGGTATAAAAAGGTTGACTACCCCTGGTCTAGACAATCTCAAAGACCAAAGCTTGGGTGATGCCTGCAGCCTTTTGCTGGTGGCAGTGCCAGAAAGATATGCTGATAGCTCCATTTATTGTCTGCTGATTCCCTGTGGGCACTGACTTCAACTTGAGTTCTGTGAAGTCGGAGTAATCCTCGTTTTGCAGATAAACTGACACCCTCTCCTCACAATAGTGGACTTAGTGTTTGAATTCAAGCAATCTGACTCCAGAGTTTGCCTTTGATACTATCTCCTTGAACATATGGGGGGGGGGGGGGGAGAAGGGAGTCAGGTTAGTGAAAAGAGAGGATATTATGTTTCCTGTGGGTAAAGGTTTAATTAAAGATGTTTAGTCTCCACTCTCAGATCTGAACTCCAAAGACCATGGTTTGAAAGTAAGTGATTCTGTTGCAAACTTCAAAAGATGGTGGTATAGAATGGCTTGCATGGGTACATTATTTTATGAGGGTTAAAGTTCTTTGATAAGGGGTTTAATTTTCTTCAGCGCAATCCTAGAACTGTAATTTCTTTGGAATCTTTTTCAGTGGTTGGCTCGCTTTTTGGGGATAGAGATTGCAGGATGAAAAGTGTCGACAATGATTCTTACAGACTTTGCTTCTTGACTTGGTTGACCCTTTGTCCCACCTTGGGACATGCAGTAGAAAAAGACTGCATTTACAGTTCTTTCCTGTACTGCAGCAGTGAAATAAGGTGCATCTAAGGGATAGTACCAGGGATAGCTGGATGTGGGAAGACAAACCCTGAAATAGAGAAGAAAGGAAAAAGAAACAGGAGGGCTGAATTTAGAGGCCTTTCTTGGATCATCCCATGGAAACAAGCCTGTGTTTACCTTACTTAGGTGTGGCATGTGTTATTTCTATTTTATAGATCAGGCAGACCCAGAGAATCCAAGAGACTTGCTGGAGGTCATCTAACTCCTAAAGGTTGAGGTGAGATTTAGTCACAGGACTTATAACATCAAAGCCAGTGAATGATTAAACCTTCACGCTGTTTCTCTGTTCAATATCTGGGTCAGATAAAAATGATTATGGGGGTTGGGAGGAGCCTTAGCTATCATGAATTGCCCCTCCCTACCCAACTCCTGTAGTGGAAAATTCCCTGCCTCCCAAGACTTTTTTGTTTTTTTCATTTTGCAGTTTTAGAAACTACTTTCTTTGTGTTCAGTTTGCCTTCTCTTTCGTGAGTAGTTTTTCTTTTATGTTTGTTTGGATTTTTTTTGCTTTTTCTTCCTCTATGTGACATTTCTTTAAGTACTTGCTAACACAGCTAATTATCCTATCTCATTCCCTCTCTTCTGCTTATCCCTCTAACTACACCAGCCACAGTTTCTCACCTTCAAAAGCCGTGTTGTTAGTGCTTTCAACAGTTGCTGACAGGATGTGGTTTCAAGTCTTTTCATGATTCCCCTGGTTGTCTTTAATTGGATTTGCTCAAATTTTCAGTATCCTTCTTAAAACATTAAAATTAAACCCAAGAATCAGGAAGGATAGAAAGACTTGTCTCTTCTTTCCCTGTTCTGTTAAATCAGCCCATCCCCAACCCCCCCTTTTTAAAGAGTAACAAATACAAGGCAGGACCCTGAAACTTCTCCTTCTGTATCTCTCTTTCTATTCGAATTCCAAGTTTGCAAGCTTTGACACTTTCACAGTGCACACACATCAAATTTACAATCGGGAAAGGGGAACAACACAGAAGGTGTCCTTCCCAATTATATGTGATATATACTTACAATATTTCCCAGTCTCTTAGATATCAATAGCTTTTATCAGTGGCATAAATTAGTATACAGGCAAGAGAGGCTTGAAATTTTAGGGAACCCCCAAGACAGCCTAGCGAACTCCATAATGCTGTTAAATTACCTACTTAATTACATTAATGCCCATATTTAAATAAATCCCTAAGAACTCTACATAATTCAGCAATATTTGAACTGTTTCCATTGCCACTAACCCATATGGTTACTGAATACTTGAAATAAATTAAAATACACAGTAGATTTAATATGAAAATATGTAAAATACTGCATTAATTTTATAGTTATTACATGTTGAAAAAATATTTGGATATATATTTGGTTAAAAAAAATACATTATTAAAATCAATTCACATGTTTCTTTTTTAAAATGTAGCTACCAGAAAATGAAATTATGGCCCTGGCCAGTTGGCTCAGTAGATGGAGTGTTGGCCTGGCATATGGATGTCCCAGGTTCAATTCCTGGTCAGGACACATAAGAGAAGCAATTATCTGCTCCTCCCCCCCCCCTCACTCCCCCTTTCTTCTCCTTCCTGTCCCACAGCCAGTGGCTCGATTGGTTCCAGCATCAGCCCCCCCACACTGAGTATAGCTTTTTTGGTTGAGCACATCAGCTTCAGGTGCTAAAAATAGCTGGATTGATTCAAGCATCAGCCTCAGACCAGGAATGTATGGATCCTGATCAGGAATCATGCGGGAGTCTCTCTCATTATCACCCCTCCTCTCACCTAAAAAAAAAGAAAAAAAAGAAAAGAAAAGAATATGAAATTGTGTATGTAGTTCCCATTATGTTTCTGTGGGACAGTGTTGCTACAGATAGTCTTAGGCACATACAGTGTTTTCAGATGAGTTGGAAAGCTTGAAGATCCCACAGAATCATCTACTGCACTTCATTTTAATTTCCTATATAGTTGTTTTCTGTTTGTCTCCAGTAGTTTTTCTCAAGGTGTAACTCACCACATATATTTAGTTTTCTGTGTTCCCGTATACCTGACCAATATAGTGTACTATACACTTAACATTATAGACAAATGGCAAAAAATGACATGAGAATTCCTTGACATAATACGTATATATCTACCCATAAATCATTTTCACATTTTTAAAAAATAAATAATAGCCTGGTTCTCCTGGCTACTTAATCCTACCCCAGAAACTAATTTTATTATTAATAGATTTCATTGTTATTAATAATGAAAATGTCTTTTTAAAGTGTAATGCTGTTCTGCCTGACCTGTGGTGGCACAGTGTATAAAGCGCTGACCTGGAATGCTGAGGTCGCCAGTTTGAAACTGATCAAGGCACATACAGGAAGTAACTACTACAAGTTGATGCTTCTCACTTCGCTCTCTGTCCTCTCTCTAAAAATCAATCAATAAAGTCTTTTGAAAAGCTTAATGCTGTTTATATATAAAAGATTTTTAAACTTTTTCCATTTATTGATTTTAGATAAAGGAAGGGAGAGAAAGAGAGAAACATTGATTTGTTGTTATACTTATTTATGCATTCATTGGTTGATTATTGTATGTGCCCTGACTGGGGATCAAACTCTCAACCTTGGCATATTGGGAGAAAGCTCTAACCAACTGAGCTAAGTGGTCAGGTCAGGATTTTGGACTTATAATAGTTTATATTAACAAAGACATGCTTTCATTTATTTTTTTATTTTTATTTTTATTTTTTGTATTTTTCTGAAGTTGGAAACGGGGAGGCAGTCAGACAGACTCCGGCATGCGCCCGACAGGGATCCACCCAGCATGCCCACCAGGGGGCGATGCTCCGCCCATCTGGAGCGTTGCTCTGTTGCCACCAGAGCCATTCTAGCGCCTAAGGCAGAGGCCATAGAGCCATTCCCAGCGCCCGGGGCCAACTTTGCTCCAATGGAGCCTTGGCTGCTGGAGGAGAGAGACAAAGAGGAAGGAGAGGGGGAGGGGTGGAGAAGCAGATGGGTGCTTCTCTTGTGTGCCCTGGCCGGGAATCGAACCCGGGACTCCTGCACGCCAGGCTGATGCTCTACCACTGAGCCAACAGGCCAGGGCCGCTTTCATTTATTTTTAAAATTATTTATTGATTTAAGAGAGAGAGAGAGCGAGAGAAACATCAACCTATTGTTCCACTTATCTAAGCATCCATTGGTTGATTCTTGTATGTGCCCTGACCAGGGATAGAACCTACAACATTGGCATAACAGAACAATGCTCTAACTAATTGAGCAACTTGGCTAGGGCCATGCTTTCATTTAATTACAAAAAATTATCTAGTTCTGACCATATTTTGAGAGTTTGGTCAAGAGGAAAAATGAAATAGCTGTTCTGTGATTTAACATATTAAAACCATCATTGAAATCTTAACTGATTGCAGAAAAGGCCACTTAGTCTTTTTTTTCCCTTATTAAAATTAACCCTGTACTTCTCTTTTAGTAATAGATATATTGCTGAAGATTTTCCAGTTCAAACGTTCTTACTAGTTAATTCAAATCCTTCCAGTATTACCAGACTTGAAAAAAAATTAGAGCCTGACAGATTTTTTCGATAATTTTGAAGTGAACATGATTTCCAATCTGCTATGAAATTATTACAGTCAGACGATTTTAGTCATCAGCACTTGATGGAAATGTAAGGTGGTAAAGGGATCACAGTCAAGTCCCTTCACTTCTTTGTGCTATAATTTTCTCATCTGTAAACTAGAGCTATTGATACTTACCATGAGAGACAGTAGTTAGAATTAAATAAAATTATGTGGAGCACCTGCCTACTAAACATTCAATAACTTGTTTTTTCGCAATAGTTAATCTCAGGGCCTCCAGCTGATTTATACTTCTTGTGCTTGAGTTTCCTTGGACTAACTACAAGAAAGTAAACCATTTTCTTGTAGAGTAGCTCTTATTACCAAAAGGGAGAAAATTCAAGTGTTCATTCTTGACAACCATATCTTATGAAAAATTATAATATAGCTCATGTTCAAAAGGTGTCATTTTATACACACACACACACACACACACACACACACACACACACATATATGTTAAACAGACAGTTTAAGATTATCTACAAAGGCCCTGGCTGGTTGGCTCAGTGGATAGAGCATTGGCCCGGCTTGTAGACATCTCAGGTTTGATTTCCGGTCAAGGCACACATGAGAAGTGACCATCTGTTTCTTGTCCCTTCCTCTCCTCCTTCTCTCTCTTCCCCTCTCGCAGCCACTAGCTCAATTGATCGGAGCATTGGCCTCAGGCGCTGAGAATAGCTTGGTTGATTCATGCATCGGCCCAAGATGGGATTTTCTGGGTGGATCTTGGTTGGAAGGCATGCAGGAGCCTGTCTATCTCCTCTCCTCTCACTTGAAAGAAAAGATAATCTACAAATATTAAAATGAAATAGTTTTTATTTCTGAATTTAAATTTCTGTCAGCAAATTGATTCTAAAACCTGAATAAGCCCAGGTTTGCAGGTGAATAATACATTAAGAAATGAATAATACAGTAAGAAATTCAAAGACTAGGGCTCCATGCTGCCTTAGTTCTAACTCAACTAAAATGTTGTAAATCATTATTTAGAACCTTCCAAAAAAAGTTATTAATTTGTTATAATGTTTTCTATACTATCTCAAAAGGCCAAGGAAAAGCTATTTTAGTTAGCCAGAATTTTGGATTAGTTTTAAAGAACTACCATGTCATATCATCCTATCTTATGTCTAGTAGTTACTTTTTTTTTTTTTTTAATTTATTCATTTTTAGAGAGGAGAGAGAGAGGGAGAGAGAGAGACAGAGAGGGAGAGAGAGAAGGGGGGAGGAGCTGGAAGCATGAACTCCCATATGTGCCTTAACCAGGCAAGCCCAGGGTTTCGAACCAGTGACCTCAGCATTTCCAGGTCGATGCTTTATCCACTGCACCACCACAGGTCAGGCCATAGTAGTTACTTTGTATTGTTTCTTTGTGTATAGACTTTAATGTATTGTCTCATTTAATTTTGATCACAACCCTTAAAGGGGCACACTTTTATTATCCCTATTCTTCAGAGAAAGTATCTACCTTTTCCAATGAGTTATCACTAGAAAGCCACAGAACCATTCAAACCAGGTCTCTTGGATTTTGAAGTCCCTGGTCTCAACCACTTAACACTTCATCTAACCCACAAGCTCTCATAACCATAATTTCATCTTTCCTTGATCATTCAGGAGTCACTTCTGGTTAGAATTCTACTAAAACTTTATATTAGAGATTTTTAAATAAAGAAAAAACAAATAGTGCAAGTCACACTTTGCTTTCAGTGCATTTTCACAAAATAGCATAGAATGCCCACAATTTGTGTGTTTTTCTTATCAACTTCTATTTTATCATACTGTATTATTGTTTCATTAAAATTTGACCATAGCCTGACCAGGCGGTGGCGCAATGAATAGGGTGTCAGATTGGGATGTGGAGAACCCAGGTTCGAAACCCCGAGGTTGCCGGCTTGAGCGCTGGTTCACCAGCTTGAGCATGGAGTCGTTGGCTTGAGTGTAGAATCATAGACATGACCCCATGGTTGCTGGCTTGAGCCCAAAGGTCAGGGTCACTGGCTTGAACCCAAGGTTGCTGCTGGCTTGAGCAAGGGGTCATTTGCTCTGCTGTAGCCCCCTGGTCAAGGTACATATGACAAAGCAATCAATGAACAACTAAAGTGCTGCAATGAAGAATTGATGCTTCTCATCTCTCTCCCTTCCTCTCTGTCTGTCCCTATCTGTCCCTCTCTCTGACTCTTTCTCTGTTTCTGTAAAAAAAAAAAAAATTGACTTATAGATAAATTATCTCCTCAAAAAACATCATATTTGTAATTTTAAATAACAGAAAATAAGACTCATTCTTATCTACAGTTTCTTTCAGTTCCAGCCCATTTGTTGCTTAAATGGAGTAACAGAAAGGGAAAGTAAATAGCCTGTTTCTAGCGAAATCAAATAAAACACAAGGGGGAAGTGAAACTGCAAATAATACAAAATCAGCTAAAATTAAACTGTATATAGGGTAGAGAGTAAAAAGGGCATTTTCAAATTTTTCTTTTTTTTAAAGTCAAATGGCTATATCTAAGTGTTTAATTTATTGCATTATCAGTTGACTTGTACCCTGAGTTCAAGTCTACATGGTATCAGGAGATCAGGTCCTGGAAGCTACTGATTCTTTCCTTTGTTTTTCTCAGTTTGTCTCCTAACTCCTTTCTGTATTTGTCTATTTGGTAAAAGATGTCTTGGAAAAAGAGGGAAAGCTAGCTCAACATTGGGAATGATCTCCCCATACTCTAAGTGAGCAGACAGATATATTACCACACAGGCAGCTAATGGGGGAGATGACCCAAGCGAAGGGTAAACAGGAAGAACTGGGCCTATCTCTAGACATGTTTAATTGATCTCTCCCTCTCTCTTTTTTATTCCCCCTCCCCTCTCTCCAGCTTTTTTTTTTTTCTTTTTACTTTACTTTTTATCACTCCCTCAACTTCACTCAATGAGACTTTTAGTAGTTCATTGGTTGTTTTCTCATATGTCAAGGAGACTTTTAAATAAAAATGAAAAGCAACCAAAAGGTATTCACCCATCAGCAGTTAAAGGGGCCTCATACATAGTCCACTCATCGCTCAGCCAACATTGATCACAAAAGCGCCCTGATTACTGTTGTTTGTAAGAGTCTGCATGGACTTGAATGGTATTACGATTATGCAGTTTCAGATTGTTAGAGTGGTTTTTGTTTGTTTGTTTGTTTTTGTATTTTTCTGAAGCTGGAAACAGGGAGAGACAGTCAGACAGACTCCCGCATGCGCCCAACCGGGATCCACCCGGCACGCCCACCATGGGGCGACGCTCTGCCCACCAGGGGGCGATGCTCTGCCCATCCTGGACGTCGCCATGTTGCAACCATCCTGGGTGTCGCCATGTTGCGACCAGAGCCACTCTAGCGCCTGAGGCAGAGGCCACAGAGCCATCCCCAGTGCCCGGGCCATCTTTGCTCCAATGGATCCTTGGCTGCGGGAGGGGAAGAGAGAGACAGAGAGGAAGGCGCGGCGGAGGGGTGGAGAAGCAAATGGGCGCTTCTCCTATGTGCACTGGCCGGGAATCGAACCTGGGTCCTCCGCACGCTAGGCCGACCGGCCAGGGCATAGAGTGGTTTTTGATGAAAAAGCCAACCAAGCATTCCATGCTGCTGCCCCTTTCTGATTGTGGTCTTGAACATCTCCATGGCAGATTTCCTGGAAGATGACAAATTCAGTGCTACAAACCAGACAAGAAGGGGTGGTGACTTGAATATCCCAAAAGGAAGTTTGACTTCCTCCAGCTCAGAATGCCATAATTGTTATTATAACTCATCACTGTTAACTCGTAGCCCTGGGGGCTCATTCAAGCCTCTAGCAGCTTAGACTGTGAGAGCTGAACTTCAGTTCTGCCATTTGAGGGACCAGAGAGAACCATGTAGCACCCCCGGACCTTAACAAACCTCCAGATTGGAAGCTGCTTATCTGATTTTGCATCAAAACCTTGACTATGTTTGTCAGGTAGAGTCATCACAATCTTAAGATGGCAAAATAATTTATTGGGGATAATTAAATGCATTCTGTTGAATGGGAAGAATAGAGATTTTACAGATCATACATTTTTATAACAAGTAAAATAACTGCAAAACATGCGTTAGGAAGCTAATAAATAATTCCAGTTCTGCTTCCCTGAGGAATTATTTGGATACCAGCCCAAATAGCCTCCGAAGCACTAATTTCATTTCTGGACCATTCTGATTTCTGTTATCCGTCTTTTCTCTTTGTGACCTAGTACAAGACGTAAACAGAAACTCTCTAGGATTGTTAAAGCAAGCTGTTGCAGAAGCTGGACTGTTGACTCAGCAATTGGCAGAAGAATAGAAGGCTGTTCAGTGAAAGCCTTGATTTCATTTTTGTGAGGCCAGCAGACAATAGCAGCACACTGGCTTTGCTGATAAAAAGAACAAAGAAAACAAACCAATACCTTTTGCTGACATTTCTATTGCTATGGCAAAAAAAAAAAAAGGTGTTTTCTCCTTTTTCCACCCTTTCCTGGCATCAGGAAGTTTTATGTAGCCTGACCAACAACATGATTCATCTCTTTGAGTAAAGACTTAATAGCAGAATTCATAAAAATTAAGAAATACTGTACTGTAAATGTCTTTATCCTAGCTCTTCATTTCTGCCTCTCTTCTGCTTTAGACCCTTTTCTCTCCCAACTTTATTCCATGCTGTTAGCTGCTCAGTATGATGCTTTTTATTAGCCAACTATGTAGAAAGGAAAGATGTTTTACTGCTTTGTGACCTTCCTGCTGCCATGCCGCGTTCTGCCTTATCGTTCATGGAGAGCTGACCATTCTGAGAAAGGCCTTCAGTGCACAAGTCCCAATACCCTTTCACAACATAGTCTACCATTGTCTTGCTTATGTTTTTGCTAAAGCAGGGGTCGGGAACCTTTTTGGCTGAGAGAGCCATGAACACCACATATTTTAAAATGTAATTCCGTGAGAGCCATTCAATATGTTTAGCACTAAATACAAGTAAATGTGCGCATTTTATGTAAGACCAACACTTTTTTTTTTATATAATTTTATTTTTTTAATGGGGCGACATCAATAAATCAGGTTACATATATTCAAAGATCAACAAGTCCAGGTTATCTTGTCTTTCAATTATGTTGCATACCCATCACCCAAAGTCAGATTGTCCTCTGTCACCTTCTATCTAGTTTTCTTTGTGCCCCTCCCCCTCCCCCTTTCCCTCTCCCTTTCCCCCCTCCCCCCGTAACCACCACACTCTTATCAATAAGACCAACACTTTTAAAGTACAATAAGTCTCTGAATTCTTTTTAATAACATTGTTATGCTGTTGCTAACCAATGATGAATAAAGTGCTTCTTACCATTAATGTGACTTCTGGTGCTGCATGGTTTTGCTGATGGCTTTGTAGTCTAGTTGATACGTGGTGAAGTTAAGCTTCATGCAGGCGTTGAGACTTCCATCCGTTAAACGTGATCATAGGTTGGTCTTAACGTTCTTTAGATGTGAGAAAGACTGCTCACATGCATATGTAGAGCCAAACATTGTCAGTACAGCAATACTCACACACTACAGTGTGTGGTATGTGACGGGAAGCGCGTTCCAAGTTTTGACAATCAGCTGGTCTGTGGGTTGAAGTTTTTTCATTTCTCCCCACTTGTGGTTGCTCGCCAACTCTGCTTGCTGTTGTGCAAGTCTTTCCAAATCTTCATTCAGTGACTTGAACTTATTCATCCACATGTCTGAGGCCTTCAGGTCGGTCAGCAGCTTGTAGCTCGAAACCTCTGACGGAGACACCAGGGATGTAACTCAGGTTGGCGCTGTCCACTGCACACTTGTGTGGATGGGTGGTGAACTTAAAAAGACGAGTGCGCTCACAAAATTCTCAAAAGTGCGCTTTGAATGACTGCAGATTAGATGTGAAGCCCACTAGCTGCTGGAGATCAAGATGTTGAGCAGGGTTGCTTGCTATGCATGCATCTTTAAACTCTCCCAGTTTTTCAAAGTGTAGTAAATGACCTGTTTCAATGTCCGCGATGAAGAGTTCCAGCTTGTTTTCAAATGCAAACACTGTTGTTGAAGGGATAAGACTGTATTTCCAATGCCTTGCATTTTCACATTGAGCTGGTTCAGATGTTCAGTCATGTCCACGAGATAGTAGAACTTCAGGAGCCACTCAGTGTTAGCTAACTCAGGATGCTTGACGTTTTTCATTTCAAGAAAAGTCTAGATTTCGCTCAGACAAGCCGCGAAATGGCTGAGCACCTTCCCTCTTGACAACCAACACACATTGCTGTGCAGAAGCAGACCAGAATTATTCCCTACTTCATCCAGTAGTGTTTTAAACTGGCGATCATTTAAAGCTTGGGCAACACTAAAGTTGACTACCCGAATGACCAGCGATATCACCTCACCAAGCTGCTCACCACACATCTGAGCACAAAGCGCCCCTGATGTAGGATGCAGTGAAAACTTAGGATGGATCTCTTTTCATGTTTATGAAGAAGTGCCAGGAATCCTTTCTTTTTCCCCACCATTCATGGAGCACCATCAGTACACACCGAAATAAGTTGATCCATCAGTAGATTCTTTTTTCTTTAGTGAACTCAGTGAAAGACTTTTTATTTTATTTTATTATTTTTATATTAATTTTAATGGGGTGACATTGATAAATCAGGGTACATATGTTCAGAGAAAACATCTCTAGGTTATTTTGACATTTGATTATGCTGCATTCCCATCACCCAAAGTCCAATTATCTTCCGTCACCTTCTAACTGGTTTTCTTTGTGCCCCTCTCCTCCCCAACCCCCTCCCTGTCTTGTTCCCCACCCTGCAACCCCCACACTCTTGTTCATGTCTCTGAGTCTCATTTTTATGTCCCACCTATGTATGGAATCATATAGTTCTTAGTTTTTTCTGATTTACTTATTTCCCTCAGTATAATGTTATCAAGGTCCATCCATGTTGTTGTAAATGATCCGATGTCATCATTTCTTATGGCTGAGTAGTATTCCATAGTATATATGTACCAAAGCTTTTTAATCCACTCATCCACTGATGGACACTTGGGCTGTTTCCAGATCTTTGCTATTGTGAACAATGCTGCCATAAACATGGGGGTACATTTCTTCTTTTGAAACAGTGCTATGGTGTTCTTGGGGTATATTCCTAAAAGTGGGATAGCTGGGTCAAAAGGCAGTTCAATTTTTAATTTCTTGAGGAATCTCCATACTGTTTTCCACAGTGGCTGCACCAGTTTGCATTCCCACCAGCAGTGCAGGAGGGTTCCCTTTTCTCCACATCCTCACCAGCACTTATTCTGTGTTTTTTTGTTGATGAGTGTGTGAGGTGATATCTCATTGTGGTTTTAATTTGCATTTCTCTAAGGATGAGTGATGTTGAGCATATTTTCATATGCCTATTGGCCATCTGTATGTCCTCTTTGGACAAGTGTCTATTCATTTCTTTTGCCCATTTTTGATTGGATTGTTTGTCTTCCTGGTATTGAGTTTTACAAGTTCTTTATAAATTTTGGTTATTAACCCCTTATCAGACATATTGTCAAATATGTTCTCCCATTGTGTAGTTTGTCTTTTTATTCTGTTCTTATTGTCTTTAGCTACACAAAAGCTTTTTAGTTTGATATAGTCCCATTTGTTTATCCTGGCTTTTATTTCATTTGCCTGTGGAGATAAATCAGCTAATATATTGCTGCGATAGATGTTGGTGAGCTTACTGCCTATGTTTTCTTCTAAGATGCTTATGGTTTCACGGCTTACATTTAAGTCTTTTATCCATTTTGAGTTTATTTTTGTGAATGGTGTAAGTTGGTGGTCTAGTTTCATTTTTTTGCAGGTAGCTGTCCAATTTTCCCAACACCATTTGTTGAAGAGGTTGTCTTTACTTTACTGTATGCTCTTACCTCCTTTGTCAAATATCAGTTGTCCATAAAGGTGTGGGTTTATTTCTGGGTTCTCTGTTCTGTTCCATTGATCTATATGCCTGTTCTTATGCCAGTACCAGGCTGTTTTGAGTACAATGGCCCTGTCAGTGAAAGACTTGAATAAATCATCCCATCTTGTTGTCTCTTTCATAGGCAAAACAGCAATACTTTCCTCATGTAGTGTGTCACCAACAGTGTACCTTGCAATCATGCTGAGCTGGGATAAATGGCTTATGTCTGTTGACTCATCCAAAGCGAGAGAAAAGAATGGTGCTGCATTTATGTCCTTCACTTGTGTTGCCTCAATTTGATTTGCCATCATGATGGCATGATCATGAACAGTTCTTGCCAACAGAGACATGTCTTATATTCGTTTGATTATCTTGTCTTTATCCGAAAAGTCGTCAAAAAGTTCATTGGCAACATCAAACATTAATGTTTTGGCATACTCCCCATCTGTGAATGGCTTTCCGTTTCTTACAATTGCTAAAGCACCAGCAAAGCTAGCCAACTTCCAGTCACCTTGTTGAGTCCAAACATGAAGTTGCTGCTGACTAGCTTGCACTCTGCACAGTAGCTCTTGACATGCTTTCTTCCTGCTGTCCCCTGCTGGCTATTTCGATGCAAATGTAGTATGACGTGTGTTGAAGTGCCGCTTTATATTTGACCATTTCATCGATGCAATTTTATCATTGCATATTAGACACATTGTAGAACCTGCTCTCTCCACAAAGGCAAATTCCCCTGTCCATTCCTGCTGAAAAGTACGATACTCCTCATCTTTTTTTCTTTTAGCCATCTTCTTCAGCAAAAGGGTTTCTGCAATTAGTTAGCTGACTACTTGGTTAAAAGGAGGGAAGTTTACTTCTTGACCTCACAATGACCTGTGTACGTTACACATTATCCAATAAAGATTTGGTGTTGTCCTGGAGGACAGCTGTGATTGGCTCCAGCCACCCGCAACCATGAATATGAGTGGTAGAAAATGATTGGATTGTAATACATGAGAATGTTTTGTATTTTTAACGTTATTTTTTTTATTAAAGATTTGTCTGTGAGCCAGATGCAGCCATCAAAAGAGCCATATCTGGGCCCTGGCCGGTTGGCTAAGTGGTAGAGCGTCAGCCTGGCGTGCAGGAATCCCGGGTTCGATTCCCGGCCAGGGCACACAGGAGAAGCGCCCATCTGCTTCTCCACCCCTCCCCCTCTCCTTCCTCTCTGTCTCTCTCTTCCCCTCCCACAGCCAAGGCTCCATTGGAGCAAAGTTGGCCCGGGCGCTGAGGATGGCTCCATGGCCTCTGCCTCAGGTGCTAGAATGGCCCTGGTTGCAACAGAGCGATGCCCCAGATGGGCGGAGCATCGCCCCCTGGTGGGCATGCCAGATGGATCCCAGTCAGGCACATGCGGGAGTCTGTCTGACTGTCTCCCCATTTCCAACTTCAGAAAAATACAAAAAAAAAAAAAAAAAGAGCCACATCTGGCTCACGAGCCATAAGTTCCCAACCCCTGCGCTAAAGTATTGATGCTGCTTATTTTACCAGCTGACGTTTTACAGGAGAGGAAGTTTGAGTTCAAAAACAAAAGACAGAAATCTCCCTCTTCTACATCTCTGCCAATAAATACCTCCAGTACTCTAGGCAAGAGGTCTGCTCTAGAAGATAAGGAGGTTGTCAATTTGTTCTTGTTGAAAAACTCCCATAAAACACATATTGGCATTATGATTTTTTATACTTTTCACTATTATGCCTGTTCTGAGTCAGCTCTGTCCTTATTAAAAGTAGAGGGCTATGAAACAGTTGGGCTTGGATAGATTTCTTTCTTAATAGCTGTTAGTGAGAGCTATTATTGTTTCTTTTCTTTGCCATCTTTTTCTGTTTTTTTGTTGTTGTTTATGTTGTTGTTTCGTCACTCATTATCTCTCTTGCTCCCATGACTTCTCTTAGGAATTTCTGCTGCAATTTTCCTTCAGTTGGAAGTTTTCTTAGATTTAATTTAAAGAGGGAACTAGCTTTCCTAAAATACATGGGACCCAAATAAAAAAGGGTTTTTTTTTTGTTGTAGAAATTACCAGATATGTAAATAGTATTATCACCTGTATTGAGATTGTGAAACCTTGTCTGCTTTAAGTATTTTAGAATCATAGAATGCACGTCATTTTTCTTTAAAAATGTTGATACATTTCACATATGTTCACCTCTCAGTGCTCATTAAAGCTGTCTGAGGTTGGGTGAGGCAGGTATATCAAGTGTGATATTCAGAGTGCCCAAGACGTTCATCCTGACAGGAGTCCTGCTGAAATCAGACAAGAACTTTTATGATAAAAGTGGTACTGGCTGTCTCTTGTCCTTGATGAGCGAAGAACACAGTCACTGTCTTCACTTCACTCAAGATGGGGAGAGAGTTAGGCAAGTTACTTAGTCTCTGTGTGCCTCAGTTCCCTCATTCTTTTTCCTTTTTCTTTTCCTGTTTTTGTGACAGAGACAGAGAGAGGGACAGATAGGGACAGACAGACAGGAAGGGAGAGAGATGGAAACATCAATTCTTTTTTTTTTTTTTTGTATTTTTCTGAAGTTGGAAACGGGGAGGCAGTTAGACAGACTCCCGCATGCACCTGACCGGGATCCACCTGGCACACCCACCAGGGGGCGATGCTCTGCCCATCTGGGCCGTCGCTCTGTTGCAACCAGAGCCATTCTAGCGCCTGAGGCAGAGGCCACAGAGCCATCCCCAGCGCCAGGGCCAACTTTGCTCCAATGGAGCCTTAGCTGCGGGAGGGGAAGAGAGACAGAGAGGAAGGAGAGAGGGAGGGGTGGAGAAGCCGATGGGTGTTTCTCCTGTGTGCCCTGGCTGGGAATCAAAGCCAGGACTCCTGCACACCAGGCTGACGCTCTACCACTGAGCCAACCGGCCAGGGCAAAGCATCAATTCTTTATTGCAGCTCCTTAGTTGTTCACTGATAGCTTTTCTAATATGTGCCTTGACTGGGGGCTACAGCAGAGTGAGTGATCCTTTGCTTGAGCCAGCAACCATGGGCTTCAAGCCAGTGACCATGGGGTCATGTGTCTAATCCCACACTCAAACCAGTGACCCCACGCTCAAGCTGGTGAGCCTGCGCTCAAGCTGGCAACCTCAGGGGTTTTGAACCTGGGTCCTTGATGTCCTAGGCCAACATTCTATCCACTGCACCACCACCTGGTCAGGCTCTTTCTCTTTTTTTTTTCTTTCCTTTTCTTTTCTTTTCTTTTCTTTTCTTTCTTTCTTTTTTTTGCAGGAGAGAGAGAGAGAGAAAGGGAGAGAGAAAAACATCAATGTATTGTTCTGCTTATTTATGCATTCATTGGTTGATTCTTTTATTTGCCCTGACCAGGGATCGAACCCGCAACCTTGGCAATTCAGCTGATAGTCTAACCAGCAGAGCTACTACCCTCATCTTAAAATGAACAAAAGTAATACATACTTCATAGAGTTATTGTGAAGAGTCTATGCACATCTAAAATGCACGGAAAGTACCTAGAACAAACCAAGAGCTCGGTAAATACTGCAAATATTAATACTACTATTGGAGTTATACGTAATTTGTTTCATTGACATACCAGAGAGGCTAAATCAGATCCCTAAAAGATGACATTTAAAAACTGATAGCATTTAAGTTTTTCTTTGATTACTTATTTTTAAATCCTACCTATTCTTTGATGTTAAAGAATGAGAACTAGGCCTGACCTATGGTGGCGCAGTGGATAAAGTGTCAACCAGCAGACCTGGAATGCTGAGGTCGCTGGCTCGAAATTCTGGGCTTGCCTGATCAAGGCACATGTAGGAGTTGATACTTCCTGCTCCTCCCCCTTTCTCTCTTTCTCTCTTTCTCCTGTCTCTCTAAAAAGTGAATAAATAAAATCTAAAAAAAAATGAGAACTAGAAAGCATGAGCTGTTCCATTATTCTGTGTATCTTATATGCATTTATATATGAATAATGAATATATGTATGTGTATGGATCAGTATGGGATGGATAAAAATGATTTTAAAAACCCTACATTAAAGAAAAAATATATTTAACAAAAAGAAAAAAGAATAGAAAAAACAAAATATATATAATATTCCCCATCAGTTAGTATTCCTAGCCTTGTCTTAACTTCTATAATCTTACTTTCTAGGTGACCATAGTAGACTGAGTAGTGGATATTCTACTTTGGTTTTGTTGATCATGCTTATTTAAAAGGAGGGTATACAACCCAATAAAGGATATTATATCTTTTATTCAACTGATTTTGATTTTCTTATTTTATTTTTATTTCACTGCTTTGCCTGGAAATCTTGGTGAATGGGTGGAAACCTTACCTTTATGGATCAAAACGTATCTTGAGTATTGGGTTTTAGGTTTTCTTGTGTGGTTTCTTTCTTTTTTTATTTTTATTTCTACTTATCCCACTCCAATTCATGTACCATCACCTCTTCTCCTGGCTAATATAATTCATTCTTAAATTTGGCTCTTAAGATTATGAGTTAGGCCTGACCAGGTGATGGCATAGTGGATAGAGCATCAGACTGGGATGCAGATGACCCAGGTTCGAGACCCTGAGGTCACCAGCTTGAGCACGGGCTCATCTGCTTTGAGCAAAGCTCACCAGCTTGGACCCAAGGTCGCTAGCTCGAGCAAGGGGTCACTCAGTCTGCTGTAGCCCCATGGTCAAGGCACATATGAGAAAGCAATCAATGAACAACTAAGGTGCCACAACGAAAAACTGATGATTGATGCTTCTCATCTCTCTCCATTTCTGTCTGTCCCTATCTATCCCTCTCTCTGACTCTGTCTCTGTAAAAAAAAAAAAAGATAAAAAAGATTGAGTTAGTTCTAGAAGTCTGCAGCATTCTGTCTTTAGCCTATTATATTTTCAACACATATTTGATGAATGAATGCACAAATGAGTGATATGACACTTGCTTGATATGAGATATATATTTGCTTCTATTATGGTTATGTATATTTTTCTATCATTTTATTTTTAATCAATGTATATTATACTTAAACTGAATTTCTTGTTGATGGCATAGAGTTCGATTATGTTGTTTTTAATCCATTCTGACAATTTCTGTTTTTAAATGAGTATGTTCATATCATATACATTAATGTTAGTATTAATATATCTGGATTTACAGTGGTGGTGTTCTGAATTCTGGGGTTATTCCTCCATCTGCCTGTTGGTATTTACTCTTCAGACTATTCAAATATTTTTCACATGCATTCTGTCCAGATTTTGTAACTATATTCAGTAGGAGAGAAGGTGTAAAACTATGCTTACTGCGTCTTACCTATAACCGGAAGTTTGGGAATAATTTTTTCTAGAGTGCCTCTGGATCGGGAGATCAAATTCCAAGCTTCTGACAGTCACACTAATGTTCCTATCAGACTCAGAATATCAAATTTTCCATTGATTCATCATATTAATATATATAAATATTTTCCTTCAGCAATTAAAAAAAAAATATATATTTTTGAGGACTCCCAGGATGGATGGCTCAGAAGGTTCCTATAGTTCAGAGAGGCTTGAGATAAGCATCCAACTTTTCTAAGCCAAACCAAACAGAATCTTTAGGCTAATAGATGGCTGATGTCACAAAATAATTGTATCCATTAATTAAAAAAACCTAATATTACGTATCAGGTCCTGTTCTACATATTGAAAATGTAGCAGTGAACAAGAAAATAGCCTGTTACCTCTGGCAGAGGGCAGGGGTGGTGGTGAAGGAGGACAATAGACACGTTGAAGATGAATGAATCAAATAGTTTTGGTTAGTGATAAGTGCTTTGAAGAAATAAAAACAGGGTAACGGGCTAGGGAGTAGGGAGGGCAGAGTGACTGCTACTTTACCCACGTTGTCAGGAAAGGGGCAGAGCGACTGCTACTTTACCCACGTTGTCAGGAAAGGGGCAGAGTGACTGCTACTTTACCCATGTTGTCAGGAAAGGGGCAGAGTGACTGCTACTTTACCCACGTAGTCAGGAAAGGGGCAGAGTGACTGCTACTTTACCCACGTAGTCAGGAAAGGCTCTCTAGGAAGTGACGTTTGAATTGAGATCTGAATCTTGATAACTAGGGCACCTGGAGCCGATGTGGGGGCAGAAGGGCCTACGTTTCCAGGAAAAGAGAAATTAAATTGCAAAGCTTGGGTCTACCTCATTTCTATCTTCTCTTCTACATTTCTGACCACAGAATTTAAATTTGGATGAAGAAAAGTTGTTTTTTTCCCCGCCTGCAGCAGCCAGAGACATTAATTGAACCTCGAACTAACCTACCCCAGAGTTTGACTGCTATAACCCACTTCCTCGGTAACATTTTTCTGTAGATCAATGAAAACTCAAGTCCTGGCCAAATATTAAGGAAAAAGTGAGGGTGAATTTTAGCTAAATATGACGTTTATAATGAAAGAGGCTGATGAATCCAGATTTGCTATTGCATTTGTTTATAAGAAACACTAAAACATAATTTGTGTTTTGAATCATATTTTTAAACTAGGAAAGCAAGCACGCAAAGAACATTTATGGACAGTAGATGTCAGACTAGACCTACAAACTAGTGGTTGAGTCCTTTGTGCAACCTCATAAATATACTGCTCACAAAAATTAGGGGATATTTCAAAATGAATATGAAGCTATAAAAATCCCCTAATTTTTGTGAGCAGCATATTTGGGAAAGGAGATGGGCCCCAGCTTCTTGCATCACGATAACTAAACTATTCAAAGGGTGTATATCCAGGATACATACAAGTGTTGGAGTGTTGGAAGTTTCTGTATTCTGATACTACTGAAACTACCTGCTCACAGTAAGCAGGCATATAAGAGGCTCTGGACCCTGATAAATAATATTTTAGTTACTAAAACATCCCAGCTTCTGTTCTATAGGGCCACATGTGGTCCTTACAGATACACACATTCTTCAGTTAAGAATTTTGAAAGAAGGTGGGTGAGATGAAGGTCTTTGAAGTCCTTATCAGACTCTAGACTGACAATAGGTAGTATACTCAAGCAATGTAATAGGAAAAGGCAGTAAAGACTTCAAAAATGCTCTTTTATCAATGACATGCTTTTGTGATATCAGCCATCTGCTAGCCTAGGGATTCTGTTTTGTTTGGTCTTAGAAAATTCTCCAACATTATGGATGCTCACCTCATACATCTCTGAACTACGGGGAAGTTCCGAGTCTGTAGGGATACCTTTTCTAGCAGCCCATCCTAGGAGTCCCAAGTCATTTCATGAGACCAGTATTATTCTGATGCCAAAAACAGACAAAGACATTTTAAGGAAAAATAACTACAAATCAATTTTTCTTATGAACATGGATCAAAAAATTTTCAATAAAATATTACCAAATTGAAATGATGAATATATCAAAAGAATAATACATCACACTAAATGGAGTTTATCCTCAAGATCAAAGGCTAGTTCATTATTTAGAAATCAGTCAGTATAATCCATTATATTAAAAATCTAAAGAAGAAAAACCAAATGAGCATATCAATTGATGCAGAGAAAGTATTTGACAAAATCCAACAATCATTCTGTATAAAAACATCCAGGAGCCCTGTCCGGTTGACTCAGTGGTAGAGCGTCGGCCTGGCGTGCAGAAGTCCTGGGTTCAATTCCCGGCCAGGGCACACAGGAGAGGCGCCCATCTGCTTCTCCACCCCTCCCCCTCTCCTTCCTCTCTGTCTCTCTTTTCCCCTCCCGCAGCCGAGGCTTCATAGGAGCAAAGATGGCCCGGGCGCTGGGATTGGCTCCTTGGCGCTGGAGTGGCTCTGGTCGCGGCAGAGCGAAGCCCCGGATGGGCAGAGCATCGCCCCCTGGTGGGCAGAGCGTCGCCCCCTGGTGGGCGTGCCGGGTGGATCCCGGTCGGGCGCATGCGGGAGTCTGTCTGACTGTCTCTCCCCGTGTCTAGCTTCATGAAACAAACAAACAAACAAACAAAAAAAACATCCAGGAAATTAAGAGTAGGAAGAAATTTTCTTAACTTGCTATAAAGTGTCTATAAAAAAATCTACAGCTAATAGCATACTTAACAGTGAAATGCTTGCTTGCTAAGCTTATGAATAAGTTAAGGATGTTTTCTCACAACCCTTATTCAACACTGCATTGAAAATTTTAGCCAGTGCAATGAGGTAAGCTAAAAGATGAAGAAGAGGAGGAGGAGAAGAAGAAGAATGAGGAGAAGGAGGAGGTGGGGAGGAGGAGGAGGAGGAGAAAGAAGAGAGGAGAAAAAGAAAGAGGAAGAAGACGACATCCAGATTGAAAGGAAGACATTCTCAGATAACATGATTGTCTATGTAAAAAATTTCAAGCAATCTACAAGAGATGTCCTGGAACTAATAAATGTATTTGTTTAGCAGGGTTGCAATATATAAAGTTACTCACAATTCAATCACATTTCTATACACTAGCAATGTAGAACTAGAAGACAAAAAAATATTTTTTTCCAGAGAGAGAGAGAGAAGGAGATAGGGGGCGGTAGAAACGGGAAGCGTCAACTATAGTAGCTGCTTCTCCTGTGTGCCTTGACCAGGCAAGCCCAGGGTTTTGAACCAGTGACCTCAGCATTCCAGGGCGACACCCTATTCACTTCGCCACCACAGGTTAGGCAAAAGGAAAATATTTTAAAAATATAATTTACAATAGCTAACAAAGTTAAATACTTTGTTCTAGACCTAACAAAACATGTACAGAATTTGTATGTTGAAAACTACAAAATACTGATAAAAGAAAGAAAACTGAAATAATGGAAATAATATACTGTGTTTGTGAACTGGAAAACTCAATAAAGCAAAGATATCAGTTCTTCCCAAACTGAACAATAGATTTAATACAATACCAATCCAAAGACAAAGATTTTTTTTGTAGATATAGACAAGCTAATTCTAACATTAGATTAAAAAAAAAAAGCAAAAAACTAGAAGAGGTACAACAGTTTTAAAAGGGAAGAATAAATTTGGACCAATTCATATAGAAATATATGCATATTTATCACATACCTTTACATGTTTATCAGACTTTGATTCTAATGAAGCTATATACTTTGCAACTCTGTAAAACAGGTAGGCATTCTGTTTCATCTGGTAGAGGTTCCAGTGTCTTTCTTCACACCCTGTAGAAAGACTAGTTTTTATTTGCAATTCCTTTTAATCTTCCTTTACTTCATAACTGCAAGTTCTTTTTACATTTCCTTTGAATGATTTATAACACCTGCTTGGTTCCCTTATCAGCAAGTGAAATAAAATATTTTACATGTTTTCATTTTTATATCTGTATGAAATTCATACTTTAATTGTTTTTGAAAATTATGTTTTAGCATATTACACTACCTAATTTAAGGGCATAATAAAGCTACAGTAATCAAGACAGTATATTATTGTTGGAGGGATAGGCTCATAAATCAATGTAACAGAATTGAGAGTCCAGAAAAACAGTCACACATATGAAACCAATTTATAATTTTCACAAAGGTGCAAAATCAACTCAAGGTATTATGAACAGTCTTTGCAGCAAATGGTGTTGGAACAATTGGACTGCCATAGATCAGGGGGAAGAACCTTTTAGATCATAGACCTAACTAAAAAATGTTAAACTAGCCCTGGACAGTTGGCTCAGAGGTAGAGCAGTGGCCTGGCATGTGAAAGTGCTGGGTTCAATTTCCAGTCAGGGCACACAGGAGAAGCACCCATCTGCTTCTCCACCCTTTCCCTTCTCCTTCCTCTCTGTCTCTCTCTTCCTTTCCTGCAGCCAAGGCTCCAATGGAGCAAAGTTGGCCCAGGCGCTGAGGGCAGCTCCATGGCCTCCGCCTCAGATGCTAGAATGGTTCTGGAGCAATGGAACGGCACCCCAGATGGGCAGAGCATTGCCCCCTAGTGGGCATGCTGGGTGGATCCCTGTTGGGCGCTTGTGGGAGTCTGTCTGACTTTCTCCCTGCTTCTAACTTTGGAAAAATACAACTCCCCCCCCCAAAAAAAACCCTGTTAAATTGTAACACCTGTAGAAAAAAAGATATGTGATTTTAGATTAAGTAATGAATTCTTATACGTGACAACAAAAATATGATTCTTAAAAAATAAAATTGATAAATTGAGCTTTATCACAATACAAAAAACTTGCTCTGCAAAAGACATTGTTAGGAGAATGAAAATATAGGTTACAGACTGGGAGAAAATAGTTGCAAATTATATACATCTTGACAGAGGACTTTTATCCAGATTATAAAAAGAACGCTCAAAACTCAACAACAAGAAAACAAACACCTAATTAAAAATCCAGCCTGACCTGTGGTGATGCAGGGGATAAAACATCGATTTGGAATGCAGAGGTTGTTGGTTAGAAACCCTGGGATCGCCTGGTCAAGGCACATATGAGAAGCAACTATAAGTTGAGGCTTCCTGCTCCTCATCCCTTCTTCTCTCTCCCTCCCCACTCTCTAAAATCAATAAATAAAAATTAAAAAAAAAATCCACCAAAGACATGGATGGACACTTCACCAAAGAGATAAAATGGATGACAAATAAGACACATGAATAAAGTGTTTAACATCGTTAGCTAGTAGGGAAATGCAAATAATGAGATACCGCTACATTTCTGAGTGGCTAAAATAAGACTTGCTGACAACTCCAAGTGCTGCTGAGGGTGTGGAGCAACCAGAACTGTCATACATTGCTGTTGGGAATGCAAAATTGCACAGCCACTCTGGAAACTGTTTGATACTTTCCTATCAAGTTAAGCATAAAATTATTGTATGGCACAAAAATTCGACTTTTGGTAACTGTTTTATTAAGAAATAAAAATGTATACATCTACACAAAAGCCTGTACACAAATGTTTATTATAGCTGTGTTTGAAACAACACAAATTTCCTTCAGTGTATGAATAAACTAAATATGGTATATTTATACTAAGGAATACCATACAGCAGTAAAAAGTAACGAGCTCTTGATACACATGACAACTTGGTTGAATCTCAAAATCAAGCTAAGTGTAGAAGTCAGTCTCTTACATACTGAGTGATTTCCTGTATATGGCTGTCTTGAAAAGACAAAACTAGAAAGAACAGATTAGAGGTTGACAGGAGTTATATTTTTGCCTGTCCTTACAGTAATATACTGTATTTCACTAAAATTATTTAAGGACTCTTTTTGTTTTATTCATTGGATTTGTTAAGATGCTATTTTCTGTTGCCCGTATGGACCTGAAAGCAGGTGTTTACTTGCCTATATACATTTAGGGAATTTTAAAAATGCAATTTGTTTTGTTCACAGTGACCTAAATTCAGTGTTAGGAATAAAAAATCAGTTCCATAATATAGGTTTACTATCACAGAATGGTGCCATGCCCCAGCAGGTCCCTTACTCTGTTGTCAAATATCCCATCTCCCAAATGAAAATGTGAAATGTGATTAATCACATGTGTTTCCTCTCTCCTAGGAGTATAAGCCTAATTATACTACTTACAATACCACTAGGTATTGTACCTACAATACCTACAACTGCCACTAGGCTATTTGCATGTGTCATCTCGTTGGATTGTCACAACAGCCTTATGAAACAGACATAAGTAGGTCTATTAATTACCAGAAACTTAAAATCTTCAGTTTAATTCCAGCTCCCACATTTGTGACCTTGCAAAAAGCCCAGGTCCTCACCGCTGCTCTGCTCCCTGCCAGTCTGCCTTGCTAACAGCTGCTTCTCTGTGCCATCTGGTTGGCCTTTCACATAGTATCAGCTTTTCTGTCTCAGTCCCTTAAGCTTCTCTGTTTATACTAATATCCTGTAGACTTTCAATGGTGTTGTCGATGACCCATCCAAAGTATTAATATTGCTTGAATTCAACTCCAATGACTTTACTTTTACTCCAATTCAATTCACATCTATTGGGTCACATTTTGTATTTGAGAGTTTGATTCATTTTAGGAATAAATCAAAGTCCAATATCCCATTTATTGACTAAACCTCCTATCCTCTTAGCCTTTTCGTGCCCAAACTTCATTTAGCCTCACGGAAACCTCTGGTCCCCTTGATCTCTCCCTTTCCCCTTTTGTGTCAGCTCCACACTTTTCCAGCTTGAGAGTCACAATCATTTGACTTTCTTAACACCAGCCCCTCTTTTTCTATATTTTGAAATGTTTCTTGGGTTGACTCCTTCTTCCCTTGAGCCAGTGACCTCCGGTCCTGTCCAGTTTCCTCCTCCTTTTCCTCTTCACAGTCTTCATTTTTACCTCCTTATGCCCCATTAGTTTATCCATTGCTCCCCCTCCCCACCCCCTAGCCTCGCGCACACATACACTGATTCTTGCTTTATTCTGCCAAGCCGCTAAACGTGCTTTCAGGAAGGTTGCTAAGGTTGGTTCAACGGCCAAATCTAATGCCAGCAAAGTGTCTGGATTCCCGGGGTGGTTCTGCTCTAATTCAAACTGCAGATCATTCAGAAAAGGTTCCATTAGGAAGTGATTGTAATTTGCTTTTCTGTGTATTGTCCTTTGCCAGTTTTTCTACTAAATTGTTGGCCTTCTTCTTAGTAATTTCTAAGACCCCTTCCCTGTAAAGGAAAGGAAGAAGGCCCTCTATTATACATGTTGCCATTTTCCCTTAGGTTTGTCATTTGTTAACTATGTTTATGCTATTTTCTCCCACGCTCTAACTTTTAATGCAGATGCAGTTATTTTTATTAATTTCATAGATTATCACTTCTAAGTTTTTTTTTTTAGTTTTTGTTGTTGTTGTTGTTTTTAATTTTATTTATTCATTTTTAGAGAGGAGAGAGAGAGGGAGAGAGAGAAACAGAGAGAGAGAAGGGGGGAGGAGCTGGAAGCATCAACTCCCATATGTGCCTTAACCAGGCAAGCCCAGGGTTTCGAACCGGCAACCTCAGCATTTCCAGGTTGACACTTTATCCACTGCGCCACCACAGGTCAGGCTATCACTTCTAAGTTTTAAAAAGTTTTTCTATTCCAATATTATACATATATATAAATACATATGCACACATATATCTGTATAATTTTATATGTGTTCTTAGTATACTATATATGATTTCATTTAAAAAATATATGCTTTTTGATAAAATTATTTTTGGTAAAGGTTGTTATATTCTTTTTTTTTCTTTATATTTTTCCAAAGTTAGAAGCAGGGAGGCAGACAGACAGACTCCCGCATGCGCCCTACCAGGATCTACCCGGCATGCCCACCAGGGGGCGATGTTCTGCTCATCTGGGGCATTGCTCTGCTGTGGCCAGAGCATTCTAGCACCTGAGGCAGAGGCTGTGGAGCCGTCCTCAGCACCTGGGCCAACTTTGCTCCAATGGAGCCTCGGCTGCGGGAGGGGAAGAGAGAGACAGAGAGGAAGGAGAGGGGGAGGGGTGGAGAAGCAGATGGGCACTTCTCCTGTGTGCCCTGACCAGGGATCGAACCCTGGACTTCCATACATATATTCTTTCTTAATAGCTAACCAATCGCTTAACCCAATCTTTTCTCTTTTTTTTTTTTTTGTTGCTAAAACATCACCTTTATCATATATTAACTTTCTTTATGCATTTATTCATATTTCTGAAATTTAGATTTTTCCCTCATTGGTTTGTCCATATATGAACCTGTATGAAAATTATTTAATTCCTGTAGAGTTATAAAAATTGCCAAGGTTCATATACATATCAAATTTTATTTCATTATACCTTTGGTAGATATGTTATGATTTTTAGAAACTGTATATAGCCCTGGCCGGTTGGCTCAATGGTAGAGGGTCGGCCTGGCGTGCAGAAGTGTCGGGTTCGATTCCCGGCCAGGGCACACAGGAGAAGCGCCCATCTGCTTCTTCACCCCTCCCCCTCTCCTTCCTCTCTGTCTCTCTCTTCCCCTCCCACAGCCGAGGCTCCACTGGTGCAAAGATGGCCTGGGCGCTGGGGATGGCTCCTCAGCCTCTGCCCCAGGCGCTAGAGTGGCTCTGGTCGCAACAGAGCGACGCCCCGGAGGGGCAGAGCATCGCCCCCTGGTGGGCAGAGCATTGCCCCCTGGTGGGCGTGCCGGGTGGATCCCAGTTGGGCGCATGCGGGAGTCTGTCTGACTGTCTCTCCCCGTTTCCGGCTTCAGAAAAATACAGAAAAAAAAAAAGAAATTATATATAAATCTCTTATTTTCTTGGCCATTACAAACTATCTGTGCATCTCTTTGACTTTCCATCAAGTAAGAAGCAATATATGATTGAAAGTTAGTTACTTCTGCCCTGGCTGCTTGGCTTGGTGGTAGAGCATCAACCTGCGTGTGGAAGTCTGGGGTTCAATTCCCAATCACAGCACACAGGAGGGGTGACCATCTGCTTCTCCACCCCTTACCCCCCTCTTTTCTCCTCCTGCAGCCATGGCTCAGTTGATTTGAATGTGTTGGCCCCAAGCACTGAGGATGGCTACATGGATCCTTCACCTCAAGTGCTAAAAATATACTGCTCACAAAAATTAGGGCATATTTTATCACTTCATATTCATTTTGAAATATCCCCTAATTTTTGTGAGCACCGTAACTCGGTTGCAAGCACAACCCCAGATGGGCAGCGCATTGGCCCTGATCAGGGTACATGCAAGAGTCTGTCTTTCTCTTTCCCCTCCTCTCAATTAAAATTAAAAAAAGGAAAGAAATAAAAAAAGAAAATTGGGTGCTTCTCTGTGTGTCAGCTTCCTCATCTTGGGAAATTAGATTAATTAATTTAGAATGAACATATGGTAAATGTTGTGTTAGTTATTATTAACAAAATGAGTAAATTAGTACGCTGTCCTTCCCTCTACCTCTTTTGACATTTTTTTGTCTGTATACTCTTCCCCCAACTTTTGTGAACTTTCTACATCTCTTCTGTAACCTTAATTAATCCTTGCATGCTTTGTCAGTTGAATTTTAAAATTGAACATATCAATACACAGCGTTTCCATTATTGTAATGATGTTAATATTGTTCATTACTCTATGATTTCAAAGTGTCTTATTTTATTTTACTCTTTGTCATATGTCTTCATCAAGTTAATAACATTATGTATCTTCCTGAATATAGTCCACCCATGGTAAGGGGTGCAGTATAATTACTGAAGATAAATTACCCAGAACCCTCTGTCTTCTTACTCCAGTATGGAGCAGCTGTCTGCTCGCTGGGTTGGATGCCAGCCTTCATCCCGACTGCCTTTCACCCTAGTCCTAGGTTGGAGCCAGTGTTCTTGGATCTCATGTCTTTACCTGGACTTTATTCTTTTCTTGGTTGAAGAATATCTTTAAGTAATTGTCTTGAAAGGGTGCATGAAAAATAAACCTTCTGAAATTTTACATGCCTGAAAGTGTCTTTATTTTTCTCTCTCACTTCTTTGACATGTTTACTGGATGTGGAATGTTAAGTTTATAGTTATGTTTCTCAGAAAGTTGAAGCTATAGCACTAGGGATTCACATTTTTGTTCCTTTGTAGGACATATTTTTCTCTCTCTGGAATCTCTTAGGATACTTTCCATATGCTAGCTGTTATAAAATTTCTTGAGGATGTGCCACTGTTTTGGTCTTTCAAAAAAAAAATTCTTCTTATAGTCATGATTATAAAAGTGTACACAATTGTTAAAAACCATTTTAAAAAAGTGGTTCTGTTGCCTGACCAGGTGGTGGCGCAGTGGATAGAGCGCCGGACTGGGATGCAGAGGACCCAGGTTCGAGATCCCGAGGTCGCCAGCTTGAGCGCGGGCTCATCTGGCTTGAGCAAAGAGCTCACCAGCTTGGACCCTAGGTCGCTGGCTCCAGCAGGGGGTTGCTCGGTCTGGTGAAGGCCCGCGGTCAAGGCACATGTGAGAAAGCAATCAATGAACAACTAAGAATTCACAACGCGCAACGAGAAACTGATGATTGATGCTTCTCATCTCTCTCCGTTCCTGTCTGTCTGTCCCTGTCTATCTCTGCCTCTGTAAAAAAAAAAAAAAAAAAAGTGGTTATGTTGAATTGTACCATCAGGAGGAGGAAATGTTATAATGCTTAAAGCCTGTGCTATATCATTCAACATTAGGTTATATCATTATGTATGGTTTCTCTAGTTATTTTGTGTCTATAATGTTTAATGTTTTGATCTTCATCCAAAGTAGAAATTCTTAAACTTTCTTTTGGTCCATGAAAACTTCTTTCTTTCTAGTGTAGCTTATAAACCCCTTTCCAGAATAATGTTTTTAAATTTTTAGAATAATATATATAAAATTATAAAGGAAACTGGTTTACTTGATATACAGTTACTGAAATGATAAAAACAAAATTGTAATAGAGTGATATATTGCTTATTTAGCTACTATCATTTCAAAGGAGTTATGAGTATAAATGATATTTTGAGATATTTATACCAACTGAATGTGCTATAAAAGTATGTGTGATTTCTGTTGGTAACAATATCGTGTTGCTATAACTACTGCAGTTTGTGCTTACATTAAAAGTGGACAGAGTTTCTAAAGTTTAGTTAGAAGTTAGGGAAAATAAAGATATAAATTTTTTTCATCTAAGTTCACAGATCTGAATTTTACCCATGGACTCTTTTTTATGAACCCCTGATTTAGAGGAAAAGTTCTTTGAAGAATAGTAGATTGCATGTTTCAAAGATGGTGGCATCGATATCTCCCACCCCCACATGCTCCTTCACAGTATGACCTTGACACTTTCTACATTTATCCACCCCTTTGACTCTGGATGGACCTGTGACACCTTTGACCAACAGAATATATTAGATGTGATACCACGTCAGTTTGAGCATAGCTTTAACTGATCTGTTAATTTCCTTCCTCGTAGAAGCCAGACACTATGTAAGAGGTGCAGTTTTCCCAGACCACCATGCTGTGAAAAGCTCAAGCCGTATGAGGAGGCCCTGGAGGGTGAAACACCATGTGGAGAGAAAAGATGACCCAGGAACATTGAAGTACCATATACCTGGGTGAAGAAGTCATCTTGGAAGTGGAGCTTTTAGGTTCTGTCCCTCTGAGCTTTTCCAGAATTCTTGATCCATAGTATTGTGAACAAAAGAAAATGCTTGTTTTAAGCCACTGGATTTTAGGGTAGTTAGTTTGATAATAATAGGTAGAATAGAGGCCAATACCATGCTCAGCATGTCTCTTTTATCCCTCACATGGATTAGCAAATTGACAGGCATAAAAGAGGGACTCAGAAATGGTTACATAGTGAGGCTTACATAGCATCTTGGTGTCTGCAAAGAACCACAGGGAGTAACATCATGGGATGAAAGTATAAGGCCCAACAGATGACCTACATCTCCATGGCACCCTAACCTACTTTCTAGGATCTGAGATTAGCCCCAGGATCATTCCCAAATGCTAATTTCTGGATTGGTTCTCAAAGATTCTCAGAGGTTATACTTTCCCCAGGGGAAGAGTAGTAGAGGATTGAAGAGAAGATAATGGAAATGGAAGCAATTTCTGTGTATATGAACACTTGGATTGGGTCTGAAGCACAATCAGAAGGGCACTGTTGCATCATGTCCTGACTGAAATGTGGCTCAGCCACAGGGCCTGCTGTGTGACTGGGGCATGTGACTTAATCTCTCTGTGCCTCAGTTTGCACATTCTGTAAATGAACATAAAATAGTAGCCTTTTCATGGTGAGGTTTAAGTGAGTTCATACATTAGAAACATTGTTAGGTACATATAGCTCCCACTAAGGACCAAATGGATATCTCTAGAATTATTTTCAATGGTTCTTGAATTACTTAAGTGGTTTCTAAAATACATATGTGCCACATATAATTTTGGATACTATACATATCAACTTTTTATGATTATAATAGTTTAGTTTAATGAATATGAGAATATAGCCAGGTTTTCTGAGTTCACACATAGGGTAGGATAACATTTTAAAAGGAGTACATTAAAAGATATATTAAGCCATAAATAGTGCAGCTATAGCCCAAATGTGAAGGTGAAATTAAAATGCTTGACATTAGCATGTGGGTGTTACAAACATAGGAGTTTGCAAAGGAGAGAGGAATAGAGAAATGGAATCATTTATTCACATTCACTGAACCAACATCAAATGCCAGCAGTTCTGCCCTGGCTGGTTGGCTCTACAGTAGAGCATCAGCTGGGCATGTGAAAGTCCTGGGTTCGATTCCCGGCCAGGGCACACAGGAGAAGTGCCCATCTGCTTCTCCACCCCACCCCTTCTCCTTTCTCTCTATCTCTCTCTTCCCCTCCTGCAGCCAAGGCTCCATTGGAGCAAAGTTGGTCCAGGCGCTGAGGATGGCTCCATGGCCTCTGCCTCAGGCACTAGAATGGCTCTGATTGCAGCAGAGCGATGCCCCAGATGGGCAGAGCATCACCCCCTGGTGGGCATGCCAGGTGGATCCCTGTTGGGCGTGTGCGGGAGTGTGTCTGCCTGCCTCCCTGTTTCCAGCTTCAGAAAAATACAAAAAAAAAAAAAAAATGCCAGCAGTTCTTTGCCTCAGTCTATTTTATTTCCCATCTGACCGCTCTAAAATAGCACTATATCTGCCTTCCAAGAAGACAATATATCTTTAATGGGGCAAGCTGCAGTATTTTCATTTCAGCATTTTTTTCTGAAAAAGATCATTAATTGTGGTCTACAAAACACTGGTTACAGTATACAAAATTATTGTGCTAATTTGCTAAGTTTTTATTAGACAGATTACTTTTATTGTCACATGCTTTGGTTTCTGGAAACGTGACATTTTTCCTCCCCTGGTGTCAAGGTTGAATCATTCTTTAAGGTGTTTATAATGGGCTTTCAATAATATTCAGTTGTGATTTTATGATTTGGCAGTGACTTTGCAACACAAAAAATAGAGAGAGATGTGGAAATTCTGGAGGTTTCAGCATTAATTTGTTTGCTAGGCGGGTAAGGGAAAGCATGAATATTAACAAATATTTGATTGCTTTATCAACATATTGGATTGTTGATCTGGATATATTAGTTCCAAATTGAGAGTATCAAACCCCATCTTCACACTTTATTGCATCTACACAAAAACCACAAGCTTAAGGTCATATTATGTAATTGCGGCAGGTCAATTTTTAAATTGACCTTAATTAATTAATTTTTGAAAGAGACAGAGAGAGAGAGTCAGAGAGAGGGACAGATATTGACAGGTAGATAGGAAGGGAGAGAGATGAGAAGCGTCAATTCTTCATTGCAACTCCTTAGTTGTTCATTGATTACTTTCTCATATGTACCTTGACCCGGGGCTACAGCAGAGTGAGTGACCCCTTGCTCAAGCCAGTGACCTTGGGTTCAAGCCAGCAACCTTTGGCCTCAAACCAGTGACCATGGGGTCATGTCTATGATACCGTGCTCAAGCGGGCAACCCGGCGCTCAAGCTGGTGACCCTGTGCTCAAGCCGGCAACCTCGGGTTTTCGAATCTGGGTCCTCCACATCCCAGTCCAATACTCTATCAACTGTGCCACCACCTGGTCAGGTGGCAGGTCAATTTAATCAAGAGAATTAGAAGAGAATTAGATGTTTTATGAGAATAGAGCTAGTATTTCCCAAATCTTTCAAGGACTTTGAGTGGCCAAATAGGAATGTTATTTTCCTGAATAAAGTGTAAAAAAAAGAACCCTTAACTTTCATTAAGAGGCATCAAGTTTGAAATTCTCAAAATAAAGTGATGTTTCTTTTGGATGGTCCTCACGTATCATCTTAGCAGTCAGTTTCCTTCAGGCATTAATGCCACACAAGTAAGAGACATTTTTGGATAGGAATAACAACAAAATAAAATAAGAGTGAGGTATGATTTTCTAAAAATCTTATCAAGTACTTTTCTTCAAAGAAACGCAGTGTGGCTCAGCAGTTTAAAAGTATAGTGTCGAGTGAAGACAGCTTGAGTTCAAATCCCATCATTGCCACCTTCCAGCTCTCTTTATTGTAGATAGATTACTTAGCCTCAGTCTCCCCATCTGTAAAATGGGCATGATGTTACTATTAGTACTTGCCTCACAGGACTAGCACATACTAAATGGCTTATAAGTGTTTATTAAAAAATATATATATACAAAATGTATTTGTTGATTACAGAAATGTTTTTTTTTTTCAATTGCTTTAATGAAATTAAGATACTCCAAGTGTACAATTCCCATCCATATGGGTACTTTTTCTACATTTTAATGAAAAGTAACTTCTTAGGCATTAACTGAGACTAATTAACTAATTCCCAAAACTATATAATTCAATGTGGTCAATAAAACTTGGGCAAAAAAGAGGCAATTTACTTCCATAATTCTAAGAAAAAAGTTGAGATATAGCAAGAGACTAGAAAAGTCGAAAGGTATCTACCACATACATTGAATGCTATTCTACTTTATTTAAATTATTCTACTTTATTACTAACAAGATAACAAATCTTTAGAAAAGCAATGGCTTGCTGGGTTTTGTTCCTTCTGCAACATTTACCTTCACATTTGTGAACTGAAGCTGGCTTCACTGTGGAATCTGTCTTCACATTTTGACTTATTTTCTAAGCCTTTTATTACAGTTGACCTGTGCTAAAATCTAGTTGTTTTCTTCTTCTTGAGAATATTAGGAATATTGTGTTCTCTCAGAAAGAAAGAAAGAAATTCTCAAAGTAACAGTTTTAATAAGCTCTGAAGTTTTTTTGTTTTTCCAGCAAATAAAACTTTCATCATTTTAATAACAGTTGTCATTTCAAGATGTCGTATAAGAAGATTGAAAAACAAAAAAACATTTTCAAGAGTATACAGAGAATTAATAAAAAATGACATCTTATCATTGTTTCAACTTCATAAAACTCAAAATAAGAATGGGAATGATAAATTCCTACCCTTTTCATTCAATATTTTATTTAACCAGCACTTGTATGGTGTCCACTATGTGCCAGGCATTGTTCCTGACACTTTACAAGTATTAATCCATTTACTTCTGTAATAGTTCTCTGAAGTAGGTATCACAATTATTCATACTTTACAGATAAGGAAACTGAGACATAAAGAAATTAAATAACTTGTCCAGGATCATATGGCTAGTAAGTGGTAGAGCTTGGATTTGAAGCCAAACAGTTTGGCTCTGCTATCCTATTCTCCTGTTCTCTGTATTTGGTAATGATTAATGACCCAAACATAGGGATATTGGATTGAAGAAAATTCCTTTTGAGTCACTTCACTAAGAATAGTAACTTCTAACACAAAAATACATAGCAAAAAATTGGTTCAAAAGACTTGGCTCCTCTTCTATAAAATTTTAAAGCGGGCCCTGGCCGGTTGGCTCAGTGGTAGAGCGTCGGCCTGGCATGCAGAGGTCCCGGGTTCGATTCCCGGCCAGGGCACACAGGAGAGGCGCCCATCTGCCTCTCCACCCCTCCCCCTCTCCTTCCTCTCTGTCTCTCTCTTCCCCTCCCGCAGCCGAGGCTCCATTGGAGCAAAGATGGCCCGGGCGCTGGGGATGGCTCCTTGGCCTCTGCCCCAGACGCTGGAGTGGCTCTGGTCGCGGCAGAGCAACGCCTCTGAGGGGCAGAGCCCCTGGTGGGCGTGCCGGGTGGATCCTGGTCGGGCGCATGCAGGAGTCTGTCTGACTGTCTCTCCCCGTTTCTAGCTTCAGAAAAATACAAAAAAAAAAACAAAAGACTCAGAAAAGCTTAGTGCTCATGTACCCTTTAAAAATTACTTCAATAAAAAAAAATATACAAGTAAGAGGACAGCATGTGTTTTAAGAGCAGTGAAAGATGTGAAATTTTAGAAAATAGAGGTAAAAGTATAATAGTTCATAAAATTCATGTGAATCACTAGGGAAATGAAAACCAGATATTGTTGATAGCGTTGCCTCGAATGATTGGAAATGGGCAGGAAGAGTTTTTACTTTGTATTTTATACTCTTTTGTTTTATCTGCATTTATTTTTGTTTTGAATACAATTACATATAAAAAAATTAATAAAACTTTTAAAAGACACCCTCCCCCCAAAATCTAGCAGTACTTATTTTCTAAGCATGTTGTCAATTTTTTTCTTAAGACATTTAATAAGAAGAGGAACTTATTTATTTAGTTTAGGGTAGTTTTTAGAAAAAGTGTAAGTTGCTACTTAAGGCAGGTTTACAAATAAAACATTTCAGAAAAATCTTTTATTGATTCAGCATGCATGCAAAAATAGTAAGATGTAGACATAAAAATATGACTCTTATTTTTTCACAATAACCTGAAAGTGGATTTTACAAATTAAAACAAAGAATACATTCTTTCTGTTTCAAAAAGATTGTTATCTAATGGTCTAAAGTGGTACTGTCCCATATGGCCAACACCAGCCACATATAGCTAGTGAGACTTGAATGTGCCTAGTCTAAATTGAAATATGCTATGAGATTAAAAAAGAAAAAATGATATTTCAAATACTTAGTATAAAAAACTAAAATATCTCGGCCCTGGCTAGTTGGCTCAGTGGTAGAACGTCGGCCTGGTGTGCAGAAGTCCTGGGTTCGATTCCCCGCCAGGGTACATAGGAGAGGCGCCCATCTGCTTCTCTACCCCTCCCCCTCTCCTTCCTCTCTGTCTCTCTCTTCCCCTCCCGCAGCGAGGCTCCATTGGAGCAAAGATGGCCCGGGCGCTGGGGATGGCTCCTTGGCCTCTGCCCTAGGCGCTGGAGTGGCTCTGGTCGCGACAGAGCGATGCCCCGGAGGGGCAGAGCATTGCTCCCTGGTGGGCAGACCGTTGCCCCCTGGTGGGCGTGCTGGATGGATCCCGGTTGGGCGCATGCAGGAGTCTGTCTGACTGTCTCTCCCCGTTTCCAGCTTCAGAAAAATACAAATAAAAAACAACAACAACAAAAAATACTAAAATATCTCATTAGTATTTTAAAAATATTGATTATATGTTGAAGTGATATTTTAGATGCATTGGTGAAATAAATTTTATTATTAGATTTAACTTCATTCTTTATTTTTACCTTTTTAAAATGTGGCTGTTGGCCCTGGCTGGTTGGCTCAGTGGTACAGTGTCAGCCCGGTGTGTGAAAGTCCCCGGTTTGATTCTCGGCCAGGGCACATATAATAGAAGCACCCATCTGCTTCTCCACTCCTCCCCTTCTCCTTTCTCTCTGTCTCTCTCTTCCCCTCCCACAGCCAAGACTCCATTGGAGCAAAGTTGGCCCAGGCGCTGAGGATGGCTCCATGGCCTCTGCTTCAGACGCTAGAATGGCTTCAGTTGCAGCAGAGCAACACCCCAGATGAGCAGAGCATCGCCTCCTGGTGGGCATGCCAGGTGGATCCCAGTTGAGCGCATGTGGGAGTTTGTCTGTCTACCTCCCCCTGCTTCTCACTTTGGAAAAAAAAAAAAAGTAAAAAATAAAAATAAAATGTGGCTGTTAGAAAATTTGAAATCTCATATGTGACTCTCATCTGTGGCTTGCATTATATTTCTATTAGCCCTGATCTAAAGCACCCAAATACCCCATATTGTCTATGTATCCCTTATTGTTCAAATGGGGTTTCTATAAAGACAGTTTTAAAAGAGAAAACTAACACTTTGGATTTCACTTACCAAGCACCCCACCATCCCAGCTATGAAGAAAGAAACAATGGCAACAATATTAGGACAAGACAAACAATGGGAAGTTGAGAAAATAGGAAACATGATTGAGAAAAGAAATGCAATATCCAGATGATGTATTATAGACTTGTATAGCTGAAACCTGTATAATTTTATTAATCAATGTCACCCAAAAATTTCAATAAATTTTTTTTTTAAAAAAGGTTTGTTTGTTGAATGACTCCCATAAAATGTTTGGCTATTAGAGCTAATGCTTGTGTCCTTCCAATGCCTCAAGTTATTCTTTTTGTAGTCATATTTTCTCAATACTTTCTTTACCCAATGCCATTCTAGCTAGGAATATGCTACCTACAACTCTTCCTTAGAACTTTCTTATGTATACAATGCTGATATATATATATATATATATATTTTTTTTTTGTATTTTTCTGAAGCTGGAAATGGGGAGAGACAGTCAGACAGACTCCTGCATGCGCCCGACCGGGATCCACCCGGCACGCCCACCAGGGGCGATGCTCTGCCCCTCCGGGGTGTCGCTCTGCCACAACCAGAGCCACTCTAGTGCCTGGGGCAGAGGCCAAGGAGCCATTCCCAGCTCCCGGGCCATCTTTGCTCCAATGGAGCCTTGGCTGCGGGAGGGGAAGAGAGAGACAGAGAGGAAGGAGGGGGGGGTGGAGAAGCAAATGGGCGCTTCTCCTATGTGTCCCCCGCATGCCAGGCTGACGCTCTACCACTGAGCCTACCGGCCAGGGCCTACAATGCTGATATTTTTTATAGTAGGGAATGTCCCTACATTGATGTAGTCCATATTCTAATTCTGTTCAAAGGCCCCCATAGTGGTTCAAATGCGGGGAATGCGTTTCAGAGCAGAGCTTATCTCAACCCCAGCAATTCTCTTTCTAACAATATTATTCATCATCATGTCAACTGGACTGGTTTTTTCCTGACCCATCTCAAAAAGTCACTTTTATCAGTACAGATACTTTCCTAGTGAATTTGGATGATTAACTTATTTTCTGAGAAATGTTACAGTACATTTGTGCTCTCTGCTTTATCACTACAGATTATTTGTCATTTTGAGTTTTCATTTGTCACATATGAATACTGCCATGAAGTATGAAAAGCAATTTCAGCATTAATCAACAGTGTAGTTCTGTGGAAGGTAAAAGAAACAACTAAGTTGGGAATGAGAGCTTTTTATACTCTATGGGCAGGACCCAGAGAGATGGTAGAAGGAAAAGAAAGGGGGATGTGAAAAAATCTCTCAGAACCAACAGAAAATAGAGGTCCTTTTAGCCATTAATGGTAAGACAATATCTGAGGAAAAGATTGTGAAAGTTTTTACTTTTACATGTTGTAGACCCTGTATAAGATAGTTTGTTGGAGACAAACATCTTAATAATCGCATTAGCGATGGACAGCTTAGCATCTAACCAGGCATTAGCAAATAGATGTCTGTTGAATGAATGTGAAAATCCATGACTTGCAGTTTTGTTCATTCTTCTATTTTAAAGTCTCATCACTTATTAGCATAAGATAGTGTGGCTTCCTTACTGAAAGGGCTGGCTACTTTATGGAGACAGAACTGTCTCCTTTGTTCTTGCTGCTATAGATGTTTTTCCCTTTCCCAAGCCAAGAATGTAGCCAAATCTTTCTTTTTTTTTTTTTTTTTTTTTTTGCCTGTGTGCCTCTTATGTTCCAGAAGAATGCAGCAGTTGCCAGGCAAGAGAAGACAATTTTTCAGGCTTTTGTTTGCAATAGCCTTGGCTCAGGGAGAATTATGTAGAAAGTCAGAATGGTAGAGGTAGGTGCTTGGAGTTTTACAGGTGGAAGCTGTGGAATCCAAGGGGAGAGGAAGATTTCCGAGTCTAAGAGATGGGGTAGGGTTCTGAGAGCGTTCTGTGCATGTCAAAGATCCCAGCAGTTGGTGAACATGTTAAGGACACTACTCTTTCATGGATTCTTGCTGTATTGGCCAAGAGTTTGCTTAAAGGCTTTAATCACTGTAAAAAAAAAAAATAGAAGACTGGATAAAGAAGATGTGGCACATATACACCATGGTATACTATTCAGCCATAAGAAATGATGACATCGGATCACTTACAACAAAATGGTGGGATCTTGATAACATTATATGGAGTGAAATAAGTAAATCAGAAAAAAACAAGAACTGCAGGATTCCATACATTGGTGGGACATAAAAACGAGATTAAGAGACATGGACAAGAGTGTGGTGGTTACGGGGGGCAGGGGGAGGGAAGGAGGGAGAGGGGGAGGGGGAGGGGCACAAAGAAAACTAGATAGAAGGTGACGGAAGACAATCTGACTTTGGGTGATGGGTATGCAACAGAATTGAATGACAAGATAACCTGGAAATGTTTTCTTTGAATATATGTACCCTGATTTATTGATGTCACCCCATTAAACTAAAAATTTATTTATAAAAAAAAAAATTCCCAGCACTGCTTGCAGTTATCACCCCAGCGGGGGACTGGACAGGGCCAGGCTGGCTAACTCCAAGCGTGTGGCCTTGGGAGCCATGGCACAGATCTCCTCCGCCTACTTTCAGAACACCACGTGGGAATGGAAAGTGAGCAGATTGGAGACCAGTTTGGACAGCGGCCTAGTGGACCCTTATCTGTCTTTTCCTACCAGGTACCTCTGGGACCTTTAGTTGAACCTGAGTTGATGAAGAATACCACCAATGAAGGAGACTGAATTTCCCACCAACTGGATGGTTGGAAGCTCAATGCAGAATAAAATTGTTAAGAATAAATTTCAGGCTTACTACAATGGTACTACCATTCATGAAAGTGCTTTCTTGGACAATGACCAGTCTAGAGTACAAAATGAAAAAATTGTTCACACGAATGTGAGAACTAGATGTGACTTCTATGTTAATCTAGTCAGGACTCTCCATTTCTAGCCTATGAAACTAAGGTTTAAAAATTTAAAAAATATGTTCCAGTTTGGCCTAAAGCCAGCATGGAGCCGAGGCAACTGGTCATCATCCTTCAGGCTACTTTTCCATCTTCCTGATCACTTGAGAAATTCACATCTATTTGTAGCAATTAAAATACATTATCCTTTTGCCATGGCCATGAATAACCCTTATCAAAATAAAACCTCTTAATTTTAAAATGAAATAAGGAAATCAGAACTTTAAAAATATCCAGCTCTGATAGTTGAGGTAAAAACAAACAAACAAAACCCAAAATCAAACAACAACAACAACAACAATGTGTACATGGATTTTCTCGTTATTCTCTGTTGTAGAAATTGTGGGGAAAATGACCTGAACTACAACTAACGTAGTTGATACTATAGTTTATGAGAATTAAATACCTCTTTCTTTTTTTTTTTCTTTTTTTTTTCATTTTTCCTAAGCTGGAAACGGGGAGGCAGTCAGACAGACTCCCGCATGCGCCCAACTAGAATCCACCCGGCAGGCCCACCAGGGGGCGATGCTTTGCCCCTCTGGGGCATAGCTCTGTTGCAACCAGAGCCATTCTAGCGCCTGAGGCAGAGGCCACAGAGCCATCCCCAGCGCCCAGGCCATCTTTGCTCCAATGGAGCCTCGCTGCGGGAGGGGAAGAGAGAGACAGAGAGGAAGGAGAGGGGGAGAGGTGGAGAAGCAAATGGGCGCCTCTCCTGTGTGCCCTGGCCGGGAATCGAACACAGGACTCCTGCATGCCAGGCCGACTCTCTACTGCTGAGCCAACCGGGCAGGGCCTAAATACCTCTTTCTAAGGCATTTTCAATATAGATATGTGTATGTATGTGTTGGCGGTCAAACCCTGGGCCAGAGTGTGTATGTTTGTATTAATTAATGGCTGAAAAAATAATTTATTAAACTTTCTGATTGGGTCTTACTTCTTAAGAATCATCCTATAACATTCTACTCCTTTAATTTTCTCCCATTATCCAGTCTTCTTTAATCAATGGCTCTGTCACACCTTGTATTCTTTGGATCTTTACAGGCAAAATGCTAATTGGAGTTTGAGTTCTCGTTTCTCTCTGGACACCTGTGCCAGAGACTACAACTACCCTTGGCAGAGAGCGTGTTTCTACACTGAGGAGTCCTAACTAAGCAACCCGAGTGTCCGTTCATCAGTTGGGCCAACAGCTGTCCCTGCATTATGGTAAGTTCCTGCTCTAGGCAGACTCCAGAGGAAGAGTGTGGGCAGGGTGATGCCCTCGTGGTAAAGCTGTCCTTCGAATGCTGCGTCACTGAGAGATGCTGCTTCCCAGCCGTCTGTTCAGACGCTCCGATAGGATTCTCGCTGCCAGCAGGGCCCATGGCGGATGAGGGTAAATAGAAGCACCAGTAGGACACCAGACACCAGGAAAAAGGCAACGGCGAGGACGATCCTTAGAACTGTGGGGAAACAGGGGGAGCATTAATGTAAAATTAATGGGTTGGAAAACTATGATAATCACCCATTGGTGTTGACTTCTGCCTCAATTGTAAATGTCAGTCAGTGGCGTTTCTGAAGCAGCCTTGAAATCAGCACAGTGTGGGGAAAAGGGCACTGGACTGGGAGTTGGGAGATGACCCAGGTCCCAGTGCCAGCATGACCTTTGACCTTTGGGCCTCAGCACCTCCCCCCCTTTACAGGGAGGGCAATTGACTGAAGTGTCACTCTCTCTCTTTCTCTCTCACAGCAAGTAAAGAAAGAATTTACTGGCGGTGCAGGAAGAAAGGCAGGAAAAGAGGGCCTTGAAGAAAGGTTCAGGGGGTTAGCCTGGGACCAGCTGCCACGCCCACTGCTTCCCTGGCTGCAAGTCTGGCGGGGCTCCTTAGAGCTGAGGAGAAAGAGGGAGGCAAGGGCGCCAGGGGGGAGAAGAGAAGGAGGCAGGGGAGGAAGGCGTGGGTGTGCTCCCCAAAGGGAAAGCCCTCGACAGAAGTACATATTTCTTAAATCCCCTTACAGTAAGTAAAAAAAAAAAAAAAAAATCCCCTTCCAGGATTAGCTTGATGTACTTTTCGACAATTAAAATTACTAATTGTTTATGGTCTCAGGGTCAAAGGAATTTCTGAATACTCAACTGCCATCTTCAATTGGGTAGAAAAGAAGTGAACTATCATTTTTAGATCTTCGATTTTTGGTAAATATCTTTTAGAGAGGAAACCTTGAGCACATATTGATGACAGCAAGCATTTTTTAGGACCACTGCATGCTATTGCTAATGTGTACCTCTGTTTACATGTATCCCTTTGATGGCTGACCAGTCAGGATGCAGATATATGGGGCAGTTTTAAGTGAGATACTATTCATAGTTTCATTTGGAAAATCACCTCCTGTCCACACACACACACACACACACCCATACACACACACACACACACACACCTACTCCACTACAGTACAGACATCATAAATATCAGTTTGTACCACCTCTAAACGTATGTCTGATTTTCATTGTAAAAATATGGGATTGCTTGTTGGCAGTGGGAGAGCAAAGAGCTCTCCGGTCCTGGCAGCTCTGGTCGCAGAACCCTAGTGCTCCATGGAATCACTTATGTAGCCTAACTTTATCCTTGAAGAGATGATGGAATATGTGGGATTTTATCAGTCATGTAACTTTAAAAGCCATCAATTCGCCTGGCCAGGCGGTGGCGCAGTGGATAGAGCGTCAGACTGGGATGTAGAGGACCGAGGTTGCCAGCTTGAGCGCGGGCTCATCTGATTTGAGCAAAAGCCCACCAGCTTGAATTCAAGGTCGCTGGCTCGAGCAGGGGGTTGCTCGGTCTGCTGAAGGCCCGCGGTCAAGGTGCATATGAGGAAGCAATCAATGAGCAACTAGGGTGTTACAACGCGCAATGAAAAACTAATGATTGATGCTTCTCATCTCTCTCCGTTCCTGTCTGTCTGTCCCTGTCTATCCCTCTCTCTGACTCACTCTCTGTCTCTGTAAAAAAAAAAAAAAAGCCATCAATTCACTAAGGTCTTCCAAATTTCAATCTTTTCCCAACTCAAGACTCATATGTCCCACTGTGTCCTCCACATACTCCCTTGGGCATCTAAGAGACATTCCAAAACTAAACTCCCGACTCTGTGTACCCCTCCCCCACACATCCTGCCAAGGCTGTTCCCCCCACAGTCTCCCCACTTCAGCTGATGGAAAGTTCCTTCTTCTAGTGTCACAGTCCAAAACCCTAGGAGTCTTCCTTGACGCCTCTCCTTCTATCACATCCTATCCTCAGTCTGTCAGGAAAGCCTCTTGGTTCTGTCAGAGACTGTATCTGGAAACCTGCCTTACTTGTGGTGGCACAGTTGATTCGAGTGTCTGCCAGGATGCTGAGGGCCCTAGTTTGAAACCCTGAGGTCACAGACTAGAGCACGGGCTTGCCAGCTCAAGCGCAGGATCATTGATGTGATCCCAAGGTCACTGGCTTGAATCCAAAGGTTGCTGGCTTGAAGCCCAATGTTGCTGACTTGAGCAAGGGGTCACTGGCTCAACTTGAGCTCCCGGGTCAAGGCATGTATGTGAAACAATCAATAAACAACTGAAGGAAGCAACTATGAGTTGATTCTTCTCATCTCTCTCCTCCCCTCCTCCTGTCTTTCTCTTTCTAAACAAATGAACGAACAAACAAACAAAAACTATATCTGGAAACCAATGGTTTCTCCCCTTCTCTGCCACCACTCTGCTTTGAACCCCATCATCTTTTGCCAGGATTACAACCCCCTCACCCCATCACTGCTCCTTAGCTCCTATCTTTCTCCCCGACCTATCTCCTGCCTTCTTGCCTCATTTCCATTTAGTCCTTTCCTCACTTCCTTAATTCCATTTAGTTTCCTCCAGCTTTACATTAACTCCATCCTCAGTAGTAATGGCACTCAGCCATCAGGATCTAATTTTTTTTTTTTTTTTTTTATTTTTTCTGAAGCTGGAAACGGGGAGAGACAGTCAGACAGACTCCCGCATGCGCCCGATCGGGATCCACCCGGCACGCCCACCAGGGGGCGACGCTCTGCCCACCAGGGGGCGATGCTCTGCCCCTCCGGGGCGTTGCTCTGCCGCGACCAGAGCCACTCCAGCGCCTGGGGCAGAGGCCAAGGAGCCATCCCCAGCGCCCGGGCCATCCTCGCTCCAATGGAGCCTTGGCTGCGGGAGGGGAAGAGAGAGACAGAGAGGAAGGGGGGGGGGTGGAGAGGCAAATGGGTGCTTCTCCTATGTGCCCTGGCCGGGAATTGAACCCGGGTCCCCCGCACACCAGGCCGACGCTCTACCGCTGAGCCAACGGGCCAGGGCCAGGATCTAATTTTATTAATATTCACCTCCCCATGATGCTGAGGCATCCTGACATCATGAGAAAAGCACTGAACTATGTGTAATAATTGCTAAAATAAAGGTCTATTTTTAAAAAAAAAAAAAATCTTTATTTATTGATTTTAATGAGAGAGGGAGGGGAAGAGAGAGAGAGACAGGAACATCGACCTGTATGTGCCCTGACCAGGGATTGAACTGGCAACCGGTGTACTTCGGGTTGATGTCCCAACCGAGTTATCCAGCCAGGGCTACAGTCGTCTGTTTTTAACACAGCAGCCAAATGACTTCAAGTCAAATCATGGCACTCCTCTACTTAAAGTCTGCAAAGAATGCTCATCTCACTTGCAATGACAACCCAAATCCTAATGACAACAGTTTATGAGACTCTTCATCACCTGGCCTTCTTAACCTGTTGGATTTCCTCTTCTATTTCTCTCCTTTCACTTATTATCTTTTGGCCACACAAGCCTTCCTGCGGATCCTCAAACACACCGGACACACTCCCCCTCATCACCTTTGCTGTATTGTTACTATTGTCTGGATGCTCTTCTTTTTTTAAAAAAAATTTTTTTTTATTTATTTATTCATTTTAGAGGAGAGAGAGAGAGATTGAGAGAGAGAGAGAGAGAGAGAGAGAAAGAGAGAGAGAGAGAGAGAAGGGGGAGGAGCAGGAAGCTTCAACTCCCATATGTGCCTTGACCGGGCAAGCCCAGGGTTTTGAACCGACAACCTCAGCATTCCAGGTCAACGCTTTATCCACTGTGCCACCACAGGTCAGGATGCTCTTCTTACATATCTCCGCATTAGGCAGCTGCATCACCTTCTGAGCTCAAATCTAAACTTTTCATCGAGGGCATTCATTTTTAAAAAATTTTTTTATTCATTTTAGAGAGTAAAGAGTGAGAGTGAGAGAGAAAGGAAGAGGAGCAAGAAGCATCAACTCCCATATGTGCCTTGACCAGGCAAGCCCAGGGTTTTGAACTGGTGACCTCAGCGTTCTAGGTCAACACTTTATCCACTGCTCCACCACAGGTCAGGCACCTCCATAGTGAGGGCTTTCATTTAAAGCTGCCACTTACATGCCCTCTCCCCACACCCATCTCCAGCCTGGTGCTTGTGACCTTCACCTTACAAAGTACTTATTTATTATTTATTGTTCATCCTTTTCTCCTCCTAATAGAATGTAAGCCTCATGAAGAAAAGAAATTTTGTCTTTTTTGTTCATGAATGTATCCCAAGCACTTAGATCATAGCAGGTGCTCAATAAATATTTGTGGGATGAATTAATGATCTAGAACTTCTGGGTACTCAACTCTTAGTTCAGTGCTTTTCTCATGATGTCAGGATGCCTCAGCATCACGGGGAGGTGAATATTAATAAAATTAGATCCTGGTGGCTGGGTGCCATTAGTACTGAGGATGGAGTTAATGTAAAGTTGGAGGGAACTAAATGGAATTGAGGAAGTGAGGAAAGGACTAAATGGAAATGAGGGAGGAAGGGAGACACTAATGATTCTTAAAAACTAATGTTCATGCCTGACCAGGTGGTGGCGCAGTGGATAGAGCATCGGACTGGGATGCGGAAGACCCAGGTTCGAGACCCCGAGGTCGCCAGCTTGAGCGCGGGCTCATCTGGTTTGAGCAAAACTCACCAGCTTGGACCCAAGGTCGCTGGCTCAAGCAAGGGGTTACTTGGTCTGCTGTAGCCCCAGGTCAAGGCACATATGAGAAGCAATCAATGAACAACTAAGGTGTTGCTACGAAAAACTGATGATTGATGCTTCTTATCTCTCTCCGTACCTGTCTGTCTGTCCCTATCTATCCCTCTCTCTGACTCTCTCTCTGTCTCTGTAAAAAACAAAACAAAACAAAACAAAAAACTAATGTTCATGTCTAGCTTTCTTTATTTGGAAATTATTTTTAATGTTTTTGTTTGTTTGTTTTTTTTGCTATGTTGCCATGGTGGTTTTATGGAATGTGTTTTCCCTCTCTCCTTCCTTCATGCCTTCCTAAGCATGCAGTGAGCACACACCACATGCCAGGCCAGCTGTGTGTTAGGTTCTTGGGTTCTATGATCCCTGATCTTGAGGAGATGCAATACCTAGTGGGGATATCAGATACACAATGACGAGATACTGTGATTCATAGTAACACAGAGGTCTAGAAGATATGGCATTGGATCAGAAAGAAAGTTGCAATTAATACAAAGTATTCTATTTGAAACAAAAAGAGTTTGGAAAGTTTTCTGAGAAAACGATCAGATTTGAGGTGGCCTGGGAGAGAAGGAAGATTTTGCCTGGAGCAAGAGGGAGCAGCACAAGAGCACATCTGGGAGATCATAAGCAGTTGCCTGTAACTGGAGTGTAGGTTATGGTGAGGTGAGACCAGGTGTGTAGGTTGGGGTCCAGGTTTAGAAGGCCTGGTTTGCTGTGGCGCAAATGGAAATCATCAGCAATTATTACACATGGAAGTGACACGACCCATTTTGTGTTTTTAGCAAACCCAAAACTATGGCAGAAGATGGGATCGTGGAGACACTATATATCTGATTGAGAGCTATTCAAATGCCTTTGAGGAGATACTGAGTGATGGCCCTGAGAAGGCAGATGAGGGAATTCTGGAAATACTTCTGAGTGATGGCCCTGAGAAGGCAGGTGAGGGAGTTCTGGAAATACTTCTGAGTGATGGCCCTGAGAAGGCAGGTGAGGGAATTCTGGAAATACTTCTGAGTGATGGCCCTGAGAAGGCAGGTGAGGGAGTTCTGGAAATACTTCTGAGTGATGGCCCTGAGAAGGCAGATGAGGGAATTCTGGAAATACTTCTGAAGTAGCATTGACAGGCTTTGTGGTGAGCTAAATATACTGGTAAAGAAGTTGTGGTGAAGGTCACCCTGTGGGTCCTACCTTCTATGAATGAAAAGGTGACCAGGCTGTAAATTGAGATTAGAAGCACATTAAAAAAGATTAATTTGAAGTAGAGGAGGTTATAAATTTTGTTTCAAATGCAAGATTGAGATAGGATAATAACCTACTACTCCATAAATATCTATTGCTTATTAAATATTCATATACTTTGAACCACTATTACTATTTTGGGGAATTTGTCCTAAGGAAATGATCCATAAGACAGTATGGGATGGAAAGGGACTGTGATGTAAATAGAAATAAGGTGTTGGAAAGTGTCAGGCTTGAATCCTGTACCCACCCCTGGGGCATGTGATTTGAGGACCAGCATTTCTCTCTGCAAAATGGAGGTAAGTGGTGCTGACAGGGAAAGAGGCTGCTGAATCAGGCACTGGTGGCTTTCAAAGAGGAAGCTTCAGAAAACATAAAGGAAGGATGAACATCATTTCATAGGATAGTTCAGGAATGAGGGAGAGGAGGAAATAGAGAATGCAAATTATTAGTTCGAGAAAATTGGGATTGAAGGGAGTGAGACGGGGCTGGCGCTGGAGGATACTCCTGATGAGAGGAAGATGTGGGCGCTTTCATCAGAGAGGCGATGGAGCCAACGAAGAGGTTCACTGAGGCCCAAGGAGACGGAAGAGCTGGGAACACAGGCACAAGGAAAGGAGTGAAGTTTCTCAAGGAGGAAGACGTTTTCCTGAGAAAACAGCAGTAAAGGCAGGTTAAAGCTGCTGAGCTTACTGTGAGGTTGTGACAGGAGAACCTAAAAGGGTTTTCAGTGGATTATCTTGGTCTCCTTAGGACAGCTCATGACAATTAAAGAAGCCAAGATAGAATTATACATTTCAGGAAAATACTAAGGCCTTTCTGTAGAAAACAGGAAAAGAGGCCAGTGAGGGTGACAGTATTTACTAAATAGGGTTGAAAGCTCCATCCAGCTGAGGTTGGAATAGAAACCTCAGCGTTCACAGTTTGAAATGGTGACAATAGGTTTAAGCTGCACCCAGCAGATCGGAATGAAGAACTGTGTGTTTGATTTGATCTAAGGCTGGATATTGGTATGGTGGGCGTGGTATGAGATGGAACATTGTTATGGCCGACCAAACTGCCTCGGGTGAGGGCAGGCGTGGAAGAGAGGAGGGAGTCGGTGTGTACCAAAGTAAGTTCCCAATGTCTTTTATGAATGATGAGACACGTCTTGGGAAATTGATAAGAATGGCAACAAGGATGAGAAAAAAATATTGCAATCAGATGGCCTCATTTCTGAGGTGGGAGGAGTGCTGGGAGGGGTATCATTAAACTGGGCCTCTAAAGAGCAGTAGGGGACAAGGGAATGCCGAGGTGACTGTGCTGAAAACAGGGCCCATATACATAGGTATTTATAGTCAATGACTTCATCTTTATAGTGCGATCACATTTGTGGCTCATTTATAGCTTCTCTCCCCTATTGAATAACTGAGTCCAGATTTCTGACATCTGGGTCCAGCCATGAAGAAGTCAGGCTGCATATTGAGGGCTGAACATTTATTTAATTAGCAAATATCGGTTGAAGATACCAGGTTTTAGGCATTGTTGACTGCCTGGAAATTCAAGAAAGAAAAAGGTATAAATCCCGCCTTTAAGGCTTATGGTTGACTCTTGGGCATGTGTATATGTGCTGTAGATTTTCAATTGTGCAAGGATTGTTAAGGGAAATGGGAACTAGCTACCAGTCAATCTCCTTCCTATGAAATAACTGAAGGTGGAGATTGAGGTGGGGGTGGGGAGAGTGCTAGCTGAAGAACGTCTGATTGTGTTAGTAAAATTTTGGAATTAAGGAAGCGTTTTCTAAAAAAGAATTTTATTATTTTTAAGTAACAGTATGGAACTTAGACTTATGAAAGTTCTAGCAAAGGCTCTGATTAATTTAATTGATATGAGAATTAAATTAATTGGGTTTGCTAGCTGGAAACACTGCCTTACAGGTAGGATCAAGATTTCACAGGTGGAAATGCCCTAAGGAGTAGGGCGGCCAGGCATTCTGTGTATCTATCTAGAACATGTCCTTACTTAATGGCTTTTTCCTGCTTCCTGTATTGGCTTTCTCAGAACATCCTAAATGGTCTAAATTTGGCCTTTAAAAATAAATTATAAAAATCCAACAGTTAGAGCTATTAATTAAAACTATCTGGGCATCCTATACTTTTATCTGCTAAGTTTGATTTCCCTACCAAGGAGTCATTCTGTCACTGCAAACTTTCATGCTCCATCCTGCTCCGTAGTGTCTCTGTCAAGGCAAGTGACCACCCAGCAAAACAGACACATCCAGTCCCAGAAATTTTCTAACATGTACACAATCTGTCTTCCTGAAATGTTTACCTGCTGCCCCTAGCATCACTGTTTGAGACCATATAGAACAAATGGCCTTTTTTACTTAAGTAAGTTCAAATACTAAATTCACTTTGTTGAAGACTACCTCATGTTAACTCTTAACAAGCTTTCTATGAGCTAAAACCAATTGTGTGCTGGTAACCGGATCTAATAAAACAAAAGTAAAAAAGCAACACTCTGATTTGTGGCATATGCTGATTTTTTTTTTCTTTCTTTTTTTTGTATTTTTCTGAAGCTGGAAACGGGGAGAGATAGTCAGACAGACTCCCGCATGCGCCCGACCGGGATCCACCTGGCACGCCCACCAGGGGCGAAGCTCTGCCCACCAGGGGGCGATGCTCTGCCCCTCCGGGGCGTCGCTCTGCTGTGACCAGAGCCACTCTAGCGCCTGGGGCAGAGGCCAAGGAGCCATCCCCAGCGCCCGGGCCATCTTTGCTCCAATGGAGCCTTGGCTGCGGGAGGGGAAGAGAGAGACAGAGAGGAAGGAGGGGGTGGGGGTGGAGAAGCAAATGGGCGCTTCTCCTGTGTGCCCTGCCGGGAATTGAACCCGGGTCCCCCGCACGCCAGGCCAATGCTCTACCGCTGAGCCAACTGGCCAGGGCCTGCATATGCTGATTTCTGTGGTGAAAATAGTCCACCCATGACACCATGACAAATTTCAAACTCCCAAAATGAAGTTGTGGAACTGGGAGTTGGGAAGCCATGCACCCACGCCGCTCTCGCCCTGCTCCAGCACACCTGTCCTGAGTTTGCTTTTTATTAACATATTTTTGTTTTTGTTTTAATTTTTCTGAAGTTGGAAACGGGGAGGCAGTCAGACAGACTCCCGCATGGGCCTGACCAGGATCCACCCGGCATGCCCACCAGGGGGCGATGCTCTGCCCATCCGGGGCGTTGCTCTGTTGCAACCAGAGCCACTCCAGCGCCTGAGGCAGAGGCCAAGGAGCAATCCCCAGCACCTGGGCCAACTTTGCTCCAGTGGAGCCTCAGCTGCAGGAGGGGAAGAGAGAGACAGAGAGGAAGGAGAGGGGAAGGGGTGGAGAAGCAGATGGGCGCTTCTCCTGTGTGCCCTGGCCAGGAATCTAACCTGGGACTCCTGCACGCCAGGCCGATGCTCTACCACTGAGCCAACCGGCCAGGGCCTTATTAACATATTTTGAGGCTTAATTATATTTCATTCTATGTGGATCTTGAATTGTTGATAGTGGTGTTTTGAGGAAAAGATTTCTATAGACATGCCACCAGTAGCTTTGATAAGAGGTGACAGACTAGCTGTGGAGGATGGAGAGGGAGGGGGTCTAAAATATCTCCCAGGTTACTCAGGTCTTTCTGCAAATCAAGATAGAATCTAGTAGTAGATTCAGGGAGAAAAGGTTAATAATTTATATGTTCATTGAGCAAATACTCATCGATCACCAATCAATGCCAGGCACAGGCACTTCTAGGTGCTGAGGACAGATGCAGCAGCGAACACCAGGGTAGAATCCTTGCTCTTGTCAGATGACATTTTATCTCTAGAACTGGCCCCTTGAAGGAAACTTGCAGGAATCTCTTTGAAGCCCGAAGCTTCTGCTGAGTATGTAACTTATCCTTTCCAGCGTCAAGCTACTAGAACATTTGAGAAATGCCTTTCAGGTACCTTGCACCACACCATTCGAAAGCTCCACCCAAACTGATTTCAGATGGGTCAGCTACTGCAAGAAGCCTTCCCTGACATTCCCTGACACCTCCTTCCCTCCCTCCAAATCCAGGTAGCTAGTCCCCATAACAATCCTGTAGTCAACACAAAACCCCTTGTTTTTCTGTGTAATATGTATCGCTTTACTTCCCACTACATTGCAAATTGCCCTAGGATGTTTTCTTGGCAAATTTTTTCAGTAGATGAAGTAGAGCCATCCATCAGCTTAGCCTGTATCCGAAGTAGTAAAGTCTATTTACTAACAATGTATAATGTTAATTTAAGCCAGTCAAATAATTTTACTTTCTATACTTTTCCTCTTTCTACATTAAAATAAAACCTCAAAAGAAAGATTTCCTCAAATCTGTCCTTCAGGAACTTTATTACAATTAAACACAGAGTTTTCAAAATTCACCATACAAGGTAATGGTATTGAACTTCCTCATAAAGACTTTATTCACTATTTTACATTTGCCTCACTTCTGGAGGAGAGTTACATGCATAGAGGAGAAAGAATAATTAGAAGATGGCCCTGAGGCCAAATATTCACTTGGGAAAGAAATAATACAAATAAACATTTCAATCAATATCTCATGTCAGTCATCCCATGACCAACTGGGAGAGGGAATGGCTTTGCCCTGGACTCTGACATCCAGTAGAAAGCATCTCTAGAAATTACTTCTTCTTTAGCCGGAATGGTAATGTAGCACACCGTTCTCTAGACATATTGCATCTGCCACATGGCAAATCTCTAGGACTCTAAAAAGAGCTGTGGTTTGAACACGATTTCTTTTTATGTAGAGAGTAGTTTCAGCAGGACCTGTGAGGACTTAGGTTTATCTTAAGATACCAAGATAAAAACCTCACGCATTGTTTTTGTCTTCAGAACAGGTATCCAACCACACTTTCAACATTCCAATAAGTTTTGACCTTGGATGCATTCAGGACATTCTGACACGTCTAATTGCGTTCCAGTTTGACATGTGACATCATACTTCCTCTCTTAAGTCAACTTCGTGGTCAATATCTCTGACCATTGGAGCTTCATGAGCAACTCCACTCACGCAGGGCTCTCATCTCTGATGTGTTGTGCCTGAATATCTTGTTCTCATCAACTTACTTATTTGTGTATGTATTCCAAAAGCTGCCATATGTATTATGTACAGCCAAGTTTTCTGGGCCAGTTTGCTTTTGGTTTCTTCAAAAGTAACATGAATTTTCCAGGGCCAAAGGATACAAAGAAGTATTTATTTTTTAGCTCTGACATCCAATATATTTTAGCAGAAATATTAAAAGGTAGGATCAGTTTTCTGGTGTAGATTATTTCTCCAGATCTCTCTATTGTATTTCTTTACTCCTTGCGAGAAGGATGGAAGTAATGGGTAAGCTGGTTTTTTGCCCATTAACCTAAAATTAAAGTCTTCCCGTATTTGCTTTCCCTGAGACTGTGGACTTTGTTTGAAATCTGTTCCACTTCAGACACTTAAATAACAGACTCATTTAATTCTGCTCAAGTAAAGTCTTGACATCTTCAAACAATGAAAAGTCCAATGTGGCCAGTCATGAAGCTCAAGGCAGCCCCATGAACTTTAAAGTTTTACCTCTGATTATATTTTGTCCTTTAATATTAACACTGAGAATGGTCAAGTCAAGGTTTATGGTCAGTTGGGGCAGGGTGAAGTAGAAAGGTAGGAGTTGCCTAAAATTGGGGACTCTGGAACATACAATTATCACCCAAAACCGATTTCTTTTAAAGCTGGAGATAATGGCCAAGTTATATTGTCAAAGTACCATCAACCTTAAGAAAGGGTGTCCTGCCCTTTCTGTGGGCTCCACATGCAACCTAATCCAACACGTCCTTAGTACCTTGATGCCTGCCCGTGATCTTACACTCCGTGGACCAGTCTTGGGGTATCACGGAGGCAACCAGCTCAGTGAACTTTGTCAGAGGGCAGCTGGGGGTGCAGCCTGGCATTGTGAGAGGATACGGCTCATGCTGAGTGTCATTCCGATAGTACATCTCGAGGAAGTACTCCCTGGAGGAGGAAGGAAGAGAGAGCTGTCAGTTCAGCATTGTTGACTTGCCGCTGAATTTCTTTCTGTTTGACCTGTAACACATCACCTGAGGGACTAGTAGAAGAATTTATGGGAATGAGTAGATTTTAACCAATATAGGGGTGGGAATGGGGAGATTGGGGCAAGTATGGAAGATCTGGAGGGTAGAAATGGGTGGGGGCTGGTTTGTCCGATGACCAGGGGCATATGAGGTAGGGACCAGGACACTTAACCAGAGCAGAGGCTCAAAGGCCATGGTTGGAGGAGTTGGGGGTGGTTTGATGAATCTTGGAGTAAGAATTGGGGGGCAGGTGGGGTATTGGGGTTTCTTTCTTCTATTCTTTCCTTTTTATGCTTCTCATTTACTCCTTCCTTTTCTCTTTTCATCTCTCAGTAATTTTTAGTTTTCCTCTGAGTGAATCTATCTCCTCTCTCCTTAAGCAGGTCATAAACAGTGAATTAAATAATGTATAATGTGTACTTGAACATACAGAAAAGACTTTATCAAAATCATACTTCAGAAAGAGGGAGTGGGCATATATTCAAATTTATACATTATCTCATATTAAAGAGGGCTGTCTTCATACTTGATTTAAAAATATATATATATTTTAAATATATAAATTTATATATATGGTTTGGGGAAGGCCCATTGGCTTAAATCTGTCTCAGTAAAGCTAGTATGAGGTGCTTATGAAAGTTATTTGCCAAAGTGGCAGGACAGAAATTCATGTAGGGTACTAACCTTACAATTGCCACTTTTGGATGTTGTTATAAACAAGCCTTTTAAAACATCACTTAAAAAAGGCCATATAACCAAATATTCACTTTTTTTTTTTTTGTATTTTTCTGAAGTTGGAAACGGGGAGGCAGTCAGACAGACTCCCACATGCGCCCGATTGGGATCCATCCGGCACACCCACCAGGGGGCGATGCTCTGCCCATCTGGGGCGTTGCTCTGCTGCAACCAGAGCCATTCTAGCGCCTGAGGCAGAGGCCACAGAGCCATCCCCAGTGCCCGGGCCAACTTTGCTCCAATGGAGCCTTGGCTGCGGGAGGGGAAGAGAGAGACAAAGAGGAAGGAAAGAGGGAGGGGTGGAGAAGCAGATGGGCGTTTCTCCTCTGTGCCCTGGCCGGGAATTGAACCCTGGACTCCTGCACGCCAGGCTGACGCTCTACCACTGAGCCAACCGGCCAAGGCCCAAATATTCACTTTTAATATATATATATTTAGAGAGAGGCAGGGAGAGAAAGACAGAGAGATAGAAACATCAGTCTGTTTCTGTATGTGCCCTGCCCAGGGATCAGACCAGCAACCACTGCGCTTTAGGACAACAATCCAACCAACCAAGCTATCTGACCAGGGCTCTAAGATATATTTTTTAAAACTTCCCTAATATTATGTGAATGAGTATTTATTTTGTGAGACAACTTTTCCAATGACAGCATTTTAATCTCCAGAGAATATGGCAACTATGACAGTCAAAATCCTTCAAAATTCATGATTCCCTTTCCATAGGATAGAGCAGGAGTAGTCAACCATTTTATACCTACCGCCCACTTTTGTATCTCTGTTAGTAGTAAAATTTTCTAACCACCCACTGGTTCCACAGTAATGGTGATTTATAAAGTAGGAAAATTACTTTATAAGATTTATAAAGCAGAGTTACAGCAAGTTAAAGCATATAATAATAATTACTTACCAAGTATTTTATGTCAGATTTTTGCTAAGTTTGGCAGAATAAATCTTTATGAAACAACTTACTACAGTTAAATCTATCTTTTTATTTATACTTTGGTTGCTCCACTACTGCCCGCCATGAAAGCTGGCACGCCCCCTAGTAGGCGGTAGGGACCAGGTTGACTACCACTGGGATAGAGCATGACTGAGAAGTAAGTACATTTCCCAGATCCCCATGCACCTTGGTGGGACCAAGTGACTAATTTTAGCCAGTAGAATGCAAGTAGAAGTAATATGTGTCCCTTCTGGGCTGAGGTGGTTCATAAGCAGGTTCCTTTCCCACCCTCTTGTTCCTTTCTACAGCCATCTGCAGATGAACAAAGCACTCTTAAGAACTGTAGATCTGGCCCTGGCCGGTTGGCTCAGCGGTAGAGTGTCCGCCTGGCGTGCGGGGGACCCGGGTTCGATTCCCGGCCAGGGCACATAGGAGAGGCACCCATTTGCCTCTCCATCCCCCCATTCCTCTCTGTCTCTCTCTTCCCCTCCCGCAGCCAGGGCTCCATTGGAGCAAAGATGGCCTGGGCGCTGGGGATGGCTCCTTGGCCTCTGCCCCAGGCGCTAGAGTGGCTCTGCTCGCGGCAGAGCGACCCCCCGGAGGAGCAGAGCATTGCCCCCTGGTGGGCAGAGCATCGCCCTGGTGGGCGTGCCGGGTGGATCCCGGTCGGGCGCATGCGGGAGTCTGTCTGACTGTCTCTCCCCGTTTCCAGCTTCAGAAAAATACAAAAAAAAAAAAAAAAAAAAAAAACCCAACAAAAACAAAAACAACCCCCCCCCCAAAAAAACCCCCCTGTAGATCCAAAAGAGGGAACTCTGGGTCCTTGAACCATCATGCGACTCATACTACGAGTAAGTCACCCTCTACTGGCCAGGAACTTCTACACTGAGATGTCAGGTGAATGAGAATGAAATCTCCATTGGGTTAAGCAAGCCTCTGAGAATTTGAGGTTCATTTCAACAGCAGCCCCAGTTACTCTTATTAGTTAATATATCTGGTGAATAGTTTTGGGATCCCTTCCTGTCTGTCTGTCCCTCTCTCCCTTTCTCTCACTAAAAAAAAAAAAAGGAGTTCTGAGCGATTCACAATTGGCGCTAGTGGGGAAGATACAAATTAAGATGCATACAAAAGTTTGGATAAATTGTTTCATAAAATGTGAAAGTGGAAAAAAGCAATATTTTTAATAACAAAATTCCAGGTCCAGTGATATTAATTTTGAAAAGCACCTCTAGGCACTTACCCTTTGTCAAGGTACAATTCCATTAAGTGGCAGGAAGCATAGGGAGGAAGGATTCCGTTGTAAACATCTAGCGCCATCTGCAGGCCACTCACAGTAGTGTCATGCTACAGAGATTTGAAACAAATCATTTTTCAACTTTACCTTTGATTCAGATTCACATTCATTAAGTATGTATTAAGCACTTGTAGAGACCATGATCGTTTGTGATTCAATTAAATTTCCCATACCCCCAGTAACTTAAGAAGTGGAGAGGGGGAAGAACTGCTGTGTGCTAGGCAGTGAGATTTGCAAACATACCATTATTTCTATTTAAAAGATGAAGAAACAGACCCAGAGAAATTAACTAACTTTTTAATTTCATATAACCCCCCAAATGGAAGAAAGTATATTTAAATCAAGTCTTCTGATTTTTTTCCCATGCCTTTTCCCAGTGGCATCTTTTTTCTTTTTAAATTTTGTTAAATTTTAAAAATATTTTGGAACGTACTAATGCTAGACTTTTTGTATATATTAAATAAATCTGTGATTTTAAAATTGTGGAGGAATATATAAGGTTATTAATATTTATGGGGATAAAATATAAAGAAGTAGAATGTATAGCTTAAAAATAATTGTTTAATGTTTACCCCGGAGCGGCTGGAAGGCACAGGGAACTGGTTTTGTCACTGATTAGCTATCTAATTTGAGGAAATACTCAACTTCTCTACCCACTAAATGGGTATACCCTTTTTTTCCCCTAAACTGTATTTCAGTGTACACATATTCAAAAGGGGTTGGAACTGGTTTGCTAGAGAAAGAAATGGAGTTACAGATTTATGACTTTCTAGAGGTCACACAAGCTAGAACTGGAAACCAGATTAGAAGCCAGAGAAACTGGTGTAATTGATTTTTCAGGACTTCCTCTTGCCAGCAACACTATATTCCACGAACTCTTTCTCCAGTCTATACTATTTAAACCCCTTAATGATAAACAGAGCTGTATCTCCAATCACCTCTTCCATCTTCGTGCAGAATAAAAACACAGCTTTCTCTACCAAACCACCTCTGGCAGATCCTCTGTCACGGAGCCAGCGGGTGAAAAACCTAGTCAGCTCACTGTATCCAGTTTCCCTGCTCATCCCAGACTCCACGCACAGGCATCTCAGTGCATGATCCCTGCAAACTCTCCTCCAACTGTGTCTCTTTCCCTGTCTCTCCTGCTCTGAGATGGATGTCTTCTTCCAGATCTCTCTTTTTTCTTTCTGTACCCAAATGCCGCTCTGACTTCAAGGTGTAACTTTAACCTTCCCCCTTATACCTATTCCTTTGCCATCTGGAGTTTTCTACTTGGATGCCCCCTGGCATTTCAAACCCAGTTGTCAAATCTGTACATTCACCTGGCCCAAGTCCATCCTGTTAATGGTTCCTTCCACCTTCCTTCCAGTCACTGGGGCTTGGAGCATTGCCTTTACCTGTGGCTCTACTTTCCGCATCATCACCCTCCACCCTCACTCCAATAGTTTCTCTCCTGTGGATGCCCTTCTTTGGAAAAGGAGTGAACATTTTTCTTCTCTGAGGCGCCAAAGCTCTAGGCTTGTATGGTGTTTCTGTGTTTGCTCATCTCCTTCCGACTATTAGATTGCAAATTCCTCAAGGGCCAGAATTATATATTTAATTTTAAAAGCTTTGAATGGATGTCTGCCATCTACTGGGCAATAGGGAAAGGAAGATGAGGACCCACGCTCCAAGAGATCACACACCCGAACAAAGGGATGTTGGGCGGAGACAAAAAATACTTACTGCAGAATACATGACAAGTTTTCTGTGGTTCGATGGCTGAGTTGCTCTATTCAGGTGATTGAGGATTTCACTGACCAGGACACCTTAAAGAAGAGAGATTAACCATGGATCTGGACCAAACATGGGCTTCTATTTCAGTCAATAAGCTTTCAGCTAAATCATACTTAGTGATTCTCTCTTCCATGATTCTCAAGACTAAAGAAGAGAGGGGAAGAACTAATTTTGTTTGAGCATCTACTATGTGCTAGCAGTGCGATTTACATACATTATTTTACTGAATTCTGACTTGTACCCATTTCTAGGTGAGGAAGCTGAGGCCCAGAGACATTGGTGACCCACACAACTGGGGAAGGAGAGCAGGGCCCGCATGCCAGGACTCTACTCTTACAGATTTTGTTAAAGCTCAAGTGAAGAGGCCGAGGAACTTGGAAGGGATTTCAGATGGCTTTTTTGTTCAGACAGTGGTTAGCCAATGCTCTTGTCCAGCGCAGACCTGAAATGACAGCATGACATGGACTTCTCTGTCTTCACCTCTGTGGCTTCTCCTCTCTGACAGTCAGACCTGTTGGAGACCATGGGAGAAAGCAGCTCTCTAGTTGTCCGTACAGTTCATGGACTGTTTCCTGAGGACCACTTCTGCAGGTTCTCCTAGGTGCCTAATGGGGGCATCGGGCATCTTTAGCTTGCATGTGTCTCCGTAGATGAGAGCTTCTGCCCTTCACACTTATTGCTCGTGTGGTGGTGAAAGGCAGACGCACAACCCAGTCCCCATCCTGTTTGCAGACACTAAAGGCTGAGGGGTAGGCACCCTGTGGTGTCAGGTGCTATTTTGAGGGCCTGTTGCCTCAGGGACTTCTGCCACCATCATGTGAAGATAGTTGTGTCCCTCTTGGTGGTCTCTCTATTAAGCATGTGCTCTCTTGTCTTGAGAATGACCAGTTTTGTTTTGTTTTTGTTATGAGCAGAGCACTGATGTCAATAGATACATACTGAGCAGCTGCAATGGGTCAGATACTTTCCTGGGCGAATTAGACATTTTTTCTGTCCTCACAAAAGCTCATAAAATAGAAGAGACTTTATTGGTCTGTATACCAATAAGCACAATAAAGGATAACTAGGGAGGGAGGTGACCTGCTTTCTATAGATGCTGGGGTTGCTTTGATGAAGAATCGAAGAGGTGGATGCTACATCTCCAACAGGTCTACATCTTACTGTCCCGGGAAGGTTGCCTTCAGGGAGCCCTTTAGGGACCTCAGCTTGATCTTCATGCTGCATCAGTGCTGAACCCTGTGGCCAAGTTTCTGTGAGTCATGACAGCCATCTTCAACCAACTTGTCCCTTATCAACAGGTGCCTTTGCAGTAGCCTTCAGTGTTGATAAGTGAATTATATTATCTCTTGGTCTGGAGTGATGGTTCACTTTGTCTTAGGAGAAAGCCGGGGTAACTATCACAATTATCCCCAGGCTCTGGCATCCCAGTAATGATGGTTCATAGGAGAGGAAACAGACTCAAAGCGGTTCAGAGACTTGTCCAGAATTACATAACCGTGAGCAGACAGGCTGAGCTTCTCTGAACCTCACATGCCCTACCTCACAACCCTTGTGCTTAGTCATTAGACTATGCTGTACTACAAGCTAGCTTCTGAGTTCCCTGTTGTATCATTAAGTCTGCACAAATTAGACAAAATGCTATTGATGGGAAGATATAAATGTCACTCACTTTCCTCACTCTTGGACTACAGCACAGATTGGCAAGCTTTTTCTGTAAAGGGCCAGATAGTAAATGTCCTAGGCTTTGTGGGCCACACAGTCTGTCACAACTGCTCACTCTTGGGTGGAAGCACATAGGCAGTCATAGACATGAGTGTGGCTGAGTTTCAATAATACTTTATTTACAAAAAATAGGCAGTGGGCTGAATTTGGACTGCAGGGTATAGTTTGCCAAACCCTGGTCTAGAGCAAGAAGAGGCTTCCATTATTGTGAATATGACCAGCCATATATAAATGAACTGTAAGGATTTTCTTGGTGTGTGTTTGTTTGTGTGGGGGGTGTGTGTGTGTGTGTGTGTGTGTGTGTGTGTGTGTGTGTGTGTAGTAGGGGACTTTGGGCAGTATATTACCCAACAGTATCACCCCTGAAAACAACTGAGAGAACAAAAAGTTTTGACAAAGGCAGAAGACACCAGTCAAAGTCCTGATGAAAGCAAGTGACTCCATGTTACCTAGACAATATATGTTTTCTTGGCAGAAATGCATCCAGCCTCTTCATCATTGGACAAGCATGTAACTGACAAGTTCCTCTTGCCTAGCCAGGCTGGAACAATAGACTGAGCTTGTGTTTTGGCAAGCATCACTCAGGAAACAATTTCCTGGTTTATCAGTAGCACTAGGCTTCCTCCAGAAAATAAGACAGGTGCGTTCACACAAGTGCCAGCCTTTACAGCCCAAGACTGAGAGAACACCTTAGAGAAGGACTCTAATAGACAGAATCCAGTTTAATACACTCATCAGATGGGAAAAATGAGACCCCAGGAGGGGAAGTGACTTCTGTGAAATACAATCTTTAGTAGCCAAATGAAAAAAAGAAGAGACATGAGCCAGTCACTAGGACAAACCTCATCTTTGTACATATACAGACCTCTGCCACTATTATGAGGCTATTGCCAACTTCTGCCTGGTTCTCCTGCTCTTTTCTTCACCACCACCCCCTTTTTGTGACAGGGACAAAGAGAAAGAGAGAGAGAGAGACAGAGAGAGAGAGAGAGAGCGAGAGAGAGAGACAGAGAGAAGGACAGATAGGGACAGACAGACAGGAAGGGAGAGAGATGAGAAGCATCAACTCTTTGTTGCGGCACCTTAGTTGTTCATTGATTGCTTTCTCATATGTGCCTTGACCAGGGGGCTACAGCAGAGAGAGTGACCCCTTGCTAAAGGCAGTGGCCTTGGGTATAAGCCAGTGACCATGGGGTCATGTCTATGATCCCACACTCAAGCCAGCAACCCTGCGCTCAAGCTGGTGAGCACATGCTCAAGCCGGATGAGCCCGTGCTCAAGCCGGCAACCTCAGGGTTTTGAACCTGGGTCCTCTGCATCCCAGCCCGATGATCTGTCCACTGCGCCACCGCCTGGTCAGGCTCTTCACTATCTCTTGCATATAGAAAAGTGTTTCTGAAACTTTAATGGATAGGTGAGGTTTCTACAGGCTTTATTAAAATGCAGATTCTGAGTCAGCTGGTTTGGGGTGGGTCCTGAGATTTTGCGTTCCTAGCCAGATGACAGGTGATGTTGCTGGTCCTTGGATTGCATTTTGACTAACAAGGGGCTGAATTCCTGAGTCCACTAGGACTAGGTTGGAGGGAATAAATCAAGCGTCCTGCTTTCACCATCTAATGGGGGCTTGGCACGGAGTCATAATGCTGGCACCCTGTGGTCCATCCATGAAGCCTGGTGCTTAGATAGCCAGTGGAGCCCAGCTTACACCCTCTGCGTGTTTTTGTTGTTCAGTACATAAAATTGAGCTGCTTCCTGGCCTCTGTTCTTAAACACAGTCTGGATCCTGCCCGGTAATTTCCCCCAATACACCAGATCCCAGCAAGGACTCATCTCTGGATGCTCTTCCTTTCCAAAAGGCTGGATCTTGTTGCTCATGACCTTAACATGGAGTAAAGACTTGCATGTTTCTATCAGGTCTGCCTCTGGGCCATGCAATCAAGACTTCTATAATAGCAGGCCTGCAATTGCATCACATCATTAATGAACAGTGTCCTAAGATATTTGTACACCTCATAGGCAGTCGCTCTTGATATCTGGAATTTGTACCTCATTGGCTGTTCTGGTTATGGCTTCCCTAGCTCTTTGTTGTAGCTATAATTGACTCCTCTCCTGGCTGGTGATTTGAATTCCTTCTTTAGCTATGCGGCCCTGAGTAAATTTCCCCCCAGTCTGGTCCAACCACCAGGATGCTTTGCCTCTGTGTATTCTCCCGGGGTTCTGCGGAACTTGTCTTGACCGCATGGTGAATAGAGTCTGGCCATGGTTGGAGTCTTGTTTTAATTGTACTATTTTCCTAAACTGTGTAGAGTATATCGCTTGAAACATCTCCTGTAGCTTAGACTTGCTTCATTGTTGTTTTTTTTCTTTTTGTTCTTGTTGTTTTTTTGTAAGATAGCTTGTCCTACAGGGACAGCTTTATTTTAATTAACTTTTTTTTAAAAAAAAATTTTAATTTATGCACCTAATATAGGAGCTCCTAGATATATAAAGCAGACTTTGATGGACATAAAGGGCGAGATCAACAGCAATACTGTAATAGTAGGGGATTTCAATACTTCACTAACATCACTGGATAGATCCTCAAGAAAATTAATAAAGAGACAGCAGAATTAAGGGACACACTAGATCAACTGGATTTAATAGCTATCTTCAGAACCTTTCACCCTAAAGCAGCAGAATATACATTCTGTCACCTTTTAACTGGTTTTCTTTGTGCCCCTCCCCTCCCCTCCCCCACCCCACCCTTTGTAACCCCCACACTCCTGTCCATGTCTCTGAGTCTCATTTTTGTGTCCCACTTATGTATGGGATCATATAGTTCTTAGTTTTTTCTGATTTACTTATTTCGCTCAGTATAATGTTTCTGATATTGTGTTTGTCATTTCTGTCTGGTTCTTTTTTATGATTTCCGTGTCCTTTTTGATGCTTACAGTTCCTTTATTTAGGCGCTCATTAAGTCCATCCGTTGTAGCTTTGAGATCCTTAAGCATGCTAACAATCATTATTTTAAACTCTGCATCTGGTAATTTGATTGCTTCCATTTCATCCAGATTTTTTTCTGGAGATTTTTCTTGTTTATTCATATGGCTTCCGTTCCTCTGTCTTCCCTTTGTTTCTGTTTGTGGTTTGCAGGCTTGTTTGAGTTGTGGTCTCCTTAACTAGTTGAGCCCTTTTCCATTTTCTATACCTTAACTGAGTCAGGTGTGAGGATCTCTACCTTAAGATGTCACTCTAACAAGGGTTGTTAGGTCCTGAACTGATGCTCTCCGTATCTGGCCTCTGGATGTGCCCTCCCTGGACCTTCTTGGCTGGAGCGTGGTGCAGACCAGTCCCCACTGCCTATAACTGACCCTTATCTATCTTTTTGGAGTACAGGCGATCCAGATCCTGTGGCTGCCTCTGCTGAGTCCAGGTGCTGTTTTTGTTTTGTTTTTATTTTTTTTTATTTTTTTATTTTTCTGAAGCTGGAAACGGGGAGAGACAGTCAGACAGACTCCCGCATGCGCCCGACCGGGATCCACCTGGCACGCCCACCAGGGGGTGATGCTCTGCCCACCAGAGGGCGATGCTCTGCCCCTCTGGGGCGTCGCTCTGCCACGACCAGAGCCACTCTAGTGCCTGGGGCAGAGGCCAAGGAGCCATCCCCAGTGCCCGGGCCATCTTTGCTCCAATGGAGCCTTGGCTGCGGGAGGGGAAGAGAGAGACAGAGAGGAAGGAGGGGGGGGGGGGTGGAGAAGCAAATGGGCGCTTCTCCTATGTGCCCTGGACGGGAATCGAACCTGGGTCCCCTGCATGCCAGGCCAACGCTCTACCGCTGAGCCAACCGGCCAGGGCCCAGGTGCTGTTTTTAATATCAACTTAGGCTGGCTTTTATCTTCTTTTGGCCTGGAGGATGTTCATTTAAATGTTCAGATTCCCCTGAGATCCGCTTTCTGCCCCCTCTTATTGGTGGCTACTTGCTGGGCTTAGTACTATAAATCAGGGGTTAGGTAAGGTATTGGCTGTGTCTTGCTCCTTAGCCTCAGGTGTCGTTCTATCCAAACTTCTATTTTATTTTATATTTTTCTTTCTTTTCAGTCCTCAGAAGGGTGTGGCCACAGGAGTCCAACGGGTGTGGCCTTTCTGTTCCCTAGGTGTGGTCTGTCTGCAGGCCCACCACCACTGCTGCCGCCGCCTTCCGGCACAGGCATTGCTGATGCCAGCCTGCCACTGCAGTCACTGTGGCTTCCACCTCGCTTCCGCGGGTGGTACTGCACGTGCATGCCTGGTCTGCAAGCCTTGGCCGCCGGCCCGGGCCTCCACCCAGCTCCTGTGGGTGGGACTGCTTTGTACACCTGGGTCACAAGACTTGCTTCATTGTTATGTCAACCTCACACAATGGGCCTCCCTTCTTTTGTTCTCCATCCTTAGTTTTAATGCCTCCATTAACAACACCTGAACCTGACACACCTTTTGCAGTCTTGGCCTGCCTACGCAGAGACTTCAGTGTCTATCCCATCCTACCTGGGGCTGGCTTCTTTCTTCCACCCTCCTATCATGACTATATGGCTGTCATCCACTTGCCTGGTTCTACCTTCATTATGATAAGATGTCTTATGCTCTGGAGGACCATATCTAGCCAAGAGGAGACAACACTGAGAAATAAACACTTTTCAACACCAACAGATGAGTCATAAGCTTGTTAGTAGCAATAGGTATTAATCTACAGGACATCATTAGCCTCTAAAATATGTTTTATTAACTTTTTTTTGTGTGTGTGACAGAGACAGAGAGAGGGACAGATAGGGACAGACAAACAGGAAGGGAGAGAGATGAGAAGCATCAATTCTTCATTGTGGCACTTAGTTTTTCATTGACTTTCTCATATGTGCCTTGATGAGGGGGGCAGGCAGAGGGGGGCTACAGCAGAGCAAGTGGCCCCTTGCTTGAGTCAGTGATCTTGGGCTCAAGCCAGTGACCATGGGGTTGTGTTTATGATTCCACACTCAAACCAGCGACCCCATGCTCAAGCCGGATGAGCCCGTGCTCAAGCTGGCGACCTCGGGGTTTTGAACCTGGGTCTTCCGCGTCCCAGTCCAACGCTGTATCCGTTGCACCACCACCTGGTCAGGGTGTTTTTATTAACTTTCACAATAGCTACCACCAAGGCTTTTGGAAAAACAGGCCACTTTTGTTATACCACCCACTTGAGAATTTCATCCTGTAGGCTACCAGACATAATTGATTCTTACGGGGCCCAGATACAAAATCCTTGATTCTTTGATCTGAAGAGAATGAAAAGTATCATTTAGCATTAGTTCAAAGCTTTCATTTTCCAGATGGGAAAACTAAGGCCCAGAGTGGGCAATACTGATAATTTTAATAACACACAATGTTTAATGCCAGCATATTATGTTTTAGGTAGTGTTTTTCCTAAGCCTTCTAAATATATTCATGCATTTCAATCCTTATGACCTATGAAGTGAATATCATTATTATCCCCATTTTGCATAATGGAAACTGGTATAAGAGTGATTAAGTGATTTTTTGCAAGGTCACACAGCTGATTGGTGGTAGAACCAGGACTTAGATCTCTGTCATACAACCACCAATCCAATATGCTCCTCTCATTTCTTTAAATGTACTTACCCCCCTGCAATCTAGATTTCTCTTTTTGCTTGTGAACCCCATAGAGGGACAGGAGAGACAATTCTGCTAGTTCTCTCAATTTAGTCATGGTGTCCTCCGTGGTCCAGGTGGGTAAGGTGAAATTGTGAACACCCTGCAGCAGAGAAAAAAAAAAGTGTATTTTTATTTCTAACTGCTCTTTTTGTTGACTTATTATCATCTTTCACAGAAACCACTGGTTCCACCCTTTCTTGTCAGTTTGTTGTAGAAAAACTTTACTTTGTGATAGTGGTATTGATTTTCAGAAGAAAAATTCACAGAAAGTAATTGCCCTTTCCTACCAAGTCTATAGCTTTTGGCTTAACTCTGGGTGATAGGATAATTCATATTTTGCAGAGCAAAGGTGCAGTAGGCAATGACATACCTTATTCTTTTAGGACAGGTTTAGAAATCTAATTAACCCGAGGGAAAGGTAAAGCTGACAAGGTTAGATGATGTTTCCCTAAAAGCTGAATGAGAGGCCTAAGAGGACGGATGGGAAAGGTAATGTATTTTTAGAGCCTTCAGTCACAGAGCCTTACTCCTACCAGCTTCTAGTTCACTGACTCTCAAGGAAAGCCTGCACCTTGCACACAGTAGGCATTCGGTAAATATTAGTTAAATTGCTGACTGAATTCCACAGCAGGGCAGGCAGAGACCTTGTGCCAATATTTATTATCTGCTATGAATAGCTAATTAAGATTGTTCACATTTCAAAGGTGAGAGAGACAGAGAGAGAGAAGAGATCATGGAAAAGGAGACCAAAGAAAGGTGAGGAAACAAGAGAAAAAGAGGTGAAAATAAACTACACACCATGATCACATTATAGAATAGCTCAGCTCAACTGGAGTGAGGAAGTAAGAAAAAAAAAATCAAGACTGGAACCAAAATGCGGGCTTTTGTTTCCATTGGAGAGTCTTTTATACATAGTAACACATCTTCCTTGAAACAGATGCTGATACAGTAAATATACTGGGAAAGTAGTGTGTAAGTGGGTCAAGGAACATTGATGTGGAGGGAGGCAAACTGTGTCATCTGTTATTGAGATGGAACTATGAAAATAATTGTTGACCCCAGACATTCACGATGACCTCAAAATCAGAAGGAGCTAAGAGTCATGTGGGCGATCAGAATCTTGCCCCAGGATTCCGCAAACTGGTTGGGAATCTAGGATTGTAAAGTTCTCTTTCTGGCCAGTAGGTGGAGCATGGTGAGTGAGAAACACCCTGTGTCCTTGAAAAACAGTAATTTATCTAGCGACAAGGGTTATTTTGTATGCGTTATATGGCAAGGAAGAGATCCTTTCCTGATAAATCATTTTCAACAGCCTGGCTTAAAGTTAGTTTGCTTGCTTCTATATCCAGAAATAGGATAATTTTTTTTTTTCACTTACTGTACAAATAACATTGTGTTTTTCATTAAAATGCATGACAGGAGCCCAGCATTCCTGAGTGACTGGAAAATAAGTGACAAAGCATAGAAGAAAAGCAATTTTGTTTGCAATTTTCTAAAGGGTGAAAACATAAATAATGGCAAGCAGTCAGAATGTTCAAGTTAATATAACGAAGCCTTGAATTATGTTGCAATGCCAAAGAAAGCATAAGTAATACATCTGCAAAAAAGCAAAAGAAAACGTATCCACCAATTTCAAAGTAGGCATGAGTCAAAATCAGATTGCACATAAATTTTAAATATATATATTTCTTTTGTTTCTTACCTCACAAAATAAAGGGTCGTAGACTCTACTCCAAATCCCGAAAAGGTCTTTGCCATGGTATCCTGAAAATTTTGGCAATGTTGCTATAAAATCCTGAAACACACACAGAGGGAAAATAAATTCTCACCAGGGTTTCTCAACTTCAGCATTATTAATATTTTGGGCTGGATAATTCTCTAGTGGGGGGTGCTTCCCTACACTTACAGGATCTTTAGCAGTATCCCTGTTTGTTACTCACTAGATGCCAGCACCATCCCTAGACCTTCAGTTGTGACAGCCCAAAATGTCTCCAGACATTGTCAAATGTTCCCTGTGAAACAAATTACCCCCACTGAGAACTGCTAGTCTTTACAGAAAAGTGTGCCAGCGATATTGACTATGACAATGCCAACCCAAAAAATTTTACAAACACTAATTGATCATTTCTTCTAGTACATTAAAAATGAGAGCAAATGCGGGTTGACTGGACACCTGCTCCTGGCTTGTCCTGGAATCAGACTGAAGCGTACTGCCTTCAACATTCTTTCTGGAAGTAGGTTAAGTGTGACTCACATGCAAGTGGATGGGCAAAGTGACAAGGGAAAGCATGTGCCAGGCCTAAGCCCCTCCCCGCCCCAGGAAAACACAGCAGGAACAGGAGCTGGTGGTATCTGGCTCTAGGTGTGAAACTTGGATGGGATGCAAACTCTAGGTTCTGCGTTATTCTTAGATCGTCATGATAATGAGACCCGTTGTTCAGCTATCTGCCTGACGAAACGGGCAGCAATTTCTAGAAAGCATTTTGGAATATATTGTTTGTCTGGTGGATAAACTTTCTAGGAAAATATGGTTTGCCAATATTAACCCAAGCATATTTCCATAAAATAAACAGCATTTAACTATACGAAGATACCTAAGGTTCACTCTTCATAAGAGAAAAGTACTCCAGCGCAATGTTGAATAATTGTCTTACTCTTGATTTTTGAGGAGACACTGCTGGTGATACCATTTTCACAGATTAGGCAAATATCCCTAAAGTTGTCTACACACAGTTGGCAAGACTGTGGAGAAATAGGTACTTTCTCGTGCATTGGTGATAGGGGGTAGAAATTGGTATAACCTTGTTTGAGGGTAATTTAATTATATTTTAAATTGCTCCAGAATTTTACTTTTGGGATATTATTCCACAGATATTCTTGTGAGATTATTTACTTGCACAATATATTCAGACAGACTATTAAAGTAAAAGATTGGAAATCACCCAGATTTCCATCAATAGAGACTGCTTAAATAAATCATACGATGACTACAAATTTAAATACACAGTAGTAAAAGCAAAATGAAGAAACTATGTACAAATATAGAAGTATTTCCAAAATATTTTGTTAAATAATAAAAAAACAACAACCCAGGTCTCCAGTCATGTAAATAGTATAACACTTTTATGTAATAAAAGGGGAAACCGCCAGAATATACGTATTCATAATTATTTGCATATCAATAAAGAAACTGCAAGACTACATAAGAAAACACTGCCAAAGCAGCTACCTGTGAGGTCATTGAGACTTCTCATATACATATTTTGTGATGTTTGAACTGTGTAAACGTATTACAGATATAAAGTATTATTTCCAAAAGTATAAAACATCATATTTACTTTTGTATAGTCTCGAATATGGGGTATTTCACAAAGTGGAAACATAAAAAAACAACAAAACAAAACTATTCTTTGTTTATGAAGACTCTAGTCTCATCTCCTCAGCCTCACAATAAAGCAGGTCAACTTAGACCTACCTGTATTCTGAGCCAGCCACGCACTTTCACCTGGTTCCTCTCAGGGACATGGGTATAAGATTACAAACAACAACAACAGAAAAACAAAAAGGAAATTGGCTTCATTACTGGCTTCTGACCCCAGCACAGTGATGGGGACCAGGAACTGTTGACTGACCTTCATTAAACAGTCTAACCCATCGCCATACCCAGCCACCGGCAGGTACAAGCCACCCCCACTTTGAAGATGCTGCAGTGTCATCTTTGTCTTGGCCCTCACACCCATGCACACCGCTGAGTGACACTATGTTTTGACCTTGTAAGGGCGCAGCCTCTCCTGGAATTCCTCCGATTTCAAAGTCTCACTCTGAAGTTCTTGAAAACGAGGGCAGTTCCTGAAGGGCATGTATAGCAACTGAGGATGAAAGACAATTCATAAAACCTTTATTAGTCAGAACTTCGCTCAAGAAGCTGCAGCCTGCCCTGGCCGGTTGGCTCAGCGGTAGAGCGTCGGCCTGGCGTGCGGGGGACCCGGGTTCGATTCCCGGCCAGGGCACATAGGAGAAGCGCCCATTTGCTTCTCCACCCCCCCCCCCCCTTCCTCTCTGTCTCTCTCTTCCCCTCCCGCAGCCAAGGCTCCATTGGAGCAAAGATGGCCCGGGCGCTGGGGATGGCTCCTTGGCCTCTGCCCCAGGCGCTAGAGTGGCTCTGGTTGCGGCAGAGCGACCCCCCGGAGGGGCAGAGCATCGCCCCCTGGTGGGCAGAGCTTCGCCCCTGGTGGGCAGAGCTTCGCCCCTGGTGGGCGTGCCGGGTGGATCCCACCGGGTGGTTGGGCGCATGCGGGAGTCTGTCTGACTGTCTCTCCCCGTTTCCAGCTTCAGAAAAATGAAAAAAAAAAAAAAAAAGAAGAAGCTGCAGCCTTAGTTTGAACATTAGGTGCGAAGAGATCTTAATAAAGGATTCAAATGTGTTTTGAACTGAATGGAAATTCTAAACTTGAGGGAAAGGAGATAAATGGTCTACAGGTCTTACAGAGTAGGATAAGCACTCAGAACTGAAAACCTTTGTTTTTCTTTAGTGAACTTGCCTAAATAGGACTGTGCTGTTGGTGAATATTCACACTTCCTGGGTTTCCACATGAAATAATAACGGTTTTCTTGCTTTCTTCCTGCACCCTTTTATTTCTAGGTGCGCACGAGTAATGCAGCTCCTTACGGCAAGAGCTTCCGTTTTGGTCAGTTGGTGTCCACTCTTTCTACCTTCACACTTCCCTCTTCAGGAGCAGCTCCTTGAATCCATTCTATTTTATTTTTGTAAACACTAGTCTTTTAAAGTATCAGTCAGATCATGCCATTCTGTGATTTATAATCTTCGTTAGCTTTCTTTTTAAAAAAAGTATTGATTGATTTGAGAGAGAGAGGAAGAGAGAGACACACAGAAACATCAGTCTGAGAGAGAGAGGAAGAGAGAGAGACACACAGAAACATCAATCCGTTCCTTTATGTACCCTGACTGGCGATCGAACCCGCAACCTTGGTGTATTGGGATGATGCTCTAACCAACTGAGCTACTTGGTCAGGGCTGCTATTCTCCTTATTTATGTTGTTCTACTTATTCATAAACAAGTAGCGCACTTGTATGTGCCCTGACTGGGGATCAAACCCGCAACTTTGGCATATCAGGATGAAATTAACCAACTGAGCTACCCAGCAGGGCTCCTTTATTGGCTTTCCATCGTACTGGGAATTAAACCCAAACCCACAGTTAGCCCCTCGTGACTGCTCTGCCTTGCTTTCCCACTATTGTCTTTACTCACTCCTCTCCGGCAGCTCTGTGGCCTTCTTGCAGTTCCTTGAACACAGAGGTTTAAGGTCTCTGAAGATTGTTCCCTGTTTGAGACATTCCCCATTAACTCCCCCCTGGGTTTTCTAACCATTCTGTCCCAGCCGCCATCACATTGCCTTGTTTATTTCCTTCAAGGAGCTCATAGCCATCTGAAATTATTTTACTTACTGACTTCTTTATTATCTATTTCCTATAATGTATAAACTCGAGGACAGCTGGGATCTTGACTATCCTGGTTCACGGCTGTGCTGCCAAGGTCTGGAACAGGGCCTGGCATATTAATAGCTACTGAGAAAACATTTAATTTATAAGTTGCTTCCTGTCATTTCTGATTTTGTGCATCCTTTGTCTTACCTCTCATCCATCCCCTAATGTCTTTACTGTCTAATTTCAGGCCTTCATTTCCTTATTGCTGAATTGCTTCAGCAGTTATTCTCAGAGGCTCAAGTACCTTTTCCTTCCAAGCCATTGTCAGCCAAATGCCTCAAAGCACCACTCATCCTGTGTGTGGCACTGAAGAAGGTATACTTTAATCTTCCTTAAAATTTAATTTTCTTTCTTCTTTTTTTTTAGATTTTATTTATTCATTTTGAGAGAGAGAGAGAGAGAGAGAGAGAGAGAGAGAGAGAGAGAGAAGTGGGGAGGAGCAGGAAGCATCAACTCCCATATGTGCCTTGACCAGGCAAACCAGGGTTTTGAACCGGCGACCTTAGCATTCTAGGTCAGTGCTTTATCCACTGTGACACCACAAGTCAGGCTAATTTTATTTTTCAATTACATTTGACATTCTGAAAAAGGTATACTTTTATATTTACTGTTTTACATCTAAATTTCCCTGCATGGCTTTCAAAGTTTTCCATAGTTAGAAATGACATTGTGAGGGAAAAAGCACAGGATTGTTCATTTGAAGGTCTAGGTTGTAATGATTTAGAGGTCTAAGTTTTAATGAATTATTTAACCTTCCTAGACTTCAGTTTCCTCATTCCACATATTAAAAGAGTCAGGCTGCAAATATATAGAATAACACCTACACATCTGCCCAACATTTGGCACTTTACAGAGTCTTTTCCATACCTTTTTGTATTTTTTAATTGATTTTTTTTGAGAGAGAGAAGCATCAACTCATTGATGGTTGTGCCATTGGTTGTTTCTTATATGTGCTCTGACCAGGGCTCAAACCAGCGACCTTGGGGGTTGAGCCGGTACCCTTGGGCTCAAGTCCTGGTTACCTCAGGTTCGAAGCAGCACCTTCAGGATTGAGCCAGTGACCCCAGGCTTGGGAACGATGCTCTGTCCACTGCACCACTGGCCAAGGCATCCATTTCTTAACTTAGTTTTCTCAAATCCCTATGAACAAGTTAGGTGGGTATTGTTGTGCCCATTTGACAGAAAAGGAAACAGGTGCAGGAAGGTTACTCAAGGTCAAGTACCTGATGTAGTTGGCTCTCAGACCTAGGTTTCCCCAACTTAAATCTAGCTCTCTTTGTATAGGACACTGCCTTCTCGCCTGATTCCTTCTGGCTATTAAATTTGGATTTTCTAACCTGTACCCAACATAGTTTCACTCTTTCCCAGAATGAACTCTGAACACAGAAGGGTAAGCATTCTGTGCATTTACTCACTGCCATGCTTTCCGCCTGCCTTCTTCACTTTCCTACCCCTCCGCCAAGGTCTGGTTCAAATTCTCACTCTCTCCATGAAGACTTGAATGATTGCCCTTAGGTAGCTTCATGTACATCTCATTCTCTGAATTCCTTCAGCACGTACAGCTTATATTTGAAATCATTGCTCACCATCTTGTATTGTATTCTACACATTGCACACAGGCAAATCATTTTTCATCAAATGGATTATAAATTGACAAAGAAACCTAGCCTCATGTTTCTATTATATTTCTCTACAGCACTTAGCACAGTTCTGGGAATAACTGTGTATTGACTGATTGATTTTGTTAGGTTTCCTGGCTGATGTTAGAGAGAACTATTTTTATTTTAGTGAGGAGGCAGCTGGAAGCCATAGGTGAATAATCTTATTTTTCTCTTCCTCTTCTGCACTCTCTGTTTTTTCCTTCCTCTTCTAATAGTACCTGTATTCTCTTTACTATTTAATTCTTTTTCTTCTTTCCAAGTGAGAGGAGGGAAGATAGAGACAGACTTCTGCATGCACCCTGACCAGGATCCACCCAGCAATCCTTGTCTGGGGCCGATGCTCTGCCCATCTGGGGCCATGCTTGCAACTGAGCTATTTTTAGCACCTGAGACAGAGGCTCCATGGAACCATCCTCAGCAACTGGGGATGCACTAGAACCAATTGAGCCACAGTTGCATATGGGGAAGAGAAGGGGGTGGGGAGTGTAGATAAACAGATGGTCGCTCCTCCTGTGTGCCCTGACTGGGAATCAAACCCGGAACACCTATGCGCTGCACCAACGCTCTACCACTGAGCCAACCAGCCAGGGCCTACTTTTTAATTTAATTACTATCTTTTAGGATGAAGGGCTTAACAGCTACCTTGGTCTACACTAGCTAAACTTGGTGCTGCTGCCCTGTCTTTAAGCAGAAAAGTCTGTGTTGAAAGTGACTTTTTTTCTTTTTGGAAGAATATAGTTACAAACTCCTAAGAATGCTGATAATCATAATACTTCACTCCTAATCATGTGATGGAAAAGAGGCAACTAAATACTCCTATCTTTTCAGGAAACACCAGAAAAATTGATTGGAGCAGATTTACCTAGAGCGAGGTTGGCAGGGTTGGGTTGTTTCTACAAAGCATTTAGGAAAAATTCTTAAGTCTCCAGATGCAGCAATTAAGTCAAATTTCTAGGAGCACTGGCAGGACAAAGAGGGCAGTAACCTATCCCAGAGGTCACTGGGCAACAGGCGGGGTCCAGCGGTCCTGTAAGCCGCAGGCACAGAGAGATGAGATGGTCTTACTTTTAGTGTTACTGCAGGGGAATTAGAAGGATTCCTTGTCCCAAACTATTTCCTTCATATAGTCTTAAATCCTACACTTGGGAGATCAGATTTATTTATTACTCTTAAAAGGTTGAAGAGTTCTTGATCAGTCCCACTCGGTGTAAATAAATTTGAGAGTTTCTTTCAAAGTAGCTTGCTTCACAGGACCAGTTAGACTTGGCTGTCCACTGGAGCCATTTATTTTTATTTTTTTATTTTATTTTTTTATTTATTCATTTTAGAGAGGAGAGGGAGAGAGAGAGAGAGAGAGAGAGAGAGAGAAGGGGGGAGGAGCTGGAAGCATCAACTCCCATATGTGTCTTGACCAGGCAAGCCCAGGGTTTCGAACCGGCGACCTCAGCATTTCCAGGTCGACGCTTTATCCACTGCGCCACCACAGGTCATGCCGCACTGGAGCCATTTAGCCATTTAAAAAATACTGATGCCTAGGTCCCAACCTCAGGGATTCTGATTTGTTATGAAGAGTGCCCTACGCATCAAGATTAAAAAAAAAAAATGTCAGGTGATTCTAATATGCAGCTGAGTTTGAGGACCACTGTTTTATAGGGAAGGAAATTGCTTTGGAACCGCCTGGTTTCCATCGTGATGCTTACCAGTTGTGTGACTTTGGGTTCATGTTGTTTAACTTCTCTAAGCACTTATTTTCCTCGCTATCAAAGGAGAACAATAATATTGTCCATTCAGGGTTGTTATGAAAAGTAAATACAATGACTCACATAAAGTATTGGGTACCAATCATATGCTCAACTCTTTTTATTTGCTACCTAGAAATGGGGATTTTCATGGTGGTAGGGATCCTTTGTAGGTAAAGAGATCTTAGGATATTCCAGAGGGAGAAGAACCTTGTGTGGTTCTTTCTGCAAGAATTAAAGGCAGAACACTGGGATGTGCGTGTATGTGTGCGCGCGTGCGCACGTGTGTGAAGATAGAGAGGGACAAATTGCCAAAAGTTGAAAGAGTGGCAAAACAAAATGAATGATAAATATTCAAAGAGAAATTCTGTTCCTACTCTCTCTTGCCTTGGGCTTTCTGTCCTACATTGTTCTTTGCACCTTTATTTAGGAAAGAATTAAGGCTGCACAGCCCAAGGACAATCCACAAGTAGTGAGCAACCTGCCTCCCTTCTCCCAGGCCCAACAAGATCTCCTCATTTCCCCAGAATACTGACCCGATCTTCAGAAAGAGGGACTGTGTGCACCGGAATGGGCTGCCAGGGTAGGTGGGGATTCCAGATGCTGATACCCTGTGGGGGGAACAGGGCTGCAAGGTTTGTCATAGCACTCATCAAAGTCCGGTCAATGTCTGTGCTTCGAACATAAACCTAGAGAGGGAAAAATCAAAGCAGAATCCAACTGAGAGGAACTGTGGGTATTTCCTATGCAGCTAATATGTGAGAAAGGATAGGATACCCGTGCCAAAATACTAGCTGATGTTGTGATAGCATCATGATCATAGGATCTAGTATGGAAGAGACAGTATTATGAGCATGCCATGCCATAAAGTAACCTGATATGCCAATAGTTGAACTGACAAAAAAGACCAAGTAAGTGGTGGCTACTTGCCAAGCTAAAGTATTTACCACAAGTGTCCGTTAAATCTTGAACTTACTCATATTCATAACTTTTTAGGAATAAAAAATATTTGTATAAAGAAGAGTACATTTTTAAACAAGATACTTGACTTGTATAAGTTCCTTGAGAAACAGGTAAAGCATTTTGACTAATGCTGCATTATGTTAAATTAAATTCTTTCAGAAAGACAAGGTTCCCATTTTTATCTCCCCAACTTGCCTGTTGATGTTTATAGGACTCATTCAGGAGTTTTTCATATCTTTTCCTTATATACTCTCCAAGTTCATACTGCTGCTCCATGCCCCGCTAGGGGAAAAGAGTAAAGGCAAAAATTACTCAAAATAAGTTCTGTGACTCTTATCTCTGCATCTTAACTCTCCTCACTGAAAGAGTAAACAATGGTGTACTTTAATAGTTCCACCATAACAGCATATTTTTAAATGAAAACAAGAGAAAGCTGTCATTTTCAGTCATGATTCCCAGGGAAAGCTGTTTATCTTCATTAGCACTTTACATAGAGCCGCGCACAGTTAGTAGTTGGTGGTGGATCGATTTATGTAAATGACTCATCTCTGGTGTGGTAGAGCATCAGCGGTCATCTCTGTGGGCAGATGATTCAAAGGGCTGGTTGACCACTTGAGGGGTTGATGAAAGAAATTCATCATCTGATAAGAGGTTGGATTTGATTAATCTGAAGATCATTTTCAACCTCTGCGTGCAATGTTTTATTATTTGTACAGTTTATTTATGCCTGTTATATAAAAACTAGAGCCTGTTACTCAAAGTGTGGTCTGTGGATCAGCAGTATTAGCATATTTAGGAGTATGTTAGAAACCAAACTCTTGGGTCCCACCTACTTTGGGGGTGAGCATAGGGATCTGTTTTTCACAAGCTCACTAAGGTTCTGGTGGCCAGCAGTCATTGAGATGCACTGCTTTAGCTAGCTCATTGATCCTCAAGCAGTTCTGTGCATCAGAAGCAAAATTTATCTAGGAGTGCTTGTTGAAGTGCATTTCCTACAGAAATTCCTGCTCATTTTATCTTGGGTATAGGCCTGGAATCTGCATTTTAGCAAGTGCCCTGAGTGATTCGGATCCAGATTATAGAGCACCATGCTTTGAATAACACTGCATTCAAATCTGTCTTTAATCCAGAGCTTTCCCAAAGCTTCAAGAGTCAAAGAGGATGTGGTCACTGTGGCTTCTGCTTGGCCCCATATGCTCATTTTCTGCACTCCTGACCACCACTATCTAGAATGGGGAAGGAGGTAGAAAAGGAGTCATGTGTGTTTTGAGGTTTGTGAGTTTCCTGGATGACCTGGGTAGCTGAATAAGCAGGTACTTTTAGGTCTAATGGTTGTTCAAACTTACAACTGACTTTTGAGGAAATAGTCACTTTCTATAGAGCAGTGGTTTTCAAACTTTGCCTTGTACAGAATCACCTGAAGGATTCACTAAAACAAAGATTCCCAGGTTTCCACCCCAGAGTTTCTGGTTCAATGGGTGGGGCCAAAGAATTTACAGTTATATCAAGTGATATTGCTGGTGCAGGGACCACACTTTAAGAACCACTGATCTAGAAAGCCATTACTTGTCATTGTGTAGATTGGAAAGTATCTGGTGAAGGGCAAGATTTGAACTCTAGAACCTTGCTACTTCAAGAGTGTCCATGTATCAATACCACTGGCATCACCTGGAAGTATGTTAGAAATGCAGAATTCCAGGTCCCATGTCAGACCAGGTGAGTTAGAATCTGCATTTAACAAGATCTCCAAATGATTCATTTGCACTAGAAAGCTTGAGAAACACTGTTTTCGGAGATTCTGATGGTTAGTCAAGACACTCTCAGAAGAAGGATATACATTGCTCACAAAAAATGGAGGATATTTTATTGCTTCATATTTATTTTGAAATATCCCCTAATTTTTGTGAGCAGTATAGTTCCCACCATCTAGAAAAATCTTTTGGTCTTATAGGAAAAGCACAGAAAGGGAGCAGAGTCCATATAGAATCATAGTTATTAAGAAGCAGCCCTGAATTGTTGTAACACCTCTTATTCAAGATGCCACAAGCTGGGTAGACTATGATGGGAAGAACTCTGACGTGGGAGCCAGAAGATGCTGACCTCAAATAGCCCCTCTGAGTTTCCTCCTCTATTAAATGTTGTAGGTGAGTTAGGGTAATAATTCTCAGCTTTGGCTGCACATTAGAGTCAACTGATCAACCAAGAAACTTCAAAAATCCCAATATCTAAGCCACACTCTAGACCAATTAAATAAGAGTCTCCCAGGCAGACATTAATACTTTGTAAAGCTCTTCAAATAATTCAAATGTTTGGTCAAGATTAAGACCCATTAGTATTAGAGATATCCAACTCTAAGTTTTCTAAAAGTGAACTTTTAACAAAAAATGATTGATTGATTGATATTATAGAGAGGGGGAAAGAGTGAGAGAGATTAACATTGGTTCTACCTACTTATGCATTCATTGGTTGGTTTTTAAAATTATTGGTTGATTCTTGTATGTGCCTTGACCAGGGAATCTAACCTACAAACTTGTTGTATTGGGACAATGCTCTATTGAACTACCTGGCCAGGGCCAACTCTAAATATTCTTTGACATTATCTCAATAGACTTAAACAGTGCTTTGGTCAAACTGAAGAGCCGTTCACTCTTACAACTGAAAGTTGTAGGGCACTGAAGCAGGGACTACATTTGCCTTTGTTCTCAGGTTCACCTTCTTCTTGGGTGCTCTGTAGGAAGTAGGGCTTCCTGTGTGGAAGTGACCACTTATAAGGAAGGCTCAATCCCAATATACCCAGCTGACAAGAAATCAAATTTTGTATCAGCACTTCCAGAGGAATCATGTTTTCCCAACCCTGTTGATTCACCTTATTGATTACAAAATTATTTTCTACTTTCTCAAGTAGAGCCTGAGAAACTCAGGGTCTAGCTTTTAAGTATTTTTTGGCTCTCTTCAGGATCGCTAAGCGTCTATATTCTTCTCTTGTCCATGCACACCTCTTATGCCTTAACAAAATCCACAGGACAAAAAGATCAAAACAGGCAATGCTATACACCAGGGGTAGTCAAACTTTTTATACCTACCGCCCACTTTTGTATCTCTGTGAGTAGTAAAATTTTCTAACCGCCCACCGGTTCCACAGTAATGGTGATTTATAAAGTAGGGAAGTAACTTTACTTTATAAAATTTATACCAAGTACTTTATGTCAGATTTTTGCTAAGTTTGGCAGAATAAATCTTTATAAAACAACTTACTGTAGTTAAATCTATCATTTTATTTATACTTTGGTTACTCTGCTACCACCCACCATGAAAGCTGGGATGCCCACTAGTGGGCGGTAGGGACCAGGTTGACTACCACTGCTATACACTGTTCCTAAAGTTACTAGTCACTAAGGCTGAGTTGGATATGATTAGAAATGAACGAGGCCAACCATTAGTTCCTCTTATTCCACAATCAAAACACATTTTAAACTTTTTAGATCCCAGGTAATTGTGCAAAATACATTCCCAGATCTGAGCAACTAAAGTAGTTATATGGCTTCAATAGATTATAAACCTCACTATGTTTAGTTTCCCTTGAGATTTATCACCAACTTTAGTTAAAAATGCAACCAACCTGCGTGAGTTGGCCATATCCTTGTGGCCATGAGGATTCTTTAATGGGGTCATTAGGAAAGGTTTCAATGGGACTTCGGTCTCCATGCCTAAAAACCTGAAAATAGATTAAAACAGTAATGTTATAAATTTCACTTAAGTATTTTGCCTCCGCTCATCATAACAGAAGTTTTTTTTTGTGTGTGTGTGTGTGTGTTTTTGTATTTTTCTGAAGCTGGAAACGGGGAGAGACAGTCAGACAGACTCCCACATGCGCCCGACCGGGATCCACCCGGCACGCCTACCAGGGGCGATGCTCTGCCCCTCCGGGGCGTCACTCTGCCGCAACCAGAGCCACTCTAGCACCTGGGGCAGAGGCCAAGGAGCCATCCCCAGCGCCTGGGCCATCTTTGCTCCAATGGAGCCTCGGCTGCAGGAGGGGAAGAGAGAGACAGAGAGGAAGGGGGGGGGGGTGGAGAAGCAAATGGGCGCCTCTCCTATGTGCCCTGGCCGGGAATCGAACCTGGGTCACCCGCTCACCAGGCCGACGCTCTACCACTGAGCCAACCGGCCAGGGCCATAACAGAAGTTTTTTTAAACCACTGGTTCTCAACCTTGGCTGCTCATGAAATCACCTGGGGAGTTAAAAGAAATTCTGAGGATGGACCTACCCTGAGTGATTTGGTTTTAATTAGTTTGAGATATGGCCAGGGAATCAGGATTTTTAAAACTTCTCCAGGTAAATCCTAGGTTAAGAACTGCTCTAAGCTTTTCTTTCCTCTGTGTCAGGTAATGTAAATAACGAGATGACAAGCCATTAGGAGGCAGCGATCCACACATGGAGATTGAGCGGCACATTCAATAGGATGAGAAGGAACACAAAGCTTAGTAGGATCACTTCACTGCAGACAAACCCTGATGGAGAAGCATTTCTCTCTCTCTTTTTTTTTAAATTTTGAAGAGTTTTATTAAAGGAGGAAATTTTAATATGCCGGCCGCATATGACTGACACGGGGCATCTGTAGGCCCAAATCGTGCAGCCCCCCAAATAGTTCAGGGGCTCTTTATATACCCTTGATCACACATGGGCAGAAGTATTCCTCTTTTAATTGTGGTGATGGTAATAATGGTGTTAAAATTTTTGCATATAATAAAATAGTGGCTATTAAATGCTACATAGAATTTGCAACCATTTTGAGCCAATGATTTGTTAGTTTATAGGAGGTTGAGGGTAAAGAAAAAACAGAAGAGAGATGAGAAAAGCAAATTCTCAGTACTTTAAGGACATGCTTTGGATGTGCATACATGTCATGTGTATTTCACTCTTTGGGGAGAGTAGCCCAAACTTTTAAAACCTTGGTTCTTTGATTATAATATGCTTTCTGAGCAGTACACCAAGCCAATCACAAAGCTATTTTGTAAACAAAAGATAGGAGAAGAAAAACACTCAAGAAATACAAATGAAGTCTACGCTGATGTCAGCAAACATATCTAATTGCATTATCTGAGATTTCCTGCACTTTTCACTATACTACCTGGCTAAGATGCCGCAGAGGAACAGTATAGAAGAAATATATGAATTTGAACTCAGTTGAACATGAACAAAAAGGGTCATGAAAAATGGCTGCAGGAATGACTGAGTCATTTACTCAGGGCGGGATGAGACGTCCTGCTACAGTTTCCCCGGCAACCAGGGAGGATGGTCTTACCAATTGATTGCTGGCCTAGTTCATTATTTCAGAATGTGGTGACCTTCCTTTGTTGCCAGAGGTTATGCACAAAGGGTCCTCGTGTAATAACCTCCAGCCAAAATTTTTCTATAAACATAGGTAGGGTCTCAGCCCACCTGTATTCTCTAGAGAACCCTTCCTTGTTGATGTGCATGGCATGTGGCCAACATTGGAGTCCAGGCTAAAAAATCCTGGTCTGGTGACGTGTTCCTCCACGGTTTGGTGAGAGTTGTACATACTCATAATTCTTTTTCCTTAGTCTACTGCTTTAACTAGCTACTACTCTAGAACCCATGCTGATGTTTCTTTGTCTGGTGATGTTATGTAGCTTATTGTTGTGTTGATTCTATTTCTTTTTATTTTATTTTTCTGAAGCTGGAAACGGGGAGGCAGTCAGACAGACTCCCGCATGCGCCCGACCGGGATCCACCCGGCACGCCCACCAGGGGGGATGCTCTGCCCATCGGGGCGTTGCTCTGTCGAGACCAGAGCCACTCTAGCGCCTGGGGCAGAGGCCAAGGAGCCATCCCCAGCGCCTGGGCCATCTTTGCTCCAATGGAGCCTTGGCTGCGGGAGGGGAAGAGAGAGACAGAGAAGAAGGAAAGGGGGGAGGGGTGGAGAAGCAGATGGGCGCCTCTCCTGTGTGCCTTGGCCGGGAATCGAACCCGGGACTTCCGCACGCCAGGCCTACGCTCTACCACTGAGCCAACTAGCCAGGGCCGATTCTATTTCTTTATCCTACTTTAGGGTACATAAGTTCAAAACCCTTTTGATTTTGACTTAATTATTTTTAATTGTTATTAATTATAATAAATTTCACCCTAAAATCCATCCGTAATTGCAACTCTGTACCGCACCTCCTGTACAGCACAGACGCTCCAGTGAAAGGAAAGCCAGAAGGCTGCTCTTCAGAAATTCTGTAAAATAGTTCAGTAGACACTGCTCAAGAAACAGCCTCTGACTTTAGCCGTCTTTGAGATGGGATTCCAGGGCAGTGAGCGAGGATTGTAGGACCTGGATTGTGTCTGGCGTCTGAAGAAAATGGACCTTTTGGCCCCTGTAAGCCAGCAATTTTCAACCAATGTGCTGCAAGGCTTTTAAAACATGCAATACCTGACTATTTAGTCAGGGGCACTGATCTCTTTTCCCTTAGATTGTCAAATAAAACAATAACACCAGCCAATACAACAATAGCTTTTCAGTGTGAATGAATCAAATTGTACCTATTTATTTTTGTCAGATCAGCCAAAAATACATATTTTTTGGTGTGCTGCAGAATTTTAGTAATTAGTTTGTGTGTGCCATGAGATGAAAAAGGTTGAAAAAATTATTGCCCTAAACTAAAATCTTAGTGGAACAGGCTACAACAAACAGAGGGCTAATGGTGCAGTGGATCTTAAAAAAGCATTTCAGTTAGATAAAGAATTACTGTCATAAATGGTGTCCTCATGGCATACTCTGATGAGCACCTACAATTATTAGTCACTAAGGGTGACTTGGTCATGACTAGAGATTATTAAGGCTAACCCTTAGTGCTTCCCTTTTCACAGTGGAAACACACTTTAGAGTTTTAGATCCCAAATAGTGCATGTAAAATACTTTCCCAGAACTGAGTAATTAAAGTTATTATATGGTTTCAATAGACTATACACCCCACATTGGGCCTTGGCCTGTGGCTCAGTGAATAGAGCATCACCCAGCTTATGGATGTCCCAGGTTCAGTTTCCTGTCAGGGCACACAGGAGAAGTGACTATCTGCTTCTCTCTCCCTCCCTCTCTCCCTTTTCTCCTTCTCCTCCTGCAGCAAGTGGCTGGATTGGTTCCAGCGTGGCCCTGGGCACGAGGATAGCTCCATCGAAGCACATCAGCCTCAGATGCTAAAAATAGCTTGGTACTTCAGCATCTGGCCCAGACTGGGTTGCCAGGTGGGTCCCGGTGGGGGCGCTTTAGTCTGCTTCACTAAAAAAAAAAGACTGAATGCTCCTAGTGCCTATAGTGACAGTCCAGCCGACTAAAATGTTTTGAGCCAAATATAATTTCCCTGATCAGTTTAGCACCCTGAAAATTTACAAAATGCATTGGCATAAAGCCAGGGAGGAGCAGGTACAAGCAAATTGGGTGGACCTCCTACTTGGCTCAGCAGCAACCCTAGCGCACAGTGCTCCGCCCAGCAACATGTCTTTGAAGAACATGCAGATCTCCACAGATAGCTCTGCCGCTCCTTGGCCTGTGACTAGGGAGCCACAGAGCAAAGGAGAGACACTAGAGGGTTTGTGAGCGGAGGCAGGAGCCCTGGTTTCGTTTGCCGGTAGAGTTCTATCTGGTACTTCTTTTTTTTTTTTTTTTTGTATTTTTCCGAAGCCAGAAATGGGGAGGCAGTCAGACAGACTCCCGCATGCGCCGACCGGGATCCACCCGGCATGCCCACCAGGGGGCGATGCTTTGCCCATCTGGGGCGTCGCTCTGTTGCAACCAGAGCCATTCTAGCGCCTGAGGCAGAGGCCACAGAGCCATCCTCAGTGCCCGGGCCAACTTTGCTCCAATGGAGCCTTGGCTGCGGGAGGGGAAGAGAGAGACAGAGAAGAAGGAGAGGGGGAGGGGTGGAGAAGCAGATGGGTGCTTCTCCTGTGTGCCCTGGCTGGGAATCGAACCTGGGACTCCTGCACGCCAGGCCAACGTTCTACCACTGAGCCAACTGGCCAGGGCCTATCTGGTACTTCTTTTATAAGCCAACTCACAACTGGAGGTGTGTCACCAGACGGTTAACATCGTGAGTCTCTAGCACCCAGTACACCACAGAGAAGTTCCAGCACCTTTGTTATTACTCCGATGTAGTAGCGGGATATTATACACATCACTGGGACTTTCGGGGGATTCAAAATACAAATGTAAAGAGCCTAACATCTAGTGGATGCTCACAGTATGGTAGCTGTAACTGCAATTCTTACTTTGAGAGAAGCAGGAAAAAAATGTTTACAGGCCTTGAGAAGTTCCTGCCTGTGTTCAAAGGTATTGTTCAAAGATGGACAATGAAGATGAAGACAAATAAAAGGGCCGTCGATAGTTTATTCTATTCAAAAGTTATAAAGAGGAGGACCAGTTAAGTCAACGAAACAAACAGTAAGTCAAACCATGGTTGAATTCTGTTTAATTCTTGAGTAACATTTTAAATATATATATATTTTCTAGTTTTTATTGGGCCGGTGGTTTGATGCCAGGAAGAAAACTGATCAAACTTAAAAGAGACTTGTAAATACATCATCATTTTCAGAATATGAAAAATAAATAGAAAAAAAAAAAACCCTGGCATTTTAATTAACTGGTTATGTGAACATTATTAAAGAAACACACATGGGATAATTGTATAAGAGTATGTATATTAATAATAATTACAATGTTTGGGGCATTTGCCAGCGAGGCTTCTATGTATTAACTCAATGAAGCTTCATAACAACTCCATGAAGTCCTATTATCCCCATTTCACTGATGATGAAGCTGAGACACAGGTAGGTTAAGTTACTCATCCAAAGTCACACAGCTAGTAACGGTTGAGCTGGTATTCAAACCCAGGTGGTCTTCCCACTTAACCACTGTGCTATAGTAAATTGTGCAGTACAAAATATTTTATATTTTATTGGTGTTTATAGCCCATATTCCTTCTGAGGAATTTCAAATGTTTAATGCCTTGTATGTACCCTATCTCCATGCATCAACGTCTTTCCAGCAACCAAAGTGAGAAAACTCAGGGTCATCTTGGTTTCTCTTTCCTCCTTAACATCCACATTCAATCCACAGGGATTCTGCCCTCACAATTTTTAAAAGAAACTCATCCTTTATTTTCCAAGTCTATCACTTTCTTGTAGGTGGAGCACAGAGCGCATTCCTAGCAGCTGTGGCTGATGCAATGCTGTGAGAACACTCCAGCACCTGAAACCCTCCTAGGCTCACCCAGGAGGGAGCTCGTCCGCTGTAAGGAAGTAACTCAGCGCCAACCAGGCAGCTCCCTGACCTTTTCAGCCATTGGCTGTGAAGGACCTGCTGTAATATTCTATTGGCTGAACCCATGTATATAAGCTAGCTTACTTCCTTAATAAAGTGGATCTGCGTCACTGAATCTGGTCTCTGGAGTCGGATCTCTGCATCTCTGTCATCCTCACCCCTGGTGGGCCTTGTCCACAACTGGCACCTGAACAGGAACCCAACCAGCATCCAAGGGACAGGTGAGTGACCCATCTGCAATGGGAAACCTTCTTCCTCACTCCCAAGCCCCACAAGCTCGAGCCCTCCATGCCCTATTGCAGAGTAGGCAAGTTAAAGTTAGTGAAAAGGATCTTTGTACTTACTGGGAGATCCTCTCTGGTTTCAATCCCTGGCTTAGGGACATGCCAACGTGTAAGTTTGGCCGAAGTACATGAAGAACAAACCTTCCCTATCGGCCTCACTCCTGCCCTACTAGCCATACATGCATGCCTGCCTGGCGCTCCCCCATTCCAAAAATATCACAGGCTACCCCTCTCCCTGAGGAGCGCCCCCCTCCACTGAGGAGGAAAGTGGCTTAGCCTCTGAGTTTAACACACTCATGGCTGAGCGCGCAAAAACAAAACCAACCGAATTGCTAACTGTACCATCAGCTACACCAGCCAAAGAAGCAGAAGTTGCCACTACCGAACCCCTTTACCATTGGTACGCTGGAAGGACCCAGCCACGGCACAGTGGCGGGGTCCACATCCCCTTCTAGTGCAAGGGAGGGGTTATGCTTGTGTCTTTCCAGAAAACAGCCCTCAGCCAATTTGGATCCCAGGACGAAACATAAGGCCAGTCCTGGTGTCCCAAGATGACCCCTCTGACGAACCCCCCAACCCAGGAGATGGCGAGTCTCCAGAAGACCTCGCAGCCAACATCCCCATCACCTGGGGGGATATGAAGGCTTTAGTGGAGCAGGCCCAGAGAATGGCCCCTGACGGGCCCCCAGGCCCTGGTACTCTGTTCTTGCTTATGTGTGTTCATTATACTGCCTGTAGAGATAACAACAGCATTCATCAAGCCCATTGGCCCTGATTAAAAGAGAAGGGGGAAATGTAGGTAGAGCGCAGAGCGCATTCCTAGCAGCTGTGGCTGATGCAATGCTGTGAGAACACTCCAGCACCTGAAACCCTCCTAGGCACACCCAGGAGGGAGCTCGCCCGCTGTAAGGAAGTAACTCAGCGCCAACTAGGCAGCTCCCTGACCTTTTCAGCCATTGCCTGTGAAGGATATGCTGTAACATTCTATTGGCTGGACCCATGTATATAAGCTAGCTTACTTCCTTAATAAAGTGGATCTGTGTCACTGAATCGGTCTCTGGAGTCAGGTCTCTGCATCTCCATCATCCTCACTCCTGGTGAGCCTTGTCCACACTTTAAGATGCAACTCAGGTCTTCAGTGTGCTTTTCCGGAACTGTGGTTGCATCCTCTCTCTGCCCTCCCCTCCAGCTTTCCCCATCTCACACCACACTGCAGGTGTGTCTCCTCTAAGAGAAAATAGATGGGGGAGACTTGGATACAGACAAGTGAAATAGTCTAAGGTTCTGGCATAAATAATTATCTAATACCTTATAGTTCTCTTTCTTTTGCTCCCTTTCAGTTATACATGTACTTAATTACTAAGTTTGTTAATTTTATAAACTCAAAAAAACCCTGTATCTTATTAAATTTATAAGCTAAATATCATACAGGGTTATCTAGAACCTTGAGGATATGATGCTAAGTAAAACAAGTCAGTCACAAAGGACAGATACTGTGTGATTTTATTTATATGAGGTCTATAGAGCAGTCAAATTCATAGAAAGTAGAATGGTGGTTGCCAGGGGCTGGGGGGAGGGGATAATGGGGAAGTACTGATTAATGGACATGGAGTTTCAGTTTTACAAAATGAAAAGAATTCTGGAGCTGGGTGTTTTTTTGTTTTTTTTTTAATTTTTTATTTTTTTATTTTTTTACAGAGACAGAATGAGTCAGAGAGAGGGATAGACAGGGACAGACAGACAGGAACGGAGAGAGATGAGAAGCATCAATCATCAGTCTTTCATTGCGCCTTGCAACACCTTAGTTGTTCATTGATTGCTCTCTCATTTGTGCCTTGACCGTGGGCCTTCAGCAGACTGAGTAACCCCTTGCTAGAGCCAGTGATCTTGGGTTCAAGCTGGTGGGCTCTTGCTCAAACCAGATGAGCCCACGCTCAAGCTGGCGACCTCAGGGTCTCGAACCTGGGTCCTCCGCATCCCAGTCCGACGCTCTATCCACTGCGCCACCACCTGGTCAGGCGAGCTGGGTGGTTTTAACGGTAGCACAACAATGTGAATACACCTAATGCCACTGACCCGTGCCCTTAAAATGGTCAAGGTGGAAAGATTTTATATTCTGCATCTTTTACCACAATTAAGAAGCAAAGAATAACTAAAGACCAGCTAGATTTTATCCAAGAAGTTGGAAAGCTTCTGTTTTAGACTGATGACTACTCATAGCCCCGTACATTTGTATCACGGCTCACACTTTCATATGCATATCATGTCATTTGAAACTAAAGATAACTCTGTGAAGTAGGAAGCACAGTTAGGGTCATCATCTCCAACTTTACATTTGAGGAACTCAAGACTCAGCTGAATTAAGTGACCTGTCATGGTCTGTCTCATCCTTAGTAAGTGATGTTGGAACTTCAATTAAGGAAAGTTTAATGTTTTCCTTGGTATAGCTTTCAACTTTTATTTAGCATATAGCATTAGAAAATTTAGACTTACACTGGGCTGCTAGCCTAAATAACTTGCCAATTTTTTACTTTACAGGACTGAGGAAGAACCCCGAAAATCCACTGTCCTGGGAAAAGTGGGATGGCTAGCATCATTTGAATTTGCCCACCCACAATGTGAAAGTTACCCATCCCAGGGTAGAGATGATGTGCTCAATGCTATTTTCACAGAGGAGAGTCTATGACTTGAGTATGACTTTTGCAAGGTCATCCCTGAAGAATGAGAAGAGCTTATGCTGTGCGACTCATCATCTATCTTTCTTTGTAAAACCTGGGTGAAAGGAGTTTTTTCTCTGAGATCACCTGAACTTGTGGTTTCCCCTTCGCTTAGGGGAGAGAGAATGCTCTCAAATGGCATCTCCCTATTTATGAATGAGACAATGTTGTATGGGACTATAGTAGGAGGTTGTGGGCATAAGGATGAAACAAGATTGGCCATGAATGATAACTAGTGAAGCTGTTTGACAGTACCTTGTGATTCACCATTCTTATTCTGTTTATATAAAATTTAAAATAGCAATTATTTCAGAGTTTTCCATGGCATACTCTCTGGAAAAAAAACGAGATGGATTCGGTAGTCAAAATTTAGGGAATACAATTTACTGACCCTTTTTTTTGAAAGCCGCAGTACATATTAGAATATTATAGACTGCAAGGAGTCCTGCCTTTCAGAGACTTTAAAACATAGTTTAAACCATATTCAATTCCCAAAGCTGATTTAACTGTTGAAACCCATTTTACCAAGCAATGTCTATTAACAACTCGTCAAACTAGCCTTTTATTGGAAACACTTTAGTGAATATGTTTTATCTGTGTATGAGACAGAATAAGAACTGTAAAGCCAATAGTCACGGCCACCATCACAGCTGCCTGGCCCATGCAGGTTCACTTTAGATTTGGACAGACAGTAATGAAACAACAGAGCCAAGAACTGGTGGGCCATTACCTTTAATCCTAGCTTGCACCCGGTGGGCAAGAAATACACACAGTGGGAAAACACTTCCCTTTCCATTCAGGGCTCCTAAAGCCACTGATTTATCCAAGTTTCCTAGAATCAAAGGTTTTACCTCACCAGCCTTATTCGCCTCTGTTCCCCATCTCCTTCTCTCTGCACAAACTGGCTTCTTCTTGAGAACTCTGCCATCTTGGCTGCTTCTCCTCTCCTCTACATGGCCTTTCTCTGCTCTCTCCTCTAATGCTAATCTCAGGAACCAAGAGAGAGCAAGCTCCCAGTCTGCCCCACTTTATAGTATAGAAATCCAAACCTTTAATCCAATATACAAACAAGGAAGTCTCTGATACAAAGTCACTTATCTGAGGCATAATGGGATTCCTCATGAGAGTGCACCACCTCATATCATGCAATCATTCAAGGGTGTGGGGAAAAGCTTAGTCTTAAAACTAAGCCTTAGGCTATAACGACCTGGCCTGCTTACAGCCTGTCCCACACAAAAAAATGCAAACTATAAGTGAGCAAACTATATATCATATTTACAAACTTATTTGACCATCAAGAACCAAGGACAGTTTCCTGCTCCTTCTGCCAAGAACAGCATCTCAGAATTGGGGGAGATTTATTTATTTTGGATCACAGAGGAAAACGCAAGAAAATCACCTGCTGATTGTGAGTCGAGACAATACACCAAACCTCCACGGGGAGATCTCAGCTCTATGTGCTGGGTCTCACACACACAATCGGAACATATGAGCAGTGAGTAAGGGCCTGGCCTCTGGGATCATGCAGCTTGAGTTCAAAGCTCAACTGTGTGACCATGTGTAAGGCCAGGAACCACCATCGTGGCCATTCACATGCAGGTTCCCATTGGATTCGGGCAGACGATAAAGAAATGGCGGAGTCGGAGGATGGTGGGCCATCCTATTTATTGGTGTCTCATCAAGACAGGCAAACCACAAAAGACAAGGGAAAAGCAGAAAACCAGCTTTTCCCATGAAGGGCAAGAGATCAGGGAAGCCCCTACAATTGTGATAGCAGGAACTGTGTGTCCAAGCTCCTGGTCTGTCCCACTTTATAGTGTAGAAAACCAAAAACCCCTAATCCAATATACAAACAAGGAAGTCTCTGATACAAAGCCACTCATCCGAGGCATAATTGGATTCCTCATGAGAGTGCACCACCCAGATCATACAATCAGTCAAGGGTGTGGGGAAAAGCCCAGTCTCAAAACCAAACCCTAGGCTACAAGGACCCGGCCTGCCTACAGCCTGTCCCCCACACCCAATATAAATCACAAGCGAGCAAACACATATATCATATTTACAAACTCATTTGACCAACATTCCACCCCTTTTGCTCGCTTTACAATCTAAACCACAGGTATCTTTCATGATGGTCACTGTGCAAGGAGTGGGATACATTGCATAAACAGAGATAGTACAAATACAGCAATAGGATTAACAGATCAAAAGCTATGGACGAAATGAGAGAGCTGTCAGTGGCACCAAGAGAGGCAAATCTTTTCCCTCTGGCAGAATATAGGCCAGAATTTTGTCTGCAGACAGCACCATAGCTGGCACCAGAGGCCGCCCTGAGCGGGCATACCAAACCTTATTGGCCAATACACCAGCATGTGCTGGTTCTATGTGTAGTAAAATAGGAGAACTCATTATTGGCCATAAAGAAATTACAAAGGTGCCCTTCAAAATGCTGTCCCCTTGAGCACTCAAGGAATAATACACTTCTACCTTAGGTGGCCAGGTGCTGGTTGCCCAAGGAGTTAACTGGAGGTCCACCTCTAACCCCTTTCCCCATGGTGCCAACAAGGCCACCCATCTCAGATGGGGGGCCTGTAAAGTCCAGGGCCAAGTCCATTGAAGCCATTGTCCTTTAAGAAGGGCTGTTGGAGCAGGCAAGAGCACGTTGCCCTGCTGTCCGAAACCTGGCTTGAGTAAAATGTCCTTGGTGTGTATCTGCAACTGAATGGGGGCAGCTGTCCGATGCAGTAGGGCCTCTACTGGAGCTGGGCTTCCCCAACGAGGTCGTTCATTCAAAGTCCGAAGTACTATCCGTAAGCGGCATGTCCATCCAGTAAGAGAGCCGGTGCCCCCCTCCTGTCGCAGTCCCTGCTTTAAGAGTCCATTATAATGCTCAATGATACCAGCAGCCTGGGGGTGGTAGGGAACATGATACTTCCAGTCCACCCCCAGCTTTTGAGCCCATTGCCTCACCGTTGAACCAGTGAAGTGGGTACCATTGTCACTTTCAAGGACCAGCGGTTGCCCGTATGCAGCACTCAGGCGGTCCAGAGCCTGTATGACTGCCCTCTGGTCAGGGTTACAAGCGGGGTAAGCAGCAAGCAGCCCGGTGGCAGTATCTACACAAGTGACTGCATACTGATACCCTTCTGACTTTGGTAAGGGTCCAATGATGTCTATCTGCCATCGTGTCAGTGGAACATGACCCCTCTGAATCTGTCCAGGTGACACCAGTGGTCTCCGAGGGTGCTCCTTGGAACATACTGCACATTGCTCACAGGCTGCAAGTACCTCTGCATAGGACACAGGCAAGTTCCAAGCCTTAACCGTAGCCCACATAGTTTTCTGTCCTGCATGGAGCAGGCGCCGGTGGAGCCACTGTGCCACATCACCTGCAGGTGCAGTCTCCAACCATCGCACCCTTGCCAACGTATCTGCCTCATCATTCCCAGGATGGGCTAGAGGGGCATGCCCTGTGACATGATATACTGTCACCTGCTTCTGGTGTCCTATTTCCCACAAGTCCTGCCACATGGCCTGACCCCATAGTGGACGGTGCATTACCATCCACTGGTTAATGTGCCAAGTAGCAATCCAAAGGGTCAGTCCACGATAGACAGCCCAGCTGTCAGTACAGATCACCAGAGGTGAAGGTTCATTATGGGCAACTAGCCAAACAGCTCTTAATTCTGCCCATTGGCTGCTTTGGCCTGTACCCGTGTCCATCCAAATAGTCTCAGTGGCCGGATAGAAGGTGATAGCTGTCCATTTGGCAGGTTGGCCCCTGCTGGAACCATCAGTATACCAGGCATCTTCAGGGATGGGCACCCGCCCCTCCTGGTAGGGATTGACCTCAGGTTCTGCCTCCTGAGCCCCAGTTGCACCTGACTCTAAGGTCGCATAGGTGACTGGACCCAAGACTTCCTGCAGCTCTGCCCTAAATAGGCTGGTGCTAAGAGCACAGCGTTGTTGCAGATAGGCACCCCACTTGGCCAGGGTAGACATTTGGGCCATACCACTACGTGGTTTAGTTGCCCAATCTCTCACCCATCCAGCTATAGGGTATGTTGTTTTGACTGTAACTGGTGTTGTGGTTGTAATACTCTCAGTTGCCAGGAGGGCAGCATACACAGCTGCCAGCTGCTTCTCTACTAATGAGTAACGAACTTCAACACTTTTCCACAATTGGGACCAAAATCCAATAGGTTGCCGTAGGCGCTCTGTCCGCTGCCACAAGCCCCATCCAAACCCCTCCGAGGTTACATGAACATCCAGCTCACAGGGCCTGGCAGGATCAAACACATTCAAGGCCTGTGCCACCTTGACAGCTCTCTTAGCAGCTGCAAATGAACCTTGCGCCTGCTCAGTCCAATCCCAGCGAACCCCCTTTCGAATAAGGTTGTACAAGGGGCGTAGTAACTGAGCCAAATGCGGTATAAATGCTCGCCAATACCCCAACAAACCTAAGAATTCCTGTAACTGTTTTACCGTAGTGGGCACAGGGTATGCTTGAATCTTATCTATAACTGCGTCAGGGATAACTTTTGTCTTACCCGACCAGACAACTCCCAAGAATTTACAGATAACCCAGGTCCTTGTAATTTGTTCTCGTTAACTGCCCAGCCACATGCTTTCAAATGGGATAGCAGGGTAGGGACTGCTTGCTCCAATTCTGAAAGAGAATCACTAGTTAGCATAATATCATCAATATAATGGTATATGTGGACTACCTCTGGCTGTTTCCATTTAGCCAGGTCAGCAGCCACCAGCCCATGGCACAAGGTGGGGCTATGCAAATAGCCCTGGGGTAACACTGTAAAGGTCCATTGTCTCCCTTCCCACCTGAAGGCAAATTGGTCTTGACTCTCTGCAGCTATATCAATAGAGAAAAAAGCATTGGCCAAGTCTGCCACAAAGTGGTATGTCCCCAACTCATGGCTTAGCCAATCCATCATGTTAGCTATCGAGGGAACAGCAGCGTGCAAAGGGGGAACAACTTTATTAAGTTCCCTGTAATCTACTGTCATTCTCCAGGTTCCATTTGCTTTGCGCACAGGCCATACTGGGGAGTTGTAAGGACTGTGTGCTGGCTGGATGATCCCCACCTTTTCTAGTTCAAGGATTGTCCCTGTGACTTCTTCATAACCACCTGGCAGGTGTTAGTCACATGCCGAGGGATGGGTAATTGCAAAGGGGAATGTGATGCGTGTCCCCGCAATACTGCCTTCACAACCCTGATCCGCAGCCGGAACTCCCCAGCTGTAGTTTCCAACCACAGTCCTTGCAAGACATCTACCTCCAAAATATATTCAGGAATAGGAGATACATACACCTTATATGGCTTAGGAGGCAGTCTCCCTATCCCCAATGGAATAGTTATTGGCTTCACTTGAACAGTTTGGCCCACATAACCGTCAATGGCCACTGGGGTCCAAGCAAACCACTCTGGGTTTCCATAGAGAAGGGAACATTCTGCACCTGTATCCACCAAGGCCAACACCCGTTGTACATTGGAAGGGGACCAGTGGATAGCCAGTTCCACATGTGGCCTCTGGTCCCTGCCCATCCCCGTTAGACGGGTCCCTCGGCCTTTTTCCTATTCAAACTGGTACAATGGGTCTTGGGAGTTCTTCTCTCCCTCGGCAGTCTCTATCATATAATCTTGTAACCGAGCTGTGTGCGCACCAAACGTTTTATTGGTAGCTGCTGGGGCCTTTCGTCTCAGTGGCTGGAACTTCTGTTCTGGTTTAAGCTGCCGCCAAAGCTCCAAAAGAATTTTATTAGACTGGCCATCCAATTTCCCCTTATCTGCTCCAGCCGCAATCAAGTCTACCCACATCTGCGTTCGGGTAACCTTTACAGGCCCGTTTCCCTTGTTAGTTGGGGGGGAAACATAGGCAGCAGCCCTCACTGCTTTATGATCCCGAGCGGCCTCCAGCTCTCCCAAATCTGCTACCATCTGTGTAACTGCATTGATGGGCTGCCCCACATAGGGGCCCAAGATAGCCACAAGTGACCCAAAAAGGGCTGATGGGGCGCTAGCAAGGACAAATTCCCTCATTTTTGCTGTAAACACTTCCTCGTCTGGCCCACGAGACCCAGGGTTGAAAACAGCATTCTTCATACCTAGTTCCCGAAGGACCTTTACTAACTCACTGTAGCACTGCCACCGACTCATTGCCCCCGGCAATTCTCCAGCATTCTGCCAGACCATACGAATGGCAGCCATCACCCATTCTAATAGGGTATGGTCTCCTGGGTTGCCATGGCAGTTCTGAAGACGCTGCCTCAAGGAAGAGTGTGTGGTAATGGCGGCCAATTTCTCCATCTCTGTTCCGGGGAGCATGATGCCATCCACCCCTATATCCCATAATCGTAGTAACCAGGTTACCAGGGATTCAGTAGGTTTCTGCCTAAATTGTGCCCCCAACTCCATCAGCTCTGCCTAGTTATATGGAACCACAGAGTGTTCCATTACCTGGGCAGGAGGCTGTGGCTGCCCCTGAGGGACTCTTTGTTGCTGGGTTTTTACCTTCTTGGTGACAACTGGTCAGGCTCTTAGTGTGCGTATGGCAGCTTCAGCCTGAGCATTCTCATCCTCAGAAGAGGAGTTGCAAGTGCCTGCTCCCGCTGACTCAAAGCCAATCCACCAGCACGGATGCTGCTGCTCCTTTGGTGACCGTTTAGGCTCCTGTGGCTGCTGGCTTTTGGCCAGAAGCTGAGACTCGAGCTCTTGAATCCGCAGTTGTTTCTCCAACAACTGCCGGTGAAAACGTTCAGCTTCCAGGGTAAACTGCAACTCACGAACCCGTAATTCCTTCTCCAGTGCTCGCTCCAATTCCAGCCTTTTCTGCCATTCTATTTGCAATTCATACTGAAGCTTTTGACCTCGGGCAGCTTCTCGCACAGAACTCCTGGTTTCCTCTTGAGTAAAAAACACGTAGCCCATGGCCCCTAAAAGGACAGCCATGGGGAGCCAGAGCAGCAACCAGTACTCTACCCCACCCATCAAGGGTGGCGGCCCCATACCAATCTCTAAATCCTGCCGGAAACTACGCCAGTTGTAAGGCCAGGAACCACCATCGTGGCCATTCACATGCAGGTTCCCATTGGATTCGGGCAGACGATAAAGAAATGGCGGAGTCGGAGGATGGTGGGTGTAAAGCCAGTAATCACGGCCAGGGCCATCATCACAGCAGCCCGGCCCATGCAGGTTCGCATTTGATTCGGACAGTCGGTAAAGAAACCATGGAGCCAAAAACTGGTGGGCCATAGCCTTTAATCCTACCTTGCACCCGGCGGGCAAGTAAAAACATACACTGGGCTCCAAAACCCAGTCACACTCAGTGCTCACAAAGCCACTGACTTATCCGAGTTTCCTAGAATCAAAGGTTTCTAGCTCACCAGCCTTCTTCTCCTCAGTTCCCCATCTCCTGCCTTATCCCAGATACAAACTCTACACAGACTGGCATCTCACTCAGCACTCCACCATCTTGGCTGCTTTTCCTGGCCTCCTCCACGTGGCCGCCTTCCGCTGCTGGCTCTACTTTCTCTGCTCTCTCATGCTAATCTCAGGAACCAAAGCCGCAAGTTCCCGTTCTACCCCTATTTTATAGTGTAGCTTCACAACCTTTAATCCAATATACAAAATAGGGTAGTCTCTAATACAAAGTCACTTCTCTGAGGCATGATTGGATTGTACCGCCCTACAGCAAAAAGGGTGGGAAAGGCTTAATCCCAAAACCAAGCCCCAGGTTACAACGATCTCCAACACACATTAATATCACCTGGGCGATGGCCTCTTTAACAAAGTGAGCATAATACATTTTATCTGCCCAACAGTGGGCCATCCTATTTATTGGTGTCTCATCAAGACAGGCAAACCACAAAAGACAAGGGAAAAGCAGAAAACCAGCTTTTCCCATGAAGGGCAAGAGATCAGGGAAGCCCCTACAATTGTGATAGCAGGAACTGTGTGAGCCAGCTCCTGGTCTGTCCCACTTTATAGTGTAGAAAACCAAAAACCCCTAATCCAATATACAAACAAGGAAGTCTCTGATACAAAGCCACTCATCCGAGGCATAATTGGATTCCTCATGAGAGTGCACCACCCAGATCATACAATCAGTCAAGGGTGTGGGGAAAAGCCCAGTCTCAAAACCAAACCCTAGGCTACAACGACCCGGCCTGCCTACAGCCTGTCCCCCACACCCAATATAAATCACAAGCGAACAAACACATATATCATATTTACAAACTCATTTGACCAACACCATGGACAAGTTGTTTAACTTCATTGTGCCTCAATTTTTTTCATCTATAAAATAGGGATAAGAGGTTTATACAAAAACCTTAAGCAGTGGTTGCCAGATTTAGCAAACAAAAATACAGGATGCCCAAATATTTCATGGAACATACTTACACTAAAATATTATTTGCTGTTTATCTGAAATTCAAACTTAACTGGGCATCCTATGTTTTCCTGGCAACACTACTTTATAGAAATTTTGGGAGGATTATGTGACATAATTCATATTGAACTCTCAGAACAGTGCCTGGCACCTAGTAAGCACTTAATTATTGGTTATTGCCATTAACATTACCACTTTAACCCGAGGTACCTTTCTATTATTCTGGTTTTCCTGATAATTTTCTAAGGATTTTCCTGGGTATATAATTGAACCACTTATACTCAAATATTTGCTATAATTAACAGAAAGAAGAAAGTAATATCTTCTGGCTTAAGTCCTTAGACAGAAGTTCTTTTTTTTTATTTAATTAATTTATTTATTTATTCATTTTAGAAAGGAGAGGGGAGACAGAGAGAGAGAGAGAGAGAGAGAAAGAGGAGAGACAGAGAGAGAGAAGGGGGAGAGGAGCTGGAAGCATCAACTCCCATATGTGCCTTGACCAGGCAAGCCCAGGGTTTTGAACCGGTGACCTCAGCATTTCCAGGTCGACGCTTTATCCACTGCGCCACCACAGGTCAGGCAGACAGAAGTTCTTTTGCAAGGGCCAGAAGAGGTGTATTAAATTGCCCTTCATCTACCATTAATGGAAGGAAGCTGTGGTAGGAAAGATTGTTAACATTGGCCTTGTGTGATAATTAATTTTTTTAGCTCACAGTGAGATAACTTTAAGGTTTTTCTTAGGAAACAATTAACTTGGACTTCCTAAACAGATGTTAAGCAAGAGTGAAGGAGAAGAAAGGAAACCCACAGAGTTTAGTCGTCAAGGGAAGTTAGCTTGGGCCCTGGTAAAACATGGAGAAGAGACTCGCTACATGCAGTTAACTGGGAGTTCACTGTAACATTTCAAAGAGGATTATGACTCAAATGGCTTGTCACAGATTTACAGTGTTGGCAGTATAATTTCTGCAGAGTCTTCACATTTTTTAACAAGAGAGAGAGGCAGACAGGCAGATAGGAAGGGAGAAGGATGAGAAGCATCAACTCAAAATTGTGGCACCTTAGTTGTTCATTGATTGCTTTCTCATATGTGTCTTGACTGGGGGCTACAGCAGAGTGAGTGATCCCTTGCTCAAGCCAGTGACCTTGGGCTCAAGCCAGTGACCATGTGGTCATGTCTATGATCCTATGTTCAAGCCTGCAACCCTGTTCTCAAGCTGGTGACCTCGGGGTTTCTAACCTGGATCCTCAGCATCCCAGGTTGAAGATCTATTCGCTGTGCCATGGTCAGGCTCCCCTCACTTTTTTTTTTTTTTTTTTTTTTTTTTTACAAGAACAGAGAGAGAGAGAGAGAGGGATAGACAGACAGGAACGGAGAGAGATGAGAAGCATCAATCATCAGTTTTTTGTTGCGACACCTTAGTTGTTCATTGATTGCTTTCTCATCTGTGCCTTGACCGCAGGCCTTCAAAAGAGCGAGTAACCCCTTGCTCAAGCCAGCGACCTTGGGTCCAATCTGGTGAGCTTTTTGCTCAAGCCGGATGAGCCCGCACTCAAGCTGGTGACCTTGGGGTCTCGAACCTGGGTCCTCCACATCCCAGTCCGATACTCTATCCACTGCGCCACCGCCTGGTCCGGCTCCCCTCACTTTCTTAATGCACACTTTGGCAAGGAACCCATGAACAGAGTTAAAAGTCTAACTCACATACATTTCACTATGTAACTTAAAATCTAACTTTGCTTTATGTCAGGTTCACAATATTATACAGCTTTTTCAAAACAGAAGCCTTACAACTGGTGAATCATTTGTAAATAAACTGATCATATATTTCTCTGGTTCTCTCTCTCATTGTTGACTCATGACCTACTAAAGTGATATTAGACTAAGAATCATGATTTGCATAAACACATGGTTATGAAATTGTTTTTGTAGAAGGAAGGAATTCTGACTGACTACACTAAGCTGACTAAATAGAAACTTCATGTTTACTTTTTAAATAAATTATAAAAATATAATTAAAATAAATTTTGAGTAATCTTACAGAAAGAAAACCTTTTTTATCAGCATATGTTCATGATCAAATAAAAAGTGTGAGGCAGAGAAAGAGATTGAGAGAGCCTGTGAAAAACAAAAAAGGGTCAGAGGCAGAGAATAACAATGAGTGGAACAGACAAAAGAGTAATAGAGATACTGAAAATATCAAATACACAAACAGAAACCAAGAGATATAAAAGGATTCATTCTGACTCATATATGTAAAGCAATTATTCCCCTTTACTTTTCAAACTCTCTATTAAAAAAAAATGCCAACAGTGTACATTCTTCCTCTGACATCACGCATTCGGCAGCCCCTCCCCTCCTTTTTCATAACTTGTCACATGTATGGGGGACAAAATAGGATTTAAATGGTCCACCAAATCTATGTATCAGGAAGTCATCCTCGAACTCTTGTTTAGTTTCACTTTTATGCTTCAAACACTGTTTACACATATATTTTTCAACTTCCTCATAAACAGAGGGGCTACTTAATTCAGAAAATGACTGCTTTTTGGTTTGCAAAAACAATCATTAAACCGAATGAAGCTAGTTTAGCCCCCGGAACCAAACAGTGCCAGCTGAGGCTTCTTCTCCTGGTCTGAGTGGCTGTCAAAAGGAATCTGCATTCAAGGCAGTTGTAAAGAAGGTGGATAAATAAATAACATCGGCAAAAGGCAAGAGCAACCAAACCGAACACCTTTGTGGCAGGACATGTTAAAACTTCCCTGTGAGGAACTTACGAAACTTGATTATTCACTCTCTGAGTTTGGTGTCCCTCAGACAACACCAGAGTAAAATGAAACCGGGCAGCAAAAAGAAAATTCTACTCACCAGGGTCACAAACTTCAGCTCCTTAGCTACCACACTTCGGTCCAGCCAGCAGCAAAGCAGGAGCAAGAAGCTAAGGTGAAGGCTTGCCGCCTTGGCCACCAGGAGCAGGGCAGCTCTCATGCTGGGCAGAGCTGTTTCTGGCGAGACTTAGGAGGTGCTGCTGCTCCTGCAAAAGCCATCAGAGGGGAAGCTCTTTTTAGTCAAGGAGTAGAAGAGAAGGAGGAGCTGGGAGGAGCCAGACGCCTAAATCGTAAACTCTCCAGGTAGCTTGGGGCGGGGTTTGGCGTGGTTAGCCGACTTTGGGCTGGGTGTTAGGGATCAGTCTTCTCGCTGAAAGTTAGAACACTGAGACCCAGAGGGGGCAAAGCTTTGGTGCGAGGCCGCAGAACATGTTAGGACACATTTCCTGTTGAGTTTACCTTATCTTTACTTTAGATGGGGTGTGATGCAGCGTGTGCTTTGTGGCTGGCACTTGGGAAGGGGATTTCTGCCGACTTTGGAAACCTTAGGCCAGTCATTATTAATCTTTTGGGAATCCATGAATTATAAGGAGACAACTATGGAAGAAACTGCAGGTACTGGCATCTTTGGGTCCAATACCCAGGCCAAACATGACTCCCTTTTCTAAAACTCTCATGGAGCCCATTCAATTTTTTTTTAATTGAAGGAAAGTAAGAACAATTTTATTTTGAGAACTTTTAGTCACATGTTAAGCTATTTGGGGCTCATCTGTGGTATTGCAGTTAGTACATTTCCAAACCTGACACAGTTCAAAAACAACAACAAACTGACTATTGTCTGTCACCAACTTTGGCCACAAGCCTTACATTCTGGGTGAGTCACACCCTTGCCTCTCCAGGCATGACCTCACCCAGGATGCCACCAAAGGGGCTGATCAGGACTGATGAAAATGAGCTTTCCATTGTTCTCATCCTGTCAGCCCCAGCCATAGGTGAAAACAGGATTTTTGGGCAGAGCTCTCTGGTCCTGATGCTTCCACCCCTTCAGCAGAAAAACAAGGTTTTCCTGACACCCTGTTTCCTGGTACACTGCGCTTACCTGTGCCAGGAGGGTGCCATTGTGATGGGATCATAGAAAGCCCTAGAAGTGGTCCCATGGGAGAGCTGTTGCTTCTTCCTGTGTGAGGAAATATATGTGAAGTGTGAATTTTGTGTTGTTAGGGTTAGACCCTTAAGGGGACTTGTGACCCTCTCTTTGTTATCATATTCTCTACCAGCTGGTCTCCATTGTCATTTTTTAGTGGGTTAGATTTTGAGGAGATGAGTGCAAGGAAAAGGGGTTGCCCAGGGCAGAGATGAAGTTGCCACACTAATGCCTGCTGTGTGTGTCAAGCAACCTGAGAAAGGGAACTCCAGCACCTGCCCACCATTCACAAGCTTAGTTCTGAACCACGGGCCTTGAATTGTGCCAGGTACCTGATTCTGTTCAATGTCTTATTTTCTCAAGGATCAGCCTAGCTCCTTGTTCTCTGATCTTCTTTCTTGTCTTACCTTTAGATCAATGCCTGATACTATTCTGACTATAGTGTTAGTGCTTCCTGATAATCACTCTGGTTCTGTAACCTGCCTGTGCCAAGTTGTGCTTGGTTGGGTAAGCCCTACTTCTGACCCAGACTCTACTTTCTCTGTCACCTCCTGTGGGCTCCTTTTAGCCCTTCAAGTAAGAATAAGAACAACAACAGCAACAGCTTCTTACGGAGAGAACCAGAAAAAGGGTGCTTGAATCAAACACATCTCAATTCAAATTTAATTCAAGTTGGTTTTATACTTCTGTCTCAGTTACCATCCAAACTCCCACTTTTCTCATCAAATTCTAAAGGGAGGGCCTGACCTGTGGTGGCACAGTGGCAAGAGTGTCAACCTGGAACACTCAGGTTGCTGGTTTGAAACCCTGGGCTTGCCTGGTCAAGGCACATGTGGGAGTTGATCCTTCCTGCTTCTACCCCTTCTCTCTCTCTCTTTCCCTCTCCTCTTTTCTCTAAAACAAACAAATAAATAAAGGGAGGAGAAGATCATAAATGTAGATCTGAACACCATGAAGTAGGGTTTGAAGAACCTCAACTAAGATAAACCTAATTGTAGAATCTTCTTTGGTCTCTTGAACCTTCAACTCACAAGGCCTTTCTAAAGACTTAAAGAGACATCCTGAATAAATATATGGATATGGTAGCATTGAAAGTGAGACTTGAAAACATATTGAGATTTTTTTTTTTTTTTTTTTTTTTTGGTATTTTTCTGAAGCTGGAAACGGGGAGAGACAATCAGACAGACTCCTGCATGTGCCCGACCGGGATCCACCTGGCACGCCCACCAGGGGGCGACGCTCTGCCCACCAGGGGGTGATGCTCTGCCCCTCTGGGCGTCGCTCTGTTGCGACCAGAGCCACTCTAGCGCCTGGGGCAGAGGCCAAGGAGCCATCCCCAGCGCCCGGGCCATCTTTGCTCCAATGGAGCCTCGGCTGCGGGAGGAGAAGAGAGAGACAGAGAGGAAGGAGAGGGGGAGGGGTGGAGAGCAGATGGGCGCTTCTCCTGTGTGCCCTGGCCGGGAATCAAACCCGGGACTTCTGCACGCCAGGCCGATGCTCTACCACTGAGCCAACCGGCCAGGGCTGAGATATCTTTATTGACATCCCAATAAATGTTGTCAATCATTTTATTGTTAATGATTAGCAGAATTTACTAGCTGAACCACCTTTATTTCTTGAGATATTTCTTTCATCGTATGTCAAGTGGTCAACTTCTAATTAGTACAGTGTTAGGAAGTTCCATAAGTGTAGTAGGTTGTGTTCACTGGAGAGCAAACTCCCAGGTGGAGATTTGTATGTGGGAAATTTATTAGGATTAGCAGTTTATTAGGATTATTAGTTGCAGGGAGAAAAATAACCAGGGTTGAGAAGAAGGAGAATTGGGGTGTAGGGACAAAGCCTTTTTGTCTCTGCATTAGCCAGTCATCGGATGTGGGCTGCTTCTGGCAGGAAGTTTGACCCGGCATGAGGTGAGTCCCTTCTGCCATGCCAGTTCTCAAGGGAGCTGACAGCTGAGTGATATCAAACAATAAATTCCCAAGATCTGGGGAGAATTAATCCTTCAGCTCATGAAGGAAGACCTGGGTGGTATAACAGAATCATGACAATGAACAAATCTTTATAAGGAAAAATTTTATGATTTTCGGTGGATCCAGGGCTATAAGTGTGCCTCTGACCGTGAGAGACTTGGTTGGAGTTGAAATCCATTAATAGGTATGTTGGTTGTTCACTAGGCAGAGAACCTATGTTTAAACCCTGTGACCTTGCTGCATATTCATGATTGTATTCTTTGGCTTTCAGTACCATATGGACTTTGAACACTCAATCATGCTGATTGACAAACAGTTAACATAAAGGCAAATTATTGCATCAGAGCCTTGTTACAGTGTTAGCTGCTTTGAGGCAAAATTTAATATGAGATGGGTTTAGAGCAAAGGTCCTTCTCCTCTCAACCAACCATTTAATGTTTTGTGTGCATGTGTGTACATCTATTTGCCCTTGTCACAAAATGACTATTGTTTAATGTGTAGACCAGTGGTAGTAAACCTGGTCCCTACCGCCCACTAGGGAGCGCTCCAACTTTCATGCTGGGCAGTAGTGGAGCAACCAAAGTATAAATAAAAAGATAGATTTAACTATAGTAAGTTGTTTTATAAAGGTTTATTCTGCCAAGCTTAGCAAAAATTTGACATAAAGTACTTGGTAAGTAATTATTATATGCTTTAACTTGCTGTAACTCTGCTTTATAAATTTTATAAACTAAAGTTACTTCCCTACTTTATAAATCACCATTACTGTGGAAATGGTAATTTTACTACTAACAGAGATACAAAAGCGGGCAGTAGGTATAAAAAGGTTGACCACCCCTGATGTAGACAAACATCTCCCCATGTCACGAATGACTATATCATTGGAATATTATCAAAGTAAGTTTAACTGAGACCATCTTACCTGTACCTCTCTAATTATAACACCTGTAAGAATCACCTGGGAAGCTTAATAAAATACAGATTCCTGGGCTTTGCTCCCAGAAATTCTAGTTCAGCAGGTTCGGATAGGATCAGTAACAGTGCCCCGCCAAGCCTTACTAGAGCAAAAAGTGAGAGGAAAAGTCAGTAATAATAGCCCTGTCTCTATTTAAAATTTTGATATTTTAAAAATGATAGACTGTTTTACATTAATTTTTATTTTTTATATATCATGTAAAATATTATTTATCTTGATTAGGGATTTTTTGGTTATCCCCTTAAATTATGTGCCCAAAGTGAGAGTGCCTCACTCTTGTCACCCTAGCTCCCAATCATGACTCTCAGAACTGGAAGATGGGGAAGAACAACTTCTCTTTTTCTTTTGAGATTAAATTATCTAACTTCCTCTGGCTCTGTCCATAAAGAAATGAATGCTTGGGGTGAGATGAGGCCACTATACTGAGGCATCAAGAACTGAAAGGAGCCTGATATTTTTTTCTGCTCAACTGAACAAAGCTGACCTCCAGCTCCAGCTCAGACTGAGTAAGGTTGGCCTTCCTTGTAAACCTTCCCTTGGGACGAGGCTGCTTTTCTCACATTCAGAACTAAACAACCTGAGAGAACAGAGGCGACTGTGACTCATAAGTGGGAAAGGGCTCCGGAGGACAGGATAGGGTCCAGTCATTCTGAAATCATCACCTCGGAATGAAATCTCCATTATTCGGGCACCATCAGGAAGAGGGAGCACACGTGTTTTGTCCCAGTCCACTTTGCATGTCAGTCTGAGGTCTGATTACTAGAATAACAAGCAAACATTTGTGCTATTGCTTTCACCTTTCACAAAGCCTTGCGGATTGAACACCACATTGAGTCTCTCATATGCCAAAGGCTGGGGGTAGAACTCACAGCTTACAAAAATATTATCCTATCTCATTTTGTTTAAATGTGTCTTAAAGCAGTGGACCCCAACCTTTTTGGGCCACGACCAGTTTAATGTCAGAAAATATTTTCACGGACCGGCCTTTAGGGTGGGACGGATAAATGTATCACGTGACCGAGACAAGCGTCAAGAGTGAGTCTTAGATGGATGTAACAGAGGGAATCTGGTGATTTTAAAAAAATAAAACATCATTCAGACTTAAATATAAATAAAATGGAAATAATGTAAGTTATTTATTCTTTCTCTGCGGACCAGTACCAAATGGCCCATGGACCGGTAGCGGTCCGTGGCCCGGGGGTTGGGGATCACTGTCTTAAAGGACTGAATGGATATGCACAGCATTTTGATGGTGATTTTATTTCCCTGGGTGATGTGATTATAAATGGTTTCATTTTCTTCTTTCTACTTTCCAAATGCCTTGCAGTGAACAGATATTTTTATTAAATTCAGAAAATATAATTTAAAATGTCTAATATTAACTACATGCACTTAACTATGGGGTTACAGGAGGTGGGCCCGAAAGGTAATTCAGTTTAGAGCACAGTTCCTCTGCCTTTTTCTGTTCCAAGGCCAATTTCTATGCTATTACAGAGAAAATTTTCTTTCCCCTGCCCCAATTTCTGCCCCTGTCGCCTTCCTTCCTCTTTTGATATGTCTTGTCTTAAAGAGATTCTACAATTTCTTCCAGTATCATGAAAATCCCAGGATAACACAATATTCACTTAGGAAGTCTTCAGTTATGAGTCCCTGAGAATTTTCTGAATCAGATTTTGTCAATGGCTGACTAAAAATCTTCTACTGGCTTCCCACCATACTTAAAATAAAATCCCAAACCCACCATGGCCTATGAGGCTCCCCCTGACCTGGCTACTGCTGCCTCTTCAATTCATCTCTCATCATTCTTTGCTTGCTCACTCCATCCTAGCCACGCCGACCTCATTGTTTCTTAAACAAGCCACAAATGCTTCCACTTCCGGCTCGTTGCACGTTAAGGCTCCCTCGGTGGTACACTTTTTCTTCAGATGGGCTCATTCTTTCACTTCGCTTTCCTAGCTAGGCCTTCCTTGGCCACCTAGTTAATCTAGCAGTGAGTATCCTAGCAGTTTCTATAAAACCCGTGTTTTATTTATTAAAGCACTTTTCATACCTGACATTATGTTATATATTTGTTTTGTTTCTTGTCGATCTCCTCCATTAGAATGTAAACTCCACGAGAGCAGAGGAGTTTAGTGCCATGTCCTCATTGGATAGAACAATACCTCGCACATAGGAAGGGCTCAATAAATATTTGTTGAATGAATGAATAACTTCTTACTAATGAACTTTTATCTAAAAAAAACCCAAACAACAAAAAACCCACTCCCCATACATTTTGAAATTTTCTTATAAATATCTCTAAACTGGTTTTCTGTTCATCCCATTATCAGAAGGATGGACATTCTTTACAGCTTAGATGTCTTGCTTTGAATAAATAAAGAGATATCAATCTTTCTCTCTTGATGGTGAAACTTTAAAGCTTTGTGATTTTATAAGTTCTCTTCTCTATTGTTTGGCTGCTGACTTGAAGCCCCTGCTCATTTCTGCCCATTGAGATGTGTTTTGGGGCAATTGGTCAGTTGAAAGGGAGACATTTTTTGAATCCCATATGTAATTTGAAAAATTAATGTAACATCTTTATTTTATGTGATAATGTCTGTGCTTATGTTAATAAGAATAACATTTTAAATTACTTACCATGCAACACACATTTCATGATGATGTTACACACACACTCATATGAATGCGTGCTTCAGAATAAATATACCCATTTTCTAGAAGTATGGCATTAATTTTTCTCAAAGGGGTACTACTGTAAGAAAACATAAGGATACTTTGTGATGCTTAATGAGGGAGGTTTTTGGTAAGTAGTAAATAGGGTGTCTCCTGTTATATCATAGTGAGGTTGAGAGTTCTTTTCCTAAAACATCTTTAATATATCCATTATAATCCATTTCATCTTTCCTCACTTCACAATACATTTATAAGCGTCTGACAATAATAAAGGAAACTGAGTAACCTGAAGTTCATACTCTTTACCTGATGCTGCTCATTAGAAATGTTGGACACTGAAGTATAAATATTATTCTTAGCATGACAAAAACTCAAACATTTTTGTAACATGGCATAATTTAGGATGTTAAATAGGTGTAGAAAAGATAAAGATTAGCTCTGGCTGGTGGCTCAATGGATAGAGTATTGTCTTGGTGTATGGATGTTTCAGGTTCAATTTCTGGCCAGGGCACACAAGAAAAGCAACCATTACTTACCCTCTCCCTCTTCTCTGCCTCTTCTTTCCCTCTTTCCCTCCCACAGCCAGTGGCTTGATTGGTTTGAGTGTGGCCCCAGGCACTGAGGATAGCTAGGTTGGTCCGTGTTAGGTGCTAAAAATAGTTCAGTTGATTCAAGCATTGGCTCCAGACAGGGTTGCTGAATGGATTCTGATGGGAGAGTATGTGGGACTCTGCCTCATTATCTCCCCTCCTCTTACTTAAAAAAAAAAAAGAAAGAAAAGATAAAGATATTTATAGTCCAAGTTTGGTAGCAAGCAAATGCCAAGAAAGAGTTAGAAGCACAAGTTCCTTACTGTGGATAATGCCTTTAAAGGAAAAAGGGAAGAAGGAAGATGTAGGGAAAGCCTTCAGACTGTGATGCAGGTCACACACCTGGAGAAAAGACAGGTGGATGGAAGGAGGATTGGGTAGAAAGGGCCTCAGACTGTGGTGAAACCCTGAGTAAGTCTTAGTCGACAAAGAAGGAGCTCCAGTGAAATAGAGGAATATAGAACTGGGCAGAAATTCAGTAGCTCACCATTCACAGTCATGGTCTGGAAGCTGCAGGAGCAGAATGTGGCCTCAGCCTAAACACTACAGTGGATCCCAGAGGCCCTCCAACTGGACACTACTAGAAAATTTACTTCTGGGAACTTACTGGCAAGTTTGTTCTTAAAGGCAGGCCTGAGCATCACACCTCCATGTGTACTCAGAAAATGACTGCTACTGCTTTCCCAGGCAGTGAAGGGCAGGTCTCATTGACTTGATGTTGATGGGAGGAACACTAGCACCTAAATCCAGGTACCTGGCTCCTGACGAGGTTCCCCCTCTCAATGCCTGATTTGAAACTTCCTTTGGGAGGGCACTTGGTACCTTCTCTGAAGCCTGTCATATCAGGATTCAAAGTTTTTTTGGTGGCAAGTGACAGAAATATACTTGAGTTCATCTTGGGCAAGGAAGATAACTTTTTGCCTCTGATAACTGAACAAAGGGAAAGGTAAAGATCAATGGGGCCTGACCAGGCAGTGGCACAGTGGATAGAGTGTTGGACTGGGATGTGGAGGACCCAGGTTCGAGACCCTGAGGTTGTCAGCTTGAGTGCGGGCTCATCTGGTTTGAACAAAGCTCACCAGCTTGGACCCAAGGTTGCTGGCTCGAGCAAGGGGTTACTTGGTCTGCTGAAGGCCTATGGTCAAGGCACATATGAGAAAGCAATCAATGAACAACACCTAAGGTGTTACAATGAAAAACTGATGATTGGTGCTTCTCATCTCTCTCCGTTCCTTTCTATCCCTCTCTCTGACTCTCTCTCTCTGTCTCTGTAAAAAAAAAAAAAAAAAAAAAAAGATCAATGGGAACTTGGAATAAATATGCCACTGGGGTTCGTCTACTTCATCCTTTTCTCCCCATTGTGACTTTAATTTCTCAAACCACACACCCTCGCAACTGAAACGAGAACCAAGACTGCTCATAACTTCATCTGAGAAGGAAGGGCTCTTCTCCAACTTTAGTTTAAAAATCCTGGGGATGAATCCTGGGGACAGTCTGGTTTTGTTGTATGCCCATCACCTCACGTTGACTCAAACTGTTAGTTACTGAGTCTTAACATGTTCTAAGTTCTTAGAATGCTGGAATGAACATAACAGACAAGTGTCTTCTTTTATGGAACTTTACTTTAACAGGACAGGCAGATAACAAGTAAATAAATAAATGAACAAGATAATGTCAGATAGTGGCAACTATCTGATGTGATATGACCCTGAGAAGCTCTGTGGTGGAGTAACTTCAGCTTTGCGGTCCGGGGGGTTTCTCTGAGGTGATATCTGTGGTGAGGCCCGACCGAAGTGCAGATGTGAACTCGGAGAGCATCTGGAGCAGGGCAGACCGAGCAGAGACTGGAATGAGGTTGTCGTATTGGAGGAAAGAAAAGAAGGCTTGTGTGGTTGGAGATTTGTGAACGCAAGGAAGACTGGGAGGAGATGAGGTCAGGGAGGTGAGAAGGTGTTGAATCACACAGGGTCTAATGTGCTGGGGAGAGGAGCCTGGGTTTATTCTACATGCAGTGGGAAGACAAATGAGAAATTTTAATCAAGGGAGGGATATGTGTTAAAAATCACTGTGGCTACTTGTCAAGAAGAAATTACAGAGGAGCAAAAAGAGGGAGTAAAGAGACCAGCCAGAGGGCTATGGCATTGGCCCAGATAGCTTGGATCAGGGTGGACCTAGGGGCGGTGGAAGGAAGAGCTGACCAGTCCTGGATATGAGACGGGAGGAAAGGGGGAATCACCGAGCACTCCCAGGCATTGCACTTGAAAATCGGATAAATGATTGTGTTATTACCGAGATCACATATCAGGATGCTTTGAGCCATGACTTGCTGAACAACCAGCTCAGTTTTCATAAAACTAGTAGTACAGAGATAGACTATTTCAGGATTGGTTAATTCAGGGGCTCAAGGATGTCACTAAGATCCTACATTATTTCTTTCACCTTCTCTCTCCTTTAGATTAGCCCTATTCAGGGTCTCAAGATGGCTGTCACTATATAGATACAAAATGATTCTGCTACACCTATAATACAGCTATACTATGCAGGAAGTTCTGTTATGAAACTTTCTTTTATGGATGAGGAAATGAAAGCACAGAAAGGTTAAGTTACTTGCCTAAGGTCACACAAGTCATAAGCAGCAAGGCAAGATTCAAACCTTGGATGTCTGGCTGTGGACCATGCTCTTAGCCACTATACCATGAGGAGTAAACAAGCAACATTTCATGTGTTTGAAATGCCTGTTGAAAATCCAAGTAGAGGCACTCTGGCTGGACAACTCGGTTGGTTAAAGCATCATCCTGAAGCATAGCGGTTGCTGGTTCAATCCCCGGTCAGGGCACATACAGAAACAGATGTTTCTGTCTCTCTCCTGCTTTCTCCCGTCCTCTCTCTAAAAATCAATAAAATAAAAATTTTAAATAGGAAAAAAAAATCCAAGTAGAGGCTATTGGACATGTGAGTCTGGAGTTTGGATGAGAGACTTGAACTAGTGACATTAATGTAGTTATCCCGGATGTAGAAATAGCATATAAAGCCACAGGCTTATAGGAAATCACCCATAGAGAGTGAGTCAAAAGAGAAAAGAAAAGCTGGGTGTGGAAACCAGAATTAGCTATAAATGCTATAAATGAGCGAGAGGGATCTTACCTGGGCAAGAGGAATGTTCTAAAACTAGATTGTGGTAAAAAATCATTGAATTGTACACATAAATGGATTTTATGATATGAAAATTATACCTCAATAATGTTGTTTAAAAAAAGATAAGAAGGAAAGGACCAGGAACAGAGAGCACTGTGACATGCTGACATTTAGAGTACAAACAGGAGGGGCCAGGAAAAGGGGAACAGAAGACTGGAGAGGGAACAGTAGAGGGCGGTGTCAACGAAGCCAGGTGGAGAGAGCATTTCATGTTGGCAGTGGTCAGCCATTTCGAAGTTCCTGAGTGCGTGCACAGGAAAGATGAGGACAGCAGCAGCGACCACCGGATTGGGCAAGATGCGGTCCTGTTGACTCTGCCCGGGGCAGTGCCAGTGGAGTGGGGCAGAGAGAAGCACGACCAGAACGGACTGAGCGCGGCGGGAGAAGTGAGGACACAGCAGTCGCAACCACCAGGGACTCTGCAACAGTTTTGTATGCAATGGACCTGAAAACGGGGAGATGGATGGAGAAGTTGAGGAAGAAGATGGCTTTCCGCACTTTGTGTTCATGTGTGTCTAAGTGTTGAATCTGTATGATGATGCAGTGCGAATATAGTAGAGGAACATCCTTGAATAGGGAGAGGGAATGGGATCCAGAACACGGCACAAGGGTCGGATAGAGAGGAAATGGACAATGCACGCGTTGTAATGGGAGCGAGATCAAGTTCTATTCTGAGGGCCTTTATATTCTCAGTAGAAAGTAACCTGCAGCATCACCTGGGGAAATGGAAGCAGGGGCGGGGGATAGAGAATAATAATTATATTAGCCAGTGAGCCATCTAGTTGTTGTTGGCCCAAGATTCAAATCTCAAGTGTATTTTAGCTCTATTTTTTTCCCCCTTAACTCATTGCTCTCTGAGTCTTTTCTTTCATGTTGTATTATTTGGTTTACTTTTGCTTTCTTCTAAAATGCCTTGATTTGAAGTCTCACTCTTGGTCAACAATAAAAAGGTTTAAAGTTATGAGTTCTTGTCATGACTTTAAAAGTTTCTCATAGTTTCTTATGCATTGTGATTTTATTTATTTATTTTTGTTATTTTTTAAATTAGTTACAAGTTTTTATTTGAATTTTTTTTTTTTTTTTTTACCAAATTGAGAGAGGGTTTCAAAATATTTTGGTAATAGGGCATTTTTTTAAAGTTAATTCTTGAAAGGTAAGCTAAAGTTTTCTACTGTAGTTGTATTTCTGCCCACTTCTCACTACATTTTTTGAAGTTGCCTTATTTATATGCTTTATATGCTATGATATTTGCCATATAAAAATTTATGATAGTTGGGTCTTCACTGTGAACTGTACCTTATTTTGATATTGTGACCATTTGTGTATATATAAATATATATGTTTGTCTATCAAAGTGGCATATGTTCACCAATTATTACCTGGCTGAGCCTTTTCTCATATTACAATGGATATTCTACACTTGCTCTCATTTTGAACCTGTCCATCCTCAAACAACCCATATCCATAATAAACAGCCAGATGGATTCATAACTTCTACCTCTTGATGCATAACTTCAATTATGTTGTTAGGGTTCCAAATGCCTCTAGGTCGTTCCTTAGCATCAAGAAAAATATAGAATGTGGAAGACTGTATTCCCCATAAACTAACCAACCAATCAAATACACAGACTTAGAACAAGGGCAACAGAGGGAACTAGGGCACAGAAGGTAGGTGGGCTCTAGGGTTGTTCTGAAAGAATCATCTGGGATGCTGGTTAAAAAACAAAAAACAAACAAACAAAAATAAATAAAGACCCAGAATCCCGGACTCTGCTCCCCAAGGTCCTGATTCAGAGGACTGGGTGGGGGCAGGAATGGGAATTTCAAATAGGTACTTCAAGTGATGTTGCTGAATGTGGTCCGTGGACCTCCCTTTAAAATACACTGACTTACGGAAAGGATTTTGGCTAAAAAATAAACACAGAAATCCTGGAGAAGGGTAAAAGCTGTCTGCTGTAGGCTGTCTGCCCGCCCACGTTGGACAGTTGACCTTCCCCAGGAAATGTGAGCTATAGAATCCCAGGTTCTTTTTCCATGGGTCCCACCCCTGTGTGGAGCTAGTAGGAGAATGATGCTATTGCTACTCATGCTTGGATTCCAGATCCTCTCTTGCCCTCTGCAAATGGTTGGCATCCTTGCTTTTCTCAGTTCGGTCTCTGACATAACACCTTTCCTGGAATCTTGTTGTTAATTAAAGTCTATCTCGAAAGCAGAGCAGGAAACACAATGCCTCCCAGACTTACCTGTTATTTTTAGGAATGAAACACTTACAGAGTAATGTGTATGAACTATTTTAGAAAACTTGAGGTTATATTGAATTTTTTAACATGACTAATTAGTGTTATGGAGACATATTTTATTTACCTTTCGGAGAGAGACTTTCAGCTTCCTAGGCTGACAAGAGTTGCTATCTTTTCCCCTCCTTCCCCTCCTTGTCTTGACCATAGTATTAGTGTCCTAGGGCTGCTATGACAAAGTACCACAGACTGCGTGGCTTAACAACAGAATTTATTGTCTCACAGTTCTGGAGGCTAGAAATCCAAGGTTAAGTCTACCTAATCCAGGTTGGTTACTTCTGGGGCTGTGAAGGAGAAATGGTTCTATGCCTCTCCCCTGGCTTCTGGTGGTTTGCTAGAGATCTGAGGTTAAGGCTACCTAATTCAGGTTGGTTACTTCCGGGGCTGTGAGGGAGAAATCATCCCAGGCCTCTCTCCTAGCTTCTGGTGGTTTGCTGGCAATCTTTGGTGTTTCTCGGCTTGTATATAGATGCATCCACCTGATCTCTGTCTTCCTCTGGCGTTCTCCCTGTATGTGTCTGTTGCTATGTCTAAATTTCCCCTTTTCGTAAGTCATATTTGTTAGGGCCCATAGTATGACCTCATCTTACCTAGATCATCTGCCAAATCCCTATTTCCAAATAAGATCACATTCACAGGTACTGGGGATTAGGACTCTAACATCTTCTGGGGAGACATAATTCCACCCATAATCCCCCTCCACCTCCTCCTTCTCCTTCTGGCAGCATGACTATGGCTTCCAACTACTATTACTACTGACATTGCCTTATAGAGGCTTCCCTTGACATTTGATTTTGTTTTTTTACACATGTTAGCACTTTTTTTCAGAGGGTGGTCAATCAGGCAGTCAATTATTTACTATTATTTCCTTTCTAAATATAATTAGAACAGTAAAATCCATCTATTATGGATTTATGAAAACAATAAAATGCAAAGAAGAAAGTAATTGATAATAGTATCATAAATGACTAGTATTTCATTTAATCTAAGACATCATTGACTTTAGGTGGATCCTAATTTTAAAATGTGGAAATACATATCTTAGAATCAATGAAATACAGTATATACATGTGCATACATATGTACATAATTATAAGCACAAAATTCTACAAAAATTTCCCAAATTCCAAAAAAACATAAAATGTTTTTGTATTTTCACTTTTTCTGCCTGGGCACTATTTTAAGTATTTTCTTAAGATATTATAATATATATTTTAAATTATGCAAATAACTGCATTTCTTATAGTATAATAATTTAACATTTTTTTCCTATTTTGAATTATACTGAAATAAATTTTGTTAGATATAAGTCTTATGTAATTTTTGATTATTTCCTTAGGATAGATTCTAGAAGTGTAACTACAGAATCAAGAGTGTGGATTTTTAAAATGCTTTTCATAATATTGACAAATCAAGAAACTTCTTTCAATTTTTATTACCACTGGTTATATATAAAATTCTAGCTGAAAGCATATAATTTCCACATCTTACTATTTTCTCCTTTCTTTTCTTTTCCTTTCCCTTCCCTTCCCTTTTCTCTCTCTCTTCCCCTTCTTCTCTCCCTCTTTTTTCCTTTTTCTCTCTCTAATTTGACATACCAGAAATAGAATTCTATTTTTTAAATTGCCTTCAATTATTGGCAAGTATAAAAGTTTTATTTTAAATTTCTGGTTTCTCAGCCATTTAAATTTCTTCTTTGGTGAATTGTTTGTTACTATTATTTAGCCTTTGTACAGGGTTTAAGTATGTTTCATATTGATTGTTTGACTTCTTCAAATATTAAATCTTTACATATTGCAAATACTTTCCCTAGTTTGTTATTTGTTTAAATTTTGTTGATGATATTTTCACATGCTAAAGTAAAATTCTCACATGGTTATTATATATATATATTTTTCTTTTTTCTCTATCTCTGTCTTAACAATTTTTTACCAGCTGATTTTTTTAATTGATTTTAATTTATTGTGTTTACATAGATTCTAGTGTTGCCCTGAATGCATCCCCCCTCCCCCGTATTCCCCTCAACATCTCCCTTGTCCCCTCCCCATACTGCCCTCCCCCCTTCCCTTCAGGATTATCTCATCCTGTCATCCCCTTTCCCTCTGTCCTCTTTTCCTCTGGTCCCTTTGATCTCTTCTCTGTCTCAACCTTTTTAACCTTGGAAAATGGTTAGCCAATTATTTCCTAGAGCTCCAACAAGACTAATTGTCTAAGGATAAATTCAGGCAATTAAATAAAAACATTTTCTAAGAGGTAGATAGGAGAGTCTTAAGGTCTGGATGGTTCGTATTAAATGCTGGTTTTTTGTTGTCTTTTTTTTTTTCTTTTAAATGGTATCTTTGCTAAATGTTAAAGTGTAGGCAGTATTTTGCACATGCAGCTGTTAGCAAAATGAGCTTGAGGGTAACCCAATCAGGTGAGTTTAACCAACTACAAAGAAGGTATCAACATGCAATTAACCAAACAGTGAATATAAGCAATGATTAAGCCTTCCTCTAGGGAGACAACTTTGGATGTGAATTGCCCAGTCTCCCTTCTAAATAAAACTACCTAACAATAATCACATCTCTTTCTAGAAGAGAACATCCCAAGTGATGCACCCCTTGAGTTCAGTAACAAGGTAATACATTTTCTGAAAGCTTTCTGTTGTCAGACTGGGTACCATCCTCAGAGCAACCTTGAAGTCTTTATTGCTTTACAACCTGGGGAATTTCCCAGGTGAAATCTGAAACCGCCCGACTTTCTCCCCCCCTCCCCCATGAAGGGCAAGGAGAAACCAAGAAAAAGACCACTTCTGATTATTGGTAGGTGGCAAGGTTAATAAGCAAGGGAACTTCTCCATGAGCTTGTCTCAGACACTGCAAGACAGTAGGTCTCAGCACCTGCCCACCAGTCTTAAAAGTTGATAGAGAGGCTGGAACGGGGTTTGGTCAGGTGTACCATCCAGATGGTCTCAATCACACGTTGCTCTCTCTCAGGCTTTGTCCTTGAAAATGGCTCTTGCTGTGGGATTGGTAGGCAGAACATACATTCAAGGAGTGAGGGGGCGAAGAGTCTCCAATGGTCTGAATGGAGTTCTGCGGTCAACCAGAGGTCCTCTCTGTGACCTCTCAGAAAGGTAGCTGTTATCTCCAATGCACAGGTGAAGAAAGAAGCGTTTGAAGGTTCACAGACTTTCTCAGGACACGGAATTTAAGAGCCAGAGTTAAACCCAGGATTTCCTGAGTATGGAACTGGTGCATTTAAGCATTCTGCCATATCTCTGCTGAAAGGTATGTGTGAGTCAGAAGTTTAATAACAATTCTAAAAACTATTGTCTTGGTATTTAAATTAGCAAGAAATAATTTTGTTTTTTTTCTCATGAATTTATTTAAGAAATATTTATTGGAATCTGAACTGTACTGGGCACGGCGGTTGGTGGACATTGGTGACACAGAGATGTTTACTTTGGGGAAGTATAGTAGAGTGAGGCACATGAAATCGGATAAACAACCACCCAACATGGGGAGGGCATGAAGTGCTCAGAAAACAAAAAAGACAGGAGTCGGCTCTCTCTGTGTGTGAGACATTCCTCCCTTATTCTCTGGAAACCTAGGTCACTTCTAAGCAAACCTACCCCAGCACTTGGAGTTCCTTCTTATCTTCATACACACTATTGTTTGCTCTCCACTCCCTCTGTTCTCAATATAAACTCGCTTTTCTGAGTAATCAATATGCCATGTGCCTTTATGACAGAAACAGAACGGGTGGTTTGGAGTAGAGGATGTTTCTTGAGTTCTCAAATGGACCTTTTATAAGGTTGACCTATGTTGCCTCCAGTCCAGTTAAAAGAGTCCTGCCCCTTTTAAAATACGTTTGCTCCATGTCCCTCCATTTGAGTCACACTTTGTGCTGAGGCTCCAGTGAGGGGTTGGCAAGCTTACTTCCTGATGCTTAAAATGTTCTGCTTTTTTGACATCGTGTAATATAGTCTTCTGAGTGTTTTCCCATTGCTGTAGACTAGGAAGTGACCTTAAAGGCCCATTAATCTAATTGCTTGTCAATTTTCCAGCTGTCCAGAGCAGGATGTGGTATAGAAATTAAGGGCACAGGTGTAGATTTGACTCCTGATCTCACTTCATGCAACCTGTGTGTCCCTGGGCAAGCTCCATGAGCTCATGAAACCTTAGTTTTCTCACCTATAAAATGTGGATGATAATAATAGTGTTTAACTCATAAAATTTGGGGGGGACCTGACTCAATAAATAATAAACAGGGTGGGGCAAAAATAGGATTACAGGTGTTTGTATGGAAAATAATACAATAATAAATAATAATAAAGAATAAAGTCTATTCTGGTACTCATAACTGTAAACCTATTTTTGCCCCACCCAGTACATAATATGCTTTATTATCTTAGACAACTGATGCTTTTACATTCAGTTAGGAATATTTATTGAGCACCTGCTATGTGCCCAGTCAGGTTTTAAGTGCTAGGAATAAAGACGTGAATTATGATGATAACAATATAAAACAAAACCCCTGTCTTCCGAGAGCTCACATGAGAGTAAAAGAAGCAGAAAATACTCCCAAACACACAAACATATAACTTCTGATAGTAATACATTCTATGAAAAAATTAAGCAAGATAAAGGGGAAGAAACAGCTGTTATTAGATAAAGATAGCAGGGAGGTCTCTTTGAACAGGTGAAACTTGAGCAGAGACCTGTGTAAAGGGAGTGACAGGTGCGTCTTTCTGGGAGAAGAATAGTGCTTGTGAGTTGTGGTGGGGCGAGAAGATCTGGAGAAGATAGGAGAATCTTTGAATTTTCCAGTTTATGTTTCCTGCTGAACTTGGTTGCTCTGAATACAACTGTGATTTCAGATTGCATCTCCTAGTGGCTTGTTTTCCATGGGTTTATCCTTGTTGATGAGCTGATTGGGTTGAGTGACCCTAGGGCAGTGGAAATAGTTCTCAGCTCTCCTGGGGTAAGTGTCACTGTCATTCACCTTAGCAGGCCCTGCAGAACTTGGGAACCCTGAATTAGAATCTGAATAATAAATGAGCTGAGTGCTTTGGTGGATGACAAAGATCTCCATTTTACTTGGAACATATATAGATGCCCAAACTGAGCCATATCTTAGAGGTGATAAAATTGTACTCTGTAAAAGTGACTTCCCACAATAGTTACAGGTAGAATTTTTTCTTTCTTTTTCTACCATAGGTTTTTCTGATTTTAAAAGTTAAAAGAAATGCTAATTAAATGACTTTCATGTTCTAGGCACTTTATATATGTGTCTCATTTAATTCTCACAATAATCCGAAGAGGTAGGATTTCTACCCTGATTTTACAAATGAAGAAAGAAGTCTCAGAGAGGTTAAATAATTTGTCTAAGATCACACAGCAGAACCAGTATTTGAAACCAAGTTCACAGCAACTCTGAAGTCCGTTTTCACTCACAGAACATTGCCTCCCTGGGGCAGGGAGTTTTAGTCCTATGAGCCAGTAGGCTATTTTCTTCTGACTTTTAAATAACTTCTCCCAAAGTAGGGTCCTCAAATCATCATATTGTATAGTATTGTGTCTTGAAGAAGAGGAAATTAAGAATGCTTGATAAAACAGCTGTTTTATAAGTTGATTGTGAAGGAAGTTCAAAACACTGAAGAAAATGCCAATCCAATAATAATTCTCACATAACAGAGAAGCCCTCTTTCAAAAGGAGAGACTGACCCTGTTTGACAAGCTCCTGCACGTATATTTCCATCTCCCCATCCCAAATCTGCATTTCCTGCACTTGAATGAGGAGCTGCAGAGACGATGCTATTGAGAATGTTATTCCTTAGGAGGATTTACTGTAGTTCAGCTCAACTATTAGGGGAATCAGGATTTGAATATGCAAATTAGATACCAGTAGGTTGTAGGCCTCTCCCATATTTACCTTTGCTCTTTAGCTTCTGATATTCCTATGAATGCATGGTGTCACTTCTCCAACAGTGGCTTAAACTACACCTTGGTTATTACCCTGGATTTCTTCATCTCCTGGATCCTTGTATATTGAAGTCACCAAATCCTGCCAAGTACGGCTTCTTGAATCCAGTATCTTACTCTAATGTCATTAATGTGAATCTGGGGTTTGGACCCCAATCTAGCCACTTACTAGCAAGTTAAAAAACTTCTCTGTGTTCCCATTTTCTTCTTTTTTCCTTTGGCTTCCGTGACAAATGACCACAACCTTGGTAACTTAAAGGAACACAAATTTAATTAGTATCTTGCAGTTCTGGAGGGCAGAGTCTGAAATAGGTCTCAAGGAGTTGGGAGGGCTGCCTTTGTTCTGGAGGCTCTAGGGGCAACTGCATTTGTCCTCCTTTTGTATCTAGTCTGCCTGCGTGGCTCCCTTCCGTCTTTTTTTTTTTTTTTGTATTTTTCCGAAGCTGGAAATGGGGAGGCAGTCAGACAGACTCCCACATGCGCCCAACTGGGATCCACCCGGCATGCCCACCAGGGGGCGATGCTCTGCCCATCTGGGGTGTCGCTCTGCCGCAATCAGAGCCATTCTAGCACCTGAGGCAAAGGCCACAGAACCATCCTCAGTGCCCTGGCCAACTTTGCTCCAATGGAGCCTTGGCTGCCAGAGGGGAAGAGAGAGACAGAGAGGAAGGAGAGGGGGAGGGGTGGAGAAGCAGATGGGCGCCTCTCCTGTGTGCCCTGGCCGGGAATCAAACCCGGGACTCCCACATGCCAGGCTGATGCTCTACCACTGAGCCAACCGGCCAGGGCTTCCCTTCCCTTCCACTTTTAAAGCAGTAATGGCCAGTTAAGCCTTCTCTCATGGAAGCACTCTGACACGGAATCTTCTTTCTCTTCCCTCTTCCATTTTAAGGACCCCTAATTACATTGGGCTCAACTGGGTAATTCAGGCTACTCTCCCTTTCTGAAAGTCAGGTGATAAGCAACCTTAATCTCATCTGCAATCTGAATTTCCCTTTGCCACATTCACAGGTTTGGGGGATCAGGACATAGCTATGTTAGGGAGACATTTTTTCTGCCTACCACAAGCCTATCTCAGGGCTATTGAGAAGATTTAACAAGATAAGCCCATAAAGCACTTTGCACAATGCTTACTTTGATGTAAGTACTCAATAAACATTGGCCTTATTGTTGTCATTATTAGTTTGTGTCTTCACTTCCCCACTTCCTCCCAGACTACCCTTCATATTGCATTTCAGAGTTCTATTTTCTTTTTCTTTTTTTTAAAAAATATTTTATTTATTGATTTTTAGAAAGAGGGGAGGGGGGGGGGAGGAGCAGGAAGCATCAACTCCCATATGTGCCTTGACCAGGCAAGCCCAAGGTTTCGAACCGGCAACCTCAGTGCTCCAGGTCGACGCTCTATCCCACTGCGCCACCACAGGTCAGGCCAGAGTTCTATTTTCAAAAGACTGATCCCATCACACTCTCCTCATCTTCAATTCTTACTCTGGGGCCCCTTCTGATCTTCTGCTATTTTTTATATGTCAATTCACTATTTTCTAATTGTTGCTTTATCTGTCTGTCTTCCACCAGAGTGTAAACGATGGCGCTAAAGTGGATCAGCGACATTGGTCACATGAGAACCTGTTAGAAATGTAGACCCCAAGTACCCCCACCCCCACCTATGAAATCAGACTCTGCTTTCTAACAAAATCTCCAGCTGATTCATGTGGACAATGAAGTTTGAGAACTGGTCTTGAATATAAATTTTTGGTAAATAGTAGATGCTTAGTAAATATTTATTGAATAAAATAATAAATACTGGATATTTGTGTTAGGTGTGAAGAGTTTCACAGCTTTTTGAATGCAATCTACTCTATTCTTTCTTTGCATCTTTGTGCAGCCTATGTGATGATCATTGTGGAGTGTTTTAAAGCTGGGAGCTTAGACTCCTGTAGAATTAATTACACAGGGGCATGATGGAACTCTGACTGATGGGGATTTTTGTCTCTGTGGCTCACTGCTATAACCAAGTACCTGGAACAGTGCCTGGCACATCATGGATGCTCCACAAATATTCAATAAGTGAAACTATGATTCCACTGGGAAACTCCACCACAAGGGGGAAATCATTTTCAACTCAAATCCATTCAGGAAGCTACTGCTTCCACCAAGAGACAAGGTATACCATACCTTTCTCCTTGTCCCACCATGGGAGATTGTTCATTCCTAAGAACACAAAGACAAACTGTTCTGGATATAAAAGATTCAAATGAGAGAGTGAGGGAGAGAAGTCTGCACAGCCCTATCACCAATGACAGACGCCATTTGTGGGCCAATAGTTAACATAGTAAGCTGAAGAATTCTTCCTGGAAAACATATTGCCACAGTCTCTGTTATGAGAATGTGTCTTGTGTATATGCAGAGGCAGCCACTGAAAGTATAGGTTCTGATGATCTAAGGAAATAACGCCAATTGTATCGGGAGGAAGACAGCGTGGGACTCAAGACAAGTGGATCAGCAGGTTTTAAACAACAAAAAGAAGAAAAGAAGAATCCTAAGTAACAGAGTTCCAGTGGCTAAGGACTTTTACTATTTCCTTTTTAATGAGAAGTTGAAAATTAATACCAAACCTGTCTGGGTTGATTTGTAGCTTATGCTACTTGAGCTGTATAAGCTATCCATGGTCTCATTTCATAGTTTGGGCTCAGCCATTCTTTTTTTTTTTTTTTTTTTTTTTGTATTTTTCTGTAGCTGGAAACGGGGAGAGACAGTCAGACAGACTCCCGCATGCGCCCCACCAGGATCCACCCGGCACGCCCACCAGGGGCGAAGCTCTGCCCACCAGGGGGCGATGCTCTGCCCCTCCGGGGCGTCGCTCTGTTGTGACCAGAGCCACTCTAGTGCCTGGGGCAGAGGCCGAGGAGCCTTCCCCAGCGCCCGGGCCATCTCTGCTCCAATGGAGCCTTGGCTGCGGGAGGGAAAGAGAGAGACAGAGAGGAAGGAGAGGGGGAGGGGTGGAGAAGCAGATGGGCGCCTCTCCTGTGTGCCCTGGCCGGGAATCGAACCCAGGACTTCTGCACGCCAGGCCGACGCTCTACCACTGAGCCAACCGGCCAGGGCCATGGGCTCAGCCATTCTTAACTGTTTGCTGCTGTCATTAAGCACTGACTTAAACAATACTGCAGGTATTGTTCTAAATAGCTATTTGTCCAGGGTGGACACAGGTGACATGCTCAAAGCTGGAACACCAGATTAGCACTCTCCCCATTGTTTTCACAATGTTTGTGTTTCTCTTACAGTGTACTTCACAATACATCTGCACATGCTAGTCTCTTTCTAGAATATTCTGTATGCTGTCTTCTGCTCTAAGTTTATTTCTACACATCCTTTAAGAGCGCCAGGATAAATGTCACTCTTAAAGTCTTTCCTGACTCCCCCAACAAGTTATATTGTCACTACCTCTTCTGTTCCATGGCCATTGTGCACACATCTATTATAAAGTCACTTGTTTACCCTTTCTTCTCTCCAGATTCACTGGAATTGACTTTAGGTATAGGCTACACCTCATTCTCCTTTAATCTCCCCCCACCTCTCTACTCTCACAACTTGCCACTGCATAGTAAGCACCTGGCAAATGTTTGCACATTGAAGTTATGGTTGACTTGCTGTGAACAAGTGCCTGGCCTGGATTGTTTAGCTGAGTAAACAGACTGTGACTGTGTCCGGTTGGTAGCCGTCATTTTTTGTACAACACAGATCAATCTGCTGATCAATCAGCCTGGTTAGAAGAAAGATGATGTTCTCTTTATGTGATTAATAGATCATAATTACCCCCCTCCAGTGATCCAGTTGCCAACTGCTTTGTACAAGCTAATGTTATTATATGTAACCAGCTGGCTTTTAAAAACTTTTATAATAATTATTATTAAGAATTAATTTGATTTTTTTTAATGCCAGAGGACTTCATTTGGAAGACTCAACCATAGGTAAACTTAAATTTTTACCTTTAGAAAGGTATTTAATAATTTAGAAGACATGCCAATAGCAAGCTACACATTGAACTCAGGGTATATCCTCCCTTCCTTCCTTCCTTCCTTCCTTCCTTCCTTCCTTCCTTCCTTCCTTCCTTCCTTCCTCCCTTCCTCCCTTCTTTCCTTCCCTTCCCTTCCCTTCCCTCCCCTTCCCTCTCCTCCCCTCCCTTCCCCTCCCTTCCCTTCCCCTCCCCTTCCCTTCCCCCTCCCTTCCCTTCCCCTCCCCTTCCCTTCCCCCTCCCTTCCCTTCCTCCCCTCCCCTTCCCTTCCCTCCCCTCCCCTCCCCTTCCCTTCCCCTCCCCTTCCCTCCCTTCTCCTTCCCTTCCCTTCCCCTCCCCTTCCCTCCCTTCTCCTCCCCTTCCCCTTCCCTTCCTTCCCTCCCCTCCCCTCCCCTCCCCTCCCCTCCCTTCCCTTCCCTTCCCTTCCCTTCCCTTCCCTTCCCTTCCCTTCCCTTCCCTTCCCTTCCCTTCCCCTTTCTCCCTCCCTTCCTTTCTTTTTTCTTCTCTCTTTTCTCTTTTCTTTCCTTCCTTCCTCTTCCTCAAACATTTATCAAGCACTTACATTTCAACAGGGCCTGTTTTAGGCATGGGGGGACACAAAGTGAAAGAGCCACATCTTCTTATAGCCCCTCCCCCCAATCCTAGTTGCTTTCTTTGTAGGGCTTTTCATTTGCAAAGAGAAGGGTGAAGGAAATTTGTAAAAATCATAATTTGAAATTTGTAAAAAATAAGTTGAGAGGAAAAGTTGTTAGTTGGTGATTTGCTTTGTTGAGACAGAAAGCACTTAGAAGGGTAAGAGTTCCCATCAGATAACCAAATTCATTATTTACTTGCCACAAATCCAGGTTGTCTTAATTTGCCCTTATTATATTCATATTGTATCAAATGAATATAAGATATGGCCCCTGATATTGAGAACTTCAACACTGGGGTTGTATCTTATGAGCATCTTAAGTTCTTTGCTAACACAGTAAAAAGCTAGCATTATTAAGTCTATAAATAAGTTGCAGAAAACAAGTTTCTAAGAGTTTGAACTGCTTAGTCTAGACCAGTAGTTCTCAAAGTGTGATCCTTAGAGTAGCAGCATTATTGTCACTTGGGAAATTGTGAAAGAGGGAAATTCGTAGGCCCTAACCCAGGGCTACTGAGTCCAAAACTCTGGGGGCTGAGGAGGGGTAGCAATCTATGCTTTAACAGACTCTGTGATTCTGATGCATGCTCTGGTGCGATTGAAACCACAGCTCCAGTCTAGATGCTTAATGTTCAGTGGAGTCCACGGACCAACCAGCAACATCAGCATCCCCTGGGAGCTCGTTCGGACTATAGAATGTTGGGCCTGTTCCTCCAGCATTTGCACTTTAATAGGATTCTCAGGTGATGTGCATGTACCTTACATTTGTGAAGCGCTCCTCAAGACAGTGCACCTTAAAGAGCCAGGGACAGACTAGGACTCCTCCTGTCTCAGTCATAACATCACTGCAGTATGCTGACATGTTCCATTTCTCTAGCCAGTGGTGCGATACCATTATGACCCAGTGTTTTGCAAATTTGGACAGCACCAAGGTTTCCTGCAGAGCAGGCTCAGTTCCTGTCAACAAAGGTTGAGGGTGGTGCCACTTGAAACAATCAATTTGCCAATAGCCAACAGATGTTATTAAAATTGTCATGAGATTTCCTCATTCTTAAGATACAAATGTATTTTTCTTTGTCCAAAGCAAGAGTAATATAATTTCCAACATAAGTAGAACAAATAGATTTACAAAATGAATAATGAGGCCCTGGCCGGTTGGCTCAGTGGTAGAGCATCAGCCTGGCATGCGGGGGACCCGGGTTCGATTCCCGGCCAGGACACATAGGAGAGGCACCCATTTGCTTCTCCACACCCTCCTCCTTCCTCTCTGTCTCTCTCTTCCCCTCCCACAGCCGAGGCTCCATTGGAGCAGAGATGGCCCGGGCGCTGGGGATGGCTCCTTGGCCTCTGTCCCAGGTGCTGGAGTGGCTCTGGTCGTGGCAGAGCGACGCCCCCTGGTGGGCAGAGCGTCGCCCCCTGGTGGGCGTGCCAGGTGGATCCTGGTGGGGTGCATGCTGGAGTCTGTCTGACTGTCTCTCCCCGTTTCCAGCTTCAGAAAAATACAAAAAAAAAAATAATGAGAAAAACTTGGGGTTTATCAGCCTGGTATGACTTTGGTATAACAAGGACCAGTAGAGCCAATCTGATGTATAAGCTACTGCGATTCTTCCATAATGGCTTGGTAAGTGCCTGCTGCCCCTGGGCTACCACTGACTGCCCAGCTCTTCCTTTGGGCTGTGCCTAGAGCTCCCACGACCCAGCACTCAACAATCAAAGTATTCTTTCCTGGCACATCAGGAGCCCCCAGGGCCTCAAATAGTGTGGTTTACATCTCTTCTGATTTGTTGGTACTCCTACTTGACTGCTTGGTAAGTACAATCAATCTTCACTATTGGCAGATTTTACATTTATGAATGTGATTGCTGCTTAAATTTATCTGTAACCCAAAGCCAGTACTCATAGTGCTTTGGTAGGCATCAGTGGACATGTGCAGAGTGGTGAAGAATCTGACTTGCCTGCCACGCACATTCCCGTTGAACAAAGTGATGCCTGGCCTTCTTGTTTCGGCTCTCATACTATCCCTTTCACACTTTATTTAGCCCCATGTTTCTTTGCATTTTGTTGGTAGCTCCACTGTTTAACATGGCCCAGAAATGCAGTGCTGAAGTGCTGTCTAGTGTTCCTAGGTGCAGAAGGCTGTGATGGGCCTTAAAGAGAAAAATGCACGTGTTACATAAGCATCACTCAGGCATGCGTTATAGTGCTGTTGGCCAAGAGTTTAATGTAATCAACAATAGGTATGAAATAGATATGAAATGAATTACCTTTAAACAGAAGCACACATAAAACAAGGTTCTGTATTGATCAGGTGATGAATATGTGATCAGAGGCTCATAGAAATTTAACCCTGTATTTCCCCTAGAAGCAATGGTTCACTATTCACTAATTCAGACAAGAATGGACTATATTTAGAATATCACCCAGTTTATAAATGTTTTAATTCAATTCTTTACTCTTGATAGCTTTGCTGAAAGTGTAGAGAGTGCCATAACCCTACCTTCCCACTGGATTGTGAGTTTTAAAGTATTTTCTGGTGGGAGTGGAGGATGGAATTATCAAGTGTTGCAGAGATAAATTTCAGAAAAGTCGTGTGTATGTCTTCATCTTCTTAATTCTCAAGGCAGCATTTACTAAATGCTTGCTGCATATGGTTTATTGATTGGGATTCTTAAAGGGGAAAGCCCATGAGTCAGTGATGGAACTGTGGGGAGGGTTAGAGACCCAGTTAGACCCCAGCCAATGATCCTTGCCAAATTCTTGATTCCTTTAGCTACAGAGTGAATGTGAGAGACCATGGTCCCTGCCCTTAAGAGCACAAAGCCATGAACAAGACCGACATGTAAAAAGTGATTCCCACGCCATAATCATGGTTACATTCGAACTGATGTAGGATGTAGGAGAATTGTAAAATGTTAGAGGAGAAAATGCCTAATTTCTTTCCAGGAGGTTTGATGGAGAAGGAGACATTCGAGCCATTTGAAGTAGGGAGAAGAGTTCTTTAGGTGGGTAAGAGGGACAGCTGGGAGTGGGAGACTTTCAGGCAGGAGGAGCAGAATTAGCAGAGGCATAAGTGTCAAGGATGTGTGTGTGTCGGGGGGGAGGAGGTGTGTAGGAGTTTGGGCAGACAGGGAGTGAACAGAATATTGAGGATGAGAAGGGGGTGGTGAATGGATCTCAGCGTCAGGGGTTCGGACTTTATATCTCATGGGAGGGCAGTACAAAATTAGCCTTTTGGCAGCAGTGGGAAAGATGGATGGGAACAGGAAGACTTTCTGCTAATATCAATGCTGGTGAGTAACACCCATCTCAACATGGCTCCCCAGAAAAATCTCTGTGCCTTGGTGCCTCCACACAGATTTCCACCATGGTTTGTTTCCCAAATTTAACTTCTCAGACTTAAATGGGCACACAACTCTCATTGAAATGCACATTTTGATTCAGTAGGTCTGAGTGGGGTCCAAGCTTCTGCAGTTCTAAAGAGCTCTCCAGGGGTGCTAATGTTGCTGGTCCACAGATACACTTTGAGGAGAAAGGCTCCAACTTGCTTGTATATTGGAACAGCCTGGGTTTTTTTGTTTTTTTTTTTTTTTTTTTTACAGAGACAGAGAGAGGGATAGATAGGGACAGACAGACAGGAATGGAGAGAGATGAGAAGCATCAATCATTAGTTTTTTGTTGCGACACCTTAGTTGTTCATTGATTGCTTTCTCATATGTGCCTTGACCATGGGCCTTCAGCAGACCGAGAAACCCCTTGTTCAAGCCAGCAACCATGGATCCAAGCTGGTGAGCTTTGCTCAAACTAGATGAGCCCGCGCTCAAGCTGGCGACCCGGGTCCTCCACATCCCAGTCCGATGTTCTATCCACTGCACCACCGCCTGGTCAGGCTGGAATAGCCTGTTTTTAAATTTATTATTATTATTTTTTAAGACTGGTTTTTGGTGTCACCCCCAATACTGGTTTAATAGGTATAGAGTGTGGCCTGAGCAATGAGAATTTAAAATATACCCCGAATGAAGTATTTTTATTTGTTTGGCTGTTTATCTTTTAAGATTTCACTAGAAGATACTGGAATCTGGAACTACCAGCCATACAGTGTAGGCAGTGCATAGGGATTCAGTGTCCTGGGAAAGAAGGAGTGATTGCTTCATCCTGGGCTCCAGCTGGCTGCTGGAGGCTGGAGTGGGCTGATGGAATGGGACTTCCCTTCTCATTGTCTTCTAGAGCCTACAGTCCTTGGGAGGGTGGAGAGATCCTAGGGACTCTCTAATAATTGCCTGGTAGTGATGTTTTTACCTGTTGGCCAAATCATTACCAAAAAGCAAGAAGGGAGATTGTTTTCCTAGCTTCTAAGTTCTTCCCCGTAACTCTTCTCTTCCAGCCTTCAAGGTTTTTTGTGATATAGATAATTAGCTTTCAACTTCCTCTTTGAGAGTGGTACTAGCTACCTTTTCCCATGCTCTATTTATATTACAACACGCCTTGTTATTCCATACACTTTATTTTTTTCTCATGCTTTGAATCTGCATGGGAACAATTAATATTAAACAATTAATATTAAAATATTGTATTGTGTGTTCACCACCCCCGAGCCTTTTTATCTTTTGAGATGACAAACTTTTCTCAATAAGTTTATTAAGGTAGAGAATTGCATTAAATAATTTTCTAGTGTTAAACCATCCTTGCATTTCTGGGAAGAAACCATTTTGTTTATGTTGTCTCTAGCTGTTGTATACATTACTGAATTTATTGGCTAGCATTTTGTTTACAATGTTTGCTTCTATTATAATGATTGAGATTGTCCTGAGACTATTTTTATTCAAACTTGATCAGGTTGGACATCAAGGTTATGCTAAATTCATTAAATAATTTCCTGTTTACTTATTTCCTGGAAGAGTTTGTGTAAGACTGGAATTATTTGTCTCTTGATCTTGAATGTTTGCTAGAGCTCATGGGTAAACTATTGGAATCTGTTTTTCTTTTTTGATAGATTTTTAACTAAAGACTTAAATTCTACAACACCTGTAATAGTTGTAGTGTTTACTGATTTCCGTAGTTTAAATTCTCTCACTATCATTGATATCAAGCTATGGACAATTAACAATCAGCTCATAAAATTCCATAATACTTGATAATTGGCTCCTGGATTTCAGTGTGAGATGGTTTCAATATAAACCTATCATTTATAGGGATATATCTTTTGAGGTTTTTATTAGAATTGTATTTTTTTTTCTAAAAATTTGTCCATTTCATCTGTTTCCAAATTTATTAGCATAAAATTGTCCACAGCATCCTCTTGGTATCTTTTAAATCTCTACATTATATTTAACTATGCTTTTCTCATTCTTAAAATTATTCTGGGGAGCTTTCGTCCTGATCAATCATGCTCATGGTTTATCAGCTTTTGTCTTTGTTGGTTCTCTCTACTGTATGTTTGTTTTATATTGTATACATTTCTGCTGATCTTTATTTTTCTTTCATCTCTTTCCATTGGGTTTATTCTGCTACTTTTTTCTTAACTTTTTTAAGTTGGATGCTGGGTCAGCCAGGGTCCTGGCAGGAAATAGATGGCCTACGGGCTCCATGAAGAGAGTGCTGACATAGATATGGCAAGGTTAAGGAAACCAACATAAGATGAAACCCCCAGAATTCACAGCAGTAGGAAACTATTATTACTCCTCAACCTGAAGTTGTCAGGTGAACATGCGGTGCTTTCAGACCCTCTGGTGAGACCTGTAGCCTTGGGGAAGGGGTATGAATTCAGGCAGAACAACATAGCCTTTGCAAAACCATGGTTCAGTAAGGAGGAAGCAGAGACTAAATAACCTGATCTCTCCTCCTCCCCTCTGATGTCTGCCAGGATCACCAATTGGGTAAACTTAACTGAAAACCAGCCAGAAGGTAGCTGGAATGATGTATTAGTCCTTACAGATAAGCTTCTTGGGGCACAGAATAAGGAAGATAAGGGCCACAAATGGATCTAGAAGGGCATACAGGATTTAGAGAGACTTAGTTCATTTATCTTATACCATCTCCATCCTTGTTAATTTGTGTATTTAAGGCTACATATTCCTGTCCAAGTACTATTTTAGCTGTATCTCATATATTGTAAGAGACAGTATATTTATTATTGTTTATTGCTAAATATTTTGTAGATTCTGTTGAGATTTATTTTTTAACCTATGAATTATTTAGAGGTATGTATGTTTTTTATTACCAAACATCATATTTTTTTGGTGGTTTTCTTTTTGGTATTGTTTCTAATTTAGTCACATTTTGAACTGAGGTTGTGATCTGACACTATTCCTTGAAAATTTTTTGAGACTTGCTTTCTGGCCTAGTATATAATGTTTCCTGTGAGCTTGAAAGGAACGTGTGTTTTGAAATGTAGTAGTCTATATATAGATCTATTAGTCCCTATTAGATCAAGCATCTTATTTGTTTATTCAGATCTTCCATGACCTTACTAATTTTTGTCTTTTTGATCTATCAACTACTTAGATAAATGTATTAAAACTTATTATTATAATGGTAGATATTTTTTTTCTATTTCTCTTTTGCTTTATGTCAATTTTTTTAATAAAATTTCAAAATATTTTATTAGAAAGATAGAAATTAGAGTCTTTTTTTTCCTTGGAGTATTCAATTCTTTGTAATATATAATGACCTTTTTTACTTTTATTTTATTTGGTTTTTTATTATTGTTATTATTTTTTATTTTTCCGAAGCTGGAAATGGGGAGGCAGTCAGACAGACTCCCACATGCACCCGACCGGGATCCACCCGGCACGCCCACCAGGGGGCGATGCTCTGCCTATCTGGGGCATCACTCTGTTGCAACCAGAGCCATTCTAGCGCCTGAGGCAGAGGCCACGGAGCCATCCTCAGCGCCCGGGCCAACTTTGCTCCAATGGAGCCTTGGCTGCGGGAGGGGAAGAGAGAGACAGAGAGGAAGGAGAGGGGGAGGGGTGGAGAAGCAGATGGGCGCTTCTCCTGTGTGCCCTGGCCAGGAATCGAACCTGAGACTCCTGCATGCCAGGCCGACGCTCTACCACTGAGCCAACTGGCCAGGGCATTTATTTGGTTTTGTCTAAAATCTATTTTGTACATGTTGCTCTCTCTGGTGGAACCACAGTTTTCACACCCTCCTTTCCTTTATGATTTCTGCTAATCCTTTAAGTTGAAGCTCATCTGTCACCTTTTCAAGGAAGTTTTCCTGACACTCTAGCCCAGGGTCAGGCTCCTGTCTATATAGATGACTTAGCATGTGTATTATCTCTTTTTAGTTATTTCCATAGATTGTAATTTTATAGTTTTTTAAGTGATTATTTGATTTCACATCTGTGTTCTTCAGTTGACTGTTTAGACCTATAATGGCAGGGAAAATGTTTGCATTGTTTGCCATTGTGGCTCTTGCACCCAGAACAGTCTTGGAAATTAATAGATTCTCAAAAGTCTGATGAATAAGTAAATAAATATAGCAAAAGCTGATTATAAAGGCAATGTATGAATTTATCAGAGCTGCTGTTGGGCAAATAAAATGTATTATGCTCACTTTGTTAAAGATGGCGCTGCCCACGAGGAGGCCATCACCCAGGTGATATTAATGTGTGTTGGGGGCAGGCTGTGGGCAGGCAGGATTGTTGTAGCCTGGGGCTTGGTTTTAGGATTAAGCCTTTCCCACCCTTTTTGATGTGGGGTGGTACAATCCAATCATGCCTCAGAGAAGTGACTTTGTATTGGAGACTTCCCTATTTTGTATATTGGATTAAAGGTTTTAAATCTACACTATGAAATAGGGGCAGAACAGGAGCTTGTACTCTCGGTTCCTGGGATTATTAGCATTAGAGGAGAGAGCAGAGCAGAGAGCAGAGAAAGGCCACGTGGAGGAGGCCAGGAGAGGCAGCCAAGATGGCGGAGTGCTGAGTGAGAAGCCAGTTAGTGCAGTTTGTGCAGGGAGAAGGAAGGAGATGGGGAACAGAGGTGAATAAGTCTGTTGAGCTAGAAACCTTTGATTCTAGGAAACTCGGATAAGTCAGTAGCTTTGTGAGCACTGAATGTGAGTGGGTTTTGGAGCCCAGTGTGTGTTTTTACTTGCCCGCCGGGTGCAAGCTAGAATTAAAGACTATGGCCCACCAGTTTTTGGCTCCGTTGTTTCTTTACCGACTGTCCGAATCCAATGCGAACCTGCATGGGACAGGCTGCTGTGATGGTGGCCCTGGCTTCTGGCTTTACAGCTGCCAAAACAAAATATCACAGACTGGGTAGCCTGCCTAACAGAAATGTATCATCTCACAATTCTGAGGCTAGAAGTCCAAAATCGAGGTATCAGCAGGGTCAGTTTCTTCTGAGGGCTGTGAGGGAAGGATCTCTTTCAGGCCTCTTTTCTGGGCTTGTTGATGACCATCTTCTCCTTGTGTCTTCACATTGTCTTTCCTGTGCAGACCTCTGTGTTTCAATTTCCCCTTTGAATAAGGACACAGCCATACTGGATTAGGCCCCACCCAAATGACCTTATTTTAACTTAATTACCTCTGCAAAAACCTAATCTCCAAATAAGGTCACATTCTGAGATATTGATGGTTAGGATTCCAACAAATGAATTTCAGGGGGACACAATTTAGCCCATAACACATGGTTATAGGCTATGTCTTTCCTGGCCACAAGTTTGAAAGGGATGGCCAGTTCCTGATGGTGTGTCTGTGTATTTCGGCAATTTGTTTTAAAGGAACAAAAGTGTGTGTGGGGGGGGGACCACCTGGCGAGCAAGTGATAGATCCTGAACATAAACTCTTTCACCTAAAAGAGTTTTGCTTCTTTCTCTCCTTGGATGTTCAACTTTTGCTTTTGTGGGAGGATGTAACACTTTAAACACATGGGGTTAAAAAAATGAAATATAAAGCTAGGGAAGTTTTCCCCAATTTCTTATATAATTTATGAATAATAGATTTCATAATAAAACATGTTTGGGAAACACTTCAGACATCCTTTACCCTCTTGGAGTGTTATAAGGCACAGTGACAGTTAATGGCTCTGATAATCTTGTAGTAATGTGACCTGATTAATTTTATTGAACTCAATATTTCTTTTTTTTTTTTTATTAAGTGAGAGGCGGGGAGGCAGAGAGACAGACTCCCGCATGTGCCCCAACTAGGATCCACCCAGTAAGCCCCCTACTAGGTAATGCTCTGCCCATCTGGGGCCACTGCTCCACTGCTCAGCAACCAAGCCATCTTAATGCTTGAGGTGAGGCCAGGGAACCATCTTCAGTGCCCAGGGCCAACTTTGCTCAACCTGAGCCATGGCTGCAGGAGGCGGAGAGAAAAAGAGAGGGAGAAAAGGAGGGGGAGGGGTGGAGAAGCAGGTGGTTGCTTCATGAATTCAATATTTCTTGAACTTTTTTTTTTTAAGATTTTTAGTTATTCAATTTTCAGAGGGGGGGGGGAGAGAGAGAGAGAGAGAGAGAGAGAGAGAGAGAGAGAGAAAGGGAAGGAGCTGGAAGTATCAACTCCTATATGTGCCTTGACCAGGCAAGCCCAGGGTATCGAACAGGCGACCTCAGCGTTCCAGGTTGACGCTTTATCCCACTGCGCCACCACAGGTCAGGCAATATTTCTTGAACTTATTTTTAGCAAGGAATCCCCTCACTTTTTGCCCAGTAATTTATGAGTGTACCATATCATTTACTCAAATAGGTTTGGGAAATGCTGGCCGGGGATTGCTTCTGTGGGTGGGAGAGACATCCTAGTGACTTCCTTTCTGTCTTTCTTCTTCTTATAATAGGGGAACTACCCCCACCCCTTCCTGTTTACATTTCATCAGTTCTTAGATCTGTCACATTAGGGTTTTATATGAATGACAAAGGCTTTGGCTGTCACAAAAGAGGAGCAAGGCAGTTGTATTCATTAGTGTAAGTCTGTATACAAGGAACCTTACAGGAGATCTGTAAACCCTCCTTCATTCCACGGCTCTGAGAAACTCTGCGAGCCAAGCTCAGGCTCTGTTTCGGCTGTCTGAGTGTCTCAGCAATGGTTTGAGCAGTTGTCCTGGGTCATTGACAAGCATTTCTTTGTTAAGATCCCAGTCTTAAGAATAGCAACAGTATAAAATACCACTCTTGAGTGGGAGGTTGATTTTAAAAATGACAGATGAAGAGAATAAAATCAGGTGGGTGTTAATTTCCTGATAGCGAATCCTACGATTTTTTTCCTCCCAGAACTGAGAACAGACTGATTTGAAAGCATCTGCCCCTTCCCACGTCCCTCCCACTTCAGAGTGAAGAGGCAAGTTGCTTCGGGAAAGCCCCAGTGAGGTGATCGCCTTCCTGGAGATGGATAGGTCAACATTTCCGTCAGTGTAATTAGGGATCAAGTGAATCACGGCATTGTGGCATCATAACATCACTATCTGTGACAGACCAGCGTTTGTCATTTTCTTTAAGCAACACCTAGACGGGGCTGCTTGAAATTATGGGATCACAAGAAGGCAGAGGGAAGAATGTGAGTTTCCTAACCTTTAGCCTTGTTGATCAGTTTCCCTTTGTTTTAGGTCCAGAACTTATTATTATTTTTTCCTTTGTATTTTTCTGAAGCTGGAAACAGGGAGAGACAGTCAGACAGACTCCCACATGCGCCCGACTGGTATCCACCCGGCACGCCCACCAGGGGTGATGCTCTGCCCACCAGGGGGCCGATGCTCTGCCCTTCCGGGGCGTCGCTCTGCCATGACCAGAGCCACTCTAGCGCCTGGGGCAGAGGCCAAGGAGCCATCCCCAGCGCCCGGGCCATCTTTGCTCCAATGGAGCCTTGGCTGCGGGAGGGGAAGAGAGAGACAGAGAGGAAGGAGGGGGGTGGTGGGGTGGAGAAGCAAATGGGCGCTTCTCCTGTGTGCCCTGGCCGGGAATCGAACCTGGGTCCCCCGCACGCCAGGCCAACGCTCTACCACTGAGCCAACCGGCCAGGGCTAGGTCCAGAACTTTTGACTAACCCCCCTGCCCCCCACCAAGGAGATAAGGCCTGCTCTCAAGGATCTCAGAAAGGCCAGGGTCCAAGGTGCCAGCTGAGGGTTAGGGAAGCACGGGGTTGAATTTGATCCGGGAAGCAGATGTGAACAGCCCTCCTGGGTCCTCTTAGGGAATATTCTTCAGAGTGAGTCCCTTTGGCTTCTCTGGTCCTTCAGCTTAGAAAGGAAGTAAGAAATGTAAGTAGCACCTGCCAGAGATTGATTGCTCATTGTGTGTCAAGCACTCTAAGTGATTTACATGCATTGTTTTTTTGTTTTATTTTTCAGTTTACATTCAATATTATTTTGTATTAGTTTCAGGTGTATGGTATAGTGGTTAGACAACCATATACTTTACAAAATGTCCCCCCATATTTCAAGTGCCCATGTGACACCGTGCATAGTTATTACAATATTATTGACTATATTATCTATGCTGTACTTTACATCCCTGTGACTATGTTGTAACTACCAATTTGTACTTCTTAATCCCTTCACCTTATATACCCAGTCCCCAAACCCCTCCCTTCTAGCAACCATCAGCCTGTTCTCTGTATCTGTGAGTCTGCTTTCATTTTGTTTATTCACTTATTTTGTTCTTTAGATTCCACATATGAGTAAAATCATATGGTACTTGTCTTTCTCTGTCTGACTTATCTCACTATGCATAATACCCATCAGTGCTGTTGCAACTGGTAAGATTTCATTCCTGCACAGTTTCTTTTACTATATGGGTTCTATAATTATCTTTATTTCATAGGTGTTGAAACTAAGGATCACAGGGGTAAAGCCACTTGTGCAAGGTCACACGGGGCTAGGACTCATGCAGATCTGTTTGACACCTGAATGCTTGCTATGAACAACTGTGCCATGCTGCCTGACTTCATGCGTGTACACGGTGTTTTGTGAATAAAAATGCACTTTCGCATTCATCTCCGTCCATCTCTGCTATGGCTGTGTCAGTTTGAGTAGGTACAGTTACTCCTCTGTTGCCAAAGAGGAAACTACTGAGGCACAGAGAGGTTCAGTGACTTGCTCAAGGTCCTGTCATGATAAGTGATGGGATCAACGTTCGGACCCATACAGTTTCCAAGTCCAGGTCTCTGCCCTCCCCCCTGCCCATGCTGCTCTTAGAACCTCTGCTTCTTCTCCAATCTAAACATCATCTGAACATTTTCCATAAACAAAACCCACAGTTTTAGTTTGAAAAATACAATTTTTCCACCGACCTACTTCTTAAACCTCCTCATGGTGAATAACGAACAAATTTGATGTAATAAAACTCTGATGAAACTCTCAGTTGCCTAAGCGAAGTCAGCTTTTACTTTATGGTCACTCATGAGGCCAGAGATGGATGCACATGTAAAGGTGAGAGAAAGGCGGGGGGAGGGGGGGAGGGACACGCAGTGCGCAGTGAGGAAGAGAAAGCAGACAACCAAAAGTCTCAAAATGGCACAGTCTGAATTAACTCATTAATTTTTTTTTTTGGCTGTTTGACTAGGCAGTGGCACACTGGATAGAGCATGGACCTGGGATGCTGATGACCCAGGTTCAAAACCCTGAGGTTGCCGGCTCACCAGCTTGAATGTGGGATCATAGACATGACCCCATTGTCTCTGGCTTGAGCCCAAAGGTTGCTGGCTTGAACCAAAGGTCGTTGGCTTGAGCAAGGGGTCCACTGGCTCAGCTGGAGCTCCCCGCCCCCACGTGTGAGGAAGTAACCAATGAACAACTAAAGTGCTGCAACTAACGGTTGATACTTCTCATCTCTTTCCCTTTCTGTCTGTCCTTGTCTGTCCCTCCCGCCTCCCCACCCCCCCGTCTCTGTCTCTCTCACACAAAAAAATAAATAACAATTTTTTTTGGTGACTTTAACTTTAGAGGTTTAAAAGACAAAAACAAAAATAAAACTGACAGATTGCAGTCTGCTCAGGGTGCTTATCTTACCTTTACCTTTTATTGATACATACAAAAGTATTTATAGATGAAATGATATATGTGAGATTTCATTAAAAAAAATCCAGTAGGTGGGGATAGGTACACAAGATTGCCACTTGTTGATAATTGTTGACATTGGGTGATTGGTACACGGGGCTTCATTATAATATCTCTACTTTTGTAGTGTTTGAAAACTTCCACAGTAAATCAATTTTAAGAAACTTGTTCCACTACGGTCAATTAGTGCCATCTATAGGTCATCTATAGAAACTGTCCTCTAAGGGAGGAAAACTCCCTGAAAAGGCTAAAAAGCACTGAGACAGTGACTAAGAAGTGAAGCACTTGTCTATTCAGTTACTTCAAAAGACTAAACCAGTGGTTCTCAAAGTGTGTGCCCTAGAAGATTTCCAGGTGCCCCCTATGGTATTCCAGAGAAATATGTGTCTGTTGGGGACCAAAAAACCAACAGGGTTTTTGGAGTTTAGATTTTTGGGGGACAGAGGTATGGGGAATTGGCTGTAAGCTGACAGTCTGCCCAACCCCCTACCTCACTTGCCTGATTAGGTTGCAAAAGGCTGTTAAGCTGTGGTGCTGGATTGTTTACACTACCCCCATGTTCCCTGGAAAGACTGGAGGCAAGTTTCTTCTACCCTTTCTTTGGTGTTAAAGTTAAGATGATATATATGGTGGGGGTTTTCTGCACTTGGGAAAATTCTTGGGTTGCCTTGGAAACATGATCAAAGATCTCATTGATTTGCTAATGGCCCACTTTGCCCTATAAATAAAGCAAGATGCAGTTTTTGGGTGTGCTTTGTTCTTGCCAGCAGCAATTACAGGGCCCTCCCAACCCCGTATTTTCTTAATTCCACATATTTTCTTAATTCCACACCATTCTCACTCGGGACCTGGAATTACTAGCTGTGCTGGTTCGTGGCATGTGCCCAGATATAAAAATAAATATAGTTACTCTATTATACCATTTCATTACAGAAATACTGCTATTTTTGTTAACACATCATTATTATATTTATTATTAACACATCATTATATTATTTTTAGATAAACACACCCAAATAAAATGGATAGATTTCTCAAAAAGAAGTGTGATATTGAAGAATCCGATTCTGGAAGTGAGCAGAGGTTAAGTGTAAATAAAATAGGACTTGAAGGCTGATGGGCAGAATTTAATTTATAGCATTTTCCATCACTTAACACTGAACGATACGATTGGATTAGAAACCCATTCATGGAAGCTTCAGTGATTTTGGTTTAACATTAACAGAAGAAGAACTGGCAGCTATATCCACTGATTATGGATTGATGATTAAACATAAGGAATTGTCTCTTGAAGCCTTTTGGATTTCTATAAAAGAAGAATATGTGGCAATATCTAAAAAAGCTTTGAACATTTTACTACAATTTTCAACATCTTATTTATGTGAATTAGGATTTTCTAACCTCAACACAATTAAGAGTAAAAAGAGAGGAATTCTTCAATGTATTGACAAGGAAATGAGAGTTTGCCTTTCAAATATATGCCCAAATATTGAGGAAATTGCTAGGACATATCAGGCTTATGTTTCTCATAAACACAAGAATGAAAAAACTTAACACATTCGTGCCGGGACCTGCCAAATTTACTAAATCTTACTAAGAATGTATTTATATATATAAAAAGATAACGTTTTTGTTGATTTTTATTTTTTAACCCCATTTTTTTATGAATTCTAAAAAGCATAACAAAAAATATAACAAAAAATTTTTTTAATGTCAGAATAAATTTAATTTTGTCGTATTTATTTCATTTAATTACCATAAAAGCACGCTTGGACTTTATATTTTTTCTTTAATATTTGACTTAATTATTATAATATATTTCTCAGAAACTTGTATATAGTGCGCCTCCAATTATTTGTAGGATTTTAAATGCATCCCGACTTCATAAAGTTTGAGAACCACTGGACTAAACAGTGGGTAGCTGATGCACCTGCTCCTATTTTGGAGTGAGGGGGTTGGTAATATTAATAGTATGAAATATAAACTTTTCATGTCTTTCCATGTCTTAATTCATATGCACAGAATTTAGCACAAGGTCTGGTTAGCTATAGCACTCACTAAATGCTCATGAATAAAAAAGAATGTGTGTTTCCCCCAATAACAAAACAATTTTTGCAAAAATGCAATGAGTCATATTACAAAATTCATTAGATCTGGGTCTCAAAGTGTTAATTCAGCCACACCAGTTAGTATAGTTCAAAAGTTACAATTTGGTCACTTGTAGAAACAGGTAACATACATATTCTCTCTCCTCTCCTCTCCTCTCCTCTCCTCTCCTCTCCTCTCCTCTCCTCTCCTCTCCTCTCCTCTCCTCCTCTCCTCTTCTGTCCTCCCCTCCTCTCCCCTCCCTGCCCCTCCCCTCCCCACTCCTCCCTCCCCTCCCCTCCCTTCCCCTCCCCTCTTCCCTCTTCCACCCAACCTTCCTTCCTTCCTTCCTTCCTCCCTTCCTTCCTTCCTTCCTTCCTTCCTTCCTTCCTTCCTTCCTTCCTTCCTTCCTTCCTTCCTTCCTTCCTTCCTTCCTATCAAATCAGCAGTTTGAAGGGTCACATAAATTCCAGTATAAATAACTTTTGACATTAGAAATAATTTTTCTGAAATAATTTCTGCACCCTCTAATCAATCTAACTATCTGATCAGGCAGAATTGACTTCTAATTGCACAAGATTGCTTATATGGAGAAACCACTTTATATCTAATTTAAAATCCAAAGATCTGTTTTTATTTGCATTAGATGTCAATTTATAACGTAGAATGCATCTGACTTCACCATCCCTCCCTCCAGGTTATTAGCATTTTTTGAGATGCTTGGATGGTTCCTGAGGCTCATTAAGCTGGCTATTTTAGGCAGCTCTGTATATACTTAGTATTATATTATAACAGAATCTATTTTTTCATTTGAGGACTGAAATAATAATTCAATTTGATATATAATTTTTAAAAAAGCCTTTTCATCTTATTTGTGTCTGGTTGAAAGCAATTCCAAATGTCTAGTTTCTAAAAGTGATAAACAAAAACAGAGAAGGCAGGTATCTATGGAGACTTTGCCCTTGTCCCTGAATCCAAAACTTTTGAGAATGAAAATTTCAAGAGCAGTTACGTAAAAGAGGAAATACAATTATACGGAGTGAAATAAGTAAATCAGAAAAACCAAGAACTGCATGATTCCATACATTGGTGGGACATAAAAATGAGACAAGAGACATGGACAAGAGTGTGGGGGTAATGGGGGGGGGAAGAAGGGAGAGGGGGAGGGAGAGGGGGAGGGGCACAAAGAAAACTAGATAGAAGGTAATGGAGGACAGTCTGACTTTGGGTGATGGGTATGCAACATAATTGAATGACAGGATAACCTGGACATGTTTTCTTTGAATATATGTACCCTGATTTATTGATGTCACCTCATTAAAATTAATAAAAATTTATTTATAAAAAAAGTCACAAAAAATAAATAAAAGAGGAAATACATCTACTTGTGTCATTAAACAAGTATTCAGGAGAAAAGTGAGCAAGAACCTCTGTATCGACTTAGTGAAACCACTTACAAGTGAACACTGTAAACATGAGTAAATCCTACAAATTTAACCAGTCCAGGCCAAACAGAAAACGGTACCACAGCTGAGGACTTGGAGAGCTGTCAGATAAGGTGGTATTCTGCAAGGTGTACTTAATAACTGAAGAATTTTAATTGCTGACATTTAAAAAGAATGAATTTTTCTTATTTGTTGTATGTCTTTTGAGGAAAGTTTTATATTTGCTTAAATTTATTATGGAAGTAGGTAATAAAATCATTAGTGATTTTACTACATGAACATGATCAAATCTACTTTTAAATTGTATTCTCTACCATTCTCTCTGTTTCTTGTTCTCTGACTATGTGTAGGCATACGTATATTAACACACATGTTCCATGTGTACCACAGGTACATACACATGATGTAGCTAGTTGCTACCATACACACAAAAATATACACCCATGTATATTCAGAATTATATTACACATGATATTTAATTTATTTTTTTTAATATTTTATTTTTTAAGTGAGAGGAGGGGAGATAATGAGACAGACTCCTGCGTGCACCCTGACAAGGATCCACAGGCAACCCCTGTCTAGGACCAATGCTTGAATCAACCGAGCTATCTTTAGTGCCTGAGGCTGATGCTCAGACCAACAAGCTATCCTTAGGGCCTGGGGCCAATGCTCGAAGGGTTTGAGCTGTAGGACAGAAAGAGGGAGAGAAATGGGAGAAGCAAATGGTCACTTCTCCTTTGTGCCCTGACCAGGAATCGAACCCAGGACCTCTGTACACCAGGCCGATGCTCTATGCACTGAGCCAACTGGCCAGGGACTACACATGACATTTTATAAACTGTCTTTTTCTTTTTCTTTTAACATATAATGAATTTATTTCTGTAGTGATGTATGGACATATGCATTAAAAAGTGATTTGTTTCCCAGGTCAATTCACAAGCACCCTGACCCTCAAGTTCATCCACGTTGTCACAGCTGGCAGGATTTCCTTCTTTCTCATGGCTGAGTAATATTCTATTTAATATATGTACCATATCTTCTTTACTCATTTATTTTGAGTATTAGAATAATGCTGCAGTGAGCATGGGAGTGCAGATAGCTCTACAAGAGAGTAAGTTTATTGCCTTCAGATAAATACCCAAAAGATTTCTGGATCATATGACAGTTCTGTTTTTAGTTTAGAAGACATTTTTATACTGTTATTCAAAATGCTATACCAACCACCACAACTGTTAAAGAGTTTTCCATCCTCCACACCATCGCCAACAGTTATCTCTTATATTTTGATTGTAACCATTAAAACAGATGCAGGATCTGGAACGCTGAGGTCGCCAGTTCAAATCCCTAGGCTTACCTGGTCAAGGCACATATGGGAGTTGATGTTTCCTGCTCCTCCCCCCTTCTCTCTCTCTCTCTCTCTTCTCTAAAAAAAATAAAAAATAAGTAAATAAAACAGATGCAGTATGATAGCTGCTGTGGTTTTGATTTATATTTCCCTGATAATTAATGATGTTGAACACCTTTTCGTGGACTTGTTGGCCATTTGTATCCTTTGGAAAAATGCCTATTCAGTTCCTTTGCCAGTGTCAAAACAGATGATTTGTGTTTTCATTATTGAGTTGATGAATTCCTTATATATTTTTGGATATTAACTCCATATCTGATATGTGTTTTAAATATATTCTCCTTTGCACAGGTTGACTTTTCATTTCATTGATGGCTTATGTTGCTGTAGAGAAGCCTTTTAGTTTGATGTAGTCCAACTTGTGGATCTTGTTTTTGTTGCTTGTGGTTTTGGGGTCATATTAAAAACAAAAAATCATTGCCTAACAGTGTCGAGGAGCTTTTTCCCTTGCATTTTAACACTCAATGTGATAAGCCTCTTTGCCACTTTTGAGTCACCTTTAGCACAATCACTTGCAACATCTTTGTTATCCATCATGTGTCAAAGTGTTCAGTGGAATGTGATGTGGGGGCAAGAAGAAACGCAGAGACTGAAGATAGTGCTACCCCAGGGGTAGCGTAGGAGCAGTCCCTGCTGGGTGCCAGCAGTGAGTGGGTGCACTGACTGTAAAGAGTTTAAAAATAGTAACAAAACTAAAAGTTTGTTACCACTGCTGTTTACCACTATGCACCAGCAGTTCTAGAGAATGGCAGTGATGAAATACGTCTCCGGGTCCCAGCTGACTGCTTTCACCTGCTCCCCACTTGAAACACCCCTGTCCTGATATCATCACACTAGCGCGCATTAGACCTGTGCTGTCCAATAAGGCAGCCACTTATAAATATAAATGTGGCTATTTATATTTCAATCAATAAAAATTAAATATATCAAAATTTTACTTCCTTAGTCCCACTAGGCACATTTCAAGAGGTTGTCAGCTCCATGTAGCTAGAGGCTACCATATTGGACAGCACTGACAGAATATTTTCATGATTTCAGAAAGTTCTAATAGACAGTGTTAGTTTAGATGCTAATAGCTGTAAATATATGAAAACATATATAATTATATGAAAGCATATATTAACTGCACACTTCTCATGTATGTTATATATAATGCATATAATAAATAGTATAGTAGTATTATACTACATATAATAAGTATAATTATTTTTCTGCAATGAACAGTGGTATAACAAATAGGCATTTTATGGGAGAACATGAAATGAAATAATGCTCATCATAAAAGTTTGAAAACAGTTCAGTTCAACATAAATATTACTGAATGCCCACTATATGTCAGATAGCAAAATAATGAATCAGATACCTGCCTAGGCGGGGTGCATCATGTAACAGGAGAAACATAAAGGCACCAGAGATACTGTTCACAAAAACTAGGGGACATTTCAAGATGAATATGAAGTGATTAAAAAAAAAGAAGCATCTGATATATATATATTTTTTGTTTGTTTTTGTCTTTCATTTTTCCGAAGCTGGAAACGGGGAGGCAGTCAGACAGACTCCCGCATGCGCCCAACCGGGATCCACCCAGCATGCCCACCAGGGGGCGATGTTCTGCCCCTCCGGGGCGTCACTCTGTTGCATCTAGAGCCACTCTAGCGCCTGAGGCAGAGGCCACAGAGCCATCCCCAGCGCCCGGGCCATCCTTGCTCCAATGAAGCCTCGGCTGCGGGAGGGGAAGAGAGAGGCAGAGAGGAAGAAGAGGGGGAGGGGTGGAGAAGCAGATGGGCGCTTTTCCTGTGTGCCCTGGCCGGGAATCGAACCCAGGACTCCCGCACGCCAGGCCGACGCTCTACCGCTGAGCCAACTGGCCAGGGCTGATTTTTTTTTTATTAAACAAGAACATCAGAAAAGCAAATGACAAGTCAAAGTTGTTTGACTATGCAAATGAGATGCAAAACCAACTTTTATTTCATTGGTGAAAGTGCACTATACCAAAGGCTGAAAGTACTGGAGTATCTGCATGTTTCCTGATCTTGACAGTGTATTTTGAAACATCCCCTAATTTTTGTGAGCAGTGTATCATATTGCAGCATGAAATGTGTAAGAATTTAAGTGTAATTAAATTATGGAGGCAGCACAAAGGAAGGTTTAATAAACCATCTCTACCTTAAGAGTGGGAGGAAGTTGGCATTTGAAGTATATAAGGGAAGGACAATACGTTAATTTAATTGGAATAAAAAAGAAATCTAGAATGATATATTCATAAAGATCAATTCAGCAAAGGCCATTGTAAAAAGAATGAACAAAGTGGTTTCTGGTCTTAAGGGTAATTATGAGCTCGGTCCCTCCACTTTACGCATTGCTATTGCTGAAAAGGAAGATGAGTTAGGTGGGTGGGATTAGGAATGTCAGCTGAGTCAATGTCATAATATCTGTGTATTTGTCAGGAAACCATTTTTTAGAGAAGATGTAAGTTTGGTAACAAGGAAATGGTCACATAAATGTTGAATCAAGACAAAAGAGTACGCCTGACCTGTGGTGGTGCAGTGGATAAAGAGTAGATATGGAAACGCTGAGGTCGCCGGTTCAAAACCCTGGGCTTGCTTGGTCAAGGCACATGTGGGAGTTGATGCTTCCTGCTCCTCCCCCCTTCTCTCTCTCTTTCTCTGTATCTCTCTCTCTCTCTAAAATGAATAGATAAAATTAAAAAAAGAAACATGGAAGTGTAAAGAGGTGTTGAATGAATTGGGGAGAATGGCATGCTAAGGTAAGGAAGTGGGGAGGAAGCAATAAAGGGCCAAACATTTATATTAGGAGCAAAACAAAGGGAACTTCTTTGACCCAGTGTTGAATCCCATCTAGAAAAACACTAGTGCTTTTTGCTATATTTACACAAGCAGAGGAACTGAAGCCCCAGAGGGCTGTAGTTTTGTCAAATCCCCCGCTGCCTTTTAGGTACATTGGTGCCTATAAAACACTTGTAGGATAAGTATTAATTACACTTCTTGTGGCGGGTCTCAAATTTTAGTGAGCATAAGAATCTCCTAAAAAGCTGGTCTGAGTTATAGAAATAGACATCCAGTTTTGAAGAGGTTATAAAATAACTCAGTAATTTTTACATATGCTTATATAATAAAACGATAATTTTTTAATATAGTAAATCAAAAATGTATTATGAAAATTAACTTCATAATTGTTTTCTTTTTTTACTTTTTAAATTTGGCTACTATAGAATTAAGGATTATATATGTAGCTCACATTTGTGGTCCGCATTACATTCCCCATGGACAGTGCCAGCCTAGAGCTGAAGCCAAGTCAGGAAGACCCAGTAACTGTCGGGCCAGGGGCCAGCCTGCCCACCGGGAGTTAGAGTCTCCTCATTATGAGCATGTTGTGGCTGAAATATTTGGGGTGTACAGAGCTCTTGAGTGTAGTTTGTGCTCACAAAGTTTTCATTATTCTGACAAAACCGTGCTTTGTAAATGGTCCAGGGGTCCCCAAACTTTTTACACAGGGGGCCAGTTCACTGTCCCTCAGACTTTTGGAGGGCCGCCACATACAGTGCTCCTCTCACTGACCACCAATGAAAGAGGTGCCCCTTCCGGAAGTGCAGTGGGGGGCCGGATAAATGGCCTCAGGGGGCCGTAGTTTGGGGACGCCTGGATAGACCAAATAGAATTGGGACTGATGTTTCCCATCATGTATAGGTAGCAGTTGCGTTACATTAGACTGAGATGTGGTGGGGGAGGCAGGCTGGGCTGTTGGAGGGGCGGTATGTGGGGGTGGTTGTTGGGAAAGGTCCTGTCTCCTGGAAGCTGTACAGGTTGCTCCTTTTTCACTTCTTCTTTTCTTCCTTCCATTTTAGGATTATAAACTGGTGGTGGCGGGGCAACTTGGACTATATTTGCCAGAAGCAGATGTCCACAGTCATTTATAACTTTAGGGACTGAAACCCATGGAGGGTGGTGCTATGAAATACAGAAGAGGTTAGTGAAAAATTTGTCAGCCAAAGTAAATCTCTGCAAACCTTCTGACTTCTGAAAAGTATTTACATAACTGGATAGTGAAAATAGGACACTTTTTTATAACTCAAAATATTTTAGGATCACAAAGTTTAGATCTGGGACTTAAATTCTCCTTGATCTGTCACCCCCCCCCCCCACCCCCCTCCCGCTACTTAACTTTCTGGAAAGCAAGAAAAACAAATAAAAATTTAAGACCTTGTGGAGGCCAAGGGCTTGGCCTCTGGTAAAATAACTTCATCTTTACCAAGTTTCATTTCAAATTTGTGTGCCAGCCACGTCCATGTGAAGAATCATTTCTCGGCTATAGGAGCCACCATCTGTCCATTTTCATCTTTTTCTTCTTAGTCTCACCACCCACTGCCTGGGTTGCCATACTGCCCTCCACAGATGCCCTGTCACCTGGTCCTAGGATATAACAACTAAGATCTCATGCCAGTGCTGAGGACTTGCTGCCACCTCCCTTATCAGCTGGTGAGCTAGTGAGTCCAGTGGTTATTTCATCTAATTCTGCAGCCCCCACCCACCCAAGGCCTTCCTGTTGGCATTGATGCCATTATTTTGAGGATGATTTTGGTATATGGGTAAGAAATGGCTTTTCAGTAAGAGGAATGCTAGTGGCATTGGTGGACGGAAGAGGCAGGAAACGAGGCAGAGAGGCTGTGTGCTAGATACCATTTTGGCAAAGGAGAACATCTTATTTGCTTAAAGCCTTGAATATTAGACCCAAAGAAGACTGCGACTGAATGTGCAGGAGGAGTGCTCAGCGATGACTAGGACGTGTGAAGGTGTGAGAAAGTCTTGCTGCTGACTGCACCCTCTCTCTTGTAGGGACTTCCATGAGACTGGCCTAGAGAGGGGGCTAGGGCAACGGTATATGACCTGGAATTCTGCCAAGTGAGGCTGCAGATTTGCCAGAAGTTCATCGTTCACTAATTCCTGGCTCTTGTCCTAAACCAATAAGAAACTGAAGGCGTAATGCAACTTTCTAGATAGAGATGCCAGGACAAAAAAAAAAAAAAAGGAGAGGGAAGTCTCAGGCTTGGCTCACTAGACCATATTGCCAAGTGTCAAGTATCGGGCTATGATTTCCTTTTTCTTATTTACTGCCTAGTCATAATCATGTCACTCACTGTTATATTTGCTCTATCTTGGGTTCCATCCATAGGGCAGTGCAGTTTAACATGACAAATAAAAGCAGGTGAGGGGAGGGACATGACTCAAGCGTTGCAATGGTGGTGAGATATGGTCAGCAAGACAGAAAAGGAACAGGATTCAAGGACATGAAATCCCCAGTCCTGGTTGAGGCATGAAGCAGTAGAATGACCTAAGAGCTACAGCAGTGACAGGGAAAACAGGGGTAGTTTCAGTTGTATATCGCTGCATAATAAACCATCCCAAAGTTAATGGTATAAAACAACAGCTCTTTGTTGTACTCATGATTTCTGCATGTCAGAAATTTGGGAAGGGCACAATGGAAATGGTTTGTCTCTGATTTGCATTGTCTGGGTCCTCAGCTGGGAACACTTGAAAGCTGGGAATGGCTTCACAGCTCGGGCTGGAATGATCTGAAGAATTGTTCTTGTTGTTGGACTTTAGTTGGGGTTGTTGGCCTGAATACTTACACATTACCTTTTTATATGGCAGCTTGGGCTTCCTTACAGCATGGTATTTGGAGTCTAAGAAAAGAATCCCAAGAGAGGCAGGTGGAAGCTACATATCTCTTTCTGAGCTAGCCTCAGAAATCACACAACATAACATTTGCCATACTCTAGCCTGACTAGGCAGTGGCGCAGTGGATAGAGCGTTGGACTGGGAGACGAAGGACCCAGGTTCGAGACCCCAAGGTCACCAGCTTGAGTGCGGGCTCATCTGGTTTGAGCAAGGCTAACCAGCTTGGACCCAAGGTCGCTGGCTTAAGCAAGGGGTTACCTGGTCTGCTAAAGGCCCACGGTCAAGGCACATATGAGAAAGCAATCAATGAACAACTAAGGCAGGGGTTGGGAACCTATGGCTTGAAAGCCTGATGTAACTCTTTTGATGGCTGCATCTGGCTCACAGACAAATCTTTAATAAAAAAATAATAACGTTAAAAATATAAAACATTCTCATGTATTACAATCCATTCATTTCCTACCGCTCATGTTCATGGTTGCGGGTGGCTGGAGACAATCACAGCTGTCCTCTGGGACAACACCAAATTTTTATTGGATAATGCCTACACGGGTCGTTGTATGGCTCTCACAGAATTACATTTTAAAATATGTGGCGTTCATGGCTCTCTCAGCCAAAAAGTTTCCCTCCCCCTGAACTAAGGTGTCGCAACAAAAAACTGATGATTGATGCTTCTCATCTCTCTCCATTCCTGTCTGTCTGTCCCTATCTATCCCTCCCTCTGACTCTCTCTCTGTCTCTGTAAAAAAAAAAAGTAACATTTGTCATACTCTAATGGCTGTAGAAGTTCCAAGATCCTGGTCAGAATCATGTGAAGGATACCACTTCTAAATAGGATAAGTGATAAATTTGGGGTTATATTTTAAAGCATATTTTAAAACACAATCTAATCTCTAGCTACTGTTTTTTATATTTCTCTCAAATGCAACCTATATGCTTTCAAGTCTTTATAAAAGCTCTATATAATCATGAAATCAGTCTCAAACTTGAGGTCCAGGTGCAAATGAGGTTTCTTGGTGTGGTTCCTCAAATCTACCTCCCTGAGTACCATCCTTCTCAATCTGAAGGTCTGTGAACTGAAGAGACAGATCTGTCCCATGGTGGTGGAACAGGTATAGGGTGACTACAATAGACACTTTTATTCAAAAAAGAGGAAAAACGGGAGGCACACAAAAGCCACTGGTCCATAGCAATTTAGAAATCCAGTAAGGCACGTGTGACTAACTCCCTACTAGAACTCAGTGCTACTAGCATGATTCTCCATGCTTCTTGACTCTGACATCTGGTCTCTTAGTTTTCTCCTCTGAGGTACCCTTCCTTGTCTGTAAAAAATGGACTTATAGGTAGTGGGGGGATTTAGCCAGTTCGCACCAATTTGGCAGAACCAATACTTAATTTTTTGTTGTGTTCGGTGAACTGGTTGTTAAAATGACACTTGTAATCAGGGTTCTCTCTAAGGTGGGTGCCTGGGCAGCTGCCCAATGTGGAAATCACAAATTTACATTCTTTACTCTTTTTTAACGTTCATCTGTGCAACAGTGTATTCTAAGTGCCCGTAATAATGTTCATTCCATCCATAGATGAAAAAAATTTGATGGAACTATGCTTGTAATATTTATTTATTCATTTCATAAAACTCATTATATCTTTGATGAAATACTACATTTTAATTCCCTCACCTTTGTTACTTCAGTAGGAAGTGAGGATGCCAATCAAGAAGCAATATGGGAATATCTTAAATAACAGTTTAATTGTATTTTGTCAGGTACTGTTTAATATTTTTTCATTAATATTTTAAAACTCTTTCTTATAACATAATCTAGTTTTGTGTACCTCTTTTATTGTTCTTATTTAAGTATTAAATGCATGAAATAAAAAACTACCTTTTGGTATATTGTTTTTATACTTAAAACAGTCATTAGGGCAGAGAACCGGTTGTTAAATTATTTGAATCCCACCCCTCCTCCTAGGTAATCCATGAGATTTGGGAAGGGAAACAGCCAGTACCTGGGCCACCTGTCTATAAAGAGAACTCTGGTCCATGAGTTTGATTACAAAGCAGGAATCTGGCCATCCCTAGGTATAGAGACTGGTAATAAAGTGAGATATACAGCCCTGGTCCTTTCTGCAAGTACTACACAGAAGTTAGTGTCTGATGTCATTCACACAAAGATGGGGGGGGGTTCCTAGATATTCATTACATCAGGTAAAGTGTAGGACACAGGTAGATGAGGCAAAGACAAGCCGTTTAACTTCATGTGAACTTGGTCAGGTCAGCAAAATTTTATGCTTGGCTTCTCCCCAAGCTGAATTCACTTCCTAGAAGTCAATTAGGGCCCTTTGAGAGCTGTGTTCTTCCTGGAAACTTCAATATAATGTATTAACTTGATGTTCCCAAGGGACATAATAAATGAGTTTTAACCTGAAGCAGTTTTCCTTTAGAGCTACTAGAATATTTTAATTATTTCCTTACAGTTTATAGTTCATGTACTTCCAAGTAGAATTTTAAAATGTTTTTCACATTAAAAACACCAGATTATCAAAATAAAAATAAAGGATCAAAAACTATGTAAATAAGTATGCTAAAAATTAATTTAGTAGCAATAATTGAATATTAAATTTGCTTTGAGTTTTATTCTGGAATATACTTTTATATAGCTGTGTCTGTGGTTTGATATACCTTTGAAAATGTACAAAAGTCTCTAAATATCTCCTTCTGGAAATATTTACTTTTAGCTTTTTTAAAGATGAAGCTTCTCTTACTGTATTGAGAGTGTTATTTAGAAGATTTACTTCAAATAAAATGTTTGAAGTTATAGGGGTCTTGAGAGGTCATTGATTCTAAGATTTTTTTCTCCTACAGATGAAGGTGGGAGGATCCAAAGAGATGTAGGGTCTTGCCCAAAGGTCAGGCTGATTGAGCAGAGCTGGGGTGACTGCTAGCAAAGAGTTCTTCTACTTTACCAAAGGTCAGGCTGATTGAGCAGAGCTGGGGTGACTGCTAGCAAAGAGTTCTTCTACTTATGCCATAAAAGGGGAATTCTTAGGTCTGAAGTTTTCAGAGTTACTGCTCAGTAAAGCTTAAAGAGAAATGAAAAAACATTATATATTTGCAGTAAGAAGTTATGATCTGACATACACACAGGTCTGATTTCAGATATAAAGTAACTGTGGACAGATGTGAACCAGCAGGTTTGTGCCTGGACAGTGAGTGGTGAGTCCAGGGACAGAGGAAGTAGAACAGAGACAGGGCGGAGAGTCAGATCATGAAGAGACCTGCAGGGAGGCCAGAAGCCATTTTCCTGGTTCTTGCTTACGGTGAGAGTCCAGAGAAAATGAGAGATTCAACCTGGACACCACTACCTTCCTCTTTAGTCATCCAAAGAGGTGAATGCTGTTACCAAGGATTTGGTCAGCTGAAAGAGTTTCAGCTTCTACATGCCATTTGCTGTTGAATTTCCTCTAGAAATTAGGATTCAGATAGTAAGTAATGTAAAGAATTTATTATAGGAATGAGACCTTTATGTATATATAAGCCTGTTGCTCAGTATCTGGTGCTGGGCCTGATGTCAGTAAGGCCAGAAGTCTGGAAGGGAAGGTGAATGTGAAGTGAGGGAGAGAAAGAACAAACTGGAACCCCCATCCATCTCTTAATGCCTCCAAACCTCCAGTGATGTGGGTGACCTGCTAGGCCATTACTCCCCAAATCTGCTCATGAACCTGCCCCAGGATTCAGGGAAGCCAAGGAGAAGAGCCAGTGGGAAGTGGACAGGACTTTGGGCCTAGGGCTGCCCAAAGCCAACAAGGTGGGCCCTAAGATCAATGTGTATGAGTGGATGGCCATGGCACCTGCCCCAAACCCCCTCCTTCTTCATGTAAACACTTCCCTTGTAGACTTCCACCTGCACACATTCTTGTGAATGTGAATGTGGCCCTAACCCAGAACCATGCAGGGAGGAGAATTCTGGAAGATGCAGTTCTAGCTTAGCTAAATTGATTTTATACCAGCCATCACATCTATGAATTAAATTATTCTCCTTATCCTCCGAGTAAGCTCATATCCAGTGTGCTAGCCAAAGGGTTGGCTATGTTTTGGAGACTTTAAGGAAAGCTTAGAGGAGGTGTGTGTATGCCTGCCAAGACAGTATTTCATGAAACAAATGAGGAGAGACACACTGATATGGTTGTTACACAGTCATTTCTTTTTTTTTTTTTTTTTTGCATTTTTCTGAAGCTGGAAACAGGGAGAGACAGTCAGACAGACTCCCGCATGCGCCCGACCGGAATCCACCCGGCATGCCCACCAGGGGGCGACGCTCTGCCCACCAGGGGGCGACGCTCTGCCCATCCTGGGCGTCGCCATGTTGCGACCAGAGCCACTCTAGCGCCTGAGGCAGAGGCCACAGAGCCATCCCCAGCGCCCGGGCCATCTTTGCTCCAATGGAGCCTTGGCTGCGGGAGGGGAAGAGAGAGACAGAGAGGAAGGCGTGGCGGAGGGGTGGAGAAGCAAATGGGCGCTTCTCCTGTGTGCCCTGGCCGGGAATCGAACCCGGGTCCTCCGCACGCTAGGCCGACGCTCTACCGCTGAGCCAACCGGCCAGGGCTACACAGTCATTTCTAAGGAACGAACTTTCCCATCAAAGAGTTTCTCTATCTGAAATTGTAACTTCTGAACTAGAACACTGCAATCTGAGTAGATTGAATGTACCTTGTGAAAGGCTTTTTGTTTCATTTAGAGAATAAATTGAACCCTGGGAGAACCTAGATTGACTTGAGAGAGAGAAAGAAAGAGGGAAGGCAAAAGAGGAAAGAGAGAGTTTGAGAGTAAAACATAGCACTTACGGGCTAATTCTAGAGTCTGCTTCTCCAAGAGCAGAAAAATAGACAGTAATATTAACTTCATCTTTCTCTGTTGTTAAGTGGGCAATGAAAGGGGGCTAAAATAAGTGACACAGTGGCCATCTGGGGAATAGGTGCCAGGTGGTGTATGCCCTGTTGGAAGCAGTGAGCAACATTGGGGTTTGCGATGGAGTTAGAAGAAGGATTTCTCTTGGTCTGTGACTCAGGCAAAATCTGTTTACTAAGTTGAAGGTTGCCAAGTAGCAGCGCATCAAGTGAGATAAAAGCTGATGTGTGCCTGCCCTTTCTACAACAGGCAAATTTCTGTTGTTGTTGTCTTTTGAGGTGCCTATTTCATTATTCAGTTTCTTTCTAATATTAGAGTATAGGTATTTTTAAATTTTGTTAAAAACCACATAACATTACAGTTACCATCTCAATTTTTTTTTTTTTTACAGAGGCAGAGGTAGACAGGGACAGACAGACAGGAACGGAGAGAGATGAGAAGCATCAATCATCAGTTTCTTGTTGCGCGTTGTGACTTCTTAGTTGTTCATTGATTGCTTTCTCACATGTGCCTTGACCGTGGGCCTTCAGCAGACCAAGTAACCCCCTGCTGGAGCCAGCGACCTTGGGTCTAAGCTGGTGAGCTCTTTGCTCAAGCCAGATGAGCCCGCGCTCAACCTGGCGACCTTGGGGTCTTGAACCTGGGTCCTTCCGCATCCCAGTCCGACGCTCTATCCACTGCGCCACCACCTGGTCAGACCCATCCCAATTTTTAAGTGTACAGTTAGTTAGTGTCAAATATATTCACACTGTTGTGCAACAGATCTCTAGAACATTATTTTCTTGCAAAACTGAAATGGTATGCCCACTAAACAAGAATTCCTTCCTCTCCCCAGTCCTTGACAAATACCAGTTTCTCCCTTTAAAAAAACCCACTTTACTGAGGTATAATAGATATTAAAAAGGTGTACATATGTAATGTATACAACTTGGTGAATTGGAAAATAAATATACACTCATGAAATCATTACCACATTCAAGGCTAAAAACTACCTCACCTCCAAAAGTTCCTTCCCACCCCTTCACTTATTTGTTTATAAATATATATATATATATTTGTGTGTGTGTGTGTGTGTGTGTGTGTGTGTGTGTGTGTGTGGTAAGAGCACTTATCATAAGATCTACCTTTTTAGCAAAACTTTAAGTATACAATACTATATTGACAACTAGGGGCCCTATATTGGTTAGTAGACATTAATTTATTCATCTGCCTTAATTGAAACTTTGTATCCTCTGACCAATACCTCCCTGTTTCCCCTCTGCCCAATGCCTGGTAACCACTATGCTATCTACCATCTAATTCTCTGAGTTTGACTAGTTTAGACTTCTCATAAAAGTGGGATTATGCACTGTGTCTGGCTTATTTTCCTTAGCACAATGTCCTCCAAGCCCACTTATTTTGTTGTAAATGGCAGGATTTTCTTATTTTTAAGTACTGAATAACACTGCTTTATACATACATATATACTGTATTTTCTTTATTTGTTCATATGTTGGTGGATGTTTGGTTGCTTCCAGTTCCACCTCTTAGCTATGGTGACTAATGCTGCAGCAAACATGGGTGTGCAAATATCTCTTTGATATCCTGCTTTGAATGATTTTAGAGAATATACCAGAAGTGGTATTGCTGGATCATATGATAGTTTTATTTTTAAGTTTTTATGAGGAATCTCCATGCTGTTTTCCATAATTATTGTACCATTTGACATTTCTACCAAGGGTGCAGAGGGGCCAATTTCTCTGTATCTTTGCCAAATTTAATATTTTCTCTTATTTTAATAGTGGCCAATTTATTGGGTATGGGGTGATATTTCATTGTGTTTTTATTTGCATTTCTCTTGTGATTAGTGGTGTTGAGCATCTTTTCATAAAGCATAGATATTTATAAGAAAAAAAAATCCTGTGTAGAATAAAATGAGAAAAAGAAGTAGGGTAGTAAGGTTGATATTAAATCTTGCAGCCATGGTAACATATTGCCTTTCTTTTTTATGTTGCACTGCATTTGAAATAGCCCACTCAGTTTAATCACTTGTTTTTCTACCATTTCTTGTCCATCCTGGACTTTCTGACCTACTTTCACTAGAAGCTATATTTTGAGTTTATAAATCATAGAGATTGGAAAGTATACTACAGAAATTCAAGACGAGGTATGTCCACCAGTCTTGCAGATACTCTGAAAAATCCACAAGGAGGGTCAGATGGAGCAGACATAGCCTTTACTACTCATGTTATATGGGAAGCCCAGTGGCAGCCGGTCAGGCAAACAGGAGCCTCACCAGCCCCATGTGCAGTATAGCTTATAAAGCAATGAAACAATAGCAGCCCAGAGCCAAACGCAGAAAGCATATGTGCTGGGAGTCAGGGGATAGAAACCTTCTTCAAAGTGTGTTTTGATCCTTGGCATATTCAAGAGCGAACAGCCCCGGGCCCTGGGCTGACTGCCAAGAGGTGTGGAAAGACCATGTCCAGCATTAACCCTATAGAAAGGATTTAGCAAATCTAATTACAACATCCCCATTTCACAGTTGAATCAACTGAGGATTGAAAAGTGAAAAAAAATTCAATTGAGAAAGAATATCTTAGTATAAAAAGGAAAATCTTTCTAATTTCTAAAACTTTAAATTCTAATTTTTTCCCATTATGACATAGTCCTATGGTATCTGTAAATATTAGGAAGACTCAGCTTCCAAAACTGCATGGTTGAGCCTATTTTTAATAACTACAGTTTTTCCTAAGTCTCTGCAAGATGTTTTGTGCTGTTATTTCCTCTTCTTCTGTAGCTATGCTGTGCATCTTTGAGTGATAGGCTTTGGAACTTGGGCTAGGTACCATATAATTAAAATACATATTAACTTTTACTTTTTCTTATGTTCTGACCATGTGCAAATTTACATACGTGACATCACGATGGTGAAGGGAACAGAAATTTGAAATACAACAGCAGGTCAGTTCAACCATCATTACTGAACTTCTATCTTGGGGCAGGTGATGTTCTGGGCCTCATGAGATATATGAAATCTCAACAAATAAGAATAATATCTTTCAGGCCAGTGAAGGCCCAACTATTTTTCCCAGTGTGTATTAGGGTTCTCTTGTGTTTGTGTGTGTATAAATCAGTTGACCCTTGAACAACATGGGGGTAACCTCTGTGTAGTTGAAAACCCATATATAACATAAGGTGGTTCTCTGCATATGCAGATTCCCAACCATGGATTGAAAATATTGTTTTTGATTTATAGTTGGTTGAATCCACAGATACAAAATCCAATAATACAGGGAGATGACTATATATTTATTGTAAAAAGTCCATGTATAAGTGGACTCACACAGTTCAAACCCATGTTGTTCAACAGTCAACCTTAGATTTATTATGGAGGCTGAATGCCCAAGCTCTATAGTCAGCATGCTGGAGACCCAGGAGAGTGGATATGTAGTTTCAGTCTGAGTCCAAAGACCTGAGAACCAGGAGAACTAATGATGTGAACACCATTCTGAAAGACGGCAGGTTCAAGACCCAAGAAGAGCTGATACTTCAATTTGATTCTGAAGACAGGACAAGATGATGTCCCAACTCAAAGCAGCTCAACAGGAGGAGGTCCCTTTCACTCAGCCATTTCATTTACTCAGGTTTACAGTGGATTGGATGAGGCCCACCCAAAAAGGGAGGGCCAGTCTGCTTCCCTCAGTCTACCATTCAAATGTTAATCCAACCCAGAAACACTCTCACAGACACACCCACAATCATGTTTGGCCAAATGTCTGGGCACTCCTTGGCCCAGTCAGGTTGACACATAAAATTAACCATCATATGGTGTTTATCAATGACCATTTTCAAAATGACTTTGGGGACACATGAAAAAATTTGCCAGCTGTGCCACTTTGGGTAAGTTATTTAACTTCATTTCACTGCGCCTTTGTTTCCTCATTGTAAAGAAAAGATGATAACAGGTTCTTTCTTGTTGGGTTGTTTTAAAGATGAAATGAATTCATATTTTTAAAATGCTTAGAACTATGCATGGCAAGTTGTAAGTACAACATGTATTAAATGCAGTTTTAACATATTTTAATAGTTCTGCATTTATTTTGATATGCAGTAGACAGAAATACAATTGACATGATTTCAAAGATATTTTAGCTTAGGATGAGGCTATATAAAAGTCAGTGAGTTCATTTCGAGACAAATATTAAGTAAATACTGGCAAAGGAAGTATGTGGAAATAGTAAAAATTAGGACAGTGGAAAGTTAATGATTAGGTTTGGGAAATACTATGGATGAGATAAGATAGGTACTATCTAGGGTGATCAACCAACTCCTATTTGGTATTCTGTGGGGATTTCCTAGAATGCAAGACACTCAGTACTAAAACCAGGAGAATCCCCAGTAAATCAGATGTTTGGTCTACCTGTCCATAACTACAATATTTATCCCACAAACATTTATTGAGCACTTACCTTGTTTCAGGCAGTGGGGGCTTTTAAAGGGCCCCTGCCTCCAAGGAACTGGTAGTGGAGGGGACCCTTGGTTTTGTCCCTGCTCCTAATATGTCTGTGACTTTAAGCAAGGCTCTTCCGCTTCCCTCCATCTGTGTTTCTTAGTCTGCAAAAGAAGTGTTTGGAATAAATGATCTCTAGATCCCTTCCAACGCCAGGGTTCTTCGATATGAAATGAAGCACATGGTACATCTGTTACTGCTCAAGTCGCAACTTAAATTGCAACTCCTACTGGTGTTGAGGTGATAAAGGAACAATGAGCTGAACACAAACAATGAGCAGAGCATCGATTCTTTTCTTAGCTCTCGGGTCCAGCCTGAGGTAGGATTGAGAAAGAATGGAATGCAGTCTCTCCTCTCTCCTGGGCTACCAAACAACCACAACCAGACACCGAATGACCATCCCAAATTTAGGATCCTTTGAAAAGACCTGAAAAATATATATGGCATGGGATATTGGCAGAAGAGAGACTTCCCAACAGGTTTAAACATGCAAGATTTTCATGAGAAGTCCCTAAACAATTATTAGGCTGAGAGAGAATTATAAAGCTAAGAAATATCGGTGGCTTCAATTATGGTTGTTTTTGGAAGTTGAAAAGGAATCTTTGGTGATAGGACCAGGATAAATAATTTACTTAACTGAGTAAGAGGCTCTTGTCTAGAGTCTTTTTTTTTTTTTTTTTACCAAATGACCTCTTAGAGTTGACAATATTCTAAGTTTCAGGCAAGTTACGTTATATAAGAGTATAACTCACCATCTGTTTTTGTGTCGCTAAAATCATCTTACAGTTATGGCTTGGAAAAGCTGTTTCACACAAGTTGTTATTTATGCAATTTCCTTATCCACAGTATTGCTTTCCGTGATTTCAGCTACCTGCAGTCAACTGTGGTCTGAAAATATTAAATGGAAAATTCCAGAAATAAACAGTTCATAAGTTTTACATTGTGCACTCTTCTGAGTAGGATAATAAAATCTCAAGCTGTCATGCCTAGTCCCACCTGGGACCCTGGGATGTGAATCATCCCTTTGTCCACATGTTCCCTGCCCATTATCACTTAGTAGCTATTTTGATTATCAGATCAGCTGTCCAGGTGTCTCATTGCTCAGGTAAGCCTTATTGTAGCCTAGTGCTACTCTGTCACAATGCCCACTTATTCACCTCATTTCATCTTATCCCACAGGTATTGCATTATCTTTTTAAAATTTATTTTTATTTATTTTATTTTTTGTATTTTTCTGAAGTTAGAAGTGGGTAGGCAGTCAGACAGACTCCCTCATGCACCGGATTGGGATCCACCCGGCATGCCCACCAGGGGGTGATGCTCTGCCCATCTGGGGTGTTGCTCCATTGCAGCCAGAGCCATTCTAGCGCCTGAGGCAGAGGCCATGCAGCCATCCTCAGCGCCCAGGCCAACTTTGTTCTAATGGAGCCTTGGCTGTGGGAGGGGAAGAGGAAGGAGAGGGGGAAGGGTGGAGAAACAGATGGGCACTTCTTCTGTGTGCCCTGACTGGGAATCGAACCCAGGACTTCCACATGCCTGATGATGTTCTACCACTAAGCCAACCGGCCAGGTCCTGTATTATCTTATTATCATCACAAGAAGGGGAAGTAAAATACAGTAAGATATTTTAAAAGAGAGAGACCACATTCTTATAACTTTTATTATAGCACATTGTTATAAAGTAATTTCTTTTTTATTAATTATTGTTAATCTCTTAATTGTGCCTAATTTACAAATTAATACTTCATGATAGATAGGTATGTATAGGAAAAAACATAGCATATAGAGTGGTTTCAGGCATCCACTGGGGGTCTTGGAACATATACCCCCTGGATAAGGGGGAACTGCTGTACTTATTTTTTCCAGAATCAATTTAATGCAACAGAAATCTATTGAGAGCTCATTATGAGCTCAGTTCTGTGAAGTCATGAAGAGGAATGATAAACTCAGTTGCTAGAAGCCTTGGCAAAGGAAAGCATGGCAGGAATCCAATCACTCACATTATGTTTATTCTCACCTGAAACTGAGGTTACTTTTATGTAAGATACGGTGGACAAGAGAGGCTTTGATTATTGGAAAGTTTAAAATGGGTTTTAGCTTAGAGAACTTAGTTCTCAGGAGTCTTTTTTTTTTTATAATAAACTTCTTCTAAGACTTGTAATGCCCAGACTCCTTCAGACAGCATTCTCTCTAATTATAGCTTCTCTGAGTCATCGGAGGGTTTTAGAATCAGAATGTTGAGAGAGGGATAGACTATATAAGCAGGCTCCTTTCACTGGGGCTATGGCTCAAGGGTAGAGCATTTGTCTATAAATCAAGAGGTCCCTGGTTCAAATCTAGGTACCTCTCTGTCACATTTCTGTTTTTGCTTTCAGGACTATGGATTGGCTTTGATTTCATTATTTTCTGTAGTTCATGGCTGGGTGAATAATAATGTCCTTGTGTATATTCCTGGCATCAGTAGAGGCTCTTTGTATTAATTATATCCTCCACTTCTTGTCAAAAGTTTTACAAGATACCGACTATCAGTATCTCCACTTTACATGCGGAGACTGAGGCTCGGAGAGGCTCAGTAATTGGCTCAAGGTCAAAATGCTACAACAAGCAGGTCAGGAGGTCAGGATTTGAACTCAGAGCACACACTCTTATTGATTTCATTACACTACTCATGTTTCTTAGCTAGGGATAGAAGCTTGGTGACAAAAGTTCACTTAGCAATGCTCCCAAGGTACTGAGACTGTTTATTGAGTTTTAGAACCTTTTTTTTTTTTGTATTTTTTTTTTCTGAAGCTGGAAACGGGGAGAGACAGTCAGTCAGACTCCCGCATGCGCCTGACCAGGATCCACCCGGCACGCCCACCAGGGGGCGATGCTCTGCCCCTCCCGGGCGTTGCTCTGTTGCAACCAGAGCCACTCTAGCGCCTGGGGCAGAGGCCAAGGAGCCATCCCCAGCACCCGGGCCATCTTTGCTCCAATGGAGACTCGGCCCCGGGAGGAGAAGAGAAAGACAGAGAGGAAGGAGAGCGGGAGGGGTGGAGAAGCAGATGGGCGCTTCTCCTGTGTGCCCTGGCCGGGAATTGAACCCGGAACTTCTACACGCCAGGCCGACGCTCTACCACTGAGCCAACCGGCCAGGGCCGAGTTTTAGAACCTTTTGACTGCAAAGTCAACCCAGAAACTTCATGACTCTATCCATAATTTTCAGTGCCCTGGGGAAAGTCATGGAATACAGTCTTTATTCACAAAAAAAATGCAGCTAGGGATAAAAGTGAACTGGCCTGAAGTTTAGGAACTGCATTCTTTCCTTCTAAACCTTGAGTAATTTCTATTATCACCACCACCCTATTCATTCTCTGCAGCCCAGCACCCTAACACCTTGGGTGCCTTCATTCGGGATCCAAGGAAGGGCCAGAGGTCAGAGCTTCGTCTACATCTGACTCCTGCCCACAACATTGGCACCGCTGTGTTTTTATATCAGCTTGAACGACGTACATACATTGAGCACCTGTGCTGGTCTTATTCCAGAGGGGAATAAGACCCCGCCCCTGGCCTCAGTGAACTCTCAACCGGGAAGCAAGCCTATAAAGTAAAGAATCTGAGGGATGTGAGCTGTTCCCAGCTTTGCCAGCTTCAGGAATGCAAAGGAGGCAGTGATTACTTCTGTCCACAGGAGGAGAGGCTAAGAGAGGTTTAAGCTGAAGGCTCAGGGTTTAGGAGATGAATGATAGCTCATGGGAGGGAAGGGGAAAAAAGGGAAGGGGTGAGAGGATTGGTGGTTGAGTTTCAGGCCGAGGAAACGGCATGGGCAGAGGCTGGGGCCGGATGGATGCAAGTGGAAGCCGCAGGAGCACACAGTGTGCTATGGGGGAGGGTCAGAAACTAAGCTGGAGCTGAAGAGGCAGAGAGGGATCTAGATGTAAAGAACTTCCCGGGTTGTGCTGAGGGACTTGGAGTGTTTCGTGGAGGCATGTAAATGAGAGTGACCTGGCGAATCTTGGTTTTAAAACAGGCTGTTCCTGGAGGGATGTCAGGGTTGGAGGCAGTGGTGGGATTCAGCTGCTTCGCGCCGGTTCGTAGAACCGACACCTAATTTTTTGTTGAGTTCAGGAGAATCGGTTGTTAAAATGGCACTTGGAATCAGGGTTCTCTCCAAGGTGGGCATCTAGGCAGCCGCCCAATGTGGAAATCACAAATTTACATTCTAAAGGAATGGGATCCTACTCCTACAGTGAAAAGATGGTTAAGGATTCCTCACGCAGCCAATGATGCTTGGGTAAGAGTAAAGAAAATTGCAAGTGAGAACGTCAATCAAGAAGCAGTATGGAAATATCTTAAATAACAGTTTTATTGTTTTTTTCTCAGGTATTTAATATTTTTATTAATATTTAAAAACTTTCTTATAATCTAGTTTTGTGTACCTCTTTTATTGTTCTTATTTAAATATTAAATACACAAAATAAAGAACTACCTTTTGGAATATCTTTTTTTTTTTTTTTTTTTACAGAGACAGAGAGTCAGAGAGAGGGATAGACAGGGACAGACAGACAAGAATGGAAAGAGGAGAAGCATCAATCATTAGTTTTTCGTTGTGCATTGCAACACCTTAGTTGTTCATTGATTGCTTTCTCATATGTGCCTTGACCATGGGGCTACAGCAGATTGAGTAACCCCCTTGCTGGAGCCAGCGACCTTGGGTCCAAGCTGGTGAGCTTTGTTCAAACCAGATGAGCCTGCGCTCAAGCTGGCGACCTCGGAGTCTCGAACCTGGGTTCTCCGCATCCCAGTCCGATGCTCTATCGACTGCGCCACCGCCCAGTCAGGCGGTATATCTTTTTTTTAATATTTAAAATGGTCATTAAGGCAGAGAACTGGTTGTTAAATTATTTGAGTCCCCCCACTGGGTGGAGGCTCGCAGGCCCTTTGGGAAGTAGCGGTGCTGCTGATGTAGGGATGGGGATGGGCCTAAGTGATGTCAGAGGTAAAGTCACCCATCCCCAGCGATTGACTGGAACTGGGGAAGACAGCATGGGAGAAGCCCAGAGTTGTGTTGAGTGTGTTTTGGCCAAATGACTGAGTACACAGTGATGTCACCAATCACGACAGAGAGGAGATTGATGAGATGGTTAAATAGTCGGGGCCAGCATTTGCTCTGAGCCTACACTGGAATCCCAGCCCAGCATCTCCTAGCTGTGTGACCAGTCTGTGCCTCAATTTTCTTTTCTTTCTTTCTTTTTTTTTTTTTTTTAATTCATTGGGAGAAGGGGAGGTGCATACTGCTGCATGCACCTTGACTGGGATCTACCCGCAAGCCCACTAGTGGGTGATGCTCTGCCCATTTGGTTCGTTGCTACGTTGCTCAAACCGAACTCATCTTAGTGCCTGAGGTGGGGGCCGTGGAGCTATCCTCAACACCTGAGGCCAACTTGCTCCAATTAAGCCATGGCTGCAGGAGGTGCAAGGAGAGAGAGAGAGAGAGAGAGAGAGAGAGAAACGAGAGGGGGAGGGGTGGAGAAGCAGAAGGTTGCTTCTCCTGTGTGCCCTGACCGGGAATCGAACCTGGGACATCCACACACCAGGCTGATGTTCTACTACTGACCCAAATGACCAGGGCCATTGATCAATTCTTCAGTATTTCTTTAAAAAAATGGTTTTAAAAGACTTTATTTATTCATTTTAGAGAGGGGAGAGAGAAAGAGCAAGAGAAGAGGGGAGGAGCAGGAAGCATCAACTCCTGTATGTGCCTTGACCAGGCAAGCCCAGAGTTTCAAACCGGCGACCTCAGCATTCCAGGTCAACACTTTATGCACTGCGCCACCACAGCTCAGGCCTTGTGCCTCAGTTTTCTTACCTGCAGAATGAGTATGCTAACAACAATAATACCTATCTTATGGAGTTTCTGTGAGGATTCTGGAAAGTCATGGGTAGAACTGTTAGTACCTGCTTGGGACTCAGCAGTGTCCAGTAAAGATGAGCTGTTATTATTTCAACAAAGCAAAGCAGGAGGAGATGCAGGTGTGGCCGGAAGATGACACGTTTTAGGGGGACATGGTGGGCTTGAAATCTGAGGTTCCTGTAAGGCCTCAGAGGGGACAGGCTGGGAATCTGGGTGTCAGGGCTTCAGAGAGCGAGGAGTTGGAGCCCTGGCCGCTGTTTGCTCCTCAGCTGCCGGGCAGCTGACAGGGCTTACCCTCACCGGGAGGATCTGTTGCAGTGACAGATTGCCTTGACCTTTCTTCTCGATTGTGGACACAAGGTCAAAAATCCCCGGATTGGAACTCAAGGGAATAGGAATTAGAAGTGTGCAAAAGTGAATTTTGAACTTTGGAACATCCAGTTTATTATTATTATTTTTTAACTGTAAAATGAGACAGTTCATCCTGGATGTGGTCTGCTTTGAAAATCTGATGAAAGCATGCACAATATACAATACATACACATTTACAATATTTGCCTATAATTTCAGAGTTGTATACGAACCTCTGAAGTCCCTGTGTGGACATCCAGATAAGATTCCTCTCCATTTCCAATACTAGTTGGTGGCTCATGATATTTAAAACATCAATTGATGTGCTCAGAGTTTTATGGGCAGTTGGTGTACTTTTATGTGTGTGTGTGTGTGTGTGTGTGTGTGTGCGCGCGCGCGTGCTGTATTTTAAAAGCTGGAGAATTAGACTGAGAATACTGCATTGAGTGTTAGGTGCTGGGAAGAGAGTGAGCATACAGGCTCTGGGAAAAACAGTGGGTGGTATGGCTAGAAGGGAATTGGGATAAATTTAAGTCCAGGAGGAATCTCTGCCACAAAGGTTCTTATGAAGTATGATGTAACTCATTAAAGTGGAATGTTTTATAGGGTAACTTCCATGGCTGGGGGTATAGCTCAGTGGTAGAGCATTTGACTGCAGATCAAGAGGTCCCTGGTTCAAATCCAGGTGCCCCCTTTGTTTATTTTCTTTCTTCTTGGTAGCTTCATTAGAAGACTGGGCCTAGGGTGAAGCCAGCAAGGTGCCCAGGCTCAAAATTTAAGGAGATGCTCATCCTCGGGTTTATGTAAGCACCTTGGCTGTTGGTTCCCTCAACAGTAGAGCTATGTGTCCACATAAACGTACCCTTCCTCCGACATATACAGGCACAAACACAGTCACACACCCAGAGACATAGACACACATACCCACACACCAGATGTCCCTCACACACACATAGACCCACACACCATCACGCAGACACACCAACAGACAAAAATTCAAACCCATACACATATGTGCTTTCTCTCTCATTTTAATCATTTTTTATTTTCAATTACAGTTGTACTACATTATTATATTAGTTTCAAGTATACACCCCAGTGATTAGACATCACATAACTTACTAAGTGATCATCCCAATAAATCTCACACCCATCTGACACCATACTTAGTTATTGGAATATTATTGACTGTATTCCCTATGTATATTCTACATTCCCATGACTATTCTGTAACAACCAGTTTGTATTTCTTAATCCCTTTACCTTTTGACCCATCCCCCTAACCCCCTTCCCATCTGGCAATTGTCAAAATGTTCTCTGTATCTATGAGCCTGTTTCTGTTCTGCTTGTTCATTTATTTTGGGTTATTTTTAAGATTCAATTGTTGATAGATATGTACTTATTGCCATTTTATTGTTCATGTTTTTGATATTTTTTTTTCTTCTTCTTAATGAAGACCTCCCCCCTTTTTTTTATATATAATACCGATTGGTGGTGATACACTCCTTTAGCTTTTTCTTATCTGGGAAGCTCTTTATTGTCCTTCGATTCTAGATGATAGCTCTGCTGGGTAGAGTAATCTTGGTTGTAGGTCCTTGCTTTTCATCAATTTAAATATTTCTTGCTACGCCCTTCTGGCTTGCAAAGTTTCTGTTGAGAAATTATCTGACAATCTTAAGGGAGCTCTATTGTAGGTAACTAACTGCTTTTCTCTTCCTACTTTTAAGATTCTCTCTTTGTCATTACCCTTTTGCATTTTAATTATGTGTTTTGATGTGGGCCTCTTTGGGTTCATCTTATTTGGGACACTCTGTGCTTTCTGGACTTGTATATCTATTTCCTTTACCAAGTTAGGGAAGTTTTCTGTTATTATTATTATTATTATTTTTTAAATTTTTATTTATTTATTTTTTACAGGGACAGAGAGAGAGTCAGAGAGAGGGATAGATAGGGACAGACAGCAGACAGGAACAGAGAGAGATGAGAAGCATCAATCATCAGTTTTTCTTTGGGACTCCTTAGTTGTTCATTGATTGCTTTCTCATATGTGCCTTGACCGCGGGCCTTCAGCAGACTGAGTAACCCCTTGCTGGAGCCAGCGACCTTGGGTCCAAGCTGGTGAGCATTTTTGGCTCAAGCCAGATGAGCCCGCGCTCAAGCTGGCAATCTCGGGGTCTCGAACCTGGGTCCTTCTGCATCCCAGTCTGACGCTCTATTCACTGTGCCACCACCTGGTCAGGCTCTGTTATTATTTTTTAAAATACATTTTCAATTTCTTGCTCTCTCTCTTCTCCTTCTGGCACCCCCATGATGCGAATATTGGCATGCTTGAAGTTTTCTCAGAGTCTCCTTACACTATCCTCATTTTTATTTTTTTGTATTTTCCTGAAGTGAGAAGTGGGGAGGCAGAGAGACAGACTCTTGCATGTGCCTGACTGGGACCCACCTGGCATGTTCACTAGGGGGAAATGCTCTGTCCATCTAGGGCATTGCTCCATTGCAATTGGAGCCATTCTAGTGCCTGAGGCGGAGGCTATGGAGCCATTCTCAGCACCTGGGCCAACTTTGCTCCAGTGGAACCTTGGCTGCAAGAGGGGAAGAGAGAGACAGAGAGGAGGGAGAGAGGGAAGGGTGGAAAAGCAGAGGGGCACCTCTCCTGTGTGTGCTGGCTTGGAATCGAACCCAGGACTTCCACATGCCAGGCTGATGTTCTGCTACTGAGCCAGCCGGCCAGGCCCACTCTCCTAATTGTTTTTAGATTCTGTTTTTTTTTTCTTCTGTTCTGATTGGGTATTTTTTGCTTCCTTATATTCCAAATCACTGACTTGATTCTCAGCTACATCTACTCTACTGTTGATTCCCTATAAATTTTTCTTTATTTCGGTTAGTATATCCTTCATTTCTGACTTGTCCTTTTTTATGCCATTGAGGTTCTCCTAGTGTTTTGAACTCTACATCTACTAGATTACTTGTCTCCATTTTGTTTAGTTATTTTTCTGGAGTTTTGCTCTGTTCTTTCATCTGGGACATGTTTCTTTGTCTCCTCATTTTGACAGACTCCCTGTGTTTGTTTCTATGTATTAGGTAGAGCTTCTATGTCTCCCAGACTTTTTAGAGTGGTATAATATAGCAGCTGTTCTGTAGTGCCCAGCGCCACAGCCTCCCCAATCACCCGAGCTACGCCCCTTGAGTGTGTCACTGTGGTGGTGGTTAGGTGGTAGTGCTTCAATGTGGTCTGAAGCTGTTCACTGGGTACACTGGCTCTGGGGCCTCATGGAAAGAGTAGGCCAAGGTCAACCACTACCTGTGTTCTGCCTGGGGCCACTTGGTATGAGCTACAAAGCAATCTGCAGATGGTGGCTACTTGTGCTGAGCTTGGAGGTGACTAGGCAATGCCAAGCTACAAATCAGAGCCTGCTGCTTCTAGTGCCAGGTCTGGGGCCACATAGTGAGAAGTGTAAGGCTTGCTGAGGCCAGATGCTGCTTGTCAGAGAGATTTTATGACAATCTGAAGCATGACCCAAGACAGACCATTACTATTGAAAAGTCACTGGAGCCCTGGCCGGTTGGCTCAGCAATAGAGCGTCAGCCTAGCGTGCAGAGGACCCGGGTTCGATTCCCGGCCAGGGCACACAGGGGAAGCGCCCATTTGCTTTTCCACCCCTCCGCCGCGCCTTCCTCTTTGTCTCTCTCTTCCCCTCCCACAGCCAAGGCTCCATTGGAGCAAAGATGGCCCGGGCGCTGGGGATGGCTCTGTGGCCTCTGCCTCAGGTGCTAGAGTGGCTCTGGTCGCAACATGGCGACGCCCAGGATGGGCAGAGCATTGCCCCCTGGTGGCCAGAGCGTCGTCCCTGGTGGGCGTGCCGGGGTGGATCCCAGTCGGGGGCATGCGGGAGTCTGTCTGACTGTCTCTCCCTGTTTCCAGCTTCAGAAAAAAAAAAAAAAAAAAGAAAAGTCACTGGAAACAACTGGGATAGCGCTGAAAGCTGGGGTGGGGGTGGCAGCTGTCTCTGGGAAGCACCACGGTGGGGCACACAGTGTGACCCAGGAATTGATAGGGTCTCAGATATGGTACCTGCCTGATGGCTCTCTGGGGGAGGGCTTATCAAAGGAACTATGGCTTCTGCCAGCACTTCTGTCTGGGAGAAAGCTGACCCCTCACCCCTCAAAGTTTCATCCTGATGCCGGACAATTCATTTCCTTCCCGTGTGTCGCTGATGCCTTTCAAGCCGCTGCCCCCGCACTGGAGCTCAGAGGAGCTGAATCCCAGCTAGTCTGTCGTTCCTGTGCAGGCTTTTTAAGAGGAACTACCCGGGACTCCAGCGGTCTCCATCTTCCTCAGTCTCCATCCCTGCTGGTTTTATACAGCCAGACGTTTTGGGGCTTTCTCTTCCTGCCTGACACTGGAACCCTGGGTGAGAGGTGGGGGCTGGTGTGGAACTGGGCCCCCTTGCTTCTCAGGGGGTACTTCTGCAGCTGCAATATCCCTCCTAATATTAAACCACCATGGCCTTGGCTGGTTGGCTCAGCGGTAGAGTGTCGGCCTGGCCTGCAGGAGTCCCGAGTTTGATTCCCGGCCAGGGCACACAGGAGAAGCGCCCATCTGCTTCTCCACCCCTCCCCTCCTTCCTCTCTGTCTCTCTCTTCCCCTCCCGCAACCCAGGCTCCATTGGAGCAAAGATGGCCCGGGCGCTGAAGATGGCTCTGTGGCCTCTGCCCCATGCGCTAGAGTGGCTCTGGATGCAGCAGAGCGACGCCCCAAGATGGGCAGAACATCGCCCCCTGGTGGGTGTGCTGGGTGGATCCCGGTGGGGCGCATGCGGGAGTCTGTCTGACTGCCTCCCCGTTTTCAGCTTCGGAAAAATGAAAACAAACAAACAAACAAAAAAACAAACAAAGAAAACCCCACCACACGTGGGGACGCGGCCAGCCCGCGTCCTGCATCTCCACGCCTCCTACCAGTCTCGATATGGCTTCCTTTTAAATTCCCTCGTTGAGGACTTCCATTCTGCTCGATTTCAGGTGGTTCTGCAGGATGGTTGTTCTGTAGTGTAGCTGTCATTGTGATGTGGTTGTGGGAGGAGGCAAGTGCTGTGTTTACCCACCCTGCCGTCCTGACCGGAAGTCCCGTGCTTTCCTCGTGTCTACTGTATTTCCCCTTTCCTCTACATGCAATCTTATGAACCAGGCCTTTTCTATTTTCCTTTCTTCAATCACTTTCTCTTTTAATAGTTTTAGATTTTCAGAAGAGTTATAAAGACGGTAGAGAGAGGTCCCATATCCCCTTCATTCAGCTTCCCCTCCTGCCACCATCTTTCCTAACCATGGCGTATTTATCGAAATTATGAAATAACCAGTGCAACACCCTTAAGCAAACCAAAGACTTCATTAGATATTCACATTTCACCAATTTTTCCAGTAATGTCTTTTTTCTGTTTCGGGATTCAGTCCAGGATACTAGGTTACATTGAGTCAAATATAACATGTCTTTCATTTCCTTCAATCTCCAAGTTTCTCAGTCTTGTGTGTGGTTTTTTTTTTTTTGTTGTTGTTGTTGTTTTTTTGTAACCTTAACACTTTTTGAAAATAAATCCTGGTCTGATATTTTGTAGAATGCCTTCACTTTGGGTGTTTTCTCACGATTAGACAGAGGTTATGGATCTGGGGGAAAAAATATCACAAAGTTGCTGTGCCCTTGTTGTTACATCTTGTTGGGGGCTGGGAGAAAAATACTGCAGCGATTTCAGAGTTTGCGACATTGTAAAATGTCTAAGGGTCTGGTGTCTGCCAGTCATTAGGATATGCCTTCTAAAGTGAGGGACGCCACACGGCACAAAGCACATCACTTGGTAAGTCTCTTTGGATTTTGGTGGCAATGTATTTGGATGTGCTGCTCTGGTGTATTTACTAGACAACAATAGCCCCATAAGAGTGCCAGGTTGTTTTATGGGTCCCAGAGCAAGAAAGGGGTCTGTCTCAGTCCAGCCTGTGGGGAAATCTGTCCCTGCATGTGGGCATTGTGACTTAGTATCGAAAGTGTAAGTGGCAACTCTAGTTTTATTCATTCGCTTTTTCTTTGTTTCTATGGCACATTGAATTTATCTCTCTTTTATGTTATTTGTTTCTCTTATGTCTGTTGTCATTGTTTATATATCTGTTAATCTTGGTGGTAACAACCCTGAAATCTCAGAAACTTACTGCTGTGAAGATTTGTATTTGTATTCACGCAAGGTCTGACACAGGTCTGGTGGTCCTACTCCCTCTTGTAGCTGTGACTTCTAGCAAAATGTGGCCTCTAGGGCCATTGGTCCAAGAGTAGAGAGGGGTGGAGGAGTCTCTTCAGTTCACAATGGCCTTAGCCCAGGGGTAACATGCATCACTTCTGCTCACAGTTCATCGGACAGGTCTAGTCACTAGGCCCAAACTCATTGCAATGAAGGCTCCAAAACTAAGAAAGCATTTGGATACTTGGTCAGTAATAATTTTCTCTGTCATAATCCACCTTACCCACTCCAGTATGGGCTATTAGATGGTGACACTTCTTTCTGATTCTTCTTGTTACCACCAGTGACTGGCAAGTAACTTGCCCATTGTAGGAACTCAGAAAGTATGTGATGAATAACAGATATTAGCTCACTGAGTGATTAAATAAATGAATGACAAAGGATATATAAACAAACTATCTTTTAAAATTATTTGGAAACTAATTTTATTATAAGGCAAGAGTTATACTTCTCACATTTAAAAAACAACTTGCTGCTGCTTTTCTAAACAATCTCTTAAAAAGGTTCATCTTTTATTGAAGAAGATGTTTGTCTGTGCCCATCAAGTAAAACACAGAGTAAATGTTTTTTTACCAGTTTGTTTTACTACTTTAAAAAATAAATGTTTACTACTTTGCTACTCTTTCTAAAACTGTCCACATGGCTTTTACCCATTATAATGTCAAAATACTTTTTTTTTTTTTTTTTGTATTTTTCTGAAGTTGGAAACAGAGAGACAGTCAGACAGACTCCTGCATGCGCCCAACCAGGATCCACCCGGGATACCCACCAGGGGGCGATGCTCTGCCCATCTGGGGCATCACTCTGTTGCAACCAGAGCCACTCTAGCACCTGAGGCAGAGGCCATGAAGCCATCCTCAGTGCCCTGGCCAACTTTGCTCCAATGGAGCCTTGGCTGCGGGAGGGGAAGAGAGAGACAGAGAGGAAGGAGAGGGGGAGGAGTGGAGAAGCAGATGGGCACTTCTCCTGTGTGCCCTGGCCGGGAATCGAACCCGGGACTCCTGCACGCCAGGCTGACGCTCTACCACTGAGCCAACTGGCCAGGGCCTCAAAATACTTTTAAATGTATATTGAAGACTATAGGAGGGAATAAAATGTAGTTGGATCTTCACCACCGTCTTTTTTAAACCTTTGGTTTTTTTTATAGGTGATTGTGTTTGTACATGTGAGTATATGTTTTATGTGAGTATGTGAGTAAATATTTATTAAACAAAAGTGTATCAGCCATATCTTAGGCAAAATCTCAGGTTCTCCTGGCCTTGACTATCTCTGAGGCCCTTGGCCAGCTCTTCTACCCTAGCTGCCATGGGGGTAAGCAAGTATATGTGGCCTCTGTCCACTCCTTTCAGGCACCACCCTCCAGTCCTTTCCCTGCTGTGTATGCTGGAGGCTACTTCCCTCCTACTCTTGGTTTCCGTCTTGCTTTTGAGATGTGAGAGGCCTTGAGACCCAGCTGGTGCCCCCACACGCAGAATCTGGAAGTGTTGAGGAGTTAATGAATGCATCATGGGAAAAAGCTTTCACCAGTGAGATACAGAACCAAGGGCTAGCGTCTTCTCCTCCCTGCCTTAGGACAGACTGTCCTGGATATAACAATTCTGACTTCCTCCAGAGAGACAGATTATGAGATCAAGCAATCCATTTCGGTTGCACTCCTTCCCAAATGATGGCCAGCTTGGAAATGCACCTTTGCATCAACTAACCCTTTTTTCCCTGCCTCACTGCCGTTCACCTCCCTCCTGCTTCCTGGGATTGCACTTTCTGGAGACTAACAACAGCACTTAAGCTTTTGCCTCCAGCTCTAAGTTCTGGGGTATCCAGATAGAGCAGACAGTCAGGATGCTCTTTCAATGTTCTCTCCAGCCTTTACTACAATAGTTGTAAATTCAGCCTGGCCAGGTTCAAACTGCCAGCACTTGCATTTCTTCCCCTGAGGATTTTTTTTCTGGGGGAGGGGAGGGTTGGGAAGGCAGCCAGAACCTATTCTACAACTGTTCAAGGCAAGCTGGACATGTCAGAGAATTAATGCCCCTGGTAGCATCACGCAAACAATGACTGACAAAGCACTGTTTAAATGCCCTGGAGTCCTTAGGTCAGGGGTCCCCAAACTACGGCCCTCGGGCCGCATGCGGCCCCGTGAGGCCAGTTATCCACCCTCCCACCCCCTGCACTTTCAGAAGGGGCACCTCTTTCATTGGTGGTCAGTGAGAGAAGCATAGTTCCCATTGAAATACAGGTCAGTTTGTTGATTTAAATTTACGTGTTCTTTATTTTAAATATTATATTCTCGTTTTGTTTTTTTACTTTAAAATAAGATATGTGCAGTGTGCATAGGGATTTGTTCATAGGTTTTTTATAGTCTGGCCCTCCAACGGTCTGAGGGACAGTGAACTGGCCCCCTGTGTAAAAAGTTTGGGGACCCGTGCCTTAGGTCTTCGGAGAACCGAGCCAGGATGCGATTTACCTGGCTCCAGGCTTCGCAGGAGAATGAAGTCGGTGCGGGTCAGTAGTGACTTTCATGGCAATGAAACACTTATTGGCTGCTTTCCCTGTCACCTCACTCCCCCTCTCCTCTACCAGTGTGGCCTGTAGTCATCAAAGTAAGCTACTTGATCTTGAATTATTGGGTTCTCTGGGAACCCAAACAAAGACAGCTCAGATATAATTTTAAAAATTATTATAAACTATTTTTTTTCATTTAATAATATATCCTGCACACGATGTGAAATATTTTAAAACTTGTCTGAAATATGAGTTTTAAATGCTGCGTGACAGTTACCATATGGATTGTACTAATAATAAGCTGGACATTTCAGTTGTGTCCAGTGTTCCTATCCAAGGCTAATTAACTCCACGCCAAACAGATCTAGACAGGCTGTGTCTCTGGGGTCAGAGTTGCAAATAAATAAACCCCAAATGGGTCATTTTTCACATATTAGGAAAGAAATAATCAATATAGAGAATTCCTCTGACCTTTTTGATGTTTTATGAAGGTTGCCATATGGCAGGGGTACTTTGGAGAAAAATACAAAGAATTTTGATTATATTCTACCTTAAAAGGAAGTAAATGGCATCCAAAATTTTTCCATTAAACAAGGTACCATTTCTACCATCTTTGAAAAGAATTGGAAGCTAAAGCTCATGGTGTGATACTTTGCTACCTGGTGGGTTTTGTTTCACTGGGGAGGGGGCACATTGGGCTTGTTGCTCACAAATGGATCTCTCTTTCTCTTTCTCTGTTTTACAGCGGATAACTTCTAAAGCTTTATTTTAGCTCCGTGAATGATTTGGGGCCAGTTAACTAACCTCTGGAATCTCTGTGTTGTTTTCATTTTTTCATTGGGAATAACAATAGTAATCCCCTTACTATGTGTGAGGTCAGCATTATATACTTCCTATAATGTCAATGAGTACATAGTAACTGCTCAATAAATGAGAGCAGATATTTCACAGTGACTTTCTTTTCAATGGTAAAAATTGTAGCACAGAGTGGAGGGTGGAACTTAATAAACAGGAAGTGGATATGGGGTGGGACACGCAGCTACCCAGTTAGATTCAGGGAATATGAATGGTTCTCTGCTCAAAGATGTTTCCTTTACACATTCTTCCTGCTATGATGGACTTGCTCCCAAAGTCCTTCCTCATCCCAGCCCTTCAGTGCTTCTCAGAGTGCCCAGGAGTATCACCAACACCTGGGAACTGGTTAGAAATGCAGATTACTGGGTTCCTCTTTTGATCTTGTAATCAGAATCTCATCGGGGGGTGGGAGCACTATTCTGTGTTTTAAAAAGCTGCTGATGCACATTAAGGTTTGAAAATCACCTGACATGAAGCCCTTAACCGGGCCTGCCCAGCCCCTCCTCCCATGGCCGGGCCTGGGGCTCTGCTGGAGTCAGGCTTCCCCTCTTATCATCTTCATCCTGAGATGGTGCTATTTGTTCTGTCTCCATTTTGACTGCTCATCTTTTGAATTACAGATATCTGCCATGAGATGTGAGTTCTGTTTGTCCCTTGGTCCCTATGTCTGGTGGCTCCAGACATCTCGTCCTTGTGCACTTGAGCCCCCGAGACCTCATTCTGCCTGGAGCCAGCCAAGGAGCCAACATTTCTACTAGGTTTGGGCCCCTGCTGGAGGACTGGCCCATTATTAGCCCAACTTCCAGGCTCGGTCCTGCCCAGGTTCTCCATCAATTGGACTCCAAGTCAGGGGGAATGTAAGGACCTCTGAATTTATAGCCCTGCCTCTAGGACTCACACGAACAAGTGGTTCCTCTTGCATTTGCTACCCTAATTCCCACGTTGGCATTCCTGTCTTGGCTCCTAGCTCGGTGCCCCACTTTTTTCTGGGGCTGGAGTCCCTCTTGCCTCTTACTACTTCTAGTGGCTGAAATCGTGTTCCTCTTAGCATGTTAGTTATCTATTGCTGCATAAAAATTTACTGCAAAACTTAATAGCTAAAAACAACAATAAACATTCATTATCTCTCACAGTTTCTGAGGGGAAGGGATTCAGGAACAGCTTTGCTAGGTGGTTGTGGCTCAGGGTCTCTCATGAGGTTGAAGTCAAAGTATGGAAAGGATGAAGGCTTGACAGCCAATGGGCATGCTGCTTTCAAGGGAGCTCACTGACACGCTGGCAAACTGATGCTTGCTGTTGGTGAGAGTCCTCAGCTCTTTGCCATCTAGACTTCCTTCACATGACTGCTTGAGTATCCTCATGACATGGCAGCTAGCTCTTCCTATGAGTGCTCTGAGAGAGTAAAGCATGCTTTGTAAAATCTAGTTCTTTAAATCATAAACCATCATTTTGTCACATCTTATTTGTTAGAAGCAAGTCATTAAGGTTCATCTACACTCAAGGGAAGGAGAATTGAGCTGTATCTTCTGAAGGAAGAAGTGTCAAATAATTCATGGGGCCCTGACCAGGCGGTGGTGCAGTGGATAGAGCGTCGGACTGGGATGCGGAAGACCCAGGTTCGAGACCCCAAGGTTGCCGACTTGAGCGCGGGCTCATCTGGTTTGAGCAAGGCTCACCAGCTTGGACCCAAGGTCACTGGCTCAAGCAAGGGGTTACTCGGTCTGCTGAAGGCCCACAGTCAAGGCACATATGAGAAAGCAATCAATGAACAACTAAGGTATTGCAACGAAAAACTAATGATTGATGATTCTCATCTCTCTCCGTTCCTGTCTGTCTGTCCCTATCTATCCCTCTCTCTGACTCTCTCTCTGTCTCTCTAAAAAAATAAAATAAAATAAAAAAATTCATGGGCATATTTTAAAACTACTACAGTCAATCTTTGGGGAAAGCTTCCTGCCACGTACCACCAAATTCTTAAAATGTTCTGCTGGCCCATTCTAGATTTAAAATCTTTGCTGTGGCCAGGTGTCCAGTATCACCCACCAGATGGAGAGCCCCCCACCTCACCCTGACTTTCCTGTAAATCTATTTCCAGTACTCAATCCAGGCTGGTATTGATATCCAAGGGGTTATCTCTTTATAATGATAAGATTTAGTAATCTATTGAACATCTACTGTGTGAATTGATAATTGGTACATTTGGCCATCCCCTAATTACTTGTTTCTAACCTGGTGAGTCTGACATGTCCTAACATGTCAATAAGAGATTAATTTGAGTTAAGAAGTTTGAACTTTTTGTATGTTAACCAGGCTCAGAGCTGCCGCACGAATACATGCAATTAGAATATAACGCAAAGGTGCTCAGCGGAGAGGGTGAATATGGAAGGGACCCAGCCCACACTCCACCAGCCAACCTAGTCTGGACTGCATGTACCTAGAGGAAAGCCAGCATTTTTCCAATGTGCACAAAGGTGCCATAGATTTGCTGAGCATTAAACCCTGGGGGCTCATTTTCACTGAGGTGTGTATGGGCTAGCAGTGGTTCTAGTTGGGTGTCTCTTTGTTGCACACAACAGAAACCCAATTCACACTGGTTTTAGCCAAACAGGAGTTTAAGTGAAAAGTCTAGGTTTCATATTTGGCTTCCAATATGGCTGGATCCAGGCTCCTAAGTCATGTTACCAGGAATCTGTTTCTCTCCTTTCTTCAGATCTGCTTTTTTTCGGTGTTAACATTATTCTCAGGAAAATTCTCTCAAGGTGGTTGCAAGTTGACTAAGTTTACCTCCTTCCTTTTAGCCACCTCAGGACAACAGGAGGGTTTCTAGTGTTTCTAGTCCTCTGATTAAGTCTCATTGGAGTTTTTGAATCAGTCATGTGGCAATGGCCATAGAATTCTCTGATTTCACCCTTTGTAATGCTGGGCAGTTGGTTCTGGTCCATTCAAACCACACTAAGATTAGGAGGGGGTGATATCTAAAGGAAAAAAAAAATGAAAGAGGCCTGGCCAAGTGGTGGCATAGAGTATAGAACATTGTCCTAGGATGCTGAAGACCCAGGTTTGAAATCTCGAGGTCGCCAGCTTGAGCACTGGCTCACCAGCTTGAGCGTGGGTTTGATGGCTTGAATGTGGGATCATAGACATGACCCCATGGTCACTGGCTTGAGCCCAAGGTCGCTGGCTTAAAGCCAGGGTTGCACACTTGAACCCGGGTCACTGACTTGGCTAGAACTCCCCTGGTTAAGGAATGCATGAGAAGCAATCAATAAACTAAGGCGCCACAACTATGAGTTGACGCATCTCATCTCTCTCCTTTCCTGTCTTTCTCTGCAAAAACAAACAAACAAACAAAAAACTAGATATTGATACAAAGCTGCTACATCCACTGACTAGGTTCATGCTTTGGTGTGACTAGTCATCACGGAGCCAAATTGTAGAAAGGAAACTGAGAAGATGATAAGGAAAAAGTGTGGGTTTTGCTTCTAATCTTGTGGCATTCCAGGTTATCCTCAGGTTCCTTCCAGGTTCCTGTCTCCATGAATTGAGAAGTGATCCCGTAGCTCAGCTTGACTCTCAGTGTCAGCAGTCTAGCCCTGATCTCTCCTGGAGCCTCTGGACTTTCTTTATTCCACGTTGTTACCCACCTGGCCTTGGCCAGGGCTCCCTGCAGCGCGCTGCAGCCTGGGTCCAAGAACCTCATGGTACACTTTGCATGTGCCACTCCTGGAAGTCACTGGCTTTTTCCTTTCTTGTTCTCATGCTGCCTCACTTCTGAGTTTGTTTCTGGGGAGCAGGAGCTGATATATCTACAGGTCAAGACTCTCCCAAAGGGAGCCCACAGAGCATTCTTGTCATTCACGGGAGGTAGGTTGACCCACCTGAGAAAGGGCCAGGAGACAGCTCAGAACTCTAGTTCCCTGAGAAATGCCAGCTGGTTGTGCAACCTCTCAGAATCCAAAGGTTTGATGTCAAAGCAGGAAACAGTCACTTGAGTTTCTCCTATTTCAGGCCTTATGCTTTGGGGTGTCCCATTCTTGGTTCAGAGCCCTAAGCCAGTCAACTGCGTTTTTCTCTTTACAGTAATAGTTAAGGAATGGAGTCACAACCTCAGCACGACCAATGCTTCTCAAAAAGACTTTTTCTGGTTCTTTTGGGAAAGGGCTTCTTTTTTTGTTTACTTCCGGTAGACTTTGAACCTACAAGTAAGCAAAGGCTGGAGGTTTTCTCGTCAACTGAAAACCATAGGAGTAGTCTTCTCCGAGGATGGAGCTGCTTCTGTAAAGGAAGTTAGTCTAAGAATGGAGAGAAAAACCCAAGACCTGCTGATATGATTGCAGTCCTTGGAGCAAGTCACTCCAGAAGCTAGACAACCCCTGGACTCATCAGTCAGGAGATCCAGAAAATTCCCTGTTCATCATGTTTTCTGTCACCTGCAAACAAAAGATTCCCAGTGAACGCATCTCGATACCACACTGCTCAGACGATTTCAGAGGCCCAGGAAGACCTGGGTGCTGCTCTTCATACCCAAAGCCTGTCTTTCTTTTTTTTTTTTTTTGTATTTTTCTGAAGCTGGAAACGGGGAGAGACAGTCAGACAGACTCCCGCATGCGCCCGACCGGGATCCACCCGGCACGCCCACCAGGGGCGACGCTCTGCCCACCAGGGGGCGATGCTCTGCCCCTCCGGGGCGTCGCTCTGCTGCGACCAGAGCCACTCTAGCGCCTGGGGCAGAGGCCAAGGAGCCATCCCCAGCGCCCGGGCCATCTTTGCTCCAATGGAGCCTTGGCTGTGGGAGGGGAAGAGAGAGACAGAGAGGAAGGAGGGAGGGGGGTGGAGAAGCAAATGGGCGCTTCTCCTATGTGCCCTGGCTGGGAGTCGAACCCGGGTCCCCCGCACACCAGGCCGACGCTCTACCACTGAGCCAACAGGCCAGGGCCCTGTCTTTCTTACGCATGAAACCCTCACATCAGAATTCCAGTGAGTCCCTCCACCCTGCTGCGCCTGTTTCTCTCTTTATAAATCTGTGATAATAAGACATGCCACCCACTACGTATGGAGGTTGTAGACTCTTTAGAACACTTGTGAAATTCTTTGTTTTTACAAAATGTTAACAAAAGAGCACTGTGCATTAATATCTCTTACTCTGGATTTTTCTGCCTTAAAAAAAGAAAACTCCTCCGCAGAATAAAAGATGTCTTTTGTTAAAAAAAGAAATAAAGGCCAATTATCTAGATTCACTTTTTAAGGTATAGGCAGCTAAACTAAAAATATCCCCCTCTGTGGGGGGAGGTGGGAAAGTTCGGGGTCAAACTGGTTCTTTCTTTCCTGTTCTCTCACTTTTCTTCCCCTGTCTTCCTAAATGTTGACCTTGGGGTATCTGGTACTGTAAGGAAATGCAGTTATGAAGAAAACCCCAATGCTGGGGAGATATTAACTTAATTTTGTTTTAAATCTCAGTTTTTCACCAACTGGTATTATTTTGAGGAAATACTTCATTGATTTGCATGAGTCAAGTAGACTTACCATGGAGGAAATTAACAATATGATCCAGGCGCCAGGACGGAAAAGGGGGATGGAAATGTATTGGGAAGAAAGAGGACAGATAGAGAGGATGAGCTGAGGAGGGAAGGTGACATGAATCGAGATAGAAACTGTACTTGGACCAAACTTAGATGGTGATGTCAAAATTTGGTTAGATAATAGAATATTGGTAGGTTTGTCAGATTTAGTAAATAAAAACACAGGGCACCCTGTTGAGTCTGAATTTTAGATAAATAATAAATACTTAAATTTTTTTTTTTTTTGTATTTTTCTGAAGCTGGAAACGGGGAGAGACAGTCAGACAGACTCCTGCATGCACCTGACCGGGATCCACCCGGCATGCCCACCAGGGGCGACGCTCTGCCCACCAGGGGGCAATGCTCTGCCCCTCCGGGGCGTCGCTCTGTCGTGACCAGAGCCACTCTAGCGCCTGGGGCAGAGGCCAAGGAGCCATCCCCAGCGCCTGGGCCATCTTTGCTCCAATGGAGCCTTGGCTGCGGAAGGGGAAGAGAGAGACAGAGAGGAAGGGGGGGGTGGAGAAGCAAATGGGCGCTTCTCCTATGTGCCCTGGCCGGGAATCGAACCCAGGTCCCCCGCACGCCAGGCCGACGCTCTACCGCTGATCCAACTGGCCAGGGCAATTTTTTTTTTTTTTAGCAAGGGAGACAGAGACAGAGAGAGACAGAGACAGAAAGAGAGACAGAAACAGAGAGAAGGACAGATAGGGACAGATAGACAGGAAGGGAGAGAGATGAGAAGCATCAATTTTTCATTGTGGCATCTTAGTTGTTCATTGATTGCTTTCTCATTTGTGCCTTGATTGGAGGGCTCCAGCCGAGCCAGCAACTGACTGCTTGCTCAAGCCAGCAAGCTTTGGGCTCAAGTCAGTGATCAGGAGGTCAAGTCTATGATCCCACACTCAAGCCAGGGACTTCGGGGTTTCCAACCTGGGTCCTCTGCATCCCATGCTGACACTCTATCCACTGCACCACCACCTGGTCAGGCAATACTTTTTAAATTATACATGCAATCTTTCAATGTAAGATAATGGGGATTTTCCTTTGCTAGGATCACTGGGTTATTTTGCTAGCATTCTGGAACCTACAGGTGAAACTGACTCCAGCTTGTATCTTGAGTTCCTGAAACTTCTTGACTCTTCCTTGTTTCAACAGATGCCTTTGGTTAACTGAAGTGATCACATATTCCTTCTGAGTTTTATGCCTGTATTTCTTTTTCATTCTTTTTAAAAAACAAAAAAACCAAAAAGTTTTAAATACACACAAAAGTGGAAATTATAACTAACTTCCATCATCCTGTTTGAAGAACTGTCAACATTCTGTCAATGTTGTTTCATATCTTCTCCTCTACCCCTCCCCCCCAATATTGAAGGAGTGTTTAAAAAAAAATCCCAAACTTTATGTCATTCTTAAATGCTATATTTCTTCTTAAATTTTATAATTTATATCCAGTTATTAAGCATATTTGATCTGTTTAATATTGCCAAAATCCCACTTTTTACCAGTCTCTCTTTTTATTAAATAGTAAATATGAAATAATGATCTCTCCCTTTGTTAACACCAGCTGGTAGCTAGATTTTGATGGGGAAAGAGAGCAATGAGAGAGGACATTATTATGTTTTATAAAACTTGGAAGTCCTGCTTCAGTAAGAAGCTTCAACATTCCATTTACAATTTGGACACCCCAGATGATTGCCCAGCTAAAGAGATTACCACTCCCAACCTGCCCCACAGAGGAAGGAAGAACAGGTTTTTCCAGCCCCCTAGGGTAAAACTAATTCATAAAAACTGTGAGGGAAGGGGTTCTGTGTTTCCACTTTAAGGCATGTGCAGTGGAAGCCATAATGGCAGTCTTAGAGGTTTGTCAATCTAGCCTAGAAGGAGGATCTGATTGGTTAGGGGGAAGAACCAACACAAGCCTGCAAAATTTTAAAGAAACTGATTGGTTAGCTTAAAGGAAAGCTAGTCGTTCCCAGCCTGAAAATATAAACATAGGCTTAGCAAAGCTCACTCTCTTCCTGTTTGGAAACAAGTTTGCTCTGTGCACTCTTACTCATTTGCCGAGTCTCAAAGCAGCAGCCATGCTGTGTGGGCTGGCAGTTCGACATTCTCTAAGTACAGTCTTTGAGCAGCACCTGGACTGGGCTGAACTTTGATATAGGCTAAGTCATGGTGCAAAATATCTGGACTTTTTGGTCTTTATACTGGACTTAACAAAAACAAGATTGGATTTTTTTCTTGGCAGGACAGACAGAGATAAGACATTGAAAGCCTGTGAGCACCTTCATTTTCAACCCAAATAAAACCTACTGCAAAAGCCTAAGTTTAAGGGCAGGGGCTGTCGCTGTCATGGCCATGCACATGCAGGTTCCCATTAGATTCAAGCAGATGGTAAAGAAACCGCAGAGCCAAAAACTGGTGGGTCATTCCTTTATTCTAGCCTCGCACCTGGTAAACAAGTAAAAACACACAGGGCTCCAAAACTCACTCATTCAGAGCTCACAAAGCTACTGATACATCCAGGTTTTCCTAGAATCAAACCCCCCCCCCCACCAGTCTAAGTCACCTCTGGTTCCCCATCTGGCAACATGGCTTCTTATGCTGCAAAACTGGCTTCTCTCTCCTTCCCTTCCATCTTGGCTTCTTCTTCTTCTTCTCCTTCTTCCTCCTCTAAAAAACTACCTGGGCCCACACAGACCCCTCCTCTAGCAACATTGTATAACAGTGGACCTTCCCAAACAGGAAGGTAATTAGAAGTTTCACCTGGGCAGTGCCATTCATATGGGCAGTGCCATTTTTAACAATAGAAATGAGCAAACTAAAAAATAATATTTTATAAACTCACTTGCCCAACATTCCACCCCTTTTGCTCACTTTGCAATTCACATCACAGGCATTCCTGTGCAAGGAATTAGGCACATCACACAAACAAATTACAGCAACAGCACAAGTCATACAATTTCAACAATTACAAAGGTGTCCTTCACCAGAGTTTCCCCCTCTGCCCATGAGGGTCTTATTGTCCAAAAGCCATATGTCCATCCAACATGGGAGCTGGTGCCCCATCTGGTCACATTCCAAGAATCAGCCCACACACATGGGGCCTCAGGCATCCCCCCTCATCTCTGCCATCCTGGCAGCTCTTAAGACATTGTCCCAAGGAGGAGCATGTGGCAATGGCAGCCAGCATTTCCACCTTTGCTCCAGAGAGCACTGTGCCATCCATTCCTTTGTCCCACAAACCTATCAGGGGCTTAGTAGTTACTCTTTGCTACTGGGCTTTTACCTTCTGAAGTTTGCGGACAGCAGTTTCAGCTCGATTCTACTCATCCTCAGAAGAGGAGCTGGAAACGTCAGCTCCTGCCAACTGAGATCCACTCTGCCTGCCTGGCTCCATCTTAGGCTCCTGTGGCTGCCGGCTCTCATAAAGCTGAACCCACAGTTGTTCCTCCAACAACTGCTCCGCCAAGGTTCAACTTCTAGGGCAAACTGCAACTCATGAACCTGTAATTCCTTCTCCAGAGACTGCTCCATTTCCTGGCGCAACTCATGAACCTGGTCAGCCTCCTTCTCCTGTGCTAGCTCCAGTTTCAGGATCTGCATCTCTTTCTCCCATGGCCATTCCAACTCCTTCCGTTGCTGCTCGGTTTGCAATTCATCCTGGAGCTCTCAACCTCGGGCAGTCTTTTTCACAGAGCTCTCGGTTCCCTCTCGCAGGGCTGTAAAAATCAGCCAGCCCATGGTGCCCAAAAGGACAGCCATGGGGAGCCATAACAGCAACCAGTCCTCTACCCCACTCCTCAAGAGTGGTGGTGGCTCCGTACCAAGCTGATCCAAATCCTGCCAACTACGCAAATTGTAAGGCCAGGGGCTGCTGCCATCATGGCTATGCACATGCAGGTTCCCATTAGATTTGGGCAGAGGTAAAGAAAACTGTGGAGCCAAAAACTGGTGGACCATTCCTTTATTCTAGCCTCGTATCCGGTAGGTGAGTAAAAACACACAGGTCTCCAAAACCCACTCATTCAGAGCTCACAAAGCTACTGACACATCTGGGTTTTCCTAGAATCAAAGGCCCCACCAGTCTAAGTCACCTCTGGTTCCCCATCTGGCAACATGGCTTCTTATGCTGCAAAACTGGCTTCTCTCTCCTTCCCTTCCACCTTGGCGGCTTCTTCTTCTTCTTCTTCTTCTTCTTCTTCTTCTTCTTCTTCTTCTTCTTCTTCTTCTTCTTCTTTCTTTTCTCCTTCTCCTTCTTCTTTTTCTTCTTCTTCTTCTTCTTCTTCTTCTTCTTCTTCTTCTTCTTCTTCTTCTTCTTCTTCTTCTTCTTCTCCTTCCTCTTCTTCTTCTTCCTCCTCTAAAAACTACCTGGGCCCATGTAGACCCCTCCTCCAGCAACATTAGCATAACAATGGACCTTCCCAAGCAGGAAGGTAATGAGCCGTTTCATCCAGGCAGTGCCGTTCATGTGTACAGTACCATTTTTAACAATAAAAGTGAGCAAACTCAAAAATTATATTTTACAAAAAAAAAAAATTATATTTTACAAATTCATTTGCCTAACACTAAGCTTCTCCAAGTGTGGGTCCCCTAAAATGATTTTTATGTGACACTGTATACAAACTCCACTTCAGCTGGCATCAGTTCATCTTCATAAGATAATATTTCTTTGTTTTGTTGCCTTAGAGCATCCCTGTAGTTCGTGATTTCTCCTAACTCTGGCAGCCTGTTCAAGCCTCAAGGAATTTATTGTGCATTGTGCTGTGGAGTCTGTGGTGGAAGGAAGGAAGAAAGGTGGGCATAAGTATTTTGGCTTTTTCTGAAACTTCTTTTCTATGCGAAATACTAATCTTGTCTCTTTTTACTCTTAACTTCATGCATTATGCAAGTCTATACTTTTCAGGCTAACTATTGGATTCTCTGATTTAGCAATTAAATACTTCTAGGAGTAGGTTTGAAGAAGCTGAGAAGAGGACAATGGTTCTCAGACTTTCATGTGCACAGAATCCCCTGGAGGCCTCTGAAACTCCCTCCCCTCCAGTTTCTGCTTCAGTGGGCCTGAGGTGAGCTCTGAATTTGTATTTCTACAAGTTCCCAGGGGATGAGTTCCTGGTTGTCAGGGAGCCCTCCATGAGAACCACTGGTATAGTAACATTTTAGTTATATGAACCTTAAGAATTATTCTGTGATCTTGGGCAGGTTACTTAACCTCTCAGATTTAGTGATCAACCAATGTTTATTCCTTCTTCTTTTCCAGGAATGATTTGCTACTTTGAAGAGCAAGGCCTCACTTTTCCTTTGAGTTGCTTTGTCAGTGGCTCAGCTCATTTCAGTGGTTTAGACTGTATTCACCTCTCAGAACCCAGTTGCATCTCTAGTGGAGAGCTTTGGGTAAACAAGAATAAATGTTGAACTCAGAAGATTATACTCCAGTTCCTGTAGAGAGGGAATGAGGAGGAGATAGGTTTAGTCCATTCATTCGGCAAATATCTACTGAGCATCTACCATGTGCCAAGGTTCCAGCTGCTAGAGACACAGCTAGACTGAATCATTGTCTTTAGGGAATTTGCATTCTAGTGGGGTGAATAAAAAGGAAACGATCTTGGTGGGTCCCTAATAGAATACAAAGAACACTGTGGTGGGTCAGTAAAATAATCATTTGTAATATCCTCTGCCAGTTCTGGAGACCAGAAGTTCAAAGCCAGTTTCACTGTGTGTAAGGCTGGTGGTTGTGGCCATGCAGATGCCCATTGGATTCGGGCAGATGGTAGAGAAATAGTGAAGCCAGAAAGTGGTGGGCCATTTTGTTTATTAAAGTCTCCCAATGGCGGATGAGCAAACAGGCAGGGAAGACTGCTTCCCTCTCAGTCAGGACTCCCAAGCTCCCCATCACTCTGACTCACTGGACTCACAGGCCCCCCCACCAGTCTCAGCAGGGCTCCCAAGGCCCTCAGCACTCTCCAGCAAAACAGGCCAGGTGGCAATACCCCATTTTCCAGCAAACAATAGCAAACAACTGCCCCTCCCCATGGAGGCAGGCAATGCAGGCAATCCCTAATTTGCAACCTGCCGCCCTGAGGGCAAGCACCTACAGCCTTCCATAGACTAAACACAAGGCGCTGCCCCAATACAAGCCAGCAAACCTAAAAAACACTTATTACAAACTTGTTTGCCCAACACTGTGTTAAAGGCAAAGTGTTTGCAGGTCCACAGTCTCTAGCAGCGAATCTGTCTCCTTGTCTTTTCCAGCTTCTAGAGCTGCATTCCTTGGCTCGTGGTCCTTTTCTCCATCTTCAAAGCTACAAGTGTAGTGTCTTTAAATCTTTCTTCTCCCCCTGTTGAATCAGTAACTGAAGGTAGTTTGGGGGCAGTGAAGAATATAGATGGACGGTGGAAGATGATCTGGGCAGGGTGGGAGAAACGTCTGAAAACTGTGATTACTGTCTGCCACAGGCTCCCATAAAGTGTGGTCAGGCAGCAATAATAAGCATTTATTGGGTGGTCTCCACATGCCAGGTGTTTCTTGAGCATTCCTACTTTAATTCTCATGATGATCCTTTGATGGAGGAACTGCTTTACTCATGGCAAAAACTGAGGTTCAAAGTTCAACTTCCCTAGAGTCACATGGCTAGTAAGTGGGAACAGCAGGGTTACGCGTGTTACCAAACAAAATTCAACGGAGTGAATTTGAAGATCCTTGGCTTCATTAAGCAATTTATAATCAGGCAGCATCACATCTTCTGGGGGAAGGGTATGGCAAGGGTTTTTATCTTGCAGATTGCCTTTTTTTTGATGGGGGATGGAGAAGGCCCACATGGCAGATTACCCCATTGGTGTTGACCAGCAAATTCCACAATAGTTGATTAAGATTATGTTTCCAGTAGAGATTGTGTTAAACCTAATCCGGAGGGACCTGAAACATTGAAGGCACGAACAAAGTCCGTCGATTCCACACCAAAGCTTTATTGTCTAGCTTGGCCAAGCGGCGGCAACTCCGACAGAAGTCTGAGGGAGAGCGCGCCGGCCCTTTGTTCTACTTGGTTTTTATAGTTTTGTAAGTACAGAAGCAAAAATTGTAATTAGGAGCCCTTTACCACTATTGGTTATATAGTCATATGTCCTTTAACGTGATAGGACCATGTTCAATTCGCAAGACATACATCCTTTTGGAGAAAACAAAATTTACAAATCAACACAATGGTAGAAAGATGTCTCTTTACATATTAAAAGGCATTCCTATACTTTCTACTGTTCATCCGCTATCTCTCTGTCCAGAGTCACACGTATTAACCACACGCATTTACATAGGAGAGGTAGTTTCCTTGGGGACAAATGCCCGCAAATGGCTCATTGCTATAAGAAAAGGTTTATTTTGGCTTTTCTCTCCCTGTACCTGGCTAGCCATTCACCCCTTTCCCCACAGGCGTGGTGGAATGTCTGGGAATCCATGTTTTCCTCCCCTTTGCATTTACAATACAATGCCAAGGGCCATCCTGCTCATGCCAATCACACGGCACAGAGACTATTTCTCACAATTTCTCTGCACACCTTAACCCAAATTAATAAAATGTTCTTCAAGCTTCCCAAAATATTAATATTAATTCTGTAGCTTCTGGTACTTTACAACACCTGCGGGTGAGGTGGCGCAGTGGCTCCTCAATTGAAACTGCAATTAGATCAGGTATTAAATCTAGGTTTGGTATCACGAGCTATTAGCACAAGTGCACACCATCTGGGCTTGTGGTTTTCTTGAACACAAAGCAGGCAACTTCCTTCCAGAGAAGAACCCGCAAGAAAGCCTCGCTACACAGTCTTGGCTTAGCAGCATGAATTCACCTAGGAACTCCATAAACATGCAGAATCTTGGGCTCCACCCTAGACCTGCTGAATCAAAACCTGCATTTTTACAAGAGCTCCAACAATTCAAATGCACATTGAAGTTAGAGAACCACAGCTACCAAGCTCCCCACTGGAAACACAGTGAAAGGGCCTTGTCAGCAGCTGTGGAAACGGGCAGAGATATCTTATTCTTTGGTGTTTGCTCTAACAGTCTTAGGGTGCCCAGTTATTCTTTTTTTTTTTTTTTGTATTTTTCTGAAGCTGGAAATGGAGAGGCATTCAGACAGATTCCTGCATGCGCTCAACCGGGATCCACCCGGCATGCCCACCAGGGGGTGATGCTCTGCTCATCTGGGGCATTGCTCTGTTGCAACCAGAGCCATTCTAGCGCCTGAGGCAAAGGCTATGGAGCCATCCTCAGCGCCCGGGCCAACTTTGCTCCAATGGAGCCTTGGCTGTGGGAGGGGAAGAGAGAGACAGAGAGGAAGGAGAGGGGGAGGGGTGGAGAAGCAGATGGACACTTCTCCTGTGTGCCCTGGCCGGAAATCGAACCCGGGACTCCTGCATGCCAGGACGTCGCTCTACCACTGAGCCAACCGGCCAGGGCTAGGGTGCCCAGTTATTCTGATACATCTTTATTAGAGTAAGCAAATAACAAGTTAAAAAAATATTCTGCAAGCTTTTGTCTTCAGGCCTAAGGAGGGACACCACAGTGTACTCTAAATAGCCCTTACTTGAATACTGGGTGCTAAAATGTATGCTGAGTTGGGCATTTACCAGCTCTGTGCTGCAGGGTCCAGTGTGATAAATTATGGAAGAGAGTTATTAAATTACAACACTTTCTCTTACATCAGGTGCTGGTGTTAGGCATATTTTGGGCACAGCAATCATCACACAGCAAGTAGAGAAACATGATGATTGTGCTTCTAGAAGATGCTTACTCACTGAAGCTGTTTTTACCGCAGGTCCTTGGTAGGCTTGTACTCTGTTTTAAAAGCTCTGAGTATGTGGTTTTGACTGAAGCAAGGAATAGAATGAAAAGAAATAGAGGATGGCTAGTAGATTCGTGTTTCGCATGAACCATTTGCAATTGAATTGCTTGGTTCTGATGAAAAAATATAGATCTTTAGGTCCAACCTGGAAAACTAGAGTCTATAAGGATGATATTCATAAATTTTGATTTTTAACAAACTTACCAGGCAATTCTTACATAAACTAATTTTTGAGACTCACCATTGTGTACTATCTGTTATTATATGGGTGCGGAATCAGAGAAAGACAGTCAGTATGACCTTCTTAAAATTTCAGTGCCTTACAAATAGTAACATTTCCCATTTTCTTTTACGTGTAGAAAAAAGAAAAAGTCTGGTATAGATGGTTGTCTTTTTAGGAGAGCCTATATATAATAAAGGCAGCGCTAGCTGATTATGAGTGGCTGAGAGTGAGAGTAAGGTAATTAAGTAGCTAAATTTAAAAAATACTCTCACACGATAGATATTAAATGACCATTTGTCACCAGGCATACCAAATGCACGGGATTTTACTAGAATTTAGAGTTAAGGCTGAGCCCTGACTGGATAGCTCTGTTGGTTAAAGCATTGTCCCAAAGAGCAGAGGTTGCCGGTTCGATCCCCAGTCAGGGGCACGTACAGGAACAGAGAGGTTTCTCCCTCCCTCTCTCTCTCTCTCTCTCCCCACCTTCCTCTCTCGCTAAAAAAAACCACAAAAAACCAAAACAAAACAAAAAACAAAACAAAGAGGTCAGGCTGAATTCCTTGAAAGATCTGACAATGCCACAAATTGCCAGGAGGGGGCAGCAGAGAGCTGCTGAACAGCACACAGAAACCAGGTGAACCAAGGTTATCAATTAGGAGGATTGTTAGGCCAGCAGCCCAAACCTGGCCACTCCAGGAGGGTCTGATAAGGACACATCTAGCTCTAAATGAGGGGATCTGGGTCTGGAGCAGAGGCAATTACCTCTCATGACAAAAGGCAATGCCCAGGCTAAATGGGTGAAAGAGAAGCTGAAGTCAGGAATGCAGGCTGGTTGATCAGAAGCAGGGAAAGCGGTGGGTGGCTGTGTCACAGTGAGTGGGTGGGGCCATCCGGACGCTAACGGGCTTCCAGGGAGCACAAGCTTCTCCTGAGGCAGTTATCCCGACTCACAGTATTTTAGGGGCTGCTGCCCCAGTAAAGTCAGGAAACGGTACATACAGCTCTTGAGGGAGAACATCTCATAACAGATCATTAAAGAAAAACCTGGAACTAAATCCCTTATTTGTGAAACCCTTTGGTAATGAGATCTTCAAATTCTTGTTGGGAAATGCACTAGTATTAACAACAACAACAAAAACTTAAGGAATATAAGACAGGACATGATGAAATATTGCAATTATGGTACAATCAGTACTTGCTCAAGAAGCTTCAGTGAATGGGGAGATCAATGAAGGTTTGAGTGGCCAAGGAAAGTCTATTTATTTATTTATTTATTTATTTATTTATTTTTGAGAGAGATGAGAAGCATCAATCAGTTTTTCGTTGTAACACCTGAGTTGTTCATTGATTGATTTCTCATATGTGCCTTGACTGTGGGCCTTCAGCAGACCGAGTAACCCCTTGCTCAAGCCAGCGACCTTGGGTCCAAGCTAGTGAGCTTTTTTTTTTTTTCTTTTTCTTTTTTCTCAAACCAGATGAGCTTGCGCTCAAACTGGTGACCTTGGGGTCTTGAACCTGGGTCCTCTGCATCCCAGTCCTATGTTCTATTCACTGCACCACTGCCTAGTCAGGCGGAAAGTCTTTTTAAAGAAGTGAAATTTGATCTCAGCTTTACTGCCCTGGTGTGATTTGGAGAGGCAAGGAGGACACCTAAGGCACAGGGAGGAAGCTGCCTTTGTCTGCAAGTGTGTGAGGAGGCTTCCATATTGTATCAGGGTGCCCGGAGCTGGCAGAGGTCTGGGGCATAATGACACTTGTTTGACTTTTGTTAAAATTTGTTTCTTGCCTGACCTGTGGTGGCGCAGTGGATAAAGCTTCGACCTGGAACACTGAGGTCATCAGTTCAAAACCCTGGACTTGCCTGGTCAAGGCACATATGGAGTTGATGCTTCCTGTTCCTCCTCCCTTCTATCTCCTTCCCTTCTCTTTAAAATGAATACATAAAAATCTTAAAAATAAAACTGGGAAAAAATACTTGTTTTGTTTGATGGTTTCCAACATGTTCTGAAGGAAGAGGGTCCAGCTTCTTTATTATTTATTTTTTTCATTCATTTCAGAGAGATGGGGTGCGGGGAGAAAGAGAGAGAGAAAGAGAGAGAGAGAGAGAGAGAGAGAGACACGGGTGGAGGGAGGAGCAGGAAGCATCAACTCCTATATGTGCCTTGACCAGGCAAGCCCAGGGTTTCAAACTGGCAACCTCAGCGTTCTAGATTAACACTTTATCCACTGCGCCACCACAGGTCAGGCAACTTCTTGAAGCAACAGGAGTGCCTCATTCACTTAGAGGAACTAAACATTGATGCCACATGCATGGGACCCAGGAAGCTCACAAAGAGAGTTTGCTAGGGAGGAGATGTTGCTTCGTGTTTCTCTCATACACTCCATAAAGCGCTGGCCTGTATTTGGATTGTCCACACAGTAGCCCTTATTTCTCTGATGCAGATTGTCTCTCAACCCTGTTTACATACACCAAGGGAAACATCACAGAGCTCCTGGGAAACCCCCCCCCCCCCTCCATCCCCCGTGCTGCTCTTAGCCAGGTGACATTGCTATAACTTCAGGGTCTGGGAAGGGTGTGTGTGTGTGCGTGCGCGCGCGCTTTGAGGGGGGAGTTGTGTCTGAGTATCTTGTGGTAATCACTGTTCAGTCTTCTCTCTCTGCTGATGGATTGGGAGGGGTATTTCAATCCTTCTGGCGAATCCCTTTGGCAGGTCCAATCACCTCCCCTTTGGGATCCAAGGAGAGCAGGCTCGCCAGGGGGCATCCCAAGGATGTTGGGATGGGAAGGTATTTTTTTTTTTCTTTTTTCTTTTTTGAAGCTGGAAACGGGGAGAGACAGTCAGACAGACTCCCGCATGTGCCGGACCGGGATCCACCCGGCACGCCCACCAGGGGGCACGCTCTGCGTACTAGGGGGCAATGCTCTGCCTATCCATCACGACCAGAGCCACTCTAGCACCTGGGGCAGAGGCCAAGGAGCCATTCCCAGCGCCCGGGCCATCCTTGCTCTAATGGAGCCTCGGCTGCGGGAGGGGAAGAGAGAAACAGAGAGGAAGGGGGGGGGGTGGAGAAGCAAATGGGCGCCTCTCCCATGTGCCCTGGCCGGGAATCGAACCTGGGTCCCCCGCACGCCAGGCCGATGCTCTATCGCTGAGCCAACTGGCCAGGGCCAAGGGAAGGTATTTTATTTTCGCACATTTCTCAGGGTGTCAGTACATCCATAAAAATTATTTGGGGGAAGAAAAAAGGAGCTAAAGTTAGGGTCAGTTTGAAGTTTCACAGAACAAGGAGAATAGCTTTGATGAGAAGAAATTAGCCTTCTTTAGTCCTTCCACCATCCCTCATGCTGGAAGGGAGAAGCCTTGGCCTTTCCTCAACATCTTCTCTTCTTCCTACCCTAGGGCAACAAGCCTCATGGTGAACCAACAAATGTGCAAGGGGGGCCTCCCTGTGTGTACCTTCGGTCACTGTGTGGGCGGTTGACCTGTGGCGTCAGCGTCACCTGGGAGGCCAACGCTTTATGGAGTGTATGAGAGAAACACGAAGCAACATCTCCTCCCTAGCAAACTCTCTTTGTGAGCTTCCTGGGTCCCATGCATGTGGCATGGGCCTGACATGCAGACTCTCAGGCCCTGCTTAGATTTGATGGATCAGAATCTGCATTTCTAACAAGACTTAGGTGCACATTAAGGTATGAGAAGCACAGGTGTAGAAGAAACTGTTCGAACTAGCTTATTTAGGCCTCACCCTTAGCAAGGTAAGAAGTTAAAGAGGAAATCCCTTTTCCTTCTTCGTTGCGACACCTTAGTTGTTCATTGATTGCTTTCTCACATGTGCCTTGACCGCGGGCCTTCAGCAGACCGAGTAACCCCTTGCTGGAGCCAGCGACCTTGGGTCCAAGTTGGTGAGCTTTTTGCACAAACCAGATGAGGCTGCGCTCAAGCTGGCGACCTCAGGGTCTTGAACCTGGGTCCTCTGCATCCCAGTCGGATGCTTTATCCACTGTGCCACTGCCTGGTCAAGCCTTTTTTTCCCTCTTAAAAAGATATGCTTTATAGATCATCAAGTTGCTGCAAAATTCCATTTTGGAATTCTGAAGCTAAAGATTAGCTGGGTTTTTTTTCTCATAATAATAATAATAATAATAATAATTAACCTTCTTAAGGGAAATACACTGCTCACAAAATTAGGAGATATTTCAAAATAAATACGGAACTATAAAATATTCCCTAATTTTTGTGAGCAGTATAGGTGTTTCTGGTAGACTACGGGAAGTTCAGTATGAGGAAAAGCAGGTGAGAAAGCTATATAACCATATTAAAATGTGATCCCATGTAGATTTTGATAAAAAGAGAGGAAAATAATTAGAAATGTGTAAAACGGTTAAGTTGGTGACAATACAATTTGTTATACCTGAGCTTTTCTTTTATAACAGTATTCTGGCGCTGTGCAGTTTGTAAGTAGAAAGTAAATATAATCGATTTGTGTCACTATATTGGTGCTTCCTAAAGTGTATTTTGCCAAAATGCTCTGAAAAGGTGGGCTTCATAATCAATCAGTTTGCAGAATGCTGTGAACTATAGATTCCGCTTGGAGACTTACAGCGCACATTATCATTACAAAGTGCTGCAGGAAAGAAGTCCCTCTAAGATAAGCTAACAGGAGTTTCTAAACCTCCCTTGTTCATAGAACACTGTTTCATGTAAAGTAATAAATACCCTTTAGCAGAACACAAGCCTTGTGTTCTATAAGAATGTTTTAGAATATTCTAATCTAAAATAAACCCTTTATATTATATACATATGTAATGATTGCCAAGTCTAATGTGTCATGGTGTCTTCAAGCTCCACCTGGTGGCTCACAGTTGGTTCAAACTGACCCAGATTCTTTTCACCCACCAGCAAGGTCAAGGCCCCCAGATGCTCCAGCACTCTCTAGGGCCACAGGGGTCCCCAAACTATGCCCCCCTGGGCTGCATGCGGCCCCCTGAGGCCATTTATCCGGCCCCTCCGCACTTCCGGAAGGGGTACCTCTTTCATTGGTGGTCAGTGAGAGGAGCATAGTTCCCATTGAAATACTGGTCAGTTTGTTGATTTAAATTTACTTGTTCTTTATTTTAAATATAGTATTTGTTCCCGTTTTTTTTTTTTTTTTTTTTTTTTTACTTTAAAATAAGGTATGTGCAGTGTGCATAGGGATTTGTTCATAGGTTTTTTTATAGTCCGGCCCTCCAACGGTCTGAGGGACAGTGAACTGGCCCCCTGTGTAAAAAGTTTGGGGACCCCTGCCTAGGCAATGCCTCCTTCTCCCCTTTGCCCTAGACCCGGCTGCTCTGCCTTCAAGGTCTGTTTTTGTATCTCGTCCTTGTTTTCTGCCTATCTGATCACCAACCAATTCAGTTGATAGGGTGAGTTGTCTGCTTGCCTCTCAGTTCATTTCACTGCAGTTGCAACCTCTTAGATCTCCTTGAAGTTGAGAACAAACAGATAGATGATAAAGAAACTGACATCTCCCACTTGTAAACCCACTCAGGCTCCCAAGCCAACTTCTTGAGACTCCTGCTGACAAGGAGAGTTGGACAATTACTGAAGAGGGAAATCTATAATAAGTTGGCACCTGTGGCCTGACAACAGCCGCAAGAGGCAAAGACATGGCTTTGCAAACCCTTAAGGAGGACACATGTTCTTCAGAGGATCTCTGTGGCATTTCCTGGCATAGTCTTGGAAAAGTTTTCCAACTCTTTGTGAGGCTAGTCTTGCAATTTCACATTCTTTCTGGTGACATTGTATAGATAAGGCACATCCATATTTAGAGAGAATGGGGCTCTCAGATATTCTTTCCTCTTTTTCTATTTCTCACAGTGGAAGAGCCTCATATTGTATTTGAAAACCAAGCCTCATTCAGAGAGTCTTTCTTCTTTTTCTATTTCTCACAGTGAAAGAACCTCGTGTGCATTGTATTTGAAAACCAAGCTTCATTCTATAGTTATGCATATGGTCAATTGTGTATAGATTAGCATGAAGTGTATTCCATAGAACTAATTTTGGTAGTTATTAGTCAGAAGGGAGTTCTGTAGAAAAAAAAATGTTGGAAGCTGCTGGGATGGGAGTTGACATATTGCTGGGGTCAGATTGGGATGGAAGGGGGATTTCAGAAGATAAGGGATTAGCGAAAGGTAGTAGAATTACATACCCACTCTCAAGCCATGACCTCATAGTATGTGAAATGTACTCCCCTGCCCCTTCACTAGGGTTTAGCCATGTATCTTTCTTTGGCCAGTGTGATGGTAACAGGCCTAACATGAGCAGAGGCTTGAAATATACTTGTGCAAGAGTTTCTCCTGGGTGGCTGCTGCCCCTGCATTCTGCATTTCAGATGAATACTCCAGCAGCTGACCTGAGTCCAACCCGTAGCCCAAAGTGTAGTGAGCAAGGGAACATTCCCTAAAGGAGTTACTCACGCATGTTTGTGTCTTTCCACAATGCCAAGTTTATTAGGGGAGATTTCCCCAACAAGTCAATAGAGTCACATGCAGGTTACACACACACAGAGAGGGAGCTCACAGGATAGAAATGAACAGAGCAAGTGTCTGCCGCAAAGTCCTGGTCACTAGTGGTGTCCAAGGATGGAGAGGGAGGTGTTGGTTTCAAGGAAGGCTTCAGTCTCAAGTCAGGTGGCTTCAGTGGTGACACATGTCCCATGGAGTAGAATTCCCCCGGGGCTCTGAGTGAGACATGGTACAGCTAGGCTTGAGCACTGGGTGATTAGAGCTCTGAGTTCTTATAGCCCACAAGGGGTGGAGGTTCTGCTCATATCAGTGTGTAGACAGAGTCCTTATCCAAGTGTCTAGATTTGTAATTTTGTGTGTTTTGGGCCCTTCCTAAGAGCATTCCTTGAATACCCCATTAGCTAAGTCTTGATATAGCACTTGACACAGCTGTCATGGCTGACAGTGACTCCATATTGGACTGTTAAAGGTGTCCAAAAAATCAACTCTGATTTAATACCAAAAGCTCAGCCTAGCCAATCCTCAGCCTGAAGTATAGGTGCCCAACTGAGCCCAGTCTAGCTCAGCCAAATTTTCACCAACGTATACAGCCTTGTGAGTGAATAAATCCTTGCTGCAAGCCAGGATTTGGGGTGTTATTTGTTATGCAGCACCTTTGTGGCAATAGCTGCCTAAAAAACTGGGTTAAACAAAGTTAAATAGGTTTCTCTACTGCATTACTTCTTAGGGACCTTAATCTTCTATGTGCATGGAAGATCTTTAAAATGACCATAGAATGAGTGGCATTTCCCACTAAACCTTTATTTTGCAGAACATTTTATGACACCAATGCAGGTAGAGATATAACCAGAGTTGATCTCTAGGGGAAGGATAATTAACCTTCCTTTTACCTTCTATGCCCTAATGCAGTGGTTCTCAAACTTTTTGAAGTTGGGGCACATTTGAAATTCTACAAATAATTGTAGGCACACTATACAAATTTCTGAGAGATATGTTATAATAATTAAGTTAAATATTAAAGAAAAAAATATAAAGTCCAAGCATGCTTTTATGGTAATTAAACAAAATAAATACAACAAAATTAAATTTATTCTGACATTAAAAAACATTTTTATGTTACAATTTTTGAGTTATGCTTTTAGAATTCGTAAAAAAGAGGGGTTAAAAAAATAAAAAGCAACAAAAACGGTATCTTTATATATATAGATAGATATATTCTTAGTAAGATTTAGTAAATTCTGCAGGTATTGGCATGAATGTGTTAAGTTTTTTCATTCCTGTGTTTATGAGAAACATGAGCCTGATGTGTCCTAGTGACTTCTTCAATGTTTGGGCATATATTTGAAAGGCAAACTCTCATTTCCTCGTCAATACATTGAAGAATTTCTCTCTTACTCTTAATTGTGTTGAATGCAGAAAACCCCCACCATACATATCATCTTAACTTTACACCAAATAAAGGATAGAAGAAACTTACCTCCAGTTTTGCCAGGGGACATGGGGGGTAGTGTAAACAATCCAGCACCACAGCGTAACAGTCTTTTGCAACCTAATCAGGCAAGTGAGGTGGGGGGTTGGGCAGACTGTCAGCTTAAAGCCAATTCCCCACACCTCTGTCCCCCCAAAATCTAAACTCCAAAAACCCTGTTGGTTTATTGGTCCCCAACAGGCACATATTTCTCTGGAATACAATAGGGCACACCTGGAAATCTTCTAGGGCACACCAGTGCACCCTGGCGCACACTTTGAGAACCACTGTCCTAATGCAACACATGCATAAGTCCACCTCAGTGAGACCGATCCTTAATATGATGGGTACAGCCACATGGTGATTGGATCATGGTGTTAGGAAGACTAGTTTTGGTTGTGGAGAGGGGAAAGGCAAAATTTTTGAGATTGCTCCATGTCTCATCTTCATGCTGTTAATACATCTACAGCATATATTCATTCTTTGGGAGATGGGTATAAAAGACAATATGAAATGGGAAAAATACATAATCTGTCTGAGGTAGGGGAGACACGCAGCTGTGAGAAATAGAAATATGAGGTGTGACAATAAAATGATCTAACTGATGACTACATGCACTGGTTCATTGCGGTACGTTTCATCCCTAAGATTTTCTAGTGCATCCTTCTCTCCTATGAGAGCTGATTGGAGCTGCCACCTCATTAGGAGGCACCTCCTACCTTGAGAGAGCCTCGGATGATGACTTTGGATTACTCTGCTAGAGGTCTTGAGAAGAAATACTCCATTTTGCCCTCGGGTGCTCATGTTCTTGGGTTTCTCTCTCCTTGCCTGCTGTTGCCATCAGAGTGGTAAACCCAGATGCTAAGATAAAGTTCTAGACTTTGGGATAGGGACTAGAAAGCCATTTTCTCTTTTTTTCCAGAGCCGGATAGTAAATACTTTAGTCTTTGGAGGCCATAATGTTTGTGTCACAACTACTCACTTCTGTCCTTGCAGCGTAAAGGCAGCCATAGACAATACTCGAATGAATGAATGTGTCCGGGTTCTAATAAAATGTTACTTACAAAAATAGGTGGTGGGTGAATTGGGCCCCTGGGCCATAGCTTGCTAACCTCTGCTTTAGGAAATGATTTTTTTTTCTTTTTTTTTTTTAATAATTTTATTTTTTTAATGGGGTGACATCAATAAATCAGGATACATATATTCAAAGATAACAAGTCCAGGTTATCTTGTTGTTCAATTATGTTGCATACCCATCACCCAAAGTCAGATTGTCCTCTGTCACCTTCTATCTTGTTTTCTTTGTGCCCCTCCCCCTCCCCCTTTCCCTCTCCCATTCCCCCCTCCCCCCCGTAACCACCACACTCTTATCAATGTCTCTTAGTTTCACTTTTATGTCCCAACTACATATGGAATAATGCAGTTCCTGTTTTTTTCTGATTTACTTATTTCGCTTCGTATCATGTTATCAAGATCCCACCATTTTGCTGTAAATGTTCCGATGTCATCATTTCTTATGGCTGAGTAGTATTCCATAGTGTATATGTGCCACATCTTCTTTATCCAGTCATCTATTGATGGGTTTTTTGGTTGTTTCCATGTCCTGGCCACTGTGAACAATGCTGCAATAAACATGGGGCTGCATGTGTCTTTACGTATCAATGTTTCTGAGTTTTTGGGGTATATACCCAGTAGAGGGATTGCTGGGTCATAAGGTAGTTCTATTTTTAGTTTTTTGAGGAACCACCATACTTTCTTCCATAATGGTTGTACTACTTTACATTCCCAAGGAAATGATTTCTTATAGCTAACATACCTTGGTGCTTTATGCCAACCACAACACATTGTAGAGAAAGTGCCTGTTTCTGAGATTTCCCTGCTGTATATCTTGCTCATGAATTTGTGGGACAAAGTGTTGGATTTGCAGATCCCCGGCTTATGTTATGTTATCTTTCTTTGTCTTTTTCTTTTTCACAGACAGGACAAAAAAAAATAATAATAACTTGTGATGCTCTTATGAGTTAAGCTGCACCCAGAATAATTTTGTCTCATTTTGTGGATGCTTGATGTGTACTTCTGAATTTTCTACAAAAGATAGATTGGAAAAAAATTTCAGTAGCAAAATAAGTCGCAGAAAATGAAATATTGCAACTTGAGTAATTGTGAAAAGGCAAATCAAATTGGCAAGATAACCATCACAAGACAAGAAGACACTGGTCTATCGCTCATGCATTAGAATGGTAGTCAGCATGTGTAGCACTGCGGTGTGTCAGTAGGGATAACTTTGAATTCAACTCCATGCTAATGAGACCCTCACCATCTGCACAATAACCTGCCTGCATGTCTATGTGTTTGAAACTTTAATGATGCTACCTCAAACATGGCCCAGATTTCTTCCCTTTTATGAATCTTTTAAGTATTTTTTTTGGCCACCATTACTTATAGGATAACTATAGGCAGTACATTTAAGCAAAGCTGAAATATAATTACACAAGAAGCCATTCCTGCTGTTTGCGAGCCACTTAATAACCAACTTTTCTGAATCACCCAACAGGTATTCACAGAACTTTTTTAAAGAAACAGAGCCAGAGTCAAGAGAGGAGATTTGACTGTTGCCGCATGTGGCTGCATTGTTCTGTCTTTGAGTACCAAGGGGTTCATTTTTCAGGCTTGCAAAAACAAATAGGTCTTAGGTACCTTTGTCCATTATTCCACAATAAGCAATGTTTTCAGACGCTATGGGAGAACTAACATGCAAGCAGAGAGTTCTGGCTGTTAATTTATAAATCTCTATCTTAAATTCTGTCCTATTGGCTCCCTTGAACTCTCTGAAATCTAATTAGACAATTCTCTGTCTGATTTTCTCCCCAGGCCTTGTGCGCTTTTGTATCTGCTCATTTTGATGCCTAATGAGCGGGATTGGACTCATCCTTATTAGCTGGTCTTCTTGAGGTCTACAAAACCACTTCCAGAGCGAAAAATCACAGGTAACAGTTCCAATTAGGAGAATGTGGTAACTTTCTTCTGAAAGAACCCAAAGCAGTAGCCTGGGTTACATTTGCTCTGGGGCTAGTTCTTTCTTTCAGTCCCTTAGACATGAAGGTTTTCTGATAAAATCAAACAAACTAAAAAACAAGGTATCTATCCATTGTGTTAAAGGCTTTGGAAAGGATCCAGACAAAATAGATTATTATCATTACTTTTTCTGGTGCATTTTTTCTGAGAGTAATACCTTGTGTGACCTAATAAGCCTATTAGAAGGGAGGCATTTTAAAAGACAGTCTGTGAATCACTTCTTGCGGCTAATAAGAATCACAAGGTCAGATTTGTTTGTCTTTATTTTAGTATCCAGTGTCTGTCCATCTCACTTTCTTTTCTTTTCTTTTTTAAATCAGAGTTTGAGTTGAACTGATGACATATGCCAGGGAGCAAGACCTCCAATGCTCTTCTCCACCTCACTTTTTACTACCAACTCTTTGGGGGGATCCACCTTCTCTTTGTTGATATAATTCCACTTTTCAACTCGAGACTTATCCCTGTTGTCTAAGCAAATCAAATTATTACATGTGGTCTGTCTACCGAGATGAGCTTTAATTGGGTCAAAGGTTCATTATTAAGCCAATAAAATATCTTTAGACTGGTGGAGGCATGGGCTAGAGGCAAGTGTTCTTTTCACTGGATATGAGTAGAAGATGATGTAGTTCTTTGTTCTGTTGCAGCCGTGTTGCTCTCATGCAGCTAAGCATGGGTTCAACATCTAGAAGGCAGAGCCAAGACATAAAGAGAAAAGAAGGTTCCTGGGAATATTATTGGAACCCTGATCAATCCACACCTGATTTCCTTCCAGAGTTTTCAGTTATATAAGATAAAGTCCCTTCTTGGTTTAGCCACTTTGGGCTACGTTTTCTGTTACTTGTAAGCCAACAAGGCCTAAATATTTAGACCTAGATGACCACTACTCATGCTGAAAGGAACCTGAGGGATGATCCCTCCAATCTTATTTTTAGAATGCATACACCAGGGAGGTGGGACACTGATTTGGCAGCAAGTCAGGGGCGGGGGTGAGTAGAAGTGCGTCTAGCATCTGGGTCTCTTTCCTGTCTTTGAATTAATAACTATCTTCATCATTAGGCTATGAGACACATTCAAAAAAGTTGCTTCATCTTTTAAATTTATTTTCATTCAAATATGCCTGTTCTGATGTGAGATCTTACTTTTATCTTCTAAATAAAATCACAACTGTCCTGATAACTAAAACAAACAAACAGATACAAATAAGAGTTGTTGTAACAGGCCTGTGGCTTGTCAATCTGAGTTGAAACTATAACATCTTCCATATGGCTATGTGATGAGCCTGTCATACTCTGGCCCCTGTCCCCTTGAAAGTGGACACCGATCCTACCCATTAGTATTAAATAACATGACTGCGACCCCAACTCCCACAGCGACTTCTAACCTACCCAACCTCCAGGACCTGGGCACTGAACTGCCGTTGCATCTCTCCTGGAGTTGGCCTTGGTTCAGATAGGCACCTTTTCTACTCTGGGCCGCTGGTTCTCCCCAGGGTTGATGCAAGGTCTTATCTCCAGTCACACTTCCTTTCTGGCCCCCATTGTACTCTCTTGGCCCCCATTGTACTTTCTGGCCCACATTCTGGCCCTCATTGTACACTGTTCTTCACATATGGTCTGATCTCTGGTTCTCCTTATAAACCTCTGCTTCTGCTCCCTTCTGCCTCATTAAAGGACATCTGTGGGGTCTTTCCGCTCAGATGGCCCCTGGGACTCCTCTGACTGTGTTCCTTGGGAACAGTGGAATATATCTTTTTAACAGATAGAGCAATTATCCTATTTTCTACTCTCAGAAGACTTTGGCTAGTACTGATGTTCTGAGGGCCTAATTGAATTTACAGACTTAAAAAAGAGTCAGTATAAGCCCATATTTAAAACTCTGTAGATTTTATATCACAGGTCTCCAGTTTTAGACTACTCTTTAAAAAATCAGATGATCTGGCAATGGTGTTTGCCCAGTTGGGATGTGAGTTTCAGGAGCCCCTTTTTGGAGAGGGTTTGCTAGAGTCCCTGGCCTTCCCCATTACCTTGCATCCAGACCATCACGCCTTCACGTCTTCTGCTGTCCAGTATTCCTATCTGAGTTTGTAACCTCTCCCCAAGTCCAGCTACGTTAACACTGTTCTCCTCTCAGTTATGTGTTATGAATGCCTCTTATCCTCAGAGAAGATGCACTTAAATTTTTTTCCCCATTGATGTGTGTGTGTGAGAGAGAAGAAGGTGGGGAGAGAAACATCAACTCATTGTTCCACTTAGTTGTTCTTTTTAGTTGTGGACTCATTGACTGCTTCTTGTACGTGCCCTGACCGGGGATTGAACCCATGACCTCAGTGTACCAGGACAATACTCTATCCACTGAGCAACCTGGCCAAGGCACAAGGCAAATAAGATATATTTTTGAAGTTCTGTGTTTAATTCAGATTGTGTGTGTGTGTATATTTATATATATATTTATACATATATAGAATAAATATATTATATATACTATGTGTATATATATTTACATATATATATATCATTCTTAGCTTGTTATTTGCATATCTTGTTATTTAGCAGTATGCTTTGGATTATAACTCCCTTAACACAATAGTGTTTAGAAATGTCTCTTGAGTCTATGTTGTGAAGTAGATAACGTGTCTAAGTAAAGCATAGTGTTGAGTTTCTCATTGAATGGTTCATACACCACCGATTTTAGAATCACCTGTGGTGCTTATAAAAGCTTATAAGGATATAGATTCCTGGGACTCACCCCAGGTCTACTGTGGCACCTCATCTAGGTGTGAGGCCCCGGAATCGGCATTTCATACAAGGCACAGTGTGAGACTCACTTGTGAGCAGCTGTCCTGAGTGGGCAGTGGTGATGGCACCATGCTGAGGATGGTGGCCTGATGAAAAAGTAACACCTGCAAGTTCTGTGGGCAGCCATGGGCACAGGAGCCCGCACAGCACGCGGAGGTCCAGCGGGAAGTAGGAAGCCCAGCAGAGTGGGCCAGGGCTAAAGGAGACTGGGGCTGGAAGCGGAGGGACAGGGCTTGTCTCAGGTTAGGTCCTACGGGAGGCAGGCTCTGACCTGGAGGAGACTGGGGCTGGAAGCGGAGGGACAGGGCTTGTCTCAGGTCAGGTCCTACGGGAGGCAGGCTCTGACCTGGAGGAGACTGGGGCTGGAAGCGGAGGGACAGGGCTTGTCTCAGGTCAGGTCCTACGGGAGGCAGGCTCTGACCTGGAGGAGACTGGGGCTGGAAGCGGAGGGACAGGGCTTGTCTCAGGTCAGGTCCTACGGGAGGCAGGCTCTGACCTGGAGGAGACTGGGGCTGGAAGCGGAGGGACAGGGCTTGTCTCAGGTTAGGTCCTACGGGAGGCAGGCTCTGAATGCAGAAAGCTTCCTGGGCTGTGTTCTCAGGATCACCTCTGCAGGGGAGTAAAGGAAACAAGATTGGGAAGAGAGAGAAGTTGAACCACAGTCACAAAAAAAGACCTCAGTCAATTCTGCAAGGGGTGCTGGGGCTGGGATGGCCTTTCAGAGTTGTTCTGATTGAGCCAGGTAGACTGGGCCTTTATATTTCTCACCAACCACTGGGTGTGATGGCTTCTGAGAGGACAGACTATACCTTGGGTAAGGTAGCTTTCTTCAGCTGAGAGCCATCCCCATAGCGGGACTCTGCTGAGATCCTTCAGCTTCCACGATCCCCAGCACCTGGAACTGCGAGTTCTTTAGTCCTGCAGGGGGCAGTGCAGGCAGCACACAATGGCATCTACTACAGAAAGCTTTGGCACACGGTGGCCCACGGGCCAAGCGCAGCCTGACACATGTTTTAGCAAATAAGCTTTGATTGAAACACAGCCATGCTCAACTTCTTTCATATGGTCCAGGGGTAGTCAACCTTTTTATACCTACCATCCACTTTTGTATCTCTGTTAGTAGTAAAATTTTCTAACCGCCCACCAGTTCCACAGTAATGGTGATTTATAAAGTAGGGAAGTAACTTTACTTTATAAAATGTATAAAGCAGAGTTATAGCAAGTTAAAGCATATAATAATAATGACTTACCAAATACTTTATGTCGGATTTTCGCTAAGTTTGACAGAATAAATCTTTATAAAACAACTTACTATAGTTAAATCTATCTTTTTATTTACACTTTGGTTGCTCTGCTACCACCCCCCATGAAAGCTGGTGGGAATAGGGACCAGGTTGACTACCACTGATATGGTCTATGGCTGCTTTCCTGCTACAATGGCAGAGTTGAGTGGTTGTGCCTAAAATATTGACTCTCTGGCCCTTTAAGAAAAAGATTGCTAAAATAAAAAAAAGAAAAAGGAAAAAAAAAAAAAAGAAAAAGATTGCTGTGACACTTGAGGTAGAAGCAGCCCAATCCAATGTCTTCTCCAAAAGAAGTTCTTCCAAATATGAGGGCAACAGAGGGCAGGTGGAAGGAGGGGAAGATGGGCATGATGGGAAACATTCCTGTTCAGACAGGCAACCTCATTAAAAAAATTGCCTCAACCTGTTTTCAGTACAAAGAGGTAACCTCCTCCTGGAGATCCCACTGGGCTGATCTGCAGCCCGACTCTGGGTTGTCTCTTTCCATTACGTGGGTCAAAGAAGGAGGTCTGTGCTTATTTTTACACAGGTGATGCAATCCATGAGAAGCTTTTATGTTTTGTATTTTTAAACTGATTCACTACAGGAGAAGAGGGTGGTCAACCTGATCTCATTTGAGTTTAAACAGGGTGTGTAGATAAAGAGTCTGGGGTATCCTGGAGCCCTAAGGCCAGCGTTAGGGGGAGGGGGAGAGCGCCGGAAGGGCCCTGGCTCAGTCTCTTAGAAAGAAATACATCGGAACGTCCAGCCAGCCAGCCGAGATGTGCGTTGAGAACAAATAAGGCCTCCCAAGCCTTTGGTAGGAGCGTGTTCATTTATAGATTATGTAGTGCTTCTTTATCATTCACTTAAAATAGGTAGTTTCTATAACAACGGTCCTAACTTAAATAGATGCATGCTCATCTCTTTGTTATGGAGGAAAACAATGTTTCAAAGGTCTTCTGCTTTGCTAATCACTTTCAAGATTGAAGAAAGGGGTTCTGACTCATAACTTTGTAGAGGACTGAGCCCAGGTTGCCTCCATGAGCTGTGACTTGCTGTTTTGGGGCAGAACCCAGCCACCTGCAGAGGCCAGAGACCCGTTTCTCTCTGTGCAGCAGTGCAGTTAGGTGGATTTGAAGTCTTGGGTCTGGGCTGAGATGGTTAAAAATGCAAGACACTCAGAATACAGACGATAGCCCTGGTTGGATAGCTTAGTTGGTTAGAGCCTCATCCCAATACGCCAAAGTTGCAGGTTCGATCCCTGGTCAGGGCACATACAAGATTCAACCAATGAATGTATAAGTAATTGGAACAACAAATCAATGTTCCCCCCCCCCCATCTCTCTCAAGTCAATAAATTAAAAAAACATATATAGAGAGATGACATCCAGAAGTCCTTCAGCAGGACAGGTAGGAGGGAAGGTTTGGGATGAAATGTAAGCTTTTTTTTCAGAGAGAGAGAGTCAGAGAGAAGAATATATAGGGACAGACAGACAGGAATGGAGAGAGAGATGAGAAGCATTAATCATCAGTTTTTTGTTGAGACACCTTAGTTGTTCATTGATTGCTTTCTCATATGTGCCTTGACCGTGGGGCCACAGCAGAACGAGTAACCCATTGCTCGAGCCAGCAACCTAGAGTCCAAGCTGGTGAGCTTTTGCTCAAACCAGTTGAGCCTGCGCTAAAGCTGGCAACCTCGGGGTCTTGAACCTAGGTCCTCCGCATCCCAGTCCAATGCTCATCCACTGCACCACCGCCTGGTCAGGCAAAATGTAAGCTTTTGAAGGGTGAGGTCAGTGCTTCTTAAATTGTGATGAAAGACCATATACCTGAAGATCACTTGAAGAGCTTGATATAAAAAATAGACTCCTGGGCCCTAATTTAATCCTTCCAAATCGGGTTCTAGGACTGTAGACTTTTTTTTTTTTTTTTTTCTCATTTTTCTGAAGCTAGAAACAGGGAGAGACAGTCAGACAGACTCCCGCATGCGCCCGACCGGGATCCACCCGGCACGCCCACCAGAGGCGACGCTCTGCCCACCAGGGGGCGATGCTCTGCCCATCCTGGGTGTCGCCATGTTGCGACCAGAGCCACTCTAGCGCCTGGGGCAGAGGCCACAGAGCCATCCCCAGCGCCCGGGCCATCTTTGCTCCAATGGAGCCTTGGCTGCAGGAGGGGAAGAGAGAGACAGAGAGGGAAAGCGCGGTGGAGGGGTGGAGAAGCAAATGGGCGCTTCTCCTGTGTGCCCTGGCCGGGAATCGAACCCGGGTCCTCCGCACGCTAGGCCGATGCTCTACCGCTGAGCCAACCGGCCAGGGCTGTAGACTTTTTAAGAATAAGCTCTTTGGGTTATTCAGTTGTACGCAAGTTTGAGGAGCCGTAACTTGACTCTGCTTTTATGCCATTGCTGTCCACCACATCCAGGGGGAAATGTGCTTCAATGGCCATCAGGAACAAATTTGTGTGGGACCAAAATCACAATGAGGGTGGTGGTCCTTTAGGGTTTAATAACTATATCTATGCTGCAGATATTTCATTCATTTTCAAAATTTAGTCAACGAACATTTCAACATTTATTGACCCCCTACTATGTTGTAGGCATTGTGCAAGGCTTTGTGGGTACCAAGAGGCATAAAGAGACTCTGCCTGCAAGGAGTCACAGCCAGGCAGTTTCTTCCATTTCAGAAATGGCAGACTGTGGTTCTAGATCTTATAGATAGGTAGCTTATAAAGATAGACTGCTTTTAGGTGGCAGAACTGGGACTTGGTTCTGAACATTTACATCCTAGCCCAGTGTTCTTTTGAGATATAGATGTCCTCTTTAAAAACAAAATTAGACTTGGCTTGGAACATGCTAAGACCATGAAGAATCTCACCATGTCCTGACCATTTTTTTTTTTTATGTCTTAGCTGTCTCTTTGGAGACAGAAATACTCCTGTCCCTGGAAAATAATTCTCTCTATAATTTCACTATAATCATGTTCAAGCCTTGAGACTTTCTTGATTGAAAGGATTCTTTAATAAAATTGGGCTCTTTAGAGACTTTTCCAAGTAAGCTCTCCTAAAAGGAGGTTACAAAGAACAAGGTCAAGCACTGCAGTGATGTTGAATAAGAGGAAAATGGTTATAAGGCTATTCAATGTGGGACTTAGGAGGCAATTAATGACCTTGGGCTGAGCAGTTGCTACCCAGCGGTGTGGACAGAAGCCAGAAAGCAGGAGAGTGGAGGGGAGTGGAGGGAGGAGCAGGAGAATTAAGCTGAGCTCAATCAGATGATGAAGATAAATGGGGGGGGGGCAGGTACATGGTAGGAACTGAGGTAGGGAGCCAAACTTGGCTCCAGAAGCAAGGAAATTGACCGCAAGGAGCGCTGAGTTAGAGCTGGAGTTGGGGCTATTTCCAAAGGTGTAGAGCAACGCACAGAAGCTGGTGTTTGCATTCTCAGCCGGTGGGAGCAGGTCTTGATACAGGGGTGGAGCTCTGTGGACAGCTCGGATGCTGAATCTATCTTTCTGGAACTGACTCTTGCCTAGTATTTGCACATGTTCTGCAGAAAACACCTGCTTTCTGTTTCTCTGGCATCATCCTGCTCTGAGCATCTGCCACCAGCATGGGCTGTAGAGGGAACCCACCTTTCTATGGAGCTTTTGCGGATACAACAAACCACCCTGTAATTTTGTGGTTTAAAGCAACCGCCACCTATTGAGCTCACAATTCTGTGGATTGGATGGATAGAGCTGGGCTCACGCATGTCTGTGGTCAATTCCTGGTCAGCTAGGAGGCTCTGCTTCTGAGGTTTGGCTGGCTGCTGGCTGAGGCAAGGGTAGTGTGACCAAGCCATAGGTCTTTCATTATCCAGCAGACTGGCTCACATGGTGGCTTGGCGGGGTCCCAAGAAAAAGAGTGCGATGCCACTTGAAGGATAGGCTCAAAACTGGTACAATGTCACTTCCACTGTATTCTCTTGACCAAAACAAGTCATGAAGCTGGCTCAGACTTAAACAAATAAGAAATAGAGGTTTGATGGCAGGACTGAAAAATCACTTTGCAAATAGGTATGTATCGGGGAGGGGAACAATTGGGGCCACTTTTGCAAACAATCTACCCAATCATCCTTCCCTTCTGCGTTTGTGAGCAGGCAGAGCTCACCATATTGAGATGTAAATCACACTTTGTAGTTTGCACTGAAAATCAGCCATGCTTTCTGAGGGTGTGGTCTTCCCAGGTACCCACTGAGTGAATTCATGACTGCACAGTGGTTACATCCCTCCTGCTTGGTCTTGGCCCTGGATAGCAGGCTTCTTGGTCCTGATACCTCTAACACACTCTATAGTCCTTCGAACTTGAAATGATTTTGGTAATGGCCTGCTATCTGAGGGGACCAGTTCCGGGAAAAATGTTTAGCACCAGCAGAATGAGCAATACAAAATGGCAATCAAGCCCCATGACTTCTGAGAACATCCGACACAAAAAACATCATCTCAACAGATTCCCCAATCTCCATGTCAGGTGATGACCAACAGTGCCACAAAACTGATATAATTAAGCAGTACATTCTCTCTAGGTGATGACCTTGCTCAACCTTAACATATAAAGAATCTGGCCTTCCTCCTCCACCATCACTGTGCTGATGGGAGCTGGCTTTAGGACTTCTTTGTAGCTGAACAAAGCTGGACGTGGTGAGCCCCTTTCACAGGGGGGCCCTCGAATGTCAAACATGCTGCTTCTCCCCAGGGCACGCAGCCACCAGAGCATTGCTCATGTGCCTTTTGTGAGAACTACAAACTAATTACAGTGTGCATAATTAAGTGCTTCATCTTTCAAATGCTGAAAAAATAACCAAGCATTCCTCCCTTTAAGCTTAATCTTACTGTTGGTGGTTAGCAACATGATTCATTTTGAAATGGGAGGGGTTCGCTGGGAAGCCTACTTTTTACTTTTCAAGCCTAATGAAAGGTTGGAAGGTCAGGACAAGTATGACGTATCTTTTCCTCAAAGAAGTGGACTCGACTAGAAATCCCTTTCTTCTCACCCTCTATAAAATCATTGTTCAATTCTCATGGGACTTGTGGAGTGTCTCCCCTCCTCACTGACTGAGATCAAGGTAGTGGCATAAGAAAGTTACATTTATGTAGCATTTTACAGTTCGTGAAGCTTGTGTGTACCCACATCTCACGTAATAGTCAGAATATCAAAGGTTGTTTTATCTCCATTTTATAGTTGGGTATCCGGAAGTTCAAGGAGTTTATGTGATTTGGAGTCATACTACTAACTGAAGAGTGACTGCAGTCTTTGGCCTGGGTCCATAGGATTCTAGAATGCCATGTACTTCCTCCTACAGCATTATGGAAGGGGGTAAGCTGGATAAGTTCTTTTTGGGCATGCCTTGCTTGGGGGTACCTCATTGAATTCCTACAACTTTCTTGTGTCTGACACACACAGTGCAGCTGTTTGGGATGTATGTTGGTTGTCAGGTAGAGCGTGGGGGTAGAGTTATGGTGGCACAAAGTAAACAGGTATAAGCTCACCCATTAAAGGATGTGCATTGATATAATACCGTTTGAATGTTGAAATCTGATTGTAGGGTGGAACCTTGTTTGTAAGATGACTTCCCCTTAAATGGCTTAGAAAGTGTGGAGCGGGCCTCTATGGACATGAGGATGTTTCAAAGGACTTAGGCAAACGTATCAGAAAAAACTCTTCTGTTATTTCTCTACTTCCTCTCACAACACTTCTGACACCAGATGTGTGGGGTTTTCAGTAGCCGTGTGTCCTGTAACTCAGTTCAGTTCTGACACTATCTGCCTGGAGTTAGTATCAGATTCTGCAATTTAAGAGCTCAGTCCCACGAGACTGCCCGCACTTCACATGCCAACCACAAGTCCCAGGTTGTCACCAAGTACTTCTGACCAACCAGCCATAAATCAGAGTCGCCACAACTTCCTACTAGGATTTGACAGTTTGCTAGAATAGCTCACAGAACATAGGGAGAGAACTATGTTTACTGATTTATAATATAATGAAGGATATAATAAAAGATATAAAGGAACAGCTGGACAAAGAGATACGTAGGGCAAGGCCTGGAAGGGGTCTGAGCACAAGCACGTCTGTGGAGTTGAGTGCATCACCTTCTGGCATGTACATGTGTTCTCCGACCCAGAAGCTCTCCAAACCCCACAGTTTAAGAATTTATATGGAGGACTCATCTTTTAGGCAAAATCAAGTATTAACTCAATTTCCAGCCCGTCTCCCCTCTCTGGGAAATGGGGGCTAGGGCTGAGAGTTCTAAGCTTCTATAATCATGGATTGGTTTTTCTGGTGACCATTCCCAATCTGGGAGCCCACCAAGAATGGTCTTTTATTCTAATAAAGGGTACTCCTATCACTCAAAAAATTATAAGGGATTTGAGAGCTCTGTGTCAGGATGAAGTCAAAGACCAAATATTAGCAGGAACCAATATAGGGGCTATCTATCTATCTTATTATTTCCTGTGATTTTTAAATCCTGTGAATACCTACCCTCTACACCCTCCCTGCCAGTTTTCCCATTTTATCATCTTGTCCCTTTTTTTTTGTCTCTGCTTGGTTGTTGTCCCTTATATATATTTAATATGTAAATCAACTGGCATTTCTACTTTCTTGATTTGGAAAAATGAGTTCTAGGAGATTTTCGTTGGACTTTTCAGAAACTGCCAATGATCTTTTTTGTAGATGATGCTGTAGGTATCCCACCCATATCCCTCCAGTTTACCGACCAGCTGACGCCACCTGCATTTCTTTGACCAAAGCTTTGCTCTGGCTGCAGAGTCCACTTTAGCACCCACTGGGCCAGCCAGAAATGCTAGGGGGTTAATATCCTCTGAGAGCAGTCTTCAACCAATGACTGATGGGAGCTGGTATAAATAATATGTCTCCCCCACCCCTCCAGCAGGGTAACTTTGAGGCATGTGGCCTCCAGAGTTTTCCAGTGAGCCTGAGCCTGAGCTCCAGGCACCTACTCTGATAGTTGACTTGAAAATTCACACTTTATTTGCTGCCTTCCTTTTCCCTGTCTTGCTCTCTGAGACTCTATTGGTGCTTCCTTTACCTCATACATTACTTGTGTTCAATTCTACTCACAGCAGATTTATAATCTGCCTCTGATCCCGATACGTTTGAAAGTTCTAAGACACCTTTGTACTCAAGCATTAGACAGAGCCTCTTCCCTCTGTCACGTCAACAGTTGTTTGTTGAATGCCAATTCCTTGCCAAGAATCTGTGTGCAGAGGAGGGTTTCTCAAGTGGACTTCTCTAGATTCACTCTGGTCAAAGAAGATTGGGAAATACTGCATGCTACTTCTCTTATATAACACATTCGCACATTGTTGAGTTCTTCGTATATGTTGGATAATATTCTGTTATCAGCTATGTCTTTTACAATTATTTTCTCCCAATCTGTGGTGTTCTTCTAAGTCTCTTGATATTGTCTCTCATAGAACAGACACTTTTCAATTTAATGAAGTCCAGCTTATCAATTATTTATTTATTTATATTGTATCTTTGGTGTTGTATCTAAAATAAGGCATGACCTTACCTATGTCATCTAGGTTTTCTCCTATGTTATCTTCTAGGAGTTTTATACTTTTGCATTTTACATTTAGATCTATTATCTATTTTGAGTTAATTTTTGTGAAGGGTGGAAGATCTGCATCTAGATTAATTTTTTTGCTTTTGATTGAGTTGTTCTAGCACCATTTGTTGAAGAGACTATCTTTACTCCATAGTATTGTCTTTGATCCTTTGTTAAAGATCAATTAACTATATTTATGGGGGTCTATTTCTGAGCTCTTTCTTCTGTTTCATCGCTCTATTTCAGTGCCATACTGTCTTGATTACTGTAGCTTTAAGTTTGAAGTCAGATAGCATCAGTTCTCCGCTCTCATTCTTCTCCTTTAATATTGTTTTGGTTATTCTAAGCCTTTTGCCTTTCCAGATAAACTTTAGAATCAGTTCATTGATAGCCATAAAATAACTTGCTGGGATTTTGATTGGGATTACATAGATCAAGTTGGAAAGAGCAGACATCTGATAGTATTGAGTCTTTTTATCCATGAACAAAGACTGTCTCCATTTATTTAGTTTTTTTTCTATGATTTTTGTTCATCAGAATTTTGTGGTTTTTTTTAAATACTGAAATTACATGTGTTTTGATTTATTTCTAAGTATTTAATTTTTGCAGTGCTAATACAAGTGATATTGTATTTTTAGTTTATAATTTTACTTATTTTTACTATATTTCATTATTGATATATAGGAAAGCAGTCAGCTTTTATAAAATATTTGTTTTAAAATTAACTTTATAAAAATTATGTTCTTGATCATAATGGATCTAGAAATCAATAACAGAAAGAAATTTGGGAAACTCATAAACATGTGGAAATTAAGTAACACTTCTAAATAACCAATGGTCAAAGAAAAAATTACAGGGCAAATTTGAAAGTACTTTGAGATTAATAAAAAAGAAGACACAACATATCCACAATTATGGGATGCAGCCAAAGTAGTGCTTAGAAAAAAATGTATAGCTGTAAAATGCCTGTGTTAGAAAAGAACAAAGGTCTAATATCAATAACTTAATTTTAAGTCACTGGTGGGAACAAAAAAGAGCAAACTAAACCTAAAGCAGTCAGAAGAAAGGGAATAATAAACTCTACTGCAGAAATTAATTAAATGGAACACTGAAAAACAATAGAGAAAATCAAGAACACCAAAAGTTTCTTTTAAAGATGAGTAAAACTGATAATTTTTAGCTAGATTGACCAAGAAAAAAAAAAGACCCAAATAACTAATATCAGGAATGAAGAGGAAACATTATTACTGTCTTCATTTAAGCTGCTATACCAAAATACCTTAAATTGGGTGATTCGTCGATGAAAGAAATTTGTTTCTCACAGTTCTAGAAGCTGGGCAGTCTGATATCAGAGTGCCAGCATGGTTGAGTTCTGGTGAGAGCCCTTTTCTGAGTCGCAGACAGCTGACTGCTCCTTGTGTCTTCACATGGCAGAGAGTGGGCTAGCTCTCTGGCCTCTAATCCCGTTCATAAGGGCTCTACCCTTATCGTCTAATTAACAAAGGTTCTACCTCCAAATACCATTACATTGGGGACTGGATTTGAACATATGAATTCTGGATGAACACAAACATTCTGTCTTTAGCACATACCTTACAGGGGGGAAAGGGTGTTAAAGGAATACTATGAATAGTTGTATGCCAATAACTGAGATAACTTAGATAAAATAGACACATTTCTAGAAAGATGCAGACTACTAGAACTAAATAAATCAAGAAGTAGAATGTCTGAATAAACCTATAATAAGAGATTAAATTAGTATTTAAAAAAAAATACCCACCAAAAAAAAAAATCTTTGGCTCAGATGGCTTCCTTGGTAAATTCTACCAAAGGTTTACAGAAGAATTAATACCAATGTTTCACAAACTCTTCCAATAAATAGAAGAGGAGGGACCATAATTAATAGGGTTTGCTTTCTCAGTTCCCAGCCCCACAACTTCAGTTCCTGGTTTACAACTCATCCCTTACCTCCTGTATGACTCACCAAGTTTTGGCTTTACAATCTCCATGTGTGAACTGCCCCTTTGGGCATCCTGATGAGACAAAGCCCAAGATCTTAGATCTATTCCTGTCTTATGGCTTAGGCTTCAGAGAACCAGACCCTGTCCAGCTGAGATGCTTTCTCTCTTTCTTACTTCTCTAGGTTAAGAAATGATTTGGCCAAGGCCCTGGCTGGTTAGCTCAGTGGTAAAGGTTCCGCCCAGCGTATGAAAGTGCTGGATTCAATTCCCAGTTAGGGCACACAGGAGAAGTGACCATCTGCTTCTTTACCCCCCCCTCCCCCTTCTCTCTCTCTTTCCTCTTGTCCCACAGCCATGGCTCATTTGAGCAAGTTGGCCCTAGGTGCTAAAATAGCTCAGTTGCCGAGCATTGGAGCAATGGCCCCAGATGGGCAGAGCATCACCCCATAGGGGGCTTGCTGGGTGGATCTTAGTCAGGGCTCATATGGGAGTCTGTCTCTATGTCTCCCCACCTTTCATTTAATAAAAAGAAAAGAAAAAATAATAAATGATTTGGCCATTCAAGAGACAAGGGGCTAGACTTTACTCTGTCATGCCTCTGAGTGTATTTAAGTCAATCAACAGTCATATCGACTCCTTCAGAGCATGTGCCAACTGTTTTTAGGTCAGCTTCCAGGCAGGGGTACCACAATGGTGTGCAAGCTTTGGCTAGCTTTAGCCTTTTTCCAGAAAAGTGATCTATCATTAAGAGATTTTTGAACTCAATAAGCAGGATACCTCAATGGCTATGTCTGGATTTATAGTCTAGATCAGGAGCTTTTTGGAATAAATAAATTCATAGGAAAGGCTTATAGCAGTGTCTGGTATATTTAAAATAACCCTCAGCAAATGTTAACCATTATTGTTCATCACTTTTATGTGCCTGACCCTTAATGAAGACATAACAAATGATAACTCACCACTATTACCAAATCATGCTACCCTGCATACTCTGCAGAGTTTATATGAAATCAAGAGAAAAAATAAACCTGTGGGCTCTTGGTAATCTGCAAGGCAGAAAATAAATGTAAGAGGGAGGGAAAATTCCCGGTAATAGCCATGTTCATGATTGTCAAAGATATGAGGAAAAAATAGAAGACATGTATAAAACTATTTTGATTAATTGATTCCTACAAAAGGGTTATGAAATGCTCGGCAGGGTTAAACAATACAATAGCTTTAGCGGAATCTAACAGACTTGCTATGGAGTTAATAATTTTTAAATGACATAAAAAAACCTGTGTCTATATAAGTGTAGATTATATGTTGATCGACATTCTAGGATGTACATCTGAGGCAATTCACATTAGTGACTTTTTATTTTTTTTTGTATTTTCCTGAAGTTGGAAACGGGGAGGCAGTCAGACAGACTCCCACATGCGCCCGACCGGGATACACCCCGGCATGCCCACCAGGGGGCGATGCTCTGCCCACCAGGGGGCGATGCTCTGCTACAATCAGAGCCATCCTCAACACCCGGGCCAACTTTGCTCCAATGTAGCCTTGGCTACAGGAGGGGAAGAGAGAGACAGAGAGGAAGAAGAGGGGTAGGGGTGGAGAAGCAGATGGGTGCTTCTCCTGTGTGCCCTAGCCGAGAATCGCACCCGGGACTCCTGCATGCCAGGCCGATGCTCCACCATTGAGCCAACCGGCCAGGGCCACATTAGTGACTTCTTACATTTTCTTTCTCATTATCTTGTTAGAATTGAGGGGGATGACTACTTTTGAAATTGAAAGCTATGTAAAAAGAATGAGGATCCTATTGTTTTAGTGTACCCTAATTAGCCTGGGGCTACAAGTATTTTATAAAAAATAACCCCAAATCAATTTGTTATCCTTTGCCTCTGTCCCCATCTGCCTGGTGGCATACTGTTTTCTTCCCAAAGGTTCTGATGTCCCTGCTGCAGGTGTCACATGTGCCCTTGGTGCCCCCACCCAATCTGCCTTTAGCTGTTTCCTCTTATTTTCTGATCTGCTGTGGCAAGCCCTGCCCTTCCACTCCAATTTCGAAAGCCACTGATGCTAACCCAGTGTGTCCTGTCACCTCAGAACCTGCTGTGCTAATGTCTTCTTAATGGCCCAAGGAGATCATACACAAGAAATGCTGTGTTTACTCCCTTGCGTATTTCAGCCCCCCTTCCCCAGGATTCAGACTTGAGTCTACAGAAGGTAGGAAACAATCCGAGGGAGAATGACATGCTCTTCTCACAGGCACCTCTACCCCTCAGAGTCAGGGACCCTCTTCTTGAACTGCACTCCCCTTCCTCCTAGCCTTGCTTCCTCCAGGGTCCTCCTACCCTTCAGGCGTGTCCCAGCAGCCCAGATCCTAATGCAAACGTAACTTGGTACGGTTCTCAGAACTTGCTACTGTTAATGAAGCCAAATTGGCAACTAATTTTAAAAATCAAGCAAATGTTTTCTCTGGAGAATTAAGCACCTTCCAAAGAACGCAACATACCATATTTCCCATGTATAAGATGCACCATTTTTCAAAAAATTTGGGGTCTAAAAACTGGGTACATCTTATACACTGGTTGTGGCATTTCAAATGCCATAGATGGAACTGAGGGCGAGGCAATACATGAAGACAGTGATTCGTCATCAGACAGAAATGAGGACAAGCTAATGCATGGGAGTTTTGACAGTGATGAGGAGTTGTATGAATTTTATGATGAATACAACTTGAGCTCAATAACTTTATGTAATATATATTTTTTTCAAGTTTCAGGCCCCCAAATTAAGTGTGTCTTATATATACATGGGAGCTTCTTATACATGGGGAAATATGGTTGTTATTTCCGAAAGATTCTTACAATTCTCTAGCAGGAAGGCTCCCACTCTGCCCCCTGGGTTGATTTTACACCAGATTTATCCTAATGGGTTCTGGAGTCACACCTGGGTTTGAATCCTATCTCTGCCATTTAATTAGCTGTGTGACCTGGGCAAGATGTCTAAATTCTATGAAATTTAATTCATTCAGTTGTAAAGTAGGGATAAAAATAACTTCTTTATGAGCTGGTGATGAGCGTTAATTGGTGTATACAGAGGGTTCAAAAGAGAGTGTGGCACATAATAAACATTACAGTGCCAAGCCCAATCTTTAGTTATCATGGTTCTTCGAGTCTTTAAGTAACATTGAAAGAAGGCGAAGACCATTCTGACCTGTCGTAACAAGAGATCATTTTATTATTTTGTGAAGTCAAAGGAAAAGTAAAATGAGATACTTCAAGTCTACTTCATAGTGTTCATTGTTGGTCTAAAATTAATATTAACTTCATATGAAATTAATAGTCATATAAATGATATTTATAAACTTATTTTCCTGGTGCAAGGGAAGGGAAGGGGATAAAACTAGTTGAGCTGGGATGAATTAGCTAGCTGCTGTACCTTTGCTGAGAGGTACTCAGAGAAAAACACTCTTAATGTTGCCAGATGTAGCAAAAAACCCCAGAATACAGGACACAAAGTTTAATTTGCATTTTAGATAAACAAGGAATAAACTTGTTAATTATGTGTTCCCCAAATGGTGCGCTCTGGACATTTTTCCGGCTACCTTGGTTGTTGAATTTGTCTCCCAGGTTCGTGTCAGAAAATCAGCGACAAGTAGCCTGAGTGGCATAGTTCATACATTGCGACAAGGGAAAGCAAAATCTCACAAAGCTAAACTCTGGAGTGTGGTTTGTCACGTGGCTTCTCTGGTTAATCAGCGAGGAGATGCTGGCTGGGCCTCTACCTGGCTCAGACCTGGAGCTCCATCGTCATCCTGAGTGCTTACGTACGCAGCTCAGACGGTACCTGCCTTGGTGGCTGGAGCCAGACCAAGCAAACGCTTGATAAGTCATAAGAGTTATTAATGTTTGTCTCTATATCACCTGGATGTGCTGATCACCTCAAACCATCAGCTCAGTCCCACTGTGTGCGATGCCTGGACGACAATGCCTGTTCATCACAGCTGGGGTTTGGGGGCACAAGATTGATGGCAATTAGTTGACAATATTTACTAGAGAGGCTGCTTTATTTTTTGAGAATTATGTAACCATGAGTCAACCTGTTTCCCCCAGCCCTTTTTATTAATTAGAGTCACAGAGACCTGTAGAAGTTGCTATGGTCTTTTGAATGATGTCCTTAGGAAGTTCCTTTTCCTGGACAGCTGGGACATGTTTTGGAGACTGGGCAGTCTCTGCGGTGACAGTTGCTCCTCCTCTTTCCAGTAGGAACATGACAGTCTGGAGCTTCCTTAGAGCCATTAAGTGGCCACCTGCCTTCCTTCCCTTAGTCATAGTCTCTCCTGATTTTTTTTTTTTTTTCTTTCATTTTTCTGAAGCTGGAAACGGGGAGAGACAGTCAGACAGACTCCCGCATGCGCCCGACCGGGATCCACCCGGCACGCCCACCATGGGGCGACGCTCTGCCCACCAGGGGGCGATGCTCTGCCCATCCTGGGCGTCGCCATATTGCGACCAGAGCCACTCTAGCGCCTGGGGCAGAGGCCACAGAGCCATCTCCAGCGCCCGGGCCATCTTTGCTCCAATGGAGCCTTGGCTGCGGGAGGGGAAGAGAGAGACAGAGAGGAAAGTGCGGTGGAGGGGTGGAGAAGCAAATGGGCGCTTCTCCTGTGTGCCCTGGCCAGAAATCGAACCCGGGTCCTCCGCACGCTAGGCCAGTCTCTCCTGATTTAATGGGGACATTGGAATGAATAAAAACTCATTGACTGAAGTTTGCAAAAGTTATTTATTATAAAACTTGACATTTGTAGTGATTCTTGCAGTTCTTATAAGACTCCTTCATGCATTTTATCCCTGGTATAGTAGCAATTATACAATAGAAATTGCTGTAATCCCCATTGAATAGGTGAGCAAGTGTTCAGACTTCTTCAATGTAGTTAGATTTCTAGGATTAAAATCTAGGTCACATGATGGTTAGACTGGGTCACATTCTATCTGATGGCTCTGATCTCTGTGGTCACCTTCCAGGAAAGGAAAGTTTATTTTTTTCAGCACTTGAAGAACAATTTCCTGGTCCCAGAAGAAAGTGTCATTCTTATTTGACCCCAAATTCAATTAGGACTCTATGAAAATCAGCAAATATTACAAATTATTCACTCCTCCCCAGCCAGTTTTTAAACAATTAGTCTACCATTGTTAATGCTACAAGACAGGGCTCCTTTCCTCTGCCAGTTTACATAGTTATTCTTTTTCTAAAATAACTGTTTTCCATACTATGCCTATACTGCCAGATATGGTAGTCTAAGCATACTGTATATGTCTATGGAACATTTAAAATGTGTCTGGTTTCCAATTGAGATGTGCTGTAAGTGTAAAATACACACCAGATTTTCAAGGTCTTAATATAAAGAGAAAATGTAAACGATCTCACTAAGGACTTTTAAGATATTAGTAACAGGTTGAAATGATAGTACTTTGGATGTGCTTGGTTAAATAAATATATTATTAAGATTAAGTTCACACTTTCTTTTTTACTTTTGTTACTGTGGCTCCTGGAAAACATAAAATTACAAATGCAACTCACATTTTTTTCTGTCTCACAGACAGCATTACTAAACCATAGCTTCCTGAGGACAGCCACCACGTTTCCACGGCAACTAGCACAATGCCTGCTATATAGTTGGTGTTCAATAAACATGTATTGATTGACTATATGGGAAAAGGCAGAGGAAAAACAATAGCTATATAAGAAATCATTGCGTGGGACCTTATAATCCATAGAACTGTGGAAGCATTAAAGCTGGAAGGGACTGTATAAATCATATATGTAGACCAAGTTCTCTGCCTGTGACAGACAGTCTTTAGGTGTCCTGATGGATGGTTGGTGCCCTGCATCAGCAGGAAAATGTTCAAAGATCGGCAACCTATTGCCTTAAAAAAGCATCTGCCCCTGGCTGGGCCTTCTTTGCTCCAACAACCCCTACTGCACAGCCTTGGACGCGCCCACAGAAAACACCAGCAGCGGCCTCCACACTGGTGAGAAGTAACTCAGGTTACTCTTCCTCCTCCCAGTTGGCTCCATTGTTGACCTCCTTTGGGGACCCTCCCCCTTTGTCCAGCTCCTGTTGGTCTAGTGATGTATTAGCATGGTCTTCTGGGATTTTGAATTAGTTATATCCCAAGACACTACTGTTCTTTAGTCACTCCTTCAGCTTCACATATCTCAGCTCTCAAATAAGGAAAAATACGCTTTACCCTCAGACCAAGCTTTGTGGGTAAAGACCATTGGCTTGAGGTACCGCCCAGACCTGTGTTGTTCAGACAGGGGACCTGGGACAGGAGCGGTGTACTCTCTCTGCTGGATAGTCTTGATTCGTGGGAAAGCTTCCCTCTTATGGAACTGAATCTGTTGTCCACCCATTAGTCTATCTTCCTCTTCCTCCTCCTCCACCTCTCCATCTTTAATAACAACAGCTAATATGTATAGAGAAATTCCGTGAGCCACTGGCTCTGTTAAGTCTTTTATACCCCTTACCTTATTTAATTCTCATGACTACCCCCTGAAGCAGGGAGCTTTATTAATTCCATTATAATGATGAAAGAACGAAGGTTTAGAGAAGTTAAATAATCTTCCAGAGGTCATCCAGCAAGAACGGCGGGACTGGCATTTGACTCAAATTCAGTCTGATTTCAAAGACTATGGAGCTATGTTGCTATTCTGTTTTGCAGTCACTGAATTCTACATTCTGAACGTCATGATCTCATTTTGTCTGCCTTTACAAATCTCTCCCTGTTTCACATGCTAGTCATTCAACACTTTAAAGAGAGTAGCCTCCTCCTTCCTGGCCTAAATACCGATCATAGTTTATCTCTTTTTGCCAGAGCGGTCACTCTTATTTCCTTCCATGTTTACTCATCTGGTTCTGGCTGTTTGACCAGTCCTGTGCCTCACATCTCAGCTTGGTGTTGGTCATGCTACCATTTTAGAATCAGAGCAAGGAATGGCATATGAGAAAATAATATAACCACCGTTGGAAGGGATTTTTACTTATACTAGGACATTGTTTAACTCAAGATTCACTTCTACAACACCCTTGAGAGACATTCTTAATATCTTTAGATCGTAGGAAATAAGAAATGGACTTTTCCCAGGTTATACATATAATAAATAAAAGAATTAGAACTTCAAAACTAGACTTCCTATGCAAAGTTCATCTTTTTTCCATGTTAAGTGTACCAGTAAAAGGTTTTGTAGCAGTAAATAATATTGGCACCTTAACCCCCGGGGCCTTGTTTTTATGAGTTCTCGCACCACAGCTCCTTGGACAGCCTCTGAGACAACTTTGACAGACAGATTTGCTCTTTCAGAAATATTACACAGGCATTGCCTTTTACTTTTAAAAATACAAATTTTTAAAAGAGTAATTGCATCTTTCCAAAAGAGCTTAACTTTGGATGAGAAGCTCACTTACATGGCTGAGGAGAGAAAAGAGACTGAAGGAAGCCATTACATACCTTGGAGGACCAAACATACAGCATGCAGACTCCCAGCAGGGCACATTGTAAAGTGCCTGGTGTGCAATAGGCCCTAATAAGTATTTATTTGAATGAGTGAGCTCACGTAGCCTTATAAAGTTGAAACAGAGCAGAATAACCTTCTTTCTCTATGTAAGGAAAAATCAGAGCCTAGTAGACTGAGATCACGTCTCAATATTTAGGAATATTAAATATCTAATGACGTACCTGAAGCTAGAGCTTAGATATACCTATCTGAGCCAATGCTGACTTTGGTTACCACCTCATACCCTGGCAAAAGTCCTTTTGGAGGGTGCCATGGTAACCAGGTTCCATGGTAACCAGACATGATTGGAATGGTGGTGATGGCAGTGGTGATATTCTAGCCAGTATATTTCACTATTGCTTCCAATAACAAGGCTGCCCTGTGGTTCCCTGGGAAAGGACTGGGGTGTTCCCAGCAGCTAACAGGTTTCAGATGGCAATAAAACAGTTTGATGAAAGGTTCCTATAAAATCAGCACTGAGTTACACTGATAGGCCCATCTGCAAAGTGTTCAGCACTCTCTTTAATAGAGGTCTTTTTAGCACCTCTCTGCCATTATATTCAGATTGCATTTAAATTAAATAGCACTGCTTTGGCTATCAGATGAGTTTTCACAACTTAGCATGTAGTTTGCTGTTCCTTTAGCCTCCACTACTTCTCGGGGAAACAGTGACACCATTTTGTTCTGGATGGCAACAGAAAAAACAGGTTGCTCTACCTTCACACCCAGTTTTAACAATAACACCCCTATAATGATAAAAAATAGTGGATGTCGGCCCTGGCCGGTTGGCTCAGTGGTAGAGCATCGGCCTGGCGTGCAGAAGTCCCGGGTTCGATTCCCGGCCAGGGCACACAGGAGAAGTGCCCATCTGCTTCTCCACCCCTCCCTCTCTCCTTCCTCTCTGTCTCTCTCTCCCCCTCCCGCAGCGAGGCTCCATTGGAGCAAAGGTGGCCCGGGCGCTAGGGATGGCTCCTTGGCCTCTGCCCCAGGCGCTAGAGTGGCTCTGGTTGTGACAGAGCGATGCCCCGGAGGGGCAGAGCGTCGCCCCCTGGTGGGCAGAGCGTCGCCCCCTGGTGGGCGTGCCAGGTGGATCCCGGTCGGGCGCATGCGGGAGTCTGTCTGACTGTCTCTCCCCGTTTCCAGCTTCAGAAAAAGACAAAAAAAAAAAAAAAAAATAGTGGATGTCAGTGAACTGCTTTGCTGTTCATTGAATACCTTTATAATCACGATCATATTTCATACATGAACCATGGGAAGGACTTGTTATTTTCATCTCACAGATGAAGAGGAAAAGCGAGCCCCAGAAAATGGAACGATCTTGCTACAAAACCACGTAGCCAGTGGTGAAGGGGCTGGGACACAAAACCAGGTCTTTTCATCCTCAAAGCTATAGACTTGCTGCTCCACAGTATTGTAGTACCTACCAGCTGCCACGTGTCTTCCCAGCCTTTTTCATTACTGCTCTTCTAGAATCATCCTACCCTGCTCTGTTCCATTCATGTGAAACCCTCCCTTGCTCTCCTCACACCATTCTGCTTCTCAGATCACGCCTTTGAGTTCTCCCACTGGAAGCTCCATTAGCCCTTTGCCTCCCTGGGGAGTGTCTGCTCCTCTCTGTAACTCAGGTAATGCGTCACCCCCCCCCCCCGTGGGACATTCCTAGAACCTCTCTTCTTTATGAGAAAAACACCTTTTGTCTTAACAGATGGCATTTATTTTCTTTGCTTTCTTTTCTGTTAAATTTTTTCCCCATTGATTTGAGAGCGAGAGAGAGAGAGAGAGAGAGAGAGAGAAAGTGAAAGGGGGAGGGGGAGAGAGAGAAAAGCATCAACCCCTTGTTCCACTGAACCGTTCATTTAGTTGTGCACTCATTGGTTGCCTCTCATACGTGCCCTGCCCAGAGGTTGAACCCACGACCTAAGTGCTCCCAGATGACACTCTCTCCACTGAGCCACCAGCCCAGGGCTGCTATTTTTCATTCATTTCTCTGTCTGGCTGTGAAAAAACTGAGGGCAGGGCCTGGTGCTCTTTGCTTCTGTCTTGCTGGGACCTACCTCACTGTCCAGAACTGAGTAGAAACTTAATAGATGCCCTTTGAAATGAAAGGCCCACATGTAGTTCTAATGGTTAAATATAATTACATATCATTTGATTGATGAATGTGTCATTCGTTTCTGGGGACTGTCACGTCCTTGTAGAGGATGCACTTGTTTGGCATGTACTGGTGGTGAAGTATTTCCTGTGAGTGATTTGTCAGGGTCCCGATAGACCATGAAGGCGTGTTTTAATTTCCACGTCGTTGTCAGGATGAGATTCCTTTATCCTATCACTAAGATTATTGGTAACTTTTGTTGCTTCCCACTCTTTACTTTTTGGTTTATAGCTCTTTCTTAGTGTATTTGTCTATAAAATTTATCTTAACAATTACTACACACAAGGTTCAATTTAGTGCCATTATTATTTGGGGAAAGTTGAAACATGACTTGTTGGCCCAAGAAGGCTGTACATTTTGCAGTTTTCTCATCTCTTTATAGCAATGTTACACCTCCCACCCCCACCCCCCCGACATTTCCCAGTCACCGCGAGTCCTGCACTAGTCCTTCTCAGTGGAGCTAAAAGTCTGAGATGACACTTCTTTTCCTAACTGAGAATAAGAGAATGGTAGGCAGGTTGTTTTGTTTTGTCTAGTGGTTTCAGATCTCCTATCCTTCATATGTGGTTATAAATATTTCCTGTGTTTTCAGTTAAAGGTGTCTCCTTTAGACAATTACCCACTAAGAATTAGCATATGGGGTATTTAAATATCATGAGCCAAGTGTCATAGTGTTGTTATACGTGGTAGACACTGTGACTTATGTTCCCTGAGTCCTTGCTAATGGAACCCCTGTTTAATTCCTGGCAGCAATGTGTCCAGCCACAACAGAACACTTGTGATTAGTGTAAATGTATCGTGGCTTTTGGGCTCTCCTTTGCCAGATATTTCCTTTCGCTGCCTCCCTGGGGCAGAAGCATGATGTGGGTAGAACTCTAAGAGTCAGTGAGTTAAAGAGAAGGTTCTCTAACTTGGCTGCCCCCACCCCCATTGCTTTTGCCTTAGGACCCTGGGGCAACAAATCTAGGGATAAAAAAAAAAATCTTAGGATGGTGAGAAGACCAGCAACTGCCGAATCCTTGAAGACACATTTGAACTGCTGAACTTGCCATAGATTTCTACCTCTGGCTCGTTAAGTGAACAGTGTATATCTTTAATGTTTGAGCCACTGTCTGCTAGACTTTTCATTACTTGCAGCCTAATGCACACCGACTGATGTAGTACAGTGAGCATCTTAATTCCACATCTGAGATAGCAGTCAGGGACCTATCTCAGTGTAAGGACCTGTCTCTGCCCAGAATAGGAGGTACCCCTCCAAAATATATTGTTTTTCCCCCTGTGCCATCCATGTCTTCAGAAACTCAGCTTACATTAATTTGCATTGAATCTGTGTCTTTTTCTGCAACATTTAGGACCTTCTCAGCATTTTGTCTTAATATTTCCAGGCACCAGCAGGTGGTAGGCGAACCTACTTCTATCCCAGCAATTGTTATGAATGCTTTGCTATACTTTTCTGGTTGTATGACTATCTCTTTGGTCTAGGCCAGTGCTAGCCAATAGAAATAGAATGAGATCAAATAGATTTCAAACTTTCTGGAAGAAAAAGCACACCCATGGTAATAATATCGTATGTGATGCAATGGTTAAAGGGAAATGTAATCCTACAGAAACAAAGTGTATTTAATGGAAAACTATATTTTTCATCGCTTCAGTTTTTAAAATTTAAATGAATTAAAGTTAACTTATTGCACTGGTTACATTTCAAGTACTCAGTATTGCAGCTACTGTATTGGTTAGCTCAAGCCTATGCCCTTAAACCGTTTCGGGGCATGAACTGTATGTTATGCAGGTCTCGCTGTAGTTAGTGCTTCTTCCTGGAGTCCTTTGCATGTCCTCCAAGACTGGGCTAAGTGCTCCTCTCCTGAGTGCCTGCAGCCCTTGTTGCCAACTTCCACAGTGCTGCTTACACACCCCGTATTGCAATGACTGATTCACTTCTCTGGAAGCCCCTTACAGGCAAAGGCTGTTTCTAGTTCACTGTTACATGTCCTGTGCTTTGTCCAGGGCCAGGCATGTTGTGGGTACTCATTAAATATAGATTGATTTTTAAAAAATAAATTGTAAAATTCATCAATAAAAAGTTGTTTTGGGAGCTTTTATCAGACAGACCATCAGTTGCTTGATGGTAGGGATCATGACTAATTCCTCTCTGTAGTCTGTTCACCTAGCATAATGCTTAGCATACAGGAGGTAGTCAATCAATGTTTGTTGAATGATCATTGATCCCTGCCACAACCCCAGGTTAGGCAGCCCCATTATTGATTTTAATTTATTGTGTTTACATAGTTCTAGTGTCCCCCCCCCCTAATGTATCCCTGTATCTCCTCCCTCCCCCGTGAGCCCTTCTGTCTTCACAGAAGGCTAGCTGGTTGTACGGCAGCCTCAGCTTCTCCCTCAGTCTTTGAGCCGTAGAGTCACCTCCTGTCTGATTCTCTGAGCTGGCACCTGCTGTGTTTCCTCAGTCTGGTTGGTTCTGGAGCACCTCTTGGGCTTGTCTGAACTCCTGTTTTGACCAACAACTGGCTATGACCAGTGGCAATGGCCACATTGGCTTTCTGAGCCGGACCTCCCTCTGGAGTGCTTCATCCTGGGTTATGCCTTACCTGGGTTTATATATTGTGGTCTCCTGGTACACACAGATTTCTAGCCGGCACCCATGCTTACACAGTCTTGGGACCTCCTGTTCCACCTACCAGACTAGATTTCTTCCCGAGTCCACCTCAATTTAGTTTGGGTTGTGCAGCGATTGGGCACACCTCCAGGGGGCGACATTTACTTGCAATCACCCTAGATATGGAGAGTTATTCTGACAATATTCCAGCAGATGGCAGTGCAGTGTTTTGAGCAAAAAGTGTCTTTTCCTAGTTTGCACAAAATCCCTGGACAAGCTAGTATCTGGGCTGTGTGTGTGGTCTGCCTGAAAGTCTAGCAGGAGAGTCTAGTTGGATTTCTAGTCCCTCTCCTCTTACTTCTTATCCTTGTACTTAATCATATCTGGCCAGGGATAGAGAAGACATGATAATAGGAAAAACGTCATGGTTGGGGAATGAAACATTTCCTGTGACTGTTTTCTGTTGCCAGACATCACAGGGTTCAGCTGCACTGCCATCCCCAGCCTTGCTTCAAGCCTGGCGTTCTGGTCTCATTCTCTTGCTGCCTGTGGTTTACCTGGAGGCAATACCTCTGCTGGATGATCAGTCTGATTAAGGCTCCTAGTATGTAACACCATTTTCTTTATGGGCACCAGTGGTACATGGCCTTGGAGGCTGGGAGAACATTCTATGTAAGATTTTTTTTTTATTTTGTATTTTTCTGAAGCTGGAAACGGGGACAGACAGTCAGACAGACTCCCATATGCGCCCGACTGGGATCCACCCGGCACGCCCACCAGGGGCGATGCTCTGCCCCTCCGGGGTGTCGCTCTGCCGCAACCAGAGCCACTCTAGCGCCTGGGGCAGAGGCCAAGAAGCCATCCCCAGCGCCTGGGCCATCTTTGCTCCAATAGAGCCTTGGCTGCAGGAGGGGAAGAGAGAGACAGAGAGGAAGGAGGGGGGGTGGAGAAGCGAATGGGCGCCTCTCCTATGTGCCCTGGCCGGGAATCGAACCCGGGTCCCCCGCATGCCAGGCCAACGCTCTACCGCTGAGCCAACCGGCCAGGGCCAGTTTTTTTTTTTAAAGAGAAAGCTATTTAAGACCATTAAAATGGCAGAAAAAAAAATGTAAGAGTTACAAGAGAAAGAAGATGCTAAAATGTTTGTGATGCTCATTTTCCTTTTAGTTGCAATTGTCTGGACTGGTGAAATCACATCTAACTGTGAGAGATCTATAAAGCTGTAAGCATCTCTACCTGTGAGGGTCCATCAGGGGGGATTGCAGTCCTCTGATTATTGACTCTATCATAATGCATTTCAGAGTGCATTTGGGAAGGAGAATCTATAGCCACACCCCTGCGGGGCTAGGCCCAGTCCTCACCCCAGTAAGTTCCAGGGAAGAGAGTATAACACACAATGTATAACGTTTAGTCAGTTCTGTCCTATTTCACAGAGCCAACTTCATTCCACCCAATTTCTTTGTCCCCAACTTTCTTGGAAGTGAACTCCTGCTTAGGAGAGCAGAACCAGTTATTATCTTGTTTGGTTCTTGTAGGGTTGGACTATTCCAGGTTATTTTTTGGTGGTATGCAGTCCAACTTGCCAGCTTGGTATTGGGGGGCAAGAAGTCACCACCTGCTGCTTGGGAGAACTGCCCTCTGACCTGGCATAGTGGAGATTTGCTCAACTTTCTTCTCAGAAGCTATGTAACAGGCATGGCTAAGATGAAAGGGAACTTGTCTCATGGTGGGACATCAGGGAGGGTACTAAAGAGAACTAAGCTCTAGTCTTGGTCCTGCATTTCCAGTGGTTATGTAGCTTAGGGAAATTCATCCTTTCTGGATACTGCTTCTCTTCTATTAAATGCAGATTTGAAAGAGGGAAAGTTTCCAGATTTCTCTGACTTTGGGTGTTATATAATACAACCTGGCAGACATTTCCAATGCAAAACTAAGTCAGGAAGAGCAAGTGCATGGCACTTTGATGCCACTTTGCCTGTAATCAGTCCCACTAGCCTTTCCTCTTGTGCCTGTGTGTGATCTCAGAGCCTTTCTCCACACAGTGCCCAGGAGACCACTGCCAATCATTTGAAGCTAGACTGCAGGTTGGAACCTTCCTGCCTTCCCAAACTATGAGAGTTCAACGTTCCACATTTCTGATCACATTGGAATTTCCATTTCCTAATAGCTCCTAAAGTGAGCTGGTTGTTCTTGAAAACAGACACCTTAACAGACTCACGAGGAGATCAACTCCCATTCCCAATTTTGGCACATATCAAGGCAAGGATGTCTCAGTGTGAAAACAAATGAAATGAAATAAATGGCAACAGTAAAGACAGAGGCTATATCAATATTAATGAATGGTCTTTGACTTATGTCATATGAAGTAGGAGAGATTGAGAAGTAAAAAGAAAAAACAACTCCCAAATCTAGTTTGGCAAAGTATTCTCTTATCTCAAAATAGGGGAAAAACCTCTTTGGCTAACAATGAGTTAACGATTCTGCCTTGCTGATTTGAACCCGAGGGCTTTTTCCTTGTCTGGGTGTTAACTGATAGACTGTAGCCCACAGTCTGTGTTCTCCAGGGACAGAAACCAGCATGCTCAAGGCCTCACATCCCTTATACTTTTATGTTAGTCCCTTGAGTCTTGTTTTAGATCCAGTACTGTATGATTGGACCAGAACTTATTCCATGGTCTCAGTTTTTACTAGTGGTTTGCAGACTTTATGGGCAATCAAATCTCCAGGGGAGCTTGCAAAAAATGTAATTTATTGGGTCCCATCTCCAGAGAGTCTGACTTAATAGATCTGAGATAGTGCTCAGGAAAAGGATTTATTTATTTTTTTAAGTCAAGTCCCAGGTAGTCCTTAAATCACAATTTGTAAAATAGTTGGCTATGCTCTAGTGAAGGAGTTCTTTCTTTGGGCACAAAGAAAACCAGTTAGAAGGTGATGAAAGACAATTTTATCAATGTCACCCGATTAAAATTAATCAAAAAAAAAAAAAAAAAAGAGTTTGTCTCACGGCTAATTCAAGCAGTTAGAAGAATAGTATAAGGATGCTAATTCTGCTTCTCAGGTCACATCCTGCAAAAGGGACCCCAAGAAAATTGGTGATTTGGCTCCTCTGATTTTGCCAATTGGATTAAAAAAAAAATAGGTCAGGAATGCCCTAAAATGGAACTAACAATACATGAGCATAAATTTAAAGGACTTTTAGATACTGGAGCTGATGTATCTGTTATTGCTAAGCTACATTGGCCTCATTCCTGGCCCATTCATGCAGCAGCCACAGAATTACAAGGTATAGGGCAGAGTAAATCCCCTCAACAAAGTTCTAGTTTTCTAAATTGGGAAGATTAAGAAGGTCATTCTGGATTTTTTAAGCCTTATGTGCTCCCTGAATGGCCAGTTAATTTGTGGGGTAGAGATGTTTTGAAAAATATGGGAGCGTTGCTTGTAAGTCCTAATGGTTTAGTCAGTACTCAGATGCTTGATCGGGGATTTTTGCCCACCAAGGGACTAGGGAAAGAATAGCGAGGAATCCTCACCCCCATAGAAGTGGCACCCAATACCAGAAGGTGTGGATTAGGATATCAAAATTTAGCATAGGGGCCTTGGTAGCTCCTGCTACCTCAATAATGCATTGTGCAGACCCAGTTACTTGGAAATCAGATAATCCTGTATGGGTAGACCAACAGCCCCTTTCTCAGGAGAAACTTAGGGCAGCTGCTCAATTGGTACAAGAGCAGCTACAGCTTGGGCACATTGAACCATCTAATAGCCCATGGAATACACTTCCATATTTTGATCTTGTTGCCTCCTGGATTATCAAGGGGCATAGGCGACCCTTACAGCTTATTGGTTTTGAGCCTCAAAATTATTGTTGTTCCTTTTTTCAAAGGATCAACAACAATGGCTCTGGGAAACTTCCACTAAATGGCAAATCGCTCTTGCAAATCAATGGACAACTTTATACTGAAACTGTCAACTTAAAATCAGCTCAAAGACTAGAATTATATGCCATTATCATGGTTTTTCAGCATTTGCCATATTCCCTCTTTAATCTATATACAGACAGCAAATATTTACTTATGGTGTTTCCACTATAAAGACTGCTGTCTTAGGGACAAATGCTGATGAACTATTTCAGCACTTCCTCCTTCTTCAAAGACTTGTATGTCAATATAGAGCTCCATGTTTTATAGGACATACTCGAGCTCACTCCATGCTCCCTAGAGCTTTAGCACAAGGGAATGCCCTTGTTAATCAAGCTACCCAAAAGAAAATTATTTGGAGCAACCATGACAGATCGAGCAATTCAGTCTCATACTATTCATCACCAGAATGCTGCAGCCCTATGTAAACAGTTTCAACTTTCTCAGGAAGCAGCATGGCAGATTGGTAAATCCTGTCCAAGAGGTCCTATACTACAATCTGTCCCTTAATTTGGAGTTAACCCTCAAGGACCCCTACCAGGACAACTTTGGCAAATGGATGTTACTCATATACCTTCATTTGGCAAACAGTCCTATGTCCACGTTACAGTGGATACAGATTCTGGATTTATAGTAACCTCTGTCAGAACAGGAGAGGCTGCTAAGCATGTTATAGCTCATTGTCTGCATGCATTGTTCTATTATTGGATTTCCTAAACTGGTTAAACTGACAATGCTCCTGCATATGGAGCAAAAGCATTTACTGTATTTTGTCAAACTTTTCAAATTATGTGTATTTCTTTTTTTTTTTTAATTTTTATTTATTCATTTTAGAGAGGAGAGAGAGAGGGAGAGAGAGAGAAGAGAGAGACAGGGGGGAGGAGCTGGAAGCATCAACTCCCATATGTGCCTTGACCAGGCAAGCCCAGGGTTTCGAACCGGCAACCTCAGCATTTCCAGGTCAACGCTTTATCCACTGCGCCACCACAGGTCAGGCCTATGTGTATTTCTTACAATCTTTAAAGTCAAGGTATTATTAAAGTGTACCTAGCAAATATTTTAAGGTCAATTTAAAAAAATTTAAAAGGGGAGAGTCATATCCTGGAACTCCTATGGGTCTACCATACAATGCTTTTTACTTAAAAAATTTTAAATTTCTTTTGAATGCTGATGAACAGGAGACGCCAAATCTTTTTCTCCTGCAAACTACTACCTTCTTTATTTGATCCAGCTAATAACACTGTTTTGTCTTTTTCCAAATAGCCCCAGATATATGGAAAAGATTTATATAGGCAGATGGGGATCCTCAAACCCCTCAGCGAGATCTTCTGAGCATGGCTTTTAAGATACCAAGAGGCAGAAAAAGTCCAATAGAGATCAGAGGAACTACCAGCTTTTAGGATACGCCCTTAAAGGCTCCAACACCCCAAAGGGGTCTCATAGAATGCCATCTGGATTCTGCTTCAATAGTGGAAAGGAAGGTCATTGAGCTAAAGCCTGCCAGACTTACATGCCTCTGCTGTGAGGAAACAGGGACACTGGAAGGTAGGCTTCCCCCTCGCTCCTCTAAGGGAGGATTCAGTCTCTTCCAGCCCTGCTCCAGCCACCTATGACCTAACCTTGCCCAGAATGCTGGGGTTTGCCACTGAAGGCTGAAGGTGTCCAGGGCCGTCAGCCCCATCTATGACACTGTGGACGAGCCTAGGGTATTTCTTCCAAGAAGCAGGTAAACTGATCTCATTTGCACCAGGGCCACTTAACTATGTCTTGCCTGAATAGTCAGGTTTTTTTATTCTTCCCTCGAAGATCTCTGTTGTGGGTGTTGATAGTCCTATTTTCTGCTGCTTTGTTTAATATATAGTGTTTCCTTTATTCCTCTTACCTCAATGCCTCACTCATATTTCAGGCTGGGACCTAGTCCTAATTTAGAGCTCTCTTTCCCCCTTTTCTCAACTTCTATTATGAATCTACCTCTGCCACCCAGCTTAGTGTATCCCAAGGTTCACTTTACCAAGCCACAGTCACAGAGCTCCAGGGAAAAGCAACCTGGTCTCATCTCTCCAGGCAGAGGAGAACAGAAGCTCCATCTCCACACATGCTGCAGATGGCTTTTCCAGTCTACCTGAATTATTACAGCTAGAAGCAGCGGTCATTGGGACTTGAATGTGAGCTGCAAAGTATAGAATTGTGACAACAATTCCAGTGCCATGTAGACTTTTCCTAGATGTGGACTTTTCCTGGACTCCTGCTCCTTGGGACAGCTCCTAACAGACTGAACTGGGGTTGGGTTGCATTTATCAGGGACTTGGCATGGTGATGGAGCCAACTTGGACTTGGTGAACTTGTTAAGGACACTACTCTTATGGATTCTCGCTGTATTGGCCAAGAGTTTGCTTAAAGGCTTGGCTTTAATCACTGTAAAAAAAAAATAGAAGACTGGATAAAGAAGATGTGGCACATATACACCATGGTATACTATTCAGCCATAAGAAATGATGACATTGGATCACTTACAACAAAATGGTGGGATCTTGATAACATTATACGGAGTGAAATAAGTAAATCAGACAAAAACAAGAACTGCAGGATTCCACACATTGGTGGGACATAAAAATGAGACTAAGAGACATGGACAAGAGTGTGGTGGTTACGGGGGGCAGGGGGAGGGAAGGAGGGAGAGGGGGAGGGGGAGGGGCACAAAGAAAACTAGACAGAATGTGACGGAGGACAATCTGACTTTGGGTGATGGGTATGCAACAGAATTGAATGACAAGATAACCTGGACATGTTTTCTTTGAATATATGTACCCTGATTTATTTATGTCACCCCATTAAAATTAATAAAAATTTATTTATTAAAAAAAATATAAAACAAACAAACAAAAGAACACATACAAAAAACCCCTGGATGTTGATGGCTTCCATTTTCATGTAAGTGAGCCATACAGTGCCACAATTTAATTCTGTGGTGCTCAGTTTGCATCAGATCTTAAAGAATAGACTCAAGAAGCTGTATGGTGATATCAGTAGTTCTTGAGTATAAAAGCCTGTAATGGCAAAACAAAAACAACAACAACAGAAACAAACAAAAACGCAGAGTCATGTGATAATACTGTACTTTTGTGATCTACTTTGGAAAACATATACAATAATGAGAAGATGCTATGGATTCAGGAAACTTCTAAATACATTTATATTGCACCAGCAGTATCTATGCATATTGAAGAGTTAATACTCTGCGTGTATCTGTGAATGATACTGTTTATTTAATCTATTTACAAGGATTAGGAAATGAAAGAATCCCATCAACTAACCCGTGAGTCCCTCATCCTTCCCTGAATGCTTTTGATACAGAAGTTGGAATCATTTGGAATTAGAAAAAGCCTAGGTAGACTTGAGTTTGAATTCCACAAAGGACACACATTGGCCTGATCTGTGGTGGTACAGTGAATAAAGTGTCAACCTGGAATGCTGAGGTTTCCAGTTCAAAACCCTGGGCTCAGTGGTGGGATTCAAATAATTTAACCAGTTCTCTGCCCTATGACCGTTTTAAGTATTAAAAAATGATATACCATAGGTACTTTAGTATTTCATGCTGTAAAGTATTTCCCTGTCAAGGAAGAAAGAAGGGCATAGCTATGAAGTGTGGAACAGCAAAAGCTTTATTTAGTAGAGTGCATTCTGGACGAGGTTCTCTGGTCCACGAGACAGGGGCCAGAGAAGTCGCATGAATTCTTTCACTGAGGGGTAATTTATAGGGTTGGTAGGGTGATGGCGAGTTGATATGACATGATAAAATTTCATTGGCTGACAGATAGTTATTCTTTTTCAAAGGGCTCCAGGCCATTTCTTTTTGGCAGGCATGGGTGTGGGCGGTTCCAGCCAAAGTTTCCTGGGTCCTGGTTCCTCACATGACCTTCCCCCACTGCCAACCAACCTCACACATGCATTTAATACTTAAATAAGAACAATAAAAGAGGTACACAAAACTAGATTATAAGAATTTTAAAATGTAAATGAAAAAATATTAAATAATACCTGAAAAAAAACAATAAAACTGTAATTTAAGATATTCCCATGTTGCTTTTTGATGGGCATCCTACTTGCAATTTTTTTCACCTGTGGAAGGAATGAATATTACTACAGGGAGCTTAGAATACACTGTTGTGCAGATGAATGTTAAAAAAGAGTAAGGAATACAAATTTGTGATTTCCACATTGGGTGGGTGCCCAGGTGCCCATCTTAGAGAGAGCCCTGATTATAAGTGCTATTTTAACAACTGGTTCGCTGAACTAAAAAAAAATATAGGTATTGTTTCTCCCAAACCGAGGCAAATCAGCTGAATTCCACCATTGCCCAAGCTTTCCTGGTCAAGGCACATATGAGAGTTGATGCTTCCTGTTCCTCCTTCCTTCCCTCTCTCTCTTTCTCCTCATTAAAAAAAAAAAAAAAGAAAGAGATACACACTGGTGAGTTATGTAGTTACCTAACCCATACACCTTAGCTCTCGCCTGTGAAATGATGATGGGTACTATGTTCCTAATGGTTTCAATGTAAAGATTGAATGGTGTCTTATATGCACAATTATAAGCCTGAAGTAGACAATTAATGTTAGTTAACTTTCTTATTTTAAAATAATTAATGAGGTGACTCCTGAAGACTGTAGTCCTGGGGGAACCTGAAGCTTTATACTTTCTCTTTTAATTCAGCCTTGATGTCCCGCGGCTTTCTTTCTCTACATGAGATCATTTGCAGGACTTCCCAGGATGTGCTATGCTCATATTCTTTTGTCCTGTGCTTTTATGACTTTAAGAGTCTCTAAGCCACAGTAATCCTGGGAAAATAAGGTGCAGAATTGGAGTAGACTTCTGCCAAGTTATCGGTATCTGACACCATTTTTCTCCATTAAAAAGATGGTTGGCGCTTGAGGAATGATATAGAACAAACAACCACCGCATCCCTTTTCAAGGAACATCACCCATAATTAGTGTGTTTTTGTTCTTAATGTTCCCAAGTCAAGCCTACAGATGGAGCCAAGGTTATTACATCCACTAGGAACATTCTTTTTGCCTCTTGTCAGGATATAGCAGAAGGAAGATTGTGTTTCTTTCTCCTTCTGTAGCTATTCTACAATTTGACACTGAGAACACTCAGGCTCTGGGTTTAATTTGAATATCTATAGTATAAAATTACCAGTGTTCACATCCTCTAGCATTTTCCTGACAAATTAATTGCCAAATACAATTTTCAGCAGTGGGTGTGTGTGCAGGGTGGTAGAATTGTGGGTTCATTTTATGGGAGGTAATTATGGGTGTATTTCACCAGGAAAGAGTAGAGATGATACTAAAGGAGCTGACATTTGGAGTATGCCACACCTACTCCTTTGAATGCTCCATGGATGTACGGACCTAGGAAACACATAGAATTTGGAGGATTTAGTGTTACCTTTGATACACGTAATTTTAATCTCTCAAGCATGGTGTGGTCTGTGACTGCTGTGAGCTCTCTGAAATCACTCTGTGTGTCACCCTTACCTGGTTCTTAGGCCTTTGATCTACTTTATTCAGCATTTTGAGTCTTCAAAACATCAGGATAAAGAAGACAAAGAGCAGAACCAGCTGAGGCAGAGGGTAAATTGGGCTAAAAAGAGATCCTTCATTTTGACTGGGTCTGAGGGACAGGCACTTTTGTTGACATATGAAAGTTACTGGTCTTTGGAGAATGTGGGGAAAAATTCTGTTGAGATGAAGTATTTGACCTTTTCAGAAATAGTTTCAGATGATGTCAGAGTAGTGGCAGCATGAGAGATACTCCTGACCTCTCCCCTTGACATCTTAACAAATTAAACAACTATAATGCAGTGAAGTAACTCCAGCTGGGTTCACATGTATGCCTGAAAAAACTATATACTGAATGGACTAAAGGTGGGACAGGGTGAAAGGGGGGGGGGTGGTGGAAGATGAAGCATATTCATGGTGAGCTTTGGAAAGGAAGGAAGGCAAACCTAGAATAACTGGCTTTTTCTTTCTCTGTTGAACTATGAGGAGGAGGGAAGCTTAGGCTCTCTGGATTTTGCCTGAGGGATACTGAGGGAAACTCAGAGTGACTGGGTCTCCTTTTTCTGGGAGGAGTGGTGAGACAGAGGAGCAAAAGGGAAGAAAAACCAAAGCAGCCAGAGTGTGGGGTCATGGCCAGTGTACCAATGGTCGGCCTGCAGCCTGCACTTGGGAGAGACAGAGACAGGTAACGTGTGGCCCTCAACCTCCTAGATCCTGCCTCCCTCACCTCGTAGTACTGAGAATGGCAGAGACAAACACAACAGCTAGCTCTCCAGAGCCACTCCCCTGAAAAACAGAAGTGCTCTATATCTGGTACCCATATCTGTTGAGATGTGGAAGGAGTGCCTGGAAGCCTGAGATTGCCATTGCTAGAGCTGGAAAACTGGAAAGCTGAAGCTGTAAGTCCTCACCACACGCCCCACCAACCAACATGAATGTGGCCTTGCCTACATTATTGCAAAAGCAACATCTCAGTGGAAGACAGTGCAGGAACTTCACAGAGCTAAAAGTTGTAATACAGCAATACCTACTGGAAGAAACCTCACAAAACAAAAATTTATTTTTTCTTTTTCTCCCCTTTCTCTTTATTCTTTTTTCTCTTTTAAATTTCATTCTCTTTAATTTTTATATACTTCATTCTTATCTTTTTGTGGGATATAATTGATTTTTTGTTTGCTTTCAATCTTTTTCTGTGTTTTTTTGTTATACTTGTTAAAATTTTTATATATTTTTTATTGTACTTCTTTATTTTAATTTTTTGGGTTTTTTTAAGTTTTTTTTTTGTTAGGGTTCTTAACAATACCACTCTGAAGTGCCATCAAGGAAGAAGAAATAGACTCCATGGCTACACAGACAGAGACATAGTTCAGAAAGAAAATGAAAAATTTCCAGAAAAATTATCTCAATCACATGGAAACCTTGGAGTTAAATGATAGAGAATTTAAAATTGAAGTTCTGAAAATACTGAATGAGATGTGAGAAGACATGAATAGACAACTTAATGAGCTCAGAAAACAAATTAATGAACAAAATGAACACTTCAACAAGGAGATTGAAACTTGAAAAACAGAGCTGAAGAACTCAATACATGAATTGAAGACTGAGGTAGCAAGTTTAGCTAATAGAACAAGCCAGATAGAGGAAAGAATTAGTGACTTTGAAGACAGGCAACTAGAGATGCTGCAGAGAGAAAAGGAGAGAGACTCATAAATTAAAAAAACTGAGAGAGCTCTACAAGAATTATCTGATTCCATCAGAAAAAGCAATATAAGGATAATGGTATATTAGAAGAAGAAGTGAGAGAAAAGGGAGTTGAGACTATTCAAACAGATAATTGATGAGAATTTCCCCAGCTTATGGAAAAAATTAGAGCCTCAAATCCCAGAAGCAAACATAATGCCAAGTTACTGCAACCCAAACAGATATATTCCAAGGAACACTGTAATAAAATGGTGAAAAATCAATGACAAAGAATCCTTAAGACAGCTAGGGAAAAGAAGAACATAACATATAAAGAAAAGCCTATTAGGTTACCATCAGACTTCTCACCAGAAACTCTATAAGCCAGAAGAGAGTGGACCCAGACATTCAAAGTACTGAAAGAAAGGAATTACCAGCTAAGAATACTATATCTATCAAAATTACCCTTCAAATATGAAGTAGAAATAAAAACTTTTCCAGAGATACAGAAATTGATGAAATTTATCACCAGAAAACCTCCACTGTGGGAAATACTCAAGAAGATTGGTCAACGAGATATAAAGAACAAAACAAATCTAAACTACAAGCATAAGCTCCAACAAGATCACAATAGAAAAAAGGACAATTTGTGACAATAACATAAAAGGGGAGAGGGTAAAGATCTGCAGTAGCAAAGGAGGATGGAGTGCAGAAGCATTCACAAGACAAAGGACTTTAGTACTTATGGACATTTTTCTCTTAATAACTTAATGGTGACCACCCATGAAAAATCCACTACTAAAACACACAGCTTTAAAAAAGAAGAAATGGGGTAAAGAAGTATGGAATACCACCAAACATAAACAACTAACAGAAACAAGCAAGAGAAACCCAGAGAAGCAAAACAAGACACAGAGCTACCAGAAAACAAAACATAAAATGGCTATAGAAAATCCTCAAGTGTCGATAATTACCCTAAATATAAATGGACTGAACTCACCAATAAAGAGGCAGAGAGTAGCAGATTGAATCAAAAAGCAAAACCAAACCATATGCCTTCCTCAAGAGACACATCTAATTTGCAAAGACAAAAGTAAATTTAAAGTGAAAGTTTGGAAAATGATTCTCTAAGACAATAATATCCAAAGAAAAGCAGGTATAGCCATACTCATATCTGACAATGCTGACTTCAAGACAACAAAGGTAACTAGAGAAAAAGATGGACATTTCATAATGATAAAGAGGACATTGTATCAAAAAGCCATAACACTTCTTAATATATATGCACCAAACCAGGGAGCACCAAAACATATAAGATATCTGCTAACTAATTTAAAAATAGAAGCAAACAAAAACACAATCATACTTGAAGATTTCAACACACCACTGATGGCTCTAGATAGATAATCCAAACAGAAAATCAGTAAAGAAATATTGGCCTTAAATGACACTCTGGATCAAATAGACATAATAGACATTTATAGGATATTTCATCCCAAAACATCAGATTATACATTCTTCTCCAGTGTCCATGGAACATTCTTAAGGATAGGCCATATGTTGGGCCACAAAACTAACATCAACAAATTCAGGAAGATTGAAATTATACCAAACATATTTTCTGATCATAAAGCTTTAAAATTAGAATTCCAGTATAAGGAGAAAAGCACCCCCATGTTTATAGCAGCATTGTTCACAATAGCGAAGATCTGGAAACAGCCCAAGTGTCCGTCAGAGGACAAGTGGATTAAAAAACTTTGGTACATATATACTATGGAATACTACTCAGCCATAAGAAATGATGACATCAGATCATTTACAATAACATGGATGGACCTTGATAACATTATACGGAGTGAAATAAGTAAATTAGAAAAAAAGTAAGAACTATATGAACCAATGCATAGATGGGACATAAAAATGAGACTTAGAGACATGGACAAGAATGTGATGGTAACAGGGCATGGGGTGGAGGGGTGGGGGAGGGGCGAGGAAGGAGAGGGAGGGAGTGGGGGGAGGGTAGGGGCACAAAGAAAACCAGATAGAAGGTGACGGAGGACGATTTGACTTTGAGTGAGGCATATGCAGCATAATCAAAGGTCAAAATAATCTGGAGATGTTTTCTCGGAACATATGTACCCTGATTTATCAATGTCACTGCATTAAAATTAATAAAAATAAGTTTAAAAAAAAGAAATAAAGAAATTCACAAAAATATGAAAATTAAATAACATACTTCTAAAAAATGACTGAGTTAAAAAAGAAATGAAAGCAGAGATCAAAAGATATACACAGCCTGACCAGGCAGTGGTGCAGTGGATAGAGCATCAAACTGGGATGCAGAGGACCCAAGTTTGAAACCCCGAGGCTGCTGGCTTGAGTGTGGGCTCATCCGGCTTGAGCACGGGTTCACTAGCTTGAGTGCGGGGTCATAGGCTTGAGCATGGAATCATAGACATGACCCCATGGTCACTGGCTTGAGCGCATAGGGCACTGGCTTGAAGACCAAGGTTGCTGGCTTGAGTCCAAGGTCACTGGCTTGAGCAAAGGGTCACTCACCCTGCTGGAGCCCCCCAGTCAAGGCACATATGAGAAAGCAATCAGTGAAGAGCTAAGGAGCCACAACAAAGAATTGATGCTTCTCATCTCTCTTTCTTCCTGTCTGTCTGTCCCTATCTGTCCTTCTTTCTGTCTCTGTCACTAAAAGAAAAAAAAAATATATATATATATATACACAGACAAATAAAAGTGACAACATGACATGTCAAAATTTCTGGGATTCAGTGAAAGCAGTAATAAGAGGAAAGTTTATATCATTACAGGCTTATATCAAGACACAACAAAGATCTCAAATAAACAACCTAACATCATGCCTTATAATCTTACAAAAATCAATCTGAAAGAATCAGAAAATCTAAGCAGACCGATTATAACAAAAGAGATAGAAACAGTTTTCAAAAAGCTCCCAAAAAACAAAACTCCTGGGTCTGATGGCTTCACTGGTGAATTCTACCAAATATTCAAAGAACTAACTCCTATCCTTGTCAAGCTATTTCAAAAAATTCAGGAGGAAGGAACACTTCCAAGTTCCTTTTATGAGGCGAACATAATTCTGATTCCAAAACCAGGCAAAGACAACACAAAGAAAGAAAATTATAGGCCAGCCAATATTCCTGATGAATTTTGATGCTAAAATCCTCAACAAAATATTAGCAAACCGGATCCAGCAATATATGAAAAAAATCATACATCATGATCAAGTGGGATTTATTCTGGGGAGGCAAGGATAGTACAACATTCATAAATCAATTAATGTGATTCACCACATAAACAAAAGGAAGGAGAAAAACCACATGATGATTTCAATAGATGCAGAAAAAGCATTTGATAAAATCCAGCACCCATTTATGATCAAAACTCTTAGCAAAGTGGGAATACAGGGAACATACCTCAACATGATAAAGGCCATCTATGACAAACCCACAGCCAACATTATAATTAATGGACAAAAATGAAAAGCAATTCCCCTAAAATCAGGAACAAGGCAGGGGTGTCCCCTTTCACCACGCTTATTCAACATAGTTCTGGAAGTCCTGGCTGTAGCAATCAGACAAGAAGAAGAAATAAAAGGCATCCAAATTGGAAAAGAAGAAGTAAAACTATCATTATTTGCAGATGATATGATACTGTATATAGAAAACCCTAAAGTCTTAGTAAAAAAACTAATGGACCTAATAAACAAATTCATCAAGGTGGCAGGATATAAAATTAATGCACAGAAATCAGAGGCATTTTTATATAGGAACAATGAACTGTCAGAAAGAGAAATTAAGGAAACAATCCCCTTCACTATTGCAACAAAAAATTAATAAAGTACCTAGGAGTAAATTTAACCAAGAAGGTTAAAGACTTGTACTCAGAAAATTATAAAACATTGATAAAAGAAATCAAGGAAGACACAAACAAGTGGAAGCATATACCATGCTCATGGTTAAGAAGAATAAACATAATTAAAATGTCTATATTACCCAAAGCAATTTATAAATTCAATGCAATACCAATTAAAATACAATGACATACTTCAAAGATATAGAACACATATTCCAAAAATTTATATGGAACCAAAAGAGAACACAAATAGCCTCAGCAATCTTGAAAAAGAAGAATAAAGGGGGAGGTATCACACTTCCTGATATCAAGTTATATTACAAGGCCATTGTACTCAAAACAGCTTGGTACTGGCATAAGAACAGGCATACAGATCAATGGAACAGAACAGAGAACCCAGAAATAAACCTACATCTTTATGGACAACTAATATTTGACAAAGGAGGTAAGAGCATACAGTGGAGTAAAGACAGTCTCTTTAACAAATGGTGTTGGGAAAACTGGACAGCTACCTGCAAAAAAATGAAACTAGACCACCAACTTACACCATTCACAAAAATAAACTCAAAATGGATAAAGGACTTAAAATGTAAATCGTGAAACCATAAGTATCCTAGAAGAAAACTTAGGCAGTAAGCTCACCAATATCTATCGCAGCAATATCTTTGCTGAATTATCTCCACAGGCAAATGAAATAAAAGGATAAACAAATGGGACTGTATCAAACTAAAAAGCTTTTGGACAGCTAAAGACAGAATGAACAGAATAAAAAGACAAACCACACAATGGGAGAACATATTCGACAATAAATGGGCACAAGAAATGAGGCCCTGGCCGGTTGGCTCAGCGGTAGAGCGTTGGCCTGGCGTGCGGGGGACCCGGGTTCAATTCCCGGCCAGGGAACATAGGAGAAGCGCCCATTTGCTTCTCCACCCCCCCTCCTCTCTGTCTCTCTCTTCCCCTCCCGCAGCGAGGCTCCATTGGAGCAAAGATGGCCCGGGCACTGGGGATGGCTCCTTGGCCTCTGCCCCAGGCGCTAGAGTGGCTCTGGTTGCGGCAGAGTGACGCCCCAGAGGGCCAGAGCATCGCCCCCTGGTGGGCAGAGCATTGCCCCTGGTGGGCGTGCTGGGTGGATCCCGGTTGGGCACATGCGGGAGTCTGTCTGACTGTCTCTCTCCGTTTCCAGCTTCAGAAAAATACAAAAAAAAAAAAAAATGGGCACAAGAAATGAATAGACACGTCTCCAAAGAGGACATACAGATGGACAATAGACAAATGAAAAAATGTTCAACATCACTAATCATTAGAGAAATGCAAATTAAAACCACAATGAGATATCACCTCACACCAGTCAGAATGGCGCTCATTGACAAAACAACACACGATAGGTGCCGGCGAGGATGTGGAGAAAGGGGAACCCTCCTGCACTGCTGGTGGGAATGCAGACTGGTGCAGCCACTGTGGAAAACAGTATGGAGATTCCTCAAAAAATTAGAAATGGAACTGCCCTTTGACCCAGCCATCCCACTTATAGGAATATATCCCAAGGACACCATATCAATGACTGAAAAAATGAAATGTATCCCCATGTTTATGGCAGCATTGTTCACAATAGTGAAGATCTGGAAACAGCCCAAGTGTCCGTCAGTGGACAAGTGGATTAAAAAGCAGTGGTACATATATACAATGGAATACTATGAGACTATGAAAAAGAAGGAAATATTACCTTTTGCAACAATATCGAGGGATCTGGAAACTATTATGTTGAGTGAAATAAGCTAGGCAGAGAAAGAAAAATATCATATGACCTCACTCATTTGAGGAGTCCAAGGAATAATGAGAACTGAGGAATGGAATTGAGACAGAGGAGGTATCAAAGGGACCAGAGGAAAAGAGGACAGAAGGAAAGGGGTTGATAGGATGGGATAAACCTAAAGGGAATGGGGGAGGGCACTGTAAGGAGGTGGGCAACAGAGATGTTGAGGGGAATAGGGGGGAGTGGGGATGCATTCAGGGTGACACTAGAATCTATGTAAACACAATTAATTTTTTTTAAAAAAAGAACTAACAAAAGAAAAACAAAGGCAACCCAAAGTCAGCAGAAGAAAAAAAATAGTACAAATTAGAGCTGAATTAAATGAAATAGAGAATGGAAAGTATAGAAAAAAATTAATACAACAAATAGTTGGTTCTTTGCAAAGATCAATAAGATTGACAAACTACTGACTAGACTCACTAAGGAAAAAAAGAGGAAGGACTCATGTAGACAGAATCTGAAATGAAAGAAGAGAGATTACCGCAGACATCATAAATATACAAAGGATCATAGTAGAATATTATGCAAGATCATATGCCACCAAATTCAACAACCTAGAGGAAATAGATACATTCCTAGAACTCTACAATCTTTCTAGATTGAGTCATGAAGAAGTGGAAAATCTAAATAGACCTATCAGCAGGGAGGAAATAGAAACAACTATTAGAAACCTCCACCAAATCAAAAGTCCAGGACCAGATAGTTTCATTAGTGAATTCTACCAGACATTCAAAGAAGATTTGATAGCTATCCTTCTCAATGTCTTCCAAAAAATAGAAGAAGTAATACTCCCCAACACATTTTATGAGGCCAAAATAACCCTCATACCAAAACCTGGCAAGGAGAACATAAAAAAAAGGAAACTACAGACCAATATCTCTAATAAATACATATGCAAAAACCCTAAACAAAATACTAGCAAATTGAATACAACAATACATTAAAAAAAAAATAACACATCATGATCAAATGGGATTCATTCCAGTAGCACAAAATGGTTCAACATATGGAAATCGATCAATGTATTACACCACGTCAACAAAACAAAAAACAAAAACCATATTATTCTATTAATAGATGCCAAAAAGGTATTCAATAAGATACAACATCCTTTTATGTTTAAAACACTCAATATAATTGCAATAGAAGGAAAGTACCTCAACATAATAAAGGTCATATATGACAAATCATCAGCTAATATTATACTAAATGGTGAAAACACGAAGGCTTTTCCTCTAAAATCAGGAATGAGACAAGGCTGCCCACTCTCTCCACTCTTATTCAACATAGTTCTGGAAGCTTTAGCCAGAGCGACCAGGCAAGAGAAATAAATAAAAGACATCCATACAGAGAAAGAAGTAAAGATATCACTTTTTGCAGATGACATGATCCTATATATAGAAAACCCTAAAGACTCCACCAAAAAACTATTATAAACAATAAACCAATGCAATAAAGTCTCAGGATACAAAATCAATATTCAAAAGTTCACTGCTTTCCTATATACCAACAATAAAACATTGGAAAATGAACTAAAAAAATTTATTTTACAATTACAACAATAAAAAAAATACTTAGGAATAAATTTGACAAAGGATGTGAAGGATCTATATACTGAAAACTATAAAATGTTACTGAAAGAAATTGAAAAGACACAATGAAATGAAAAAATATTCCATGTTCATGAATTGGAAGAAACAACATAGTTAAAATGGCCACATTACCCAAAGCAATGTACAAATTTAATGTAATCCCCATCAAAATCCCAATGTCATTTTTTAAAGAAATAGAACAAAAAATTACCAGGTTTGCATGGAACCATAAAAAACCTTGAATAGCCAAAACAATCCTGAGGATAAAGAATGAAGCCAGAAGTATCACACTGCCTGACTTCACTATATCACACTACCTGACCTTATACTGTAGAGCCATGATAATCAAAACAGTATGGTATTGGCAGAAAAACAGACATACAATTCCAAGATGGTCACAGAGTAGGCAGACGTTACAACAGCCACCTCCCAGGGCCAAATTGGATTACAACTTAGTTTAAGAACAACCATTGAGAAAAACCAACTTCTGATGAAATGAAGAGGACTCTACTATAACCAAGGATCACAGAAGAAGCCACAGCGAGTCTGGTAGGAAGTGCAGAACATGGTGGGGGCTGCCCTGCTCTCAGGAGAGTGGGGCAGTAGAGTGCCCAGAAGGACTCTCACTGTGGAGAGAGGGACCCTGAGAGGTGGGAGGCCTCAGCCCCAGGCCCGGAGTCCCAGCTTGGAGCCCCAGTGACTGAATTGACAAGCAGGCAGCATTGAGTGTTGAAAAGAGCAGGGTTTCTGTCTGCAGGTGGGAGACAGCTTTTGCAGAGGCAGATTCAGTCTTAAAGGGCCTGCACAGAAAATCTTGCTAGTGACTACTTGTCTGGGGCTCTGGGAGCAGGAGTGCTGAGAGGACTAAGTTGCATGAGGAAAGTGTAAAATTGGAGACACAGAAGAGACACAGTGACGGTGACCAGAACACCTGCACTGAGTCATTCTCTAGGGCTAAAGTGGACATATACAGGGGAAGAGCAATCCCTTTGTCCATGCCAGTCTGGGAAAAGGCAGCTGCCCAACTCCCAGAAATCTCTTCATATCCAGCCAGGGTTAAAGGCTTGTTTAGAAAGGCGAAGAAGCAGGGGGCGGGTTAGTGACTCAGGTTTCCTGTGAGACCTGAGCTACATCTCCCCCCTCCACTGCTGAGAATGTGCCCCACCCCTGGAGAGCTGGTGGGCAGGCAACACCTCTGGAACTCAGAGGCCACATCCACTGCACTCCTGTGGCAACACCCTACTGAGATATGTAAAAGAAAAAAAAGTCTGGATAGAGTGACAACTGGGGCCAAAGAGCAAACCACCACCACTGCCCCCCACTAATTCCTAGAGTTCCCTGCTGGACCCAGCAAGTAGCCAGCAATTAGAGGTGGCAGAAAGAGAAACTAAGAGGAACCCAGACTTTCCTATGGCTCACCTTGTTGGGGAAAATAAAATTCGGGTATCCAGCAGAGGCTAAGGGATTAGGCCCTGGAGTAGGAGCCATATTCCCTATACTGAGCTACAGCCCAACAGACTCCTGAAGTAGGGGGTCCCACTAACATTGTATTCCCAACCTCAGTGGCCCTAACCTAATAAGTTTGCAATCTGTGCAAGGGTAGGTTAGGTGAGGCCAGTCGGGCCCACACTACAGCCTTTCAACAGAAAACTCTGAAAGACGAGGCAGCTGCAAGAAGAGCTGGAATAGCTGGAAAGTGGAGGAAAACCTTTCAGAGCTTGAAGCTTGTACAGAGCTATTGACAGCTCTAAGCAGGAAGAAGCTGATCCTTATAGACAGGTTAGCCCCTCCCACACTATCCAGGCACAGAAACCACCCACACAAACAACAAAAAGAGCAGTAGCTGATGACAAATAGCCCACAGCAAATTACAAACAACAGATGATGCCAACCCAGAAAGATCTAGAACCAACACAACTGATAGCTGGGAGCAGAAAACTTAAACCCTAGACTCAGCTAGCTATTCAAACAGCATACCCAAAGGAGGAGTCTATAAACAGAAAAAATGGGAGACAGAAATGCAATCCAAATGAATCAAGAAGAGAAATGGCCAGAAAAAGAACTGAGTGAGAAGGAAGTAACCAAATTACAGGATGCAGAGTTTAAAATAATGATTGCTAGGATGCTCAAAGATCTTAGAGCAACAATGGATGGATATAATGAGAACCCAAATAAAGAGATAACAAGCATCAAAAAGGACATTGAAATCATAAAAACGAATCAGTCAGAAATGACAAATACAATAACAGAAATGAAGAATACACTAGAAGGAATAAAAAGCAGGCTGGATGAAGCAGAAGATCGAATCAACGATTTAGAGGACAAAATAAACAAAAGCACGGAAACAGAGCAGCAACGAGAAAAGAGGCTCAAAAAGTCTAAAGAAACTCTAAAAGAGCTCTGTGACAACATAAAGAGAAACAACATCTGCATCATAGGGGTTCCTGAAGGAGAAGAGAAACAAGGGATAGAGAACCTGACTAAAGAAATCATAGCTGAAAACTTCCCTAAATTGATGAAGTAAAAAGTCACACAAGTTCAAGAAACACAGAGAGTCCCATTAAAGAGGAACCCAAAGAGGCCTATACCAAGACACATCATAATTAAAATACCAAAATTAAGAGATAAAAAAAGAATACAAAAAGCTGCAAGAGAAAAGCAGTCAATCCCCTACAAGGGAGCCCCCATAAGGATGACATCCAACTTTTCAACAGAAACACTAGAGACCAGAAAGGAATGGCAAAAAATATTCAAAGTAATGCAGAACAAGAGCCTACAACCAAGACTTCTGTATCCAGCAAGATTATCATTTAAAATTGAAAGAGAAATAAAGAACTTCTCAGATAAAACAAAAAGCAAAACAAAACTAAAGGAATTCATTACAACTAAACCAATGCTGCAAGAAATGTTAAGGGGTCTGCTGTAAACAAAGCAAAGGAAAAAAATCAAGAAAAAGAGGACTGTAGATATAAAGAATAAAATGGCAACAAACAAGTACATATCAATAATAACCATAAATGTAAATAGATTAGATGCTCCAATCAAAAGACATAGGGTAGCTAAATGGATAAGAAAACAGGACCTGTTCATGAGACTCACCTACAAGAGACTCACCTCAGAACAAAACATACACATAGACTGAGAGTGAAGGAATAGAAAAATGTATTTTATGCAAACAGAAAGGAAAAAAAAAAGCTGGAGTAGCAATACTTATATCTGACAAAATAGACTTTAAAACAGAGGCTATAGTAAGAGATAAAGAAGGTCACTACATAATGATCAAGGGAGCAATCCAACAGAAGATCTAACCATTAAAAATAGCCCTGGCCGGTTGACTCAGCGGTAGAGCATCAGCCTGGCGTGCGGGGGACCCGGGTTCGATTCCCGGCCAGGGCACATAGGAGAAGCACCCATTTGCTTCTCCACCCCCCCTCCTTCCTCTCTGTCTCTCTCTTCCCCTCCCGCAGCCAAGGCTCCATTGGAGCAAAGATGGCCCGGGCGCTGGGGATGGCTCCTTGGCCTCTGCCCCAGGTGTTAGAGTGGCTCTGGTCACGGCAGAGCGACGCCCTGGAGGGGCAGAGCATCGCCCCCTGGTGGGCAGAGCTTCGCCCCTGGTGGGCGTGCCGGGTGGATCCCGGTCGGGCACATGGGGGAGTCTGTCTGTCTCTCCCCGTTTCCAGCTTCAGAAAAATACAAAAAAAAAAAAAAAAAAAAAAGGTGCGCATAATATAGGAGCACCTAAATATATAAAAGAGATTTTGATGGACATAAAGGGTGAGATCAACAGCAATACTATAATAATAGGGGATTTTAATAGCCCACTAACATCAATGGATAGATCCTCAAGACAGAAAATTAACAAAGAAATAGCAGCATTAAATGACACATTAGATCAACTGGATTTAATAGATATCTTCAGAACCTTTCACCCCAAATCAGCAGAATATACATTTTTTTCAAGTGCTCATGGTACATTTTCTAGGATAGACCACATGTTAGGCCACAAAATGAGTCTCAATAAATTTAAAAAGATTGAAATCATACCAAACATCTCTGATCACAATGGCATGAAACTAGAAATTAACTACAATAGAAATACTGAAAAACATGCAAACACTTGGAGACTAAATAGCATATTATTAAATAATGAATGGGTTAACAATGAGATCAAAGAAGAAATAAAAACTTTCCTTGAAACATATGAAAATGAATATACAACAACTAAATATTTATGAGACACAGCAAAAGCAGTCCTTAGAGGGAAGTTCATAGCATTACAGGCATATCTTAAGAAGCAAGAAAAAGTTCAAATAAACAACTTAACCCTGCATCTAAAAGAACTAGAAAAAGAACAGCAAGTAAAGCACAGAGGAAGTAGAGGGAAGGAAATAACAAAGATCAGAGTGGAAATAAATGACATAGAGGCTAAAAAAAAATACAGAAGATCAATGAAACCAAGAGCTGGTTCTTTGAAAAGATTAACAAGATTGATGAACCTTTGCCTGACCTGTGGTGGCGCAGTGGATAAAGCGTTGACCTGGAAATGCTGAGGTCGCTGGTTCGAAACCCTGGGCTTGCCTGGTCAAGGTACATATGGGAGTTGATACTTCCAGCTCCTCCCCATTCTCTCTCTGTCTCTCCTCTGTCTCTCTCTCTGTGTCTCTCCCTCTCCTCTCTAAAATGAATAATAAAAAAAAGATTGATGAACCTTTAACCAGACTCACGAAGAAAAAAAGAGAGAGGACTCAAATAAATAAAATTAGAAATGAGAGAAAGAAGTAACAACTGACACAGCAAAAATACAAAGGATTGTAAGAAAATACTATGAAGAACTGTACGCAAAAAAATTAGACAACCTAGGTGAAATGGACAAATTCCTTGAAACATATAATCTTTCAAAAATCAATCTGGAAGAATCAGAAAACCTAAACAGACTGAGTAAAACAAATCAGATTGAAACAGTTATCAAAAAACTCCCCACAAACAAAAGTCTTGGGCCAGATGGCTTTACAGATGAATTTTACCAAAAATTTAAAGAAGAACTAACTCCTATCTTTCACAAGCTATTTCAAAACATTCAAGAGGAGGGAAGAATTCCAAGTGCCTTTTATGAGTTGAGCATAATATTCATTTCAAAACCAGGCAATGACACTACAAAGAAAGAAAACTATAGGCCAATATCCCTAATGAACTTAGATGCTAAAATTCTCAACAAAATATTAGCAAACCGAATCCAGCAATACATGAAAAAAATCATACATCAAGTGGGATTTATTCTGGGGAGGCAAGGCTGGTATAATATTCAAAAATCAATCAATGTGATTCATCACATAAACAAAAGGAAGGATAAAAATCACATGATAATTTCAAAAGATGCAGAAAAAGCATTTGATAAAATTCAGCACTCATTTATGATCAAAACTCTCAGCAAAGCAGAAATACAAGGAACATACCTCAACATGATAAAGGCCGCCTATGACAAACCCACAGCCAACATCATACTCAATGGGCAAAAATTAAAAGCAATCCCCTTAAGATCAAGTACAAGGAAGAGGTGCCCCCTTTCACCACTCTTATTCAACATAGTTCTGGAAGTCCTGGCTGCAGCAATCAAACAAGCAGAAGAAATAAAAGGCATCCAAACTGGAAAAGAAGAAGTAAAACTATCATTATTTGCCGATGACATGATAACCCTAAAGTACATAGAAAACCCTAAAGTCTCAGTCAAAAAACTACTGGACCGGATAAATGAATTCAGCAAGGTGGCAGGATATAAAATCAATGTTCAGAAATCAGTGACATTTTTATACACCAACAATGAACTATCAGAAAGAGAAATTAAGGAAATAATCCCCTTCACTATTGCAACCAAAGAAATAAAGTATCTAGAAGTAAATTTAACCAAGGAAGTTAAAGACTTGTACTGGAAAAATTATTAAACAATGATAAAAGAAATCAAGGAAGATACAAACAAGTGGAAGCATATACCATGTTCATGGATAAGAAGAATAAACGTCATTAAAATGTCTATACTATCCAAAGAAATCTATAAATTCAATGCAATTCCTATTAAAATACCAATGGCATACTTCATAGATATAGAATACATATTCCAAAAACTTATATGGAACCAAAAAAGAACATGAATAGCCTCAGCAAATTTGAAAAAAAAAATAAAATGGGGGTTATTACACTCCCTGATATCAAGTTATACTACAAGGCCATTGTACTCAAAACAGCTTAATACTGGCATAAGAACAGGCATACAGATCAATGGAACAGAATAGAGAACCCAGAAATAAACCCACACCTTTATGGCCAATTGATATTTGACAAAGGAGGTAAGAGCATACAGTGAAGTAAAGACAATCTCTTTAACAAATGGTTCTGGGAAAATGGACAGGTACGTGCAAATAAATGAAACTAGACCACCAACTACACCATTCACAAAAATAAACTCAAAATAGATAAAAGACTTAAATGTAAGTCATGAAACCAGAAATTTCTTGGAAAAAAACATAGGCAGTAAGTTCTCCAATATCTCTTGCAGCAATATATTTGCTGATTTATCTCCAAGGACAAGTGAAATAAAAGACAGGATGAACGAATGGGACTATATCAAACTAAAAAGCTTTTGTACAGCTAAGGACAGTATGAGCAAAATAAAAAGACAAACCACATAATGGGAGAACATATTCGACAATATGTCTGATAAGAGGTTAACAACCAAAATTTATAAAGAACTTGTAAAACTGAACACCAGGAAGGCAAACAATCCAATCAAAAACTGGGCAAAAGGCTCTGGCCGGTTGGCTCAGTGGTAGAACGTCGGCCTGGCTTGCAGGAGTCCCAGGTTCGATTCCCGGCCAGGGCACTCAGGAGAACTGCCCATCTCCTTCTCCACCCCTCCCCCTCTCCTTCTTCTCTGTCTCTCTCTTCCCCTCCCGCAGCCAAGGCTCCATTGGAGCAGTGATTGCCCGGGCACTGAGGATGGCTCTGTGGCCTCTGCCTCAGGTGCTAGAATGGCTCTGGTTGCGGCAGAGCGATGCCCCAAGATAGGCAGAGCATCGTCCCCTGGTGGGCATGCCAGGTGGACCCCTGTCGGGCGCATGCGGGAGTCTGTCTGACTGCATCCCCATTTCCAACTTCAGAGAAATACAAAACAACAACAACAACAACAACAAAAACTGGGCAAAATAATTGAATAGACATTTCTCTGAAGAGGACATGCAGATAGCCAATAGGCATATAAAAAATTTTCAAAATAAAAAAATGTTCAACATCTTTAATCATCAGAGAAACGCAAATTAAAATCACAATGAGATATCACCTCACACCTGTCAGAATGTCTCTCATTAACAAATGAACACACAATAAGTGCTGGCAAAGGGTGTGGAGAAAAGGAAAGCCTCCTGTACTGCTAATGGGAGTGCAGACTTGTTTCATCAAAAAATTAAAAATTGATCTGCTATTTGACCCAGCTATCCCACTTTTAGGAATATATCCTAAGAATACCAAATCACTGATTCAAAAGAAGACATGGACCCCATGTTTATTGCAGCATTGTTTACAATAGCTAAGATCTGGAAACAGCCCAAGTGTCCATCAGTGGATGAGTGGATTAAAAAGCAGTGGTACATATACACAATGGAATACTATGCAGCTGTGAAAAAGAAAATCTTACCTTTTGCAACAACATGGACAGACCTGGAGACTATTATGCTAAGTGAAATAAGCCAGGCAGAGAAAGAAAAATATTATACGACTCCATTCATATGAGGAATCTAATAAACAATGTAAAGTAAAGAACAAAATAGAGACAGAGGCAGGGTCAAAGGTACCAGAGGGAAAGGAGAAGAGAGGATGGAATCAGAGAGGGGAAAGGGATTAGTGAAATTATGTATACATAACACAGAGACAAAGAGAGCAGAACAGCAAATCCTGGAGGGAAGGGGGGAGGGCCATGGAGGGAAAGGGCAAAGGAGGTATCAAGGAGAGCATGGGGGTGGGGGGAGAGGGAGATATATTCGATGGGACACTTGAATGTATGTAAACACAGTAAATTAAAAAAAAAAAAGACAAAAAAAGACAGACCAATGGAATAGAATAGAGAGCCCAGAAATAAAACCACATATAGATGGAGAAATCATTTTTGACAAAGGTATCAAAAACACACTTTGGAGAAAAGAAAGCTCTTCAATGAGTGGTTCTGGGCAAATTGGAAAGCCACATGCATAAGAATGAAACTTGACTGCAGTTTGTCCCCCTGTACAAAAATTAATTTAAAGTGGATCAAAGATCTAAATATAAGATCCAAAATGATAAATTACATAGAAGAAAACACAGGTGCTAAGCTCACGGACCTTTGCTATAGAGAACAATTTATGAATTTGACCCCAAAGGCAAGGGAAGTAAAGGCAAATATAAATTAATGGTACTATATCAAACTAAAAAGCTTCTGCCCAGGAAAAGAATATGAAAACAAAACAATAGACAGCCAATTAAATGAGAGATAATATTATATTTTCAAACAACAGCTCCGATAAGGGGTTAATAACCAATATATATAAAGAACTCACAAAACTCAGCACCAAACAAGCAAACAATCCAATTAAAAAGTGGAGAGATGATCTGAACAGACACTTCTACTGAGAGGACATACAAATGGCCAGCAGATATATTAAAAGATGCTTATCTTCACTAGCTATTCAAGAAATGCAAATAAAAACCACAATGAGATACTCCCTCACACCTGTTAGATTAGCTATTATCAACAAGACAGGTAATAAGTGTTGGAGAGGCTGTGGAGAAAAAGGAACCCTTGTTCACTGCTGGTGGGAATGCAAATAGTACAATCATTACAGAAGAAAGTATGGAGGTTCCTCAAAAAATTAAGAATAGTATTACCATATGACCTGGCAATCTCTCTACTGGGTATCTACCCCCAAAACTCGAAAACATTGGTATGTAAAGACACATGCGCCCCCATGTTTATTGCAGCCTTATTCACGGTGTCCAAGACATGGAAACAACCAAAGTGTCCCTCAACAGAGGATTGGATAAAGAAGATGTGTTATATATGTACAATGGAATTCCACTCAGCATAAGAAATGATGACATAGTAACATTTATGACAACATGAATGGATGTTGAGAACATTATACTGAGTGAAATAAGTAAATCAGAAAAGTTAAGAACTGTATGATTTCACACATAAGTGGGATATAAAACTGAGACTCATGGACACACATAAAAGTGAAGTGGTTACAAAGGGGAAGAGGATGGGGAGGAGGGGGATGAGAGAAAGAGTGGAGGGAGGGTGTAAAGAGGGACAAATATAAGGTGATGGAAAATGATTTGACTTTGGGTGATGGGTATACAACATAATCAACAGTTCAAATGCTATAGAAGTGTTCACCTCAAACCTATGTACTCTTATTGATCAATGTCACCCTGTTAAAGTTAATTTTCTAAATAAAACTTAAAAAATTAAGAAATAGTTTCTGCTATTTCCAAGTCTTCATTGAAAAACCATTTCCTGGCCTTGGCCAGTGCTCAAAGGATAGAGTGTCTTCCTGGTGTATGGATATCCAGGGTTTGAATCCCTGTTAGGGCACACAGGAGAAGCAATCATCTGCTTCTCTCCACCTCCTCTCCCCTTTCTTCTCCCCTTCTTTCTCCCTATTCTCTCCCTCTTCCCCTCATGCAGACAGTGGCTTGATTGGTTTGAGCATGGCCCTGGGTGCTGAGGATAGCTCTGTTAGTCTCAGTGCATAGGCTTCAGGCACTAAAAATAGCTTGGTACTCAAGCATCCGTCTCCGACAGGGTTGCTGGGTTGATCCTGGTTGGGACACATGCAGGAGTCTATCTCATTATCTCCTCTCCTCTCGCTTAAAATAAATAAATAAATAAATAAATAAATAAATAAATAAATAAATAAATAAATAAATAAAAGAATAAAAATAAATAAAAACCATTTCCTGAAATATATGCCTTTACACAAGATACATAAGTTCCTTTTTCAGCTCAAGCCTCTCACAACAGTTGTAATTTTCTAATGTTAGAAGTATTTGCTTCTAGAGTTGTTTTAATTTTTACTGAGTTTAATTGTAATACAACGGTAACAACAATAAAAAAAATCCAAGCAGGCAGACAAGTGCAAGTGACTAAAATCCCAAAGTGGGATGAGGAAACAGTGAAGGTGGTAAAGAGCAGAATAGATATAAACCCTAAACATCCTCCTTAAATGTTTTGAACTGTTTAAAATATTAGCACTTTTATAGATTTTTTTCATCTCAAAGATATTTTTAGAAATAAAGCATTATAATATTATTGTGTGACAAAAAAACAAAAACAAATAAACAAACAAAAAAACAGCCCAGCCCTGGCCAGTTGGCTCAGTGGTAGAATATCACCTGGCGTGGGGAAGTCCCAGGTTCGATTTCCAGCCAGGGCACACAGGAGAAGTGCCCATCTGCTTCTCCACCCTTCCTCTTCTCCTTCCTCTCTATCTCTGTCTTCCCTTCCCGCAGCCAAGGCTCCATTGGAGCAAAAGTTGGCCTGGGTGCTGAGGATGGCTCCATGGCCTCTGCCTCAGGTGCTAGAATGGCTCCAGTTGCAACAGAGCAACGTCCTGGATGGGCAGAGCATAGACCTTTGGTGGGCATGCTGAATATATCCCGGTCGGGTGCATGCGGGAGTCTATCTCTCTGCCTCCCAGCTCCTCACTTCAGAAAAATACAAAATACAAAACAAAACAAAAAAACCAAAACAGTCCAAACCAGAGAGGTGCACACATTTGATTCCATTAAGTCTTATACACAAATTTCCTCTGTGACGTCAGTTGCTTTTAAAAATATTAAAATCCCAGTGAGGATGAGATAAGATTTCTGGCACTCTCATTTCTAGAATAATGGGATTGAAGAGAAGGGAATGAGGCTATTTTTTGGCCAAGGTTAATGGATAGGGTTTCACTTGTCTTCTCAATGAATTTGAATCTCACCCAAATATCTCATCTACAAGGCTTCTGCCATGCTTCCTGGGAGACAAGTCCACTCTCTCAGAACTCTTACCACGGTAATCAGTTGGAAGGTGCCAGATTTGGGTGGGAACATCTACTTCGATCTTCTGTTTCACAGGGGTCCACAGGTGATCGAGGGGCTTATCAAGACTGTCAAGTAAGTTGGTAATAGAACTAGGGCTAGAACCTAGACCCAGTCATCTTTCGGGCAGCAGTATAAGCAAATGTTACAGGCCTATAATCAGTTACTTTATCTGGCTATGGGCCTTGAATGCTTAATTTGGAAATCAACTTTGCTCTACAAAATTTGCAGATTGTAATACAAATGTCATGGTGCTGACAGTCAGGTGGAGCTGGGAGAGGAGCGGAGACAGTGAATGTTTATTGAGCACCTACTATTGCAAGGCAGTACAATTTACTATTGCACGTAATTTTCATGTCTCTGTAATGAGAAGGAAATTATTTCTATTTAATAAATGAGAAAATCAAGGCTTGGAGAAGTTGAGCATTTTGTCTGAGTTTCTTCAGCTGTTAGTGTGGAATTTAAACTCATAAATACATGACTCAAAGTCCATTCATAATCTATGCACTACCTTATTTCACTCTCTTCCAACATTATTTTTGTTACTCTTTCTAGGACCAGGAAAATCTCAAAGCAGAATCTAGATAATTCGCCTTATCATTAAAGACAGGCATTTGTAGCACAGCTCTGTGTTAGGGAGAAAATACCAAAGGGGTATGAAATCTTTGTGTCACTAAGAAGGGCTCCAGATGTCTAAGGGCATCAGATAAATGTGGCTTTCCACAGCAATTAGCAGAAATTCAAACATTTCCCCCATGCCTTATAAAGACTTGTATTCTTGCTACTTGTGGAGGGCTTCATGAACCAGCAGTATCAGCATCATCTGTTAGTTTATTAGAAATGTACAGTCTCAGGCCCTGCCCCAGACCTGCCAACTCAGACTGTGTTTTAACAAGATCCCCTGGTGTTTTGCATTCACATTCAAGTTTGAGAAGTATAGCCCACAACTGCTTTGATATTATTACCCAGCCACAGTAACCTTCTTTTTGCCCAAACATGCTCTCTGGCTCCTATCTTAGGGCCTTTGCACTTACAATTCCATTTGTCTCACTGCTCTGTCCCCAAATTTCTCCTTCAGATATCAGCTCAAGCAATATTCCTTCAGAGAGTCTAAGAGTGCTGACTCCTAGGGAACTGCCTTATCCTGTTCTGTTTTCTCACAGTATTTATTCTGTGAAATTATATAACACATATTTATTTATTTATAAGGTTAGTATCTATATCCTCTCATTGAGATGTTAAGCTTCATAAATGCAGGTATGCTTTGCCTGTCTGATTCACGGTTTTATTCCCCAAGACCTGGAACACTGCCTGGCCCAAGGTATTCAGTAAGTGCGTCATGGATTAATAAGTGAATGAACAATAAAAAGTGTTTTGTTGCTATTGAAATTTCAACACTTTGCTGTTAAAAGCTAAGATTATTTGCAAAATTTATTTATCCAAACTACCAATCTGTAAGACAACACCATTTTGTGTGTGTGTGTTTGCTGGTTTGAGATAACATTCTTTGGGGCTGATAATTCATGAATCAAAGAAAGCAAAGCTGCGATAGGAAAAACTCTTCTTAAACGGCTAATTTTATATAAATTAACTTTGTTAGGGTGGCATTTGTAGATTTTTGACTTCTCTGTGAAGGTGAGTTTTTCCTTTCATACCTTTTGGGCAATTCCCTTGGGCTATGCAGCTGTTCACCTTTGACATGGGCAAAAATGCAATCAGAAACCTTCCTTTTTTATTTATAGGCACCTACAGTGCAGTGGTTTATTTCTCGGTTAAAAACCCCGGTTTGGAGAGGGTTCATGCATACTTTACAAGCTGACTCTGCAGTAATACACTGCCTGTCTTCCTGGAATGAAAAGCAAAGGTAACCGCTCTGAATTCTGATGGGACTTCCTGAAGGAGGTTCTCACATCTGCAACGAAGGAAGGCCCTAAAGAAAAAAAAATGAGAAAGAATGTATTTAATATGTGCTGTATATCAAGTGACTTAGAAAAAAAAGCTCTCATTTTAATTCTCATAACAAGGTTATGAGGCAATATTACCCCATTTACAAGGTGAGAAGCAAAGATTAAAAGGTGGACTTGATCAGGGATGTCTTGTCCCCTGGTAAGTGGCAGAGCTGGAAAGTCAAGTCTATGGTATTTCTGATATATGAGTGTCTCATTCTTAGTGAAACTCCCTCCTCTACCATCCACTCTTTTGGGTAAGGTGACTCGAGTGCTATCCTTTAATATAAAAACTATTTTTGTGCATGTGTGTGAGTCAAAGTTTCTACTCCCATCAGAAGGACACTCAGACACCAATACATTATAAAGCAGGGGTCCCCAAACTACGGCCCACGGGCTGCATGTGGCCCCCTGAGGCCATTTATCCGCCCCCCGCCGCACTTCCGGAAGGGACACCTCTTTCATTGGTGGTCAGTGAGAGGAGCATAGTTTCCATTGAAATACTGGTCAGTTTGTTGATTTAAATTTACTTGTTCTTTATTTTAAATATTGTATTTGTTCCCGTTTTATTTTTTTACTTTAAAATAAGATATGTGCAGTGTGCATAAGGATTTGTTCATAGTTTTTTTTTATAGTCCAGCCCTCCAATGGTCTAAGGGACAGTGAACTGGCCCCCTGTGTAAAAAGTTTGGGGACCCCTGTTATAAAGGGTTACCCCCCTTAGATTCTACCCTTAAGCCTCAGTCCCCTTACAGAGATGTTCTGAAACCTTCATTTCCTGAGGTTTTCTTTTTGCATCTTGGAACCCCTAATTCTATCCTAGTACCTATTCAAAAGACCAAGACAGAAAGATGTCCAGGTAAATCTAAAAGGCTACCTGGGTTCCCAGAACTTTCTCTTGATAAGCCAAGAGGCCATTCATTGTGCAAAACGAGTTCTGCATTTCATCACTAAGTGCACTGAAATTTCCCAACACACATAGATGGTGCTCACGAGCAACTTTCTGGAAAAGGCATGTATATTTTAAGCTTTTTCAAAAGTACTACTAAAAAGTTTTTGAGTTTAGAGCCTTTTGGAAGACGAGAGCATTGTAAAAGGTCCATTTTTGTTCATTTTTTGATTTATTGCCCATTCTTTCAGAAATCGGCAAACGCAGGCAAAGTGGCTTTTCTTTGGTTTATCACATCGCTTTCTTTAGTTTATAAAAGTTTTGTTAACTGCAGTATCTTCTGTGGCTCAGAAGGGAAAAAAAACAACAGAGACATTTCTCCCCATTTTTTCCCACTTAGAGGATCTGGTGTATCCACCTCCCCTCTTCTTTGAATCCACTGTGCCCAGAAGTTTTCATTTGGAGGTCATTTGCTTAGAACTCAACGTCCTGTTCTTGAAATAGGTGTTTTTAGCCATAGTGGGAGGTGCCTTGAAATGCTTTCTCAACCCTTGATGTGCCTGAAGTTCAGTCTCAGCACTATTTTAGTCAAATGTAGGTACCGTGTCCCATCACTGTTTTTATGGAACATGAATTCTGCATCCCTCCCCTCTCAATGGACCGGTAGGTGTTGAAACAGTTTTCCTGGCACCAGTAACTCATTAATTTGTTATCCCAGATTATAGAGGGGGACTCTCACAAGCCTGTACTCTCTGCTATCCTTCAATGAGCAAAAATGGGCGGTTACCTTCCCCCGGCAAACCTCAGTTTCCTCCCTAGCTAGGGCTTTGGGAATCTGCTGTTCTCAACGAGTCTCAAAATCAAGTCTCCATCTGTGTCTGTGTCCTCTTTCAGTAATCGAGTCATCTTCTTTTTGGCAGATGCAGCCTCATAATACACTATAGTGCTTTAATCACAATTTTAATCCCTTCTGAAGGAGAATGGGAGGAACACACTGAAGCAGAGAAGGCCTTGGAAGCGGTTCAGGAGCTAGCCTGAGCAAGACCTTGGTTTTCCTATTTGTAAAACGGGGAGAATTACAACTCTCTTTCTTATCAGCTGAGACTCTTCTGTAGCTTAAACAGAAATGGCTGTGAAATGTTTTTTGTGAAACTAAAGTGATGTATGAATGTAAAGGGGTTTCAGCTTTTCACGTGCACATGTGGTAGGGTGTAATCTATAATGGCAAAAAAACATTGGAAATAAATGCAAATGAGACTGCAGAATGGGCCAATATGGCTAGTTCCAGGCAATAGACTGGCAACAATCATGACGTATTGTCAGTTCTGGGCTGTGACAGTTGAACCCCATTGTGCCTCCCCAACTGTTCCTCTTCCCTGGTGCAGAGACCAGAAGGCCACGTGTGTCAGATTTTTAACCATTTAATAGGGAATAACACAGATCTCTGTGTCACCATTTGGAGGAGAGTCACATAGGAGGACTACCTGTCTCACATAGCACTTCTTGTGGGGGTTAAAATAAGCTTTTATTGGGTTCGGCTGCTGAAATCTTGGAGTTGCTTATTAACATGGAACAGCCTATCCTATCCTGACTAAGGATACAGTTCACTCCTTCAGACTTTCTATGCATTTACGTATATAGGCAATTACAAATATATAGTATTGCCTTGTGCTTTGGCCATAGATATTCTCTTACTGGATATATTGCAGTGCCACTTATTTTCACTCAGTGATACATCGGAGACATGTTTTATGTTGGTCCGTATAGATCTACCTACTCTTTCAGCAGATACAAAGTATTCTGTATTAGGCCACTCCTACATTGGTGGAGGGTCCCTTTCTGTCTCTTTCTTTCTCTCTCTCAAACAATACTGAAATGAGCCTATTTGTACCTGTTCCTTGGTCCATGCTTTGGTGGTTTTTGAGAATAGCTACTGAGAAATGGAATTGCTGAGTTATAGGGCATACACATTTCAAATGTCAATCCATACTGCCAACTTGCCCTCCAAGTTAACCGTTTTTGTATAAAGTATTTGCATATTTTAATTTTGGGTGTTTGCATTCAGTGTAAACTGAATTTATATTCCCCCCAGCAGTGTGTGTGTGAATGCCCATTCCCCACTCCTTCCACTTATCTCCTAAGTAAGAATATCTAAAAATCATTGTTTAGCTTATCTATTGCTATGTGACAAGCCACCCACCCAACTTAGTGGCTTACAACAACAACCATTTTCTCATTTCTCATGGTTCTGGGATGCCTCCTTCTTGTGGCTGCCATTGTCTTCTCCACATGGCCTGGACTTCTCAGGAAAGCAGTGGGGGACCTTGAGTGGAAGCAGAAGCTACCAGTTCTCTGAAGGGTTTGGCAAAGAAGTCCGAGAACATGGTTTCCCCCACATCCACTGAAGCACTCACAGGGCCAAGCCAGCCTTAAGGAGAGAACAAAAGGACGCAAACAATGTCGGTGGCCATCTTTTTTTTTTTTTTTTTTTAATAATTTTATTTTTAATGGGGCGACATCAATAAATCAGGATACATATATTCAAAGATAACAACTCCAGGTTATCTTGTCGTTCACTTATGTTGCATACCCATCACCCAAAGTCAGATTGTCCTCTGTCACCTTCTATCTAGTTTTCTTTGTGCCCCTCCCCCTCCCTCTTTCCCTCTCCCTCTCCCCCCTCCCCCCGTAACCACCACACTCTTATTAATGTCTCTTAGTTTCACTTTTATGTCCCACCTATGTATGGAATAATGCAGTTCCTGGTTTTTTCTGATTTACTTATTTCACTTTGTATAATGTCATCAAGATCCCACCATTTTGCTGTAAATGATCCGATGTCATCATTTCTTATGGCTGAGTAGTATTCCATAGTGTATATGTGGGTGGCCATCTTTGATGACTATTTACATACTTATTGTAGATTATCTCAAACAATAATTGTATCTTTGAGTTTGAAAAAAGTTCAGGAAATGATATCTGCAAAATACCCAAAAAAACAAGTGGAGTGTAAAAGTGTTTGATTCTTGATTATGAAGTGAATCAGCTCTGTGCTAATCAAGCTGGAGAAATAGGAAGTTCTGCAGGAATTCTAGCTTGAAGGTCAATCATCCTACAGGTGACTAAGTAAGTCAAGGTGTGAAGAAGCTGTAATTTCTTCCTCCTCTAACACTTTCTGAATATACCAGTAGAAAATAAAAGGAAGAATCTGGTTCAGGTTCATTTCCAGCTATCTATCATGTATTTAGGAGCTTCAAGGTTAGAGATGATGGGAAGCATTCAAAATAAATGGCTCAGAGGTGTGCAAAGTCTGCATCATTCAGAGTGACAGTTCATTAATTAGTTTCCAGCTCCAGAGGTGGGGTAGGAGGTGAGAGCAATGGAGGGATTGTGGTGGGAGGGGAGAGCAGGGGCTTGGCGGCCAGTTCACTGATACCACAAGTGTAACAGATGGATCAGGAAGACTTTCCTGACATGTGGTCTTGATTTAGCTATGCAATTACATTGTGAGAAGAGGCAGGAAACCAGTGCCAGATACCCAGAGTTTTGGCTAAAGGAGGAAGAAGAAGCTATCTGTCATCTCCACCTGCTCATGGGTCCTAGAAAGGACTCTTTTTTTTCTCTGCCTATTCTAGAGAAGATGCCTATGAAAATACCATATTGGTTACTCCATAAGATGCACCTGACCATAAGACACACCTAGAGTTTTAAGGAGGAAAATAAGAAAAATAATATTCTGAACCAAATGGTGTATTAAAATATTTAATAAAATACCGTATTTTTTACTCCTCCACTTTTGGGGAAAATAAGTGCGTCTTATGGAGAGAAAAATACGATATTCATTGTCTTGGTTGTACTATTTTAAATTTGCTGGAGGAAGGCTATTAAGCACTAAATTTAGGGCTTCCGAAAATATTTGGACAGTGAGTTAGAAATAGAAAAGGTCTATAGAGGAATAACACACATGAAAGGGGAAAAGAGGGAGCTGAATTGGGCAGAAAGACTCTAGACTATAATGCTGAACAGGCAAAGCCTCTGCTAACCTAATGAGAATCCGGGGGTAGGGAGTGGGGGTGGGAAATGTCCACAGAGGAGTCCTGTCCTGGATGGCAGTGGCTAGTTCTTGTAGCATGCACTACCTCCAGGACAGCAAGACCTTGGCTACCATTGCTCTGATCAGTCACTGGCTGAGGGTGGCCTTCAGAGTGGCATTTCCTTGCCTTGAAAGTGGAGGTAAATCATGCAGTTGCCTATGGCTAGAGGTGTTGGTCGACCACATACCTTCTAGCTGGGCAGCGAGTTCTTTATTGCAAAGATTATATTGGGTTTCCCAGGGAGAATCAAAGTGGTACTTCTCTGTGTCTGTTACATGTAACTTATCTTTCTCCAGTTAAAAACAAAACAAAACAGTTTTCTTTAAACCTGAATTGCAAAAGATGTTCTCTGCTGTTGATTTAGACTCTTGGTTGCAAGTGTTTGAGAGCAACTTGAATTTGCTTGGGAGAAAAGGGGAGTTTATTGCTCTTGTCATCAGACCAGAAGTGACTGAAACCAGAAACTGAAATGCTGCCAAGATGGTCACTACCTTTTACCTCAACTTATCTTACTGTGATTGACTCCTTCTAGTCTGCTGGAAAATATAGCTTCCCTTCTCGTATGCTGGAAAATATACCTCACTTCTCTCCACGTCTGCCAACAGAGAGGGAGGGGTCCTTTCTTCTTGGTTCTAATTTTTAAAATCTCAAGCAAGAATTTTATTGTGCATGTTGAAGTTGTTTACACGTTTCTGGTTTTATCACTGATGCCAAGGAGGCAAGATAGAAAGCTGATAACTCCCACATACTTCCCGGAAGCAGGAGTGGGGTTGGAAAGCCTATGTGAATAGATATCTACCCCAATCTCCTCCCCTTTTCTTGAGTCCCAGCTTCATTTTCTAATTATTTCCAATAAGAGACCTTCAGTTTAAAGGTAAAGTATTGTCGATTTTAACCAGCCCAGCCCCCCTATTTTTAAAGATTGTATTTATTGGTTTTACAGAGAGAGAAGAAAGAAAGGGGAAGGGGAGTGAGAAGTATCATCTCATAGTTGCCTCACTTTATGTTCATTGGTTGATTTGCATATGTGCCTTGGCCAGACAAGCCCACGGTTTCAAACCAGTGACCTCAACATTTCAGGTCCATGCTCTACCCACTGCGCCACCATAGGCTAGGCTTTACCAGGCCCTTTGAATAACATTTAGGCCACTTGTGGCTTTATAACTTAAGAATAGTGTTTCTCAGCTTGTTTTAGTAGATGTTCCCTTTCAAAGAAAATGAAAATGAAAACTCATTCTTCCCAACCTGCAGAGATGTACGTACTCCTACTTCGACCCTGCTTTGGGAACCCACACAAACTAAGATTTTTTTTTTTCAAACTAAGATTTTGTTGAATATTATTTTTCTATAGTTTTTGTCTGCTAGGTATTCAATATTACAGCAAAACTAAATACTCCAAAACTCAGTGACTTCAAGCCACAAGCATGCAGTTTTGCTCACAAGTCCACAGGTTGGTTGGGTGTTTCTTCTGGTCTCAGCTGGACTCATGCATGTATCTGTGCCTAGCGTGTTTGGGTGAACGTTCAGTTGATCATGGTTTGTTTAGCATGACTTCATCTGGGACAACTGAGCCCTGTTCCGTGTGGGCTCTTGTCCCCCAGCAGGCCCGCCTGGGCTTGTTCACACGGTGGTCATAGGGCTCCATGGGAATGAGAAGTGTACAAAGGTTCCAGAGACCCAGACTTGGCTCTACACATGAAAATAAGCCAGATCTGAGGGATGAGAAAATACACTTCAGCTTTTTTTTTTTTTTTTTAGCGCACATGACAGAGAGAGACAGGGACAGACAGACAAGAAGGGAGAGGGGTGAGAAGCAACAGTTCTTCGTTGAGGCACCTTAGTTTTTCATTGATTGTTTCCTCATATGTGCCTTCACCAGTGGCTCCAGCTGATCCAGTGACCCCTTGCTCAAGCCAGAGACCTTGGACTTAAGCCAGTGACCTTTGGGCTCAAGCCAGCAACCATGGAGTTATGTCTATGACCCCACAGGCTCAAGCCAGTGACCCCACACTCAAGTTGGTGAGTCCACGCTTAAACTGGATGAGCCCACACTCGAGCCGGCGACCTCAGGATTTTGAACCTGGGTCCTCAGTGTCCCAGTCTGTTGCTCTATCCACTGTGCCACAACCTGGTCAGGCTAAACTTCACCTCTTGATGAGAGAAGCTGCAAAGTCATGTTGCGAAAGATGGGCTCTCAGCTTAAACAGCACACGTAGCTGATTTAGGGAAATATGAATTGTGGCTGATGTCCAAATACATGAGCGAACCCAGCAATGATCTGGGTTTTGTGATGCAAGTTCTGTGATGATGATCATGAGCCTTTTCAAAGCCTTCCCTGAATATGATAATTATTTGTGTTGAAGTAATAATCCTGCATTATTCTGCTAATAATAACATGAGGGCTCTGTTGATGTGTAATTACTAGAGTATGACTGAAGTGATGGGGAACAAGCAGATGAAAGACAGGGTGAGAGTCATAGAAAATTCAGATGAAGCCAAAGCCAGTAGTTCCTTGGCTACCAGGATGGGGGTCAGACATGGGCGAGGAGGAGAACTATTGGAGTCCAGCTTTATCTACTCAAAAGGATTGCTGAAGCCCTCCAGGGTTGCTAGAACAAATACTGAATCTTCCCCCACGGACTGAAAGAAGGAAACACTGGAACCTTTTAGCTTTGCCACAGTAATACCTGAAAAGATTCTAAGAATGGAATAAAGTAGAGGTAATTGAAGCAAATTTTAAACTACTTCTATGGGTCAGGAGGGAATCCTGCCTTATCCCAAAATGACAGACCCTGGGTAATAATTAGTTACTGCAGTAGGTGATAAAGCAAGTGTCCACAGATGCAGAACTTTGGGCTTAATGTATCTCTCTCTCTCTCTTTCTTTTTTTAAATCCAACAACCAGTAGTATACTGTGGAAGTCATTCTCTTAAAAGGATCAATAAGATAAAGATACCCAGAAAAAATTGTCTCTAAGATAGTAGTGGGATTCAAATAATTTAACAACTGGTTCTCTGCCCTGATGACCATTTTAAGTATAAAAATATGATATGCCGAAAGGTTGTTTCATGAATTTAATACTTAAATAAGAACAATAAAAGAGGCACACAAAACTAGATTATGTTATAATAGTTTTAAAATATTAGTGAAAAAATATTAAATAATACCTGACAAAAAACAATATAAGTTGTCACCCCCTAGTTGTTTGGCACTTTTTCTCTTTACATTATATGTTTGTTTACTCAAGTAACAAAGATGAGGGAATTAAAATGTAGTATTTCATCAAATGTATGATATAATGAGTTTTGTGACATGAATGAGTCAATATTACAAGCATAGTTCTGTCAAATTTTTTTCACCTATAGATGGGCTGAACATTACTACAGGTGCTTAGAATACACTGTTGCTCAACCAAATGTTAAAAATAAAGTAAGGAATGTATATTTGCGATTTCCAAGTTGGGCGGCTGCCCAGATGCACACCTTAGAGAGAGCCCTGATTACAAGTGCCATTAACAACCAGTTCGCTGAACTCAACAAAAAATTAGGTATCGGTTCTGACGAACTGGTGCGAACCAGCTGAATCTCACCACTGCTCAAAGACCCAGAAATTTTGCTAGTGGATACTGTACCAGTGTGGTTCCAGTTATCATTGTCCCCAAGCTCAGTGGCACAGCAGAGATGGCTCCTTAATATCAGGCTCTCAGATTCAGGTTCGGGACATTTCTCAGAGGCTTAGGGTGGGAGGACTGGAATCATCTGGAGGCTTCTTCACTCACATGTTTGGCAGCTGATTCTGGCTCTTGACTGGGACCTTGGAGGCTCTGAGCTTGAAGAGCAACATGTGCCCTCTTCATACAGTCTAGTTTGGGCTTCCTCACAATGTGGTGGCTAGGTTCCAAGAGCAAGTATCCCAAGAGATATGGTGGATGCAAAAGATATTTTTATGATCTAGCCTCATAAGCAATAGAGTTTTCTCTTGCTCTATTAGTTGATTTGCCAAGGTTCAGCTGGAGAGGACATAGACCTTATAACTCACTGGAAGAATATCAAGGTACAATGTAAGAAGGGCATGTAAGATAAGGGATAGTGTTATGGTCATCTTTGGAAAACAGAATCTCTCACAAATAACCATTTCTTTCTTATGATTTAATGGCGGTGTCATCATAACTAGCATCCTTCATGGCACTAAACTCTTACTCTGCCATCAGCATCCTGGACATGAGGAGAGCCTCCAGCAGTACTCAGCCTAAAGAGTGCCCTGTGCTGAAAAGTGAGTAGCCAGAATTCCAGATCTAGTCTGCCACAACTAGCCAGACCTCAGCCCCCTCATCTATAAACTTCTAGAGGTTATCAGGGAAAGAAACTTGCTGCCTGGGCATTAAGTTGGATACCCAAACCTCATCAGCAGTAGTCTCAATACGGATCATTTCATGCCCCCCTTTGCAAGAGTCTCAATCTTGTCCTGGCCCCAGAGAGCAGCTCTCTGTACCACATGACCCACCTCCCTACCCCCCCCAACTCTGAGAACTGTTTATACCAGGGAACCACTCAACCTAATCTGGCTCCTCTAGCATGCCCTCCTGGGAACCTGGAATTTTATATAAGAGACTAATTAGGTGGTGCTGGGTGGTGGAGTGGGGGAGGTCATGTTGAGTCTTTGAGCTTTTTTCTACCATGTAGGACTGAAGCACAGGAGATTGCTTTGCAGAAAGACAGGAGTAAGGCCACTGTGGAGGCAGAGTAGAGGTGTGTGTGTGAGAGTGTGTGTGTGTGTGTGTGTGTGTGTGTGTGTGTATGTGCATGCGCATGTATGTTTGAGAGAGAGAGAGAGAGAGAGAGAGAGAGATCATGTGGGTGATACTACAAGACCACAGGAGTGTGGGAGCTAGGGTAAGTCAATTACACCGTTCATAATTTTATGGACTCTAGTTTCAACCCCTTGTAAGATCTATATGTATTTCATCCATTGCAGTTCTAAGAAATCCCTTGCAGTTTCTGGAAAATTTTCCATTTGCTTGAGAAGTACAGATGGGATTCTATCCTCTTCAACAAACCATGCCTGACCAAGATGATTATTCCAACTTCAATATAATGTACTTGGCATTATAACCCAGATGAGACCCATCCATCTCAGAATACGCCTCCTCCCAACTCTCACCAGTCACAGCCTGGTGCCCATACTGTAAAATCCTTGATGAGTCTCACCCCACAGTGTATTATTCTGAGTATATAGAAAAGGGAAGTAGAAAAGTTGTAAATATTAGTCCTGGAAAAGACCCTGGATACTGTCTAGCGATCAAGCCCCTCATATTACAGAGAAGGAAACTGAGAGTGAGAATGGAAGTGACTTGCCTAAAGCTGTAGATTAGTTAACAGCAGAGCTGAGTGAAAAATCAGATCTGATTAGCATTTTAGTTCCTGCCTGACTTGAAATCAGCCAGAGCTACTTGGGAGAAAGATAGCAGATAATTGAGCAATCAAATATACATTCCATATCCCTTTTCTCTATACCTCTGTTCTCATGGGAGTCAGACTCTGTAGAGGAACCTTTACTGCCAACAATGACAAATGTTTGTTTATTGTCCTGATGCAGGGGACAGTTAAGTGCAGAGGGGAATAAATAAGGGTTATATTTTGGTGGCAAATTAAAGTTATACAAGCCCAGCATGTTCCTGAGAACTCTAGCAACACAACTTAGGTTATAACCGCATACACATTAAAAGCACTTGTTGACCTTCACAGAGAAGAGTAAAGGCTGGGAATCGATACTTCGAGTTCTGCGGCTCTGATTATGTTGTACCAAAGAAAACAAAGGTGTTTCTTCTTACCTTTTTATTCTAGACTACTTTAAACCACAGACAGAAGGGGACAAAATAGTGAAATGGATCCCCAGACAACAAAGATTAAAAAAAAAAAAGATTTTTGAGATGTAATTGATACAGAATCACTTTCATATATTTAAAGGGTTCAATTTGCAAAAAATATTTTTTTTTCTGTATTTTTCTGAAGCCAGAAATGGGGAGAGACAGTCAGACAGACTCCCGCATGTGCCCGACCGGGATCCACCTGGCACGCCCACTGGGGGCGATGCTCTGCCCACCAGGGGGCGATGATCTGCCCCTCTGGGGCATCGCTCTGTTGCGACCAGAGCCACTCCAGCGCCTGGGGCAGAGGCTGAGGAGCCATCCCCAGCGCCCGGGCCATCTTTGCTCCAGTGGAGCCTCGGCTGCGGGAGGGGAAGAGAGAGACAGAGAGGAAGGAGAGGGGGAGGGGTGGAGAAGCAGATGGGCGCTTCTCCTGTGTGCCCTGGCCGGGAATCGAACCCGGGACTTCTGCACGCCAGGCCAACGCTCTACCACTGAGCAAACCGGCCAGGGCCAATTTGCAAAATTTTGACACACACACATACCCTTGTTCAATCCATCAACACAACCAAGGCAATGATATATTCTTACACATTCCCAAGCTTTCTCACGCCTCTCTGTTATCTCTCCTTGTGACACCTTCCCACGATCTCTCTTCTATCTCCCTTCTCCCTGTCTGTAGGCAGTCACCATCTGCTTTCTGTCACTATAAATTTGCTTGCATTTTCTAGAGGTTTATATAAACGGGAGCATTATGCTCTTTTTTTAGTGTCTGATTTCTTTCACTTAGCATAATTATTTTGAGATTCATCCATGCTGTTGTATGTATCGATGGCTCGTTCCTTTTTTATTGATGAGTAGTATTCCATTGTATGGATATAACAAAGTTTGTTTATTTAGTCATCTGTTGGTGAACGTGTGCATTGTTTCCAGTTTGGGGCTATTACCAATAAAGCTGCTATAAACATTTGTGTACAAGTCTCTGCGGGAATGTATGCTTTCTTTTCTCTTGGGTAAATCCTGAAGTGGAATGATTGGATCATATCTTAGGTATATGTTTGACTTGTTAAGAAACTGCCAGACTGTCTTCCAAAGTAGTTGTAGTAGTTCCCACTAGAAGTATAAGAGAGTGCTGGTTCCTCCGGATCCTTGCCAACCTTCTATATGGTCAGTGTTTAAAGTTTTAGCCATTCTAATAGATAAGTAGTTGTATAAATTGAGATTTTTATTTTCAATTTTATATTTGAAATTATAATTATATTGAGCATCTTTTCGTATGCTTATTGATATTCATATATCTTTTTTGGAATTATATGTTATTCAAATTCTTTGCCTATTTTTTAAAAGTTGGGTTGTTTGTTTTCTCGCTATTCATTTTTTATAGTTCTTTATATACTTGGATTCAAGTCCTTTGACAGATACCATATTTTTCGTTCCTTAAGATGCACTTCCACCCCTCCCCCGCAAAGTGAAGGGGAAAATGCCTGTGCGTCTTATAGAGTGAAAAATACGGTATTTTATTAAATATTTTAACACACCATTTGGTTCAGAATATTTTTCTTCTTATTTTTCTCCTTAAAACCCTAGGTGTGTCTTATGGTCAGGTATGTCTTATGGTCAGGTGTGTCTTACGGTCAGGTGTGTCTTACAGTCAGGTGCGTCTAATGGAGTGAAAAATACAGTATATACTTTACAGATATTCCTCACAGTCTGTGGCTTGTGCTTTCATCTCCTCACAGTGGCTTTTATAAACATATTTTAATTTTAGTGAAGTCAGATATATGACATTTCTTTTATGGATTGTGCTTTCACTATCCTATCTAAGACATCTTTGCCTAACTTGAGATCACAACGATTTTCTCTTCTGTCTTCTCTGAGAATTTTTAGTTTGAGGTTTTATATTTAGACCTATGATCTATTTCAATTAATTTTGGTATCTGGTGCAAGATATGGCCCAAAGTTTATTTTTTACACATCCAGTAATTCTGGTACTATTTGTTAGCAAGACAATCCTTTCTCCAGTGAATTGCCTCTATACTTTTTAAAATGATTCTGGAGGAGTCAAGGAGGAAGTGACATTTGACCTGAACTTGGAAGAGTAACTAGTTTTCAGAAAGGCACTGTAATGCTAGTAGTTTTTCAACTCCTACTCAGCGGCATAAGCATGGGCCTTGGGTCTTACCATGAGATACAGAGCTCACACAGCCTGTGCTGGGCTTATCACCTTGTGTGCGAATATCTTTCCCTGTTTCAGGCACAATGAATACTCTTGTCTTTGCTTTAAGTGTGTGTTTCACGTGCCATCTGGCCAACCCCATTGTTAGAGCTGTTCCTTGCGAGAAGGAGCTAGAATTCCTTCTATTGAGGCACATAAGGGATGCATGTAGGCAAACTGTCTTGTGTCAGCTGCTGGGAGAGACCCAGTGGCCATGGGAAGCCATCACATACTGTTTAAGGCAGGGGTCCCCAAACTACGGCCCACGGGCCACATGCGGCCCCCTGAGGCCATTTATCCGGCCCCCGCCACACTTCCGGAAGGGGCACCTCTTTCATTGGTGGTCAATGAGAGGAGCACATTGACCATCTCATTAGCCAAAAGCAGGCCCATAGTTCCTATTGAAATACTGGTCAGTTTGTTGATTTAAATTTACTTGTTCTTTATTTTAAATATTGTATTTGTTCCCATTTTGTTTTTTTACTTTAAAATAAGATATGTGCAGTGTGCATAGGGATTTGTTCATAGTTTTTTTTTATAGTCTGGCCCTCCAACAGTCTGAGGGACAGTGAACTGGCCCCCTGTGTAAAAAGTTTGGGGACCCCTGGTTTAAGGTGATGGTACTCTGTGTCTTCTTTATGTAAGTAAAGCTCTGTTCCATCCAGTGCTTGACTGCCTTGTCTTTTTCTTGGTGACTTTGATACTTAGATGTAATGGGCAGAGGTGTTTGAAGACCTCCCTTGGTTTTAGTAACTGGTACATGGTGCTCAACATGATAACTAGCATTGTAGCAATTGGGTGAAAGGAAAGTCAATAGCCAGCTGGTTAGACCATGTAGGACTCATAGGGCAACAATCGCACAGAGCTCTGTGCATAAGGCCCTTCGAATCAAAGCTGGAACTAAAGATCTTTCTACAATGTATCTTTTCTTACAACCTACTGTCTAGCCTGCCTTGTATTGTTCAGATTCATCTCTTGCCAGATCCCCCAACCCTACTGCCCCAACTCAAGATCCAGATGAACAAAAAGGCTTTCTAATTTCCTGTGGGAGCCATGTTCTCTAGACTGTGAAACTAGACTCCATTCTGTTCCCTCTGCCTATGACCTCCTCCTCCATTTCTCTTAACTCACGTTTCCCAGCTGTCTCCAACCAGTCTCTTAGGACTCAACTTTTGAGGAGTTTTCCTCAAACTCCAATTGCGTAGCCATAAAACATGTTGCTAATCAGGGTTTATTGCATAATTTGCAAAAAGCTAGTGGAAAATAAACATGTGGGGCCCCTTGTTCAAAAAGGAAGAGAAAATGTACCATTAAAGGCGCTACTATACAAACCTTTTTCTTTTCTTCCATAGTCTGTCTCCTTTGCTATTTAATGTCATTCTAAGTAAAGAAAGTTCATATTTAAAGTGATTAATGAACATGAATTTTATCATTGATCTCTATTTTGTGCAATGCAGTTTTATATGAGTACTTACCTTGTATTTAGGACCACTAAAATTACAGTGTTCATGTTTCACAGCTTGTACATGCATATGTGTTTTGCTCTTAGCCGACAGTGAAAAAATATGCATAAAACTAACACAACATTTTAAATTTCATTTCTTGATAAGAACACATTCTACCAACACTCTCTATCTTTAGCTTACTGATGACTAGGGAAGGACTGAAAGTAAAGGAACCATGGGTTGTTGGATATTTCCCTTCCTTCTGTGTCATTATTTTAAGCATCAATGGGTGGCCAATACAAGGGTGTAATATGAGTAAGAAAGTAATATGATAGTGTTTCTTGGTTAGATGTATCTGTTAGAATGTCATTGTCTTCTTTCTGTGTTTGAAGCAAGTTTTGGTCAGAACTTGAACTGTGGACTCTTAGGGCTGTCCCATGGTCTCCTTCTCTCTACTTTTCACTTACTCAGTTGTAGAAGTGATAATCTTATCTTCCACTTTGAGTCTCACTGACTTCCCAGTTATTGTGTATCTACTGGGATTAGTTGGTTGCAGGGCATCTCAACTGCTATATAAGAACGCGGTGGCAAGGAACAGTGATCATGCATATTAGTCGTATCTGCTTTTGCTCACACATGTGCTCCGTTGTTTCACTGGACTGCACTTAGAAAACACAGTTTGAAGATAAATTACCAAGACTTTCAAGATGGTGACAGCTGATCATATAACCTAGATCCTTCTGAGTGTGGTAGCATGTGTGACTGCACATGTCAAATGCCCATGAAGCAAGTTCTAATACTAACTCAGATCATTGATCACTGTATCATAAACGTCTGATTTTGTAGTTGAGTTCTGGGAATTTGTATTAGTCAGAATTCTCCGAAGAAACAGACATATTCTCTTTCTTTCTTTTTTCCTCTTTTCCTTCCTTCCTTCCTTCCTTCCTTCCTTCTTTCCTTCCTTCCTTCTTTCCTTCCTTCCTTCCTTCCTTCCTCCCTTCCTTCCTTCCTTCCTTCCTTCCTTCCTTCCTTCCTTCCTTCCTTCCTTCCTTCCTTCTTTCCTTCCTTCCTCCTTCCCTCCCTCCCTTCCTTCCTTCCTTCTTCCTTCCTTCCTTCCTTCCTTCCTTCCTTCCTTCCTTCCTTCCTTCCTTCCTTCCTTCCTTCCTTCTTTCTTTCCTTCCTTCCTTCCTTTCTCCCTTCCTCCCTACATCTCTCTTTCTTTCATCTTTCTCTCTTTCTTCCCTCTTTCTTTCATCTTTCTCTCTTTCTTCCCTCTTTCTTTCTTTCTTTCTTTCTCTCTTTCTTCCCTCTTTCTTTCTTTCTTTCTTTCTTTCTTTCTTTCTTTCTTTCTTTCTTTCTTTCTTTCTTTCTTTCTTTCTTTCTTCTTTCTTCTCTCTTTCTGCTGGGGACCCATGGCAGAGTTGATGTTGCAGCTCAAGTCTAAAGGCAGCCTGGAAGTAGAGTTTCTCCTTTCTTGGGAGATCTTAGTTTTTTCTCTTTAAGTCTTCATCTGATTGGATGAGGCCTACCCACATTGTGGAAGGTAATCTGCTTTGCTCAAAATCTACTGATTTAAATGTTAAGCATATCCCCCCCCCAATCTTTTCATAGCAACATTTTGGTGGATATTTGAACAAAACCTGGGCACCATAGCCTAGCCAAGTTGACACATACAATTAGTCCTCACAAAAGTAGAGTCTGAGAAGGATATCAGCGTGCAGGAATTTTATTGAGGTCTTTGGAATCAATACTTGTGGAAAGGAAGGGAAGCAAGCAGGATTGGTCAGAGGAGGAAGGTGAGCTGGGAGGCAGTCCCAATGTCAGCCAGCCCTATGGAAAATTTTGAGGAGGAATGACCCTTCCTTAGGAAGAGTCCCAGTTTGGAGAAAGAGGACTGTGTCTTTTTATGCTTAAGTTATTTGATATAAATCCTCCCTCTCACCCCAAAAGGGAATGTGGTCTTAGGCAAGGTGGCTCTTCAGCCCAGGCATTCCCTAGAGAGACTGCTAGTATTTCCATCAGCTGGGGGAATAAGTCCTTTGACACTAAAGGGGGGTCTGGGTGCCACATCACGGCATCTAGTATACTTAACTCTCCTCTCCTGTTGCCCTCTGACCCCCACACTCTCTACCCTATTCCACAGACTGTAGTCTCTGAGGATCAGGATCTCATTATATTTCTTCTGTATTTCCAACACATAGACCCTTGTCTGGCACATAGCAGGCACTCAACAAACCCTTATTAAATGAGTCAACAAAGATCCTGATCACAAATAATTTTTTGTAACGAAAAGCGAAAAGTAGATTCTGATGAAGAAGAGAATGGCCATGAATGCTTATACTGCCTTTTACAGTTCCCACAGCACTTTTACATTTGTCTCATTCAAATGTCATAACAACTTGGTGAGGTAGGGAATGACTGTTCTCACTTTCTAGATGAAGAAACTGAGGCTCAGAGAAACAAAATGGTTTGCCCAGACCATGGAATCAATGAGTAGCTTTTGCAAGATTCTTATTTTTTGCTCCAGCTTAGAGTGATTGTGTTTGTTAACTGAACATGACCCATCCTCTTATCACCTGAGACCCAGTCCTCACCATTATGCTCTAAGGATAAAGCAAACAAATGCCTTAAATTTCTTTAGTTGCCTAGGATGCTACTGACTTTCTTTCCAGTAGCAGCACGAGTTAAGGGAGATATACCTTTCTGGACTCAAATTAGAACTGCTGGTGTCAACAGTGGTTTAGGTGGCTCTAGAACATGTCAAAGCTAGTTCAGTGACATCCCTGGGGATAGGGCCAGCCCCTTGTCCTCATTATAATCACACTCTGACTACCCAAGTAAGTGGCTGCTGATATCACAGGGTCAGGTTTGAGGCTATTAAGAGGAGAGATATTTGTGGGAGATTTTCTTAAATAGTTTCTCTTTTTTACTTCCACAGTGCTGACCTTTTAAAAATCCTGCAGACCATCAGATGAAAATAAAAATAGCCTGTCTTGACATTGAATAATCTGACTTCTGTTGACAAAGAGGTCATAGATTCCCCTCTTCTGATGGTTTTTTCTTTTTGATTAGCCAAATTCATTGAGGAAAGAGCATTCAGCTCTTGGAAGAAGAAAAATGGAAATGTTTAAGTAAAGGACATCTTTTTTTAAAACTGCATTTTTAGGTGACTTCCATTTGATCTTGTTGAACTCGTAAAGTATAGATCTGTGGGTTGGAACGATAGAAGTAGAACTAAACTCTATTTTTTGACAGCAAATGAGATGCACCAAATATGTCTTCTGATGCTTGAGTGTCCGAATAGCAAGGAAATTTGAATCAAAAGTCAAGTACTTTTTAAGCCATTGCTGATATAATGGGAGGTTGGTAGACTTAGACACCAGTGGGTTTTAGTTCATTTTGTATTTACTAGCTCCGTGACTCTAAATCTCAGTTCCTCCACTGTGTAAAAGAGTAAAAATATATGCTTTACCAGACTATTACTTAAGTCAGATAAATTCAAGTGAAAGTTCTTTCCAAAGAGTAAAGTGATTTTCCCTAAAATTCTTTACTAGTTGTAATATAAGTAAAGATGAAAACAGACTTCTGAAGTTCTGCTAATTGTAATTGTTGGGTTCCAGGTCTCATGTTTAATAGTCACACCATGTCTAATGTGTAGTATGACAGCCTTCTGGAGTCTTATACCAATCATTTGGATTCCAGAAAGTCTTTGGTATTATTTGAGTATATACTGAATAATAAAGTTGAATAATAAAGTTGTATTTTTCAAGTGGTAAGTCACTATCCATTAGTGGATTCAAAATTAATTTACTCTTAGTGTATAGTTCCATGAGTTTTGACAAATGTAAATACCCATGTAACTACCACCATAGTCATGATCCAGAATATTTTCATTACTGTCTCCCCCCAATTTTTTGTGCCCCTTTTGTAGGTTTTTTTTTTTGAACATTAAGAAAAAAAATTCTCTTATATAGAATTTTATATAAACAGATTCATACAATATATATGATTTGTATTTGGCTTCTTTCACTTAGTACAATGTCTCTGGATTTCATTCATATTGTGTGTATTAATAGTTATTCTTTGTTGCTGAGTAGTATTCCTTTATGAGGGCATATTATACTTTGTTTAACGATTTATTTGTTGATGGACAGATGATGGCTGTTCCCATTTTTGGGCAGGATTATGAATGAAGCTGCTGTGAATATTCATGTTCAAGTCGTAGTGAGAAATTGTGTTTTTATTTCTCTTGGGTATATATTATAAATTGCTGAGTCTTACATTCAGTGTATATTTAACTTAATAAAAGGCTGCCAACTGACTTTCCAGATTATAGCCTTTTACATTCCCATTGGCAGTGTGACAATGAGTCCCAATTGCTCTGTCTTCTCTCCAACGCTTAACATTGTCGGTGTTTTAAATTTCAGCCATTCTAGTGTCTGTCAGTGGTATCTCAATGTAGATTTTATCTACAATTCTTTGACAAGTATCTTTCCATGAGTATCTTTTCATGTGCTTAGTGGTCATTTGCATATCTTCTGTTGTGAAGCATCTGTTCAAATATTTTGCCTTTTTTGAAAATTGAGTTATTACTGATAGTTTTGAAAATAAGAACTGAATAAGAAAAAAGAACTAAATAAAACAGATGAAAACCTATCAAAGTACACTGTATGCAGTATATTTTGTTTTGTTACACTTTTATTTCAATAAATATGCACATAACCAAGATGTATGTGTGCATATATATATAATATATATGCACATCTACATATATACTGTGTTGTAATATTAAATATTATAATCACTTACTACTGCATTTCTTATTAAGTAATAAAAATGTCCACCTGGATATTCTCAGACCACTGAAAGTTGAGTTTTTTATTACTTGCCACTGAAAGCATGTCTGTCTGGCTTAAGCTTCTACAGTTCTTCCCTGGGACAACCTCTTTACATTTCATTCCTCTATGCGTCGATTTGGAGTCCTGCATTTGAAAAAAGATACCCAGTGGTGAGATTCAAATAATTTAACAACTAGTTCTCTGCCCTAATGATCATTTTAAGTATAAAAAAAGATATACCAAAAGGTAGTTTTTTATTTCATGCATTTAATACTTAAATAAGAACAATAAAAGAGGTACACAAAATCAGATTATATGCTAAGTGTTTTAAAATATTAACAGAAAAACATTGAAAAATACCTGACAAAAAACAATAAAGCTGTTATTTAAGATATTTCCATATCACTTCTTGATTGGCATCCTCTTTTGCAATTTTTTTCACCCATGGACGGAATGAACATTACTATAGGCGCTTAGAATACACTTTTGTGCAGATGAATGTTAAAAAAGAGTAAGGGCCTGACCTGTGGTGGCCCAGTGGATAAAGCATCAACCTGGAAATGCTGAGGTCACCGGTTCAAAACCCTGTGCTTGCCTGGTCAAGGCACATATGGGAGTTGATGCTTCCAGCTCCTCCCCCCCCCCTCTCTAAAAAATGAATAAAATAATAATAATAAAAAAGAACTAAAAAAAAAAAAAAAGAGTAAGGGATGTAAATTTGTGATTTCCACATTGGGAAGCTGCTCAGGCACCCACCTTAGAGAGAACCCTGATGACAAGTGCCATTTTAACAACTGGTTCGCCAAACTCAACAAAAAATTAGGTATTAGTTCTGCCAAACCAGTGCGAACTAACTGAATACGACCACTGAATATATCAAAGATTGTTTATTTTGCTTGGTTGATTGCTGAAGTATGTGACTGCTGAAAAGCAGAAGTCAGCTCTAGCCACTGACATTTGAATTCATAAGCTTAGATGAAAAGGTCTGGTAGGAAAAGAGAGGAGACACATGACATAAAAGATCTTTAGGGTAGGAATAAAGGTGATTTTATGCACTTTTTAAAATTATATATATATATATTTTAATTTAATTTTATTTTTTTTGGTATTTTTCTGAAGCTGGAAACGGGGAGAGACAGTCAGACAGACTCCCGCATGCGCCTGACCGGGATCCATCTGGCACGCCCACCAGGGGCGACACTCTGCCCACCAGGGGGCGATGCTCTGCCCCTCCGGGGCATCGCTCTGTCGCGACCAGAGCCACTCTAGCGCCTGGGGCAGAGGCCGAGGAGCCATCCCCAGCGCCCGGGCCATCTTTGCTCCAATGGAGCCTTGCTGCAGGAGGGGAAGAGAGAGACAGAGAAGAAGGAGAGGAGGAGGGGTGGAGAAGCAGATGGGCGCTTCTCCTGTGTGCCCTGGCCGGAAATCGAACCCGGGACTTCTGCACACCAGGCCGACGCTCTACCACTGAGCCAACTGGCCAGGGCCTCAAATTATATTTTATTACCTTTAACTGATTAGGTTTCAGTTTGGTGGTGAATTGTAGTTTTCCAGAAGGTTTTGGAGTTTATTATCTATATCATGTTTGGATTCAGACCTTTTATTGTTCTGGAATTTCCTCCTTTAACTGTTAAACATTTGCAAAAAAAATAAATCTTCACATACTATTTTGAAAAGAGAAGACTTTTCTGTTATTTTCAGTATCTTGTCCACAACACAAGTTTAAGGCTAAAACTATCCCCTGTGTGGTTCTGAGTTGTCTGAGAGTTTGCTATTCCCTGAATATTTTTCATAAGGCTGGAGGATGTTTTACTTTTCTGCTTTAAATGGTTGGCCAAAGGAAACTTATGTCCTCCTCCATCAGAGCTGTTTCCTGAGATGTTGCGTATCACTGTTAGGATAATGCAAACTTCAGTAACAAATAAACTGCCAACTTTCAAGGCTTTACACGACAGACGTTTGCCTCTGTCTCATGTAACAATCGATATGGCTGTTCCTCATCAGGAGGCTGTGGCTGAATGGGAATCTGCTCCATGCAGTCTATGTAGTCACTGAAGGACCCACACTAATAGAGGAGCTGCCATCCTAAATATGTTCTTTCCATAATTACCTTTGACACTGACATCTAGCCAGAGGAGAGTTAAGATCAAGGAAGATCATGCATGGTAATAGCTCATAGGCTGGGCGCAGAAGTTGTGTGTGTCATTTCTGCTCACATTGCATTGCCTGGAGCTCAGCTGTGTGGGTATACCTAATGCAGGGAAGAATGGTTGCTGTGGTCCGAATGTTTGTGCCCTGCAACCCAATTCATATGTTGAAATCCTAACCTCCAAAGTGATATTAGTAAGAGGCGGGGCCTTTGGGAGGTGATTAGGTCATGAGGGCAGATCCCTCGTCAATAGGATTAGTGCCCTAATAGAAGATGATAGGGAGAGCAGACTGATCGCTGTCAGAGGGGATGGGGGTTGGGGGACTCAGTGAAAAAGGTTAAAGGATTAGGCAAAAAGGAAAAACTTGAAGACACAGAAAGTAGTATGGAGATTACAAGAGGGAAAGGAGGCCAAGGGGAGGTACAGGGGGAGCAGATGGGGATGAAACGAGACTCGACTTGGGGAGGTGAACACACAGTACAATATACAGACGGTGTGTTGTAGAATTGTACACCTTAAACCTGTGTTTTATTAACCAATGTCACCCCAATAAATTCATTAAAAAATTAAATTGGAAAAACAAATAAAGAAAAGATGCTGCAGAGAGATCCCTTACAAAGAAAAGATGGCATCTGTGAACAAGGACGAGGGCTCTCACTGGACACTGAATCTTCCGGGGCTTTGAACTTGGACTTGCTAGCCTTCAAAATTGTGAGAAAAAATTTTTTGTTGTATATAAGCTATCCAGTTTATGATATTCTGTTATAGCTGCCCAAATGAACTGAAGGTGCAGGTACACTTGGTTTGGCCTTTTTGCACAGGAAAAAGAAAGTCTGGATGTTGATGCACAGCTTGAGGTCTTCGTTGAGCTGCCCCTTTTGTCTCCCTCTCCGTGATTCCTTACTGTAGAGATGGTGAAACAGAGAGCAAGTGAAGACGAGAAAGGATGCTTGCACAAGGCACGAGGGTGGAACCAAAGCAGAACCCAGATCACTGAGCTGGGTTTACAGACCAGATGAATTGCCTTTCTGCTCCTGTCTCATCGGCTACGCTGGGCTGCAGCCACACGAGACTTCTACTTCCTCTAGAACTCCCAGCTCAGGACCTGTGTACCTGGGCTCTGGCCCTGCCTGCACACTCCTTCTTATTGCCAAGGTGTATTCTGACCGTGTTTGGGCTCTCAATTTCAGGATTCTCTCCTCAAACAGTCGTTCACTTAACTCATAGCCTAAATTTGGTCCCTTTATTTGGCTGTCTTCAAGAATACTCTTCTTTTTTCCTTTTGCTTAAAGCAATGGTTCTGTTTTTTGTTTTTTGTTTTTTTTGTGTGACAAAAACAGAAAGAGACAGAGAGAGGAACAGATAGGGACAGACAAGAAGGGAGAGAGATGAGAAGCATCAATTCTTTGTTAGCTGCTCTTCGGTGCTTTCCCACATGTGCTCTGACTAGGGGGCCACAGCAGACTGAATGACCCCCGCTCAAGCCATTGACGTTGGGCCCAAGCTGGTGATCCCTCGCTCAAGCCAGATGAGCCCCCACACTCAAGTGGGTGACCTCGGGATTTCGAACCTGCGTCTTTCACGTCCCAGTCCAATGCTCCATCCACTGGCGACACTGCCTGGTAAGGCTATATAACAATGGTTCTTAAAGTGAAGTGGAGAAGGGGGTATTAGTGACATTTGGTGATCTGGACATTTTTGGTTGTCACAACTTGAGGGGCAGGCATCTAGTGGGTAGAGGCCTGAGATGCTACTAAACATCCCACAATGCACAGGATGGCCGCCAAGCAAAAATTACTTACTTCTAAACGTCGGTAGTGCCAGGTTTGAGAAGCTCTGCTCTACTATCTATCACAACTTGTAAATATAATTGATTTGTATGTGTGCTTACTGTCTGTCTCTCTCAGACTGAAAGAGATGGTAACTTTGGTTTGTCACCACAGTTGCAGCTATAACACATGGCATGTCATGTGGAAAGTGCTCGAAAAATTCTGTGCAGTCAGTAAAATAACTTCAAATGTAATTCAGTTACATATGTTAATTTGAAAATATTTTTTGGATGTCTACAAGTGTCAGACACTGGGAAACCAAGATGAATAAACTTAAAACCCAGCATGTGTTGTATAACTATGTCTCAGGTATTGAACTAAATTTCTTATAAAATTCCCCACTTATGCATCACAAAAACTCTTTAGATCAGTATAATTTATTACCATCCTTTTCCTATAGATAACACTCAGAGAGGTTAATTGATTTGTCCAACATCACACAGTAAGCAAGTGGGGAAGCCAAGATGCCACTCCACACCGAATCAGCTCTTTCCAAACGACATCACAGCCTTTATTGCTTTTGAATTTGCATTCAGCTAAGACTTGGCATTTTTACTTTATCAGTTGCTCTTATTGCCACCAAAATGCAAAACCCCTGAGAGGTAAGTGGAATAGGATTTCTTATAAGCATTTTAACAGTGAGTGAAAGGAGGCTCAGTAAAGATAATTGAACTGCCTGAGGACACATCCAGTAAGTGGCAGAACAAAGAGAGGAAATGAGGTGTCCCTGTTTGCCAGCCAAAGACCACTAGCAACATACCTGTGGTCAAAGAGTTTCTGCGTTAATTAACATTTGCTTCAACCAGAGGGAACACACACCATAGGGAACCATGGAGCGTTTCTCTAGGAGAAACCTGTTCTAAGATCAAACTTGGAGATTTGGGGAAGGCTTCAAGAAAGCATGGCTTTCTTCTTGGAGTGAATGCTTATTAGGAAGCAAGATAATTCTATAATTGGATATCTCAACTTTTATTTAAGAGGTCTGCAGAATGGAGCGGGCTAAAGCAGCAGCCACTCATTTTAGCTACTAAGGAGGATATTAGTTTTTGTGGTTTGCACAGTCTTCTTGAGAGGCCTTCTTTTTGTCTTCAACTTGAGTGGTTTTGTCTGATGTTAATGTTCTGTAAAATTGTTGACCTGAGAATACCGAGGTCTACCTGTAAGAGCCAGCCAGTCAGCTAACATGTGACAACTGTCAGGGGCTGCTTTTTGCTTTCTGAGAAATCTTAGTACTTATAGTTCAGTGTTTTTGTCACTACACTACACTACCTGCCTATATGCACAGTCTTCTCAAGACTGTGTCAAGGTTTCTGAGAAGGTGCAATATGGGTGGGTGATGGTGGATTATGTGGTTGCCTGCAGTCTCACTCCCAGGCTACCAACACCACACCTCCTCTCTCCCCCTCGGTCCTCAATGCTCCATGCTCTCTGTCTCTTCCTGTCAAAACAGGGTCCCCTAGCCTGACCAGGTGGTGGCGCAGTGGATAGAGCGTCGGACTAGGATGCGGAGGACCCAGGTTCAAGACCCTGAGGTTGCCAGCTTGAGAGCGGGCTCATCTGGTTTGAGCAAAGCTCACCAGCTTGGACCCAAGGTTGCTGGCTGCTGGCTTGAGCAAGGGGTCACTTGGTCTGCTGAAGGCCCGTGGTCAAGGCACATATGAGAAAGCAATCAATAAATAACTAAGGTGTCGCAATGAAAAACTGATGATTGATGCTTCTCATCTCTCTTTGTTCCTGTCTGTCTGTCCCTATCTATCCCTCTCTCTGACTCTCTCTCTGTCTCTGTAAAAAAAACAACAACAACCAAGCTCCCCTAAAAGATTTGAAACTGACATGCTTTGAATATAAATGATTGATGGCACTCCCAGAGACCCTTTGCAAGAACAAGATAACAAAGTTTTATCTGTTCTAGAGGATTGTGAAATTTTCATCAGTGTATTTATTAAAGTCTTTTATTTTCATTAGAAAAGTACCAAATGCTTACTGGATGATAAATAAATAGAATAGTAGAGTTTTTCTTTTAAGTCACTCATAGTCCTACTGTAGCATGCACCGGGTACGAGAACAGACATCAGAGACTTTCAGGAGTATAGATCTTTCTTTATTGGCCAGTTTAACCTGTGCAGGGGTGAATTCCCAGGTGTCCGGAGACACCGTACCCACAAGGAGCTACAAACGGGAATCGCCCCTGGAGCTTACAGCCAGGTCCTTATATATCCTAAGTAAGCAAGCACTTACAGAAGCAGATGTGGCAGTTGCCTATTCGCTAAGGGGGGCGCACACAGCATAGCAACAGGGGCTGGGTCTAGCTCATTGGCGAATTTCCAACATAAACTTCTGATAAGGGTCTCTAACCAATGGAATGCAAACGTTTGTCTTCCTTTGTTCTCAGCCTTACAGGGTCCCTATCATTACCTCCCTGTCTCTGCTCCTACACTCTGGCAATCCCAGCACACTTTCCTGAATCTAACATTTTGATCTTTTCTTGGTCCTTACATTCCCTACTCCTGTTGGGGCATAAATCAAACCCTTGATTCTTCATCAGTAGGAAGAATGGTATAGGGTTGAGATAGGACCATTACCTTTACAGTCTCAATTCTCTCTTTTATAAATGCAAAGAGTTTATTAAGAACTACAGGCCCAATAGTGAGGGCTAACAAAAGTATCAGTAGTGGCCCAGCAATTGTGGATATGAGAGTAGTTAGCCATGGAGAGGTCCTGAACATAGAGGCATACCAGCCTGGGTTATTTTCTTCTTCTAACTTTCTATTCTTTAACCTGTTTGCTAACACTTTAATATTTTCCCTAATTATTCCAGAATGATTGACATAAAAACAGCATTCTTCGCCTAAGGCAGCACATAACCCTCCTTGTTTAAGGAAAAGGAGGTTTAGCCCTCTCCTATTCTGTAGGGCCACCTCTGCTAAAGAATCTATTTGCTTCTCTAAGAAAATTACCTGGTTCTGTAGTATGGCACTGTCCTTTGAGAAAGTATGGGACAACTGCTTTAAATTCAAGTCTCCCTGAATTAGAGAGGCAGCTCCTACTGCTGCTGATCCTACAATGCCTATAGTGGCTATGATAGGTATTAGAAGTGAAGGAGCTCGTTTTTCTCTTAAAGGTGGTGTAAGAAGGAAATCAGGGTTGCCTCCATACAGATACACTTGAGGGATGATGTATGCACTTACACAAAGCTCAGGGTTTGTAGGAACAATACATTTGAATATACCTTGGGTACACACAAACCATAATCCCTCTAGTGCTTTTATCACCTTAGGTTTTTCTGGATCACTAAACAGAGTTTCTTGATTAAGACAATAGTCACTGTAATTAGAATTAGTTAAAGTGAAGTTAGCTATGGGATAACAAGTCCCCTTTCCATGGAACTCAGCTAGGGTGAGAGATCCCCCAGAAAAACAATCTTTTATTTGGTCTTGTTCTCCAGTAGTGGGAGGGATTATAGTGCTAGGAACTAAGTCCCCTCCTTTTGACGTGTCAACTCCTATCCCAATGTAAAAAGGAGGTTTAGGGCTAAGGCACAGCCAGCAAGACACAGTGATATTAGGTTGAGTGTTATTAAAGTAAGTAAACACTTTTGTCTAATAATCCTAGTTCTTCCTGCTGTCCGTCTGGTGACGGATGGAGAGCGTGATAGAGTGCCTTATGATCTGTTCTTCCTGGTACACTATATGGAGTTGGACTAACTGAGTCCATCTTACTTGTGGAGAACTGGTTAAAGAGGTGGCTGGTGGTTTGGGCACTCTAGGGGTTAGCTTATTCTTTCCCCCTTCTAAGAGAAGCTTATTCTTTGTGGGTAATCTTTTGATAGTAAAGAAGGTTCCTGGATCCACGCCTTCGGTATAGAGTCTTATTCCCCATGTTTTTCCCTTACTCTAACTTGAGTCTTGAGGCCTTTTGATGGTGACAGTGGTAGGGTTACAATTGTTTATAGAACATTGGTAATCCCCTGCATCATTAGGCCTTTTCCCTCCAAACTTAGTTCCCAGGCGGAAGAGATTTATGTCTGGGTCAGGTCTTGGTGGCTTCCATTTACTAGCAAGCATTTCACAACCCTATGCCTTACAATAATAGTCAGTGGTAGATCCACAAGTGTGGCACCGCCCTGAAAGAGGCTCAGGACACGCATAATGTGGAGTATACCACAATGCCCTATTATTGCGAGAGGGCCAACACACCTCATTATTCCATTGTGGTGAGCCCAAAGGTTTTCTAGGTCCTAATCCTATAGACCTGTGTGCTGCAGGAGAGTCACAGAACTCATCATCAAAGAACTTTGAAAAATCTACTCTGAAAGTTACTTGGTTGCCCCATGTATTGTTTTGTGCTATTATTGTTCCATCAGCTGTCCTGATTAATACCTATTCCTTTAATTCTAACCCATTTACAGAAAGACAACAAACAATTAGCAGTTTACAAAGGAGAAAGTGAGTTTTAGAGGTTCTCTGGGGGTTTGCTTGACTTGCCATGTTCGAGACTCCTCCTCAGGGGGTTGAGCCGGTTTCACGTGGGAAAGGTGGATCCAGTAAGGTTTCTCAGCTACCTTGACCGCAGAGGGGGTGCTGAGCAGTACCTGGAACGGTCCTTGCCACCGCAGCTCTAGGTTCCCTCGTCAGTGGTTAAGGATCCAAACCCACTGTCCAGGGTCCGGTGGTGAAAACTTCTGGGTGTTGTCTCCTGATACTGCAGCCCTCTCCTCCCGTAGCTCTCTTACTTCTCTCCGAATTTGCTGCAATGCCTGTAGGGGCTTGAGGAAGTTATGATTAGATACCTCTATTTCCTCTCTGGTGAGCTGGGGAACTAGAGGAACTGGTTGTCCAAACATGAGCTCATAGGGGGTCCATTTATTAGTGTACGGTGTACATCTAACCCGGAATAGGGCAAAAGGGAGTAACTCTATCCAGTTTTCACCGGTCTCCTCCCTCAACTTAATTAGAGTTTCCTTTAAAGTCCTATTCATTCTTTCTACTTGCCCTGAGCTTTGAGGCCTGTAAATACAATGTAATTTCCAATCAATTCCTAACCTCTTAGCTAACTCCTGAGAAATCTTAGAGATGAAAGCTGGTCCATTATCAGATCCTATTGCTATGGGGATCCTATATCTAGGGATGATTTTCCTTAGTAGGATCTTACAAACTGTGGAAGCGGTTTCACCCTTGGTAGGAAAAGCTTCTGTCCATCCTGTAAAGGTATCTATTAGTACAAGTAGATACTTGAATCCTGTTTTCCCTGGAGTCATTTCTGTAAAATCTATTTCCTATAATTCTCCTGGGCACTTTCCCCTATATCTAACTAAAGGGGGAAGCTTCTTGTTTATGGCATTGACCTTAGCACAAGTCTTGCATCTGGAAACTATAGATTGCACTATATTTCTAATCTGGGGTCCCACATAGTACTTCTTGATTAGTTGTTCTATCTTATTTTTCCCTAGGTGGGAACTTGCATGAATTTCCTTTACTATTTCTCCTATAATTCCCTGGGGTAAGTAGAGTCTGGTATCTGGAAGTTCTATCAATCCTTGCTTATTTCTTTTACCCCCTAATCGCTTCCCTTCTTGCTCTTCTTCAGGAGTATACTTAGGATCTGAGGGCAGCAAAGGTTGAGGCAAGAGCGGAAGAATGTCTGCAATTCCTTCTTCCGCAGCTTCTCTGACAGCAGCGTCAGCAAAATGGTTTCTTTGAACAATTGGAGAGTCCCCTTTTTGATGTCCTTTGCAATGAATTATGGCCACTTTAGAGGGAAGCCAAATGGCATCAAGCAGGGCCAGGATCTCAGTTTTATTTTTAATTTCTTTTCCTCCTGCAGTTAGCAGGCCTCTTTCTTTGTAAATGGCACCATGAATGTGGGCAGTGGCAAAGGCATACCTGCTGTCCGTGTAGATGTTGGCCACCTTTCCCTCAGCTATCTGGAGGGCCTGCGTCAGTCTGATCAGCTCTGCTCGCTGCGCAGACGTACCTTTTGGCAACACCCTTTGCCACAAGATTCTGTCCTGGGTAGTTACCGCTGCTCCTGCATATCTTTGTCCATCTCGGACATAGCTGCTTCTATCAGTGAACAGCGTGAGGTCTGCCTTCTCGTAGGCCTGGTCCCGAAGGTCCGGTCTGGCCCCTGTTACAGTGTCCAGTATCTTTCTGTAATCATGGACCACTGTTGGGTCCGGTAAAGGTAGCAAAGTAGCAGGGTTTAGGGCTGCCGTCTTCAAAAACTGTACTGCTGGGGGATTCAATAGCTGTGCCTGGTACTGCGTCAATCGTGCATTGGAGAGCCACCTATCTGGTGGGGCACACAGCACTTGCTCTAGATAGTGTTCCCCAATAACTTGAATGTCCTGGCATAATGTCAGTTTATTAGCTTCCTTAACTAGGGTGGAGGTAGCAGCAAGTGCCCTTAAGCAGGTTGGCCAGCCAGACGCTACGGGGTCTAGCTTCTTGGACAGATATGCTACGGGCCTTTTCCATGGCCCAAGCTCTTGGCTGAGGATTCCCAAGGCTCCCCTCCCTTTTCAGCAATATACAGCTGGAAGGGTTTGGCCATGTCTGGTAGGGCCAATGCAGGGGCGGCTACTAAAGCTTCCTTCAATGCTTGGAAAGCTTTCCTTTCCTTATCTGTCCAATTGAACTGTTCTTCTTTATCCCGAGTCAACTCATGTAGGGGCCTGGCCAGCTCTGCAAACCCTAGTATCCAAAGTCTGCAGTAGCCCACTGCTCCCAGAAATTCCCGTACTTGCCTCTTGTTAGTGGGTTCTGGGATCTGTAACACAGTCTGGATCCTTTGACTGGATAATGTCCTTTGTCCCCCTTGTAAGTTATACCCTAGATAACTTACAGTTTGGGTGACAATCTGGGCCTTCTTGGCAGAGACTCGATACCCCATCTGCTGGAAGTCCTGGAGTAGGTCTAGGGTGGCCTCCTTACATTGTTCTTCTTCTGCTGCGGCGATGAGGAGGTCATCCACATATTGGAGCAGCACAATTGATGGGTGGGCAGCATGAAACCCCTGCAAGTCCTTGCTCAAAGCCTCATTAAAGATAGTGGGCGAGTTCTTGAACCCTTGGGGGGAAGCCTGGTCCATGTATATTGCCCCACTAGTCCATTCTCTGGATCATTCTATTCAAAAGCAAATATCTCTTGGCTCTTGGGGGCCAGTGGAATACAGAAGAAAGCATCCTTCAAATCTAATACTGAGTAATAGATATGAGTAGGGGACAACGAGCTTAGCAAAGTGTAGGGATTTGGCACTGTGGGATGAATAGTCTCTACCCGGGCGTTTACTTCTCACAGATCCTGCACCGGGTGATAATCCTGGGTCCCAGGCTTCTGGACTGGGAGCAAAGGTGTGTTCCAGGCCGACTGGCATTCTCGAAGGATGCCTGCTGTTAATAAGCACTTCAAATGCTGTGCTATGCCCTGCTTGGCCCGTGCAGGTATGGGGTATTGCCTTACCCGTACTGGGCTAGCAGTGCTCAGCAACTGCACTATGACAGGTGGCTGGTGAGCGGCTAGGCCTGGTGGGTTGGTTTCTGCCCACACCCCAGGCACCTTTTCCCACAACTCCTCTGGGACCCCAGTGGCTTCGTCCTTACCTTCCTGGAGGGCTGCCATCAAGTATTCTTCATATAGGGGCATCGTTACCTCTAGGCTGACTTTTTTGCTTTCTTCTTGGGAACTGCTATCTCCTTGCTTGAAGGTGATCGTGGCTTGAAGTTTCTGCAAGAGGTCTCGGCCCATGAGAGGATAAAGACAATCTGGAATGACTAGAAATGAGTGGGTGATAGTGCCTCGGCCCAAATTAGTAATTCTCGTAGTGGCCCGTGGGTAAGCTTCTGCTTTGCCCGTTACCCCTACTATCTTTGTAGTTTCTTTCTGTATTTGGCCCTGTGGTTTCTTCAGAACTGAGTAGGTGGCTCCCGTGTCAACTAGGAAGTCTATTGGCTTTCCTTCGACTTAAGGTGACCATGAGCTCCTGGGAGCCAACGGAAATGGAGCCCCAGCCCCTTCAGTCTAAGGTTTGGAGCAAGACCTCTGGGGCTTGCTTTGGCTACTGGCTGTCGGCTCGTAACTTTGGGCACTCTCTCCTCCAGTGTCCTTTCTCCTTGCAGTATGCACACTGGTCTTTGTCTATTCGCTTTCGTGGTTGACCTCTTTCCTTGCCTCGTTGTTGCTGCTTCCCTTTTCCTTTCCCTTCAGACTTATGAGTGGCAAGGAGGATTTTGACGGCCGCTCTCCCTAAGTCTGGGTCGTCCCTATTTATGTATACCTTCTGAGCTATTTCAAGGAGCTCACTTCTATTTTTCCCTTCAAATCCTTCTAACTTCTGAAGCTTCTTCCTAATGTCTGACGCAGCTTGTGTCACAAAGGCTATATTCACTAGCCTGCGATTTTCTTCAGCCTCTGGATCTATGGGGGTATAAACCCGGTAGGCCTCTATTAGCTGCTCTAAAAATGTGGCGGGGGACTCTTCTCTTCCCTGGATAACCTCACTTACCTTACTGAAGTTAGTGGGTCTCCTGGCTGCTGCCTTTAAGCCCCGTAACAGAACCTGGCGGTGCTGGAAGAGCACCTCTCTTCTCCCAGAAGTATTTGGGTCCCACTTTGGGGGTTGTTTAGGATGGACATTCTCGACTTCCACATCCGTTCCCCCATCCTCTAAAACAGCCTTTGCTGCTTCTCTCATTATCCTGTTCCTTTCTTCTGTAGTAAAAAGAGTTTGGAAGACCTGTTGACAATCATCCCACGTTGGCCGGTGGGTCCTAAAAACGGTCTCAAGCAAAGATATTAATCCTTGTGATTTCTCAGAAAAGGGAGGATTTTGATGTTTCCAATTATACAAATCACTGGAGGAAAAAGGCACATAGATAAAACGGGGTGGCACATGGGGTCCTGCATCCAGTGCCGGTGGCGCCTCCCGGAGCGGCAAAATGGCCGCGTTCCCCGCGGCACCTCCCGCCGAAGGAGGCAAGATGGTGGCGCCTCCCGCCCCGTAAACCGCCCCTCCTTGAGTGTGAGGTGAACTCGAAAGCCTGCTCACCTCTTGCCGTGAAGATTCAGGTTCTTCCTGCCGCCTATAGGGTGGAGGTAAATTCACCGGGTCTAGGTGATCCTCCTGCGGCTCGGGCAAAACAGGGTAAAGTCTAGATGATGGCACGGTAGGCCGTGCCGGGGGATTAGCTTCTCCCTTTTCCTTCTTGCTGCCTTTCCCTGCTTCCTGATTATCTGCAGTAAGGCACACTGCCCTTCTCTCTCTCTTGCTATCCTTTATGTATTTCCTGATATTAACCCGGCTTCTCAGTGGCGATATCAATCCACACATCTATATACAAAAATTAGTCTGGATGGGGCACCTGGTAGATAATGGCTTGTACAGCAAACACAATAGGGAGATCAAAAGTGCCCTCAGTGGGCCACCCTACGTTGAAGGTGGGCCATTCTAACTGGCTTAAGGTCCGGAGGGTTTCTCGATCTAGAGGTGGCCCTCTGTACCCTTGGGCCCTCTTCTGGAAGTCAGAAAAGTTGTTCAGCAGGCACTCGAGCGGGGAACCAGGCATGGACTCCTGTTGTTCCATTCTTCTGTATCCTGCTCTGTCTGCCTCTAAACATTCAAGAATTAACAGAACAAGTGACAACACACTACCACCAACAAGCAGTATGACAAGAGTAAAAGATTGTCTCACACTCAACTCAGTCATTCGAGCTCAGACAAAATGCAGCACAGCGTGGTGCAAAAAATCCTAATGTGACTGGTCACTTCTAGAGTTAACTCCTAGAGTTAATAATTCCTTTCAGAAAGCGGCGTCCCGCTTCTGAAAGCCCTGGGTAGGTTACCAGCGGCATCCCACCTACTACCTCAGGTTTATATGCTCTGGAGCCTAAAAGCCACACCAAATGAGAATCCTCAGTAAATACTTACTCAGCTCGAGCTGTCCCTCTGGTCTCCGACCCAAAAACTCCACCGAGGGAGATCCTGGACGAGCCCCCAGGATGTAGCATGCACCGGGTACGAGAACAGACATCGGAGACTTTCAGGAGTATACATGTTTCTTTATTGGCAAGTTTAACTTGCACAGGGGTGAATTCCCAGGTGTCCGGAGACACCGTACCCACAAGGAGCTACAAACGGGAAATGCCCTGGCGCTTACAGCTAGGTCCTTATATATCCTAAGTAAGCAAGCATTTACAGAAGCAGATGTGGCAGTTACCTATTCGCTAAGGGGGGCACACACAGCATAGCAACAGGGGCTGGGTCTAGCTCATTGGCAAATTTCCAACATAAACTTCTGATAAGGGTCTCTAACCAATGGAATGCAAACGTTTGTCTTCCTTTGTTCTCAGCCTTACAGGGTCCCTATCCTTACCTCCCTGTCTCTGCGTCTACACTCTGGCAATCCCAGCACACTTTCCTGAATCTAACATTTTGATCTTTTCTTAATCCTTACACTACCAACCAAAGAAAAGCACTGTCAATATTTTTGGATATTTTCTACCAGAATTTTCTCTATGCACAATATTCTATGGGATGTGCGTGTGTGCCTGTATGTGCGCAGTTTTGATCAGACTTGCTATATAATTTCTGTCCTTAAAAAAAGTAACTATTAGCAAACATGATTTTAAATATTTACTTTATACACTATCAGGGCTGTGCCAAATTAATTTCATATCTCTATTTTTGGACATTTACATTGGTTCCATTTTTCTTTTTTTAGCATAATAAACAACCTTGTGACAAATTTCCTGGTGCAGAAGTCTTGTTACATGTCTCTGTTTTTATCAGACTAAATGACCACACTGGGGTTGAAAAATTGAAGGACATACACATTTTAAAGACTATTGTCATATAGTATTACATTTGGACCATTCTATACTGTTCACAAAAATTAGGGGATAGTTCAATATGAATATGCTGGCTCTGGTTTTCATTTCTCAGGAAGGATCCTAACAGATCACTCAGTCAAAGGGCTGCAGACCTCAAGGGTAAGGGAGGAAAAATCAAGGATTCATCCTGACAGAGGCTGCTTTGCCAGAAGTTAAGTTTGCATAACTGAAGGCCACGCTGATCCCAGTCTCTCCCCCAAGGCTGTGAGAGAAGCAGAATGCCTGGGACTAATTAGCATTTGCCCAGAATGAGTCACAGGAGGAAAGCTCATTGGCTTGTCAGGTCTAAACTGCAATTGGAGTCAGTGCTGAGGCACCTCCATTCTCTGCTGCTTCTCATTGAAGACATCTTAATTCCCCCTTGTTCTCTGGGTGAGACATTAACTATACAGTCCGAGGGAGCTGGTGAACTCTGGGTGCCACCAAGGGAGAAACTTGCTAGCTGATTCTTGATTCTCTGGTTCTCTCATGACCTATACTATTAAGAGTCCTGGAAGCACTTCTGAAAGCCTGCTGTTGCTTGGAACAAGCTTTTGTTTCTTAAATGAAAGGTACAAACCAAAATGGTATCATCTTTAGAAGGCCACTGGCGAGGGCAAAGCTGGGAGGACTTGGCACTTCCTGCGGAGACTGGCACCAAGGGACAGCTGGTTATCGATCAGCAGATCAGCATTCTGCTAACACAGTGGGGAGCAAGTCACTGCTGTGGAATACTAACAGTTTTTAGCCAGGGATTCAAATCCCTTGGTAGAAGGGTGTTAGTGTTGCAACACACAAATTTGTTACCAAATGATAGACTTCAAGAAAGAAGAGGAAGCTTCTATTAATTACTTGGACCCCACTGGCCACTGATCTTGCACTTTTCTCATTTATTCCCCAACCTGCCCTATGAGGTAGGTACATAAATAATATTAAAACCCATCTTTAATACCAAGAAATTGAACTTCAGAGAGGTTTGCTGCTTGCTGAGTCACAGAGCTGGCTGGGGTGGGAACTAAGGTGCAGAAGCAGGCTGATGCCTTTGTGGAATAAATAATATATCTAGAAGTGCATAAAAAATGCATCAAAAGAAGTAATACATTTTAAAAGTTCAACATTTAGGTGTATATTATTAAAACACAATTTGTATACCTTAAAATTTACCCATTTTAAGGATAAAGTCACTGCTGTCACAACCTAGTTTCTTGACTATTTCAGTTCAAGTGTAATTTTTATGCAATAAAGCTATGTTTGAAAATTTGGATAGAGAAAATACTATCATTTCTATAATTTCCGTTAATTGCCTACAGTACCTTTTCTAGATTTCAGAAGAGGGAGGAGGATGATCCAAGGTGCAGGGACCCACTGCAGCGTCTTAGAACTAATCACAGGTGGCTGAGATTTCCAGAATGGTGAATCTAAACACCAGTCATGGCCCATATGACCTGACTCGATGGGCGATAACATGAACTGTCCTCCTGGTACAATTTAAGTATGTGAGATATTAGTACTTTCAAGTTGTTGGCTTGTTGTTGTTATACAGTTCCACTCGTATTCCATGTTGATCCTAAACATCCTACAGTATTGTACTGAAACATTAGAATAAAGAAAATTGAGACGATAAATCAGTGTATGTTGTTTTTCTCTTGCCGACCTGTGGCTTTTGGCATAACCATCCGGTTCTTCAGGCACCCACCTCTGACTTTCCTCTGCCCTTCCCAGGGATGGTTTATATCCCCTCATGAAATCTTGTAATTCTTGCTAACACATTATTTATCACCCTGTGTGGTACTACTGTCCTTCTACCTCAGTGTCTTCCTCATTAGATTCTACGCTACCTGAAATTATGGAGTCCCCCTCCCCCCTTGCAGTGGTAAAGAATTCACTCAAATTTTCTTTTCAATTCTAATTCACCCAGAGAATGGACAAAATAAAATAGTACATGTTACTTGATTTTTTTTTAGAAGGGGGCTGGAGAATATTGATTGCAAAGTGTTCATATCCATAACCATCTAAAGCAGGGGTCCCCAAACTTTCTACACAGGGGGTCAGTTCACTGTCCCTCAGACCGTTGGAGGGCCGGACTATAAAAAAAACTATGAACAAATCCTTATGCACACTGCACATATCTTATTTTAAAGTAAAAAAACAAAATGGGAACAAATACAATATTGAAAATAAAGAACAAGTAAATTTAAATCAACAATCTGACCAGTATTTCAACGGGAACTATGCTCCTCTCACTGACCGCCAATGAAAGAGGTGCCCCTTCTGGAAGTGTGGCAGGGCCGGATAAATGGCCTCAGGGGGCCACATGCGGCCCACGGGCCGTAGTTTGGGGACCCCTGATCTAAAGGATAAAATTCCATAGAAAAAAAATATAAAATATCTCTGAGTTTTTAATGTAGTTAAATGGAAAAAGGATGAGGGGATGCATTGATGGGTTGGGGGGTGGGAGTTGCTTTAAGGAGAAGGTTTCCAGTTATAAAAAAAGTACTTTAGGCCCTGACTGGTTGGCTCAGCGGTAGAGCGTCGGCCTGGCGTGCGGGGGACCCAGGTTCGATTCCCGGCCAGGGCACATAGGAGAAGCACCCATTTGCTTCTCCACCCCCCCCCCCCTTCCTCTCTGTCTCTCTCTTCCCCTCCCGCAGCCGAGGCTCCATTGGAGCAAAGATGGCCCGGGCGCTGGGGATGGCTCCTTGGCCTCTGCCCCAGGCGCTAGAGTGGCTCTGGTCGCAGCAGAGCAACGCCCCGGAGGAGCAGAGCATCGCCCCCTGGTGGGCGTGCCGGGTGGATCCCGGTCGGGCGCATGCGGGAGTCTGTCTGACTGTCTCTCCCCGTTTCCAGCTTCGGAAAAATACAAAAAAAAAAAAAAAAAAAAGTACTTTAGCCCTGGCTGGTTGGCTCAATGGTAGAGTGACAGCCTGGCATGTGAATGCCCCAGGTTCAATTCCCAGTCAGGGCACAATGGAGAAGCTACCATCTGCTTCTCCACCTCTCCCCCTTCTCTTTATCTTATCCTCCTGCGGCCATGGCTTGATTGGCGTGAGAGAGTTGGCCTGGGGCACTGAGGATGGCTCCTTGGCCTCCACCTTAGGTGCTAAAATATGGCTCCTGTTGCAACAGAGCTAAGGTCCCAGATAGGCAGAGCATAACCCCTTAGTGGGCTTGTCAAATGAATCCCAGTCGGGGTGCATGAGGGAGTCTGTCTCTCCTCTCACTAAAAAGAAAAAAGTACTTTAAAAAGTCACATATGTAGTATAGGATCTCCTAAACTTCTAGATTATTTAGAAATTATTTATCTTCTCTAGCCTTGAAATCTTGAAAATTTCCTAGAAATGTTTAAAGTTTGACAACAGCTTTAAGCATTGACACTGAATTTTCATTAGTCAATTTTGCATAACTTCATTTCTTACTTTTTTACAAATATTTAAAAATGTATATGTTGTCTGAAAAATGATTTTCTCATGTGCAATTTGCAAATGTTCTAGCTATAGCAATTTGATTTTCTTTTGGCCATTGTATAACTGTATGCTTTAACTAAATGTATGTCTGGAGCTTTATTTTAAACTTGAACTTGGATGCTAGTAATTATTTAATCTTTGAAGTTCTTGTATTTCTTTTCTTTTTTTTTATAAATAAATTTTTATTTTAATGGGGTGACATCAATAAATCAGGGTACATATATTCAAAGAAAACATTTCCAGGTTATCTTGTCATTTAGTTCTGTTGCATACCCATCACCCAAAGAGAGATCGTCCTCCGTCACCCTCTATCCAGTTTTCTTTGTACCCTCCCCCTCCCCTTCCCCCTCTCCCCCCTTTCCTCTCCCCACCCACCGTAACCACCACACTCCTGTCCATGTCTCTTAGTCTCACTTTTATGTCCCACCAATGTATGGACTCCTGCAGTTCTTGTGTTTTTCTGATTCGCTTATTTCACTCCGCATAATGTTATCAAGGTTCCACCATTCTGCTGTAAGTGATCCGATGTCATTGTTTCTTCTAGCTGAATAGTATACCATGGTGTATATGTGCCCCATCTTCTTTATCCAGTCTTCTATTTTTTTTACAGTGATTAAAAGCCTTTAAGCAAACTCTTGGCCAATACAACAAGAATCCATGAAAGGGTAGTGTCCTTAACCTGTTCACCAAGTCCAAATTGGCCCCATCACCATGCCAAATCCCTGAAAAATGCAACCCAACCACAGTTCAGTCTGTTAGGAGCTGTCATAGGGAGCAGGAGTCCAGGAAAAGTCCACACAGGAAAAGTCCGCATGGCACTGGAATTGTTGTCACCATTCTATATTTTGCAGCTCATGTCCAAGTCCCAATGACTGCTGCTTCTAGCTGGTAATGATTCAGGTAGACTGGAAAAGCCATTTGCAGCATGCATGGATATGGAGCTTCTGTTCTCCTCTGCCTGGAGAGATGAGACCAGGTTGCTTTTCCCTGGAGCTCTGCAACTGTGGCATGGTAAAGAGAACCTTGGGATACACTAAGCTGGGTGGCAGAGGTAAATTCATAATACAAGTTGGCAGAAGGGGGAAAGAGAGCTCTAAATTAGGAGTAGGTCCCAGCCTGAAAAATGAGTGGGACATTGAGGTAGGAGGGATAAAGGAAACACTATATATTAAGCAAAGCAGCAGAAAATAGGACTATCAACACCCACAACAGAGATCTTTGAGGGAAGAATAAAAATCCTGATTATTCAGGCAAAACATAGTTAAGTGGCCCTTGTGCAAATGAGATCAGTTTACCTGCTTCTTGGAAGAAATACCCTAGGCTCGTCCACAGTGTCATAGATGGGGGTGACGGCCCTGGGCACCTTCAGCCTTCAGTGGCAAACCCTAGCTTTCTGGGCAAGGTTAGGTCATAGGTGGCTGGAGCAGGGCTGGAAGAGACTGAACCCTCCCTTAGAGGAGCGAGGGGGAAGCCTACCTTCCAGTGTCCCTGTTTCCTCACAGCAGCGGCATGTAAGCCTGGCAGGCTTTAGCTCAATGACCTTCCTTTCCACTATTGAAGCAGGACCCAGATGGCATCCTATGAGACCCCTTTGGGGCATTGGAGCCTTTAAGGGTGTATCCTAAAAGCTGGTAGTTCCCCTGATCTCTATTGGGCTTTTTCTGCCTCTAGGTATCTTAAAAGCCATGCTCAGAAGATCTCGCTGAGGGGTTTGAGGATCCCCATCTGCCTATATAAATCTTTTCCATATATCTGGAGCTATTTGGAAAAAGACAAAACAGTGTTATTAGCTGGATCTAATAAAGAAGGTAGTAGTTTGCAGGCGAAAAAGATTTGGTGTCTCCTATTCATCAGCCTTCAAAAGAAATGTAAATTTTTTTTTAAGTAAAAAGTATGATATGGTAGACCCATAGAAGTCATTGGCCTGGTGTGCAGGATTCCCGGGTTTGATTCCAGGCCAGAGCACCCAGGAGAAGCGCCCATCTACTTCTTCACCCCTCCCCCTCTCCCTCCTCTCTGTCTCTCACTTCTACTCCCGCAGCCAAGGCTCCACCGGAGCAAAGCCACCCCGGGCACTAAGGATGGCCCCATGGCCTCCGCCCCAGTTGCTAGAATGGCTTTGGTTGTAACAGAGCAACATCCCAGATGGGCAGAGCATTCCCCCCTGGTAGGCATGCCAGGTGGATCCCGGTCAGGAGCATGCGGGAGTCTGTCTGACTGCCTCCCCATTTCCATCCTCAGAAAAATACAAAAAATAAATAAATAAAAGAAATAATACAACCAAAAAAAAAAAAAAAAAGGGCAAAAGGGCAGTCCCTTGTGTTAAAGCTCCAGGGAGCATGGAGTGAGCTTGAGTATGTCCTATGAAACATGGAGCTCTATGTTGACATATAAGTCTTTGAAGAAGGAGGAACTGCTGAAATAGTTACATCAGCATTTGTCCCTAAGACAGCAGTCTTTATAGTGGAAACACCATAAGTAAATATTTGCTGTCTGTCTATAGATTAATGGGGGAATATGGCAAATGCTGAAAAGCCATGCTCTTTGTGTCCCTCCCCTCCCCCAACTCCCCCTCCTCTCCCCACCCTGTACCCCCAACACTGTTGTTCATGTCTCTGAGTCTCATCTTTATGTCCCACCTATGTATGGGATCATATTCAGGAGTCCCCAAACTTTTTACACAGGGGACCAGTTCACTGTCCCTCAGACCATTGGAGGGCCGCCACATACAGTGCTCCTCTCACTGACCACCAATGAAAGAGGTGCCCCTTCTGGAAGTGTGGTGGGGGGCCAGATAAATGGCCTCAGGGGGCTACATGAGGCCCGCGGGCCGTAGTTTGGGGAAGCCTGATAGTTCTTAGTTTTTTCTGATTTACTTCTTTCACTCAGTATAATGTTATCAAGGCCCATCCATGTTGTTGTAAAAGATCCTATGTCATCATTTCTTATGGCTGAGTAGTATTCCATAGTATATATATACCAAAGCTTTTTAATCCACTCGTCCTCTGATGGACACTTGGGCTGTTTCCAGATCTTTGCTATTGTGAACAATGCTGCCATAAACATGGGGTGCATTTCTTCTTTTCAAACAGTGCTATGGTGTTCTTGGGGTATATTCCTAACAGTGGGATAGCTGGGTCAAAAGGCAGTTCGATTTTTAATTTCTTGAGGAATCTCCATACTGTTTTCCACAGTGGCTGCACCAGTCTGCATTCCCACCAGCAGTGCAGGAGGGTGCCCTTTCCTCCACATCCTCGCCAGCACTTATTCTGTGTTGTTTTATTGATGAGCGCCATTCTGACTGGTGTGAGGTGATATCTTATTGTGGTTTGAATTTGCATTTCTCTAAACATTAGTGATGTTGAACATTTTTTCATATACTTATTGGCCATCTGTGTGTCCTCTTTGGAGAAGTGTCTATTCATTTCTTTTGCCCATTTTTGGATTGGATTGTTTGTCTTCCTGGTATTAAGTTTTACAAGTTCTTTATAAATTTTGGTTATTAACACCTTATCAGACGCAATGTCAAATATATTCTCCCATTGTGTAGTTTGTCTTTTTATTCTGTTCTTATTGTCTTTAGCTGTGCAGAAGCTTTTTAGTTTGATAAAGTCCCATTTGTTTATCCTGTCTTTTATTTCACTTGCCTGTGGAGACAAATCAGCAAATATATTGCTGCGACAGATGTCAGAGAGCTTACTGCCTATGTTTTCTTCTAAGATGCTTATGGTTTCACGGCTTACATTTAAGTCTTTTATCCATTTTGAGTTTATTTTTGTGAGTGTTTTAAGTTGGTGGTCTAGTTTCATTTTTTTGCAGGTAGCTGTCCAATTTTCCCAACACCATTTGTTGAAGAGGCTGTCTTCACTCCATTGTATTTCCTTACCTCCTTTGTCAAATATCAGTTGTCCATAGAACTGTGGGTTTATTTCTGGGTTCTCTGTTCTGTTCCATTGATCTATGTGCCTGTTCTTATGCCAGTACCATGCTGTTTTGAGTACAATGGCCTTGTAGTATAACTTGATATCTGGAAGTGTGATACCTCCCACTTTATTCTTCTTTTTCAAGATTGCTGAGGCTATTCGTGTTCTCTTTTGGTTCCATATAAATTTTTGGAATATGTGTTCTATATCTTTGAAGTAAGTCATCGGTATTTTAATCGGTATTGCATTGAATTTATAAATTGCTTTGGGTAATATAGACATTTTAATGATGTTTATTCTTCCTAACCATGAGCACGGTATATGCCTCCACTTATTCGTATCTTCCCTGATTTCTTTTATCAATGTTTTATAATTTTCCGAGTACAAGTCTTTAATCTCCTTGGTTAGATTTATTCCTAGGTACTTTATTTTTTTGGTTGCAATGGTAAAGGGGATTGATTCCTTGATTTCTCTTTCTGACAGTTCATTATTAGTGTATAAAAATGCCTCTGATTTCTGAGTATTGATTTTATATCCTGCCACCTTGCTGAATTCATTTATCAGGTCTAGTAGTTTTTTGACGGAGACTTTAGGGTTTTCTATATACAATATCATATCATCTGCAAATGATAGTTTTACTTCTTCTTTTCCCATTCGGATGCCTTTTATTTCTTTTTCTTGTCTGATTGCTGTGGCTAGGACTTCCAGAACTATGTTGAATAAGAGTGGTGAAAGGGGGCACCCCTGCCTCGTTCCTGATCTTAAGGGGATTGCTTTTAATTTTTGCCCATTGAGTATGATGTTAGCTGTGGGTTTGTCATAGATGGCCTTTATCATGTTGAGGTATGTTCCCTGTATTCCCACTTTGCTGAGAGTTTTGATCATGAATGGGTGCTGGACTTTATCAAATGCTTTTTCTGCATCTATTGAAATTATCATGTGGTTTTTCTCCTTTCTTTTGTTTATGTGATGAATCACATTGATTGATTTGTGAATATTGTACCAGCCTTGTCTCCCAAGAATAAATCCCACTTGATCATGGTGTATGATTTTTTTTCATATATTGCTGGATCCAGTTTGCTAATATTTTGCTGAGGATTTTTGCATCTAAGTTCATCAGGGATATTGGCCTATAATTTTCTTTTTTTGTGTTGTCTTTGCCTGGTTTTGGAATCAGAATTATGCTTACCTCATAAAAGGAGTTTGGAAGTCTTCCTTCCTCTTGAATTTTTTGAAATAGCTTGAGAAGGATAGGAGTTAGTTCTTCTTTGAATATTTGGTAGAATTCACTTGTGAAGCCATCAGGCCCAGGACTTTTCTTTTTTGGGAGTTTTTTGATAGCTGTTTCTATCTCATTTGTTGTAATTGGTCTGTTTAGGTTTTCTGATTCTTCCAGATTGATTTTTGGAAGATTATATGATTCAAGGAATTTGTCCATTTCATCTAGGTTGTCTAGTTTTTTGGCGTACATTTCTTCATAGTATTTTCTTACAATATTTTGTATTTCTGTTGTGTCAGTTGTTAATTCTCCACTCTCGTTTCTAATTTTATTTATTTAAGTCCTCTTTTTTTCTTGGTGAGTCTCGTTAAAGGTTCATCGATCTTGTTTACCTTTTCAAAGAACCAGCTCCTGGATTCATTGATCCTCTGTATTGTTTCTTTAGCCTCTGTGTCATTTATTTCTGCTCTGATCTTTATTATTTCCTTCCTTCTACTAGCTCTGGGCTTTACTTGCTGTTTTTTTTCTAGTTCTTTTAGGTGCAGGGTTAAGTTGTTTATTTGAGCTTTTTCTAGCTTCTTGAGGTATGCCTGTAATGCTATAAACTTCCTTCTCAGGACTGCTTTTGCTGTGTCCCATAAATTTTGAGTTGATGTATGCTCATTATTGTTTGTTTCTAGGAATTTTAAAATTTCTTCTTTGATTTCAATGTTAACCCATTCGTTATTTAATAACGTGCTATTTAGTTTCCAAGTGTTTGAATGTTTTTCAATTTTTCTATTGTGGTTGATTTCTAGTTTAATGCCATTGTGATCAGAGAAAATGCTTGATATGATTTCAATCTTCTTAAATTTGTTGAGACCGCTTTTGTGCCCTAACATGTGGTCTATTCTAGAGAATGTACCATGAGCGCCTGAAAAGAATGTATATTCTGCTGTTTTAGGGTGAAAGGTTCTGAAGATATCTATTAAATCGAGTTGATCTAATATGTCCTTTAAGTCTGCTGTTTCTTTGTTGATTTTCTTTCTTGAGGATCTATCTAATGATGTTAGTGGGGTATTGAAATCCCCTACTATTATAGTATTGCTGTTGATCTCGCCCTTTAAGTCCATCAAAGTCTGCTTTATATATTTAGGTGCTCCTATATTAGGTGCATAGATATTTATAATGGTTATATCTTCCTTTTGGATTTCTCCCTTTATCATTATGTAGTGACCTTCTTTATCTCTAACTATGGTCTTGGTTTTAAAGTTTATTTTGTCTGATATAAGTATTGCTACCCCAGCTTTTTTTTCATTTCCATTTGCATGAAATATTTTTTTCCATCCTTTTATCTTCAGTCTGTGTGCATCTTTTGATTTAAGGCGTGTCTCTTGTAGACAGCATATGTATGGGTCCTGTTTTCTTATCCACGCAGCTACCCTATGTCTCTTGATCGGATCACTTAATCCATTAATATTTAAGGTTATTACTGATATGTAATTGTTTATTGCCATTTTTTTTCTTTGAAACTGTATTCCTCTTTTGCTATATTCTTTTTTTCCTTTGATCTGTTTACAACAGGTCCCTCAGCATTTCTTGCAGCCTTGGTTTGGTTGCAGTGAATTCCTTGAGGGTTTTTTTGTCTGTAAAGCTTTTTATTTCTCCTTCAATTTTAAATCATAGCCTTACTGGATAAAGTAGTCTTGGTTGTAGGTTCTTGTTCTGCATTACTTTGAATATTTCTTGCCATTCCCTTCTGGCCTCAAGTGTTTCTGTTGAGAAGTCAGAAGTCATCCTTATGGGGGCTCCTTTGTAGGTGATAGTCTTTTTTTCTCTAGCAGCTTTTAATATTTTCTCTTCATCATTTAGCTTTGGTATTTTAATTATGATGTGTCTTGGTGTTGGTTTCTTTGGGTTTCTCCTTAATGGAGTTCTCTGTGCTTCCTGAACATGTGTGATGTTTTCCTGCCTTAATTGGGGGAAGTTTTCCGCTATAATATGTTTGAACAAAGTCTCTATCCCTTGTTCTTTCTCTTCTTCTTCAGGAACCCCTATGATGCAGATGTTATTTCTCTTCATGTTGTCACATTATTGTTTGCCTTGTGCTCTAGAAAATATTGCTCACTTGTGGAAGTTCTTTTTTCTTTATTGTTCCCTGGCAGCAAATGTAACTGCGCCTTGATTTTTTTATCTGGTGTGTATAAAGAGCATGGGGAGCCTGCAGTCTGGGTGGTGATTGAGGAAGTTAATTACCTCCAGTTACCTTTCTGAGGACTACATACAGTCTTCTCCTGAACTGGTATTTCTTGGACATTTATTTATTTATTTATTTATTTATTTATTTTTGGTATTTTTCCGAAGCTGGAAATGGGGAGAGACAGTCAGACAGACTCCCACATGCGCCCGACCAGGATCCACCCGGCATGCCCACCAGGGGCGAAGCTCTGCCCCTCTGGGGCGTTGCTCTGCCGCGACCAGAGCCACTCTAGTGCCTGGGGCAGAGGCCAAGGAGCCATCCCCAGCGCCTGGGCCATCTCTGCTCCAATGGAGCCTCAGCTGCAGGAGGGGAAGAGAGAGACAGAGAGGAAGGAGGGGGGGTGGAGAAGCAAATGGGCACCTCTCCTATGTGCCCTGGCTGGGAATCGAACCCGGGTCCCCCACACGCCAGGCCGACTCTCCACTGCTGAGCCAACCAGCCAGGGCCATTTCTTGGACTTTTAAACCTACTCTAGGGGTACTGGGAAAGACACACAGAGCCAGCACTAAGCAGGCTTGAACTTTGGAGGCAAAGGTAGAGGAGCGGGTGAGCATCGGTGGCCAACACAAGGTGCTGTTTTCCTTCACAGGACAAGCCAACGTGATCCTTTCTTTTTTCTATGGCAAAGTGACTTATATTACAGTAAATTGGAGCATGAATTCAGCTGTAACTATAATAGATTTATTTCCAAAATGGCTGGGCAGGCTCACAATTCCCGTAGCCGTACATAAAGTTTCCCCTTTTGGCACATTCCTGCCAGCTTGGTATCATCTGACTTCTTACTAATGTGATGTGCAAAAAGTGGCATCATATTTTAACTTATACTTTTTGTTTCTTAGTAATATTAACTTTGAGAATTTTTCTTTCTACAAATTGCCTTGTCATATTTTTTTTGCTCAATTTTTGTTTTTATTCGTTTTTTAGTCTTTTCCACCAAACTGTATTTTGTTGGAAATGTTATAATTAATAAGTAATAATGAATTATTTTTTCTATTTTAGTGTGCCTATATCTGTACTAACCCCTCTACCTGCTAACCATAACTTTCATCAGCCCTTTAAATCAATGAGTTGATATAATTCCAGTTAAAACAGCCAGATATATCTGTTCGTTTATATGGCCATATCTGGGTCAACATAGCATTTCCATTAGCCTTTTTAAATGTTTGAGGATGAAACATTAATGGCACACCTCTGAGAACTTGAAGGGTTTCTTAGGAGTCCATCTGGTAATCGTGCATCGAATTCTCTAAAAGGAATTAAAACAAAAATCTAAAACCTACAGTATTTTTTTCTGGCCTTAGGGATCTTTAGGGCTGACCATTTGACTGATCCATTAAGAGGCATTACTCCCTAAAGAAGAACCTTATAAACCCACACTAATGATCTCTAAAGTAAGTGATGTTGGTAGACTAAGCTGTGTATACCGTGCTCTGTATTTTCCTCAAAAAAACATTCATTTTTAAGAATCTCTATTAAGAAGAGTATGAGGTAAATTTTATCTTCAGATTTAGTCCAGTTATTATTCAAGTTCCCACCTTTGGTGGTAGCATCTTTCTCCCAATGATTTTGTACTTGTTCAAAACACGATTTTATAGTTATTAAAAATACAAGTGATTATAACCTAGGCAACCACAGCTTGGAGCTAGGAATTCTGAGCTACTCTCTTCAGGAGAGCTGAGTTGACAGACACAGAGACCAGCTGATGGTTGTCAGATGGGAAGGGAGTTGGGGGTCTGGGTGCAAAAGCAGAAGGGATGAAGAAGTCACATTGGTAGTTACAGAACAGTCACAGGGCATGTAAAGTACAGCATAAGAAATATAGTCAATAATGTGGTAATAACTATGCATCGTGCTAGGTGAGTACTTGAAATATCAGGGGGAATGCTTTGCAAAGTATATGATTATCTAACCACTATGTTATACACCTAAAACCAATACAAAATAATATTGAACATAAACTATAACTGAAAAAATTACAAAAAATATAATAAGATAACCAAAAATTTAAAAAAAGAACAAGAAAGAAAGAGCTGAGTTGAAATGCAGCTTTGCTACTCTTTGTGTGGCGCTGTACATGACACCAAACAGCTATGGGGCTTGGTTTTCTCAGACAGTAATCATTCCTCACTCACAGGATGGGCAAGGACTATAAGACAACACTGATGAAAGCCCTAGTCCAGTGATGGGCACATAATTAAACTTGCAAATATTACTTACATGGGAATCCAAATTCATTTAAAAAACATATTGAGCTTCGCCTGACCAGGCGGTAGTGCAGTGGATAGAACATCGAACTGGGATGCAGAGGACTCAGGTTTGAAACCCCGAGTTCCCAGCTTGAGTGTGGGCTCATCTGGCTTTAGCATGGGCTCACCAACTTCAGCACAGAATTGCTGGCTTGAGCGTAGGAACATAGACATGACCCCATGGTCACTGGCTTGAGCCTAAAGGTCATTGGCTTGAAGCCCACGGTCACTGACTTGAGCCCAAGGTTGCTGGCTTGAGCAAGGGGTCACTCGCTCTGTGGTAGCCCCCTGGTCAAGGCACATAGAGAAAGCTATCAATGAACAGCTAAGGTGCCACAACAAAGAATTGGTGCTTCTCATCTCTCTTCCTGTCTGTCTGTCTCTATCTGTTCCTCTCTCTGTCTCTGTCAAAAAAAAAAAAAAAAAAAAGAAAAGAAAAGAAAGGAAAAAAACCCATAATGAGTTTCACAGAGTGGTCTTGGTCTCAGTTCAGACATTTTCAGAAGTGTGTTGGTGAGATTCCACAACTGCCATCTTTTTCTATACTGGAGAGTCTGTTCTCTTTCCCTCAATTATCCTGACCTTGCCATCTGCCTGTGGGGTAGCACCAGTGCTAGCTTTGGGTGGCTGTAGTGTGACCTGAGGGTTTCCAGAAACCTACTGGAGAAAGGGCTCTCGGTTTTTTGACAATGACACGTACGGCTGATGGAAACTGATGGATGATGAAAGACCATGCTTTATCCTGGGGGTCAGATTTCTACCTGGCCTTTACTCTTCAGATGAAACAGTTGTAGACTTTTGAAAATACCCATCATTAAAAGTTTTTTATGTCTTATGTAAGTTTTCCTGTAGTCACATTTATCTTTTGGGTTCTAAGAACACAGTGGAATAGATCCAGGTTCAAGTGTATGTACATTCTGGCCCCAGCCAGTTGGTTTAGTTAGTTAGAGCATCATCTTAATAGGCCAAGGTTGTGGGTTTGAGCCCCAGTCAGGGCACATACAAGAATCAACCAAAGAATGCATAAAATAAGTGGAACAAATCAATGTTTCTCTTTCTCTCCCCCTTCTTCTTTCTCCAAAAAGCAATAAAAAAATGTACATTCCCATCTTTTACTAGGCACATGATTTTGAACAAGTCATTTAATCTCTTTGAGCCTCCTTTTTCTTATTTATAAGAGCGAAAAACTATACTGACCTTGCAGGGCTGTTGTGAGGATTAAGTGAGATCATGCATAAACATCCTAAGCACTTTTCCAGGCACATCGTAGGCCTGTAGGAAATTTTACTTTCCTTCTGATTCATATATCCACAAGAAAAATAGGTTGCTCTGTGAGTTGAAAGCCACGTGTGCCAGTGTCAGATTCCAAACTGGGCATCCTTCTCGGATTCCTCTCGGGGACTCCACATTGCACCCTCATCCTGACAGATGCTGGACTCTGCATTTACAAGGCCCAGTTCTGTGACAGTGCCCGGTATGCAAATGAAGCTTTCCCAGGAGCTGTTGAATGTCAAAAAGGCAGCACTTCTGCCAAAGACTATATTGATGGGCTTTCTTTTGCTACCTCTGCTCAAGCTCTCAGGGGTGCCTTTTATAACTTTAAATCCAATGAGCTTCCAGGGCTTGTCAAGGCTAAAAATCACTCTGTCTCATTGTCACTTGAGAGAAATGACTGGAGATAGGGACAGGTAAACTGTTGAGTGACTTTCTCATGGGCTCTGAGATGCAGACCTGAGCTGGGATTTTAATACCATGGGATCAGAGCGTGTAGTTTTAGGAAGGAGAGTAGAGAGCAGCCTGGGGAGAGGGAGGTGCTGACTCTCTCCCTAGGCATGATGGGGAAAAGTGACCTATTTTGCCAGTAGTGAGGGGCTCCTTCTGCTCAATTTGCCTGCAATCCATTGGCCAGGCCAGAGCATCCACATTATAGCATGCCTCAATGGAAGGAAAGAGGAAGGCGAGGCCCATTTCAAGGAATATGGGACACAAGTCTTTGTTAGAGAGTAGAAGTTTTTCCTCAGGACTGCAGAAGGCAGAAATGTGTAAATAGACCACAAGGCCAGAAGATGCAAACTCAGGAACTTTGTGGTCTATTTGCAAATTTCCTTTGTCTCCCTTACCTGACACCCAGCACTGTTCTCTAGCCTGGGCATTGCTTAGGGCTATTATAAAACTGTGAACCATGCATGAGTATCAGAAGTCCTCACAGTCTTTTTTTTTTTTTTTTGCTTACTATCATTATTGTTATTATTTAAAAATGTGGTACAGGCTACATTGTGTCTTAAAGTAGTGCAACTTGCTTCCATCACATATTTGGGGCTCTTGGCTAGTATAGTGGTTAGCAATTGCTGTGTTAACTGACTACAAAAAAATTCTCAGTTGTTTACAATAAGTATTTACTTAGCTCATGTGTTTGTGGGTTTATTGGGATGTCTCTGAGTCAAGTGTGGGGGTCCAGTTGGCTAGGGTATGCTCCATGTGTTTTATTCTGAAGTTCAAGATTAAAGGGACAGTGACAACCTGAAGAAAACTCTTCTCAAGGGAATCAAAGAGGCACAAAAGAATAATCAGAAATATGATATATAAGGCCTCCAGAGGCTGAGGTTTGGACCTAGCACACTATCACTCCTGCTTATACATCATTGGCCAAAGAAAGTCACATGATCAAGCCCAAAGGCAAGGGCTAGGGAATGTACTCTGTCAGTGGAGGCGGCAAGAAGAAATTTCCTTTGCCAGAGTCTCCTAGCACAGGACATGGATGCAGGAGGGATAAAGAACTGGAGCCATCCTATCTAAGAATTAAGAGGAAGACCTAGACTGATGAAAGTTTTATTTTATTGAAGTGTAATTCCTATTTACTTGGCAGGCCCATTTGTAATTTTGAGTACTGCATGAAGAGCTAACGGTCCCTGTGAATGCACATGCGCCATGCACGATGGGAAATGAAATACCTTTGCACATGTTCTCTGTTCCAATTAACATTCATGAAGAAAAGCCACAATCTGCAATAAAGTGTGACATTCACAGAGTTTGCCATTTTAAAGATGTTTTGCTGTTGAGGAATAATATGCATTCCAAAAAGTGCATCGATCGTGGGGGTGTAGCTTAAGGAACTTTCACAAATGGAACACAGCAGCATAAGGAGTATGTAGATCAATTGACAAAATATAACCAGTATCCTAGGAATCCACTTTAGGCTACCCTTTTTCTCTTTCTCTATCAAGAGCAGCCCCCATCATGACCTCGAACAGTATTGATGAAATTTAGAATTGGATATAAGTGCATAGAATCATTACCAGATTCTGTCTTTTGAGTTTTCAGCCTCTCCTTAATGTAACTTCCTCATAAGTTCTCCCACTATAAGCCTTTCCAAATTTCTAGAGCCCTCTCCTTTTCTCATCTTCCTTGTTAAGGGATTTTATAGTTTACTGGCACGTTGACGGATAGACAATACCACTGTGCTAGCATTTAAAATTCTTTTCTCTCTAAATACCAGTAGATGTGTCTCCTGGTATAGATATTGTAGGTAATGCTGAGAAGGGGGAATTGATTAGTCAGACTTTCTATGTCTTCACTGATTTTTTTTTCTTTGCAACAGAGACAGAGAGACAGAGAGAGGGACAGATGGGGACAGAAAGACAGGAAAGGAGAGAGATGAGAAGCATCAATTCCTTGTTGCGGCACCTTAGTTGTTCATTGATTGCTTTCTCATATGTGCCTTGACCTGGGGGGAGGGGCCGCTACAGCAGACTGAGTGACCCCTCAAGCCAGTGACCTTGAGTTCAAGCTGGTGAGCCTTGCTCAAACCAGATGAGCCCGCGCTCAAGCTGGTGACTTTGGGGTTTCGAACCTGGGTCCTCTGCGTCCCATTCCAGTGCTCTATCCACTGCACCACCGCCTGGTCAGGCTTCACTAATTTTTTTCTAATCTAGTTATTTTATTATTTTTGAGAGTATTATGGTAAAATCTCCCACTGGAATTCTGGATTTGTCTCTCTGCCTTTAGTTGGTCAACTTTTTTTTCATGTACTTTGAATTTTTGTTAATAGATGTATGCACATTGGTAATCGTTATAGCTTTCTGACATATTGACTGTCTTATTGTTTTAAAGGGCCTTTATTTGTATTTAGTCCATTAAACTCTTTTGAAGGACTGAGCTAGTCCTAGGGATATGGAGCTTTGGATCACATGGTGTGTCCCTTCCTCGAGACTACCGCCCCTGACCAGGAGAGCATCTCTCATATAAACCTTTGTATAGGTCAGGGTCCTGGAAGAAAACAGACAGTATATTTGAAAGTGATAACTGAAGAGAATTTAAGAGATACTTACAAAATGTAGAAAGAGTTAAGGCAAATAATAAAGGATGGGAAACACCTGGACCCCCTGGAGACTGGCAGCGGAGGGGAGCCGTCAACTCCGCTAAGCCCAGAAAGGGAAGGGGAGTGATGGTGTCACCAGGTCCACTGAGAGCAAGAGTGAGGGGGCAGTGATTTCCCAGCAGGTGTCCTGGCTGTCTGTTGAGGAAGTAGCCATGGTTAGTGCTGTGGTGAGGTAAAAAGGGAACAAGGAAGGATTAGAGATGGAAATAAATTTCTTCTTCCCACCCTTTTATCTTCCATCAGCTCTTTCCATTGGCCAAATCTACTGGAAGCCAGAGGGTAAGGGAGCCTGGTTGCAGCGGATGGGAGGTTGCAGCCTGCCAACACAGAGCAAGGCAGAGAGTGAAAACTGGTCCTGGGAACTCAGGGGCTCCACGGGGAATAACCACAGGGTTCCCACAATGCCCCGGGGGAGGGAGAGTGCAGAGCCCAGCATGCTGGGGCCAGACTGCTTTAGTTCAAACTTGCCTCTGCCACTTACTAACTGTGCTACTAGTTACTTTTCCTACAGATGGGTTCATCCCTCCTCATACAATGAGCATGGTTAATAGTAGCTGCCTCGGGGGGGGGGTGGTTTGTAAAGATTACATGAGTGAATGTATATAAAACACTTAAGCACATAGCACTTACAGAGGTGACATTTTCCCCCCTCCCATTGATATGGGGGTGGGGAGAGGAAGAGAGAGAGAAGCATCAACTTGCAATTCCACTTAGTTGTTCCATTTAGTTATGCACTCATTGGTTGCTTCTCAAATGTGCCCTGACCTGGGATTGAACTTGCAACCTTAGTACGCCAGGATGATGCTCCATCCACTGGGCCACCCAGCTAGGGCTCAGAGGTGATGCTTTTATGTTTCTAGGTCCAGTGGGCTGGAAGTCTTGTTTTTTCTAAAGCTCTCTAACATCTGGGATATACTGCTTTGGTGTTTCAGTAACTTTCAAGTGAGTCTGAGGATTCTGACATGTGCAGGGAGGAGAGAAAACCGCAGCCCTACAGGTCAGCAAACATGCAGGGCCATGCTCCTCTGCCAGAAGAGGTCTAGTTATTTGGCCTACTTTATATTGTTCTGAGTGCTTATGTGTAGGTATGCATATATAATGATTCTTATGTAACTCCACAGACTGCTGCTAATGCTAGGCATTGGCAAACCAACAAAATGAGGAGAAAGACTGAAAAACTGGCTTGTTTGTACACAAGTGATTACCATCATTCATGGGTATTAGTTATCACTTAAGTGTAATTATGAAGCAGCACAACACGGTTATGGCAAGCATTAGATGTGTTATTTTATTGTGGCTAGAAGCTCAGCTCATTTTGACTCTCCTTTCAAAGTTCCCTGTCCACCTGGGAGAATAATCAATAGAAGTTTCAAGAAAAAAAAAGTAAAGTAGACCTGTATCTATTACTGCCTCCATTGTTAAATGAGTGAGTAGTAACTTAAAGTTCTCAATCTACGTGTGATGTTGCTCTCTACAGATACTGCTGAGATCCTTGGAGGTTTACCAATGAATAATCTTGCAGTTCCAAAGAACGGTGTTGACAAAAGAAGGAGGAAGAGGGTGCTGGGTGCAGAACAGGGCTCAGCACATCGTCAAGAGTCATGTCCACAATCTGCTGCCTTTAAAATGCCATTAGCTTTTCCTACTTATGACAAAACAATGACGTATGGGTATACAGCAGGCCCGCTCTGTCATCTCTCTAGAACTTCCTTAACATTCTTGCTTGCCTTCACCATCATCCAGTAAACAGTTCAGATGATGTGGAATGGATTATAAGCCCTGACATCCCTTAGGAAGTTACTCTTGTCAGTTTGCAATAGGTTCAGCTGAAAAATAAAAGAAAGGCCAATTGGGGGAAGTTTATACAAGGAGTTTGTTTTTCTCATGTAACGAAAAGCAGAGGCAGGCTGGTGCAGCTGCCCTGTGACTCCCCCCAGCCCCCCAGCCTCAGCAGACTTGGGCTCTGCCTCCTCACTCTCCATGCTTCCTGGGTCAGGCTTCCTCCTCAGACTTGCCACCTCATGGTCAAAAACAGGCAGTGACTACATCTCTAGGCCTCAGGATTGCAGGAAGAAAAGTGAATGGTGGAGGAATGCCTTTTTAGCAAGGTTTAACTTTTTTGTCCAGGGATTTTTTTTTTTTTTTTACCTGCCTTAGGGACTTTTGCCTATATTTCACTCGTGAGACCGGTGCCCTGAGACCAGCACCATTTACAGGGGGGCTGGATTTTAAATGGTCAAATTGCTACCCTGAACAAATCAGGCCAGTAAGAAAGAAGTATTATATATGTGTGAGTTGGGGGAAGGGGAAGTTAGAAGAGGGTGTTTGTGTGTGAGGGGGAGGGATGGCCATTGGGTAGATGGTTAGTAGTGTCTGTGTCAGGAATTCACTTGTTCTGTGGTTTTAGCAGTATATTCTCTAATCTCATGCTTAGATATATCCTGCAGACCTGCTTTATGTACCTACAGACATGAATAAAGCAGAGTTTGTAACCCAGTGGGTAGCTTCAGCAAGGGGTCCTGGAGGTAAGCAGACCCTGCTTCTCTTTCATCTGTCTTAAAGAACAACAGAGTTTCTAAGAACGAGATAGATAGTCATCCATTTTGCGCTAAGTGTTGAAAACAATAATTGGGATGCATGCTGCATCTTGTAAGTAAAAATCAACCCTCCTGTTGTTGCAGTGGGAAAAAATGAAGAGAATCACTAGTCTAATAGTTAGTGGCTTTGATAAAGGGTGTATATATCTCAGTCAGATAGGGGGACTTGCACTGTACTCTTTGCCCGGACTTACCCTCTGCCTAAGAGCATCATTCCTGAATTTTTACCCCTTGCAGCCTAACAACTCATAGACATACCACCCCTCTCATTATACTAATTTAGCAGAATAGTCACGGATGAAATGATAACATCATAATATCATCACCTTGCATTTAAAGAGCCCCTTGTGTTTTACAGCCTTTTTTTTTTTTTTCTGCATAGATCACTTTTAATTTGGTTTCCACAATCACTTGGTGGGGTTGGAGTGTAACACTCGGACGAAAAATATCAATCATTCTCTTTATAGATAAGCAGGCTGCCGCTTAAAGAGAAAAACTTTGTCAGAGCCACCTAACTGGTACTTGCCCAGTTTCTGACCCTCACTATTAAACCAGGAAACCCGCTTATAAAAACAGCTCCTGGTGAATTTAGAAAGCCACAAATGCTAGTGGACAGTCTTAGTGATTTGATGTTTACTTCAAGCTTTATTTGTTTTTGCTCCCTTAATCTGTGTTTTTGACTCTGCACACCTTCCTAGTTTGACCATATTTGGGACCACTTTAAATTCTGTTCTGGATGGTCTATTTTGGGTTCCAACACAGTCGCTGGTTTCCAGTGCCCCACTGTTTGCTCCGGTGAGCCGACCCACCACTGGTGCCTTGCGCCAGGTCACCTGGGGTCACTTCTTATTGGGAGCAAGCCACACTGCCTCCCTGATACCAATTTGCCTCCTCATCTTCATACCACCTATGAACCACAGTGCCTTCTGTTTGGAATACATCCATAACCAAAATATTACTTCCCTTCCAACTTTTAATATCCGTAACAAAGATGAACTTATCAGACTGGTATTGCATCTCCCATTCAGGTGATCACGGGTCCCCTGTGGCACCCCTCCCGACCCCAAGTCAGGATGTTGAATGAACTCATTACCTTGTTTTTGCTTTACAGTTGCCCGAATAGCTTTCTTCCCTTTTCATGTGCACCTAGTAGATCCTAAGCTTTGCATTAATTTTCTTTCCTGTTCTCCATCCCTTTCTCATCTGGAATACCTATGTAGCAACTTGAATTCTGGTCTCCCATATTTCTCTGTCAGGGGCCCGGCCAATTAGGGTTTTAATTAATTCTTTCCTCTTACCTTGCACTTAATTTCTATCCCTGCCCCTTGTGTTACTGTTACTGGCAACAATGTTCCTGGTCCCTGATATCTATATTTTTTAATTTCTTTATTGTGTCTCTTCTAACAAAGCTGTCTTATAATGAAGTGGGAAAAGCAGGAAGGGAAAAGGTTCCAAATGACAGTGGGCACATGCTGTGTCTTCACTCTTGATTACATCTCTGCCTGCCAGCTGTCCCTGCAATTTCCCAGCCGACGGCAGCTTCCTTAACAGGGGGCCCCATGCCCTATTTCTGGACCAGGTTACTGCAGGCATCTCTCACTCCGTTTTTCTCCAGCTGGTAAAAATAGATTAAGAACAGGTGGCTGGCTTCCTCGTCCCAGAGCAGGAAAATAGAAAGATTGAATAAAATATTGAAATCCTTTTCAGAATTTCAAAGTTAAAATTGTCTCAGTTCTCACGTTGTGACGTTGGAAGAGAAAAATGCAATGGTATATCTAACAGTTAACATGAAGTACAAAAAAAATAATTGGAGACTTAATCAGACAAGCAGAGACTGGTTACTGGGAAACCAGTGTTCTGTTTCAACTCTGCTGCTAACCAACTAGTTGTGTGATTTGGTGCAAATCAGTTCCCTTTTCTGACTGTTGTGACTGGACTAGGTACTAGCCTCTTTCCAGCTATATAATTCAATAAAATGAACAACTAACTTATTCCCTCCTTCTCAAGGGCATTGTCTATGCCTGTTTATTGTCCTCTAAGTCTCATTCTTGAAGTGTATTTAAAAGTAGGAATCCCTTTTCCAGCTGTCCCAGGATCCAAGCTAGAGACCATCTAGAGGCTAAACTCTTTTTCATGAAGATTCTGCCCTGCTCAGCACCTTTTCTCTTCTCTTTTAAATCCTAGGTGTGGTCTCCCCTTTCTGTGAATCGTTCTGACGCAGCACAGTGGCTCCCAAATATGAGTGTGCATCAGGATTACCCAGAAGCCTATGGGAACATAGACTATTGTGTCCACCCAGAGTTTCTTTCTTTTGATTTTCATTAATTAATTTATTTATTAAACTTTTCGGGGTATATATTTCTATGGTACATGATCTGTATACTGCATTTGACTTCAGGTGGTGGAAACCCAGTGAAATATACAGATCACGTATCTTAGAAATGTACAGTTTCTTTTTTAGAAGGTCTGGGCTGAGACTGAAAATTTGTATTTGTAACAAGTTCCCAAGTTCCCAGATGATGCATGGGCCCACACTTATAGAACTTTGGTGGAAGGATGAGCAGAGGTTTTGCACACAGGTATGAGTTCAAATTCTGACTCTGTCATTTACAGTTTACATGGCTTTGGGCAAGTTATTTCGTTAGTCTAAGCCAGGGGTCCCCAAACTTTTTACACAGGGGGCCAGTTCACTGTCCCTGAGACCGTTGGAGGGCCGGACTATAAAAAAAACTATGAACAAACCCCTATGCACACTGCACATATCTTATTTTAAAGTAAAAAAACAAAACGGGAACAAATACAATATTTAAAATAAAGAACAAGTAAATTTAAATCAACAAACTGACCAGTATTTCAATGGGAACTATGGGCCTGCTTTTGGCTAATGAGATGGTCAATGTCCAGTTCCATATTTGTCACTGCTAGCTGTAACAAGTGATATGATGTGCTTCCGGAGCCGTGAGACGTGCGTCCCGCGTCACCGGAAGTAGTACTATATGTGAGCGATGCCGTGCTTTGTGGCGCCGCCACATACAGTACTCTAGGAGCACAGGATGCAGATGCATCCTGTGTTCCTCTCACTGACCACCAATGAAAGAGGTGCCCCTTCTGGAACGGGCTGGATAAATGGCCTCAGGGGGCTGCATGTGGCCCGCAGGCCATAGTTTGGGGACCCCTGGTCTAAGCCTTGGTTTCCTCCTCCCCCGTAAATGGGACAAAAAATACAATGGTTGCTATGAGATTTAACAATTGCTTCGTACCAGGGTCTGGCATTTTGTCAAAATGAATTTCCTATTCCCTTGTTCTTTTCTACCTGCACTTGAAATCTTCTAGGAAAGTAATCGGATCATGGGTTATCTTATAGATTGCAACTATACTCTCACAAACAGAACTGAAGAAAGTAAACTATCCTAATAGCCTTCTGAAAAGACACACTTTCAGAGAGTTTAATAAAACCCTTCTGAACATTCAAAGTATTTTACAGAAATCTTCCCATCTACAGCTCTGAAATGTTTTTTAGTTATAGCATATATAGTCAAAACATTAGCCTTTGTTACATAGCCAGATTCCTAAGAGAATCAGATCAGGGCTAAAATGAGGCATGAAATCTAGAGAAAATAGGTAATTATCATTCCTTGCCATTTTCTTAACTTAAACATGTGGAAATTTTGTATCTGAGTGGGTGACTAAGGATATTTGGTACCTATTATTAGATAAATGACATGTTCTCTTAACCCAGTCATTTAAATGAGTCAAAGTAAGGATGAGATAGCAAGAACTTCTGGATTAGACAAATACAAAAATCATTAATAAAGAGAGATGGAAACAATTATAGATATTATTCTTAGAGAAAAGCATTCAAAGATTTCTTTAATTCAGAATCACAAACTCAAATATTGGAAGTGGTTCAGATATGAGTCTTTGTTATGATTTGTTTCATTAAACCACTTTAAATTATTTAACTCAGATTCACTTTAATTTGTTTATTTTTATATTAAATCCACGGGGAAAGAAACCACTCCAACAAGAAAATATGCTTTCTCTCATTTTTTTACAACACATGGACTTAAAAAATAATCTAATTTATGTAGAGATATGAAAACAAAAACCATCTCACCTTAAATTCTTCTTTAATAAAAATGGCAGCACCAGTGTAGTAATAAACAAAGCCTGTTGCCCAGTCTCATGGGAAAGGAGTCAGAAGGAAGGGCTAGGGACTGTGAAGAGCTAAAGAACTCATGCCTGGGGCACATTCTGCCATACAGGCGTGTGTCACCATATTTGAATATTTTTAAAGAGAACTGGAAAATGGAAGTTTCTATGTGAAAATGATTAATTTGTAATGTAATTAGAAAACATTAAATACCATTCAAATTGTTACTATATATGTGAGGCGGGAGTTACAGTCTGGTTCTGCTCAGGCTGTCAGCTTTTGTCCTGTGCTTTCATGCACCTGAAAGTCACCTAAAAAGGCAAGCAGGTTATAATCCCCATGGTTCAGGATATGGAGAAGAATCCCAGAGAATGTGGATTTCAGTCTTGGCTTTCGTAGTGAGATTTTCTATAGCTACTCAGGCTGGGAGGTGATGAAATATATCCAGTGAAAGAAACCACATGGATAAAATAACTTGATGTTACTTTTTAAAATATTGAGCTCATGATTTAGCCAAGAATTGTTTGTGACAGGTGTTGACATAACTTTCCTTCATTAAAAAACTTTTCAAATGAAAATACTAATATATCAATACAAAAGTAAAAAGAATAGTGGTACCTAAAGTTATTAGGGAGAATCTTCTTCTACCTATTTTTTCACTCCTTAAACTTAACTACTTTTTTGTCTTAGAGAGAGAGAGATAGGAAAGGAGATGAGAAGCATCAACTTGTTGCAGCACTTTACTTGTTCATTGATTGATTTCTCATATGTGCCTTGACTGGGGGGCTCCAGCTGAGCCAGTGACTACTTGCTCAAGCCAGCAACCTTTGGGCTCAAGCCAGTGACCATGGGGTCAAGCTGGTGAGCCCATGCTCAAACTGGTGACTTCAGGGTTTCAAACCTGGGTCCTCAGCAGCTGAGGTCATCGCTCAATCCACTGCACCACCTCCCGGTCAGGCTAAACTTAACTACTCTTAAGAGTATGTATAGTGATGTCAGAGAAATGGCACCGTGAGGAGCGATACCGATAAATCTCCCCAAAATTTCAAAAAGTTCTTCAACCACAGACAGAAAAATCTATCGTTGGAGAGTCTAGAAGTCCCACACTGAACATGAAGTACTATCAACAAAACCACCCTCAGATGCCATTAAGGAAAAGGAAATTGAATATCATGGATAAAAAAGACAGAGATGTAGCACAGATAGATGAGGAAAAAACATCTATGGAGAAAAAATTTAATATATTGGAAACCTTGGAGATAAATGACAGAGAATTTAAAATAGAAATCCTAAAAATACTCAGAGATATACAAGAAAACACAGAAAGGCAATTTAGGGAGCTCAGAAAACAACTCAACGAACACGAAGAATATATTACCAAGAAAACTGAAACTATAAAAACAAATCAAACAGAGATGAAAAACTCAATTCACGAACTGAAAAACTAGGTAACAAGCTTAGCTAATAGAACATGCCAGATAGAAGGTAGGATTAGTGAAATAGAAGACAAGCAACTTGAGGCACAACAGAGAGAAGAAGAAAGAGACTCAAAAATTAAAAAAAAATGAGAAAGCCCTACAGGAATTGTCCAACTCCATCAAAAAGAATAACATAAGAATAATAGGTGTATCAGAGGGCGAAGAGAGAGAAAATGGAATGGAGAACATATTCAAACAAATAATAGATGAGAACTTCCCAAGCCTGTAGAAAGAACTGAAGCCTCAAATTCAAGAAGCAAACAGAACACCAAGTTTTCTTAACCCCACCAAACCTACTCCAAGGCACATCATAATGAAATTGGCACAAACCAACGACAAAGAAAATATTCTCAAGGCAGCCAGGGAAAAGAAGAATACAACATATAAAGGAAGGCCTATGAGATTATCATCGGATTTCTCAGCAGAAACTCTACAAGCCAGAAGAGAGTGAACTCCAGTATTTAAAGTCCTAATAGAGAGGAACTTTCAACCAAAAATACTATACCCATCAAAGCTGCCCTTCAAATACGAAGGAGAATAAAAACATTCACAGATACAGAAAAGATGAGGGAATTTATCATCAGAAAACCCCCACTCCAGGAATTACTAAAGGGGGTTTTCCAACCAGATACAAAGAACAAAACAAAACAAAACCACAAGTAAAAGCTCCACCAAGAACACAATAAAACCAAATTTAAACTGTGACAACAAAAACAGAAAAATAAAATAAAAGGAGAGAGGACAAAGATTAACAGTAGCAAAGGACGTTGGAGTACAGAAGTACTCATAAGTTAGTGTACTACAATGAACATGGTAGGAACCCTTTTCATTACTTAATGGTAACCACCCTTGAAAAAACCACCACAGAAACACATGACTTAAAATAGATAGCAACAGAGGAAAGAAGTATGGAATACAACCAAACAAAAACAAAGGATAGAAAAACAAAAGAGAAGAATCAAACAAGATACAAAACTAACAGAAAGCAATTTATAAAATGGCAATAGGGAACCTACAAGTGTCAATAATTACACTAAATGTAAATGGATTAAACTCACCAATAAAAAGACACAGAGTAGCAGAATGGATTAAAAAAGAAAATCCAACTGTATGCTGTCTACAAGAAACACATCTAAGCAACAAGGATAAAAACAAATTCAAAGTGAAAGGCTGGAAAACAATACTCCAAGCAAATAACATCCAAAAAAAACCAGGCGTAGCAATACTCATATCTAATAATGCTGACTACAAGACAGCAAAAATACTCAGAAACAAAAATGGTCATTTCATAATGATTAAAGGGACACTGAATCAAGAAGACATAACAATTCTTAATATATATGCACCAAACTAAGGAGCACCAAAATATATGACAGCTACTTATTGACCTTAAAACAAAAACTGACAAAAATACAATCATACTTGGAGACTTCAATACACTGCTGACAGCTCTAGATTGTTCATCCAAACAGAAAACCAATAAAGGTATATTGACCTTAAACAAAACACTAGAGCACCTGGATATGATAGACATCTACAGGACATTTCATCCCAAAGTGACTGAGTATACATTTTTCTCTAGTGTACATTGAACATTCTCAAGAATTGACCATATGTTGGGCCACAAAAATAACATCAGCAAATTCAGAAAAATCGAAGTTGTACCAAGCATCTTTTCTGATCATAAAGCCTTGAAACTAGAATTCAACTGCAAAAAAGAGAAAAACCCCCCACAAAAATGTGGAAACTAAACAATGTACTTTTAAAAAATGAATGGATCAAAGAAAAAATAAGCGTAGAGATCAAAAGATATATACAGACAAATGAAAATGACAATACGACATATCAGAATCTATGGGATGCAACAAAAGCAGTGATAAGAGAGAAGTTCATATCACTTCAGGCCTATATCAACAAACAAGAGAGAGCCCAAGTGAACCACTTAACTTCACACCTTAAGGAACTAGAAAAAGAAGAACAAAGACAACTCAAAACCAGCCGAAGAAAGGAGATAATAAAAATCAGAGCAGAAATAAATGAAATAGAGAACAGAAAAACTATAGGAAAAATTAATAGAAGAAGGAGCTGGTTCTTTGAAAAGATCAACAAAATTGACAAACCCTTGGCAAGACTCACCAAGGAAAAAAGAGAAAGGACTCATATAAACAAAATCCAAAATGAAAGAGGAGAAATCACCACAGATATCATAGATATACAAAGAATTATTGTAGAATAAATACTATGAAAAACTATATGCCACTAAATTGAACAATCTAGAAGAAATGGATAAATTTCTAGAATAATACAACCTTCCTAGACTGAGTCAAGAAGAAGCAGAAAGCCTAAACAGACCAATTAGCAGGGAAGAAATAGAAAAAACTATTAAAAACCTCCCCAAAAATAAAAGTCCAGGCCCAGACGGTTATACTAGTGAATTCTATCAAACATTCAAAGAAGACTTGGTTCCTATTCTACTCAAAGTCTTCTAAAAAATTGAAGAAGAAGCAATACTTCCAAACACATTTTATGGGGCCAATATAACCCTCATACCAAAACCTAGCAAGGATGGCACAAAAAAAGAATACTATAGACCAATATCTCTAATGAATACAGATGCTAAAATACTAAACAAAATACTAGCAAATCGAATACAACAACATATTAAAAAAATAATGCATCATGATCAAGTGGGATTCATCCCAGAATCTCAAGGATGATTCAACATACGTAAAACGGTTAACATAATACACCATATCAACAAAACAAAGAACAAAAACCACATGATCTTATCAATAGATGCAGAAAAGGCATTTGATAAAATACAACACAATTTTATGTTTAAGACACTCAACAAAATGGGTATAGAAGGAAAATATCTCAACATGATAAAGGCCATATATGATAAACCATCAGCTAACATCATATTAAGTGGCATAAAACTGAAGGCTTTCCCCCTTAAATCAGGAACAAGACAGGGTTGTCCGCTCTCTCCACTCTTATTTAACATGGTGGTAGAGGTTCTAGCCAGAGCAATCAGACAAGATAAATAAATAAAAGGCATCCATATTAGTAAGGAAGAAGTAAAGGTATCACTTTTTACAGATGATATGATCCTATACATCGAAAACCCCAAAGACTCTACAAAAAGATTACTAGAAACAATAAGTCAATACAGTAAGGTCGCAGGATACAAAATTAATATATGAAAGTCCAAAGCCTTTCTATATGCCAACAACGAAATATTAGAAAACGAACTCAAAAAAATAATCCCCTTCATGATTGCAACAATAAAAAATAAAATACCTAAATATAAACATAACAAAGAATGGAAAGGACCTATATAATGAAAACTACAAAGCATTGTTAAGGGAAATCAAAAAAGATACAATGAGATGGAAAAATATTCCTTGTTCTTGGATAAGAAGAATAAATATAATCAAAATGACCATATTACCCAAAGCAATATACAAATTTAATGCAATTCCCATCAAAATTCCAATTACATTTTTAAAAGAAATGGAACAAAAAATCATCAGATTTATATGGAACTATAAAAAGCACTAAATAGCCAAAGCAATCCTAAAGAAAAAGAATGAAGCTGGGGCATTACAATACCTGACTTCAAACTATATTATAGAGCCACAACAATCAAAACAGCATGGTATAGGCAGAAAAATAGACACTCAGACCAATGGAACAGAATAAAAAACCCAGAAATAAAACCACATATATATATGGTCAAATAATTTTTGATAAAGGGGCCAACAACACACAATGGAGAAAAGAAAGCCTCTTCAACAAATGGTGCTGGGAAAACTGGAAAGCTACATACAAAAGAATGAAACTCGACTACAGTTTGTCCCCTTGTACTAAAATTAATTCAAAATGGATCAAAGACCTAAATATAAGACCTAAAACAATAAAGTACATAGAAGAAGACATAGGTTCTAAACTCATGGACCTTGGTTTTAAAGAGCATTTTATGAATTTGACTCCAAAGGCAAGGGAAGTAAAGGCAAAAATAAATGAATGGGACTACATCAGACTAAGAAGTTTTTGCTCAGCAAGAGAAACTGACAACAAAATAAACAGACAGCCAACTAAATGGGAAATGATATTTTCAAACAACAGCTCAGATAAGGGCCTAATATCCAAAATATACAAAGAACTCATAAAACTCAACAACAAACAAAGAAACAACCAATAAGAAAATGGGAAGAGGACATGAACAGACACTTCTCCCAGGAAGAAATACAAATGGCCAACAGATATATGAAAAGATGCTTATCTTCTTTAGTTATTAGAGAAATGCAAATCAAAACTGCAATGAGATACCACCTCACACCTGTTAGATTAGCTATTATTAACAAGACAGGTAATAGCAAATGTTGGAGAGGCTGTGGAGAAAAAGGAACCCTCATACACTGTTGGTGGGAATGTAAAGTAGTACAACCATTATGGAAGAAAGTATGGTGGTTCCTCAAAAAACTGAAAACAGAACTACCTTATGACCCAGCAATTCCTCTACTGGATATATACCCCCAAAACTCAGAAACATTGATACGTAAAGACACATGCAGCCCCATGTTCATTGCAGCATCGTTCACAGTGGCCAAGACATGGAAACAACCAAAAAGTCCTTCAGTAGATGACTGGATAAAGAAGATGTGGCACATATACACTATGGAATACTACTCAGCCATAAGAAATGATGACATAGAATCATTTACAACAAAATGGTGGGATTTTGATAACATTATACGGAGTGAAATAAGGAAATCAAAAAAAGCAAGAACTGCATTATTCCATATGTAGGTGGGACATAAAAACGAGACTAAGAGACATGGACAAGAGTGTAGTGGTTACAGGGGGGAGGGGGAGGTGAAGGGGAGGGGGAGGGACACAAAGAAAACTAGATAGAAGGTAACAGAGGACAATCTGACTTTGGGTAATGGGTATGCAACATAATTGAATGGCAAGATAACCCGGACATGTTTTCTTTGAACATATGTACCCTGATTTATTAATGTCACCCCATTAAAATTAATAAAAATTAAAAAAAGAGTATGTATATGCTTCTAGACTTCCTCTATTGTTTCCTTTTTATATAATTTTATAAATGTAAACATATATAGTATATTTTCAATATAGGACTATGTGATATACATAATAGTGTACTCCTTGTTCTATTTTTATACACTATGTTTTATAGGTATTTCTTATCAGCATGTGTAGAATCTAGCTAATTAAGATAGGTACATAATATTTGATAAATAAAAATATGTGATAGATACATAATTAATAAACATAATAAACAAATTTGGTGAACCCAACACCAAAGTTAAGAAGTAGAATATTATCAGTATTATGAAGTTTACCACGTGCCTGTCCTTCATTGCACCCCCTTTGCATCTGCCCCAGAGGGAAATACTATCCTAAATTTTGAGATTTCCTTTACTTTTCGCAAAGCAACTTCTTAAATATATATATATTTTATAAATCATACATAATTTAGTTTTTGCTGGTTCTTGAGCTTCATAACAGTAGGATATGCTATATGTGGATTCTGTGATGTGCTTTTTTTTTTTTTACTCAATGATGTATGTATGTATGTATTATGTGTGCATAGCTATGGTTCACTCATTTTTAATACTGTATGATAATACTGTTGTGTGGTTTCACTTGAAAATGTATTTATCCTTCTATTCAAAAATATGTCGTTTGTTTCTATTTACTTTTCTTATCAGTGTAGCTATGAAGAAAGGAAGCTCTCTCTCACCCACACTCACAAACACAAACACTGATGCTGTGGGATTGTGAGCTGGAACCCTGCTGACCATTGCCGCTCTGCATTAAGCAAATAAATGACAGCAGAGAGGTGGTATTCCTTTTCCTTCCAACCACAGAGTGGGGGAAAGAGTAAAGACAGGAGGAAACAGGAGTAAGGAATTTATTATTGATACATCTGTATATGAAGCTGTGGGCACGCTACTGAGTAATCCATGAGTGAAACTGACCAGAATCCATTCAGCAAGAGTGCTGAGAAGTGAAGTATAGTGTGCAAAACTCTCAGTTTTCTAACTGACTTCTGGGCATCACACAAAAAGGGCAGGCCGAATTAGCACTGCAATGTTTTGAAATCTAAACAAGCTTTCAACTTTTCACCATTGAATATGAGGATAGCTGTGGGCTTGTCATAGTGGCCTTTGTTATGTTGAAGTATGTTCCCATTATACCCACTTAATTGAGAGTTGTTTGTTGTTGTTGTTTTTTATCACAAAGGAATATTGTATTTCATCAAATGCTTTTTCTGCATCTATTAAGATGATCATATGATTTTTATCTTCAATTTGTTACTGTGGTTTTATCACAGTGGTTTTCAACATTTTTTTTTTACTTGGGAACAGGTAAAAATAGAAAAATTATTTAGGGGACCATCAAGGCAGAAATGATCCTGAGTATAAGCCAATTTGATCATTGGATCTAAAATCTTCATACAACATCAGGATGGTTAACTCTTTCTTGGACCAGCACAAATTTCTGGTGGACAGGTCCACACACTGGTGGGTTGAAAAACACTGATGTATTACATTGACTGATGGATTGATTTGTGGATGTTAAACCATATTTGTATTCCTGGAATAAATCCCACTTGATCATTGTATATAATACTTCATTTACTCTTGGATTTTTTTTGCTGATATTTTGCTGAGGAATTTTGTCTCTATATTGATAAAGGATATTTCCCTGTAATATTGTTTTTCTTCTTATATTGTCCTCATATGGTTTTGGTTTCAAGGCAATTCTGGCCTCATTGAAAACATTTGAGAAGGGTTACTATTATTTCTTTTATTTCTTTTTTAAATGTTTGATAAAATTCACCTCTGATGCCATCCAGTCTTGGAGTTTTGTTTGTTGGAAGATTTTTGATTACTGATTCAATATCCTTACTAATAATTGGTCTGTTTAGATTTTCTATTTCTTAATGGTTTTCATTTTTTTTAGGAGGTTATATGTTTTTAGGAATTTCTTCTAGGTTGTCCAATTTATTAGCATATTATTGTTCATAGAAATCTCTTATGATTTTTGGTATTTTTGTGGTATTAATTGCAATATCTCTTCTGTTATTTCTAATTTTATTTGAGTTCTTTTTTTAAATTTAAGAATCTGGATAGAAGTTTGTCTATTTTGTTTATCTTTTTACAAAACCAGATCTTTGGTTTATTGATCTTTTCTATTGTCTTTTTAGTTTCTATTTTATTTATTTCTGTTCTAATCTTTATTTCTTCTCATCTGATAACTTTGGATTTAGTTCATTCTTGTTTTCTAGTTCCTTGAGATGTAAAGTTAGGCTATTTATTTGAGGTCTTTCTTTTGCTTAATATAGGTGCTTATCATTATAAACTTTCCTTGTAGATCTGCTTTTGTTGCCTCCTATAAGTTTTAGTATATCATGTTCACATTTTCATTTGTCTCAAGATAGTTTTTTATTTCATCCTTGAACCATTGGTTTTTTTAGTAGCATTATGTTTAATCTTTACATAATTATAAATTTTCCATCTTTCTTCTTATAATTGACTTCTAGTTATACTACTGTGGACAGAAAATATGCCTGATATTACTTTAATATTCTTAAGTTTATTAAGACTTGTTTTGTGTCCTGATATAATCTATCCAAAAGAATATTTCTTGTATGCCTGAAAGGAATGTGTATTCTGCTACTATTAGATGAGTGGTCTGTAAATGTCTATTAAGTTATGTGGTTTATTGTGTAAAATTCAATGTTTCCTTATGACTTTCCTTTCTGGATAATTGGACAACTTATTTTTTACAAAGGTGCAAATAAGTTCAGTGGACAAAGGATAGTCTTAAGGAAATGGTACATAATGTGTGGAGCTCATCTATGTTGTTGTTTGTTTCAGTAGGTTTGTTTTATTGCTGATTATTATTCCATTGGGTGGATGCACTACATTTTGTTTATCCATTTATCAGTTGAAGAACATTTGGGTTGTTTGGGGTAATTTTAAATGAACTGTATAGAAAGCCATGTGTAGATACTTGTATGAACATATGTTTTTATTTCTCTCAGGAAATACCTACAAGTGGGATTGTTGGGTCATATGGTAAGTGTATGCTAAGCAGTTTTCCAAAAATGGCTCTACCATGTTGAATTCCCCTAAGCAATGTTTGAGACTTACAGTTTTTTTTTGCATTGTTGCTTCCACTTCGTATTGTCATTTTTTATTTTATTCATTTATTGTGTTTGAAGTAGTATCTCATTGTGTTTTTACTTTTCTATTTTCTAATGGCTAATAATTTTGACTAATGAGTTCTAGTGATTAATGACTTATTTAATATATGTATATTTTCTTTGATGAAGTGTGCTCATGTCTTTTGTCCATTTGGAGGGGGGGAGGTGTTTGTTTTCTTACTGTTAAGTTTTGAGAGTTCTTTATATATTTGGAATACAAGTCCTACATCAGAAATATTTTTTCCAAGTGTGTGACTATATTTTCATTGTCTTAACGTTGTCTTTCCAAATATAGAGCAGAAGTTATAAATTTTGAAGTCCAATTGAACATTTTTGTTCTCTTATCACTTGCGCTTTTGTTGTTGTGTTTAAGAAATCTTTAACTTCTGTTAAAAAAATTTTAAATATTTTCTTCTAGAAGTTTTATAAGGTTAGGTTTTATCTTTAGATATATTATCCACTGAGAGTTGATTTTTGTATGATGTGTGAGGTATGGGACAAGATTCTCTCTTTATTTTGTAGAAATGTCCAATTATTCCCAAATTATTTATTGTTTATCACTATCTCTTCAGCTATATTACATAATTTTGTCTTTAACATCTCTATTGAGTTTTTATTTTCAGCTATTATATTTTTAATTTCTAAAACTTGAATTTGTTTTATTTTTTAATTCCATAAACAGTTTTTCATATGTTCTTCTTTTGCTTATTTTAATCTTTTATTTCTTTAAACATTTCATTCTTATTTTATAAGTTGTGTCTGACAATACAATATGTTTTCATGCTACTTTTTTATGTATGGAAATCTGTATCCCTGTAGTTTGGGAACTTTATACTATGAGATCACATTTAATTGATCTTAATTGGTGAAATTACTGAGAGCCTGTCACTACACAGGATTTGTACATTTCTATTGTGAGCCAGTAGAGCTACTAATCTGAGATCATTTTAATGTTCTCTGAGAATCCAAGGTAACACAAAGGACTTCAGTTAGATTCCCACCTTGCCCTAAATTTAGTATCTCTTTTTTTATGCTGTTTTTGGCATTTTCCATTAAGGAGACTTTGAGTTTTGCCCTTACTCATAATTCGTCTTTCTGGTTCACCTTACTGTTTTTTTTCCTCCTCTCCCTCCACCTAAGCACAATCTATTTGGTGATACTTTCTTGTGAGCTCAGCAATGCCTTGAAAAACAATTGACCTTGTAATTTATTCAGAATCTAGTTATATGTTAATGGATGTGCTTTTCAGAATATTTATCAGCCATACTTCAGGAAGCAGAGATGTTTTATTCCTTTAAAACATTTTAAAATACTATGCTGGGAAATGGTCACATAAGTCACACCTGAGCAGTTTTATTACAGTTAAGACAAGTAACTTACTAGTTGAAGTTCACAATCCAAGTAGGACTGAGATCAGCCTTTCCCCCTGCTTTTCAAAGCCATCTTGTATTGACATGCTGACTGTAGACACACTCTTAGTCATTCATCTTCAGAAAGCCGGTAGAGAGAATCATTCTAGAAAACAAGCCAATGGCAGGTCATCCCTGGTTCTCCTTGCTCTCCTGGGATAGAGAGCGCTAACTACTTTTAATTCAGTCATCTTGGGCAAAAGGGAAATATGCTGTGAAGCAGCAACTTCACCAGCACATGCTGTTCCATAGAGGCATCAGACTTCGGTAATCATAGTTTCTCTGAGAGGGGAACATGGGTGTCAGCTAGAAAAACAAGTGAGGTGTGTCATATATCTCCCAAACTTTAATCTCGTTGCTTTGCTGAACTAGATCTGCCATGTCTCACAGGAGTCACAGGAGGATATGAAGAACTGGATTCAATTGCGAACTCAGTGCCGAATTTTGAAAAAATTGCCATCAGAGAAGGTAGCTATATTACCTTCCCAGAGACTACGTTTCTAATAAGCATGACTTTCCCCCTGCCCCCAACCCAATTTACTTGTCTTTTTTCCTATATCTATTTTGTTTTTTTGGTCTTTGCTTTCTTTTTCTTTCCAAATCTAAAGCCAAGCTTCTATTTCTGAGGAAAGAAGTAAGTTAATTAAGTGCTCATTGCAAGACATGTTCTTATTTTTCCTGAAGCTAACAGAATGAAGAGACCAAAGGGTCATGTGTTTCCAATAAAAGTTACAATTTATAAAATTTATTGCAGGTATACACTGCACTAGATTAGAGTTGACAGATAGAAATGCAGGTTGCCTCTGTTTTTATTTGCTAAACCTAGTCAGAAACCACATTTGAGACTTTCCATTGTTTATCTTGAATATTTATTGCAATTCTACAAGCAGGATAAAAAATGGCCAACCTGGACTTAGAATCCAGCTGTGTCTTCTTTCTGAGACTAGACTTCTGCTTATTCCTGCATTGCTGTAGAAGCCCGGATAATAATGGTCAATGAGAATGCACAGTGGGACTGATACCTGTGCTGAGCTGATCCTCTCTTCTAGGAGAAAGGTGACTAACCTCACCTTGGAAGTAAGTCTCTATCTGGAAGCCAAAGGGGACTTTGAGAGAGAATTGTCAAAAGGTTTAGCTATTCAGAAAGGAGGTGAGAGTGAAAAAGATCTTACATCCTTTGCCCTTTGAATTTTTCTTTTCCGTGGTTTGAAATAGCATGTTCTAAAACATGATTTACATAGGTGGCACGCTAGGAGATAAAAATAGGAACAAAAAACGCTTCCTGCCCCTCCACCCAAATCCTCAAAAGCTAATTACATAATCATCTCTGATTTCTCTTTCAGCAAAGGTTCTGTGATTTAATAAAATAAATATTATTTTCTTTTTAAGTTATCAAAATCATAGAATATCTATTGTATTTTCTTTCTTTTTTTCTTTCTTTTTTCCTTTTTTTTGAGAAAGATAGAGAGAGGGGAAGGGAGGTCAGAAGCATCAACTCGTAGTTGCTTCTCATATGTGCCCTGATAGGGTCAGGGGGAAGCTCAAGCCAAGCCAGTGACTCCTTGCTCAAGCCAGTGACCTTGGGCTCCAACCCAGCAATCTTTGGGCTCAAGCCAGTGACCTAGGGATCGTGTTGATGATCTTAGGCTCAAGCTGGCAACCTCATGCTCAAGCTGGTTACTTTGGGGTTTTGAACCTGGGACCTCAGCATACCAGTTTGATGCTCTATCTACTGTGCCACCAGTCAGGTGGAATGTCTTTTTTTCTTTTATTTTAAAAACTTCAAAAATATTTCAAATAACATTATAGATATGGTCATATAATAACTGAAAGGCTTTGAGACAAACCATAGTTCATGTTTGTGAACCAGTCTGTGAGTACTAGCCACTTTCTTTTTCTTCTTCTTTTTTTTTTTTTTTTGTATTTTTCTGAAGCTGGAAACGGGGAGAGACAGTCAGACAGACTCCCGCATGTGCCCGACCGGGATCCACCCGGCACGCCCACCAGGGGCGATGCTCTGCCCACCAGGGGGCAATGCTCTGCCCATCAGGGGGGTCGCTCTGTTGCAACCAGAGCCCTGCGGTTTCATGAACTACCCTGCGATTCCCATTCTGTTGCAACCAGAGCCACTCTAGCACCTGGGGCAGAGGCCAAGGAGCCATCCCCAGTGCCCGGGCCATCTTTGCTCCAATGGAGCCTCGGCTGCGGAAGGGGAAGAGAGAGACAGAGAGGAAGGAGAGGGGGAGGGGTGGAGAAGCAAATGGGCGCTTCTCCTATGTGCCCTGGCCGGGAATCGAACCCGGGACCTCTGCACGCCAGCCTGACACTCTACCACTGAGCCAACCGGCCAGGGCCTAGTACTAGCCATTTTCCAAAGGGCAAATCCAGTCCAGAGGTCTAACGCAGCCTCTTCGGGCCTTCCCATTGGTCCAGTGTACTGATAATAGTGATCACAAAGATGAAGTGAGGTCGCATCATGCTGGTGGGAGGATGTAAGTGCAGCTTGGAGCGATGTTTCCTAGCTTGGGACATTCACAGAGCACCTACAAGATTTTTACAATAATAATATCCTCCTTTTATTTACTTATCATTTTTCTTTAAATCAAGTCATTGTTTTACTTAAAAATAAATTTAACCTTATTCTAAGTAATAATATGCTTGAAATTGTGCTTGATGGGTTATTATATATTTGTTTCTAGAAGACATTAAATCACAAAGGTAACTTAAAATTTAAATATTTCTTGGTGAGCTACCTAAAATCACCCAGTACACCCATGTATCCATGGTGGGATATATACAATATTTTGGTAAACTTTGGCTAGTTGTCTGTGAAAATAAGCTTTTATCGAAACACTGCTAGGTCCATTCAGTTTTGTATTGCCTATGGCTGCTTTTGTGCTACAATGGCAAAGTTACAGAGTGGCTACAGAGACCATATATCCTGAAGAACTGAAAATATTTACCAGATGTCCTTTATAGAAAATTTGCCAACCCCTAGTTTGAAGGAACACTCCCTGGGGGTGGGGGGATGTCTGTTCATTTTCATGAACTGCTCTGCGGTTCCCATTCATGATCCAAGTCTCCTTCTCCTTAGAAGTGTCTTTCATGGGAAAAGACTATGTCACCTTCTGTGAAGATCAGATTAGAGAAAATTCACTTAAGCATAGGCTGAACCCACAGCCTTTAATGAAGGTCTATTGATAGATCTCCACCAAATGTCAATTTGCTGTGGGAACTGGCTGTCTCATTATTTCCAACCAGCTGGACTGAACATTCTTGCACTTTTCTTCTCTCTAATCTGCAAAATGGCAGTGACATAAGATGGAATGTCAAGCTTGAAAACTGACTCTGAATAAAAATTCAACATTGCCATGGCTGTCATCATAGCTCTGCTATCTATATTCATGGCAAACTTGGGCAGCTTCTGTTTGAGGTAAAGTTGAACATTGTTAGGTAAAAAAGTAATTTCCTTCAGGTAAAGGAAGGAAATAAAACTGTGAAGTAGTGTCACCTTGCATTACACTGTCTGGCATTCTTTGTCTTAATTGTTTCTTATGGAAGGAACTAAAAATAAAAATCCTCATATAAAAGGAAATGAGAATTGCTCACTTTGAGGACCAAAGAGAAACGTGTGTGTGTGTGTGTGTGTGTGTGTGTGTGTGTGTGTTAGCTATTGCTTGCTCTGGAAACATGTTTTATTCTTCTTATTATTATAGCTGTTCATCATTGGATAGTAGCTTAAAGATATATAATATATATCCAATTGACATACAATATCTTACCAGTTGATGAGGTAAGAAAGAGTCACAGTTAAGCATTTTTAGTATAAGCCTATTTCTTCAAGGTATTTATGGATCGACTAACCCCATGATGAACAAAGTATTGAGATATTATAGAGAAGAGAATGATTTATTGATGAGTCTGTGTGTGTGTGTGTGTGTGTGTGTGTGTTTAGGCTGAGGAAGGATTGGTAAATTTTTTTATAGAGGACATTTTATTTGGGTCTGGAAGACTGAGTAGCAGTTTTTAGGTGAAGAAGCAGGACCATTCCAGGCAGGACCAGTCCATGTCTTACAGCAGTCAGCGGTAGGCCTTGATGAGAAGCATTAGCAGCATTTTCATTGTCTATAGCAAATTTGGCCCTTGACAAACCTATAGGAACAGGTCATTTTCTGGGTCTGTTTGGTGGGACTTTTGTGAAAGGGCTACTTGTTCTCAGGAAAAAGATATGCTTCCTTGGCTTTAGGGGAGAGAATATACATTATCTTGGGTCTTTGCCCTGGCTCCCCAAACCACATGGCTTTTGTGACTTGGTCTATGTTGGAGCAGTGGGGATTCAGGTTTAAGAAGGAAAATGAGACCCATGCCATAGCCTTACTGTTGCTGCAAGATTTCCTTTCCTGGGTGACCATAAGGGTGACACTAAGAAACCTTCTTGATGCATCTGCACCTCACACCACAATCCAGTATCTTGCTGCCTTCTCCAAGGTCTGGGCCCTCCCTGCCAATTCTCCACTGGCACCTATAGCGGGGATGGAACAAGCCACAAGATGCTTATCTTATCTTCCTGCGCCAATGAGTGTCCCTCGGGGCCCACATTTCCTATAGCTCAGCCTTCATCCTTCTCTCAGGAAATGGCATTTGTTCTGTGGAGGGAAAACTGATGTGACAGCTTCTATGCCAGGGTCTCTGTGCTCAAGAGTAGAGAGATTCATAGGACCTTTTACAATAAAAGCTATTGGAACAATTTACGGTCTACTGAGCAGGACCAGAGCTTTGTTCACAGCACCTCTGCCATGATGCTGCACACCAAGGGGTAATGGGGGATAGGAGCAAAGGCCAGAGTAACCAGGAGACATCAAGTGGTAATTTCTAGTGATTTAAATTTGGCAGAGACATGTGTTGGAATCTCATGAAGAAGTCTTTGGTTGTATAGCCTGTACATCAGGGGGTGGCGTGGGACAGACATGGCAGCTTCTCCGGATCAGTGTCATCTGGAGGGTGGTGGCAGTGACTCACCAGGAAGGCCTCATCAGGCTGGGGACTAGAGGAAGCCCGTTCAGCTGTAGTCTACCAGGCCTCCCACTTGTCCTGAGATACTGCATCAAAATAAGACCCAAATGTTCTTTGCATCTTGTGAACCCCCTGGAATTCACATAGTATATTGAGTCATTGCATGTAGAAGACGAAGGTACTTAGAGTTCATCTGCTTCAACTCTTTTGTATTATTTCAAGGTGAAAACTGAGGCCCAGAGGATAACTGAACTGAATTGTCCAGAATGGCCAATATGTCCTCCCTCCTTCCCTCCCTCCCTTTCTTCTTCTCTCCCTTTCTTGCTTCCTCCCATTCTTTCTTTTTTATTTCCTTCCTTCCTTTGTGCAAATATGTATTCAGCACCTACTATGTTTCAGGTAATCTAGGCTGTTGGGATATGTCAGTGAACAAAATAGCAAAATATCCTTATCTTCATGGATCCTACATGCTACTGAGGAAACAAACTTTAAACAGCATTTATAATAAATTAGTTATGCAACATGGTAAGAACTATGGAAAAAATTCTGTGCAGGATTATTGGGGTGGAATGAGGAAAGAATATTGCTTAGTAGAGTGGTCATGGCAGGATTGATTGAGAAGGTGACATTTGAGCAAAGGCTTAAAGATTTAAGTGAAAGTATCCTGTGTGGATATCTGGAGGGGGTTTTCTACAGTGTTCTCTAAAATATTCCAGGTAGAGAGAATAGCCAATGCACAATCCCCGGAGGTAAGGGTATGTTTGATATGTTCAAAGGATAGCAATGAGTCCAGAGAAGCTGGAGTAGAATAATGAAGAGTAGAAAGTAGGAGGTGAGATTGGAGGGCTGGTGGGTTTATGATTATCTTGTAAATGATTGCCAAGGACTTTCACATTTCTTCTGAGTAGGATGGAAACTCATTGGAGAATTTTTAAGCAGAGAAGTGACATTTTTTGATTTGTATTTACAAAGGATAATGTTGTGTGCTGATTAGGCATAGATTGTAGGAGTGTGAGGGGAGAAGTGGAGAATACAGGCAGAGATCTTGGCTCAGTCTAAGATGTGGTGAGATATTGGATTGAACAGTGGTGTGAGAGAAAGGAAAGAGTCATGGACAACTCCAGGATTTCTTTTGACCTGAATGATGGCAAAAGATGGAGATGCCATCAATTTAGAGTAGGCTTGAGAGGAAAAATCAGGAGTTTAGTTTTGGACATGTTAAATTAGGGATGCCTTTTTTTTTTTTTTTGTATTTTTCTGAAGCTGGAAACGGGGAGAGACAGTCAGACAGACTCCCGCATGCGCCCGACCGGGATCCACCCGGCACGCCCACCAGGGGGCGATGCTCTGCCCACCAGGGGGTGATGCTCTGCCCCTCCGGGCGTCGCTCTGTTGCGACCAGGGCCACTCTAGCGCCTGGGGAAGAGGCCAAGGAGCCATCCCCAGCGCCCGGGACATCTTTGCTCCAGTGGAGCTTCGGCTGTGGGAGGGTAAGAGAGAGACAGAGAGGAAGGAGAGGGGGAAGGGTGGAGAAGCAAATGGCACTTCTCCTGTGTGCCCTGGCCAGGAATCGAACCCGGGACTTCCGCATGCCAGGCCGACGCTCTACTGCTGAGCCAACCGGCCAGGGCCAGGGATGCTTTTTGACATCCAAGTGAAGTTGTTAAACAGATGGCCATATGGTAAAGTCTAGAATTTTAAGAGGAAGCTCTAGGCTGAAGATATAAATGTATATGTTGACATTGTGTTTATGGGATTTAAATTTATGAGGTTCAATGGAACTGTCATGATAGTGTGTAAAAATTGAGAAGAAGAGATGACCAAGGATTCAACCCTGGTGCACCTCAGTAGGAGAGGTCAGAAAAAGAAGAACCCAAGAAAAGAGACTAAGAAGATACCACAATGGAAGTAAAATGGAAACCGGGAGAGGATGGTATCCTAGGACCCAAGTGAAGAAAGTATAATTAAGAAGGAGGGCATGGGGAACTGTGTTAAATGTATAGATGGAGGAAAGAAAGATGAGGACTGAAAACTGACCATTGGGCTTATACAGAGGAGACCTTAATAAGAGCAGCACTCATGGAGCAGGGGTAGAAAAAGCTGAGTTGGGAGTGGATTAATGTGAAAATTAGAGAGCTGTAGATAGAGTGTCTGAATAACACTTCCAAAGGTTTGGCTGCAAGGAAAAGAAAAAAAATGAAGTGGCAGCTACAGGAAATGTGAGAAGTTCCAGAAAGAATTTTTGTAAAATAGTAGAAACAACATGTTTGTAAACTTATATGGATTATTTAGTAGAGGGTGAAAATTTGGTGATAGGAGAGAGAAGGGAAAAATCTTAGAACAACATCCTTTGGTAGTCCAGAGAGGATGGGATCCGGTGCAAAGATGAGGGATCGCTTTTAAGAGAAGTGTGGTTAATTCAAATGAGAGCAGGTTAGAAGATGGAAATGTGGCCTTGGAGATGGTAGACAGGTAGGAGGGGTGGCAGAGTTGCCAAACTTTTATTGTTTCAGATTTCTTCCTGAAGAAGAAAGTGAGCATTGGCTGAGAGTAAGAATGTGGGAGGAGTCTTGGGGGGTTTGAGGAGAGAAGGTGTGAGATAGTCCTTTCAAAATAGGAAAGTGAAGGGTCTAGGAAAGTATAGCATTAATTCCTCCTTCCCTCCTTTCTTCCTTTTGTCTGTCTTTCTTTCCTTTAATCCAGCTTTCCCTTGAACGTCTATAACACATGAAACACAGGGTATCTGTAAGGTGGAGGAACAAAATCTTTTCTCAGCCAGCTCTACAGGGAAAGTCAGCCCTGTTCCAAGTTGGAATCATGAATGAATTAGCCAAGCATCGGGCCCATCTCACAATCTTCAAAGCTGTCCCTGGCAGGCAACTAGAGATGGTTAGAAATGGACAGTCAGATGCCAGCTGCGTAGAAATCCACAATCCAGCAGTGAAACTCAATTTGCCTCACTCCCACGCACAGGTTTTCAAATTTCATTATTTTAGGCCGCTGTTCTCATAAGTCAGTTGTCTAGAAATATGGCTTGGGTTATTTCTTAGAACTAGATTAAACACATTTTCTTGTAATGTAGTGTTTCCAGAATATACCAAGCCAAGGCAATTCATCACTTGAATCAGCTAAAGATGGTGGTCAATATTTTGTTTTCCAAGGACTCTCAACCTCTGATAGGTGCTTGGAGCATGCAGTGTGTGAGCTGGACATTGTCCTTATTCATGGAGACCTACAACAGAGCAATAGAGAAAGTACAGATTGTTTTAATCTTAGGTGGGAAATTGAAACTTTTATAGGAAACGGAATGGCTAGGTATTCCATTCTGAACAGACTTTCTTAAAATTCTGAAGGTTATTTCAAACAATATGATCTTGGTTGTTTTTCATCTTTCTTAGAACTTCATTTGACTCTTATTTTCATCGTGTGGGCTTCTCCCTTGCTTCTTCCCTTCGTGTATTAACACACTTCCAGTGATTGAGGGGCCTAAAGTTGCTCAAAATTATTAAGGTCTGCTAAAACTAGATACATAGTTCTAACCAAAAATGAATTTTAGAGATTTGATTAGGAAGCACATCTATTTCTAGGCGAGCTCATTTAAAAAACAAGCTGGCCCTGGCCGGTTGGCTCAGCGGTAGAGCGTCGGCCTGGCGTGCGGGGGACCCGGGTTCGATTCCCGGCCAGGGCACATAGGAGAAGCGCCCATTTGCTTCTCTACTCCCCCTCCTTCCTCTCTGTCTCTCTCTTCCCCTCCTGCAGCCAAGGCTCCATTGGAGCAAAGATGGCCCGGGCGCTGGGGATGGCTCCTTGGCCTCTGCCCCAGGCGCTAGAGTGGCTCTGGTCGCGGCAGAGCGACGCCCAGAGGGGTAGAGCATCGCCCCCCTGGTGGGCAGAGCGTCGCCCCTGGTGGGCGTGCCGGGTGGATCCCGGTCAGGCGCATGCGGGAGTCTGTCTGACTGTCTCTCCCCGTTTCCAGCTTCAGAAAAATACAAAAATAATAATAAAATAAAAAACAAGCTAAGGTCATATCTATGACAGAGTTGGTGCCCCAGCATCACCATCCGTTTGTTAACAAATCAAGAGTGACTTGTGGTTGTATTCATTGCTGGGTCTGTACTCTGTTCTAATGTAGGTTCCTCCACATTACCAGCTGTCCATACAACACTTCATTGTGATTAATGGGTGGGAGCTCTCTTGCTTTGCTCTGGTCACTTGTGGAGCTCCCTGGGACACTCCCCTTGAAGAGAAAGGCTCCCTCACTATGAGTCCATTAGAAGAGTGAGTGTGGAGCAATGACATACTTTTTACCCCCTCCTCTTTGTTTGACACTATTCTCAACATACACCACTCATGGTTATGTGGGGATTCTATACTTTACTGAAGAGTTGAGAAAGGATGCTAAACTGTAGGTTACATTTTATTATTCTTTTTGCAATCTTCAGGGGAAAAACACAAGAGAATTATACCTTTCCCAGGTGTTCTCTCACAGAACACCCTCTGCTTTCTACCCTATTCCTCTGCCTTCAAATGCTTGCCTCTCCCTGTGAGAGCCAGTCCTTTTATTTATTTATTTTTAACCTCAGATTTGTGACTTTCCACCAAGCTTATAGGAAAACACATTCTTTACATGGTGGGATCTCAGATTCTCAGCATCTGCAGTGAGTCAGTAGGTCTACCATGAAGCTATCTCCTTTTAAGGCCTTCCCCAAGAATAGTCCTAGAGTCTCACAGTTGTGGGTCCTGACAAATTCTACCTCCTTCCCGGTAGAGACAGTCTCCTTCTTTCAGACACCTCAAGAATATTTTCTCCTTTATTCCTTTTTCTCTGAGACATACAACATAATAACTTCAAGGAATTTGGGATTTCAGAGACTCCCCAGAAACTTTAGTTTCCTGCCCTGTAAACCCCTGAATTACAAGGAATTTCAAAGAGCCTGGCTGCTTTCTTGAAAGGAAAATGGAGGAGGAGGAAAATATATGGAGACCAAAATAAAACTAATGTCACAATCATTTTTTAATGTGTATTTTTGTTAACACCTGTCTAAGTTCTCTTGTCATTTGAAGGACATAATGACTTCTATTTTGGGGGTGCAGTGTAAAATTTCCTTCAAGGCTTCTTTTGACAAACCACAAGAATATCTTAAAATGGAATGGTGTGTGTCTTAGGTAGACTTATCCTAGGGTCTTCTAAGATTTTGAGATGAGGTTTTATGTAAAGGTATTTCAAAGAAAACTCTTTGGAGAAATAGAGAACTAGGATTGAGTAGAAAAGGTCTAAGAAGGGGTTATATTGAGAAAAGTCCCCAGACAAGATCTTTGGCTCTATCCACAGAGGAATTATGGAGACAGTGCAGGTCATGTTGCCCCAATTTGGCAACAAGTAAAATGGTGTTTTTGTACCTCTGTACCTGTCAGTAATTGGTTAAGGAATATGGGGATAATGTCCATTTCCAGGCTCTTGGAGGTATTTCTAAGCACTTGGAGGTATCTCCAGGCACATGAGCAAAATAGTCTCCTACAGCCTGAGGGTTACCCTCTGACAAAGAAACGAACATGCCAGATCTTGCAGACATGGCCAGTTGTATTTTCCCCAAACGGTGTAACCCTACCTCCCATTCCACATGCTCTCTTCACAATATGACTTTGACACTCTTCCCACTGAAAGATGGAATCTAAGTTTCTTTTCTTGAACTTGTGCAGGTCTCTGTGACTGCTTCCATGTATAGAATGCAACAGATGTGATGCTACGGAGGTGAAGTTGAAAGAATTTCATGTATTTCTGCTTGTTCTCTTGTGAGACATGCCTTTGAAGCCCTGAGCTGCTGTGAAAACTGTTGGAAGCCAGCATGCTGTTGGGAAGCCAATTTTCCCCATTATGGAAAGGCATTGGCAGCCAGTATCCAATTGCCAACCATGTGAGTGAGCCCGCTTGGAAACACATCCTCCAGCCCAGTCTAGCTTCCCTCTCTGATGCCATACCAGCTCAAGTCAAGAGAAGCTGTTCCTGTTGAGCCCTGCTCACTTTCAAGATTCATAAGCAAAATTATTATTACTGTTTTAAATTAAGTTTGGGGGCATGTGTGTGCCTTCACATATAGAAGATATATCACCTTTTACAACTTAGCTTTGGAAGTCACATAGCAACACTTTCTCTAAAGTCACAGTTCCATCCAGATTCAAGAGGAGGGAACATAGACCCAAATTCTCCATAACAGGAATGTCAATGTCATATCGTATGAAGAACTTGTGGGAGGAGAGATCTTTTTGTGGTCATCTTGGAAAACACAATGTGTCACACTGGGAAATCTGAAAACCACTGGCAGTGTTAGAAAGAGACACCTCTAAATGCTGCTGTAGGTTGTGACTAATGTTTCTCACACTTGACACTGAACATCAGAGGCCATGTCTTCCCTTTCTTTGAATGTTTTGCACACAGAACAGTGTTTGGATTCATAGTACTTGTTCAACAAGTGTTTATTTATAAATGAATGATATCATTTAAATTCCATCTGACCCAACTGTCATGAACAGTTTTACTAACATTGGGGTGGTGTGTGTGTAGGGGGGGAGCTAAGAAAGCTAAAAATCACAGGACCTTATAAGAAGCCTTCTAAAGCTACTGGAGACAGTAGTGAGACAGACCCCGATGCCAGTGAGTAGAAATGGTGTTGATAACCAGTGGCTCAGTGAAGCCAGAGTCCATAGAGAATGAGACAAAGAAAGCAGCAGCTTCTATGTAAAGTCACTGTGCAGTGGGTTGCATGTAACACCATCGCCAGCAGCAGTAGTAATAGTAATGGTTATCATTATTATACTTATAACAATGACAATCATTATAACATTAGATAAAATGGCTATAAACTATCTATGTGTCAAGGGCTTTAAAAAATTATCTCTGTGATCTTGAGATCTTTGTGATCTTGAGCAAGGTAGGCATTCTTATCCTGATATGTTTTAGATCACCGGTTCTCAACCTGTGGGTCGCGACCCTGGCGGGGGTCGAACGACCAAAACACAGGGGTCGCTTACCACCCCTGTTGAGACCTGGGGTCTCAACCCGGGGTCGCGACCCACAGGTTGAGAACCGCTGTTTTAGATGATGAACCTGTGATTCATAAAGATTAAGTAATTTTACCAAGATCACATAACCATTAAGAGTAGAATTGGGATTTAAACCAAAGTAGAGCTGATCCAAATGTCTGCTCACTCAGCTGAAACCTATATCCTTCCTAGGGCTTTCAATGGCCACTGAGAAGTTTCAGGTCCCTCCTGGGGAAAATAAAAGATTTGGAGGTTTGGGAGGCCATGGATTTTTAGAGTTGATATAATTGAAATAGTTATCAAGTTTTTGATGGTTCTCCTTCTGACTGGTATGAACTGGAAAGCAAAAGTTCTACTAAAATATAGAAAGTGAGTGAATATTTCACTGGGGAAAAAACCTTTCTTCATGAGCATTTTAATTTTCCTGTACTTCAGGGTTCTGGATCTTGAAGACACATCCCCTAAAGTCTTGACCTGAATGGAATGAGATGAGGTGACTGCCAGTCCTGAAGCATCTCAAACCACCTCATTACCTGTTTGCAAATGGTCATTCAGGGAAAGGCACATTAAATCTGGGTTTATGTACAAACCAATTTATTTCCTATTCATTTTGCTTCCAGCACTATTTATGCATTCACTTCCCTTATAAATAACTCTTTTTAATTAGTATAAGGCTTAAAGACTTAAAGTCAGTTTTTAAAGTATTGGTCTTCATCCAGCATTTGTGTGGACATGATTTAAAGAGTCAAACCTTGTTACAAGGTTTGATATAATAAACAGTAACCCTAACTCTACCTCCTTTTCACCTTCCTACAAGACAACCATTTTAAGCTTTTTTAGTGGATTCTTTTGGTATTTACTACCATAGTTTACAATAACATTTTTCTCTGTTAGGAATTATCTATTGACTCCCTGATACTAGAGTAGTTAACTCTTTCAATTTCTATGTCCCCCATCATTATACCTCCAGTTCTCCTGTCCTATATTGTTATATCATAATATCAGGTAGGTCAATACTCAGAGTTTACACTATGACTATGTAAATTATTTGCAACTGAGTCATGGAGTATACGAGAATAGCTATTTGCACTGCTTTTTGTTTTTCACAGTAAAATTTTCCTTTGTTTTCTTGTAGTTTTCTATGTACCTTACCTTAAATTAAGCCCAAAATTTTACCAGCTCTTCAGTTCACCTCTCAATATATATTCAGATACATCAGGCATTATATTGATCTCATTTTCTGTTCTGGAACTGTCTTACTCTAATATGTACTGACTGCTCTCTTTCTTTCTTTTTTAAAAATTGAATTTATTGGGGTAATATTGGTTAATAAAAATATAAGTTTCAGGTGTACAATTCTGTAATACACTATCTATATCGTATTGTGTGTTCACCATCCGAATTCAAGTCTCCTTCCATCACCATTTATCCCCTCTTTACCCTCTTCTACCTCTCTCCATACCCCTGGCCTTCTTGTAATCCGCATACTGTTGTCTGGATCTATGCTCAGTTGGTTAAGAGCATCATCCCAAAATGACAAGGTTGCAGGTTTGATCTCCAGTCAGGGCTCACACGGGAAGCAAGCAAAGAATGCCTGACTGAGTGCAACAACAATGACTTTAGATAGATGAAAATAATAGAATGGCCAGGATTTCCCGTTAAATCACTTGGCTAATTGTAAGGTCCTATTTGCTAACAATCCACTTTGCTCTGCAGAGTCACCAGATGTCCTAGGCATATGCTACATCTTATCTCTTCTTCTGATCAACAAGGGTCATCTCTTGCGTTCCTGAAGTATTTTTCCTATAAATTCAGTCTCTTTCATTAGAGGTCTGGCTCCTCAGGCAGCAGTGGCAGTGGGCCAGTTGATGTCATTTATAACATCTTTGCTTATGCTCCAGGGATGTGGACCAATGGGTACAACTCAAGGACTGTTGGCACACTGAACATGTCTTTCTTTGAACATATCTAAAGATATATTAGGCCACAGTGGTCAGCTTTCCCAGACACAATAATCAGTTACACTAGATTACGATAATCTCAATAATATAGCTATATTAAAAGCTCACTTAGTAAAGATAACCCCAAATCAGTGTGTCAATGTTTTCCCTGGTTGACGTAACAATCTCAAAAGGGGAGAAATGAAATTGATAACTACCTGTGGCATATTGACTAAATGGAGCAAGTGGGAAGCAATGATTTGATTCTTTAGTAAAACTTTCTATAACTTGCACAATATACTAAGTAGAATAGTACACTTGAACTCTATTGAGGAAAACAATTTTCTTTTACATTATTTTATCATTTCTCTACACCATGCTGCCTTAAAAAAAGAACGCTTTATAAACTTTGGGATTCCAGCAGCTGGGTTATGTATGATTTAACAACTCAAGCCATCGATTTGGACTATTTCTTATATCACACCTTGAGGTTTTATTGTTTTTTCTTTGTATGCTCCAGGCAATAACTTTCTTCTGGAGGCCCTCCCTTTATCTGCAGGCTTCCCTGTGAGAAGCTATTCCTGGATACAAAGTAGAAACATCTATAACAAGAGATTCTGATTAGTTTGGTTTGGCTGTTTTGTGCCAAGAGAATAGATGAAAAGTTTCTCTCTAATCTTAATATTTTACCACTGTGCAAGACAATTTTCTATGGTACAATTAAAAGAGCAAAGATCTTGGCTTGGTTAAATCCCAGCTCTGCCACTTACTGACTGTGTGGGAAAGTTTATCTAACATTTCTATGCCTCTGTTTCCTCATCTTTTTTAAATGGGGAGTGGAATGGCATGGGCTTTTAGACAGGCAGGTTCACCTAGAAAGGGGTTTGAGAGAGATAGGCAATTATGAATGTAACTATACTTAGGGTCTAAGAGTTAAGGTTTGAGGGAAATTCAAAGACTTAAATTTTAATTGGGCTGACTATAGAAAGTGGAAAAAGAAAGAAAAAGCAACTTTTTGAGTGTCTACATGCTCACCACATGCTAGGTACATTTTTATACATTTTCACTTTACTTAATTTTTGTAGTGGTCCTACAAGGTAGATACTAAATTTCTTTTTTAAAGTTGAGCCATAGGCTTGCTAGTGTACATGGCCTGGGCTCCAAAGATGAGCTGGATACATCAGATCTTTGCTCTTGGGAAATCAGGAGACAGAAAGAGGGAGGGAGGGGGGAGAAAGAGAGAAAGTAAGAGTGAGAGAGCTAGCTTAACAGTAAAAGCAAAGGCAGACAGACTCTAGCTAAAGAGAATGTGATAGCATTTCAGAATTACAAGAATGTGAGCACTCTTGACAGAGGAAAATTGGTTAGTGAAGCAATGGAACAGAGTAAATGCCAGAGAGAAACTTGGTTAGAGAAAGAGAGAGACCTTAGAGAGAGAGGGAGGAAGGGAGAGAGGGGCTACAGCTCATGAGAGAACTGAGGACAGTATACTCAATCTCTAAGACTGCTCATGGTGCTGTTGACTCCGCAGTTCCAAGTCAGGTGTATCCTCACCTAATTCCCAGCCCTGTGAATGGTTATTCAAAGATAAAGCCATCTGGATTGTTCTTCTCTGAGGTTCTAGTTCACATCAGGATATTACAGACAAACACACAATCCCCAGCAGTCATCTCTTGAGTGCTGACTGGTAGCCAGGCCTCGTGCACGAGGCAGAGAGGCTATAAGAGATCAAGGGGGTTTCCTTCTAACTACGTATTTCCTCACTTTCCCACAGCTGACTCCTAACTTCCAGCCTCAATGAATGAATGACAGTGGGGTTCCTAACTCTATGGTGCTATACATTGAATATAGACCCAAAGCAGTGAGTTATTAGCACCCGATCAAATCCTCCTTCCCCATCATGTATTGTCTGCTCTGTCTCTTGCCCTTTCTACGAGGCCAGGTTAGGCAGAGACTTAAAAAAGACAAAACAACACAACTGTGTGTGATTGCAGTCACCACCCAGGAACATTTTCACTCCCTGCCCCTGTTCCTGATCTTCTTTAGTTTCTGATCCTCACCCACTGATCGCTTGGCTCCATAACCATAAACTTGACCTCACCTCTGGCCTTCAGAACTAGGGCTTTATAACAGAGATGTGTAGTGTTTAAACCTTGCCTTTTCCCTTCATAATTTGCTTTATTACCTGTGTTCAATGGTGGGTTCTCTGCCCTAATGACTGTTTTAAGTATAAAAAAATGATATACCGAAAAGTAGTTTATTATTTCATGCATTTAATACTTAAATAAGACCAATAAAAGAGTTACACAAAACTAGATTAAGTTATAAGAGTTTTAAAATATTAATGAAAAATATTGCCTTCCCTGATGGTGGTGCAGTGGATAGAGCATCGGACTGAGATGCAGAGGACCCAGGTTCATAACTCCGAGGTCACCAGCTTGACCACAGGCTCATCTGGTTTGAGCAAAGCTCACCAGCTTGGATTCAAGGTCGCTGGCTTGAGCAAGGGGTCACTCAGTCTGCTGTAGCCCCGTGGTCAAGGCACATATGAAAAAGCAATCAGTAAACAACTAAGGTGCCACAACAAAGAATTGATGCTTCTCCTCTCTCTTCTTTCCTGTCTGTCCCTCTCTCTGTCTCTGTCATAAAAATATATATGTTAATGAAAAATATTAAATAATAAATGACAAAAAATAATAAACCTGTTATTAAGGATATTTCCTTATTGCTTCCTGATTGGCATCCTTACTTACAATTTTTTCCCCTAAGGATGAAATGAACATAAATATGGGCTCTTAGAATATGCTGTTGCACAGATGAACATTAAAAAAGAGTAAGGACTGTAAATTTGTGATTTCCACATTGGGCGGCTGCCCAAGTACCCACATTAAAGAAAACCCTGGTTACAAGTGTCATTTTAACAAATGCTTTACTGAACTCAACAAAAAATTAGGTATCGCTTAGGTATCGGTTCTGCCGAACCAGTGCAAACCAGCTGAATCCCGCCACTGCCCCTGTTGCTCACCACGTTGCCTCAAGGTCCCTGGCAGCAACTGGGCCATTCACAGTCCCTCACAAAAAAGGGGAATTTCAGACATCTTCTCAAAATATTTTTTAACACATGCACTGGTCCGAATTTAGCCACCAAATAGAGAGCAGCTTGTATGTGAATCCGTGTCTGAAAGAACTGGGTTAGAAGGCAGGGAACAGACCTGAAACTAATTCAGGAGCCTGAGGTTCTGACTGGCCAGTGAATTCCTGTCCATTACTGGAAACCTCCACAGGATACGGGAGAGAAATTTGTCAGGTGAGAGGTTTATCCTGGAGCCCTGAGTAACTTAGGCATATGGCAAGAACCCAACAGTGCTAATGAGTTGATTGCTTGCTTGGTTCAGTCATTCATTCCTTTGTTTATAGCACATTTATCAAGTACCAGCCCTGAGCCCACAACCCAGTCTAAGAACAAATCTTTTCTGCTTCCATGAGATACTTCAGCATTGCATTTCCAAAAAGAATCATTGCAAACTGTAGCCAGATGTGAGGCCAAGGGGGAGAATGGGGAGGCTTCATTTTTAAGTTATGCTGGTGGCTGAAAAATGACCAGGGCAATTAGATTTACTCTCTTCTCCCAACAGCCAGCTGCGTGGTACGTACTGAGCTCTTGTGGGGGCAACAAAAGTAGAGTCCCTGTGAATGGAGTTCCCTGATGAAAAGACAAGGCAGTTGCAGAGCAGGGAGTCTGATCCTTGGCTTGGCTGGTGTCTGAGCCATTTTCTGTATTCAGAAAATACAGGGAAGTCTGAAAGAAGAATTTTATATTGTCTGTAACTCAACCTTCCAGACACAATCCTGTGCAGAAATAAGATATATACTGTTTGTAGCAGGCTTTTCCCACTAACATTGTGTCTTGAAAACTTTCCCATATCAATACATATTTTTAGAATATAATTTTAATGGCTGCCTCTGTTTTATTATTTGGGTGTTTCTTAATTTTTTTAACTGTATTATTTCTTTATTAGAAATAATGCTTCTGTAAAGTTTTTTTATCTGCATCTTTGATTATTCTTTTAGCTAGATTCTTAAAAAATACTGAGTTTAGATATTTTAACCTCTAAAGGCTTTTGATTCATATTACAAAAAATTATCTTTTATTTATATTGAAAGTACCATAATGAACCCTGGCTGGTTGGCTCAGTGATAGAGTGTTGGCCCTGCATGTGGATGTCCTGGGTTTGATTCCCCATCAGGCACACAGGAGAAGCGCCCATCTGCTTTTCCACCCCTTCCCCTTTTTGCTTCTCTCTCTCTTCTCCTCCCCTCCTGCAGCCATGGCTTTATTGGAGAAAATTGGCTCCAGGTGCTGAGGATGGCTTCATGGGCTCCACCTCAGGTGCTAAAAAATGGCTCCAGTTGCAATGGAGCAAGGGCCCCAGATGGACAGAGCATCACTCTGTAGTGGGCTTGCTGGGTGGAATCAGAAACTAAAATAATGTATCCAATCCCCTCAGCAATATATACAAGTGATAGAAAGATGTTGAAAAACAGCACTTTTTTTTCAATATTGGACATTGCTTTAAAACTTCTTCTATTATTGAATTAGTTGTTGCATTATCTATTGAAGGCTAACTAGAGTCTCCTGTTGTATTTGAATGTTTATTACCCTTTGCTTACTATTCCCTGAGAAGGACAAAGTGAGCAAATCAAGTGTCCAGAAAGCCACCGGGACTTTCTTCATTCTTGGATGTGCCTCCATCCTGCTGCCAAGAGACGTGATACATGATTAGTGTTCTTCTCCACCCTCACCCCTCAGAACTCCTGTCTTGATGGCTTGACGATTTCTCTCTTCTCCTTCTTGCTGACAAGAATGTACTTGAGGGCATGACATGACTTGAAGCTGCTGATTAGAATCTGGGGAAGGAAAGGTTATAATAATCTTCTTATCCACTCAGCATTTTGAGCCTGATTTACAATGAACTTCAAGAAGAGCGTCCTAACTTTGGTTATGCAATCCTTCCAGGTAGCTTCAGTGTAATCCTGGCTTGCCATACCTTTTTCCCAAAGGTAATTAAATACAACTTAATTTGAAAATTCAAAACATTGTTTTAGGAGGAGAACGGAGTATCAGAGAATCAAACCAACAAAGTAGAGCTTCTCAGGTCTCTGGAGATTGGCAAATAGTCCCTTAATGGCCAAGAGTCTCCACTGCTGGGTGTTTTTCCCCAGCCAGGCATGTTTGGGCTGACAGCAGTGAAGGAAGGTTGACTGGGATGAGACCAGAGCTGGGGTTATCTGTTTACTGGGATGAACTAGCACTTAAGTGACAGAACTAATTGTGGGAGTGGGAAAATGCAGCCCTCGTGTATGACACAGTATCTAAATAATAGGGCAATAAACACTAGATAATGTGACAATACCTGGTGATACAAAAGATGGGTTTCAACAAGAAATAGTGGAGATCTCTCAACAGGCAGGTGCGACATAGTGTGAAAACAGATGGCTCTTGTGATCCTGCTGGCGCATTTCAGGGAAGGCTTTCAGAAGATTGTACGTGTCCAGATATTACAATTATAGGACCTGGCCTTCCTAGAAAGAGTGAGATGGATACAGGGTCTACAGAGACAGGATTATTAGGCGGGCCCAAGGCAGAAGGCCAGTTAACCAGACTAGGACATGAGGTTGTCACTTGATTTAAAACAGAAAAATTCTATATCCTGAGCAGTTTGAGGCCAGAGCTTTACCCAACAACTCAGGTGGAAAAGCTGCATCATGGAGTGTTGGGCAAGAGCTTTAGATAAATTCCTGGCTCAGAATTGGCTTGGTCCTAGAACAATCTGGCAATGGAGGGGTCAGAGAAGCCTTGCTGTGGGGTAATGTCATTGTGCTGGGACTGGGAGCGAGGCTGACCTGGCCCTATACCAGCAGCACAGCCCAGGTAAGGCAGGTCACGGTGTTGTCCCTGTTTGGGGTCAACGCAATATCCTGTCTTTTGAATATGAAGATAATTTTTCAACCATTCCTTTTATTTTCCCTTTGCTCATTTATCTGCCAGAAATCAATCATCAATGCTCCATTGAAGGGAGGCCGAGGAAAGAAAATGCACCAAACTCCCCTTACTGATGTTATACTTGTTGGGAGGCAGATGAGGGTTGTGGGACAGCCCATTCATCTTTTCCCACTAGTGTGCTCTTAAGAAAATAATTCATGGTTCCCGAGCAGTCCTCCATCATAGCACCCTTAGCTCTTTCCATGACTGTGACAGAGGTAGGAATGTTTGGTGCAAGCAGAGTTTGGGGGGAAATGCTTCAAGTTAGAGAGAAATAGGGACTGTTATTTTTCTGCCTACCTGTGTCAAACCATCTGTCTACTCTTCAAAGCACCTCCAATGTCGATGGAGTGGACAGAGCATGGGCTTGGGGCCAGACACACCTGGGCCAGAACCCCTGTCCCACCACTGATTAGCTGAAGCTGATTCTCAGTTTTCTTATTTATAAACCAATATCTTCCTTGGCTGCCTTCTGGGATTCTTTTGCATATCAGTTGGAGTAATGCAAATGGAAATGCTCCATAGAGTGAAAGGTATTACACAAATGGAAATGATAGTTACTGAGTGAAAAGAACAACCCAAATAGTGAATTACCTGTCCTTTAAGTTGATCCTTAGGCATTAGCACTCTAACTTAGGCTAGAATCTGAAAACAAACAGGGCGATGCTTTCATACACCAAACCATCAAGTCAAGGCCAGCGAGCAGAACCACTCACAGCCATTTTGCATGTAGTCAGACGCTAGGCAGGGAAAGGTTAGCAGGAGAAGGCCTGCAATCCAATTTCTTTCTTTATTGGAGCAATATACCTGAAAAAGAGAGAAGGCATGAGATCTAATCAAATTTTCTTGTAAATACGCTAATGAAAGACTTCTTGGAAAATAAGCTTAGTGCTTGTCTATAACTTTTGGCAGGATTCTAGGACTCTTACCTTAAACAAACCTGAGCCTATGACTTTATACGTCACAGCTCCCTGGAAGTTAAACTGTGTTACTCACTGAGCACGATCTGACCTGTTCTGTGTTCAGTGATGTGAATTGCACACTTTACTTAGAGACACGCAGGTTAATCTAGGCCTAGAGTATGACCTGGTGTGGCAAGAAAAGGTTTGATGGAGTGTCGAAAGTCCCCAAGCCTCTCCTTGCTTTGTCTGTATCTTTAAAATTATGAGAAGAGTTTGAACTGGTAAAAATCTGGGCAGGATCTTGGATTCATGTTAGTCTGATTTGACAATCTGATCCTGTGTATTACTTCATAAATCTTCCTTAAACATTAGTTAGGACCCTCAAAATAGGAATTACTTGCTTGTTACCTTCTCCAAAAAAGTAAACGTTTTTTTTTTTTTTTTTTTAATAATAATTTTATTTTTTTAATGGGGTGACATCAATAAATCAGGATACATATATTCAAAGATAACAAGTCCAGGTTATCTTGTCGTTCAATTATGTTGCATACCCATCACCCAAAGTCAGATTGTCCTCTGTCACCTTCTATCTAGTTTTCTTTGTGCCCCTCCCCCTCCCTTTCCCTCTCCCATTCCCCCCTCCCCCCGTAACCACCACACTCTTATCAATGTCTCTTAGTTTCACTTTTATGTCCCACCTACATATGGAATAATGCAGTTCCTGTTTTTTTCTGATTTACTTATTTCGCTTCGTATCATGTTATCAAGATCCCACCATTTTGCTGTAAATGTTCCGATGTCATCATTTCTTATGGTTGAGTAGTATTCCATAGTGTATATGTGCCACATCTTCTTTATCCAGTCATCTATTGACGGACTTTTTGGTTGTTTCCATGTCCTGGCCACTGTGAACAATGCTGCAATAAACATGGGGCTGCATGTGTCTTTACGTATCAATGTTTCTGAGTTTTTGGGGTATATACCCAGTAGAGGGATTGCTGGGTCATAAGGTAGTTCTATTTTCAGTTTTTTGAGGAACCACCATACTTTCTTCCATAATGGTTGTACTACTTTACATTCCCACCAACAGTGGATGAGGGTTCATGGTGTTTTGTTTTGTTTTTAAGATTTTATTTATTCATTATAGAGAAGAGAGAGGGGGGGGGGAGAGGAGCAGGAAGCATCAACTCTCATATGTGCCTTGACCAGGCAAGCCCAGGGTTTTGAACCGGCAACCTCAGCGTTTCCAGGTTGACGCTTTATACACTGCGCCACCACAGGTCAGGCAAAAAGTAAACGTTTTTTATAGGCGCTAATGTATATGGACGTACTCAATGACACGGTAGGGAATCTTATGTCTATACACTCTGGTCATTTTGATTTCTGCTTTCCTATGCCCTTTCTCTACCTCTGACTCCTCCCCCAACATCTCCCCCTCAGTACCATATTCATCAAGGCCCTGATCACTGATTGCCCTTCCTCAGTTTACTATTACTTTCTCAGGTCTCATTATTACTGAGCTTAGTAGGGTTTTCCTGAGTCTGCAACATTTGAGATTGCCATCTAGTCTACCATCTTGTAGGATCCTGGTAGATTCTGTTTCCATCTGGTTATTAACCATGTGACCTTCTTATACATAGCTTCTCCGTTCTCAGAATGCTGACTACATTTCCTGGGTCCATCTGGCTGGCTCAGAGTTTTCTGTCTCCACCCCTTCTTTTATTATATTGATTGAGAAGAAGCATACAATCAGTTCCCAAACAGCTATAGACTTAATAAAACTCTGCATATCTGCACCCTGTTTCCTTAACTTCACCACTCACATGGCAAGTGTAGGGTAGTTTTATGCTTTAGCAGAAGAGTTGTCTTACAGTTTCTCATCCATAAATAGTTAACTTCCTGCTGTACCTTAATTGAGAGATGGCCTTCCTAAAATCTTTGACAAATGGGCCTGTATTATGTACTGTTCTGCTTCCTCGGATTTGTTCTATTATAGGTGTCCTTGGTAAATCAATTTGAGAGGGGGAAAAATGTGGCTACCTGAGAAGACACCTTCTGATTGTAAATTTTTTTTTCTTAAGTGAGAAGCAGGGAGGCAGAGTGACAGATGTCCACATGTGCCCTGACCAGGATTCACCTGGCCAGCCCTTTACTGGGCAATGCTCTGCCCACCTGAGGCCATTGCTCTGTTGCTCAGCAACCGAGCTATTTTTAGGGCCTGAGGTGAGGCCATAGAGTCATCCTCAGTGCCCAGGGCCAACATGCTCCAACTGAGCCATGGCTACAGGAGGGGAAGAGAGAGATAAAGAGAGAGAAGGAAAATAGGGAGGGGGTGGAGAAGCAGATGGTTGCTTCTTCTGTGTGCCCTGACTGGGAATCAAACCTGGGATATTCATATGCCAGGCCGATGCTCTACCACTGAGCCAACCAGCCAGGACCTGATTGTAATTTTCTAAAGTGTGTATTGAAAGCTTTGGAGGATAAGGAGTTATTATCTAAGATAACTGTATGCCTCTCATTATTCTCATTGTGTCTCTGGGGAGGACAGGAGTAAGTAGCATGTTGAGATGGTAAGAGGACGTGAAACTTGAAGTTGAAGTTTGTGAAGTGAAGACTCTCTCTCTCCTACTTAGTGACTGTGTAACTTTAGAACCATCCTGTCTCCTCTCTGAGCCTATTGCTTATATGTAAAATTCAAATAACTCTCTACATTGAAGGATGATTGAGGTCTACTGTGATGGTAGATGTGAAGTTATTTTATAAATTATAAAGTGCTACAAATAAATGTTCTGGTTTGTTATTTTAAATAAAATGGGCTTGGCTGTTTTCTGGGGTTTTCTGAGGTATCCATATTATCCCTGCTTCTAGCCCTGATAAGCAGCTCCATAAACGTTTAACGTGGGAGGTTAAGTTCTATCAAGCTCTTGGTTGACCATCTGCTAAGTGAATTCTGTGATCTGTTCAAAAGAGAGCAGAAATTCAAGAGACCATGGTACACATACACACAGACATCCCTTCCGCCCAAATCTCAGAGCTATGATTTCTTTAAATCATGTGATACAAAAAAATGTTGTTATTTTTCTCACAGCTACTAATAATGCTACCTGAGAAAGCAGTGTTGGTGCTTTATGAGCTGGTGTCTACATGCCAACTTGGGAATTAATGGTAACTGTGAAGCCTGGAGGGAGAGGAGAAACAGGACCTCCCCACAGAAAGGGTCATCGTGGGATCAGAAATCAGGGTTAGGACCATGGCTCTGTTGACATCTGGCATAGAGTTTCTGAGGACTTGTCCCTTAGTTTTGCTCCTACTTCTGTGACTTCATGCAATTATTTCATGGTGATGGTTGAGAAGATAGTAAATTCTCATCCACTGAACTCTTGGAGAGTCCCATTTAGTTCAATAGAGTCAGAGCCAAAGCAGCAGGATAATTCTGTATACTTTCTAGGATTGAGAAAATTGAAATCAAGTTACTCTGAAGTTCAAGTTCATGACTGGAATTTTATTAGCTACTTTATTTACTTGTTATCCTGCACCTGTGTGGTTTAAACCAGGTATGTGTGTCTAAGACTAGCTCCAAAACTCTTTGACTTTTCATCAGGAAAATCTTGGTTCTTTGTCTAAAATGAAACTTAGAAAAACTATCTGTTGAATTATGGTTGTTCTCCAGCTCTGTTCCCAGATACTTGGTTCAATAGAATTAGACAGACTTCAGTTCAAATCTCACTCACTAGTTTTGAGATCATGGGCCAGATGGTTAAGCTTCTTGCCATTAGTTTATTTATTTGTAAAACGTGGATAATAATAACCCTTTGTGTTCTTGTAGAACAAAGGGAGAAACTACACAACTTGGGTACTCATTAAATGTTAGTTTCTCCCTGTCTCCCTTCCTAACTCAGGCTCCTCTTGGTGAGTTTTCCCAGGACAACTCCTTCCATCTACAACTGCTGTTTAGTTTTAGAGTATTTAAAACTCGGTTATTTGTTTAGTTGTCTTCAAGCTAATGGAGATAATAATAATGTTATAAAGTACCGCACCCCAGATTCTGAAAGGCACTGTACCTCATTTCATTGAGTTCACGTAGAGACTCCCAGTCCAGATGAATTTTGAAGAGTTTTATTAGAGGAGGAGATTTATTAAACATGCTGTCAGTATATGGCTGACACAGGGCATCAGACCAAAATCATTCAGTCCCCAAAATAGTTCAGGGGCTGTTTATATACCCCCCCCCCCCCACACACACACGGGTGGGGGAGAGCATGAGGGTATGAGCTGGCAAAATTTGTTTAGGGGATACACAGAAACATTAAGACTTTCAAGGTAACACAATCAAAGATGTTTACAAATCTTTCAGGGTTCATCTTCCCTCATTAGCCTAAAGCAGTGTTTTTCAACCAGTGTGCCGCGGCACATGGTCAGGTGTGCCGTGGGGAAATTAAACATGGGTCCCCAAACTATGGCCTGCATGTTGGATACGGCCCACGGAGGCTATTTATCCAGCCCACCGCCAGCCGCCTCCATCTGAACATAAACATTCCCCTCACAATTGCTCCAGCTATCAGCGACAGGAAGAGTGAGGCACAGGGAACGCTCACTGACCAATCACCTTCTAGGATTCATCCCGACCACTAGCGATGAACCAATAGTAGGCCGCCTCTCATCCACACCCAGGAAGGTCCCCACTCGGTCTGCCACGCACTTGTCATTGTGTGGCCGCACCGAGTAGTTGAAGCTGCTACTCCTCCCCATGGTCCCGATTTCTAATCCTGGTCAGGACTGGAGGTAAATGTTGCCACCACTAGATGAAGCCTCAGCCTCAGCTGGTTATGTCTATCCTGATGGTGTATATAGATATTTGACCTTTTTCTTTTTAAAAGAGGCCCCCACAGAGGGTGATATACAATGCATCACAATGTTATCTATATTGTATATGGCCTCCTGAAGGGTCATCTTTTTAAAGAGCTCAAATCTCTATATACACCATCAAAACAGATAGATCCAAGGCCCCTGCACCCAGCTGACCATGGGATTTGAACCCACAACCTCAGGGAGAACTCTAGTATTTATCAGAATCCTTACCTAGAAAGCAAACTTCTCAATCTGACAGTAGAGATGCTCTGAGGTCTTATGATGTTACACAAGTACTCAACATTTTCTAAAATTGATTTTGTCCAGTCTCTATATAGAGAGAGTATTTGCCAAATTGATTTGAACCCACAACCTTGATGAAAGCTCCAGTATCTATTAGTGGGACTGTATATATGAGGGGATACATGGGACTGTATATATGAGGGGATACATGGGACTGTATATATGAGGGGATGTTACATGGGACTGTATATGAGGGGATGTTACTTGGGACTGTATTTATAAGGGGATGTTACATGGGACTGTATATATGAGGGATGTTACATGGGACTGTATATATGAGGGGGTTATCCTTTTTTATTTAACTTTTTTTTAATAAATGTAATTTATTTAAAGGACCTCTGCCAGGCATATTTCACTCTTGTGACAGTTTGGGATCTCAGCAAGATGAGCAAGTGACAGTGATGGAGAAGTTTTTGAGAAGGGAAAATGCAAATGCCGAACAGGGCCCTGGACTAAATTCTGACCCAGATGAAGGCCCTAGTATGAGTGGTCAACAAAAGAAAAAAGACAAGACGGTGAACTCGAGGCTGTACAGCGAAAGCTATCTTTCATTTGGATTTACTTTCACCGGGGATGAGACAGCACCGACTCCGCTGTGCTTGGTGTGTGGTGAGAAGCTTAATAGCGCCATGGTGCCAAGCAAGCTTAAACGCCATCTCCAAACGAAACACCCTTCTGTTCAAAACAAGCCAATGGACTATTTTGTACGCTTACGTACAAACAATGAGAAACGGGCAACTTTTTTGAGAAAAACCACAAAGGTAAACGAGAGAGCCCTCAAAGCTAGCTACTTTGTTGCTGAACTCGTAGCTAAATCAAAAAAGTCCCACACTGTGGCAGAAACATTAATACTGCCAGCTTGTAAAGCCATTGTAAATGAGATGCTTGGCCCTACCGCGGCCAAAGAGATAGCTAAAGTGCCTCTTTCAGATAACACAATTGCCAGACGTATTGATGACATTTCTGCAGACATTGAAACTGTTGTTTTGGAAAAGGTGCGCATCAGTAAAAAATTTGCCTTGCAACTTGATGAGTCGACGGATATTAGTGGACATTGTCAGCTCTTGGCCAACGTGCGTTTTGTGGATGGAGAAGCCATTAGAGAAAACTTTCTATTTTGCAAGGCACTGCCAGAAAAATCAACAGGAGAGGAAATATTTCGGGTCACGTCGGAATATCTTGATAAAAGTGGGCTTACATGGGAAAACTGCACAGGTGTCTGCACTGATGGAGCCGCAGCCATGGTCAGGCGCATGAAAGGCTTCATAAGTAGGGGCAAAGAAAGAAACTCAGATGTTATTGTTACACACTGTTTTTTGCACCGTGAGGCCCTCGTTGCAAAGACCTTACCAGCAGATCTAGCTCCTGTGTTGGATGATGTTGTGAGCATAGTGAACTTTGTGAAGACGTTGACCTTTGAGATGTCGCTTATTTGCATCTTTGTGTAAAGAAATGGGAGCGAAACATAAAATCTTATTGCTCCACACGGAGGTCCGGTGGCTGTCACATGGCAAAGTGCTGCCCCATGTGTATGAGTTGCGAGAGGAACTTAAAGTATTTCTGACAAACGAGAGGTCCGATTACTCAAAGCTGCTTGCAAGTGATGAGTGGTGTGCAAAGCTGGCATACCTGGCTGATATATTTCATTATCTGAATAAACTGAACACACGGATGCAAGGCCGAAATGAAAACCTGCTTACAAGCACTGATAAAATGAACGGATTCCATTTAAAGGTGCAGCTCTGGCAACAACATGTGCAGCGTGGCAACCTTGAGATGTTCCCGCTCACCGAGAAACAGCATGATGGTAACACTGCTGCAATGTGCGAGGTGATTGGCAGACATTTGAAAACTCTTGAGAAGATGTTGTCATTTTATTTCTCTTCAGCCTTCACAGAATGCCTTGACTGGGTTAGGGACTCATACAGCTCAGTATCCGTTGCTGGAAAGGACATGACTTTAAAGGAGCAAGAGGAACTCATTGAACTGAAACAAGATCGTAGTTTAAAGCTAAAATTTTCTGATCTTCCTTTGGACAGTTTTTGATTATCTGTTGCCAAGGAGTTCCCTATTCTGGCCAAAAAAGCTATTTTGACATTGCTCCCATTTTCAACCACATAACTATGTGAGCTGAGCTTCTCAAGCTTGACTGCGATAAAAACTAAAAACAGAGAGAGACTGAGAACTGTTGAGGAAGAGCTTCGTGTGTGTCTTTCTACCATTCCTGCCAGAATATCCCTTTTGTGTTCATCGAAACAGGCCCAGGTTTCACACTAAGTGAGTATAAATACATTTAGAAACTATATTATTAACTATATGTATAATATGTACTGTGTTAGAGTGTCATTTTGGTAGGTGGTGTGCCCCAGGATTTTGTATATGTAAAAAATGTGCCGTGGCTCAAAAAAGGTTGAAAATCACTGGCCTAGAGGTATTTTACCCTCAAGATTCCAGGAAGGGGGAGGAACTACAGCCAATGCAAGGTGGTATATAAATTCTGCCCCCTATTGAAAGAGAAGAAGTTTCTAGGTTAACCTTTACTTTAGATTTAAAACTGAATGACCCATTGTTCTTGCAAGCCAGAAACTTCTACATTCTTCTCCCTCTCCTCCCTAAAGGAGGGATGGGACAGGAAAGCTTGATAGAAAAGCCTGACCTTTCCTCCCAAAATATTAATATCAAAACCAAAGATTCAGCTTTTTGGTACCTTACAACAATGGGACCTAACAGTACCCATCTCATGGGTTCTTTGCAAAGGATAACTGATATATTACATATAAAACAGCACAGAACTTGGCAAATAGCAGGTGAATACAGTTAACTATACTTATTATCCTTTTAATGAGTAAGGGAGAAAGGAAAAGACAATTTTTTTTTTAATGGGGTGACATCAGTATATCAAGATATATATATTCAAAGATAACATGTCCAGGTTATCTTGTCGTCTAATTATGTTGCATACTCATCACCCAAAGTCAGATTGCCCTCTGTCACCTTCTATCTAGTTCTCTTTGTGCCCCTCCCCCTCCCCCCTCTCCCACTCCCCCCTCCCCCTGTAACCACCACACTCTTATCAATGTCTCTTGGTCTCACTTTTATGTCCCATCTACGTATGGAATAATGCAGTTCCTGGTTTTTCTGATTTACTTATTTCACTCCATATAATGTTATCAAGATCCCACCATTTTGCTGTAAATGATCCGATGTCATCATTTCTTATGGCTGAGTAGTATTTCATAGTGTATATGTGCCACATCTTCTTTATCCAGTCATCTATTGACGGGCTTTTTGGTTGTTTCCATGTCCTGGCCACTGTGAATGATGCTGCAATGAACATGGGGCTGCATGTGTCTTTACGTATCAGTGTTTCTGAGTTTTGGGGGTATATGCCCAGTAGAGGGATTGCTGGGTCATAAGGTAGTTCTATTTTCAGTTTTTTGAGGAACCACCATACTTTCTTCCATAATGGTTGTACTACTTTACATTCCCACCAACAGTGGATGAGGGTTCCTTTTTCTCCACAACCTCTCCAACATTTGCTATTACCTGTCTTGTTAATAATAGCTAATCTAACAGGTGTGAGGTGGTATCTCATTGCAGTTTTGATTTGCATTTCTCTAATAACTAAAGAAGATGAGCATCTGGAAAAGACAATTCTTGAGCCCCAAATCTACCTCATTTTTAATTTTCCTTTAGTGACATCTACAACGCAGTAATCCTGAGTTTGAATCAAGAAGTACTTATAATATTGTCCCTGTTCCCACTGTAACCTGACACTACAGAAAATTCTTAAGTCAACTAGAACCTTGTCTATGTTCTATTTTTTTTCTTTATATCTTTATTATTTGGCTTGTCACAGTTGGATTTGTTGAGATCATTCCCAACAGTGAAATCTTCCTGAAAATTCTGCACAGAGCCTTTTCTATTTTGCTGGGCTTGAGGACTGAGGGTGAGGCGGCAGTATCTGGAAAGCCTTCATTTTACAGAGAAGGAAACACTTCCTAATTTTATCCTTTTGTGGTTCTAGCTTCAAATCATGATGCAAAGCTAAACACACCTCCTCCACCACATCTACAACAATCTAAGGACAGCACCTGGTTTCAAATTACAGCTTCTGGGCGCCAATTCCTCATATGCTGTTTATTTTTAGATACTGATGCTATTGGAACTTGTTTTGTTTCTAATCTCAAGAAAATAGGATACATAATAATACTGCCAAAGAAAGATGAAAAATAAATCCCTACAGAGAGATGCATATTTGTGGCATCAGAAGCATGTAGCTATTTTCAAATATGTATAGAACTGGTCCAATCATTTTAAAGATTATGCTGTGCATGATTGGTGGTGGCTGTCCTGATCAGTGTATTGAAAAAAAAATGGTTGGGCTGTGTTTGAGCTGGCTCAGGAATGGACTGCCATGATCAATTAGTAATACCTGCTATGGGTATTCAAGAGTGGGGCATGACATGTATTATTTGTCCCGCTCTAGGTCTTTTTGATAGCATCAAACAGAATAGGTAGTCAATAAAACTTTATTTCATTTCATAAATGGAAACAAAGTACATAATTGCAAAAAAACCCCACTGGAATTATCACACTAACCATTTTCTCTTTGAGTAGGACAAAGAAGTATACACCCATGACTATATAATTTATTCTTCAAACTGGGACACCCTGTGAAAAGAGGCTGTTTTAATAATTATGCTGGAACAGCAAATGTATACTGGAATTGTTGTTGATAAGTGAGACATATAGGTTACCCTCTATGTCTCTCTAAAGTGACTCTGTAGCATAAATTAATATTTCCTTTAACCCAAAGTTTTGTAAACTATGGCCCACAGGCCAAATATATCCAGTTATTTGTTCTTGTAAGTAAAGTTTTATTGGAACATAGCCATGCCTGTTTAGTTACTTATGTTTTGTGTCTCTGGCTACTTTTGCTACAACAGAGTTGAGTAGTTGTAACATAGGCCCTATGGCCTGCAAAACCAAAAATATTGACTATCTGGCTCTCCACAGGAAAAGTGCTGATGCTGGCTAGTCAATAGGGCTCTTGTTTTTGAAAAGGTCTGTACTCTGGCTTGCTGGAGAAAAAAAACTAACATCTTAAGAGATAGTATATGCTAGCCTTATACTAGTTATTCACATATGTGATCTCAATCTCAAATGACCTTGCAACATAGGAATAATCTCTAATTAACCTAGAATTTTCCAGGCTACCAAATACAGATGATATGAGGTTTTCTAGCCTGCAGTTCTTGGAATCTTTTCCTGTGAATGCTCTATGAAATGCTCAGATGACAGGCTACAAGCCATTTATAACTTCTCTTTGTCTCTCATGTCCCACATCCAATCTGGCTGAAAATCACATGGTCTCTACCATCAAATTGTATCTAGAATTTGACCACTTCTCACCATCGCCACCACTGCCCCCTTCCTCTGAGTTATTATTCAGTACCCACTATCATCTCTCATCTGTGTTGTCAGGTTTCCCTGAGTCTGCTCTTAACCCTGCAGTCTGTTTCCATTGGAGTAGCTAGAGTGATCCTTTTAAAACCTAAATTAGGTCGATTCCCGGCCAGGGCACACAGGAGAAGCGCCCATTTGCTTCTCCACCCCTCCGCCGCGCTTTCCTCTCTGTCTCTCTCTTCCCCTCCCGCAGCCAAGGCTCCATTGGAGCAAAGATGGCCCGGGCGCTGGGGATGGCTCTGTGGCCTCTGCCTCAGGCGCTAGAGTGGCTCTGGTCGCAACATGGCGACGCCCAGGATGGGCAGAGCATTGCCCCCTGGTGGGCAGAGCGTCGCCCCATGGTGGGCGTGCCGGGTGGATCCCGGTCGGGCGCATGCGGGAGTCTGTCTGACTGTCTCTCCCTGTTTCCAGCTTCAGAAAAATGAAAAAAAAGGAAAAAAAAAAAAACAAAACAAAACAAAACAAAACAAAAAAAACCTAAATTAGGTTATGTCAGTCCTCTGCTGTCCTCTAGTTTCTTCCCATATTATTCAGAATAAAAGCCCAAATCTTGACAGTAAGCCTACAAGGCTTATCTTCACTGTTCAATATGGTAGCCAACATGTAGCTCTTTAAAATTAAGTATATCAAAATTAAATAAAATTAAGAATTGAGTTTTTTAGTCATACTAGTCACATTTCAAGTACTCTGTAGCCACACATGGCTGGTGGATACTATACTGGATGATACAGATATAGATAATTTTTTCATCATGGAAAATTCTATGGGATGGCACTGAGGTCTGTTCCCTCATTATCTCTCTGGCCTTGTCTCTCAATCTTTCCCCCTCACTCATTTCATTCCAGCCCCACCAATCACCTGTTTCTTAAATAGCTGTGCTTTGGGGCTTCTGAATATGTTTATTCTCTGCCTGGAATATTCAATTCCTAGATAACAACATGGCTTGATTGTTTAAAAACTTCAGTTCCTGTTTAATCAGCAGCCCTCCAGCATTCCTCCCATCCCTCCCCTCTGCTTTATTTTTCTCTACATCATTTACTACTGCTTAACACATATATGTGCAAGTATTTGTATATATGTCCCTCCCCCAATCTCCAATCACTAAAACATGACCTCTATGAGGCTAGTTTAAAATTTTTGTTCTTGTTTTTTACTTCACAATTTTCCCTAGTTTTATAGTAATTGCTCAGCTAGTAAGCTCTCCTAAGTATCTAATAGATGAATGAATAAATGGGAATATCAAAAGGCATTTGTTTGACCCTTTAGAAGCCTACTTAACTTCATCTACACTGGGCCACACTTTTTCACCCACTAATCTGTTGCTTTGTCCTGTAACTGACTGTGGGTTTTCTCTAAGAGTCCTGTCTACCCTCCCAGGTGCTGATCGCCAGGACTCCAGAGACTGTCTTTCACTCTCCTCCTCCTTCTCCAGTGCACAGAGTGGCCTCAATTCAAGACTTACTGACTCTCTGTTATCCACCAAACCAGGGACTCTAAGTGTCTCTCCTAACCCAAAGTAGTAGAAAAATTTTAAAGAATTGTCAATATTCCTTCTTCATCACCACTTCTAACAGTTATTTTCCCTCTGTCTTGAGAAAACTGATGTGCACTAGTGGGGTTATGCAAATGATGAATTGTTTTTATTATTTTAAATCCAATAAATGACAATGCTCATGACAATGTATAATTACACAGAATGTTTCTGGAGAAACATTTATCCGAAGTTATGTCTTCATGTTCTTATATCACTGAAAAAATTCTGAATTTGAGTCAGACAAAGCCATACTTCAGCTTCTGTTACTGCGGCATATGATGAGGGAGCATTTTATGCTGGTCTGATAGCACACAGATTCTAGAGAATAAAGTCTAACTGAGGCTAGAGGAGCTAAGAAAAATGAAAACGTTAGCCTGTATAGGTAAATTCAGAGTATTGGAAGGGTGTTGGCTTTGGTTCAAATACTGAGTTGGACTGTGTGAACCTCTGCATTTTTATAACCCCTGGAAGGCACAGCATAGCAAAATAAACCCAGAATTTTTGGGAAGCCAGGCCCACATTGAAGTCTCTGATCTGTGACTTACTGGTCCTGAGTCGTGGTGAGATGTTCGTTTCCTCTGAGTTTTGGTGTCTCAGTGAGGATGGGATGGCTTGTGAAGATCTGAGATGTCCGGTACAGAATGCGCACTAAGTACAAGCAGTGGCTTCATTTGTTGATGGTCCCTAACTAGTAACTAAATGTGAGACTTTGAATGGGTCACTGATTTTTCTTCTTCTTCTTCTAAGTGAAAGGAGGGGAGATAATGAGACAGACTCCCGCATGTACCCCTACCGGGATCCACCTGGCAATTCCAGTCTGGGGCTGATGCTTGAATCAACTGAGCTGTCTGTCCTCAGTGCCTGAGTCCAATGCTCAGACCAATCGAGCTATCCTCCACATTTGGGGCTGACACTCAAACCAATCAAGCCACTGGGCAGCAAGGGAAGAGAGAAAGAAGGGGAAGAGGAAGAGGGAAAGAAGCAGATGGTTGTTTCTCATGTGTGCTCTAACTAGGTATTGAACCTGGGACATCTGCATTGCCAGCCAATGCTCTATCCACTGAACCAACTGGCCAGGGCCAGACAGGTTACTTCTATTGTGGATTTTGTTTTCTCGTCTATAAAATAAAGAATTGGACTAGATTAATGCATTTTTTTAGGTCCCCTCTTTCTCTAACATTTGATGATTCAACTATATTTGTACCCTATAATGCTGTCTTCAACTTAGGTTTCCTGCGGGTTTTGTTCATCTTTTGCCACATGTCAATGTTGTCATTCATGAAAACAAGACATAATAAACACATTCTCTGTCTTTACTCTTCTGGGATCTGCTGCCTGATCCCCCAGGCATGGCCCTGAGCCACATGGAATTTATTTCTAGCCTTAGAGGAAATGCCTCATCCTTGCTTCTCTCCCTCCATATCCTAATACCCTTCAGGTAAGATTACTTCCCTCAGAACCTTCTTGGCTTTTTGTCTTGCTCATTTGGAGTTAATGGTTTGCTCCTGGGCTGCCTACTATTGGGATAACTCAAGTGTCCCATTGAACATTGCTGTTTACTTTTACCCAATTGGTTTATGCTTTGCCAACAATATTTAAGACACAGAACTTACCACTCAGCCTATACTTAGGCTGTACCCATATATCTAAAGCTATGCAACTAGTTAGAGATGAAAACCAGTACTGAGATCCAGGCCTTCCAATTCCAAACCCAGGATGTATCTTGCTGCTTTGACTTAGAACATCTTGCTATACCATACGAAAACACTCTTTATACCTTCTTTGGTTCCTGAAAGTTGACACAGTGTATAAAATGAACTCAGCAGGAAATAAAACGCTATGAAAATGCTGACAGCTTCAGGATGTCAAAGAAGAGATTGGAGGTTCTAAAGGCTGCATTTACCTAAATCTCCATTTGTAACCTGCCTGGGGATATCAGACCAGACTTGACCAGGGTATCTGATAAACAGATCAGTTAGGAGAAGGATAATAAAGCTTCCAGAATCAAACAAGAATAAGAATATAAGCCAATGAGTGAGGCTGAGATGCTAGAGGGACATGCATGAACAAAGTCAGTACTTCTTGTTCGGAGTAGAATAGGGAATAGATAAAGATAATCTTGGGAGATTGGAAGTCTTATGAAGTTTGGAGAGTCCAGAGCCAGGGGAAAAGTGAATATAAGAAACACTATATCAGCCTTTAGCAAAAATTACCATGAAAACATCTGCTCTCTCAGATAGACAGCTGTCTCATTCTTGGTGGGAACCAAAGCCAAGGTAAGAGCAGCTTGGGGTCTTTCAGGTGAAAAGGACTGCTAGCGGCTGTCTGAGCCATGATCACAGCCAAGGGGAAAAGCTGCAGCTCCTGCCAGAAAATATTCTCTGGGAGAAGGAGTATGCAGAATCAAAACTCAGAATACATCAGAATTGGAAAGATCCATAAAATACCAAGAGTTGGAGTCATGGAGATTGATGATAGGTCACACCCTATCCTGAATCACACCTGAGGTGTCAAACTGGAATTCATTTCACCATTAGATTATAACTCCTACTTTTTAAAAAACTGCTCTGATGTAGCATTGGCTCTGCTGATCCTTATTTAATCAGCCCAGCAGCTCATCCATTCACTTAATCATCTCTTTTGCCCTTTCCCCCACAAACACTGAAAGAAGGCATTTCTGTCCAGTGGTCAAGTCCTATTGCAAGTCTCACCCCATTGAGGTTGAACTCACTGCTGTTGGTACTTTTTAAACAGTCATGTCAGTGGTAATTATATCATCTGTATTTCCTTTACTGATGGGAAATTATTTTGAAGTCGAGATGTAATTTGGCAGCTCATAATTAGTAATGTTTTATTTATGTATTTTTTGTCATTTCCAGGTCTAGAACCATGTATAAAGTATTCATTGACTCTGTGGGAGAAAGCTTTTTTTTTCTGAAGCTGGAAATGGGGAGAGACAGTCAGACAGACTCCCGCATATGCCCAACTGGGATCCACCCGGCACGCCCACCAGGGGCGATGCTCTGCCCCTCCGGGGCGTCGCTCTGCCGCGACCAGAGCCACTCTAGCGCCTGGGGCAGAGGCCAAGGAGCCATCCCCAGCACCCAGGCCATCTTTGCTCCAATGGAGCCTTGGCTGCGGGAGGGGAAGAGAGAGACAGAGAGGAAGGAGGGGGGGTAGAGAAGCAAATGGGCGCTTCTCCTATGTGCCCTGGCCGGGAATCGAACCCGGGTCCCCCTGCACGCCAGGCCGACGCACGCCAGGCCGACGCTCTACCGCTGAGCCAACCGGCCAGGGCCAGAAAGCTTTTATTTTTTTTGACAGCTAAATATGATGTCCAGGTAAGAGGAATTCAAGTGGGTCAGAGAATTTGAGGTCTCAGGTCAAAGAATGAGTGAGAAAAACCACAAAGCATCTTTTGGAAAGTGCAAAGTCTTTTTTTTTTTTAATAAATAAATTTTTATTTTAATGGGGTGACATCAATAAATCAGGGTACATATATTCAAAGAAAACATGTCCAGGTTATCTTGTCATTCAATTCTGTTGCATACCCATCACCTAAAGAGAGATTGTCCTCCGTCACCTTCTATCGAAAGTGCAAAGTCTTAATGAGTTTGTTCACCAAAACTCCTAAGAAATTGGAAAAGCCAATTCTAGGATCACTCAAGAAAACACAGGAGAGTTGTAAAAAAAGGTAGTAGAGTTGGAAATGTTGTTTCTCTGTAAGAAAGATGTTTCTGTAGGTGAAACCTCCGTTCAAAGTTATTAGGGGAATTGAGGGGTGTTCGAGCTGAATTGCTAACCTCGTGAGTGACATCGTCGGAGATCATTATGACCTTCAAAACACATTTCTTGAGTTCAATCTGACAAATTGAAATCTGGATTGAGTACGTGGTTTCTGAACTTGTAGCTTATTGTTGTTGATGACCTTACTATTTTGTGAAATATTTCATAGGCTCATTCTAAGAGAGTTAAGGAATATAAAAAGTACAATTAAGATCTCCAAATTTCACCACCTGGCAATAACAATCATTACATCAAGTGAACATTATTCTGAAACATCTTCCTCCTTTTCTTCCCTCCCCTTCCCTCTTTTTCTCTCCAGACATATATAAAAATAGAAAAGTGAGTGGGTTAGATGGAACAGATGATTATAATTAAGATATAATGCTATATATGTTATTTTAAATAAAGATTATAAATTCAACTTAAACTAAAATAATAATTTCCCAAGAGAAAATAGTTCCTAGAGCCCCTTCTAAGGCAGTGGTCCCCTAGAAGCATCAATGGACCAGCAATCACCTGGGAACTCGTATTTCAAACAAGGTCTCAGATGTCAGAAACACAACTACTAAGTCAGAAACCCTATGGATGGGCCCTGCAATCTGTATTTTAATAAGCCCTTTGAATGATTTTGGGCACACTAACATTTGAGACCTGCTGTTCTATTGATAAAAAAAAAATAGGTGGCGGAAACATTGACAGGCAAAAGTCATGCATGATTTTTCAACTGTGTTTCATGTTTATACAATACTGTTTCTCTTCTACGAGAAGTGAGAAACTTGCACATTTACGTCTTCTACTACTTTTTTCCTTGCTTCCTTTTTTTCTTAAATCATAGTATTTTATTTTTAATGGCCAGGATTTATAACATTTACTTCTATTTTGTACAATTCCTACAATTATTTAGTTCTAATTTTATATAAAAGAAATGAGTCCTTTTCACTATAGTTCCTCTAATCTTGAATTCTGTGTTTTGATTTAACTTTTTGTGGGTTTGACTTAATTATCTGGGAGGTTTTTTTTTTTTAAGGACTCTCAGGCATTCTGATCTCTTAACTATTTCAAGGTGAAAGGAAGTTTTTCTTTTCTTTATATTTGAAAGACATCTTGATTTTGCAAGATAGTCTCGGCTCAGGTTTCTTGAACTCAGAACTTTGTGGCTGTTGGTCATTAATTCTGTTATTACATTTTGCTGGGGAGAGTCTGAAGCCAAACTCTATTTTTTTGTCCTCATGACTTTCTTGTCTACTAAATATTTGAAGGCTTTTCTTTTAGCCTCAGAGTTCAATAACTTTAATGATGATTTCAATAATTGTCTCACAATTATTTATTTTCTTGAAACATTCTTTGTCCTTTTAGTTTATAGGTTGTTCTTCCTATTTCAAGGAAAATCTCTTCAATAACTTTTAAATACATTTTCAAATTCATTTCCTAATTTTGGATAAATAATTGCTTTATGTTGAGCCACAGTTCCCTCTCTCTCTCTCTCTCTCTCTCTCTCTCTCTCTGTTTTCAGTATCTGTTATCTTTCTGTATCATTTTAGGTTCTCAGGCTTTTTTTCTATGTTCACTGTGATTAAATCTTTCTTACACATCAGTAATTGTTTCCAGCTGTGTCTATTATATTCCTTGTTCCATAATGGGTTGTTTTTGTCTATGGCTTGTTTTCTTATCTTTGCAATCTCAATTTTCATTTCATCCTATGTTTCATTATCTTTGATTTGTGGTCTTCTTTTATTGATTTCATTTTTTATAGAAGCCCATAGAAAGAGGATAGCATGAAGTACTACTGCCAGAGAATTTTCTTCAATGTTAGCTTTTTGAGTAGTTTTTGGTGACTTCTGTCTTCTCTCGCACTTTCTTTTGCTTTCTTGCTTTTGCTGTCTTATACTCTTACTGGACTGTAGCATGTTCTCTGAATGCCCCACCATTTCTTTACATCTTCAGTACTTGTCTGGACAACCCCGCCCAGAGTTTCTACAGGTTCTAGTAATATGGATAGATGCTCCTGGACTTTTCCCACTCTATCAGTGACGTATGCATCATTCTCTTCTGAGCTACCTTACAGGGTGCACATCGTGGGTTCTACCCAGTTTTAAAAATAACCCAGAGCCCTGGGAAGGATTTGGAGAGATATGCTTAGGTTGAGTGTGGCCTTTGGAGAACTTAGCATTTCCCTTTCTTCTGAAGCTTTGTCAGATGTCCTGTATTACGACTCGTTGCACCCGGTTGAAGTTGCTCTCTCTTCTTGCGGAGGGAAGAGAAGCAGGGATGCCACCTTTCCTTAGATCTGTGCTCCAAATCAGTGCAGACTGTACTACTTAAGAGACATCATCCTGGTTGTTTCCGCTCTCTGTTTCTACTCACGTTTTTGTTTTGTTTTGTTTTTTTTCAATAACTGTTCTTACTCCTGCCAGTAGTAGAAACAAAACAGCATCTGGAGATTTGGCTCCTCATTTACAGTTCCAAGCCCAGACGTGAATCGTCATTCATCTGGGGTTCTCAGCACACCCTCCCTACACCTAAGAGCACATTTTTTTGGTCTTGTCCTGCTAAGTCTTATTATTGTTGGAGACAGTTAGATCTGGGCAGTTCTGACCATTTTGCCTTCCTTCTTCTTGTTTCTCTGAGCCAGGGATGTCCCAGTGGACTACTCGCATTTCCTCCCACCCTTCGGGGTTTCTGTGGCGATAGGCAGGGGGTTGAGGTTTTACAGCATCCCCCAACTGCTAACTGTGCCACCCTTGGGCTGGTAAAAATTATTTTGGATTTGTTGATTCCTTCTCTCTACCCCGGAAACTACCTCTCACCTACTGCCCTGGCTCAGCTGCCCTTTTTATAAGTTCTCATCAAAATGTTCGTTGTGGTGGTTTTTCCACTTTTAAAATAACTTGCTTTGGTTTTTATTATTGTAGTTATTTACTGAAGGAGGGAGATTCTGTTACCTGCCAGAGCACTTTTCTTTTAGGAATTATTAAATTTTTTAAATTGAATTTGGAGGTGCTCCTAGCTGGCTGTTTGTAGTAATAGTGATAGTTTATTGATATGTTGTTAAGTATGGGGATGGAGAATTTAAAGGGGAGTTAACACTTGTATACTTGATATAGTTCCCGGTGGGACTGCAAGTTCCATCAAGAAAAGCTTAATCTGCCTCTGGGGAATAGTTAAAAGAAACACAGTAAAAATGGCTTAAAATCAAGTAGGGCCATGGAAAAGGTATGAGCTTTGGAACCAAAGAGACCTCGGTTAAATTCAGTCTCAACCACACACATGTATGACATTGGCCAAGTGTTTTAACTGACTTAAGTTTCAGAATCCTCCTCTGTAAACAGGATTGATAACCCTTGTGTAGACTTATGGGGAGGATTCAATGAGGTGGCCTAATTAAAATATTGAGTCTGCCACCTGACACTGCTCAGGTGCCCGGAAACAGTAGTTTCTAGTTATCTTCATCCCTGTTGCCCCTCCCCCCAGTTCTTTCTGATCTGCAGACAGGGCCACCTGATCCGAGCTGATGGGGTAGGGACCACTTTGTTCGATGAGGGTGTGAGGCTGGAGCCTGACACATACCTGACTCCTCACAGATGCTTTTCCACATTGTGTCATGATCTCCTTTAACAAGGAGAGTATGAGGGGCAGTCAAATCCCGGGCAGGTGGTGACGGTTTCCCTTTCCTATCTATTCCTAGATAACGGGTCCTACGTTTCTTTAAAATTCAGTTGGTGTAAAATCCAGTCATTTAATGTGATGATATACTAAATTAATTGTTCTCCCAAGGAGGGCTTTGGACAAGGCCCAGCAAGGATTAATACATATTAATAAAAACGTAGGTGCAAAAGGCCAAGGTATTGATTTTAGATGATTTGCAGTTGGCATAAATTCCCTCTGTTGGACCCCAGTCACCCTGTGAAGGAAAGGGAATGTCAGGCAGAAAGCTGGACTGGCAGAGGCCCCAGGAAGGAGGGAGGGATGTGACTTGATTAGAACCTAATACTCTACGTGTCTGTCCTCTAGACTCTAGAGTCTAGAGAAGTGGCCTGAATGGGATGTGGCCGTGATCACCATTGCTGAGAAACTACAGTGTATGGAACATGGCTTAAAGTCACCCCACAAAAGGGCAAGGAAGTTGGGATATTTACTGACTAATTTCCGTTGCTGTTTGGTTGAGGGTTACTGTTGGGGCATTGTCTTGCTTGTATCTTGGCGTGCCCTTGCCAGGTGCACAAATGTAGGCAGCCACCTATGTGAATAGCTGCTGTCTTCAGGTGATCTCAGGTCTGGACAGAGGAGGCTTGGTGAGGGAAGGGGAGGGGAGGGGAGGGGAGGGGAGGGGAGGGAGACTACCAGTCGCATCTGCTATAGTAAATGAAACCCATAGTAAAATGATGCCACACACCTGAACTGTTCAGGTATTCTGAATCCACACTAAATGATCCCCCAAGTCTTGTGGATATCTCTGGAATCACCTAGTTCTTCCATCCTCCCTGTCACTGCTTATCTTTAAATCACCATCACCTTTCACTCAGGTCACTGCCACCATCCTAAATCAGCTCCCTGCCTCTGTATTTCTCACCTTCAATTAATTCAACTGCTAGAAGGAGTTTTCTAAAACTGGAAATAAAATATGCCGGTCTCTTTATAATTTTATAATCCTTCAAGTTTACATTTTCCACTCTCTGCCTCCCACCAGCCTCTTCAGCCCCTTCCTCCTCATGGTTATCATCGAACTAAATGTCAATGACTCAGCCAATCTCTCTTTTCTACCTCCAGCCTCACCTCGGACCCTCCCCCTGCCTGTCCCACCTCTCTCCCCAACCACTTTTACCTCTGGACTCTTATGCATACAATCCTTTTTTATACCTTTTCTTCCTCCCTCACTCTCATGTTTCTGGCCAACTCATACTGACTCTTTCAGTCTGAGCCTACGTGTTACCTCTTCAGGAAACTTTTCTATATTCCCTAGACCGTGTTAACTCCCCCAGCCTAATGCTGCCATAGCACCTCTATTATAATATCACCATGCTTTATTAGAGTGACCTGCTCATGCCCATTAAAATATCAGTCAATTTTTTCTACTTATATCTCCAGTGACTAGCAGAGTATCTGGCACATTGCAGGTACTGAGTAAATACTTAATGAATGAATGAGTAAACAATGTTCAACGCTTGCTTTTGATTCTGTGCCTCTATATTCACTGAAAGAAGTATTCAGGAAGAAGAAATGAATCAAATAAATCAACTTGCTATTTGTGGCAACACTAGTGTCTCTGTGATGCTAGTCCTTATTTTTTTATTTGTTTGTTTGTTTTCTTTTTTCCTATGGATGGGGAATATTTACCAAATAAAGATGGGTCTTGAAGTCCAACCATTTGCTATCTATTAAAAAAGCAAAGATATTATGGTAGGTTGAGTCACTTTCTACAAATCTGATGGGCTGAAGTAGCCCCTTAAATGACCTGACTGACATCTTTCTTTACCTTATTATGCTGATTTTAATTGTAACATTTGTTAACATTGGTAGGCAAGAGGTTGAAGAGTAAAATCTCTGATGTGCTAAAGCCAGAAAGAGTGCTTTGTGATCAGTATAGAAGGATCATGTTTCCGCTCAAGGCAGAGATTGGTTTTTATTTTGGATCTAATCAGAAAGTTACACTTTGTGTCCCTAAAGAGTAAAATGTCAACTGCATTTCTACTGATGCAGAACTGGTGAAGAATAGAGACTTCCAGTGAGAGAATGCAGGAACAGAAAGTTAGACCAAAGAGAAAAAAGGCATTCCCAAGGCAAGAAGCAACCAGCAGCTAGAGTTAGTAGAGCACATCTGAAGAACTGTTCTTAGAAATAGTTGATGAAGATGCTACATGTAAGATTTCAACTTTGAGTGATTAGTAGTCAAGAGGCTGAAAAGTTTCTGCCGGTCACATTAATGCAGCTCTGCTGTGAGGATTGTTCCATCACTGAATGATGTTGAGAAGAGGCTTGTCAGAACCTGTATGATGTGAGAAGATGGCATATCCTGACCAGGCCACGTCCAAGGAAATTTATTCGGCCATGCCCAACTAATGATTTCTGCAATTTCCAGGAGGTTGGCAATGTAACTGGAACTCGATAGTAGAAGAATATATTATGCATGCTGCAATTAGCCATATAGTGAATCAAGTGCAGGTCTTATCCTCTAGTGAGCATTCAGTAATACTCAAATAAGTCTTCAGTTATCTTCATAGAGTCAGGATACTTTTTATACATATATACAAGGTCTTAGTATTATCAAGATACTGAAGCCCCAAATGGCCAGAGCTACATAAGCAATTTCTTCTGTCCACTCTTACAGAATCCCAAATCAACTTCGGCTTACATATGAAATGAAGGGGAGAAGGAGTGATGTCAACAGGAGCTTAAGTTCTCATTGGGCAGAAGCTGCATCCTATTTCTACCCCACACAGGCCCAGCATATCTGGGTACAGAGCCTATGTTTTGTAAATTATTATGAATTCAATCATGAAAAAAAATATGCGCTGACAAATGCAGGGTCACTTTTAGCTGTACCCATGACTCTTTATTAGTGGCACTCCAATTTTTATTTAATTTGTCATTACTTCCCACATACAGCCCACTTATTTGGAGAGTGGAAGGCTTAAGTTATTGGCATATTGCATTATCCTGGCACCAGCATTGACTCTTAGCTGATCATGTGATTTCATGATCCAATCAGAACTAACCCTGGAAATTTTGCTTGGGATTTCTGGAGGGAATTGTTTTCTCACATCCTCTGGACTTGTAAATGTATAGTTTGAGCAGTCAGCTACTTTACAATCTGTTTGAGAAGCAAGACAGAGCAAGAGTCATTGGGTAAAACCACCTTTGATCATTAATTTTTAAAAATTCCTTTGCCTGTTGAGAACCAGCCAACCAGCAGGCTGGAAAAAGTAGGAGGGTCCTAATTCTCTGGCATCAATATTCTCTCTGAGTTTTGCAAGGAGTTAACTGGAGAATGTCTTGCTCTGCATATGGAGTCTTCCAACTACATGAGCCAATTGATCCCTGATCATTTAATCTAGTTTATGTTGATTTGTCTGTTACTTATTACCAAAAATATTCCAATTTTGTGCTCTTGTATAGCATACAAGGGTAAAGCATACATAAGAAAGAAAAATGACATTGATTTATTCATTCAATATATATTTATTGAGAGTCTACTATGTACAAAATTTCATTCTAGAGTTGGGTATACAATGGCAAGTAAAAGACAGTAAGTTAAGGGATACAGATAATTATAAAAGCAAATACAATACAGAGAGGTAAATGTTATAGTAGGGCAAGTACAAGCTACTTGTGGGCACATATTAAGATCATATTATTTTCTTTGGGAGATTCAGAGCAGCACTTCCCAGCAGGAGGGAAATTTCTTTTAAGACTTAAAAAATTAGCCAAAATGTGTGCATGTGTACACACACACACACACACACACACACACACACTTATAAAGGGAATTCTCAGCAGAGGAACCAGCTTGTGAAGGTGCTTGGACATAAGAGTTGAAAGACCTGAAAAAAATTCAGTCTGGCTAAAGCACAGATAGCAAGGAGCTGGAGAGGGTCCTAGCATGAGATTAAGCAAGAAGAGTAGAAAGGACTGGCTCATGCGGGACCTACCAGGCTATGGTAAGGGGTTCAGAGCAATAGGGAGGTACTGAGGGCATGAAGCATAGGAATGGCATGATCTAATTCACTATGTGGTTGATCCAAAGAAAGACTGGAAGTAAATGAACAGAGAAATGACAAATTCAACACCCAAAAAGGAAGTTACCCAAATGCATGAGTTAGCAGAATGGGGTTGTGAGAGATTAATTAAACTACTATTATACAGGTTTTAACAGATAGAAAAAGTTAGAGTGAGCCCAGGAGATAAAAGGGAAAGGTTTGGAAAGAGCTATTGAACAAAGGAGGGAGGGAAGTGCAGGGCAGAACCTCGTGGGGAGGAAGGAAAGAAGTGCTGAGTGTTTATCCCCAGAGTGACCTCGCTTTTAAGGGAGAAACAAATCAGTTTGTCAAAAGCAAACCAATTTTCATTGTGAGATAATTACAGATTTACACCAGATGAACACGTTTAATTTAGACTGTTATTGAAGTTAAAAAATAGCTTTCTCTTACCTAACTCATTCTCTCCATTGAATAGATGATTATTATTTTTAAAAACATATCCATGTCACACATGTTGCACTGTAGCTAGAAGAGAGCTGAGAAAGTTACTGTAGTTTTACCACATTAACTAGCTGTGACCTTTGGTTGTGTTTGTTTTTCTTTTTGTTTGTATTCTATGGACAAGGCTTGTAGTAGAAAAAGTAGAGACCTTAGATTTATTTAGTCCTTGGATTGAATCTTTTTTTTTTTTTTTCTGAAGCTGGAAACGGGGAGAGACAGTCAGACAGACTCCCACATGCGCCCGACTGGGATCCACCGGCACGCCCACCAGGGGCGAAGCTCTGCCCACCAGGGGGCAATGCTCTGCCTCTCCGGGGCATCGCTCTGCCGTGACCAGAGCCACTCCAGTGCCTGGGGCAGAGGCCAAGGAGCCATCCCCAGCGCCCGGGCCATCTCTGCTCCAATGGAGCCTTGGCTGCAGGAGGGGAAGAGAGAGACAGAGAGGAAGGAGGGGGTGGGGGGGGGAGAAGCAAATGGGCACTTCTCCTATGTGCCCTGGCCGGGAATTGAACCCGGGTCCCCCGCACGCCAGGCCGACGCTCTACCGCTGAGCCAACCGGCCAGAGCCCTTGGATTGAATCTTGACTTAAGAAAATTACTTAATTTCTCTGTGCCCCAATTTATTTATATCTTAAAAAGAAATAGGACGATCATCTTGTATCAATGCACTATTGATGTACAGTGATCTATCATCTATCATAAGGGTTGGGTTCCAGAATGCCCTGTAATAGGTGAAAATCCATGAAATAGCAACCTTATGTTTATTTTATTATTTATATATATTTAAGGCTTTATAAACCTTCTCCACACTGTTATTAAGCTTTCCCACAATCTTATAAACACTTCCTATGCTCTTAAACACTTTCTATACTCTAAAACTTATAATTTTAACAACATATAAAAATCTATATGGGTACACACCGGTGAATATACTACAACTTGAATGATGAAGATGATGATGAATTAGCTTATTTTAAAATAATGCTTATTTTTTAAAATGCTTACTTTACCACAAAATAATTAAAATAATAAATATATAAAAATACCTATATACTGCAAAATCCCACGATATAGTGAAAAATCCATGATACAAAATTAGATATATACAATTAAAAAATCTGCGATACAGTGAGACCGTAAAAAGTGAACCATGATATGGCGAGGGACCACTGTATAACAAACCACTGCCAAGACTCAGTGGTTTAAAACAACAAGCAGTTATTAGCTCACAATTTTGCCCAGGTACATCTGTCTCTGGTATGGCTTATTCATGTGCTAATAGTCAATTGAAGGTTGGCTGGGGGCTGGTTTGCTGATCTTGCCTGGGTTGCGTCACATATCTGGGTTTTGGTTACACTGGTTTATCTTTGTCCCATCTCTCACTCATCCTCTAATAAGAGTCTGGGTGTGTTCTGCGGGTGGCTGGGTGGAAATGTGCCAGATCTCTTAAAAGTCTAGGCTCACCTTGATAACATTATACTGAGTGAAATTAATAAATCAGAAAAAAAACTAAGAACTATATGATTCCATACATAGGTGGAACATAAAAATAAGACTCAGAGACATGGACAAGAGTGTGGTGGTTCCAGGATTGGGGGGGGGGGAGGAGAGAGACGGGGTTGGGGGAGGGGAGGGACACAAAGAAAACCAGTTAGAAGGTGACGGAAGATAACTGGACTTTGGGTGATGGGAATGCAGCATAATCAAATGTCAAAACAACCTAAAGATGTTTTCTTTGAACATATGTACCCTTATTTATCAATGTCACCCCATTAAAATTAATAATAAAAATTTTTTAAAAAAAAAAGTCTAGGCTCAGAACTGGTACAACATACTTCTGCTGCTTTTTATTGGCTGAAGCAAGTCACAAAGCCAGCCCAGATTCAAGAGGGTGGGGAAACAGACTTCCCTACTGAGCGAGAAGAGCAGCAGAGGCACATTGCAAAGGGCTATGGATACAGATTAGTGACCATTTTTGGAATCCCCCACACTGTTACCCTGCACTACTGGGAGAAATTGATGAAAACATACCCAGAGGGGCCTAGTACAGTGCCTGGCACACAGATACTTAATACCTGTGTTGTTAATGTCTCCTTTCCGATAAACACCCACCAGCAAGATCAGACACCAATGTAGACCATTGGCTGCACACTGCTAGAGGAGGAGGCGATAGCAACAGAATAGATGAACTTTTTAATGCATGCCTCAGCATTACCTACATCTGTCCCAACAGGCACGTGTTTTTTTAAAAAGATTTTCAAAAGAACAAAATTACAGGCCTTGCTTTCAGAAAGAGTAGACAGTGTGGTCTCTCTTTCTTGCTCTTTTTCCTTTCCCCCAAGAATACCCTCAGAATGACAGGACTTCACCTTCTCTCTCTAGAGGAACAATGAGTTATTTTGGTCTGCCTTTAATCACGGTGATTCACTTTCAAGGCAGCGCTGCTGGAAAAACGCAGAAAGCAGAGTTGCAATCAGAAAAAAGACTATGTGAAAATGGCATACTCTGACTTTCTGTGTTTATTTCCCAGGAGGTATATATATATTTTTTAAATTAAAAATTAAAAAAAAAAAATCCGCTGCCTGTTGAGAACCAGCCAGCCAGCAGGCTGAGAAAGGTGGGCAGGTCCTAATGATCTGGCATCAATATTCTCTCTGAATTTTGCAAGGAGTTTACTGGAGAATGTCTTCCTATGGAATTTACTAACGAAACGTTTGACTTAAAGATACCAAGTAAATGGCCTTCACCTCGATGAGTCTAACTTTCTCCTAAGGAAAGGAGTGGAAAAATGGGTGTTTTTTAAAAATAAACTTTTAATTTGGGATCATTTTAGATTGAATGGGAAAGTTGTAAAGATAGGACAGAGAATTTCCATATACTTCCCACTCATTTTTCTCCTAATGTTAATAGATTATACTACCACGGATTAGTAGTCAAACTAATAAACCAACACTATTAAGTAAGTGAATTCCACACATTATTTGATTTCACCAGTTTTTCCATTAATGTTCTTTTTCTGTTTCGAAATCCAAACTAGGGCACCACCTTGTGTTTATTGTCATGTCGCAATACCCTCTTTTTTTTTCAGGGTGCTGACAGTTTTGAGAAGTACTGGTGTGATGTTTTATAGAACGTTCCTTAATTTATGTTTGTTTGGCGTTTGGCTCATGATATTAAACTGACATTATGGATTTTTTTAAGGAACACCTCAGAGATGCCCTTCTTGGTATTCTTGTCACTTCATCTCAGGGGTCCAAAATATAAAAAGCATGTCCATGGAAGCCTTGTGTACAGCATGAGAAACTGTCAGCAAATGCTCAGAAACAGGGGTTGAGTTTAGCATGTTTTGTTACATTCATAATGGGAATACTGCATAGCCATTATAAATTATGATGAAAGTTAATATATTTAGACACAAAGAAGCAGGCTGCAAAGCAGGATATATAGTAAGATTTCATGTAATAATTAAAAATATCCTTATATATACATGGTTTAAAAACTCTGCACACTGCCTCACAACAACATTATGAAGAAGACGCTTTTGTCCCAGAACCTTCCCTGAGGGCCCTATGGCCAGCCCTCGACTGTTAGAGCAGTGGTCAGAGTCCATTGTCTTACAGAGGCTGATTCTGTGATTCTTCCTGGGACAGCCCATACACATCAGAAAGATATCTCCCACCAGGAGCAGTACATGTTTGCTAAAGACACGTCCTACTACTGGGGCTAATGTCCCCTAGATTAACTGCAAGGAGTAAACTTGGTAACATATAATCATCTAACATAGATAAAAGTATTTGACCCAAAAGGTAACTATGCATGCTGCCTAACCCTGAAGAATCATCAAGAAAGCAGAAGTGATGGGAAGAAATGGGTCGAATGAAGGAGGGGATTCTGCTGAGGCACATCCTGACCTTTCCTTAAATCTCTTTTGTGGACACATGGACCCGCTCTTTCAGAAATAACCCTCTGCATGCTGGTTGCCTGAGCCTACAGCCCAGAGGCCTTCCTTTCTATCGATATCAATGGGAGCTGATCTTGTCTTTAGTCTTTGGGATGGAAGTAAACTCCTAACTAGGAGGCTCCAGTGGGTTAGCCTCCTGTCTAGGGTTCATTTTCTGTTCTTTGCTTTACACTGAACTACGTGAATGAGGATCCCAGGACTTAAGGTGCTATTTGATGCAGGCTAGATGCTCAAACTGGGTCTAATGAATGAAACGAATAAGACAAGTCTTCTGATTATTGAAGTCTCTATATTTTTTTCATACTTCCTTCCTATTTTCCCCTTTTTAAGGAGTCTGGTGTGGGATAACTGCCTCATCTTTTCCTGTTCAACTCTTAAAACTGACCAGTGAGAATTGGAAAACTTTTGCACCTCTGGGCCGTTGTATTTGTTGTTTCTCCCTCTCTGGAAGCTCTTCCCTCTGATCCATGTTGGCCTATTTTTAACCTTTTAGTTCTCAACTTAAATGCTTTCTCCTAAAGAGGTATGTCCCAGGCACTCCCTCATTTCATTGCCCTTTTAATTTCTTTCATGGTTTATTATGATTGAGAGTTATTCTTTCTTTTTCTTTATTCTCTCTCTCAGTCCCCCTTCTCTTTGACTCCCAACCTTCATCTCTCTTTCTTTATGTTCTCTCTCTCTCTCTCGACTTCATGATAACTCCATGATGGCTTAGAACTGACCTGTCTGCTCCATCACTGTATCCCTTACCCTAACCCCAGAGAAGTACTCAGCAAATATCTATTGAACGCAGCGGAAAGATACCTCCTTCATTTCCCTAATGCGAGTCTTTTCCTCACCAATCCCTCCTCAGTTTAACACTAAAATCTGATCTTCAGATAGCCTGCTCAAAATTCTTCAGTGTCTTTGCCATGACCTCCAGCTGATGTTCCAAATGTTTGAAGTTCACTGAACAGATCTCAAAACACACTTCTTAGGTTGCTCTTGGCTCACAAGTACTTTTATTTACTTTTTACCAAGAAAGGATGTGTTCAAGTGACAAAAACCTCATAAGAAATGGATAACAAGAAGGTGGGGACTAATTACATGAAAAGATAAAGGAAAAGATCATCTCAAAACATTACTTCGGTGATAAAAAAAAACTTCTTGATTTTTCTCAATTTGCCATGGATTAAGGAAAATTCTGGAACCTTCCTTAAGATTTGGGAACAAGTGACTCATGGAATAAAATCGAATCTCCTTAAGTCTTACAAGGCCCTTTGTACCCTGTGCCTCTGCCTGCTTGTTTGCTTCAGCGCATGCTCCTCCCCACCCCCCTTTACTTTGCACCGGATACAGCAGGTTGCTCTGTTACTCGAAGTTTCTTGATCAGGCCATAGCTGCTCTGGACTTGGTCTATGTTGTTTCCTTGTTTGGAAAGCCTTTTGCTCTAACCTGCTGGTCAATTTCTATAGCTTATGAAAATAAAGATAAATACTACCATTCTTTTCAGCAGCAGGAAAAGATGATTAAGCCTGTGAAACAAGGGGTGCAGAGGATGGGATGAGAGCCTTGAAATAAGCAAGACTGGGATGAAACTCACTCACCAGGGGGATTTCATTATGTAGTTGTAGCCAGAGCCAAGCAGGCCTGGATTTAAACCTCATCTCTATCATTAACTAGCTAGACAGATTTTGACAATATACTTAATCTCTCACGGCTTTAGTTTGTTGTCTGCAAAACAAAAAGGGAATAGTTACCTTATTGGGTTGTCAGGAGAGTTAAATATGACAAGGTTAAATCAATTGGCCAAGTCGCTAGCACATAAGACAGGCTCAGATATTATTTTCCTTTTCTCTCCATACCCACCAACCTCTTCTCCAGGAAAATGCAAAGCTGCTCTTCAGCCAGAGTATAAGATAGAAGATAATTCTTTTGGGCACAGTTAATGCCCCACCTCCCCTACTACTTTTGGCCTATTTGCATATTTAATTGAATGATTAATAATTATCTCTTTGTTGGTATACACATTGTTTTGTTTCCTTTTGCCAGGATCTTGTCCCCAATTCTGTCTAAAGTAAAGGAAATTGGAAAGAAGCTTGTTTATCCACAGCTATTAATAAAAAAAATCGTCCAGGTAACTTTCCGAAGGCCTATCAGTTAGAAATAATACATGGCAATTGGTAACAAAAAGTTGAAAACAATGGCTTGAATGAAGTGGTGGCTTTATTTTTCTCATAATAACATGCTTGCCTTCCTGATATCTAGACCCAAGTTCCTTTATCTTTCTGCTAATCCTGCCTTAGCTAATGAGTGCTGCTTCAGGTCACACGAGAGCTGACCCACCTTCACTTCAAGAGGAAAGAATGGAGAGGGAAGGGGACAGAGGTACAGGCCAGCTGAGTTAGATCTCCCTCCCTTTTAAGACTGTCACGAGCCTGACCTGTGGTGGCGCAGTGGATAAAGCGTCAACCTGGAAACGCTGAGGTTGCTGGTTCAAAACCCTGGGCTTGTCTGGTCAAGGCACATATGGAAGTTGATGCTTCCTGTTCCTCCCCCCTCTCCCTTCTCTATAATAAATAAATAAAATCTTAAAAAAAAAATAAAAGAAAAGACTGTCACGGAAACTGTCCTCTAACCCCCACTGACATCTCACTGGCTAGACCAGCCCGTACTGCAGAACTTTCTGTGATGCTGGAAATGGTCTGTATATCAACTATCCAAGATGGTAGTTACTAGTTGCTTGTGACTGTGAGCATTTAAAATGTGGCTAGTTGTTACTGGGGCAATACATTTTAAATTTTACTTAATTTCAATAAATTTACATTTAAGTAGCTACATGTGCCAAGGGGCTACCATATAGGACAGTGCGGGGTTAGATCCTTGTCACTTGACAACGCCATCTGCAAGCCAGGCTGGAAAGTGTGGGTTTGGGGCTGAGCCCATTGCTACCTCCCACAAAACGATGCTTTTCTCAATAAGGAAAAACAAACAGAAATGAATATAGGCGAGGTGAATAGCAGTCTCTGCCACACGGTGTGAATGGCATGCTAACATTACTTACACCCGCAGGGATGGAGTCTTCATGAGGTGATCACAAACACAAGGAGCGGTGCGGCTGGGCAGACATTACGTAGATGAAAACCAGAATCCCAGAGATGAAGTTCAATTCAAAAGACGTCTTTTTCACAACGAGGAAACTGAGGCTCAAAGGAGTGACCGAGAAGCCTAATTAAGAGAAAAATGGAATAATGTGTGCTAAAATAATAGAGTTAATTTTGTGTCCTTTAAAATGTCACCCATGGTGCAATGTAAAATCTCAGAAAGAAAATGCCCTTTGCCCATGGTTTTTAAAAACACAATGAAGAAAAGCTAAAGGGGTTTTGATGCCACCTATCGGTAAGCAAAAGTATAACACACCCCTTCCTGGCATAGCTTGTGAATGGATGTTTTAGAGACACCAGAGGGCATATAGGGTCCCCACAGAGAAGAATGACAGACAATGAAAGGTGTGACACCTGCATTGGCTTGGAACCTGTGTACTAGTTCTTTCTCGACTCAGCATCTTAGAAGGACTTTCTTAGAGCACTCTTCTCTGCTTTCCAGTAATACAACCCATCTCAGGTGTGTACAGGAACACCAGAAGAAGATATATCAGTCAATCCTCAAAATCACATGAAGCAGGGGGAAAAAAAAATAAAAACACAACACATTTTTAAAGCTATAAATACCCTAGGGGGAAATTCAAGGCTCTTATTTGATCCAAAGTCTCAAAAATAAATTCTGTTATTTATAGCAGTCCTCTCCACCAGTTGAGTGTGTAACTGTCCTACAGCTTGAAAGAAAGAAAGAAAACAGAAATTCAATTTCAAAACAAAATGCTCATCCTGACTCATTCAGGGACGGATCCAAGGTTTTTAATGCAGGGCACCGACTCTGCCTGTTTTTTTTCCCCTTGATCATCTGCTACCCTTAAAAAATGGTATCAACTGCCTTGGTAGGAATCCACATTTCTGCGCTTTTGTCCCTTGGTTCCATTCCAGCATGTCACTTGTCACACTGACGGGTGAGGTGTCTTTCATATTGGCATAGGACAGCAAGCGGATGCCTCCCCTTATGTTAGTAAACGGAGACCCAGCTAGTGAGTCTACCCAGCGCTGGAGCCTCCTTTGCGGCTTGGGAACACCAGCGGCACCCTGGCTCAAGATAATTGTGACTATGGCTGTAGAGCCCAGCAGCTCCGAATCCACCAAAAGGAGAAGTGGAAGGAGGTGAGTGTTACAGATGAGGGGATCTTGATGTCATAAATGTTGAAGGGACTCTGGCTGGTGAGCAACTTGCTGTGGGTGCAGTGATTGTGATCATAGTTCATTAGCTGATTAGATATATATCTTCATTTGTAGAGATGATGGTTTCATGGGAGAGGAGGGAGTAAATTCTGCTAGATGTACCCTGTAAAGAACCTCATTGAATTTACCTTCAGTGTCATGCCTTGGGAAAAATATCTTGGTTTCCGGCATAAAGCTGCACTTGTGTTCTGCACACCGGCTTGCAGGCAACTGCTAGTTTCTAATTAGGGAGCTGAAGGCTGCTGGCAGAAGAAACCATGTTTGTCAGAAGTTGTGGCGTTGCATTTAGTTTGTGTGCCCATGTTTTTAACACGGGGGACCAAAGGGTCTTCCCTACGGGTTCTGACTCTATTACTTCTGTTCTCAGGTTCATGTCCAGTCATTCGGAGTTGACCCTTCCGAGACGGCTTCAATTAGTACTCCGGGTTCTCCCATTAACTAGTTGTGTTCCCTGGTGTGATTATCCTGACAACCTAAACTCCATTTTATTTCGTAGCTCTAATAAAGCCTACTCAGGTACGTCGTTAAGAAAATGAAATAGGATGGTCTGCAGAGTTCTGACCAGATGCCTGGAAATGGTACATGCTTAGTCCATCTCAATCCCTTTTCTCTTCCCTATAAAATAAAATGTTTGTGTTAAATGATCTGTAAGGTATTTTAAAAGATTTAATTTAACAAATGTTTGTTGACTACCTGCTAAGTGACACACACAGTACTGGGGTGACAGTCATGAACAAGACAATGAAATGAACTGTCACCTGCCTTCGTGGGACTTAAGTTTCAGAGGACACAGGCAACACACAGGAGATGTACAATGACTCTCCATTCTCTGCTCTTCTTTGTAAATTCAATCGGCTGAAACTTGAAGTTTCTCTTTGGGGCTACTTTTTTTTTTTTTTTTTTTTTTTGTATTTTTCTGAAGCTGGAAACGGGGAGAGACAGTCAGACAGACTCCCGCATGCGCCCGACCGGGATCCACCCGGCATGCCCACCAGGGGCGAAGCTCTGCCCACCAGGGGGCGATGCTCTGTCCATCCGGGGCATCCCTCTGCCGTGACCAGAGCCACTCTAGCGCCTGGGGCAGAGGCCAAGGAACCATCCCCAGCGCCCGGGCCATCTTTGCTCCAATGGAGCCTTGGCTGCGGGAGGGGAAGAGAGAGACAGAGAGGAAAGGGGGGGGGGTGGAGAAGCAAATGGGCACTTCTCCTATGTGCCCTGGCCGGGAATCGAACCCGGGTCCCCCGCACGCCAGGCCGACGCTCTACCGCTGAGCCAACCGGCCAGGGCACTACTTCTTAATTAAGCCTGGAAGAAATATTTTCTGACTTAATATTTTTATATTTAGTAAACATATGCTGACTTTGCCCAGAATCTACCCCCCTTTCTTGGTAGAGAGACCCTGAATTCCCTTTGGGGAAACTTCCTTGTGTTTCACTCTCAATGTGAATCAGGTGGGGCTCCACCCTGGTTCCCTGGAGGGTGTAGAACATGCTGAATGCTCCCTGACATTGTGAAAGAACTGGCCCGTCAGTGCAATCCCAGATCCCAAGGCCACAGTGATTGGCATGGGCTTAACCCCATGATCCAAGTTTTTCCAATTAAAGCAAATAAAAGGAGCTTCAGGATATAGACAAGCTCCCTTAAGATCCTTTCTAGGGATCATGTTTAATGGTATTCTACTACAGAAGGTCTTGAGAGGTGACTTGGGAAAAGAAACATGTCACTGTATTTCCTTCTGAAGGCTTTTCTTCTTCCTCTCAAATATCTCCCTAACTGCCACTACAGAAACCATGAGTGGGGCGCCGGCCCCTCATCCTATTATTTCTCCTTCGCTGACTTTGAAATTGAGAGCTCTGTAGTTGGTGAAGGGCTCTTGACTGATAACCTCTGTACGTGTGAGAGAGTCTTGTTCAACAGTGCCTTAAGAGGATGGCTTGAAGACCCTCTGACATCCCTATATACCTATATACCTCTATCTGTGTTAGATTGTGACATCCTCCATGTCATCTCAGTGTCAGAGTCTTTTCTAAACCCCGTGGATTCTGAGGAACAACTTGTGATTTTGATGATACCTATAGGCTGAGTTGTCTAGTTTATCTTCTGTTGCAGAAATAGTCAGACACAATAATGTTACCACATTGCTCATTAGCCTGAATTTGACTAAGTGTGGAACAGGATAGCTACACTTTCTAAAGTGCTTCATAATACGAGGCAGTGGCTCCCCCTTCCCAAAGACAACATGCTAATGTCTATTTTTAAAAATAGGTATCCCTAAGCCTTTCTTTCTTATTTGTGAGGTAAATGTATTTAGGAAGACATTTATAGGATGACCAAAAGCCTGGTTGTCCATTTATTTATTCATGTATTTACTGAAAAAATGATGATCGGATTCCCACTACATACGGAGATGAGAGATTTCTTCACCACTTTTGGTGGGAGTTGAGCATGCATCCAAGAAGTTTCCTTGAATATGTGCAAAAAAAAAGTGTCAATCCCATCCCCTTGCAGATATTACCGCTTTACCCCCAAGTGGAGATGAAATCCAAGCACTGGGAGAATTGAATTTAATGTCCCTAGGAGCCCGGTGTGAGCGACCTAGCTGAGCAGGAAGCCTGGACTGCGAGCGCGGCAGGACCACCGTGCGAGCCGCCCGCCCAGCCCGGGGCGGGGCCGCGGACTCGCCTCCCCGGGGCAAAGCTCGTGTCCGCCGGAACCCCCCAGGGGGCGCTCGCGCGGAGGATTCCGAACTCGTATCTGGCGGCTTGCTGGGCGCATGGGTTTCGTCAGAAGGTGGAAATCTGAGAAGCTGCCATCTCCCTGCCACCCTCTCGCTTCTCCTACTCTTCCTTCCTTCCTCCTTGGCTCCTCTCCGCTCCCTCCCTCCCTTCCTCCGGTACCTTCCACTTTACTCTCTGAGTTCACTGAGAGCCGAGCTGCTACCGCCAACATTTCCACCTTTCCCCAGCCCCCATCACCAAGAATGGAGCCAGGGTTTCCGGAGAGACCAAACTCTCCTCCCAGCATCTCTTCCATCCGCTGTTTTTAAACTAGCCCTAGAGGACCAGGGAGGAGGGAAGTCCGACCCCCGGTATACTACTACTCAACTACACCAACCACCTCCAGCCCAGAGCCGGATTTCGCACCCCAGGGGTGGGACATACCTGTCCCGGGCTGAATTCTCTTGCTGCTCCTCGAGGTTGGCACACCCAGGTAAGTAAATGCCAACTCTGCATTCCTGTGTTCTCGGGGCGCTGGGATTGCAAAGTGTGTTGGGGCTGCTGCGTAGCAAGACCAACTTTTGAGATGCACTGGTTTTCGCTCGGATCCGCTTGTTTATCACTGTTGTTGTTGTTTTGAGAATCGGCCGCAAGCATGGATTTTCAGGCAAGGATACTTTGATTCCCCGCACTTCGCCTTCTGACATCCGCCTTGCTCGCTCAGGTAGGGTGGGGCGCGTGGGGTGGGGAGGCAGCGGCGGAGGGGGACCGCCGTGCACTCGCGGAGTGGCCGGTCCTGCAGGTCCTGTCGTGGGGAGGGCAGTGACGCTGTTCACCTGCGGAGGAGAAGGGGAGCCGAGTTCTGGCTGAAGTTGCAGCTTTGCTTTTGACGGCGAGGAAGCTCTGGGGACTCGTCCCGGTCTCCGATTGCTTCACCTAGCAGCGGTGGGATTCAGCCTCTCAGCCTCGGCTCCAGCTGCCTTACAGCAATACCCAGTTGCTCCCGGGGCGATCGGGCTGAAACCTAATCAATAGGTTGGCAAGTCCCTTGGTTCATCCAAGTTCTTCAGCACTCCTTCCTCTGTTAAGTAAAGTAGCCAGGGCGAGAAGGGGACCGGGAACAGGGCTGGAGGGACTACTGAAACGCTGCCCACAGCTCACTAAAGAGATGGATCCCAGACGCCCGAGGATTGTTAGGGCGGAATCGAGAGAGACAATTAGGAGGTAGTCCACGCCAACTCAAGTGGTATTGATGACCATCCGGTGGGGAGAAGGTGAAGCCTGAGGGATATTGGTAGGAAGATGAAGGAAGTGGGTGGCTTCAAGGCTGTGGTATTGATCCTACCCTCCAGATCCGACCGCGTCCTCCCCCCTGCCCTCCCCCCCGCGGCCCTGCAGGACCTGCTTCCAGTCCCCGGGCTCACCAGTCTCCTGGAGAAATCGCAGGCTGCAGAGATGGTGGTCCCTGGGCACTTGCCTGTGACAGGTATGCTAGGGTGGGGTCCGGAGTGCCTAGGGGACACTTTGCAAGAGATACAGCAGGGAGAATTCCCTCCTCGTCCTGCCCCAGCTGACCCCCTAATGCCATAGGATTTCAGTGCCATTTGGGAGAGTCTTTGCTCCTTTACACCTGTGTTTAAAGCTGTGAAAAATCAACTCTTCACCCGCTTCCTGCTTGGCCAGGAATTTTTAAAGCATTGTCCTGGTTGTTCTTGGCTCACTTGGTCTTCTGTTTCCGAAATAGCATTTTTAAAGCTGTCCTAGGTACTGAAAAGAGTTCTCCTGAAACTGACACTCAACCCTGCTCTTATGGAAAAACTACTTTAACTTCAAATGAAATACTCTTTTTTCCCCATTCCTTCTTTCTACTGCCCTCTTAGCAATCCCTACTCTCAAACAACACCTGCCCCCAAGAAAACCCCCAACTTTTCTGGGTTTGAATCCATGGAGATATTTAGTATACACTGGTTAAGACTGCATAGCACATCCCCCAAGAGCCAGAGAGAACCACTGACTTTCCTTATTTCATTTTACTCCCTTTAAGTTTAAGAAGGTCCTGTTTCTTTTTATTAGCCTGTGGGCAAGACACACCTCAGGATGACTATGGTAACATCTGATGGTTTCATTTCTCTTACTGAGATGCTACTTCTTGGTTACATTCGATTTAGTGGCCTGCCCCTTTTTAAAGAAATACCGACAAAGTCACTCTAGCAGATCAGAGGTCTGGGCTCAGAGTAGGTCAAAGGTACTCACCTGTGGGGTGTGGATAAAAATAGGATCAGCTAATAACAGCTAGGACACCTGTGCTAACACTGGATACCCCTAAAGGCCAGCCTCTCCTCATTTGTCTCTGATGGGAAGGTTCTGATGGTTTCACAGTATCAAACTCAAAATTAGGTGATTTCCCCTGGTCATTACATAAAAGGAAGTGTCAGTTCATCATAGCAGGAGTGGATGTTGAATCCTGGGCAGTTTTGAATGGTTGGATGGGAGAAGCTTGCCTCTAATGGTCTACTCATGTGTTATCACGTGAAAGCTGTTACTGCCACCACCTGAACCTCTCTCCTTTGAGTGGTCAGCCTCCTTTTTATTCTCACAGCCTACTTGGGAGCAGGCACAGATGGTGTCCAGTGTGCTTCCCGGCATGGGACCACGACTTTACTAGAGCTTCTAAATATTTCTTTTATAATAGTTGTCCTGAGGTTTTGAGGTTTGTTTGTTTTTTGTTTGTTTGTTTTGTTTTTTCTTGAGCTTGAAGACTTCTTTCTAGCTCCAGCTATCTGGTAGCAACAGGGCATTTTGCTTGATTCATTGGTTTGTCTTAAAGGGACCCTGCTTTTTAGAGGTTTTAATTAAAGTGTTTTGTATCAGTGTTTCTTAATCTGCTTGTGGATATTTTTTATTTGAAAAATCCCTTATTTCAGTAGGTAGGAAGCAAAGCTGTTACCTGTTTCCAGAGAAGTTTTATGCTGTATTCCAGCAAATAGAAGCTTTGATTGTTCCCATCTTCAGATTGAGTCCACCATCATGACTGAAAACCTTAAGATTATAGTGACAGTTAGAAATAATTTGGGAGAAACAATGGGTTAATGGTGGAGTCTTTATTTTCATCTCTCTGCATTGGAATCTTTTGGAACCCAGTGGAATGGTTTGCGCCATATCTTTCGCTGTCTTCATTTTACAAGTTCCCTGTAACACTCTGGACCATTATGGCCACCTTTATTCACATAAATAAAGGATTTTTCCATTTGGAGGTGAGCAGCTCATGTTGTATGTAATCAATGTCACACCCTGTCACAGGGATCAGAATCCCAAACATAGAATGAGAAGGGTACTCAACTTGGCTGATTGGGAGAAAGTCTACACTAGTTGGGAAAGTCACTTCATGAGTCTTTGTAGTCCCCCCCCCCCCCAGATTTATTGATTTTAGAAATGGGAGAGAGAGAGAAAGACAAAGAGAGGAAGAGAAAGAGAGAAAGGCGGTGGGAGAGGAGTGGGTATAAGCCTTGACCCGGCAAGCCCAGGGTTTCGAACTGGAAACCTCAGTGTTCCAGGTCGATGCTTTATCCACTGTGCCACCACAGGTCAGGCTGACTCTTTGTAGTTTTTAATCAGAGATGTAGCCTGAAGATCTGTATTTCATGCATTTTGAAGAGGAAAAGGGCTAAATTTTTTCCCTATATTTGATCTTTCTATTTTTATCTTGTTAATATATATTATATATTCTTTAAAAAACCACAGAGCCCTTTTGGATGCATGTGGTAACCCTAAGTCATATTCCTTGGCAACGGTAGTCAGTATGTTAGAGGCACAAAATATCAAGACAGAAAAATTTAAAAGCATTTAAAAATGTCACATGGTTCAAGACCTTCCTATAGTGCATTAGAACTGACCTTGCAGCATAGGATAATAGAGTTGCATTTGACTACCTTATACCTTTCTCCTGATTGAATGTAGATGGTAAAGAACAGATTACATAACTTTAATGCTTTTTAGGATATCCTAAAAATTCTGTAATCTTTTTTTTTGAGGCAAGCATGTTATAAAAATTAAAGGGTAAGAGTTACAAATCAATTATTTTTTGGATAAGGTGTTTATGTGAAGGTCGGTGGTAGGTCCAAAATCAAGATTAATAAATGGGTCAGGCAAGATGTTCTGTCTTCTCCCTGTTACTCAAAATAGACAAAATACACTAAGCTTTCAATTAGCATGAAATTAAACCAGAGGATATCTGCTCTGATAAAACTTGTGACTTCACAATACTTTCGGTCTTCCCTCTACTAGAAGCTTCATTTATGTGGGAACTTTTTGTCTACTCCCCGAACTACTAAATATATATGATGTATAGTATGTTTTCTGTAAGTTGGCAAATCCGAGGAAGTCATTTATTTGACTCGGTATTCTTGGGAAAGAAAGCCTCTTGAGGACCGCTAGCTTTTAGCTCCGTAAATATTGAAGTCCTGAAGGCAAGTCTTAAAAAGCTGAAAGTGATCAGGATGACTTATTTGGGAAGGTTTATTCCAGTCCTGTGATTTTAGTACCCTCCTAGGGGTGGGAGAGCGCATCTAAGCTGGCCTGTGATGCCCTCCTCTCTCGACTGTGAATCACGACTTTATCACTTTGAGTTTGTGACTCTCAGAACTGGAAGAGAACTTTGGGATAATCTATTGACTCTAGCTGTTTAATTTGACAGATGTGGAAACTGAACTTCCGGGAGGTGATTTGCTCAAGACCAGGGGCCTCATTCAGCAACCCTCTTGATTACTCCTCTCATAAAGAGACTCAAGTTCCCTGGAGATAATTACTGTGGTGGCGCCAACCTCTGGCTCCGTGTATGCTTATCATCTCTACTGAGTTGGGGACAATGGGGGGGGGAACTCCCACCTTCATCGGAGTGTTTGGAGGAGCAGGCTTGGAACTGATTACACTGCTGTTTCTAGGAGCCAGCATAATACTTACCCAATATATACGATTAAATTTGTACAAAGTCATTGTCTGCAGCCATCCCTGTGAACGTGCGTGTTGAGTGAAGAATTGCTCATGCAATCTTAGCTTTATACTTTAAATGTCACAACTGAGTTGATAAAGTAAACAGAGATTTTATGAGTGTTTACATTTCCAGGGACCCACAGGGGAATCCTTTATTCTGTTTTAAATTAAAGATTCATAAAAAAAGAACAAACTTTCTGAAACATTGCTCTTTTATCTCTGGTGCAGAACAGAATATTTCCTCCTTTGTATCTCTTATTATTTAGAAAACTAGAGACCATTCTCCTTGGAAACATCGGGGGGGGGGGGAAACAGTATTTCAGTTTAATTCTAGAAACCTTCTCAGGTTTAAGGTGTATTGACTAAAAGACCTTTCTTATTTGAGAGATCTCAAAGCTCTGCAGGGCGATTCATTTCTCTTTGAGGGAGAGGAGTACAAAATCAGGCTGACAGGGGTCTAAAGCCAGGGCAGCCCCAGGGGCTGAGGCAAGACGGGAGGGTGGGAGAGAGTTGACATTAGAATGGATGATCGCTAGAGGGCGCCGGAGCACCGGCGGAGCCCACCTCCGGGGACCTATGCATGCGCTGGACTTCTAGGCTCCAAGATGCTGTTTGACAGAACCCTAAAGAGGTGCCCAGGTGTGAGATTTCTTTTTTTGGGTGCCTCTCAGTCTCTGGTCCCTATTGTGTCCTGCAGAGAGGGGACAAAGGTTTTGCCTTCCGCATCAGGTGGGGGCGCTTCCACTGCCTGGTTGGGGTGCCCAGTGGCTAGACAGCCTGACTGCTCTAAGGATTCAGCCCGACAGTTTAGAGTCAGGCTGCCCTTAGTTTTTTTTTTGTTTGTTTGTTGGTCTTTGTTTTTGAGGCAGAGTTTTGGATCCAGAAATACCTGGTTTAAATCTTGGGTTTATAGTTTTCAAGCCTCAGGTTTTTGAGTGAATTATTTCACCTGAGAGTGTGTTAGTGTCTGGAGAACGGGACTAGTAATGATTGTGAATGTGACATGTTTAAAAGTGTTGAAGCAGGCAGGCAAATTCTACTTGCTGTGCCCTTTCTCTTGAGAGTTCTCTCAGAACTTCTTCTTTTTCTTTCCATCTGAGCCTCGTTCTTCTGTCTCCACGCCCCCCACCCCAGCAGAAGGGTCTCCTTTATCCATCTGTTGACTAATAATTGATCACAGCCTTTATGCCAAAAGCTATGTTACATACTGGGGATAAATGTGACATTCACATCTTTTGAAGTTGCAGGCTTGAAGGGCAAACAGGTGAGTGAGAAGTGTAAGGAGATGGACAAATGGTGTGGGTGAGACATACCAGAGTCATTTGCTTTGTCACAATGAGCCTGTAAAATGGTCCCTGAAGTCCTTTACACTGAGGGGCTTTCTCATCTCCCAGTATTTCAAGAAACAGGTTCTATGAAGGGTAATCCGGAGGGAGAAGAAGGGGGAGGGGAATCTCATTCCACATGTACTTTGATTTTTACATATTTATATTTAATGGTGCTAATAGATGTTCTTAAATTCGATCAGCCTGTACCACTGTCCTGTATGTACTAATTTCATCAATATCAGAAGATAAATGCCTGTGTAATTGACTGAGTCCATTTATACAGGGAAATGATTTTTAAAGGAAACATAATAGAAACATAACAGCAACAAAACCCTTATCATTAAGCGGTGGGTCCGAAACAACCTAAATAAGGATTCTGTTTTTAAGATATTGAAAGATATTTTCAATACAAGTATAAAGAAAAATGAAAAATTGTAAGAGCAATAGAATGGTTGTAAGAAATGCTTTATCTGCCTGACCAGGCAGTGACACAATGGATAGAGCATACACCTGGGATGCTGAAGATCCAGGTTCAAATCCCCGAGTTGTCGGCTTGAGCGTGGGCTCGCTAGCTTGAAAGCGAGGTCACCGGCATCCTAGACATGACCCCATGGTTGCTGACTTGAGCCCAAAGGTAGCTGGCTTGAAGCCCAAGGTTGCTGGCTTGAGCAAGGGGTCAGTGGCTTGGCTGGAGCCCCTGGTCAAGGCACATATGAAAACGCAATCAATGAACAACTAAGGTGCTGTAACAGAATTGATGCTTCTCATCTCTCTTTCTTCCTGTCTATCTGTCCATCTGTGTCTCTCTCTTTCACTGAAAAAACAAATGCTTTATCATCATCATCCAAGTGACAGAGGCACTGGGGGCACAGGGATGCCTGATTTGAGGTCTTTGTTATATTTTGTGCAGTTATTTCCACAAATAACAGAGACATATGCTTCAGTGACAAAGCACAGTTGTCAAGGCGGTATGTGCCTGATGTTGTGAACCGGGAATAGGCACCTGGGGCCGTATGTGTGAAGTTATCCGGTCAGGTAGGGCAAAGCTCCTGAGAAGGCACGGTTGGAATGCTTTGGGTGGGTGCCCCTTAAATTCTGTGGCTTGATTGATTGTGAATCATGTTGGAGGAAAGGCACACCCTTTCCCATTTTTCAGATGAGCCAACAGAGGCCCAGCAAGGAGAGATCACCATGGAAGCTGGTGGGTGGTGCTTGGGTCCTTCATGAGAGCAGGACTCTCCCTATTTTGTTCATTGTTGACCCCCAATTAGGGTCAAATAACTAGTGGTTGCTCCAACAATGTTGACTGACTTCATGCAGTTTCTCTCTTCCTCATTCTTATTCTGGAATGGGCCAAGAAATCCCCAGGTTGTCATGCAATTTGATAAAGACAAATAAATATGTGTCATGTTTTGCTATGACTTGGTTCAAATCCTGGCTCTGCCACTTAATAGCTGCTTGGCTTTGGGAAAATTACTAAACCTCTCTGAGCCTTATTTCTTCCTCACTTGTAAAAATGGAGATAAAGCTATATAAGGTAGCAGAGGACCTGCATCATAGGTGCGTACTAAGTGTTTTGTTGTTGTTGTTTTTTTAGTGTTTATTTTATTGATTTTAGAGGAGGGAAAAGAGTGAGAGAGAGATAGAACATATATATGTTCCTGTATGTGCCCTGACTGGGGATTGAACCAGCAACCTCTGCACTTCTGGATAATGTTCTAACCCAGGGGTAGTCAACCTTTTTATACCTACCGCCCATTTTTGTATCTCTGTTAGTAGTAAAATTTTCTAAAAGCCCACCAGTTCCATAGTAATAGTGATTTATAAAGTAGGGAAGTAACTTTACTTTATAAAATTTATAAAGCAGAGTTACAGCAAGTTAAAGCATATAATAATAATTACTTACCAAGTACTTTATGTTGGATTTTTGCTGTTTGGCAGAATAAATCTTTCTAAAATAACTTACTATAGTTAAATCTATCTTTTTGTTTATACTTTGGTTGCTCTGCTATGGCCCACCATGAAAGCTGGAACGCCCACTAGCGGGCGGTAGGGACCAGGTTGACTACCACTGCTCTAACCAAAGGAGCTATCCTGCATTGTTGGATTTTCTTACTTTCCCACTCCTCTCTGTTCATCCCAGAGATTAAAGGGGGCGGGGTAGGACTTTTTAAAAAGTGATTTTAATTTATTTCAGATAATACATGTTTAGCTTGTAAAAGAAATAAAATTATTGCACTAATATAAGCTTAAATGCATACACAATCCCTACAAATACATATTCTGTGGAGTAGATATTATTAGTCCACAGTAATTGGGTCAATATCAAAGCACTAGCAATTGGGGAGGAAGAGGACTCAAATCTAGGTGTCCCCACCCAAATTCTAAGATTGGCTTGTTTTTCTCAAATCCATGTTTCATATCATTTTTGTTTCTTTTTTTTTTTTTTTTTTGCATTTTTCTGAAGCTGGAAACAGGGAGAGACAGACAGACTCCCCCATGCGCCCCGACCGGGATCCACCCGGCACGCCCACCATGGGGCGAAGCTCTGCCCACCAGGGGGCGATGCTCTGCCCATCCTGGGCGTCGCCATGTTGCGACCAGAGCCACTCTAGCGCCTGAGGCAGAGGCCACAGAGCCAACCCCAGCGCCCGGGCCATTTTTGCTCCAATGGAGCCTTGGCTGCGGGAGGGGAAGAGAGAGACAGAGAGGAAGGCGCGGCGGAGGGGTGGAGAAGCAAATGGGCGCTTCTCCTGTGTGCCCTCGCCGGGAATCGGGTGGAGAAGCAAATGGGCGTTTCTCCTGTGTGCCCTGGCCGGGAATTGAGCCCGGGTCCTCCGCACGCTAGGCCGACGCTCTACCGCTGAGCCAACCGGCCAGGGCCTCATTTTTGTTTCTTATCCATCTCTCTACATCTGCTTCTCTCAAGAGGGTTCAAATCCTCTTTCCTCAGCCACCCTCCAGGCCTGGCCGCTCTCACCCCTGCCATGTGGGTGTGCCCTCCAGGCACGTGTATACCCTCTCCCAGGGCATAATGCTAGCTTTTCCAGAAGCAGCTGAATAGTGCACTTCTGGCTATAAGTTCAGAGTACCTAGAACCTTCTGGTACATAGAGTACTCCCTCTGTTACCTTGTGTGCCTGTCCATTCCCTTAGCTTATGTCCTGTGTTCAGGCCAGGTTTGTGGGTGACCACCATGTCCATTTAACTTACTCAGAATCAATTCTATAACCTCTGTTGTTTGTTATAAATACTCATATTTGGATTATTTGCTCCATATTATGTAATTTAACTTAATGGGTGAAGTTGTACAGCTATATTACTGTACGACATTGTATATTAATGCAATATGTATTGCACATGATGAACCATGGGCAGGATTTTTTTCAAGGATTATTAATGGGAGGTTTAGTTAATGCATTGACTTTGAATTATAGCCCCTATCTAAAATGTGCTTCATTATTCACAAGTATAAATATTTGCAAGACTGTTCTCTGTATAGGTAGGTAGAATTATTAGTGAAGGGCATACATTTTAAGCCAAGCCTTCCTGGTTTTGAATCCTGCCTCTGCTTAATCCCTTGAAGCTCCAATTCTACAGATGTAAAATTAGAATAATGATAGTGCCTTTACGCTAGCATAGCTGTGATCCCCGGAAGAGACAGCATGCATCTACAGCATCCCAAGTGCCCATCTTATTATGGGCACATGGAAATTACTCCAATTTTAACTGTTATTGGCTGGTGGCACCCCTCAAAGGTTAGCATTCATGCGTAATTTTCCTAATGGTAGTAATGGTTTTGCTGTGTTGCAAGGGAGTTGTGGACACAAGAAATCAGCCATCGGATGTATGCTTTCTGTAGCTGCTGACACAACCACTTCGGCTTCCTTCTCCCTTCTCCCCCACCTCTGTTCCCACCCTCAGATTTTGTGCCTACCCACAAAGTTGACTCAAGGGTTATGCTGTGGTTTCCCTAAGATATAACTTCCTCTGTCCCTGCTGGGTCCAGCTTTATTTCAAATGCACAGTATGTTTAGCACTGGTCCCGGGATACAGAACTAGGATACAGAATCCGTCACTTCACCCTGCAAGGGCCACAATAGTCGTTTATTGCATTTGACTTTTTGTATCTGCTACTTGTGTCCAAGAGAAGTCCTGGGCAGTCAGCAATAGAGAACATATTGGGTCCTTTCTGCTATCAAAGTCCACATGGCTGCTAGCACACAATACCCCTCTCTCAGGGAGACCCCGTGCATATCTTAAAGCCACGGTTCTCGCCCTTGAGCACAGTAGAATCCCCGCAGGGCTTGTTACAGCACGGACCAGGGAGCCCCACCTCTGGAGTTTCTGATTGAGTAGGTCTAGTGTTGGAGCCAAATAATTTGTATGTGTGACACTTCCTCAGGTAGTGCTCATGCTCTTTGTTTGGGTACCACACTGAGAACCAGTGCCTTAAGTGTTCACGTTATATAGATAGACTGTGCATTTTCTCTTCTGTGTGGTACAGCTGAGAACGTTGGTGGTGAAGAAAGGGATCTGACATTTACTGAGCACCTATGACATTTCCATGTGCCAGGTACCTTACTGGGCACTTTATGCATATGGTTCTATTTAAACCTCACAATCCTCTGCCAATCAACTCAAAATTATTTGTTGAGACCCTGTTATGTATTATGCAATGGGCAATGCTAGGCTCTGGAGATATAGAATGAACAGAATGAACCCTACAGATATAATCCTGACCTTCTAGATATTGTATTTCAGTAGGGAGCATGCTTGAGCACAATAGTCTTTAATCCATAGAAAATTGAAGACCAGAGAGTATAAGTAACTTGGCTAAAGTCACACAGCTAGTGGGAGACAGAAGAGACAAGACAAACTTAAAAACCATTTATTTCCACTAAACCAGAGATTCTCAGACTTTTTGGTCTGAGGGCCCCTTTGTAATTTCAAAAATTATTAAAAACCCATAAAGATCTTTTTTATTACTTGGGTTAAATCTCTCAACATTTACTGTATTAGAAATTATACCTTTTGAGAACTGTGGCCCTAAACCATCTGGCAAGCAGCGCTGTCTTTCTTTGATTCTGAACCTTAATTTGTTTTAATGACTTTTGTAGTCATCAAAGATGAGAAACGTCTTATCTCCTCCCAGACATTTAAAAAACAAACAAACCAAACACGAGGGCCTCTCTTAAGTCTTAGCCTATGTTTTTAGTGATGGTGACTTCCCTAAAGAAAAGGCTGACCTGCTTTGGAATTTTGGAATCCCGTTTTTTTTATGTGTGTGTGTGTGTGTGTGTGTGTGTGTGTGTGCGCGCACGCGTATGTGTGTGTGTGTGAGTGTATGTATATGTGTATGTCTTTATGATAAGGAAGAGCAACAGTTAAACTGCCAATCACAGAACAAACTAAGATGCCATGGCTTTGCTATTCAGGGAAGGATCTCATTCCCAGCTGAAGGTCTTTAAAAAGATACAGTTTATAAAAGTTTGTGATGAGGGTTGCCTTCAGGGTTCCTTGCAGCACACACCGTCTGGAGGGAAGCCCCAGCACGCTGAGGGATCCCTCTTGCTGCCTCCTAACAGGGAGATTGGGCTCGAGGGCTTGCGGCTTTTATGTAATGTTGGCAGCTGGATTGGGTTTAATTGTGGGCTAACGACCGCAACGGTGCCCTTCCCCATCCTTTTGACTCATTAACTAATGGGAGTGAGAAGTCCTGGTAGATATTTTCCTTTGGTAGGTAATGGTCTGTGGTTGTTCCAACACTGATGCTCTGTCTGGCTGACTCTGAATATTTTATGGCATCGTTAAGTTTTATGGAGTAAAATCAACTGAGTCAGAGCTGCCATAACTCAGTGTGGCTCTCAACTGATGATCAATGAATTCAAGCCATCTTCTATTTTTGTAGAAACCAGTGAACTAAGGTGAATGCTAGAGCAAGATCAGTGTGGCTATTTAGAGGCAGTAATCCTTGGATGAGGGGTTAGAAAGAGGGAACCTGCCAGTCATCTGACCGTTTGGCCTTTTCAACACCAAACAACTGTATCACTGATGTTTGTTGCCACATAGCACCTCCCGTAGCCAAAACGAACCAAGCAAAGACATGTGATGCTAGGTGATCATTTGTCATCATCCTTAACGGCTGAAGTTTGACATGAAGCATCTCTGTTGGTTGACCTGAGGCAGTGTGGGTTCCTTCACATGGCATCTCTGGATACAGGGCCCATTTGCTAGGTGACTAGAACTTTTGGAGGAAATCTCTTTCCTGAAACAAGCACTGGTAGGGTGTGAGACATAAATGATTGTTGAATCACCTTCATATCCAATGAGAGTCTGAGATACAACTCATGAGGGCTACCTCCTGGAAACCCTGTTAGCCAGGCTTCTTGTGCTGTGTTTAAGTTGTGAGCTTTTGCCCAGAATTCTCAGATTTTGACTCAGTGGCCTCATGTGAGTAACACGTACTCTGACGGTATGTGATGAACCCTGTTGAGTTTGCAGATTGCTTGGGCCGCTTTGGAGAACTCCTTTCTCTAAAGCGGGCACAAAAGAAGGTAGCCAGGCCACCTGTTTCTCACCGATCCAACCTGCCCAGGGAATGGGCTCAGGGAAGATCAGACCTACTTATTGACCAACCCTTCACATCTGCCCTGGGTCGGCTTAGCCAACCAAGAGAAGCAACTTGGCTTAGAATGGCCTTCGGCAGGAATGGATGAGAGTTATTTTCTGTGGTGATGAAAAGATGATGGAATCTACCTAACATCCTGAGACCATCATCTTCCCTAAGCTGGGGAGAAGAGATAATACTCAATTAGGGAGGCTCAGTGCTTGGTTACTTGGAAACTTCTTTCTTTGCTTGGATGGGCAGGAACAGTTCTATTTCTGATACCCATCCTTCCTTGTGTTGTATGAGTTGTATGAGTAGTTATAATAGCTGGTTATAATGTTCACTTCTCTAAGCTCCTTTTTCTGTTAGTTTTCCTCTATATATGTGGTGTGATTTGGGTATATACATGAAATATACAGGGTGTCCGTAAAGTCATGGTGCACTTTTGACCAGTCACAGGAAAGCAACAAAAGATGATAGAAATGTGAAATCTGCACCAAATAAAAGGAAAACCCTCCCAGTTTCTGTAGGATGATGTGGCAGTATGTGTGCATGCGCAGATGATGACGTAACACTGTGTATACAGCGGAGCAACCCATGACCATGCCAGTTGAGATGTGGATGGTACAGAGAAAAATTCACTGTGTTCTGTGGCTCGCTAAATTCGAATTCGTGACCAAAGTGCAATGTGAATATCGGCGCGTTTATAATGAAGGGCTACCACATAGGAATAACATTACTCAGTGGGATAAGCAGTTGAAGGAAACTGGCAGTTTGGTGGAGAAACCCTGTTCTGGTAGGCCATCAGTCAGTGACGAGTCTGTAGAGGCTATACGGGATAGCCACCTAAGGAGCCCTAAAAATCTGTGTGTGAGCCCACATCAAACTGCACTGAATAGGTATGAAACTGGGAGAGTTTTCCTTTTATTTGGTGCAGATTTCACATTTCTATCATCTTTTGTTGCTTTCCTGTGACTGGTCAAAAGTGCACTATGACTTTACGAACACACTATAGATAAAATATAATATGTGAAATATATTAAAATATTTTATATTTATATCTATTCATACACTTCAATGTATCCAAGGGATGTTTGAGGTGAAATAAGACCTGACTAGGCAAACTTGAGATCTGCAGCCCACAAAGGTCATTATCAAATGAGATCCACTAGGGCAGGGATCAGCAAAATATAGCCCATCGGTCAAATCCAGCATGTGGACTTTTTTTTTTTTTTTTTGGAAACAAAGTTTATTGGAACCTAACCTTGCTGGCTGTAGCTGCTCTCACGCGACAGTGGCAGAGCTGAGTCGCTGTGGCAGAGACTGTGCGCCCCACAATGCCGGTTATCCTTGCTTTTTATAGAAAATGTTTGCCAATAACTGCCATGGAGGCATATATATCTCCATTTGGCCATCTCCAGGTAGGAAACATACATAGACTTCAGAAAATCCAAGGGAGTATTATTTTGAAACATGGGCCTATGAACCAAGTATCTCACTGATAAAATTTTATTGCTCTGTGTTGTGAGGAACTTGTACACAGTAGGTGTTTATAGGATGAATGACTGTGCTTTGTGAGATAAACGATTTATGGTCCGGGTTTTATTTCCTCATTTATAAAATCAAAGTGTCTGATTTGGTCTCCAAGGATCCTGCTCGTGCAGCTATTCAACATAATATTAGAGAGGAGGGTGCCTTGCACCCCAGTCTGCCACAGTGACAGCCACAGCCTCGTGAGTCCCCATCCATCATATTCATTTAGCATCAGCTGGAATTACTAGGCAGGGTCAGAAAGCATGACCGTCTGCTGTCACAGGGATATCAAGTGTCTGACATGGAGAGACACAAAGGGATCTAAGAGTTGAGAGCATCAAAATTTTGCTGAATCCTTGTCCTGGGTTGCTTTCTGGAGACGGACTTGAAGAACAAACTTGTGGTGAGTATGGCTCTTGCCATAATCTTGGTCCTGTGCCAGGTATGCCTAAGATCCCTTCGCTCACGTACCAAAATCATATGTAGAAATCACACTTAGTTTCCAAAATTATTGTACAGGGAGGAGGACAGCTATAGATCGATTACGTGGTAGCCGATGAATGAAGGGAGGGGTGATGGCCACCTCCTGGCTCTTAGTGTCCTCTACCCCCTGGGGAGACATATGACATGTGTCCTCCTCAGAGAAAGGCTCCGTGGTGTGATTTGGGAAGCTGACTCCTGATTCAAAGCATATGCTATGCTCCCTGTTAGTAACTGGTCCTCTTTCCTGAAAAAAAAAAAAAAAAATAGCCAGGGTTTCCATCTGCTCAGCTCTGCAGATTTGACCATGGGGTTATCATTTATTTCTGCACTCATTTGGGAGGGTGGCACGCTGCCTCCGCTGAGATGTGAGCAGAGCCTCAGCCTCCGCGTCCTGGTCCCAGGCTGCGCCGGGCTTTTCCTTCCAGCCTCCAGAGCGCTGGGGTGCAGACGGAGCAGCCCTGATTGCCTCCCGGGGTGGTAAGTGACTTCTCACTGTGGCGGGCCAGACAGCTGAGAGCAAGCGGGACCCTGAGCAGCCCTGCGAAGAGGAAGGGGACAGCCCTCGCACAAGCTTTTGGTTTCCATGTGCAGGACCCCGACCACTTCCTCCCTTTTGGGAAGAGAAGGGTAAAAGGTAGAAGGGACGGGACAAGACCAACACTGGCGACATGCAGTTTGTGCCACGTTCTGACTCTCGTCCCTTTAGGCTCCGTGGGTGGAAGGAGTGTTGCATGGACAGACTGCCTCGTTGTCCTGGCCGAGGAGCACAATTTGTTCCTTTTTAGGCTTTTAGTTTGTGAGCACTGCTAATAGCTGGGACTTCTAAAAGCCATTAGTCTTAGGACTAGAAGCAGAGAGATTGCCTTTTGATCTGCTGAAGTATGACTAATGTTGCAGTTCAGTAAGTGGCATCCCTGTGTTAATTGTGAGCATTAAGGCAAATTTTCCTGAATCCTGAGTTTTATCTTGGTTTCCTCTATCATTCAGTTTTGTTTTTTTTTAAAGTAACTGGACAAATCATACGGGGATCACTGAAAGCATTCTGTATTTCTATACATGTCTATCTTTATATGCCCCAATTAATGTCTATTTACCTTCATTCACCAAATTTGTTTTTTAGCTACATGATGTTATAGACTGGTCCCCGGGCATGGAGACCCTCAAGCGAATACCGTGTCTATCACTCTGATTCAAATTTATTTAAATCCTTCCTCTAAAACAGCAGCTACCTGAGTATTCTGGCTACTCACACTCGAGGGCTTAGACAACTTCATGTGTAATCAAGGCAAAGTCTTAGAGTAAAAGTTCCTTTTCCTAAAAGATGGCACGATCTCAGCGGCTTGGAGACGAAGATTGTAAAGCTCGGCTTCACAGATTGGACAGGATGCGAAACTTGGACACACTCTCCTGCTTGTCCTGTTTGTAAATGTTGATCCTGGCACGGGGACCCTCAGAGCTTTTCCTATTTTCTTGTTTTACAACTCCTTAGGAACGTGCAGAAGGAAAGGTAATAAAGGACCATCTTTCCGAGATAGAACATGATTCATAAAGGCGACAGCCGAGCCATATGTGAGCAGTGATTCGCAGCTGCAGTCTGCTAACGGCTTTTTAAAAATAACGTGATAAAGCAGATCTTCCCATTATTTCGTGTTCCGGTGCCCGCTCCAGGGTGGCGCCTGATTCTCCTTGGCTTCGTTCAATTCTGTAGCAATCGAATCACTCTTCAGCTCCCAGCCATGCTGTCTTAGGGCTTACTTAAATATTTTACAAGAACCCCTGCTGGTTCTCCCGGCAATATTTTAAGTTTCGAGACAATAATTTGGTATACTAAGACCGCAACTTCCTTGAAAATTCACCACTCAATTGTACTTTTTGAGCGCGTTTGGATGGACAGAAGCGTGCATTCCCAAGGCTTATTCATTTGGAATTGGTTTACGTTAATTTAGAGCTGGGGTGGCGGCGAGCGGGTGCTTAATGAAGTGTCACAAGTTTGAATGGCCTTTCTTGCCATCACCAGCAGATATGGGCTGCAGGGCTTGTGGGGCAGACAGACAGACAGATGGGTGGGCACAGAGATTGATTTGCCTCTGAGATGCAGAGTGGAAGGGGAAGAAAGCTCCCATATTAAAATTTAATTGTCACCTTAGAGAAATAGGTAATGAAATTCTAGGAAATGAATTTTCATGACCTTTAGTCATCTTTGACAAAGTAAGCATGCCTTCTTTTTCTGATTGATTGACAACTTGCCTTGTGCTGGGTGGTAGTTTTAATCTCGTTTGGATCACAGTTCCCTTGGAAAATCTACTGAAACCCGTGGACTCTTTCCTGAAATGTCAACACACTTAGAGACAAAAGTCTGCATCCAGTATCAGGGGTTTACGGACCTCCCTGAGGCATAGACCTTATTTTCCATTAAGATGCCCTTTATTATATCTTCAATGAATATGTTCTCCATGGCAAATTTCTTCTAAATATGTACTATATGTGTGTGTGCGTGTGTGCGTGTGAACGCTTGTAATGTTGTGGCATTTCTGTTAGAGGGAAAAGAGAACAGTAGGGCCAGAGACACCTGGGGAAGCCTGGGGCTGCCTGGGATCCTTTATGGGGGTTTCCACAAAGAGCTGTGTATTTGCTAAAATTTAGGTTGCAACCTTCCTGTGCTGTCTGGGCGCACACTGCATTGAGTATGTAGGTCCTGGGGGGTGGGTTGAGGACGCAGGTGGAGGAGGGATGCTGGTAGTGCCTCAGGGGGTTGGCAGAGAGGGAGGCATGGCTGTGTGCCAATGAGGATCCTCAAAGGCCCTCCCCTGCCCCCACCCCATGGAGCCTTGGAGCCTTGATTCCCTGATGGGCTGCCCTGGAAGCCGATGGATTGAGTGAGCGTGTCATGTGATGCCTTGGCACAAATAAGAGGAGAAGGCCTCCCACTGCAACTCCTGGTGGAAGGCTAGTGGTGCCTCGGGCTTGTGCCCAGATGTCCTCCTGAGCTCTGAATCCTGGGCCATGAGACACAGCCTTCCTGGGGCTGAGTTTCCAGGATTGGAGGCGCCGTGCTGGCAGGAGATGGTGGGTGCCAACTAGTGAAGCGAGTCGGCATTGGAAGTGGTGCACACCAGCCTTGTGCAGTGCACCAACCAGCCTGGAGCCAGGTGCTGGGTAGCCTGTGAGGCACCAAGGAGATAGTATCGAAATAGAGAGGGAGCAAGTGGAAAAATGGAGGACCCAGAAGCACAAGGGTAAGCCTCGTCCTGCACCCTCACCTTGCCCCCTTTCTTCACCCTCCTTTCTCCTTCCTCCCCCTCTTTCTTCTCTTTCCTTCTATGTTTCTTTCCATCCTTTCTTCCGATCTTCTTTCTTCCTCTCATTTTTTTTCTCCCTCCCTCCTTCTGGCTTTTTCTTTCCCCTCCTCACTTTCTTCCTTTTTATTATTTCTATTAACCCTCTCTTCCATCCATCTTTCCTTTTCTTACAACCTTCCTTCAAGTCACCAGATATTTTCAGGTGCCTCCCGGGTGCAGTTTTTCCTTAGCTTGCATGAAATTTTCATTTCTTCTTCATCACAACAGGTCTAGGCTCCATGCTCTGTGGCACATTTTTGTTCTGTTCTCTTTACTCCTTTCTTGTTTGTCTTTCTTAATCGACTGGTGTATATCGAACACCTACCTGTGCCGTTTACTGCTCTGAAAAAACTAGGAGATGATGCAAGACAGGGTGAGCATTATTGCTAGGCGAGTGAAACGAGACTTTTTTTTTAAATCTCAGATAATGGAGCAATTTTTTTTTTGTGGGGTGCATGGGTTTAGAAAAGTGTTATAGAGAAAGAACATGAACTGGGGTTTCCAATAGGATTTTCATATTTGGAGAGGAGAGAAAATTTCGGTGCCGGAAGGGGAACTGATGGAAGTAAAAGCTCCGTGATCCTCAGCCTTTTCGGTTGTTGTTGTTTTCTTCATTTTCTGAGGGAAAAGTTCCGAGGGAGCCGGTTTTCCCGTCTCAGGGCTCCTTTGACTTCTCTTCTCATCACTGCCATTTCCTCCCTCGTTTCCATATTTCTCCCCTGAATGCCATTTCTCTTCAGCGGGTGATGGGCTCAGGGGAATCATCTAGTTTATTTCAGACCCTACCTTGATCAGCCGGCACTTTATGTTGCATGTAAACACTGCTTAGAAGTCCGAGTTGAAAGGGGGGCATTGCAACGGGACTCCCAGCATAGTGGTAGGAATTTCAGCCTTCAATTTTTGTCAGCTCTTGGGTGAGCCCAAGCACTGCTTCTGAGGGCGAGTGGTCTGACATGCTGGGGAGTTCAGAAAGTCTTGATGTCAAGGATGTCAGGTGGAATTTCTGATGTGGCTGTTGTGATGCGATTGAGTCCAATCCAAGAGGTAATGCCTGGCACCTCGTCGGATTTTTGGTTTCTTTTTACTGCAGCGGATCCAGATTGCAAGGATCTTAGAGGTTGTCTGGCCTTTTCTATTGTCCGATCCTATAAGTCAGGGAACTCCCCCGTGTTCCTTGCTCATCATGTGTACATTTCATTTGTGTTCTTGGATGTTTTCAGAGTAGATATGTGTTATGAGCTAAAATCAATTTGTATTTTTTACTTCCAATGCCCACAATCCATGAGGGAATATTTTATTTTCAGGTGCCTGATGAGTGCTGCTATCCTAGCCTGATGTCCGGGACTTTTGTGGCAGTGACTTGAATGAAATAAGACCGGTACATTTGTGGTGACAGCTTAGCTGTGGATGCTGAAGATCCTAAGTCTGTTCCCTCTGAGGCTGGCATTTCTCTGCAGTTGTTCCCTCTGATCCCTTTGAAGGTTCAGCTTTATTGGCAGCCTTGCTTGGGAGATACAGGGTGACTTGGGTCTCCTCGATGTGTGGCTTTTTTATTTTTGTCCTTCAGTAAAGAAATAACCCCTTTACCAAATACTTGCTGGCTGCTCAGAATAGAAATTTTCTCACTGGTACATTATAGTTGATTATTGAAAAGTTCACATTCAGCTATCATATATATTTCGTGTGTGTGTGTGTGTGTGTGTGTGTTTTTCTGGAGAGTTAGAATGAAAAATTCTTCCCGTTCTAAGGACACTGTGGTGATTCTTAGGGTCTATTTGGTCTTTGCTTCCCTTCCTTCACAAGGTGAAACCTGGTTAAAAGGGTTACTGTAGGGAAAAGGACGGGGAAGATGGTCCAGGGAGGAAACGAAAGCGTCACCATCTGCTTAGCCTAGAGTGATACTGCCAAAAGGCACTTCTGAACATTTTATTCAGTGCTGCATCTTGTAAATAAGGAAAACCGAGATCCAGAGATGGGAAGTGATTTGGGCCGAAGTGACGCAGCTCATAAAAGAGAAACCACGACTTGAGTATACAGGTTCTCTGACTCATGAAAATAATTTAATACACAGACTCCTTGCATCCTATTTATCAAACTGTGTGAGCAAGAGACAGTAATGAGAAATAGATGTTTGATCAGCAAGTAAATCAAACAGTTTTGTTCCACATTTTATTAGAAGCAATTTAAGCAAGTGTTTTGTGAAAGACACAAGCCAAGAACACAATACATTGAAAGCCGGTAGAAGTGTGTTCCTCCTTCGCTACCCTGGGACGCTCTCCCATGTAATTAGATTACCATTCCTGCTTCTAAATGCCAACGTTAGACAAGAAAAACAGACATGAAAATAGCTTCTGAATTGAAAATGTTCTAAGAAAGAAAAGTAAGAAAAAAAAATAATCTGAGTATCAAGAAAGGAAAAACCAAGTGGTCTACTGAACAAAGCCATTACTGCTAGTCCCGGCTCGGCCCTGCCTTTCTCTTCCGCCTCCTCAGCGGCCCTGGTCCTTGTCGCGATCACCGGGAAATTCAGAATGCCAGACCCTGGCTCTCCCCAGGAGAAGGGTCGGAGAGAATGGGGTGGGGGTTGCTCTGGGGCCGTTTTCTCTCTCCTGCCCCCTTAGGGAAGGCTCTGAAAGAGCCCAGAGAGAGCACTATTCCACCTGTAGGCATATTTCCAGGGCCTTCCAGCCTTAGGCTGTTGAAGAGGGGGCTTCCTTTCCAGATGCCCACGTCTTCCTGAAGCTCTTCGAATAGCAGCCACCACTCTCAGAGTTCGGCTGGCCTTCCAGAGCCCTCGGGGCAGGACAGTGTGCCCCAGCTCAGGAGAGCGTGGTGCAGAATGAGTCCACGGGCCGTCAAGCACTATCTGGCTTACCTTTCAACGTGTCCTTTGTTTCCCACCTCTCAGAGTTGCTGCTGTCACTGACCCCGAAACATGCATTGATCACCTATATAGGTTGCCTTATTAGAAGTTAAGAGGACTGGCTCTGGAACTGAGAGATACCTGGGTTCAAATCTGAGCTCCACCACTTGTAGCTACATTATTTGGGACAAGTTTCTCAACTTTTCTGTGTCTCAGTTCCATTATTTCTTAATATGGAATAATAATAATAATAACAATGGGTCCCAACTCACAGGTTGTTGTGAGGTTATTAAATGTGAAGGGCCTTAAAGCACATTGAGTAGTGTCTGGCATAGAGTAACTTCGCTCAACTGTTAGCAGTTATTATTTTAACCCATAGGGACACTGAGCAAGACGTATCGCTACCCCTTCGCCATTACTGTCTGGCGTGGAGGTTCCGTGATTCCCAAGAAAAGATAAGGCCTCTAGTCACACTAATGTCATCCAGATCTTAGCCTCTGAGAAGTCCTATGTAGGTTTCATTCACTGTTAAAAAAAAAAAGCCCTGGCCGGTTGGCTCAGTGGTAGAGCGTCGGCCTAGTGTGCGGGGGACCCGGGTTCGATTCCCGGCCAGGGCACATAGGAGAAGCGCCCATTTGCTTCTCCACCCCCCCTCCTTCCTCTCTGTCTCTCTCTTCCCCTCCTGCAGCCAAGGCTCCACTGGAGCAAAGATGGCCCGGGCGCTGGGGATGGCTCCTTGGCCTCTGCCCCAGGCGCTAGAGTGGCTCTGGTCGCGGCAGAGCGACGCCCCAGAGGGGCAGAGCATCGCCCTCTGGTGGGCAGAGCGTCGCCCCTGGTGGGCATGCTGGGTGGATGCCGGTCGGGCGCATGTGGGAGTCTGTCTGACTGTCTCTCCCCGTTTCCAGCTTTAGAAAAATACAAAAAAAAAAAAAAAAGAAAAGTCCTGGTTATATAGACATAAGTCCAATTTCATGGCCTAAACAAATACAAAATATTTGCATTCTTAAATATGCTATTGGTACCGAGGTCTTTGTTTTGGCAGTGATGTCCTTTTGGTATCCTGGGAAAATGCAGCGGAGAGAGCGGTCCAGCTTGCCGAACCTTATACCAGTTTATTAATCTCCTGATGCCCAGATAGGTACCATGGGAATTAGCATGTGGGGAGTGTCTTAGAATGAAGCATCCATGCTCCAGGTCAGTCCTTTCTCTGACTGCCTGATACCAGTCTTCTCTGTTTAATCCCCTTCCCAAGTAGAGGACAATGGAGGGTAGGACCAGAAGAAGAATCTCCCACCATTGCCATCTTGGCTCCTAATTTCTGTTTGACCAGGAGCCTCACCCCTTTTCTGGCTTTTGCAACACGTGTCAATGAGTTGGAGCACGGGCTCTGCCCACCTCATGCCCACCTGGAGCAGAGCTCGGTAACTGTGGCCAGTGAACCCAATATAAGCCTGTTTGGTGTTTTTTTTTTTATAACCAATAAAACTTTATTGGAACACAGCCACACCCTTGGATTTACGAATTGTCGATGGCTGCTTTTGTGCTTCGGTGACAGAGTGGAGAGTTGTGACCCAGACCATGTGGCCTGCAAAACCCGAGCTAGGTGTATCTTGTCCTTTGTAGAAAACCTCTACTGATCTTTGACACAGGCTAGACAAATGGAAGAGGGGGAAGTCCTCTCGATGCAACAGGGAAGCAGAGTTCACCAGCTGGTTACTCAGGTAAGGAAACAACTCGGGGTAAGAAAGGGGAAGCTCAGTGCAAGCAAGTTGCCTAAAGGGGACTCAGTGTAACGAGCTGTTTGGATGCAGGCTGCTGTTGCTTAGGCTGTAGTATATAACAACTCCTCTAATTTCAATTGAAGTTGCCTCTAATGTGCCATGTCATTCTCGTCACAAACGTCATATGAAATACCCCAGTGATGGGAAATGGAGTGGGTTTCTTTGAAACGATCCTGTTTTCCCCTCGCTGTGCCATACCGGCTGTTACAGTTTCGAAACTGAACCGTCCTTCGGGATCTGACCTTATGTTTTTAAGTGTTGGTGCTGAGCTGAGTGAGGAGGTTCCCCTTCCCCAGGTACTGGAGCTCCCTCACTCCTTTGAATGTGCTGGTTTTCCTGGGCCACCAGCTCCGTATGCGGTATCCCAAGGCACCCACAGCATGCAGGTTGTCTGCCTTTCCCCTTTCTGTCCCTAAAGGAGCCACAAAGCAGACGGAGTGTGAAATCCAGGCTTTTGGACCAGTTGTCTTGCTTTGCAAGGACAGCAGAGAGTTCACGAGCCGTTCATTTTCTGTGTATGACTGATTCTGTCTCTACTAGAGGTTGTCAGTCTGATTTCAGCTCTGTGACAACTCATTTTTTGATTTTGGACAAACCCTTTCCCAGAGCTTCTGCATGGAATTGCATGGTACACAGCGAAGCCTTTCTGCTGGCCTGTGCCCTGGACTGCTCTCCCTGTCAGGCTATTTTTCACTCTGGCTCAGGACTGCCGCCGTCCAGATGGGCACTGTTCCTGATTTGCGCAGAGGCACCCTCTGGGCTGGTGGCAGTCCCATCCCTTCGCCTCTCTGAGCTTCAGCTTTAGCAGCTGGGGGAAGCTGAGTTAGACGGTTTCCAAGGCATCTCCTGGCACTTTGACTGAAGGCCGTTGGAGGCAGCCAAGCAGTTCTCTTGGTGCTCTGCGGTGCTCCCCTGCCTGGAGTGCCTTTGAAGCCAGCAGGGAACGCCATGTGCCAGGAGCTCCATGGGGTTCGGGGAGAGCAGAGCTGCTGGGTTGCTCTGAGGACAGGGCTCTGAAGACTGGAGAGGACATTCAAGGCACGTAATGGCTATGGGAGGCCAGAGGGGTGTCGGACCAGAGGCAGCTTGGGCTGAGTCTGGCCTGGTTTTGCTCAGCATTGGAACAGTAGAGAGGCTGGGGCCTCCCTGGCTCTGTGCACTGACATGTGACAGTGATGAGCAGTGACATGTGCCAAAGCATCAGGTATTGTCAATCGTTTCTCCCTGATCAGACCATCGCTGGAGTCCTGCTTGGCCTTTGAAAGAAGACCTGAACACAAGAATAACCAGTTAGCAAGGCTGACAAAGTGGACAGTAATACACTGTTCACAAAAATTAGGGGATCAGGGAACGTGCAGATACTCCAGTACTTTCAACCTTTTGTACAGTGCGTTTTCACCAATGAAATAAAAGGGTTTTGCATCTCATTTGCTTAATCAAACAACTGTCTTTGACTGGTCGTTTGCTTTTCTGATGTTCTTGTTTAATAAAAAAATCAAATGCTTCTTTTTTTTATCACTTCATATTCATTTTGAAATATCCCCTAATTTTTGTGAGCAGTATAGTCGGGGAAGGCCAATGAAGTGCCTGGTTGGGTGTGAGTCTACAGTAGGGAGGCTTGTTGGAGCCAAAGAAAGGACCCTCTGAAGAGAGAGGCAACAGGTCTGGGCCTCCTTGAGAGCTTTCATACTCCAATCCTAGATCCCTGGTTACCAGAGTAGTTGGCGTATTTCTCTTAAAACCTGTTTTCTTCTGTTTGGCCCCCACTGTGTTGAGCACTCAGTTCTTTGTAGCTCTGTGTAGACATGATGCTAAATGCTTTCTTGTTTTGTTCTCCATTTTCTGTTATGAAAATTTCAAACATATGGCAAGGTTGAAAGAAGATGTCCACCACCATCTAGATTCAACCATTAATTTTTTAGGGTATTTCACCATATCTATCCATTAATTCATTTTAAATACCTTTTGAAACAAATTATAGTTATCAGCACACTTTTTCCTAAATACTTTAGCGTGCCTATCATTAACTAGTATTCAATAGCTAAATGCTTTCTTATTGTTGTCTCATGATTTGACCTCACAGGGTTAGGTGTGACCTGTGCTGTCTACATTTGGCAGAAGAGGAAACCGAAGCTCACTGAAGTTAGCTAACCTCTCCAAGGCCACAGAGCTAGAGTTCTGCACCTAAACTTCAAACCCAGATCTCGCACCCTTAAATGCTATGCCTCATCGCCTCCCCACACTGTCCTGAATGTGGCTAATTTAATTGCTACGACAATGAGGTTGCACAGGAAGGGGGAACTTTCTTACCTGTTCAGAGTTACCATAAACCAGGTTTTCTCAATGTTTGCACTCTTGACACTCGGGGCCAGAGGATTCAGGATTCTTTGTGGTAGGAGACTGTCCTATGCATTGTAGGATGTTTAGTATCATCCCTGGCCTCTACCCACTAGGTGACAGTAGCACCCTCATCTCCACTGAGTTTTGACAACCCAAACTATCCCCAGATTTTGCTAAATATTATTGGGAGACAAAACTGACACTGGCAGAATGAGAATCACTGATATAAACTAATGATAATTTGCCCTTAAAGGAAAAAAATATGAATATAATTTCTTTATTATTATTATTTTTTTTTGCACCAAAATTTTATTATTAATGATTTAGGCCCTTCTCCCTGCTTGGCCAACATCTTCTCCAACTTTCCAGATACCCTCTTTGAGCATGGACTGCCCTGAAGAAGGATTAAGAGCCAACCAGCTGTGAAAACAATGTGCTCTTCCCTGTGCTAAGTGCCTCTGCTCAGGCAGTAAAATGCTTCAGTGGCATGAACATATGGCATCCACATGGCCTCTGAAAACCACGCTGGGCTTCTAACAAGCATGGAGGGAAGGGGACAGGCTGTGCTGAGCTCCGGAAGCTGATAGAACAGGACTTCCCCACCCCCAAGAGCAGCTGGGCTGGGCTGTCTCCAGGATCTTGATGCCACACAGACCAAGGCTTTGCAGGGAAGAGGGCCGGGGCCTTTAAGCCATTGCATTTTATCTTTTTAATAAAACACCCTGCAGACCTTGACATCTGCCACAAAGAAAGTCCCGGAGCAGCCATGTGGCCCAGTGCCAGCCCTTACCTCTGGCTCCAGGCAAGCTTCCTGCTGAGCCACGCCTTCTATTAGGTAAGAGTGTGAGCAGCTCAGCAGTGACCCACTGCTTTCTGTAGGCTCAGCCTCCTAAGGGTGGGACTCATCACCTTGAGAGTTCTAGGCCAATAAACCACCTTGGGTATTGGTTACAGAGCAGGTGTCTGAGTGGCCCAGCAGCTGAGTTTAATAATGCCAGGATGCAAGAAGTTAAAGAGGTCATTAGCATAGTTTACCAGAAAAGTGCCTGCCTGTGAATTTTCATCATCATGCCTAGAGCAAGACATCTCCCCCCTGGGTGATGTCATCACAGAGATTCTTAATAGGTTTTTTAAATTGGCATTTTTAAAGACATAAACTTTTGGAGCTAAATAAAACCACCAGGAAAATCCTTTGGAAGTTCAATTCAGTGAGCTGTTCTTTATGAAAGGAGGCATGCACACGCACGTGCCCTCATGCCTATGTGCACGTGCACACATACATTGTTTTCACCATATGGAAAGATCATGGGGCTTACAGCCAGACGAGCCTGTTTCACATTCCAGTTTAGTTACTTTCCACAAGTAAGGCATGAAGGAATTAGGTAAGTTCTCTGAGACTGTTTGCTTGAGTTTAGAAAAGAAATAATAGTACCTACATTGTGGTGTTGTTGTGATGGTTAGGGATAATGTATTTGAAGTTGCTAAGTATAGCAGGCACTTGAACAATGGCATTGTTATGATTACCCTCATATCCTCTTATGAACCACAGTGCGTCCGTAAAGTCATGGTGCACTTTTGACCAGTCACAGGAAAGCAACAAAAGACGATAGAAATGTGAAATCTGCACCAAATAAAAGGAAAACCCTCCCAGTTTCTGATGTGGTAGCATGTGCGCATGCGCAGATGATGACATAACACCATGTATACAGCAGAGCAGCCCACAGCCATGACAGTCGAGATGTGGATGGTTCAGAGGAAAGGTCAGTGTGTTCTGTGGCTCGCTAAATTTGAGTCCGTGACCAAAGTGCAACGTGAATATCGGCGTGTTTATAATGAAGCGCCACCACATAGGAATAACATTACTTGGTGGGATAAGCAGTTGAAGGAAAGTGGCAGTTTTGTGGAGAAACCCCGTTCTGGTAGGCCATCAGTTAGTGACGAGTCTGTAGAGGCTATACGGGATAGCTACCTAAGGAGCCCTAAAAATCTGTGCGTGAGCCCACATCGAACTGCACTGAAAAGGTGTGAAACTGGGAGAGTTTTCCTTTTACTTGGTGCAGATTTCACATTTCTATCGTTTTTTGTTGCTTTCCTGTGACTGGTAAAAAGTGTACCATGACTTTACGGACACACTGTATTAAGAAAAGTTGCTTTCCTGTGACTGGTGAAAAGTGTACCATGACTTTATGGACACACTGTATTAAGAAAAGTTGCTTTCCTGTGACTGGTGAAAAGTGTACCATGACTTTACGGACACACTGTATTAAGAAAAGGAGCCTTGGCCTGTTGGCTCAGTGGTAGAGTGTTGGCTCATTGGTAGCGTGCAGAAGTCCCGGGTTCAATTCCTGGCCAGGGCACACAGGAGAAGCGCCCATCTGCTTCTCCACCCCTCCCCCTCTCCTTCCTCTCTGTCTCTCTCTTCCCCTCCCGCAGCCGAGGCTCCATTGGAGCAAAGATGGCCCGGATGCTGGGGATGGCTCCTTGGCCTCTGCCCCAGGCGCTAGAGTGGCTCTGGTCGCAACAGAGCGATGCCCCGGAGGGGCAGAGCATTGCCCCCTGGTGGGCAGAGCGTCACCCCTGGTGGGCGTGCCGGGTGGATCCCTGTCGGGCGTATGCGGGAGTCTGTCTGACTGTCTCTCCCCATTTCCAGCTTCAGAAAAATACAAAAAAAAAAAAAAAAGAAAAGGAGGTACTAAGTCTAGGAGAGAGCTGATTTTCTTAGATTACTCTTTAGCAATTAGGCTGTTATACCTGGTACTTCATTTCACTCTCAGGACTAGATAAGGATGTTTTCCATTTCAAAATACTCTCTTTCAATATTCAGTTGATAGAGAATAAGTCAACTTTCAGGAATCTGAGTTATTTTCACATAACACTGAAAAGACTCCAGCTCACTCCACAAGCATTTATGAAGCACCTACTGTGTGCCAGGTGCTGATCTAGAGGCTAGAGATTCAACAATAAACACAGAGACAAAGACCCTGCTCTCTGCTAGCTTAATGCCAAGGCTGCTCCAGCCTTGTCTCCCAGGAAGGTGGTGCCAGTCATGTTGGCGCTATCAATCAGGAACAGACTTTGTTTCACGCCCTCTGCTGGGTGCTTAGGCAAGCAAGATGTAGTGATGAACAGCAACATTGGAAGGTGGCAGTGTGGTTGGTGTGTTGGGTTACTGACACATGAGTGATTAACTTAGAGACAGAAGATACAAAATCATGACAGGTATCATGGCAATCTGAGAATTTCTTTAGAAAATCACTTTATGGATGCATAATTCATTAAGTATTATTAAGGGAGGTTGCCAGCATAAGTGCCTAGAACGTGGTAAATGAACGTTTGAATGATAAACTGGAAAAGGTTGCCATTTATGGTTGTGTGGGTTTCACACTGCACAACGCCAAGGCACACCATTCAAATCATGGAGATTGTCTTCAATATGTGTGGCCAGAGACTCTGCCAAGCACTTCCCACACAGAAGCTTATTTACTCCTCGCATCATTCCGCTATTTGAGTTGTGTGTTCACTTTTCGGGCATGGAATTGGGGTGGGACTCAGTGAGGTTGTTAGCCCAGGATAACAAAGTGAGTTGTTGAGGGGACTCACAGTTGAAATGCGGACCCCTCTGACTCCAGAGGTTCTGCTTTGAGAAAAGGAGAAAACAGTCTCTTAAAAATTAAGCTTGATGGTTTGGGTCTTGTTTTGTCTTTAACCCAATGCTTAGGTTTCTGGGGTCAAAAAGGAGAAGTAAAGACAATGAAGTGATTACATTTCATTCATGAAGGTCTTGGGCTTCCCCACGAACTCTGTAAGCCCTTTACCCTGTTTTCTCCCAGCAGACCATGTCCTGTTTTCCTTGTCTCCTCAAGAGAAGCCCGGTTAAAAGACCCCAGGAAAACGCACCTGGTAGGGAAGCTGGAAATACTGTCTGTACTATTACCAAAAAATTAAAGGTAACAGCCCTGGACCAGCTGATGTGAGGAGCTGTCATTGTAGCATATGAGCAGCTTCTCAGGGGGGAGACCACGTTTAGCTCTGATGTGCTGTTTCTTTTAGAACTTCTTTTCAATATTTCTCCATCCCTGAGTCAGAAGTAAACTGGATAATACAGTGCCAGGTTGGTGTCTTCTCAAGACTTGTTGATTGTGAAATGACAAGTCCTTCCCCATACTACCCTGCTAAAGTCTTGACACTTCATGTCCTGTGCAATCACAGAGCCATAGGAGGTGGGGTTGACCGACCGCTGGTAGTTGCTTGTAAAGACAGTTTATTTCTCAATCAACTTTTTAATACAACAGCTCTGTCCAGAGAACTGCAAAAGGTGAAAGAAAAATGTATGTCGGGTTAAAAAAAAAATTACAAAAGGTGAAAGAAAAATGTATGTCGGGTTAAAAAAGTATTGTGGATAGCAATGAATAATACAGTTTTAAAGTCTCAGGACATGGAAGGTTGTGAGTGATATGACTTTGGAAGGGAACAGCACTGTAATTGCTTTGGTAAATCCTGCTGCTTCAGCTGTGTAGTCTGTCTGAATGTCAGAGCCTGTAAGGTAGTTAGAAATAATCTACTCAGTTGCTTTACATCTTTCATTCTGCTTATTTTCTTAAAGAAAGGAGGGGGCTAGTGAGGAAAAGATTTATTGGGTTATGCGCTTCATTTCCTTCATTCCCTGCAAGGATCCGGAATGGAAGGTACTGTTAACTCAGTGTTATTGATGATGAAATTGAGGCCTTCAGAAGTCACATGACCAAGTCCTAGGTTTTCATCTCTGGACCTTGTGCTGCATAGCCATGCTCTTTCTACAATGTCATGTATATATTTTGACACTCAGGGAGAGACCACTGTCTTCAATAAAAGAAGGAATGATTCTATTTTTTTTCTTTGATTATGTTTTTTAGGATGACATTGGTTAATAAGATTATATAGGTTTCTGTGATACATCATCTGCATATTACATTGTGTGACCACCATCCGAAGTCATATCTTCTTTCATCACCATATATTTGACCCCCTTTATGCTTTGCTACCGCCCCCCACACCCCAGTCCCTCTGATAACCACCGTACTGTTGTTTGTGTCTATCAGTTTTTATTTATTTTGCTTGTTTTTCGTGCTCATTCATTTGTTGCTTTCAGTTTTACATCCTACATATGAGTGAAATCAGATGGTTAATTTTTTCTGACTGACATTTCGTTTAGCATGATATTTTCATGATCCATCCATGTTGCAAATGGCAGTATTTGAACTTTTCTTACTGCTGAGTAGTATTCTGTGTTAATAATAATAACATCCTCTATAGGTATCTAATGAATAATTACTCTGTGTTAGACATTGTGATAGATGTTACATTTCCACAGCACTTCAATGAGGAAGGTTCTGTTTTTATCCCCATTTGATAGATGATGAAGCTGAGGCTCAGAGATATAAATGACCTTCCCAAAGTCACACAGTTGTCAAAATGCTGCATCTTTCTACTCTGGGGGTTTTCTTCTCTGTTAGACTTTCAACTTAGAGGGGAGGGACTGTACCTAATTAACTTCATTCCTAGAAGCCCCTACAAAGTGATTTCCCTGTAGTAGGTGCCAACTAGGCATTTGAATTGGTCAAGGTCAGCTCCCCCTGGAGTCAGCCCTCTTTGATCTGTGCTTTTGGTCCCTTTGCATGTTCTGACCAACAGTATTTTATCAGGTGAACAGATGGGGAAGGGAGTGTTGGAGATTTTCTTTCTATAAAGCATAGCAACCTATGGCTATCATGTCTATATGACTGGAATGGAACATTCATTCATTTGTTTTATTTTTTGGCGACTATGTCAGGATAATATAGGTTATGTTAACTTGATGAGTAATCCCAATGGCTTACCACTACTGAGCAGGTAGCTCTTTAGGGCATGTGTTCCCCACTGTCAGTGGTCCAAGGTACCGCCTTGATCTTTGACTCTGCCATTTCAACACAAAGCCTCCCTCATAGTCACCCCAGCAAAGCAAATGGGTGCTGGGAATGTCTTGCATTGGTCACTGAAGAGACGTACATCACTTCTGATCACATCCTATTAGCTGAAATTAGTCATAGTCCCCCAGACTTCAAAGTAGATGGAGAAGAGAAATTAATTTACCCTTGTGCTCCAGAGAGGAAAATTAGATGTAAGTAAGCTCCAGAAGACTCTACCCCAGTGTATTGGTTCTTCATTTTATTTCTACTACTGAGTCATAGAAAAGATTAAAGCTGACAGCTATAATATTATGGCATTTCTTCAGAATAGTTTCGTGGATTTGCAGTTTCACTAGGCATGCAATATTAATTTTAATTCCATATGTTTAACCACAGTGACTCATGTCCAGCTGTGGCTATTTGAAGTTTCTATATGTTGGCTAAACCAGCAACTGCATTTTTCTTTTTTTTTTTTTTTCTTTTTGCATTTTTCTGAAGCTGGAAACAGGGAGAGACAGTCAGACAGACTCCCGCATGCGCCCGACCGGGATCCACCCGGCACACCCACCAGGGGTGACGCTCTGCCCACCAGGGGGTGATGCTCTGCCCATCCTGGGCGTCGCCATGTTGCGACCAGAGCCACTCTAGCGCCTGGGGCAGAGGCCACAGAGCCATCCCCAGCGCCCGGGCCATCTTTGCTCCAATGGAGCCTTGGCTGCGGGAGGGGAAGAGAGAGACAGAGAGGAAGGCGCGGCGGAGGGGTGGAGAAGCAAATGGGCGCTTCTCCTGTGTGCCCTGGCCGGGAATCGAACCCGGGTCCTCCGCACGCTAGGCCGACGCTCTACCGCTGAGCCAACCGGCCAGGGCTGCAACTGCATTTTTCAAAGGATAAGATATTTTTTCTAATCCATCAAGAATGATTTAGTTCAGGAAATTGTTCTATTTTCTGGACACTGTCTCAAAGGATGACTGGCTTAACTAGAGTTCTTGGTATGTTCTCATGTCTTTGCAGAAATATTTTTCAACAGATTGTTAAAATCCTTCACAAAACAATGCTAAGCAAGCTTAACAGAATATACAACTACATACATATAATCCCAAATCTCTCTCTGTCTCTAATAATTGCTGTCTGTGTCTCTCACACTTTGTGTGTATGTGTACATGTATACACACATGTATACCCTGTACTAGAAATTACTACATCAGAATATTAATTCCTACCATATCTAAACTTAATGGTTATTTCTATTTTCTTCTCTATATTCTTCTGAATTTTATAAAAAATTGATACTAAAATATTCATTTTTAGAGTACACAATGTTTTGCTTAGATATGTTATAAACAGAAAAATACATTTTATATATAGATATAGAATGGATATTTAAAAGTGTTTATGTATTTTTTATAATTCTGTCTCAAGGAATAGAATTGAACCGTGCTCATTATAGATTATTCCCTTGCTTTCTGAAGTCCTTCAGAACTTGGAGAGAGTGTTGAAAGAAGGAGGTGGAATGTGGGAAGAGAGAGAGATGCCACTCAGAGATGAAGGGACCATCATTTTCATCACAAAGTTCATTTTAATTAGGGTCAGCCAATCCCAGCATCACTGTCCCCTTCTGCTCTTCCAAGTTAGTTAATTTGATATCTTCTGATAAATGCTATCTTGCAATTAAAATGCTGGAGGCCACAACTTTCAGCATCTCCATTTCCGTGGCCCCTACCTGTCAGCAGCTTTGTCTTTGTAATCAGGACCTCTATGACTCTCTTCTATCAAGTGGCTTATTTTCCCAGATCCCAATAAACCTGGGTGGAGAAGAGAGACGTTTGTTGAATTTTAATTTCATCGCTTGCATCTCAGGAAGTGTGTTAGATACGTGGCATTAGGATGGTGTATATAATGCAAGGAGGATGCGTCTGCTGAGATCTGGTTTTCCCCGACTTTCTCACTCTATGAGAGAGCGTTCAGGGTGAGCAGAAGGCTTGCCGTCCAGAAGTAGGAGGTGGGGATGGCTTCCCTTGGCAGTAGGAGAGAGAGGGGCCCATGGCTGTTGAGGTCATCATGTGCACTGCTGTCTGGGTCACGAGAGGAAGGAGATCTGAGTGCCACTTGCCTGCTCCCTGGGAATGAATGATCCAGACAAGGTGCTGAGGTCAGCAGAGTGTGAACCGACTGCTAGGGGGCTTTGGGAAGAGGCTGATCATACTGATAGCTCAGAGCCCCGACCAGAGATAATCATTCAAAATAGACTGAGGCGTTGCTATCTGTGACAGATGACCCTGGTTCTCCCTCCCTCATCTCCTTAACTGCATAGAGTTCCTCCCAGCAGCAGCCTTGGTGTCATCATCTGTGAGACCCACGTGGGTGGGCTGACAGTATAGTGTATGCATTGATCACACACAGCTGCCAATGCTGCGTAAGCAAGCAGGGTGTGTCCATGAAGATGTGGTCCATTCAGTATCTACAGCTTATTCACTGAACACGGTTCTGGAGCTCCAGTGTGCTGCGTGAGTACAAATCACCTGGGGATCTGGATAAAATGCAGATTCAGTCTCAATAGGTCTGAAGTGGGGCCTGAGATTCTGCATTTTAAAAAGTTTCCAGGTGATGCTGAGACTGCTGATTGCAGGACCACACATTGAGTACTGAGGATTTAATGACAGCTGTTGTCTTTATTGCGATCATCAGTCTATCAGAAGGACACTGGCAGGACTTGCCTTCTTGACACATTCCTCTATTTACATATTTATTTGTTTACTATAAAGGATGTTTATTGCTTTAATATAGCCTTTAATACACAAATAACTCTCAAAGGGATTGATTCACGATTTTTTTTTAAGTTGGGAACAGAAGTGTCCAGATGGGCACCATGAGTTTGATTTTCTGCAGGCTCCTCAGAAACACACCTCCTCACCTAAACCCTAATTTCTTGAGCTGTAAGCTCCTAGAGGACAAGGGCCGATGCTTTGTGCAGACAGATGCTTAATAAAGACTTGCTTGTTGTATGCCACTTTTTTTTTTTTTGCCTATGATTTAACTTGGCAAAAACCCCCACAAAAACAATTAAAAAGGTTTAGATATTTGAGTTAAGTATGACAAGAAGAATTGAAGCAGATCCAATTCCATTGCCTTGTATTCCTGCTTAAATCAGAGTTGAATTCCTTGTAAGAGTCCCGTGAAAGTGTCAGATCAGCTACACGTTAATGAAGACTTTGGTCCCTGTCATTTGCCTTTTCTTCCTGGGTCCCTCTGAGGCTTTCTGCCAAGGCATGAGTTTAATAACCCTATCTCGGCAGCAATTGATCTGTGGCCTTTTGAGACTGTTCTGAATGCCATGATGGTGCTGTTGAGATGATGAATGGGGCAAATGAGAGAAATCAAGAGAGCAGCCATAGGAGGCTGTTGCCACAGTGGATGTGAGTGCCAGAGGTGATGACAAGATTGGCAACCTAATAGATTTTCGTTAACTGGCACCGATGGGTCTGCAGTGATACCATCCTTTCAGAAAGTAGCCAGGACTCACTGGGAATAGCATAACCTGGTTAAGGAAAATAAAAGTGTTTAGAAAGTGTTCTCCCAAATGGGGAAAAAATTCTATTTAGCAGCAGCTGATCTTGGGAAGTTACAAAAATGAAATCAGTTGCATGTGGATTACCAGAGTTAACTTCAAGTGATTTCTCCAACTCTGTGAGCTGTAAATTACCTTCTGTAATTTGGAGGGACTCAGTGGTATGACCCCTGGATGTGGGTTTTAGCCTCAATTCAGCCCGTGAGTCTCTGGGTGTTCTCATTTGTGGAGTGCACGGTGAGAAAGGAGAAGGACTTAAGGCCCTTTTTCTATTCACCTCATACAGCCATGGAGCTGTTTTCAATAATTGTTGCTTTGATTTGAATTTAAAAAAAAAAATCTCTTTTAAATGCTGAGGACTATGAGGCTCCAGATATTTCTTATGGCCCAGATCAGGAGGCTTTGAGTTTCTGCCCGTAGCTGTTGCTACACCGTATTTGTGATGTATTTATAGTTTTCATCCACAGACAGATTGCATTTATCGTTTCATCTGTGGTGCATTGATTAAGCAACTGCATTGCTGACATTATCCACTCATCACACTGGATAAGGTTTCCCCTCTGCCCTTTTATGAAAGTGTTTTATTTTGTTCTTCTGAATTAAGATTAATCAGAATCGTCATCTATTCAAATCAAATAATCTTGTGGTCGACCTAATTGACCTTCTTGTTCTCGAGCCAGCAAAATAAATCACTTGGTAATCAGGATTTAGTTGAATTTGCTTTGCTTTCTTGATCAGGTTATAATATTTAGAACCTTAGGCTTTTACTTTCTTGTAATGCTTGCATCTACAGAGCAAAGAACAGACTCTAATTGTACGTTAAAGCAACTTTGTCCTGACATGGTCATGACTAATTTTACTGAGGGTTGTTTTGAGTGGTTCGAACCTATCTTAACATTTCTATGCTGTTTCCTCATCTGTGAAATGTATGTGACTTATAGCGGTGGTTTTCAACCCAGTGATTATAGACTCTGTAATCTTATACAGCGTTAGGGTGGTTACCTCTTTTGCGGACCGGCACAAAATTTCTGGTAGACCACCACCAGTCTGCGGACCTGCAGTTGAAAACCACTGAGTTCTAGGCCACAGCTTATAGGGTTGCTGATTTCAGGGACTGAGATCATAATGTATTATCTTTTTGTTGTTGTTTGTTTAAATATTTGAAATGCTGCTGCCTCAGGACTTCATTCTGTCTCTCTGGAATGTTCTTTTTCCAGTTCCCCAAATCACCAGCTCTCTAATTTTTTTATGTTTTTACTTAAGAATTTCCTTCTCAATGAGAACTTCCCCTAAAATTTTACTTCCCCCTGAACACTTTATATCCTTCTTCTCTGCTTTGTTCTTTGTCTTAGCTCTAATCACTCTCTACTAAACTGGATATTTGATTTACTTATCATGTTTATTGACTGTCATCCCCTCCTCCCAAACCATTAGAATGCACCTGGGAATAAAATAAACATTTGTTCAATTATTTTGTGCTGAGCTGTGCTAAGCATGTAATCAGTACTCAATAAACATCACATTGTGATCTGGAGACCTCACCCTGCCTTCTCGTGACTCATTGTCTAAATTCTACAGCTGAATCCAGTTTCATCTGTTTTTCTGGACCATTCAGAGGTCTGTCCCTCTTTGCTAGTCACTTTTTTCTTTAAATCTCCTTTTGATAATAGCATTATCTTTTTGTTTTTCCTAGCTTGCTCTCTGATTATTTCATATGAGTAGGTCCAATCTCCTCAACTTTTTTTGCAAGCTTCTCTGTAGAAGTTTGCAAAAGTAACTCATAGTGCTTTTTTGTTTTTGTTTTTCTCCCTGTTTCCTTCAGCATAGTGCTGGGGCCATACTGCATGTTCCCTGACCATTGCTGTATCAGTCCACACTGGGGAAATGTCCGACTATGGAATTAATCATTTATTAGCCAGAAACCATGAAACTGATTGAAGAGAGGAAAGGAAGTATCATTTTTAACCAAAAAAAAAAAAAAAAAAAAAAAAAAAAAAGAAATACTTGAGTGAAATACATTTACTTGTGTGAATTGGTTGATTAGTTCTTGTTTTCATCACATTAGGGTGTTCTAGCTACACTGGACTTCTTTTTCCTTAGATTTTGCTATGAAAAAATTTACTTATCAGAAAAGTTGAGAGAATTTTACAGTAAATACCTGTGTATCCACAAGGTAGGTTCTATTAAAATTTTAGCTTAATTGCATTATTACCTATCCTTCCTGCCACCTACCTTTCTATCGTCTGTTAATATCCTTTCTGTTTTGGTACGTCTCAAAGTAAATTTCAGACATTAGTACTCTTTCCCATAATGACATCAGCATGTATTGAGCTGGAGTTTAATATTGTACCCATTCTTCTGAATCTTTTTTTCAGCATAAATTTAATTTTCTTCTCCTTGGACTTCATATAAATGGAAACCTGTGGTATGTATTGTACTATCTTTTGCATAAGGCTCATTCACTAAACATGTGTTCCTGAGATTCATCTCTGTCCTTATAAACTCATTCCTTTTAATTACTGAGTACTATTCCTTTCATGGATGTATCTCACTTTGTTTTCCATTACACCAGTTGATGGACATTATGAATAAGGCTGCTTGCTATTCATGTACATTTGTGTACAAAGCTATCTTTTTCACCTTGGGTAATACCTCGGATTGACATTTCTAGGTCATAAAGTGCATTTTCTTTCTTTTTTGTCCTGAGACATACCAAACATTTTCCTGCACAAGCTCTTTCTTCTGTCGGGAATGCTGTTCTTTGTGATTGGCCTTTTTTTCTACCACTCAGATTATAGCCTTCCCTGGCCACCCCTTTTAAAATAATCTCATAGTCCCTCTATGGCACATGATGCTATTTTAATTATCTGTATAGCATTTCCCATTATTTGATACCTCTGTTTTACCCCATTGTTATAACATGAGCTACACATAGGGCCTGTCTGCTTTCCTGTTCTCATTCCATAATCTAAAAACAGTCAACAATGGTTTAGTTTTAGAGTATCTTGTGGTCAAAAATGGCAAGGGATGTATTAGGTACTCAATAAACATTTGAAGACATCAGTACAGGAATGTATAAATAAAATTCCAAATTACTAGAACCCCATTTATTTTTATTCATTGTTTGATTCTCAGTACCCAACATAAAGCATGTACACACTATATATCTGATAGATGAATAGATGAGAACTGTTGGAGGATCAGAAACTCTTAAGAAAATGCCTCTGGAAAAGATCTTATTTCTTGCCTTGTCATATGAAGGCAGTTAATTCAGTTCCTTAAACATATTCAAATCTGGGTAAAAATGGGTCAGCGCTAGCAATGTGAGGCATCTGCCCCATGTGCCTTGATATCCAGGGGGAAATTGCTGGCGGCCAACTGGGAAACAAACTGGTAAGCTGCCATGTGCACAGATTGGCTCATTAATCTGATGTTTAGTGATGCTAAAATATATTTCTTCAAATTTAGTTTTCGGTAGTCATCCTAATTAAGGGGATGAGCGTGAAGGAGGAAGCACTTACCTTACAGAGTAATTAGTACACACAGTGGGGTTAGCAATTGGACATGGTTTTCTTGTCTTCCTCATGGATTATTATCGAGGATGCCTGCAGCAGCAGCAACAGGGGATCTTTGAAGTTCAAGGGCAGGAAAAGTCAGCATTTCTATGCTCTTAGAGTTCCTGGAATGGTAGAGAGGGACAAGAGAGAAGGTGCGCAGTGATATCTACGTCTAGGTCTTTTCTTTCTCAATCTAGCTGACCTTGTACTATGTTAGAGCAGAGTCCTGGGCCTGCCCATCATAGGAATTGAGAAGGTAATCCTAGTATCTTCCAATATTCCATGAAAGAAATGGACAATCAATGGGGACATTGGAAGAATCTCTTCTCAATATCAGCTTCTCTTTGCATTGGCCACTGGTATGCATATGTCTTGCATTTTAGAAGTAGACGTATGAAAAGTGGCAAGGTGGGACTTACAATCAAAGTTGTAGCTAGCCTCCCAAACCAGCGTTCCACCCATCAGCCCTTGTCCTCTGCCACAGTGCCCAGTGGAGAATCCACTTATTTGGAAATCAGACTCAAGCAGTCATCTTCCATTGTGCTTTTCACTGTTCACAGTTGCCTATCCTCTCTCAGTAGAAACTGGCTCATATTTGGTAAGGTCTTTCTCATTCCACAAGTTGATTTAAACCATGTCTGGTAAATTTCTTGGTTTGAGGGAAAGATAAATTGATAGTGTGAAGACAATCTAGGGCAGCTTGATAAGGGATGAGGGGAACCTGATGTGGGCTTCTCTACCTGTAGTAGACAAAGCCATGAAAAACCAAGCATTCCTCAATTTAAAAAAATCAGGCTGTTGTAATTCTAAGGAGATGCTAGCTACTTGGCAATTAATATTTTGTGAAGCAGAGTTTATTCTGTAATGTGAATAAGATCCATTAGGCCCATTAAAGACCACAGTTGGACTCTTTCCTTAATATTCTACATTATATTTTTTTGGAAACTTGAACTTTGATCATTTAGTTGTACATAAAGAAAATTTCAGTTTAAAGGACACTGAGGAAGGAGATTCTGGAGAGATGGCAGCGGGAAGGTGTATTCTTCATATCACCTTCTCTTGACTTCCAATTATCTACTTCTACTGAGTTAGGTGGCCACTGGGATTGACCAACTGTCAGACACAGGAGGTGTAATTCAGGCCACTTCTCCTGGGATTTTAGATAAGAGAGCAAGCTTATAACTTTATGCTCCGTTGGGTCAGTCAGATTCTAGGAGATAGAGAGCCTGAGAGTCCAGGGGCCAAGAGTGGCTAATGGTTGGCCTAAGGGAGATGAAAGGGTGTCCTATGGTTGGAGCCCAAGTGTTGTCTTTAATGGCCTGATGGATCTTTCAGGCCCTAAACAATGGCCAGGGAGTTAAGTAGATAGGATGCACTCCTCAAATCCTTGAGTCTACAAAATTGTATTGTCACTCAGAAGGTCTGGTGCAAAGAGGATTCTTCTGGGAGAATGAATGGTTGCTGATCAAATGTTTCACTGGCCCATGATGACTGTTGCACAATCCACTGTTTGCAAGTTTCCTGCTACCTTGGAACTTGATTACCAGAGGGTGCGAGGAGTATGGAAAGGTTATAAGTCATGATTGATCAAAGGAAACAGTAGTACAGCCATAGGAGGGCCCAACAGAATACCTAGGACAGATGTTGCCTGGTGAAATTGGTTTACTAGAGATGCAGGATGACCAGTGATAATAATAAGAGTATTGAGGAATATTTGCTTAAATGTAAAAAAAAGTTACAGGGATTTCAAAAATTATTTTTCGATTAAAATGCAACAGTTTAGCTGAAAGAGAATAATTGCTATTAGGAATCAAAAGAGTGTGCTGGAAGATGAATATAAAGAAATATCTCAAATCTCAGAGCAAAGGAATAAAAATATTAAAATAATGAGGAATGCTAAAAGACCCAGAGGACAGCCAGAGGACCCTTACATAGTCATTCCAGCAAGTCCACAAAAGAACAGATGGAGAGGCTGTTATTTTAAAACATAATACAAAATTTTTTCCTGTCTTTGAAGATAAACTGTAGTTTATACATCAAAGGTCTTCACTGAATTCTGAGTAGGATTAGTCAAAGAGAGAGAGAGAGAGAACATACTTTTGGACATGTGCTTTTAAAACTTCTAGACTTCCAAAATGTGAATAACACTATCAAAAGCTATAAAAACAGCAGGAAGTTACTGGCAAAGGAGAAAAAAAAATCAGACTGACAATGTGATTTAGGATTCTTATCTGCAACCCTAAAAGCTAGAATGTATAGAAATAACATGTATGGGAAATTTGAATTTTTATGTCACGTAGAACTCTGTGAAAAGAGACTATTCCTAGATTAAGACTGTGTGATTTAGACATGCTAACTGGTTTATTGAAATGTGACTCCAAAGACCAGTGGGCATTCCAAAGATACTCCATGCATTACAGAAAAAAGCCTTTTTATTGTATTTTCTGTCAACCCTCACTATTTCTTCTTGGGAAATTCCTTGTTAGTGTTACATAAAATAGTTCTTGAAAATAGAAATATTTGAGAATACTATTTCAGGAATCAAAGGAGGACAAAAACACCCAGACAGCTTGATGAAGGAAGTAGGACTTATTAAAGCCAGCAGAGCACGTGGGGTTTGTAGCTCCAAAACATGGACTCCCAAAGTTGATTTTCTTACAGGTTATATATCTCTATAGTATCTAAGCAATGGGCATATGATTTCTTTGTTTAAGGTTTCCCAGGACTCAAGGAGGGGAGGGAAAGTTTCAGTGGGGTCAGCAAGGGGGAACGGGTTTTCATATCACTGGCCATAGTTATATATCGATCTTGCTGTTCTTGTTTTGCATTGTAACTATGGGATATAGATGTTTTATCACTGGCTGACTCAGTTACCCCCAGCTGGTTCCTTTCCCCTGTATTCTTTTTGTTTCTTCCTTCTATGCCAAGAGGGGGCCTGCCCCTCCTTCCACAGTACCAGACTTAAAATAGATCTTCTGTATCGTCTTGTTTTACTTCCTACTTTTTAAAAATCAGGAGACTAAGGACTATCAAGTAGTAAATTAACTGAAGCTTCTTAGGCAATGAATGGAAAAGCCAGGGCAAGAATACAGATCTTGTTTCCAATCTAATAATCCTCCCAACCAAGCTGAGGGAGAAAGTTCTTTAATTTGGTAATCTACTCCACATCCTTCAAATAGATTACTTTGTGAAGCAGCCTTGAATGAGTTTCTGTTGCTTGCACCAAAGGAGCCTGATTACAAGTCAGCTATTCCCTCAGTTTCAGTAATGACACACGCCTGTGATCACTGAATGGCTATTCTAGGCATGCGTGACTTTTTCTGCTTCAATATCTCAGATTTCCTAAAAAGTATTTCTCCCTGTATGGCTTACCCACTTTTCAAACCCAGTAGTTGGGAGCTCATGCTCACACAGTCATTTCCAAACTGGCTGTTTCCTAATGTCCTTATTTCTGTCACTGGCATCACTATTACTGCATAAATGTAAGTTGCTTTTTATGAAAGAGCATTTTCATTATGTCATTCTCCTCCTTAAAAACCTTCTGTCTTTCCATGCTGCTTACAGGATCATGTTTGTCAACACCTCGACTTAGCACTCAAGTCCCTGTCCAATCTGGCTACTTTGTTGTCATTAACCTAATATTTTTTTATAGTCACACCTGTGGACATTCTGAACATACTGAGCATTCTGCCTGCAGTGGCTTTCCTCTGCTTATAAAAACGTTCTTCATGTTGTATGTAGATAGAGACTCTGGCCCTGTGCTTAAATCAAAAGCATTGGCTTATGTGAGTTTGGCTAATACTAGCAATGGGTTCTTGAAGCTTCAGTTTTCTTATCTATAAAATATGCATCTTTTCTCTCTTGTAGGCCAGCCCTTTCATTTTATTCATATAGATAAAGAAAAGCCACAGAGAATTCCAAGGACTTGATTAAGATCACATTGCTTCCAAATAGCAGGGCCCAAACTGGGGAAAATGAAATGGCTATTTCTCAGGAGTTTCCTCGCCTGTTGCTGCTGATAGCCTTTAGCATAGTAAGCTCTGAGGACTCATCCATGCAATGGGAGGTGGGGGGCTGGGCAGACTCTGATCTGTAGAATCTGTCTTTATGTCTAGGATAATGGTTGCTGTTGGAATGTCTGAAAATTTCATTCCTGAGTGGTCTGCCATTTCCATTGTTGTTTATAAACAGACTTTTAATATCTTGGGAAATATTTTTTAGTTAACTGAGCTAGGCAGCTGGACAAATGAGAAAATCTAGAGACTTTTATATAAAAATAAGTTACTGAGCCCTGGCCAGGTAGCTTCGTTGGTTAGAGCATTGTCCCGATATGTGAAGGTTGCAGGTTTGATCCCTGGTCACGGCAATCAATGTCCTGGCCAGTGGCTCAGTGAACAGTGTCAGCCTGGCATTTGAATATCCCAGGATTGATTCCCAGTCAGGGCACACAGGAGAAGCAGCCATCTGCTTATCTCCCCCTCCCTCTCCTCCTTCTCTCCCTCTTCCCCTCCCACAGTCAGTGGCTCAGTTGGTTTGAGCATGGCCCCGGGTGCTGAAGATAGCCTGGTTGGTCTGAGCGCATCAACCTCAGGCATTAAAAATAGCTCAGTACTTGAACATCGGCTATAGATCGGGTTGCCGGATGGATCCCAGTTGGGGCACATGCACTAGTCTGCCTCACTATCTTCCTTCCTCTCACTTAAAAAAAAAAAGAAGAAAAGAATCAACCAATGAATGTATAAATAACTGGAAAAACAGATCATTTCCTCACCTCCCCCTTCCTCTCTCTCAAAATAAAAATCGATACATAATATTCAACTGGTGACCTCAGCATTCCAGGTTGACACTTTACCCACTGCGCCACCGCAGGTCCATAATATTAAAAAAAAAAAAGAAAATTAATAAAAAAAAGGTTACCTCAAAACCATGGTGAAGAGAATGACTCTTAACCATGCCTGAGTTACAGAGGTGTTTTCAGTACTAATGCTGTGTCAGCATGTCTTATGGCCCCTTCACCCTAGACCCATCTCAGTATTGCTATTTCCATGGGAGGGTTCTTAATGTAACCCAGGCATTCTCATTATCAACACATTGGTCTCCATAGTTCTTGAAGCAGGTGCTTGGTACATTTGGAGTGTTTCACAATTGCTGGTGCAGACTTTCCAGGCCTCCTAAAACTCACTGCTTTGTTTTAGACAGGGTGACACTTCCCAAACAGATGTGGCCATTCCTTTATTATTCCCTTAAGCCTGATAATGCCATATAGGGCGTGACAGTGCAATCCCAAGGGATTGGGGATTCCACAGTAACTATAAAACTGTGACATCTGCTCTCATATGTAACCCATCAGACAAATCTGATCATATCACGTCAGGGCTCTGCAGGCACATGATGGCTGAGTTGGCAGGCAGTGACTCAAGTGCCAGACAGCATTAAAAACTCTCACTGTTGGTGTGAGGACTTTTCTTATGTGCCTATCGCTGGGTTTTCTCCCTGTCCTCCGTGACATTCCTCAGTGTCTCTTTCTCGCTCTCACCTTTCTCTGCCTTTGGTGTGTGCACGAATTCCTTTTCCTCCTATTTGTTGACTCTGTTCTCTCCAGCCTTTCTGCCTTCCTGCCCTCCTGCCCGAGCTCACTTTATGTTTTAATGAAATTTCTGCTCTGGTTCTCATCTCTCTCCTCCCACTCTCTGTGTTCTTTCATAATCCCCCAGCAACCAAAGGCAACCAAACTTTGGCTCTTATGGAGAAGTGAATTATTAAAAATTTAAAGGCAGACATGTGGATTAAATTAGGCACTTAATTTCTCCCAAACACAGAGTTTATGGTGTCTAGTTCAAATAATTGTGTCACAGACAATTAATTTCTAGAGGTAAGAAAGCTGAGGTTTGGCTTGATCAACAGTATATTTTAAAATATGGAGTGTGCTAATGAGTGTCAGATATTGAACAGAAATGATGCTTCTCCCAAAACTCAGCAGCATGAGCTATGGAATCCCAACTGTAATTATATGACAGTGACAGAGGTCACTTCCCAGTTGTTCCTATATAATGTTTCTCTGTCATACTTCTTTTACATAATCAAATATCACAAATTCTGAGCTCCACTGTGCCACGGTGGCAGTTCATTTGTTACAAATAATCTGTTTGGTGAAGTAGGAAATTGACATTTTCTCAATGACTATGTGGAGGTGGTGGGCTTGAGAGACTGTTTAGTAGTAAGTGTGCTGAACGTGGTCAGCATGCTTCATATGAATGTCTCGGGCATGGGTGGTTCAAAAAGGGAGCTGGCAGTTGCCTGGCTAACTGGTTCTCATCAGCTTCCTCATTTTACAAGTCCTTCTCAGGCTTTCCAAAGACTGGCCAGTTCCCTTCCAGAATTGTTTCACTTTTTGGTATCCTCTTTCACCCTGAGACATCTTGCTTATGTTGTGGCCAAGAGAGCACAGGTCTCAGAAGTCATTATGCCATTGCCTGTTCTGCTGCTTTGTGAATGGACATTCTGAAAGAAAAGGAAGAAGCATTTTCTACCTGGACGAAGGCTACAGAACTTTTGTATGGGAGGCCAGCGGCCTCTACAGAAGGGGAAGGTATCATTCAGAGACCCATGAGGAGAGAAGGCCTGAGTCCTGGTTTTAGAAACAGAACAAAACAAAACATGCACACACACACACACACACACACACACTCACTCACATACACTTAAAGAAAATGGTGGTAATTTTATAGAACTATCAAAGACCTGACTCAACCCATATAATAGCCATGTGTGGAACTCCCTCAAAAGAACAGGAGTGTGTGTGAATTCTTCTTTGAGAACAGAGAAAATAAAAACTACTTTAGAGGAAATTACTCAGTGAGGTTGGTGTGGAGAAAGAGTGGCATCTGAAAAGTTGAACAGAAAGGAAGACAGTGTGCTTGTATTTTTATTAAAAAATTACTTGCTCTCTTTTTACATTAATTACCTGCTTTTCTCTACCAATGACAGCTTCATGAGAGAAAAGATTTTTCATCTGTTTATACACTATCCAGTCTACATGCTACTCTAAAAGTAGGTCTTTTGGAAGGAGTAGCTGCTGATTAAGCTAATTACTTGCTTTAACTTAATCAGACCTTAGAAATGGTTTTAGGATGCAGCCCATAGGGCTCTCCCAAAGAAATAAAACAACCTTTGGAAGAATTTAATTAATTTCTTTTACCTGCACGTTGCTACTTAAATGAAGGAAAAGACCTTGGAAAGAGTGATTTGTTTGGGGAATGCCTGGAGGTGGAAATCATGTTAAAACCGTGCTTCTTCAACTTGAACCTGTATATGGATTGAATTGCCTGGGAGTCTTGTTAAAAAGGTAGATTCCGGTTCAGCAAGTCTGGAGTGACAGCCAGATGGTGCAGCTGCTGTTGCTGGCCCACAGACCACATTTAGAGAAGCAAGGTGCTGGCATTTCCAACTTGAATCCCATTGCACTTGAAGCTTGGCATTATCTTTACTTTCTATTATATTAGGTGAGATGTTGTAAAACATAATCACAAACTCAGCTTACTAATGTTTTGATTGGTATTCAGTTGAATCTAGATGACAATATTAAGTCTTCCCACCCACACAATGAACATATATACTATCTCCATTTATTTAAGGTCTTCTTTGATTTTTCTCATTAATATTTTATAGTGTTTAGCATACACATCTTGGGCATATCCTGTTTGATTTAGACCTTCATTTAAATTATTTAGATTTCATCTAGATTGAGATTTCATATTTTGGGTGCCACTCTAAGTAGTTAATTTCATTCCAAGGCTAGTATATAGACATGCTATTGACTCTTGTATATTATCTTTGTATCCTGCAACTTTGCTAAGCTCACTATTAGTTTTAATACCAATTTTGTAGACTTTCAGTATTTACTATGTAGTCATTTTGTCTGAGGAGAGAGGCAGTGATATTTCTTTCTAATCTGTCTGCCTTTTATTTCTTTTTTTCTTGCATCTTTGCAATAATAAAGATTGCTCGTATGATGTTGAATTGGAATGCCTTACTGGCTCTATTAAAGGTAGGAATATTATTTCAAGCAATAATTAAAGCAAATATGAGAGTGGTATCTTAAATTGAGGACTCATTGCCTGTTAACATATCTTCACGCATTTTTTTGTAGTTACTGTATTACAAAAAGAGAGTCTTCACTGTGGGTTAGAAACCTTTATGGAGCCCACTCTCTACTTGAGGGTCTTGTTTCTGCCACACTTTACAATGTAGGAGTTTATGCTATTGATCACCAGAACCTCAGCTCATCTCTCTCTAAGCCATGCCATCTCTTGTCATTCCTGCACACAAAACAGGAGTGTTTTCTGCTTGAAACCCACACTTGAATACCTCTGACTAACGGTATTTCTCTGTGACCATAATTACTTTTTGAAAAGGATGCTGAACCTGAAATAAAAATCACAAGTTTTCTGTGCCCTTTTAGCCTGACCTGTGGTGGTGCAATGGGTAAAGCATTGACCTGGAATGCTGAGGTTGCCGGTTTGAAGCCCTGGACTTGCCTGGTCAAGGCATATACAGGAAATAATTATGGGTGCTTCCTGCTCCTCCCACTCCCTTCCCTCTTCCCCCTAAAATGAATAAATAAAAATCTTAAAAAAAAAAAGTAAAAGGCCCTGAACCAAAGAACATTTATTAATCTACATAACTTCACATAGCAAAGGGAACAGCAAATGTGTTCTTCCATTAGAATGTTAGCACCACCCATGAAAGAGAACAGAGCGTTTTTGTACAAACTCACGTCCTTAATTCACAGCAATGCAATTGCTTATACCTCTCCAGAGCCGCAAAGGGACATCTTCCAGCTCTGCCATGTGCCTTAGTCTCCATTATTCTCCTTTTTTGTCATTATCAATGGAAATCTTGGACAAAAAATTACACTGGGACAGAAAGAGAAAGGGGTATGAATAATTATTCTAATCCATTTTGAAGTGTGAATTCCAAATCAGATATTTATTTTATTAAAATAGATTAAAGGATGCTCAACTCTTTGAGCATGTTCCATTCTATACTTGCATCCTGTTGTAAAGTCTGATAACATTTCTGTTACATGTTTCACTGAGTATGTACTTGAAAAGCTTTGTAGGTTTATTACTGTGTTCTCTGAGGGATTTTAAAGAGAAAGCAAACTTGAAACAATATTTGTTTCCTACATAACACACACATAAAACATTTATGCTGCCTCTATTTAATAGTGCTCATTTAGACTTGTCAGTAAAAAACTAGTTAGAACTCAAGACTCAACTCAGCCCTCATACCAAGAAATTTTAGGGGGAAAAACACTATATCATATACAGTCACAATTTAGATATTGAAACTTCTTTCATGAAATAAAACCTATTGACCAAATATTTACTGTAAGAAACTTGAATATAGATACATTTTTACGTCTTGAAAATGTAGTTAGATAAGTCTATAGAGACTTGTATGAGAAAAGTGATAAATGAAGATTTGGGATTTTAAATGCCTCTTTGATAAGCATAGTTTGATAAGCCATAAACTTAATAATTCAACTAGATGGAATATGGATTTTGACTAAAAATTCACATTAATACAATATTTGCATTGTTCTCATCATGCAACACCTCTTCTGCTCCAGACCCTTTAATGGTTTCCCAGAGGCCATGCATGGCATCTTAGCCTCTTTAGCCCAGTCTTCGTTCTGATCTTACCCACCACAGGGTAACTGAACTTTCATTTACACCAGACTGGCGCCAGTGTCCTACAATCTAAATGCAATTTTGATTCTTGATGCTTTTGACACAGTATTGTTTTAGGCTGGACAGGCTTTCCTTGCCTGTTGAAATTTTATTTATTTCTCAGCCACCACCACCTGGCATTTCATTGTCTATGTAATACGTTTCTTGTCTCCCCAGTAGAGGAAAATATATTGTTCCTCTACATTTCACAAGAATTGCTTCTCTCTCTTTTGAGCACTAACTTTATTCTGTCTGGATGATTATTTTGTTGTTCTTCCCATATCTGTCTCCCTGGTAGATTACAGTTCCGTGAGCATAGGACTCTTGGTTTATGGGTTCCCAAACTTGCACTGGGTTTTGGCCATTGTTCGTGCTCAAGATATATGTAGTCAAAGCCTCTGGTGACACACCCACCTACAGTACTTGATGGAAACAACGTTTTATATTCCAGAGCGGCATTTTGTGCCTGAAAGAAGCCTGAGTACTTTTAAGGACATTTAGTTGACATACAGAGACCCCAGTCCACTCCACACTCCCATTTTTGATGCTGAACTTGACCTCGACAGCCACCAAAAGCTTTTTTTTTTTTTTTTTTTTTTTTTTTTTTTTGTATTTTTCTGAAGCTGGAAACGGGGAGAGACAGTCAGACAGACTCCCGCATGCGCCCGACCGGGATCCACCTGGCACGCCCACCAGGGGCGATGCTCTGCCCACCAGGGGGCGATGCTCTGCCCCTCTGGGGCGTCGCTCTGCAGCGACCAGAGCCACTCTAGCGCCTGGGGCAGAGGCCAAGGAGCCATCCCCAGCGCCCGGGCCATCCTTGCTCCAATGGAGCCTCACTGCGGGAGGGGAAGAGAGAGACAGAGAGGAAGGAGAGGGGGAGGGGTGGAGAAGCAGATGGGCGCTTCTCTTATGTGCCCTGGCCGGGAATTGAACCCAGGTCCCCCGCACGCCAGGCCGACGCTCTACTGCTGAGCCAACCGGCCAGGGCCAAAAGCTTTTATTTCCTCTAGAGACCCAGCTCTGCTGCTTGTCTCCCACAGGTCAGGTCCATCACCTGCCACCTTTGGGGCGGCACCTGAAGGCATCCAGGCAGGTGGGCTCTGAGGGTACTTTTGCATATTGTATTCCCTAAGGATATACAATTTTTATTCATCAGGCATACGTCAATAAAGCTGGAGATATAATCTAAAACAACAACAAACCACACGTTACTCTGGGCAGTACGTGCAACACGCTGCATGCCAGCAGACACACAATTATAAGCAGCTTCCTAAGGCACATGTCTCCACGCACAGGAGGCAACTACTGGTTTATGATCGGTAAAAGAAAGAGGGAAAGAAAGCCAAAAGAGGATAATGTGGATTTAACTTTTGAACTTCGAGGGCTTTAAATTCACAACGAAACATAACTGGGTCTGACCTGACACTGATCCACTGTTGTGTATCCATTGCAGAAGAGGTACTATTGTTGATTTCAAACTTTTTTTTTTAATTTGTGGATTTATTTCTAGGAAATGTCTTCTATTTGGTAAATGATGTTTACTGGAAAAATAAATAAATTTGCATGAGATGTGAATTATTCTGGCAAGCCTGAAAAATATGGAAGCAATAAAGACAGTGCTCTCCACTTTTGCAAATGACAGCTCCATTTTTATAGGTCTGCAAATAAGACTCAGAGTCATCTTTGACAACTCCATAGTTAATCTATTATCAAGACTTGCCCATGTTTCCATATAAATATTTGTAAACTATTTCCATCTCTGTTTCTACAGCTATTTCCTTCATCCAAGCCAATACCATTGTTCCTTTGGTCTATAATTAGCCTAGCCTTCTTTCTGGCTCCAGTCTAATTGGTTTTCTACACTGCATAGAGTTAGAGTGATTTTTTTTTAAAAAAATGCAATTTCCCTGGCCAGGTTGTTCAGTTGGTTTGAATGTCATCCTGATACTCCAGGGCTATAGGTTCGATCCCTGGTCAGGACACATACAAGAAGCAATCAATGAATGTACAACTAAGTGGAACAGGTTGATGCTTCTCTCTGTCTCTCTCCCTCTCTACTGCCTCTTCCTTCCTCTCCCTTCCTCACTCTCTTCACTCTCTTCCTCTTTCTTCCCCTCTCTCTTCCTCTTTCTCTCTAAAATCAATCAATAAAAAGAATTTAAAATTTTAAAAATGCAATTTGATTATGCCACATCTTTTGCCTAAAACCTTTCAGAGCCTTCCTATTATTACTCTTTAAGATAGAGACCAGAATTCTTTTTTTTAACGCATGGCTTTTTAAAATTTTATTTTTTTTAATTTTAATGGGGTGACATTGATAAATCAGGGTACATATGTTCAGAAAAAAACATCTCCAGGTTATTTTGACATTTGATTATGTTGCATACCCATCACCCAAAGTCAAATTGTCTTCTGTCACCTTCTATCTGGTTTTCTTTGTGCCCCTCCCCTTTTCTTCCCTCCCCCCACCCCCTCCCTCTTCCCCCCTTGCCCCACAGTAACTACTACACTCTTGTCCATGTCCATGAGTCTCATTTTTATATCCCACCTATGAATGCAATCATATAGTTCTTAGTTTTTTCTGATTTACTTATTTCACTCAATATAATGTTATCAAGGTCCATCCATGTTGTTTTAAATGATCCGATGTCATCATTTCTTATGGCCGAGTAGTATTCCATAGTATATATGTACCACATCTTCTTTATCCAGTTATCTATTGAAGGGCTTTTTGGTTGTTTCCATGTCTTGGCCACTGTGAACAATGCTGCAATGAACATGGGGCAGCATGTGTCTTTACATACCAATGTTTTTTAGTTTTGTGGGTATATACCCAGTAATGGGATTGCTAGGTCATATGGTAGTTCTATTTTTAATTTTTTGAGGAACCACCATACTTTCTTCCATAATGGTTGTACTACTTTACATTCCCACCAACAGTGGATGAGGGCTCCTTTTTCTCCAAAGCCTCTCCAACACTTGTTATTACCTGTCTTGTTGATAATAGCCAATCTGACAAGTGTGAGGTGGTATCTCATTGTAGTTTTGATTTGCATTTCTCTAATAGCTAATGAAGATAAGCATCTTTTCATATATCTGTTGGCCATTTGTATTTCTTCCTGGGAGAAGTGTCTGTTCATGTCCTCTTCCCATTTTCTTATTGGATTGTTTGTTTGTTGTTGAGTTTTATGAGTTCTTCATAAATTTTGGATATTAGGCCCTTATCTGAGCTGTTGTTTGAAAATATCTCCCTTTAGTTGGCTGTTTTGTTGTCAGTTCTCTTGCTGAGCAAAAGCTTCTTAGTCTGATGTGGTCCCATTCATTTATCTTTGCCTTCACTTCCCTTGTCTTTGGAGTCAAATTTATAAAGTGCTCTTTATAACCAAGGTCCATGAGTTTAATACCTATGTTTTCTTCTATGTAATTTATTGTTTCAGGTCTTATATTTAGGTCTTTGATCCATTTTGAATTAATTTTAGTACAAGGGGACAAATTGTAATCAAGTTTCATTCTTTTGCATGTGGCTTTCCAGTTTTCCCAGCACCATTTGTTGAAGAGGCTTTCTTTTCTCCATTGTGTGTTGTTGGCCCCTTTATTGAAATTATTTGACTATATATATATGTGGTTTTATTTCTGGGCTTTCTATTCTGTTCTATTGGTCTGAGTGTCTATTTTTCTGCCAATACCATGCTGTTTTGATTGTTGTGGCTCTATAATATAATTTGAAGTCAAGTATTGTAATGCCCCCAGCTTTGTTCTTTTTACTTAGGATTGCTTTGGCTATTCGGGTTTTTATCTAGTTCCATAAAAATCTGATGATTTTTTGTTCCATTTCTTTAAAAAATGCCATTGGAATTTTGATGGGAATTGCATTAAATTTGTATATCGCTTTGGGTAATATAGTCATTTTGACTATATTTATTCTTCCTGTCCAGGAACAAGGAATATTTTTTTCATTTCGTTGTATCTTTTTCGATTTCCCTTAACAGTGCTTTGTAGTTTTCATTATATAGGTCCTTTATGTTCTTTGTTATGTTTATTCCTAGGTATCTTATTTTTTTTGTTGCAACCATTAAGGGGATTATTTTTTTGAGTTCATTTTCAGATGTTTCATTTTTGGCATATAGGAAGGCAATGGACTTTTGTATATTAATTTTGTATCCTGTGATCTTACTGTATTGGTTTATTGTTTCTAGTAGTCTTTTTGTGGAGTCTTTGGGGTTTTCGATGTATAGGATCTTATCATCTGCAAAAAGTGAAACCTTTACTTCTTCTTTTCCAATATAAATGCCTTTTATTTCTTTTTCTTGTCTGATTGCTCTGGGTAGAACTTCCAGCACTACGTTAAATTAGAGTGGAGAGAGTGGATAACCTTGTCTTGTTCCTGTTTTTAGGGGAAAAATCCTCAGTTTATGCCATTTAATATGATGTTAGCTGATGGTTTATCATAAATGGCCTTTATTATGTTGAGATATTTTACTTCTATACCCAGTTTGTTGAGTGTTTTAAACATAAAATTGCGTTGTATTTTATCAAATGCATTTTCTTCATCTATTGATAGGATCATGTGTTTTTTGTTCTTTGTTTTGTTGATATGGTGTATTATGTTAACTGTTTTATGTATGTTGAAACATCCTTGTGATTCTGGGATGAATCCCACTTGATCATGATGAATTATTTTTTTTAATGTGTTGTTGTATTCGATTTGCTAGTATTTTGTTTAGTATTTTAGCATCTGTATTCATTAGAGATATTGACTGTAGTTTTTTTTGTGTGTGTGTTGTCCTCGCCAGGTTTTGGTATGAGGGTTATGTTGGCCTCATAAAATGTGCTTGGAAGTATTGCTTCCTCTTCAATCAATTTTTTGGAAGACTTTGAATAGAATAGGAACCAAGCCTTCTTTGAATGTTTGATAGAATTCACTAGTATAGCCATCAGGCCCTCGACTTTTATTTTGGGGGAGGTTTTTGATAGTTGTTTCTATTTCCTCCCTGCTTATGGGTCTGTTTAGACTTTCTGCTTCATCATGATTCAGTCTGGGAAGATTGTATTGTTCTAGGATTTTATCCATTTCTTCTAGATTGTTAAATTTGGTGGCATATAGTTTTTCATAGTATTCTACAATACTTCTTTGTATATCTATGGTATCTGTGGTGATTTCTTCTCTTTCATTTTGGATTTTGTTTATTTGAGTCCTTTCTCTTTTTTACTTAGTGAGTCTTGCCAAGGGTTTGTCAATTTTGTTGATCTTTTCAAAGAACCAGCTCTTTGTTTTATTAATCTTTTCTATTGTTTTCTGTTTTCTATTTCATTTATTTCTGCTCTGATTTTATTATTTCCTTTCTTCTGCTAGTTTTAGGTTGCCTTTGTTCTTCTTTTTCTAGTTCCTTAAGGTGTGAAGTTAAGTGATTTACTTGGGCTCTCTTGTTTGTTCATATAGGCTTGTAGTGATATGAACTTCCCTCTTATTACTGCTTTTGCTGCATCCCAGAGATTCTGATATGTCATATTGTTATTTTTGTTTGTCTGTATATAACTTTTCATCTCTGCTTTTATTTCTTCTTTGACCCACTCATTTTTTAAAAGTATGTTGTTTAGTTTCCACATTTTTGTGGGTTTGTTTACCTCTTTTTGCAGTTTAATTCTAGTTTTAAGGCTTTATGATCAGAGAATATGCTTGGTATAATCTCAATCTTTCTGAATTTGTTGATGTTATTTTTGTGGCCCAACATATAGTCAATTCTTAAGAATGTTCCATGTACACTAGATAAAAATGTATACTCTGGCATTTTGGAATGAAATGGTCTGTAGATGTCTATCATATCCAATTGTTTTAGTGTTTCATTTAAGGCCAATATTTTTTTTTCTTTTTAAATAATTTTATTTTTCTTAATGGGACGACATCAATAAATCAGGATACATATATTCAAAGATAACAAGTCCAGGTTATCTTGTCGTTCAATTATGTTGCATACCCATCACCCAAAGTCAGATTGTCCTCTGTCACCTTCTATCTAGTTTTCTTTGTGCCCCTCCCCCTCCCTCTTTCCCTCTCCCTCTCCCTCTCCCCCCTCCCCCCGTAACCACCACACTCTTATCAATGTCTCTTAGTTTCACTTTTATGTCCCACCTATGTATGGAATAATGCAGTTCCTGGTTTTTTCTGATTTACTTATTTAACTTCATATAATGTTATCAAGATCCCACCATTTTGCTGTAAATGATCCGATGTCATCATTTCTTATGGCTGAGTAGTATTCCATAGTGTATATGTGCCACATTTTATTTATCTAGTCATCTATTGACGGGCTTTTTGGTTGTTTCCATGTCCTGGCCACTGTGAACAATGCTGCAATGAACATGGGGCTGCATGTGTCTTTATGTATCAATGTTTCTGAGTTTTTGGGGTATATACCCAGTAGAGGGATTGCTGGGTCATAAGGTAGTTCTATTTTCAGTTTTTTGAGGAACCACCATACTTTCTTCCATAATGGTTGTACTACTTGACATTCCCACCAACAGTGTATGAGGGTTCCTTTTTCTCCACAGCCTCTCCAACATTTGCTATTACCTGTCTTGTTAATAATAGCTAATCTAACAGGTGTGAGGTGGTATCTCATTGCAGTTTTGATTTGCATTTCTCTAATAGCTAAAGAAGATGAGCATCTTTTCATATATCTGTTGGCCATTTATATTTCTTCCTGGGAGAAGTGTCTGTTCATGTCCTCTTCCCATTTTTTTTATTGGATTGTTTGTTTGTTTGTTGTTGAGTTTTATGAGTTCTTTGTATATTTTGGATATTAGGCCCTTATCTGAGCTGTTGTTTGAAAATATCATTTCCCATTTACTTGGCTGTCTGTTTATTTTGTTATCAGTTTCTCTTGCTGAGCAAAAACTTCTTAGTCTGATGTAGTTCCATTCATTAATTTTTGCCTTCACTTCTCTTGCCTTTGGAGTCAAATTCATAAAATGCTCTTTAAAACCCAGGTCCATGAGTTTAGTACCTATGTCTTCTTCTATGTACTTTATTGTTTCAGGTCTTATGTTTAGATCTTTGATCCATTTTGACTTAATTTTAGTACAGGAGGACAAACTGCAGTCCAGTTTTATTCTTTTGCATGTGGCTTTCCAGTTTTCCCAGCACCATTTATTGAAGAGGCTTTCTTTTCTCCATTGTGTGTTGTTGGCCCCTTTATCAAATATTATTTGTGGTTTTATTATATATATATGTGGTTTTATTTCTGGGTTTTTTATTCTGTTCCATTGGTCTGAGTGTCTATTTTTCTGCCAATACCATGCTGTTTTGATTGTCGTGGCCCTATAATATAATTTGAAGTCAGGTATTGTAATGCCCCCAGCTTCATTCTTTTTCTTTAGGATTGCTTTGGCTTAAGGCCAATATTTCTTTATTGATTTTCTGTTTGGATGAACGATCTAGAGCTGTCAGTGGTGTATTAAAGTCTCCAAGTATGATTTAATTTTTGTCAGTTTTTGTTTTTAGGTCAGTCAGTAGCTGTCTTATATATTTTAGTGCTCCTTGGTTTGGTGCATATATATTAAGGAGTGTTATGTTTTCTTGATTCAATGTCCCCTTTATCATTATGAAATGACTGTTTTTGTCTCTGATTACCTTTGCTGTTTTGTAGTTAGCATTGTTAGATATGAGTATTGCTATACCTGCTTTATTTTTTGTATGTTATTTGCTTGGAGTATTGTTTTCCAGCCTGTCACTTTAAATTTATTTTTATCCTTGTAGCTTAGATGTGTTTCTTGTAGGCAGCATACTGTTGGGTCTTCTTTTTTAATCCATTCTGCTACTCTGTGCCCTTTTTTGGTGAGTTCAATCCATTTACATTTAGTGTAATTATTGACACTTGAGGGTTTCCTATTGCCATTTTATATATTGCTTTCTGTTAGTTTTGTATCTTGTTTGATTCTTCTCTTTTGTTTTTCTATCATTTGTTTTTGTTTGGTTGTAATCCATACTTCTTTCCTCTGTTACTTCTTTTTTCAAGTCATGTGCTTCTGTGGTGGTCTTTTCAGGGATGGTTACCATTAAGTAATGAAATAGGTACCAATCATGTTCATTATAGTACATTATCTTATGAGTGCTTCTGCACTCCATCTTCCTTTGCTACTGTTAATCTTTGTCCTCTCCCCTTTTTTTGTTTTTGTTGTCACAAATTAAATTTGATTTTATTGTGTTCTTGATGGAGCTTTTACTTGTGGTTTTGTTTTTGTTTTGTTCTTTGTATCCGGTCGGAAAACCCCCTTTAATATTTCCTGAAGTGAGACCAGAATTCTTAATGTGGTCCACAACCCGTGCTTTCTCTGGCCTCTGCGTGGCTTAGCAAACTCAGTGCTTATCACTTGCAATCACTCCTCAATCTTCAGTCACATTGGCTGCCTTTCAGCAACTCAATTTTACCCTGCTCTTATAGCACTTAAATCAATTGGGATAAGTAAATACCTGTGAACTTTCTGGTCTAATATTATAAACTCTGGGGCTTGGAAAACAGGCACCTGCCTAGAGCAAGCACATGGCACTGACTCACTAAGATATATTTTTTTCTTTTGCATTTTTCCGAAGCTGGAAATGGGGAGAGACAGTCAGACAGACTCCTGCATGCGCCCGACCAGGATCCACCCGGCACGCCCACCAGGGGGCGATGCTCTGCCCACCAGGAGGCGATGCTCTGCCCCTCCAGGGCGTTGCTCTGCCGCGACCAGAGCCACTCCAGTGCCTGGGGCAGAGGCCAAGGAGCCATCCCCAGCGCCTGGGCCATCCTTGCTCCAATGGAGCCTCGCCGCGGGAGGGGAAGAGAGAGACAGAGAGGAAGGAGAGGAGGAGGGGCGGAGAAGCAGATGGGCGCCTCTCCTGTGTGCCCCGGCTGTGAATCGAACCCGGGACTTCCTCACGCCAGGCCGATGCTCTACCACTGAGCCAACTGGCCAGGGCCTAAGATATTTCTAATCATTGAATTTGTTATACTAATTGTTTGACCTCTCTATACTTTTGACTTCTTTGAGGGCAGTATATGCCTAAAGCTTATGCATGGGCCTGATGTTCAGTACCAACTGGGCCCATCCCTGTGCCTGGCACATTATAGGCACTGGGTAAACATTTACAGCACGCTGACTGTTAAGTCATCTGTGACTCTAGTCTAGAGCCTTAAGACTCACAGTGTAACTAGACCATCAGCATCAGATTTTTGGAAGCTTGTCAGAGATCCAGAATCTTAGGAGTTACCTAGACCTACTAAATCAGAATATGCATCCCTCCCGCAGTACCACTATTTTATTGTTGAGGTATAGCATATAGTATACAGTAAAATGTATAAAGTATAATAAACTTGTGCACAATGTAATGTGTTACTTATGTTACCACTTCCCAGATTAAATGTACAGCATTTCCAGCACCCAAGAGGGTTTCTTTCTTCCTCTTTCCAGTCAGTACTCTCTCAGAGGTAACCACCAGTCTTATTTCTATCTCTGTTATTACTAAGCAGAATCCAGTGACCAGACAAAGCCCTCAAGCAAAGAGATTTAGGTTTGGCAGTTGGAAATTGTGCTAACTTGTGTAGAAATAGTTCAGAGTCAAAGGCACATGCCCAGGCACTGACATCTACGGTGGCTTGACAAACATAATAATAGGGGCTTATAGGGAAAAGTTTTCCATGTGCCAAGTTTGGTTACTAATCAATGACTGTGAGCAAGGCAGGATAGTGTAGTCAAAGGTGCCTTAGTTCATCTAAGGTTTTTCCCTCCAACTCTAATATTCACAAATACAGTAGTCTCATTGCATATTTCTTTCTGTATGCACAAACATTTCCGCTGCTGGTGGATTAATATCACTTACCCCCACACACATATCTACACACAAACACATATGCATTTAACCCTTATGCAGTTTTCCTTTCCATCCTGTGGTGATGGGAAATAGTACCATTGTAGCCATTCAACTCTAATAGGAAAAAGCATAGATTTTTCTAGAGGCAGTATGGCATTGTATAAAGGCCACAGATGAGGAGTTAGGAGATTTTTGTGGTGTTTCAGCTCAGTCATTTGCCATTTGTGTGGCCTATGAAAGGAGCAAAATCTCCAAGTCTCCATGAAAAGGGAAACATTCCTCACCTCCTTGCTTTGTTGTGAGAAGCACATGGAATAGTATTTTGAAAAGGGATTGGTTGTCTCAGAAGCTGATGTGGGAGTAGCCAAGTCTTCCATCAGCCACCAGAGCAAGGTGCTCCTGATTGCTTTTGGCAGGATCCCTGAATTCCCTGTAGGCCTTGGTGATTATCTCAGGCTTCTCATGCACTGCAGTAATTTGTGGTCTGAAGAGGCAGTGACTCTTGTGAGTGACATTAATATTAAATTGATGCAAATCACCTGGTTCCAAGGACTCTATGCAGCTCTTGTCTTCAATGGAGAGTGTGGCTGCAACTGCTTTTTCCATTTCCTCCTAGAAAGTTGTGGATATCAGTATTTCTGACATCCGGGAAAATTTCCTTGGCTCCACAGACACGAAAGAAAAGAATTCAGAGCAAATGCCTATGTTAGAATTTTATTCTAACTTATTCTCAAACCCAAGGGATGATCACGTTAGATTAGGGCAGTGGAAGGTGTCTTTGCCCTCAGCACGTCTACCATTTTATAAATTAGGTTCTACTTGTACATAAGGTATTGTTTTATAGTTACTGAACAAATTATAACTGGGTAAATATTTAGGCAGAAGACTTTAGAATTTCAAGAATTTGCTGTATATTTTGAACTTTAAAGAGCTCTTTTTCTATAGATTGTGTGATCCAACATTAGTCTTCTTGTAGCTTCACATTGGAGCAAGGAATTTATAATATGTATATATTTTAAATATGCAATGTGACATTCTAGCAATAAAACAGTCTCAATATGATGTGAATATAAATTGGTTCTGTCAGGCTCTGCGTTTTAAATTCCAGTGAAAAATTACATATGCTTTAAGGATGAACTTACTGTTAGAAAAAAATTACTGTATCTATTTTTTATATAAATTTAGATAAATATGGAGTTAACTAGAGTTAATACCCAAGGCCCTAAACTCAAATATCTGAAAACTTCTATCTATCTATCTATCTATCTATCTATCTATCTATCTATCATCTATCTATCATCTATCTATGGCTTCTCATAAGGAAATCTAATGCTGACCAAAAGTATCACTTAAAATTAGTATGGTTATAGTATTTTCTAGTTCCAATTTTTAGAAAAAAATTTGGTGAAATGATTTGAAAAATAAAAATGATGAGACAGTTAAAGATTCTAAGAAATAGTTGTCTTTTTTTTAAGAGGTTTCGTTTGCTCAAATCAGAATTATCTGTAACTTCAACATTAGCAGTAATGTTAGGCCATCCATAAAGATAATATAGGCAGAGTATTTCTAGATAGTTTCCTATATTTAATATATGCAAAGGTAGTCAAAAGTAGGTAGTTTATAGTAGTGAGTCCTCAAAACAGTTTATTCTTGTATTATTACTTATGAATTATTATATTATTTTCCATACAACCAACTGTAAACCTACTTTTGCCCACCCCTATATATGAACTATATATATATAATAGGTTCTTTATAAGCCAATTTGAAGTTTACTGAGATTATATATGTATGCATGTATATGAAAATAAATAGTCTTTTCTCTTATTTTTATGAATATGACTTTTTTTATACCTAAACAAAAATCTCATACAAGTGTATACTAATAATGTACTATCAAGGATCCCAGCAAAGAAGTACACAAAGTTGAAGTTCTGATCTTCCTTTAACCATAAACTCTAATCATGGTAAAGGAGATAAAAACTTGTTTATAATAATTCAGGCTATAATAATTATATTTGAGAAACCAATTACTCTTTTTCTATAACTATAACACTTTCTTTTTGGTAAGTTGAAGGATCTGCCTGTGCATCCAGTGCATAGTATGTGTGCAGTGAATAACTTGCAGATTGGATCCTTATGAATTCTGATATTTTTATTAACCTCTCTCTATGACAACTTATGTATATCTTTGCAAATGTTTTTTCTAAATTATATACACAAGACTTCTCACTAGTCTAAAGTGTCCTATCTGTTAAGAGATCTGGATGGATAAGTCTTAGTGGTAAGAGACTTTGTTTTGTAGATTACATTGATAAATGAAGCTTAAAGATATAGGTGTAGCAAGTTTCCAGAACTTTCAGTGATCATACAATGGATGTTTTAAAGATCCTCTAGAAGAGATACCTAAAACTAAATAGCATAGCAGTGGTTTTGTGTGTATGTGAAGGAGGAGAGGCATGGGACACGTGTGGCAGGTTGGTTTGGGGCATGGGTAGCTTCTTCCTTGGATGATTTATTGTCAAAGATGAATTCACTAACTTTTCAACATTGGATGCTACTTTCATTGCAGATCCTGATCTTGTGCTACTTGTCATAGCCCTGAAAGAAGGTAGCTGATGACTAATTGTTACTGTGTCTGCTTTATTACTATAGCAACAAAATGGTGTCATGCTTATTATACTTAATCAGTAGTTCACGTGGTAAAGATTTCTTCTTCCCTGTGACTTGGTTTACTTATTAAACCATTGATATTCATCTTTGGGGAAAGCAGCACTTTTTATCCATTCTCTGCTCTTGTCCGGTCCTTGTGTGTGACAGGCGACTCTGGTCTTTGTCCCCTCTCACTAGGTCTCCTTCCCTTTGCCCCTTCAACTCCAGGTTAGTAGAATATTGGTGCTGGAGAGAATTCATTCACAGTTGATTTGCATCTTTACAAGGACTGTCTGGGAATAGAATGAAGTAAGTTTTACTTAAAGTAGGCTTATCAAGAATGGTATTTTTTTCCCTTTATCCCCTACTAATTTTTTAGTGTTGGATGTTTATTCGTGTCAGATATTTAGAAACCAGTTGCCAAATCTTTCGCCAGCCATTACAGAACCAGGTCATTTCCTTAGGCTCTACCTCAGAAGTAATTTCCTTGATCATTTGTATGATTTCCCCCCTGAGCCTCCCTTAATTACTTTTCCTCTTGGGTACTGTGCAGCCTGATGCTAGGCATAACTTTCTGATATTCATCTCAGGAGGCTACGTCTAGGGGAGGCATTTATTCCTTTTTTTTCTTCTCCTCTTCTACTTTTCCTCCTACATTTTCTTTAAAAAAAAAAATAGCCAATCAAACAAAAATCGACTTTCTCTTACAGTCTCAGACCCACATTGCTGATCTTAAAGGGAAAATAGCTTATATAGCTTATGTGAACTTTATTAGTCTTGTCATTAACTGAGTTTTCATGTGTTTGCTTGTTTTTATATGAACTGAACACTTTTTAGATGGAAGAGTAAACCATGGTCAGAGTATATTAAAAAAAAAATTCAGCTCTATAAAAGTATATCTTCCTCCCAGCCCAGACTCCTGAGCCCAGCTTCCTTCCTCTTCCTCCCAGCCCAGACCCCTGAGCCCAGCTTTCTTCCTCTTCCTCCCAGCCCAGACCCCTGAGCCCAGCTTTCTTCCTCTTCCTCCCAGCCCAGACCCCTGAGCCCAGCTTCCTTCCTCTTCCTCCCAGCCCAGACTCCTGAGCCCAGCTTTCTTCCTCTCCCTCCCAGCCCAGACTCCTGAGCCCAGCTTTCTTCCTCTTCCTCCCAGCCCAGACCCCTGAGCCCAGCTTTCTTCTTCTTCCTCCCAGCCCGCACTCCTGAGCCCAGCTTCCTTCCTCTTCCTCCCAGCCCAGACCCCTGAGCTCAGCTTTCTTCCTCTCCCTCCCAGCCCAGACTCCTGAGCCCAGCTTTCTTCCTCTTCCTCCCAGCCCAGACTCCTGAACCCAGCTTTCTTCCTCTTCCTCCCAGCCCGCACTCCTGAGCCCAGCTTTCTTCCTCTTCCTCCCAGCCCAGACCCCTGAGCCCAGCTTTCTTCCTCTTCCTCCCAGCCCAGACCCCTGAGCCCAGCTTTCTTCCTCTTCCTCCCAGCCCAGACCCCTGAGCCCAGCTTTCTTCCTCTTCCTCCCAGCCCGCACTCCTGAGCTCAGCTTCCTTCCTCTTCCTCCCAGCCCAGACTCCTGAGCCCAGCTTTCTTCCTCTCCCTCCCAGCCCAGACTCCTGAGCCCAGCTTTCTTCCTCTTCCTCCCAGCCCAGACCCCTGAGCTCAGCTTTCTTCCTCTCCCTCCCAGCCCAGACTCCTGAGCCCAGCTTTCTTCCTCTTCCTCCCAGCCCAGACCCCTGAGCCCAGCTTCCTTCCTCTTCCTCCCAGCCCAGACTCCTGAGCCCAGCTTTCTTCCTCTTCCTCCCAGCCCAGACTCCTGAGCCCAGCTTTCTTCCTCTTCCTCCCAGCCCAGACCCCTGAGCCCAGCTTTCTTCCTCTTCCCCCAGCCCGCACTCCTGAGCCCAGCTTTCTTCCTCTTCCTCCCAGCCCAGACCCCTGAGCCCAGCTTCCTTCCTCTTCCTCCCAGCCCAGACTCCTGAGCTCAGCTTTCTTCCTCTTCCTCCCAGCCCAGACCCCTGAGCCCAGCTTTCTTCCTCTTCCTCCCAGCCTGCACTCCTGAGCCCAGCTTTCTTCCTCTTCCTCCCAGCCCGCCCAGACTCCTGACCCCAGCTTTCTTCCTCGATGCATCTGCTCCACGATGCTGATGTGAGCAAACAAAACCTTAAAGGAGGAAAAGATGAGATAGTTACTTCTTAGGATCTTTAACTGGTTTACTTTTATTTTCCAAATTCATTAATTTGTGACTTGAAGATGCAGTGACTCTCATGAGGCGCATTAGACACAGTGATGTAAATCAGCTGCTCCCAGGGACTCTGTGCAGCTCTTGTTTCCAATGCAGAGTGTGGCTGTAACTGCTCTTGTTCAGTTTCCTCCTGGAAAACAGCATCTCTGACATCCTGGAATATTCCCTTGGCTCCTCAGACAGGAATGCCTAGAATCCAGGGCAAATGCCTATGTGGCTTCATTCTTCCTTGCTCTTGTGTGCAAGGAATGATCATGCCAGATTTGGGGGGTGGGAGGTAACTGTGCTGTCAGCATGCCACTGCTTTATGAACTAAGTTTTACTCATACCTAAGATTTTGTTTTGAATTTCAAACAAATTATAACTGATTAAATATTTAGGTGGAAGGCTTTAGAATGCCAAGAATTTACTGCATATTTCGAACTTTAAAGTGCGTCTCTGCTATAAATTGAACTGTTTCCATATCCCAAGGATTAAATGTTTTATAGGAGAGAGAACACGGGATATAAGAATTAGAAAGCATTTATTTTTGTATTTTTCTGAACTGAGATGCAAGGAGGCAGAGAGACAGAGAAAGACTCCTGCATACGCCCGACCAGGATCCACCAGGCATGCCCACCAGGGGTGATGCTCTGCCCATCTGGGGCATTGCTCTATTGCAACTGGAGCCATTCCAGCGCCTGAGGCAGAGGTCATGGAGCCATCCTTATTGCCCGGGCCAACGTTGTTCTAATGGAGTCTTGGCTGTGGGAAGGGAAGAGAGAGATAGAGAGAAAGGAGAGGGGGAAGGGTGGAGAAGCAGATGGTCACTTCTCCTGTATGCCCAGGCTGGGAATCGAACCCGGGACTTCCATACGCTGGGCTGACACTTCACCACTGAGCTAGCCGGCCAGGGTGAGCATTCTTTGTTTTAAAAAAAGACTAATAGTGACAACTTACTAAGGTTATTCCCCCGCCCCCCACCTAACAATATATCTTTAGAGATCATTTTATATCAGCATTCACATATCTCCTTTATTCTTTGTCACAGCTGCATTGTACGGATAAGTTATAATCTATTTTATTTCCCCTTCAATTCATTCATTCATTGGCTGTTACAAGTCATGCTATAATAATTATACTTATTTGTATGCCATTTTCTCATAAGTTGGTATATATTTGTTGGATAAAATTCTATGCACACTAGCTATTAATGACTATGCATGCACATATATGTTTATAACTACTTGTTTACACAAACAGAAGCACAAAGAGCATGCAGTTCTGCACCCTGATTTCCTTACTTTAGCAAGTACCTGAGGATATCAACAGGTGCAGAGCTACCTCATTCTTTTCAGGGTCACCTTGCATGTTCCTTCTATAGATGTAGATGTCAGGGTGTTTATTTCTGTAATGTAGGCATCAGGAGGCTGCAGAAGCAGCATGGGTGGATTTCCTTGGATGCGAGGTGGGGGCTGAAGAAGTTGGAGCCAGCAGCACCCAGGCTCATCATAGTGCAGAAGCCCAGGCTGGTCACAGTGTGAGAGACCGCGAGGTAATTGGATCCCACCCCTCATGCTCAAACTGGGCATGTAGGGAAAGCCAGCCTCGTGTCTGAGGTGTCTGAGTCATTTACTTTGGTGGAGGGCAGAGCCTCCTGTTCCCCACCCAGGGCTTTTTCTGCTACTCCCTGGATGCCTGTACTTTGTCTCTATTTTCTGTAGGATGACTCTCCTGCTCTTTCTTATTTCTGTTCCTGACCTTGACTGGATCTCTTAACTTGTAGATTCAGAGTAGAAGGGAACATCCCACTCAGTCCATCTCCAGAACCTAGGTAAAATTTGGCAGGCAGTTCACTGTCATGGGAGAGATTTTTCCAACTTCTCCAAAGCTGCAATCTCCATTTGATGAGGGTTTCAAAACCACTGCTAAAACTTAGTGACATAACTTAAAATAAAAGAAAGAAAGAAAGAAAGAAAGAAAGAAGATGGCTCTCTTTCTCTATCTTGCATCCCTTTTGAACAGACTGAGGGGACAGGGGACAGGCCTGGCTCTGTTCACACAACGTGGGGTTAGGGAAGAGCAAGCAAGCAGAGACTTTTTGTTCCCGGCAGTGGGAACCTTAATGAATCAGATCACACGTGAGTTTGGCCTTCCTCTCACTAGCGGCAGGGAAGAGGAGTTACTACGTGGTGTCCTTTCTCAGCTGACTCTGCTTCTGAGTGAACAGGTCACATGTCAGAATCATGAGCTGAGTGTGTCATGGTGAGAAGTTGGGAAGTCAGTATAGGGGTGTGTGTGTGTGTTAGGTGTGTGTGAATGTGCACATTATGTATACACATTATGTATATACATGTGTACATACTGTATATGTGTCTATATACACACATACCCATATATGTATAAATGTGTATACACATGGGCATATACACACATAAATATGCAAACACATGTATGCACACAGTAGATTTTACAATGTACAGTTGTGAAGGGAAGCAGAAGAAAAGAACTTCTTAAACCACTTCCATGGAGAAAGAAAAAAAAAAGAAATAATGATATTAAGAAGATCTGAGAACAGAAAGTTGAAAGCAAGAGTGTTTTCCTTTCTAATGTGGGAAACCTCCCATAGGACAGATTCTCTTCAAATACCCCCTTTTATCACAAACAGGATTTTAATGACAGCTTTTCCTCTGTCTGTTTACATGTGGGTGAAGTCCTCCAGCCCACTGGGCATTAACAGTGTCACATGGAAAAACTGCTTAAGACACAAACTGTTGTCAAGAGAAGAGGGAGAGGCAGTCAAGAGAGACTAACCTCCTGAGTTCCCTGCTCCAAGAGTTTTTATTGATCAGAACAATGTTAATAGGATTGCAGGGGAGGGAGATCAGGTGATAAAGAGATTAACAAACATAAGGGGAGGGGCAATCTATTAAACCTCTAAGCTAATTTCCTAAAGCCCGTTCACATGTATTCCTTTGTATTTGCACAAAGGTCACTCACAGTTTCTTGATGTTTGCATCCAAGAAAACGGTTTCGCTGTGTTTGCAGCAGGGGAGCATATTTACATCACCATTCACACTCAGGGCTTTTTAACTAAAGTTCCCCAATCCAAGTTATAGAGGATCCAAGATTAAATAGGTGTTTCCCTACATCTTCCCCTTCCTTGCTTTTTAAGGGAGGAGACATAGAGGTGGGCTGTAGGGTGGGGAAAGCTGTAAGAACTTGTTGATCCTCGTATTCAGCGTCAGGCATTGTATTTCTGGGACCAATTGTTTGGAGTTCATGATGTAGCTTGACTTTCTGGAGGGAGATCCACTCTATTCCTATAGGTAAGGAAACACAAACTGACTATTGACCTCAGGTTAAAACAGGATAAGGTCCTTCCCATGGAGATCCTGGTTCCCAACTGTGAATATATACCTGCTGGTCCTGAGAGAAATGTTTGGTTCTTTTGGAATAATTCTGTTCAATAGCAGGAAGATTGTCTTTATCAAGATTCAAAAAATTCAGCGTATATAAGGCCATAGCTAATCGATCCCTCAGGGACTCTAATTGTCCATGGGGACTCCCCCTTTTTTGTTTTTTAAGATAGGTTTTTAAGAGGCAGTGAGCACAGTCAATACAGGCCTATCCTGTTAGATTATAAGAGATACCTGTAACATGTTTAACATTCCTTTTTCCAGACAGTATATTCACCTCGGGAAACTAAAGTTTTTACTAGAACCTTCCAATCGTTAGGGGTCATGTCATAGCCATTTCCTAAAACCTCTACCATGCCCACTGTGAGTGGGTTTTGATCGCCATTCTCTTGAATACTCTTTTTCAATTCCTTAAATACAGAATAAAGTAAATTCCAACAAACTCGTTATTCCTGTGTTATGATAACAGAGAAAGCTGTAGTTTTAATAGCATCTGGGTCTCCTAACATTAATTCTTCTCAGGGATAATTTTCCATTAAGGAAGGAGTATGACTCTTCCCAATCCAGGGGGAAGAGGTAGAGGAGGATAGGGGGGAACCAAAGATTTCTTGGGAGGTAAGGGAGGAGGAAAAGGTATTTCGTCCTCTTTATCGGCTTCCTCAAATTTCATTGCTGCCATAACTAGCAGTTCAGGTTGGCTGTGCTGTGATTTCTCTTTTGCTTTCTGCTCGGGAGTATGCAAAGGGTATAAAGCAGTGTGGACAAAACTCCATATTGTGAGAAGAGGAACAGAAACCTGTAACCCTTGTTCAAACCACTTTCTCAAAACTCTGCCTACTTGCTCTCATAATTCTAAGTCTAAAGTCCCCTCATTGGGGAACCATGGGCAATGCTCTTGTACAGCAAGTAAGAGTTGCTGTAATACTTTAAGCTCTATAGTACACTGAGCAGTGTGGAGCAGTTTTAAATTCCTAACAGAAATGTGCTCTTGTTTGGTGAGCTCTTGACTCATGTTGAAATTCCTCTTTGACCTACGTGCATCAGTCCCTTCCTCAAGGTGAATAGGTACTGTTCCTTATCAAAATTCCCTGTAGGATGCAGCTGATAAACTTCTCTTCATGCATGATTCTACTTGATCATGTCAGGGGTCACCACTTGTAGTCCACCAGCCCGCTGGGAACTACCAGTGTTGTATGGAAAAACTGCTCAAGACACAAATAATTGTCAAGAGAAGAGGGAGAGGCAGTCAAGAGAGACTAACCTCCTGAGTCCTCTGCTCCCAGAGCTTTTATTGCTCAAAACAAAGGTAACAGGATTGCAGGGGAGGGAGATCAGGTGATTAGGAGATTAACAAACACAAAGGGAGAAGCCATCTGTAAACCTCTAAGCTAATTTCCTAAAACCCATTTACATGCATTTCTTTGCGTTTGCACAAAGGTCACTCACACAGTTTTCTGGTGTTTGCATCCAAGAAAGCTGATTGCAGCAGGGGAGCAGATTCACATCACCATTCACACTCAGGGCTTTTTAAGTAAAGTTTCCCAATTCAATTTATAGAGGGTCCAAGATTAGATAGGTGATTCCCTACATGTGGACATCACCAATGGCTCTTGTTGTCATGGAGATTCAAAGCAATTTGGTAAGGTCTTGTAGTTTGTGTACAGAGCCTGAAGAATGCACATTTTGTGGCTTGGCACCTTGCTATTGTACTAAATTCTTAGGGTAAAAAAAATCAATGCTATGCTTCATGAACCAATTTCTTTTGACAAGATCTGTGCTTTAGCTGCCTTGTAAAATAGATATACAGATTAAATTGACCTTAGAAATAAACATTCACATCATGTTTTCCACTGTTATAACTATTTAAATCATCTTCTTTCAGATTTCTGTAAAATAGATTGTCATGTAAGGAGAAGTCATTCAACATAATGGGTTGAAAGTTTCGATTCTGGAGTCAGTTGCCTGGGTTTGCATCCCAGCTCCATCCCTTACTGACTGGGAGACCTTGAAAAAATTAAACTTCTTGATCCTCAGCTTCCTTGTCTACCATTGGAGATGATAATAGTATCTTCTCTTTAGAGTTATACTGAAGAATAAATCAATATATGTAAAACACTTAGAATCATGCCTAGTTCATACTGGGGGCTACATAAATGTCAGCTATCATCACCATCATCATCATTATTATTATTTCTATTATTATGACATTGAATTCCTGGCAGGAAGAAGTTGACTTTTTTTTTTAAATCTTATACTTAGGTGAGCTCTGGGGAGAAGAAGAAAAATAATAAAGTCCATAGAACAGAGGATGGGTAGAGCTTGAAGTCACACAATTTATTTCAAGATCACCTAAAAATCTTGAACACATCTGAGAATCTTCATCCTTTCTTTTCTTCTCTTAAACACAGGTTTTGGTAGCTTTGAAGGCAGCCATGACACCGCTAATCAGCTGTATGAAATGATTTTTCTCCAAGTAACTAGACACATGGAGAGTTCAAGCTAAATCACACTCTTCTATTATATTCAGCTGCCGTTTTAGAAACAAGAGATAAGTTAGGGAATTTGGATACACGGGGTGGGGAAGAAGGTAGAACTTAACCTGAGTTGTAGACCTTTGTTATATGCTTTCATTCTCTTTTTAAAAAGTGTATGAGAAGGCAGAAAGTTCAGGGAAATATTAAGAGTAAACTCATTATATTAGCGCTTTGCTACTAGGCTTTCTTTGAAACCTGTGATCATAGAACAGTAGGTCTGGGGTGAGCTCATTGGGAACATCTGGCCCATTAATGGAGAAGGAACAACAACCCCAGAAACACACATGGTTTGCTCAAGGTAACCTAGGGAGGTAGTGACAAAGGTAGAACCAGAAATCAGGTCACCTCTCGCCCAGTTTAAAGCTACCTTCAGAAGTAGAATTGTTCATGGCTTGGGTCCTCTGTACCATTTGGCCTCCTGCCCATTGTAATCTTCTTCTGGGTCCTGGGCTGGGTTGTGAAATGACATCTTGATACTTTAACACAGTTAGAGGTTCTTCTCAGAGGAGAGAGCATTCTTCGTTCCATGGCGGCGGCAGCTTCCTGTGTGGTGCAATGTTTCTGTTTCTCCTGTGGAATGCTAACAAGAAAGACCAGCATTTTATGTCCCCAGGAATGCCATTTATTTATTCAAAAGAGAACCAAAGGTCACTGGGGATTGGTGTTGCTGTAGTTCTGTGTGTTTAAACAAAGAAACGGATTCTAAATGCTACAATGAGGCTCAGAGTTGGTCAGCTGAAGTTGGGAAATTCACCAGGCAGAGAGCCATAGACTTTTTTTTGTCATACTGGAGTGAATACTTGTTTGTTTTTTAATTTTTATTAATTTTAATTTATTGTGTTAATGTGGATTCAAGTGTCCCACTCAATATAGTTGCTTCACCCCCATCCCTGTCCCCCATTATACCCCTTTAACCCCCCCAACTCTCTCCCCCCTTCCCTCTGACAGCTGTCCCTCTGCTCCCTGTGACCCCACCTCTGCCTCTATTCTGTTCCTCATTTCACTTTGTTTATTAGTTTCCACATATAAGTGAGATCATATGATATTTGTCTTTCTCTGTCTGGCTTATTTCACTTAGCATAATAATCTCCAGGTCCATCTATGCCATCACAAAAAGTAAGGTTTCCTTCCTTTTCATGGCCACATAATATTCTATTGTGTATATGTACCACAGCTTTTAATCCACTTGTCCACTGATGGACACTTGGGTTGTTTTCAGATCTTGGCTATTGTAAACAATGCTGCAATAAACATGGAAATGCATATCTTTTTTTGAATCAGTTATTTGATATTCTTAGGATATATTCCTAAAAGTGGGATAGGTAGGTCAAAATGCAGTTCCATTTTTAATTATTTGAGGAATCTCCACACTGTTTTCCACAGTGGCTGCACCAGTCTGCATTCCCACCAGCAGTGCAGGACGTTTCCCTTTTCTCTACATCCTCGCCAGTACTTATTGTGTGTTGATTTGTTGATGAGAACCATTCTGACAGGTGTGAGGTATCTCATTGTGTTTTTTTTTTTTTTTTTTCTGAAGCTGGAAACGGGGAGAGACAGTCAGACAGACTCCTGCATGCGCCCGACCGGGATCCACCCGGCACGCCCACCAGGGGCAACGCTCTGACCACCAGGGGGCGATGCTCTGCCTCTCTGGGGCGTCGCTCTGCCGCGACCAGAGCCACTCTAGCGCCTGGGGCAGAGGCCAAGGAGCCATCCCCAGCGCCCGGGCCATCTTTGCTCCAATGGAGCCTTGGCTGCGGGAGGGGAAGAGAGAGACAGAGAGGAAGGAGGGGGTGGGAGTGGAGAAGCAAATGGGCGCCCCTCCTATGTGCCCTGGCCAGGAATCGAACCCGGGTCCCCCGCACGCCAGGCCAACGCTCTACCGCTGAGCCAACCGGCCAGGGCTCTCATTGTGGTTTTAATTTGCATTTCTCTGATGATTAGTGATGTTGACCATTTTTTCATATGCTTATTGGCCATTTGTATGTCCTCCTTGGAGAAGTGTCTATTCAGTTCTTTTGCCCATGTTTTAATTGTATTGTTTACCTTTCTGGTGTCAAGTTTTAGACGTTCTTTATATATTTCGGTGATCAACCCCTTATCTGAAGTGAATTCTTGTTGACAACAGTGAGACCTTTGTGTGCCCAGGAGGTGTTGGTGGTATATAACCCTTAGTTATTTTATTGGCTTCCAAGGCTCTGAGAAACAACATTTAGTGTCCTCTGAAAGGGTAAGCATTTCTTTTTGTTTTATGTATTCTTGTTTTTTCTCCCTAGGATAAGAAGATATGTTTCATAATCCCAATGCTGACCTTTGGTTGTCACAGCCATTTTATTATCTTAAATGTATATGCTTCACCATTGTCTCATCCATTCCTTGATCTTGCCATTCATTCCACAAATGTTCCACAATATCTACCAAGTGCCAGGCACAGAACTAAATGAAGGGGGCACAAATGCAGATAAGCCCACCCTGGACCATGAGGGGTCCACAGGCTAGTGGGAAAGAGGTAGGTAAGCGGTTTCATTGTGTGCTCAGCAGATAGTCCTCCATAAATGTTTGGTGAGTTCAATTGAATCTAGCATCAAACTGAAAATTTGAGATTACTTGGTAAGATATTTCAGGTCTGTAGTCTGAGGGAATATTTCATATCTTCTAGTCTGTTGATGATCAACTTTTTGTTGGTGTTTTGGTTGTTGCTGCTTTTTGACAGAGGGTCAATTTAATAGTAATATCCTCATTGACTTCTCATTAAAAGTATTTTGATGTTAAAAGAAAAAATTAATTTGATGATATACGTTTACTTAACACTAACCTCAAAGAGGCCTTAAATAGATTTAATTTAGAATTGTTTCAATCAAGGCATTATTGAAATTAGAGAAAATATTTATCATTCTAGAGCAGGGGTTGGGAACCTTTTTGGCTGAGAGCCATGAATGCAACATATTTTAAAATGTAATTCCGTGAGAGCCATACAATGACCCGTGTACGTTAGGCATTATCCAATAAAAATTTGGTGTTGTCCCGGAGGACAGCTGTGATTGGCTCCAGCCACCTGCAACCATGAACATGAGCAGTAGAAAATGAATGGATTGTAATACATGAGAATGTTTTATATTTTTGATGTTATTATTATTTTTATTAAAGATTTGTCTGCGAGCCAGATGCAGCCATTAAAAGAGCTACATCTGGCTCGCGAGCCATAGGTTCCCAACCCCTATTCTAGAGGGAGATGCCTGGCTGGAGCTGTGACCTCAGCTCAGCTGGAGAAACATGACCAACCATAATGCTCCAGGAGGGAGGAAGCTGGGAAATAGTGGCCCTTTCCACTTTCCTTTTGCCCTTTACTCCCTGGCCAGTGCCTCGCATTGTAGTATACAAGTGAGCTACCGATACAGCCCATACAGGTTAGACCCCCCAGGGAATATAGCAAAGGAGTACAGGGTGGAGACTACATTGGAGCAGGGGTGGAGGGGAAATAGGTGGGGGGTGCAGTGGGAGGAAGGAGGCCAAGGAAATATTCAGCACAGTTGAGTTTTTTGTAAATGAATCCATACAACCGCCTGGAGCTAAAGAGAGGGCATATAAACTTGTAAGAGACTTAATATTCACTCATCAAAGATTAATGTAGTGACTAGGGGTTTTTGGATCCAGTGATATCTTGGAGAATCAGAGAAGCAGTCAAGAGGTTGGTATTTTATGGTATAATAAAGATGATTACAAATGCTTTTCTGATCCTCTCATTGAGACATAGACTCTTATTCTCCTCTGTCTAAACTAGATATTATCTGACGGGTCTTTTTTGACCAATACATTTCAACAGAGGTGCTGTTCTGGGACTTCCAAGGCTAGGTCCTCAGAAACTTTGCGGATTCTGCCTTGCAACCTTCTTTTTGGAAATCTTGATCTACCACATAAGAAACCTAGCTTCCTTTTTAGGCTACAATGTTGGATAGGCATGTCAGTTAACAGACCTAGATGAGCCCCTGCCTTCTAGCTGTCCCCACCAAGGTGTTAGGCATGTGAAGAAAGCCATCTAGGACTCTAGAGTAGACTAGCCACCTTCTAAACACCATTGAATGGCCTCATCTATACCACACAGAACAGAAGACTCACCCAGCCAAGTCCCGCTTAATATCTTGACCTAAAAACCCGTAAGATACAATAAAATAGTGGTTGTTTTAATTTTGGGACGGTTTGTTAAGCAGCAGTGGAAAATTGGGAAGTGCTGTTATCCTCTCAGATAGATGATTTCTGTTTATCCTAAATCCATATTAATTATGGGAGTTAACAATCCTCCATCAGCCCCTGTACACACATATACTAATGCATACAACTTTAACTTTACAGTTCTGTGATAAGTGCTCCAGCCGGGTGATTAACTTTAATGAGCAGCTGTTGAGTTCTGGGTGGATTTTTATTTCTGGAAATGGAGAAAGCATAATGAGTAGCATTACCAGATAACCTCAAAAGTGAAGCACAGGGAAAGATAATCACCTTCTCAACCTTGAGTTTTCTTCAAATAAAAGGTTAACTTTGGCCTAACCTGTGGAGGCGTAGTGGATAAATTATCAAACTGGAACGCTGAGGTCGCCGATTCAAAACCCAGGGCTTGCCCGGTCAAGGCACATATGGGAGTTGAGGCTTCCTGTTCCTCCCCCACTTCTCTCTCTCTTTCTCTTTCTCCTCTCTAAAATAAAATCTGTAAAAGAAAATTTAAAAATAAATAAATAAAAGTTTAATTTTATGATAAGTTACAGGGGCTCCTTAGGTTACAGCAGTCTCGACATATGACATTTCAAGTTTATGACTCTCACTCTCATAAAAACTTAAAAAAATTGGCCCTGGCCGGTTGGCTCAGCGGTAGAGCATCGGCCTGGCGTGCAGAAGTCCCGGGTTCGATTCCCGGCCAGGGCACACAGGGGAAGCGCCCATTTGCTTCTCCATCCCTCCCCCTCTCCTTCCTCTCTGTCTCTCTCTTCCCCTCCCGCAGCTGAAGCTCCATTGGAGCAAAGATGGCCCGGGCGCTGGGGATGGCTCCTTGGCCTCTGCCCCAGGCACTAGAGTGGCTCTGGTCGCAACAAAGTGATGCCCCGGAGGGGCAGAGCGTGGCCCCTGGTGGGCGTGCCGGGTGGATCCCAGTCGGGCTCATGCGGGAGTCTGTCTGACTGTCTCTCCCTGTTTCCAGCTTCAGAAAACAAACAAACAAACAAACAAAAACTTAAAAAAATTGAGACGTGGGTGTTATGGCTTACGCTGTTAGTGTCATACTTATGGACTACATGGGCCAACTAGTCTGGTTGTATGCGGTGGAAGAATACACAGTATTCTTTTCCTGTGGCTTAGTTGTGTTTTTATATTCTAGATTATGATGTATGACAGTACCAGGTTAGGTAAGTGACTTAGGCTAGAGTGTGTTTCGACTTACACCAAAATTTGGGTTACATCACTGTTGTAGGAATGGAACTATTTCATCTCCAACTTTTTGATTAAACTAATTTTTAAGAATAAAATGCAACAAGAAATGTGCAGGTAGTAACTCGTGCTCAGGAAAAGGAACTAATGTGTATAAAACACAGATTAGGTCAGCATACACTGGGTTATGGCCCTGGCTGGGTAGGTCAGTTGGTTAGAGTGTCATCCCCATACACCATGGCTGTGGATTCGATACCCAGTCAGGGCACATACAAGAAGCAACCAGTGAATCCATAAATAAGTGGAAAAACTAATCAATATTTCTCTTTTTCTCTCTCTAAAATAAATAAAAAATTTAAAATATTACCAAAAAAAAAAAAAAAAAAAAAAAAAGAATAAACTAGATTATGCCACCAAAACAAGCCCCAAATCTTAGTGACTTAGCATAAGAAAAGTTTATCTCGCCCTGGCCGGTTGGCTCAGCGGTAGAGCGTCGGCCTGGCGTGCGGGGGACCCGGGTTCGATTCCCGGCCAGGGCACATAGGAGAAGCGCCCATTTGCTTCTCCACCCCCTTCTCCTTCCTCTCTGTCTCTCTCTTCCCCTCCCACAGCCAAGGCTCCATTGGAGCAAAAATGGCCCGGGCACTGGGGATGGCTCCTTGGCCTCTGCCCCAGGCACTAGAGTGGCTCTGGTCGCGGCAGAGCGACGCCCTGGAGGGGCAGAGCATCGCCCCCTGGTGGGCAGAGCATCGCCCCTGGTGGGCGTGCCGGGTGGATCCCAGTCGGGCACATGCGAGAGTCTGTCTGACTGTCTCTCCCCGTTTCCAGCTTCAGGAAAAAAAAAAAAAAAAAAAAAAGTTTATCTCTTGCTCTTGGTATAGCTCCAACTTAGGTTGGTGTGCGTCTCCACTCATTGACGTACCGTTACCCAGAGACATGAGAACAGAGGCATCCTCTGCGGGTGCTTTCACTCTGTCCGGAGCATTGGAATAGAGCACTGGCAACTCACGTACTGATTCCTAAAATTTCAGAGTGAAATAGGTAATTTTCATTGCACTGCAAAGCAAATCGTGTGACTACACTCAGTTTGGAGAGGGTGGAGAACTTGGCCTGGAAGAAGGAAGAACTAGAAACCTGTGGTGAGCAGCAGTTATGGCCACAAGCACCTATTATGGGACAGGCACTCTGCTAGGCATATCTCACTGAATTCTAACAATAACTCATCTGTAGGCAGAGAAGAGGTCTGTTATAGTCAAGTGACTTGAGCATTGCCACAGCTAATAATTGGAGAGGAATCCAGGTCCTTAGGTGTGATTCCAACGAGCATGGCTTTTTTTTTTTTTCCCCAAACACAATTCCTATTAAGCAGTTTACATTTACGAACTTGAAGGGGTAAAAGAAAGTAAAGAGAATTTAATAACTGTTTTTATATTTTGTGATTGCTTTTATCTTAATAAGGTACTTTGTTCCCCCTTAGATCTGTGCTCTGACGGGCACTAAGATGACTGGGAAGGTATGGAGTCCTTCCTGCATTCTGGGCACTGTTCTTGGTCAGGGAGAAGAGAGAAAAAATCAGAACAGCCGCCAGTATCCTTGTAGAGGTTATTATCCTCTAGGAAAAAAGAGGCTATCTTTTTTTTTTTAAAGCCTTATAGACACTTGTGAATTAATACATGCTGTGTCTCTTGAAGTGTGAACAAGGTATTTTATAAAAGAATAAATATTTCTTTTATATGCAAATAGCAAAGTCTTAGAGCTTGTTCAGGTATAAATATATATTGTTCCAAGCAGAGATTAGAATAGTGTTTCTTAAATTTTTTTTGAATCAAGGACTCTTTTGGGAATTTGCTGAGAGCCATCCTTTCTACTAGGAAAATGTATTTTTACACTTGTAAATATTTTAGTTTCAGGGGCTTCACAGATACATATCCCCACCAGAAGTTCATCCATTTGCTTAAGACTCCAAGATTTAGATAAAATATTTAATTAGAAATGTTTCAGTTCCCAGAACAACACCTTTTACATATTAAGTGTTCAATAAATATTATTGGATGAATGACTGGAAAGAGAAGTAAGGAATATTTGAGATGTAGCTCTGATACATACTCTTCCTTGTATGGCTGTCACTCAAACTGATGGTCCATATTTGGCTTTGGGGAAATTGAGCACATTTTGTTGTTCATAGCATGAGAATTGGACCCAGAGCTTAGAGAAATTGCAGTGAAGTAAAATCTAAATGAATTGAGAAAATGCTACTGAGAATGGCAGTTATATATTAGAATCAAAGGAGGAGACTTAAGTGGGTGGGGTGGTGTTTACATGAAATTCGCTGATGGTAAGTTAGGGAGGTAGGAAAAAGCAAAGTGGAGAAATCTCTGAGATTGGATAAAGAGTGAAACAGAGAGAAACATATTTCTTTTACATTGGTGGTTACAGAGCAGTTGACAGTTAACATTCACAGCACACAGAGACAGTATGAGGGGAACAAAAATAACAATGAAGGCTTCAATGGTCTTCTTTTTTATTATTAATTTTAATGGGGTGACATGAATAAATCAGGGTACATATGTTCAGAGAAAACATCTCCGGGTTATTTTGACATTTGATTATGTTGCATACCCCTCACCCAAAGTCAAATTTTCAATGGTCTTCTGCAAAAGGGAATTACTCTGTCATTCCAAGGGTATGCTATCTTAGATGCAAAAAGGCAATATAGACAGGCTCAGTTATGGTAAAGGCTGACCTTTGTCAAGGAAACTACAGGCCTAGGACATAGGTACCCACATGCTCCTCTTTTAGTTAGGAACTTTTATGTTCATATCATCCTTTGTGGTTACTTTTGGTCTCTGAATTTGTAGCGCTCATCATGTCAGCCTCCCCTGGGCTCAGGGTTAGTGTGTGGCCCCTTTGTCATCCACAACTGTCAGGAGTAAACAACAGAGAGAGGATCCAGAGAGGATACTTCTGGAGGAATACACTGTTCTCGATTGTAATGGGGTAATACGTTGAATGCACGTTTGAATGACTGTTTTTCAGCAGAGAACCTGGCTGACCGTTCAGGTGATCGGAAAGGCTATAATTCAGCATGCTCACACTGGACGTGGCCCTGCTCCATTTCCTTTGACCCGATAATGATGCTGAGCACTACCTTGGGTGGGTTCCTGGGTCAGGTGATAACCACACATGTTTGTTACTCACAGCATCATGGGGACTTAATCAGAATCCTAACTGTTTAACCAGTGATTAAATGAAGGCTCAGAGTGATTAAGATAACTGCTTAGGGTCATAGAGGCACTATTGAAACTCAGTTCTTTAGGATGTAAGAAAACTTAAATTCTAAGACAGCACTGTGAAATGGTTCCTTAAGGGAAGGCTGTTTTAGGGTCCTTGTGATGACCTGAATATTTAGACACATCCAATAGTATGACATATTACTTGAATTTGCTACTGGATTTTAGCATTCAGAAGATATATTTCTTACAATAATAGGGTCGGTCATTTAAAAGCAAGAAGATTCTATTAGACGTTCATATTCATAGCTCATGGTCATTGTAGTTCATGGCTCTGTATACCTTTCAATTTAGGTGGCTTTGCAGCTGAGTGGGTGGGGGTGTGGTAAAGGGGGCGAAGTGAAATCACCCTAAATTGCATCTGAAGGTGGAGAACATTCTTTGTAACCTCCCATATTTTTCAGAGATGCGCCATTACGCTTCCCTGTCACGGGCAGGTACACTGGTAAGCTAAACTGGGTGGATGGAGGAGAGCTTTTCTTTTTTTTCTTTAATTGGGTTTTTCAGTTTTCCCCTTTCCATCGTCTAAAGGTGTGTTCAACGGTTACACAGTGGTCCTTGAATGGGAAGCCGGTGGCCGGGTGCCACTTCTGACACTGTTCACTCAGGCTCATTGGCCTCGGTGATTGATAATCTGTTCTGAAAGGACACTGTTTGAGTTTGTGACTTTTCTCTCATGGCTTTTGATGAAGAATAGCCTGCCTTTTCTCTCCCACCCTCCTGGCCCCCCAATGCGTAGATGTTGCAATAGTTCCCTGAGACATTTCTCTATTAGGTGTTGTCTCTGTCTTTAGAGCCCCAGTCATGACAGTTCCTATGGACCCCCAATCCTTCCAGTCTTCTTTGCTAAGCCTTTGGTTTCGGTCAGAGCACTCTTGCCTGATTTGCAGCCTGTGGCCAGTGAACTCGGGCTGCCAGTGACATTTATGGAGCCTTCACTATTCTAGACACTTTGCTGGCATTTATCTCATTTTATTCATTATAAACCCCTCGAGGATTGGGAATGCAGGAGTACTTATTATTATATCCATTTTGCATATAGAAGAATTGCAGCTTAGTAGGGAATATAGATTGCCAAAAGTCATGTAGCTGGTACATAGGAGAGCTGGAATTTTACTCCATATCTCTGATTTCAAAGAGCTGGGGATAGAGCTGTGGTTCTCAAGCATCCATAGTGCCAGAATCCCTGGAGGGCTCACTAAAAGAGCTTTCTGGGCCCTAGCCTAGGTTCTGGGAAGAGGACCTGGAAATGTGCATTTCTAGTAAATTCCCATGTGAGGCTGACACAATGGTCTAAGAACCACACTGAGAACCACTGGTGTGGTGTACACAAATGCATTTCTAGAGTCAGTCTGCCTGGATTCAAATACTGGCTCCATTACTAAGGGCAAGAACCAAGGAAAATCACTGGATCTCTGAGTTACTTTTTGCTTATCTATACCTGCTTCACTGAATTGCAGTGGGGAGTACATGAAATAAAGCCTTTCCAATCTAAAAATAACTCTGTAAAGTGATTCCTATTGTTATTATTCTTACTGAATTATTCTGACAAGACTCTACTAGTCTTTTCCATGCTCTGAGACATCATCTATTCAATTTTTGAAGTCCCATGATTTGCTTATCGCACACATATTGTTTTCTGTCATACTCTATCATACTTTTCCTCCTTCTTTAACAGCTACTGCCCCTAAGGTATATCTTTCTTCCTCTAACCCAGGGATTGGGAACCTTTTTGGCTGAGAGAGCCATGACCACCACATATTTTAAAATGTAATACTGTGAGAGCCATACAACGACCCGTGTATGTTATGCATTATCTAATAAAAATTTGGTGTTGCCCCAGAGGACAGCTATGATTGGCTCCAGCCACCTGCAACCATGAACATGAGCGGTAGGAAATGAATGGATTGTAATACATGAGCATGTTATATATTTTTAACGTTATTATTTTTTTATTAAAGATTTGTCTGCGAGCCAGATGCAGCCATCAAAAGAACCACATCTGGCTCACGAGCCATAGGTTCCCGACCCCTGCTCTAACCAAAAGTGCAGTGTTTAGAAGTTTCCCACATCCATATGGATCAAATAAAACATCCAGCCCTCTAACTTTGCAATTTCTCCACCTCAACTTCATCTCTAATTGTATCTTATGGGATAGAAGATGCAGTAGAATCTTTTGACTTCAGAACTCACCTAGCATAAGCTCCCTGAAGGTAGGGGCTGTGTGCACCAAAGCTTGGACCATCTGCAATGCCTCCCATAGTTAGCAGGACCCAAATCAATATCTGGAGAGTGAATAATTAAGTGAGGGAGTTGAAAGGCAGGAGGTCTGAAAGAGCTTGTCACTTGGGGGGATTGCTTTTCCATTACAGGTTTTGATGTCTCAATGAACGGTTTGAACCAGAAATGAAATATTTTACATATCTGCCTTTTTGGTCACAGCTACACATTCCCCAGGTCAAATGACTTCCTACTCAGCAATTTGATAACCACACTGCAAACCAGAGGCTCTGTGCATGCTCTTCAGTAGCTTATTTTACAGTAAGGGTCTCCTTCCTGCATACCTGGTGCTGAATGGAGTGCAGGTCATGCTAGTGTACACTGTGGAGACTTTCCTTTCTCCAAATCCCCATGCTTCAATTTAAGAGCCTATTATACTTGTCCCAGGATCAGACTGGCAGGCTTGGAGGCATTGTTATGCTTTGAAAAGGGTTGATTTTCTTTCTTTTTTGTTAAGTTTAGAAGATGCCTGAGATGTATTCTGACAAGAGTCTGACTCTAGTGGGGATGCACGCTGATAGCAGTTGTAGATGAGAGAGCAGTTTCTCACTGAGTTCCAGTAGGGCACTATTTTGCATCCCAACTCAGTCAAAGTAGAACATAGCATTAAATTGGGGGAGAATGCATTGCATACAGGACGATGTAGCACCCCGTCCTGGATCAGAGTGGTGACAGAAAACCAGTGACTTTAATAAATGTAACATGTTTTCTTCTTGATGACAAAAGTATCATCATGTTTGTGATAAAAGATATAAAATTTTAATGAAGAATATAACAAGGTTAACACTTTGGGATATATTCTACTAGTCTTTAATTTCTTCTCTCTTCTTCCCTACTTTGCTCCCATCTGCTCTCCCTCCCTCCCTTTCCTGGTCCTCCTCCTCTCTCTCCCCTTCCCTCCTTCTCTATATCACCGTTTGCAAACAAGATTAAATAGTAATAGAATACACAGCCTTTTATCACCTGCCAACCAAAAGTATTTTCTCATAGTCTCTAAATATTCTTCAAGAATATAACTTTTTTTTTATTAAGAATATAACTTTTATTTGCTATATGATATTCAACTGGGTGTATATAACACATTGTTTAAAAAAATTTCAATGTTTCAGACATTTATATTCCCCCTCCACAAATTGTTGATAAAATCCATCCCACTTTTATGTAGCATTTCTACTGAAATGATCATAAAAATGAAATTTTACTGGACCAGAGGACATGAGCACGCTTTGCCATTCCATAAATTTCAAGTGACATTTTTTAATGCAAACCATTTTATTTTATTTTATTATGTTTTTAAATATAAACCATTTTACTACTTAAGGTTTTATTGACTGATGGAGGCATAGAAAATCTCAGTAAGCCAATATCCATTAAACATAGACTTAGTAGTTAAAAATGCATGCTCCCATCAATCTTATATCTCTCAATATAAGAACTACATCAGGCTAATAAACTTTGAACACCAATTTTATTAAACCTCAGTAAACTGGTAATCCCTGTCTTGTGGATATTTCAGAGAACACAGAAAGAAAAGGGGGGAAAAAAAGCTTACCATTTTATAAACAAATATTACCTTGATTTGGAAACCAGATATTGACAACAGCAGAAAAGACTAATCTCATTGAGAATCATAAATGAATAACTACTAAATAAAATAGTAACATATCACATCTAGTATTTTAAAAGTATATCATAGCCTGACCAGGTGGTGGCACAGTGGATAGAGCATTGGACTGGGATGCGGAGGACCCAGGTTCGAGACCCCGAGGTCAACAGCTTGAGTACGGGCTCATTTGGTTTGAGCAAAACTCACCAGCTTGGACCCAAGGTCGCTGGCTTGAGTAAGGGGTTACTCTGTCTGCTGTAGCCACCTGGTCAAGGCGCATATGAGAAAGCAATCAATGAACAATTTAGGTGTTGCAACAAAAAACTGATGATTGATGCTTCTCATCTCTCTCCGTTACTGTTTGTTCCTACCTATTCCTCTCTTTGACTCTCTCTTCTGTCTCAAATAAAATAAAATAAAGTAAAATAAAAGTACATCATAGACAAGAAGAATTTATCTTGGGGATGAAGGCTAGATCTGTATCAGTCCCTGTATCAGTACATGGCATGGTGTTAATATCTGAGAGATTAAAAGAGAAAAATGTTAACATTGTCTCAATAAATGCAGTAATTTTATCCTGAGGACCCTAGTCTGGATTTTCTGGAAAGCAGTCTTGGGCTCAGATTACTATAGTAACACTTTGAGGGGTACAAAGCTCAGCAGAGAGAGTAGGAAAAACAGGTCAATGTCAGGCAAAGAAAGATAAGGAGAGCCCTGGCCGGTTGGCTCAGCGATAGAGCGTCGGCCTGGCGTGCGGGGGACCCGGGTTCGATTCCCGGCCAGGGCACATAGGAGAAGCGCCCATTTGCTTCTCCACCCCCCACCCCCTCCTTCCTCTCTGTCTCTCTCTTCCCCTCCCGCAGCCAAGGCTCCATTGGAGCAAGGATGGCCCGGGCGCTGGGGATGGCTCCTTGGCCTCTGCCCCAGGCGCTAGAGTGGCTCTGGTCGCGGCAGAGCGACGCCCCAGAGGGGCAGAGCATCGCCCCCTGGTGGGCAGAGCGTCGCCCCTGGTGGGCGTGCCGGGTGGATCCCGGTCGGGCGCATGTGGGAGTCTGTCTGACTGTCTCTCCCTGTTTCCAGCTTCACAAAGAAAAAAAAAAAAAAAAAGAAAAAAGAAATAAAGATAAGGAGCAATTGTGTTGCTGTACCAGCCACAACTTCTAAACACATTGCAAAGGCCTTCAGTCATACTCTCTCAGCTCAAGGGAACTTCTCCAGGAGGCTGGCAAGAAGGAGGCTGCCATGCAGCAGTTCAGAGAGGGGCAAAAAGAGGGGAAATTTGTTAGAGTGGTTCCCTCCTACTTTCTTGTTTCCCTTTGCTCAAGGTTCATGCCACAGAGACCGAGAACAAATCTGCCAACATGGCAGCTGCCAAGGAAGCCAGACCATAAGCCCCGGTGTGTAGTGTTTAAACCAGTCTAGAAGCAGAGGGGAGATTGGAAACAGGTTGGAGTACCAACTGAGAGAGAAAAGGAGGCAGCTAGGGAAACAGCAGGGGCACACACACATGAGAAAAACAAAACCAAACGTATATGCAATTCAATTCAGAAAAAGAATTGGATATGATGATGTAACACTTAGGATAAAAAATATATAAAGCAAAAGGAAACCTCTTAACAAGCTATGAAAAAAAGGAAATTACATAGCATCAGTAAATATTTCTGTCCAAAAGCTATGGCAAATTTTCAAGATTGCTTTTGGTTATTCAGGGGACCTTGCAATTTCATGTGAATTTGATCAGTGCTATTGCATTGGATTATTATTTGGCCATAAAAAAGAAGAATATCCTTCCATGACAGTGTGGTACAGGTACAAGAAGAGACATATAGATCAGTGGAATAGAGTTGAGAGTCCAGATATAAATCCATAATACATCTATGGATTTTTTTTTTATGAAGGTGCCAAGACCTTTCAACAGGAAAAAGTACAGTGTTTTCAACAAATGGCACTAGGACAACTGAATATCAAAATGTTACAAAATGAAGTTAGATTTCTACCTTACACCATATACAAAATTACCTCAAAATGGATCAAAAACCTAATTATAAGAGTTAAAACCAGACCTGGCCGGTTTGCTCAGTGGTAAGCATCAGCCCAGTGTGTGAATGTCCCGGGTTCAATTCCTGGTCAGGGCACACAGGAGAAGCACTCATCTGCTTCTCCACCCTTCCCCTCTCTCCTTCCTCTCTGTCTCTCTCTTCCCCTCCCACAGTTGAGGCTCCATTGGAGCAAAGTTGGCCCCGGGCGCTGAAGATGGCTCTGTGCTCTCCTTTGCCTCAGTCTTTAGAATAGTTCTGATTGCAATGGAGCAACACCACAGATGGACAGAGCATCACCCCTTAGTGGGCATGCCTGGTGGATCCCAGTTGGGGCACATGTGGAAGTCTGTCTCTGCCTCCCTGCTTCTCACTTCAGGAAAAAAAAAAGTTAAAATTATAACACTCTTTGGATAAAACATAAGGGTAAATCTTTGTGACTTTGGCAAAGGATTATTAACTATAACATCAAAAGCATGACCAACTTAAAAAAATTAGACTTTATCAAAATTAAAAACTTTTATTTATATATTGGACATTATTAAGAAAATGAAAAGAACTTACAGAGTTGGAGAAAATATTTGCAAATCATAATCTGATAAAAGATTTTATAAAGAACTACTACAACTCAACAACAAAATGATAAGCCACCAATTTTGAAAAGTACAATGGACTAGACTAGAATTTTTCCCAAAGATTATATACGGATGGCCAACATGCACATGTAAAGGTGCTAAACATCATTAGTCACAGAAATGCAAATCAAAGTCACAGTGAAGTACCACCACATACCCACTCGGACGACTGTAATCTAAAAGTGGAAAACAAGTTTTGGTGAGGATATGGAGAAACCATAGCCTTGTACATTGCTGGTGGGAGTGTAAAATGGTTCAGCTCTTATGGAAAACAGTTTGGCAGTTTTTCAAAAAGTTAAGCATTGAATTACCATATCACTCTGCGGTTTCATCCCTGGGTATGTGATATACCCAAGAGAATTGAAAACAGTTACTCAAAAAAGTACATTTACATGCACGTTCACAGCTGCACCATTTACAATAGCAAACAAAGTAGAAGCAACCCAAATGATTATCAACAGATGAGTAGATGAACAAATTGTGGTATATCCATACAATGGAATATTATTCAGTCATAAAAGAGAATGAAGTACTGATACATACTACAAAGTGAATGAACCTCCAAAACATTATGCTAAGTGCAAGAAGCTAGACACTAAAATGACAAATACTGTGTGATTCCATTAATATGAGTTATTCCGAATTGAGAAGTCTATAGACACAAAATTCAGATTGGTGGTTACCAGGGGCTGGGAACAGGAAGTGAAAGGGAGAAAACGATTTAATGAATAAGGGGTTTCACTTAGAAGTGATGGAAATGTTTTGAAACTAGACGGAGGTGATGGTTTCACAACAATGTGAGGATAGGAAATAACAGTGACTTTTTTTTTAAATGGTTAATGTGTGTGTGTGTGTGTGTGTGTGTGTGGGTGTGTGTGTGTGTGTGACAGAGAAAGACAGAGAGAGGGACAGACAAAGACAGAGAGAGGGACAGCTAGGGACAGACAGGCAGGAAGAGAGAGATGAGAAGCATCAATTCTTCGTTGCGGCACCTTAGTTGTTCATTGATTGCTCTCTCATATGTGCCTTGACCGGGGGGCTCCAGCAGACCGAGTAACCCCTTGCTCAAGCCAGTGACCTCAGGGTTTCGAACCTGGGTCCTCTGCATCCCAGTCTGATGCTCTACCCACTGCGCCACCTCCTGGTCAGGCTAAATGGTTAATTCTATGTCCTGTGAAATTAACGCTAAAAAATTATTTTAAAAAATATGTATATTATGACCAACCACCAGAGCCTCTAGTAGATCTGAGATGAGTATAGACTGTGTATTTTGAAAACAGCAAAAGTGGGTCAGGTGTACCAAGGATTGTTAATTGTTGGCCTGTCAGCAGAGTTTTCACAAGCACTATCTCATTATCCCATTGCTGCCCTCCCTGAACGCTCTTAGAGCCTGACTCAGTGGGTCATATTCACCATGTGCGTGTCAGTTTTGGTCCTCCAGGAAGGAGATGCCAAGATGGAATTAGACATGAAAGACATTTTTTTTTTAGAGAAATAACTGCAAAGAATAAAGTAGAGAGAGAACAGATTTGGTGGGAAGGACTGTCAGATTGAGATACAAGTCTGATGTCTGTGGAAGGACAGCAAAGAAGGGGGGGATTGGATAAGAAAAGGTTCAGATTTTAGTGCAGCTCTGAGAAAGTCTCAGCCAGGCAGTGTGGATCCCCAGAGCCAAGACTGCCCACCAGAGAGTCTGCTGTGGGCTGGGATGACCCGTCTCTCTCTCTCTCTGTCTCTCTTTGGAATCATTCTCAGTCATTGGCTGGGAGCACCCTTGGAGAATGTGACCTCAGTGATGAATGCTTCTGTGGATTCGAAGGACTGGCAGCTGGAGGGTCCAACCACCCTTCTTGCGGCAGGTTCCATTGAAGGGTGACCTGAGCAGTGTGTACATCTCCATGGTCATCGTAGTGAGATACTGGGCGCGTCCCATACTCTCTCTGAACCTCATTTGTGAAACGTAGTTAATGTCATCTCTATCACCACGTTTTAGGAGGATTAAATAAGAGAACATAGGTAAAATTATTTGGTACAGTATCTGGAATGAATATATGTGATTGGCCATTATTACCCCTCCCCCAACCCCCATTATCAATATAAACAAACCATGGCTCAGAGAGAGAAAACTTAGCAGTGGAAAATGTAAGATTAGAACCGAGCCTAACTTCATATTCTACACATATTGCATTTTAGAACCTAGTTATTTAGGAATGTACAATATATCCAATGTCTGGAACAAGGGACTGCATGAACACTCCCTGTATTCTATGAGCTGTCTGTGAAGAAACGTCTGCCAGCTCAGGGGTGGGCACACTGGTGGTAGCTTCTGCTTAATTTCCTGGTGTCGTTCTTTCTGTTGGCACTTCACAGACAAGCACCAACCATCTTCTTCTCCCATCATGAGATGCAGTTTGGCATTTGGACCTTTTGGAAAAATGACAATATTTTCAACACTGAAATTCCCATCCCTGATAAGCACTGTCTTAGCCGGAAAAAAATTAATATGTAAATAAGTTTCACTGAAGTCTCACCAAATCCATCACCCAACCCCACCAAGTTGACACCGTCAGACTAGAAGTGGCTCCCTTTCTCCCGTGTCATCTGTAGGGAGATGGGTGGATAGCAGCTGCTCCTGGTCTGGGGCATGGGGGTCATGGGTCATAGCCGGCTAGAGACAAGTTGAGCGGTGGCTGTACATTTCTCCTGCTGCTGTTGCTGTTGTAGAAAGTGAAATATGAACAATACTGAGAGCCAGGAGCAACCAGTGGTCACAGAAGACACACAGATTGCCCTGTGGTCTCTCAGTCATTTGTCTCACTCCTTGTGCATTTTTGAACGTTAGCCAAGAATACAGCAGCCTGTCCCTCCTCGCCTCAAATTGCCCACATCATGAAGTCATCTGTCAGCTCCACTGCAGAAGGGGTGACACCAAACAGTCTCCTCTGAGCTTTCCCTGCACAGATTATTTTCTGGCAAAGAGAGAAAGAGACTCAGCCTTGCAATGTTTAGGAGATAAATATTTAGTGACTGGTTAACCTTATAATAACTACAGTGTTAGACCCGAGATTCAGTTCTGTAAACGTTTTTAATGTTGACTATGGTTAGGTGCCAGAAATTTGCAGCTGAAAAGTTAATCCCTTTCCTCAAAGAGGGAGACATAGATGCAAACCCATTCCAGTCCCCTGTAATAGATATGGTGGTAGACTTGAGTTATGTATGTGGCAGAGCGACAAGAGAGAGGGTAATGTTTTGGGGTGTGTGTGATGGGGTATCTAAGTGCATCAGGGAAGTCCAGGAGGAGGTGCTGTCCAAAGGGAACTTTGAAAGCTGACTATGAATTCATCAAATGAATAACAGAGATTAGCATCACAGGCAGAAGGAAAAGCTTCTGCAGAGGCGTGGCATGCTTGAGGGGACTTCGGGATTGCTAGAGTCAAGTACCAGGAGAGATGTAGTAGGAAATGAAGCAGAAACCGAAGGGATGGACCAGAACAAGAACTGGTTTTGTAAGTCGTGCTGAATGATTTACTTACCAGAGTCAGTGATAGGAAGCTAGTGAGGATGGTGAGTAGGGCAGATATGTGGTCACACTCGTGTTTTTAGAGTAATCCTGTTCTCGGAGGTGACGATGTGTGCACTGGGAGACACTAGAGGCTGAGAGATCATTATGAGGGCAGTGGAGGAGTCCAGGTGAGAAAAGATGGAGATCAGAATTCATGCAAATAGCAGTGGCAGTGGAGAGAAGGGGATCGACATGAGAGGGCTTTTGAATAAGAAACGGTAACAGTAATAGCAATAAGAAGTTGCTATTGCTGTGATAATATTAGTTGAGTCCTCATAATGCACCAGGCACTGTGATCGATAAGTACTCTTTTCCACGTACTGCAATCCTATGAAGTATTAAAGGGTTACAAGCTCTTATCCAAGATCCTAAAATTCCTAAACTCAAAACAAAAAGTTTTCTAAGTTTTTCATTTGCATTAAAATTTGACCAGATTTTTAAATTCACTTGGTGGGAAAATCTGACCTGAAATGGTAAGAGGTGACTTAAAGGTCTTGTTTATGTTACCTGGTATAGATATCCACACTTCTGCTGCAGGAATGGGTATAAATGTGTTTGATGACAGAGTGCTGCCCCAGACTCTTCTGAGGACATCACCAGATATATACCAGAGGCCGTAATGCCCTCTATGGGTGTTACAGATTATACTTTCTGTCCACTTTATTGACTTTGTAAATTTCAAAGCTTCTCCATGCCCATAACACATCTGACCCCAATGGTTTCAGATAAGGGATTGTGGGCCTAGTCACCTCTAATAGCTGTGGAAAAGGAGGCAAAGAGAGGTTAATTAATTTGTTCAAAAGTATCCAGCTTTTTTGGACTCTAGAAGCTGCACTCTGAACCCTATTTCTTTTTTAAAATTTATTTTTACTTTTCTATTTTTTATTATTTTTATGTTTAATTCATTGATTTCAGAGAGAGAGGAAGAGACAGAGATTCATCGACTTGCTGCTCCACCTATCTATGCATTCATTGTTTGACTCTTTTATGTGCCCAGAAAAGGTATTGAACCTGTTACCTTGGTGTATCGGGATGACGCTCTTACCATCTGAGCTAACTGGCCAGGGCTGAACCGTACTTCTGTATAGTGTGCTTAGGTTAGCAGAAAGAAATCTTAGAGATCACTTTACAGATGAGGCAATGGATGTGTCTTTCTGTGGATGATAATACCTTTATAGGCCTTAGAAGAGTAGAAGTGTTTCCTTACCAAAGTTACTCAAATGAATCCTTTGGCCAAAAAAAGGACTCTACGGTGATGGAGTAGGTTTCGGGGTGGGGCATAGAGATTGGTTGCAAGTTTGGGATGATTTATTCGGTGGAGTTGGAAGATAATAGCTATTTAATGTCATGGGGCTCTAGATTGAAGGAGTTGGGATAAAATTCTGGTCCTCAGTTTTTAACTCACAAAAAGAAAACAATGGTGCTTATGTGAGTGTGAGCATGAGTGCGTACACACACACACACAAACATACACACACTAAAAGGAACTCTGCCAAAATGTTAACAGTGATAAATTTTGGGTGGCAAGATTATAGATGATTTTGGTTTTGATTCCTAAAGGTTTACAGATTTTTTCCCACAATTTATCATATTTAACTTTTATAATTAGAAAATATGTTTTTAATATTTTTTGTTACAAATGACGTATTTTGTGTTGATATGTTCAATTGATAGACAACTTTCTTATCCCACTTGGTAATGGCCCATGAATACTGGAAACTTTCAAAATAGAGTTTTTATTAATTATTCAGAATTATTTCATGTTTTCCAAAATATTTATCAGTTTTTTAAAGCTGTACTGGTCCACTTTTTTTGTATTAACAAGCTTTAAAAGGAATGAAAAGATTTTCAAGTCATAATGAATTGCTCCGTGAAAATAAAACAATACTTAATTTAATCAACAATTCAGTACCATTAGAGAATTTAGGCAGTCCTTTGAAGTTCACATTAGGTTTTAATAAGAGAAAAAAGAGCCTCTTTCTGTCAAACAAAGTATAATTATGACATTTTTTATATGTTAAAAGTAAACAGTAAAACATCTGTAAGCCACAGGAGGCAAATTTTTATTGAGCATTTGATTTGTGCTAAGCAGATCAGGGGACTCTAAGAATGTGGTCGACAAGAATATCTTGACTAAGATATATATATCTTCTAAACCAGAAGTTTTCATCTTTTTTAACTTTTCATCAAATCACCTTTGTAATATTTTGTCTTGAAGTAACAGTAGATTGTGTCAGATGTACTGCTTGTTTGTTTTCCAAAAAAAATAACCTCTCTTTGGGCCTGAGTTTTCTCTGTAGTTAGGGATAATAAATCTGTCTCGTAGAAGAAGCGTGACTGTTGACGTGCTGGAAAATGTTTAACAAACGGCCATTCAAAAAGAAGGACTGAAGGAGGAAAAAGCTCTGGCTTGTAGTGTTTCCTAGTTTCTGAGGTGTAAAGAGCCCCACCATGGCTGATTTCAAGCTACCGTGGTAACATCAGAACATCATTGTACTATATAGCATTTCCTCCCATATGATATATTTATTATAACTGTAAATGACCTTAAAAGTATGGATAACGGTAACATGTAGTAAACACAGTTAAGAAGTGATGAGTTTTGAGTATTTAGTACCACTGCTTGAAATATAATTTAACTTAAAATTTATATAATTTAATTTTTAATAACAGCTGTATTTAACAACCAGCTTGCAAAATTCCTAAAAATTTACCAGTGGGCTCTTGGAGCCAGTGTCAGCCAGCTGCAGCATACCACTCACTAGGTGTTGTAAAGATTAAAAGGAAATCATTAATTTTAAAACTGCCTAATAGTGCCTTAGAACATCATAGGTCTTCTATAAATCTCCTATAAATCTCCTGTCTTCTTGTATGTTTTATTAAGCCCCATCCTCCTCCTTGGAGCCCATGACAGCATTTCTAGTTTGATGCATTATTCAGAATATTCAGGAAAACTTGGTGAATATGATTCACTTACTCTCAGTTGGTTTAATGAGAAGGGTCAGCTTGACTATGGGGAGAAAAGACATAGACACCTCATCTCCTTGTAAGCAAGCTTTTGTCCCTGTTCACAAAATCTGCATGCCTGAAATTCACTGCCCTCTTTTCCCTGGATCAATAGTTCTTCATTTTTCCTCATCCTTCGTCTGATGAGTGTTTGGATATACAATTAATTTATTTAATCAATTCTCTGTTTTTGTACTTTTAGGTTGTTTGAGAAATGTAGCTACTTCAAATAATGCGACAATGAATAACTGTGTGTAGGAGAATGGCTGGGTCAAAGGGATATATATGCCTTTAGAGTTTTGTATAGTATTGATAAGATGCCCAGTGTAAGCTATGTACCAATTGCATTAGTGGTGTATGCGAGCATCCATTTCTCCACAAGGCATTGACCACAGACTATATGGGCAACCTTTGAGTTTTGTTTTGGCAATTTGAAACATATTTTAGCATACTTTGAATTTAATAATATGCTGAGCAGTAGTCATTGATGACTATCTCTGTCTGATTCCTGACACTGAGATTTCCCTTGAGTTTGCCCATTAAACCTGTTTTCTTTGAGTTGAGTTTTTTAATGTTAATTATCCATGTACTACTATTTTATGATGCTTTTTCAAGCTTTAAAAACACCTTTATCTTATCTTTTTTTTTTTTTGTATTTTTTCTAAGTTATAAGCAGGAAGGCAGTAAGACAGATTCCCACATGCGCCCAACCAGGATCCACCCGGCATGCCCACCAGGGGGTGATTCTCTGCCCATCTGGGCATTGCTCTGTTGCGGCCAGAGCCATTCTAGTGCCTGAAGTGGAGGGCATGGAGTCATCCTCAATGCCTGGGCCAACTTTGCTCCAATGGAGCCTTTGCTGGAGGAGAAGAGAGATAGAGAGGAAGGAGAGGGGGAAGGCTGGAGAAGCAGATGGGTGCTTCTCCTGTGTGCTCTGACCAGTAATCGAACTCGGGACTTCCACATGCTGGGCCAGTGCTCTACCACTGAGCCAACCTGCCAGGGCCTTCTTTTCTTTTTTTTTTTAAGTGAGAGGAGTTGAGATAATGAGACAGACTCCTGCTTGCGCCTGACTGGGATCCACCCAACAACCCTGTCTGAGGCTGATGCTCGAGTACCAAGTTATTTTTAGAGCCTGAGGCTGACGTACTCAGACCAATTGCACTATCCTCAGTGCCCAGGGCCATGCTCAAACCAATTAAGCCACTGGAAAAAAGAGAGAAGGGGAAGAGGAAGGGAGGGGGAAGGAGGGGGAAAGAAACAAATGGTTTTGCATCTCCTGTGTGCCCTGACCAGGAATTGAACCCAGGACATCCATACTCCAGGCTGATGCTCTGGACCACTGAGCCACCAGCCAGGGTCTTATCTTTTCATTTTTTTCTTATAGTTTGCTATTTGGGAATATCTATATTTTTATTTTAATATTATCTAGATAATTATGAATTTATGTAGCATGCCTAGTCTATTTTCTTTCCTCTCTCCCTCCCTTCTTTCCTACATTCCTTCCTTGCTTTCTTCCTTCATTCTACACATAGTGGTATCATGCAGTATTTTACCTTTCTCTGTCTGGCTTACTTCACTTAGCATAATGCCCTCCAGTTTCATTTATGTTCTTGCCAGTGGCAGGATTACTTCCTTTTTAAAGGCTGAATAATATTCCATATTATATATATATATATATATATATATATATATATATATAAAATATATAAAACATTTTCTTCACCCATTCTTTGTCTATTGTGAATAATTCTGCAATGAACTTGGGAGTACAGATACCGCTTTGAAATAGTGATTTCATTTCCTTTGGATGTATATGCAGAAGTAGGATTGTTTAGTCAGATATTATTTCCTTTTTTTAAGTGAGAGGAGGGGAGATAGTGAGACAGACTTCTGCATGCACCCCGCCCAGTATCCACCTAGTAACCTGTCTGGGGCTGATGCTCAAATCAACCGAACTATCCTCAGACCCTGAGGCTGATGCTCAGACCAACTGAACTATCCTCAGCACCTGGGGACAATCCTTGAGCCAATCAAGCCATTGGAAGAGAGAGAGAGAAAGGAAAGAGGGAATAGGAGAGGAGTAGGGTCGCTTCTCATGTGTACCCTGACTGGGAATCAAGACTGGGACATTTGCATGCCTGGCTGACGCTCTATCCACTGAGCCAGCCGGCCAGCACCCATACCTTAGTTCTATTTTTACTTTATGGAGAAACTGCCATACTGTTTTCCACAGTGGCTTTACAGTTTACATTCCCACCAACAGTGTACAAGGGTTCCCTTTTTCCACATTTATCTCTTGTTTTTTGACAATAGACATTTTAGCAGATGTGAGGTGATTATCTCCCTATGTTTTGATTTGCATTTCCCTAATGATTAGTGCTATTAAGCACCTTTTTATGTATATGTTAGTTATTTATCTGCCTTCTTTGGGAAATGTTTATCCAGGACCTTTACCCATTTTTTAAATTGGATTATTTGGGTATTTTTGGCTATTGAATTGTATGAGTTCTTTATAGATTTTGGATATTAATCCCTTATTGGATATTGGTTTGCAAATATTTTATTCCATTCCACCTGTTGCTTTCCATTTTGTTGATAATTTCCTTTGCTGAACAGAAACTATTTAGTTTGATGTAATCCCACTTGTTTATTTTTGTTTTTGTTGCCTGCACTTCTGATGTCAATTCCAAAAAGAAAAAAAAGTTGTAAGACCAGTGTCAAGGAGCTTACTGCCTATGTTTTCTTTTAAGAGTTTATGATTTTAGGTGTTATGTTTAATTTTTAATCCATTTTCAGTTGATTTTTGAGTATTATATAAGATAGTGATCAATTCTATTTCTTGCATGTGAATATCTAGTTTTTTCAACACCGTTTATTGCACACTATTTTTTCCTTTAGTCAAAAGGACTTGACACTTTTGTCAAAAATTAATTGACCATATATGCATGGGTGTATGTCTAGGCTCTCTACTCTGTTCTATTGATATACATCTATCTTTATGTCAGTACCATACTATTTGATTACTATAGCTTTGTAATATAGTTTGAAATCGGAAAGTATGATACTTTCAGCTTTGCTCTTCTTTCTAAAGATTGCTTTGGCATTTTGTAGTTCCATGCTAATTTTAGGGTTGTTTTTTTCTAATTCTGTGCAAAAGTCATTGGAATTTTGATAGGGATTGCATTGAATCTGTAGAGTGCATTGAGCAGTATGGGCATTTTTACAACATTAATTTTTCCATTTTATGAACATTAAATATCTTTCCTTTTATTTGGGTCTTCAGTTTCTTTCATCAATGTTTTCAGTGCATAGGTCTTTCACCTCCTTGGTTAAATTTATTCCTAAGTATATTATTCTTTCTGATGCTATTGTAGAGGAATTGGCTTCTTAGTTTCTCTGAAAATTAATCGTTAGTGTTGGAAACACAACTGATTTTGGTATATTAACTTTGTACCTGCAACTTTACTGAATTTGTTCATTAATTCTGACATTTTTTTTTTGATGAAGTCTTTGGGGTTTTCTATATATTAGATTATACTATCTACAAATGAACAATTTTACTTATTCCTTTCTGATTTGGATGGCTTTTGTTTTTCTTGACTAATTGATTTTACTAGGAATTCCAGTACTATGTGGAAGAGAAGTGATGAGAGTGGGCATCCTTGTCTTGTTCCAATCTTAGGGGAAAAGCTTTTATCTTTTCACTGTTGAGTATGATGCTAGCTGTGGGCTTCTCATATATGTCCTTTATTATGTTGAGGCCTCTATTATGTATATGGTATTTTATACCCAATTCATTGAAAGATTTTGTCTTGAAAGGATTGAATTTTGTCAAGTGCCTTTTCTGCATCTACTGAGATTATCATATAATTCTTATCCTTCATTTGGTTAATGTGGTGTCTTACATTGATTGATTTGTGTTGTTGAACCATCCTTGCATCCCAGGAATAAATCCCACTTAATCATGGTATAGGATCCTTTCAATGTACTATTGAACTCAGTTTGCCAATATTTTGTTGAGGATTTTTGTATCTATGTTCATCAGAGATATTGGCCTGCATTTTTCCCCCTTTTAGTGTCCTTGTCTGGCTTTGATTTCAGGGTATTACTGGCCTTGTAAAATGAACTTGAAAGTGTCCCCTCATTTTTTGGAAGAGTTTGAGAAGCATTTGTATTAATTCTTTAAACATTTGGTATAACTCAACTGTGAGGCAGGCCTTCTGGTCCTGGCCTTTTCTTTGTTAGAAGGTTTGTGATTACAGATTCAGTCTCCTTACTAGTAATAGATCTGTTCAGATAATCTATTTCTTAATTATTCACACTTGGCAAGTTGTTTGTTTCCAGGAAATTTATCCATTTCTTTTGTTTAATTTGTTGGTGTATATTTGATTTATCAGTTTTAGATAATATGGGTTTTTTTGTCAGATTCTACATATAGTAAATAATCTTTTTATCTATCTCCAAAATTCTCCCCCTCACACACATATTTCTGTTATTTGCATATATCTACATGGTCAAAATGTTAATAGATACATTCTAATCTGATTCCATAATGCTCATCTTTGTTTTAGTCTTGGAGAGTTAAATACATTCAATATACTATTTACTTGCTGTAGTTTCCTCAGACATCTCGTACCTGGCTTAAGCTTATCTTTTAGTGTCTTCTTAAGAAAGTCTCAGGAGTACAACATACCCTTCAAACCTTTAAGTTCAGAAATGCTAGTCAGTTGTCTTTATAGCTTAAGGGCAGTTTGGTTGTATTTAAAATTCTTGGCTCATAATTTTATTCTTGGAAAACCTTGTAAGTGTTGCCACATTGTTTCCTGGTATAGAACCTCTCTGTAGATAAATCGTATGCCAGTGTGCTTTTTCCTCCATGGTTTTGCATGGTTGCCCAAATAATTATTTAAAGTGTGTAAATGCACTGGGATATGCCTCAGTATTGACTATTTTTATACCAATTTCTCAGTTCATGTAAGTACTCTTTCAATGAATATTTACAAAGCTTTCATTTCAAGTAGATTTTCTTAATTATGTCTTAATTATTCTGTTTTATTGTTTAGTTTTTATTTAATATTATTCTTTGGGAACTCTTATTGTTCATATGTTGGATCTTCTTTGTTCTCCTCATTTTTTTAATTGTCATTCTAATTCCTAACTCATTTATGTGCTTTTTTCCTCCTGGGTTTTTTTTTTTTTTTTTTCACTTCTAGACTCTATGGCCTTTACTATGCTGTGATGTTAACATTTCCAGTGTCCTTTGAAAGTTCATGTTTATGTCTGTTGTTTTTTCCTTTTGCTGTTTCCTTCTGCCATTTTATTTTTTCATGTTCTTTTTTTCCCTTAGCTTTTTCAAGTTCTTACTGTCTGCTCTGTGATCTTCCTTAATAGGAGATTGTTTTATTAAATTAAAAAAAAATTGTGGTAAAATATATTTTTTTCACCATTTTCATGTGCCCATGAAAACTTCTAATATCTATTCTTTTTCTATAAGTAGGTTTTCTCCTCTTTTTCACCTGTTCTTATATTTTTTTTACATCATATTTGAGCCACTTTACTTTATATTGCTCTCCACTGAGCAAGTTGGATTTCCCTGAACTAATTGTATGTAACAAGCTTTTCTCTGAGGTCGATCATAAGGGTCCAGGGTAGGTAAACTTAAAAGCATCCCAGCCTAAAGCTTTTTCCTTTTTTGCTGCGACACAGGCAGACTCATCCTAGTGTTTCCTGTGTACTTCCCTCTCGTGTTCTCTGAACCAGACTTAGTACAGCAAGGTTACTGCTACCATCCCTGCTCACCCAACCCACACCCACTCTTGCAAAACAGAGATATCCCCTTTTGTACTTCAGGCAAAGTTCTTACCTTCAAGTGAGTGTTGTTTATCCTCTCCGAAATCTTACCAGTTCTTGGTTCTGTCATCTGTTTATTCATTATCCCCACTTCCAGACAGCTTCTGTTGCTGCTGCTTAGGTTGCCATTTTATGTTTTGAGATTCTGTGGATTATATCTGTCTACTGATTGCAATAAAATGGATTTTGAAAAATGTTTTTATGACTTTCCTATGATTTTCATGAGGAAAAGAGTAACTGGTGAGTTATGTAGCCCTTATTATGTCAGAAGTCCTGAGCACTATTTCTGCCAAAAGAAAGCAAAGTAAGAGGCCCATAATCCAGGACTGTACACTGGCTGTTTCAGCCTTAGATCATTCTTGGGTTTTCCTACTGCATAGAGGGGAATCTATGCCCCTCCACCCACCCATCCATACTCTTGATAGACCTTAAACATTGGCTCTTCCTTCCAAAACCCCACTTTCAGCTGGTGTTTTCTAGAACTCTCCAAGCAACAAACTTTTCTAAATTTTTTACTCCTAATGCAAACAGTCCATTCTCCATTTTGCCTAGGTGACATTTGGTTGAACCTCTAAGATCCCACTTTCCCTGTAGCCTCTCAAGCAGAGTATATTTTTCAAAGCCACATTAATCAAGCCATGCTATCTTCTCACCTTCCTCCTGGTCACACCATTTCACACCTGGCTCCCTATCTTCTGCTGTCATCCTAAAAAATTTCACATCTACTTTGAACATATCCCCAAAGGACTCAGACCTCTGATTTCCTTGATTCTTTCCTATCTCCAGTTATCTTTTGCTCTCTTCAGCTCCACTTTTCTGGTCTTTCATGCCCTTGATTTTTGCCATAATACAAAGTACTCCATGTCCAGTATTGCAAATTCAGCCATCCCACTTCCCAGATCACATGCAAAATTATCTCTATATGATGATTCTGAGACCTCATCAAGATGTTCAATCTACTGACTCCTTTGATTTCTGTATTAGCTTCTTCCTGTGCTATTCTTATCCTATCCAGATTATATTCTATTGACCTTCATTTTAATCTCTCCATCACTGTAAGTGCCCGATCCCAGCCATATTTAACAAAACTGTGTACCCACATCCAAAGAGTTAGCTCAAGTCCTCTAGTGAAAATCACACACTGGGAAAGGATTGTGTTATTGTCAACTTAAGAGCACCAACCTCCAACTGGGCCCTCAACAATGCCAAAATATTTTATTTAAATTTACTTACTAAGTTTTCTCTTCATCACTAAATGTATTTTACATTGCCTTCATTCTCCTTAAATTTTAAAATCATGTCTATGACCCCAAGGGTCACTGACTTGGCTGGAGCCCCTGGTCAAGGAACATAAAAGAAAGCAATCAATAAACAACTAAGGTGCCACAACTATGAGACACTTTGTCTTGATATTGCACCTATGACATTTTATAACAAACTTCCTGAAAAACCTTTCTGTGCATGCTGCTCCCACTTCCTTACCACCCCCCCATTCACTTTTTTATTCATCCCAATCTCGATTCTGTACCTGTTACTCTCCGTAAACTAATCTTGCTGAAGTCAACCACGTGCTTCCTAAATTCAAATGGTCACCTGTAAGTCCTTATCTTCAATGACTTCCCAGTAGCATTCATAGCAGCATAATTCTATCAAAACAGAATTCTTGATTTCCATCTCTGGTCCCTATATTTTTTTCATTTCCTAGTGTCTGTCTTCTCAGTTGGTCATGCCATGATCATAAGCAGCATCATTTCATCATCTTTCTCATCTTCTATTCACATATCCCACTTTTCACTAAGCCTGTCAATTTTTTCCCCAAGATGCTTATCAAATCTTCCCATTCTCCCCTCCTCTTCTGCTACTGCTTCTTCATTTTAAGCTTTCATCACTGTCTGACTTCATGTCTGTGATGACCACCTGGTTGTTTTTCTCATTTCTAGTCTTGCTCTGCCCCAGCCCACTCTTCACACTGCTCAAGAGTTATCCTTTATGCATTTACATATTTCTTGTCACACACTACTACAAGGTGTGATCTGACCTCTTACTGTCTCTCAGTCCTCATTTTCCTCCTATTCTTGGTGCCTCAACCACATTGACCAACTTTAAATACAGGCAAACTTGGGGACTTTGCATATACCAGCAGAATTTATGGTAATGAGGCCTTTCGAATTATCAGCATGTGTACACATCTATTTATACTGTTACCTTAGATTCCGAGACCTCCGGTCCTCCTCTCCAAACCCATTAGCTGATATGTGAGATCTCTCTGATGTTCACAGCCATTCATTGAGGAAGCCTCTTGAACCTTCCTGTCCTCTGACTTTTTTTTTTTTTATAAATAAATTTTTATTTTAATGGGGTGACATCAATAAATCAGGGTACATATATTCAAAGAAAACATTTCCAGGTTATCTTGTCATTTAGTTCTGTTGCATACCCATCACCCAAAGAGAGATTGTCCTCCGCCACCCTCCATCCAGTTCTCTCTGTACCCCTCCCCCTCCCCCTCTCCCTCCTTCCCTCCCCCCACCCCCTGTAACCACCACACTCCTGTCCATGCCTCTTAGTCTCGCTTTTATGTCCCACCAATGTATGGAATCCTGCAGTTCCCGTTTTTTTCTGATTCGCTTATTTCACCCCGCACAATGCTACCAAGACTCCACCATTCCACTGTAAGTGATCCGATGTCATCATTTCTCCTAGCTGAATAGTATACCATGGTGTATATGTGCCCCATCTTCTTCATCCAGTCCTCTATTTTTTTTACAGTGATTAAAAGCCTTTAAGCAAACTCTTGGCCAATACAGCAAGAATCCATAAAAGAGTAGTGTCCTTAACATGTTCACCAAGTCCAAGTTGGCCCCATCACCATGCCAAATCCCTGAAAAATGCAACCCAAGCACAGTTCAGTCTGTTAGGAGCTGTCACAGGGAGCAGGAGTCCAGGAAAGTTCCCCACAGGAAAAGTCCGCATGGCACTGGAATTGTTGTCACCATTCTATACTTTGCAGCTCATGTCCAAGTCCCAATGACCGCTGCTTCTAGCTGGTAATGATTCAGGTAGACTGGAAAAAGCCATTTGCAGCATGCGTGGATATGGAGCTTCTGTTCTCCTCTGCCTGGAGAGTTGAGACCAGGTTGCTTTTCCTGGAGCTCTGTGACTGTGGCATGGTAAAGAGAACCTTGGGATACAGTAAGCTGGGTGGCAAAGGTAAATTCATAATACAAGTTGGCAAAAAGAGGAAAGAGAGCTCTAAATTAGGAGTAGGTCCCAGCCTGAAATATGAGTGGGGCATTGAGGTAGGAGGGAAAAAGGAAACACTATATATTAAGCAAAGCAGCAGAAAATAGGACTATCGACACCCACAACAGAGATCTTTGAGGGAAGAATAAAAAAACCTGACTATTCAGGCAAAATATAGTTAAGTGGCCCTTGTGCATATGAGATCAGTTTACCTGCTTCTTAGAAGAAATACCCTAGGCTCGTCCACAGTGTCGTAGATGGGGCCAACGGCCCTGGGCACCTTCAGCCTTCAGTGGCAAACCCCAGCTTTCTGGGTAAGGTTAGGTCATAGGTGGCTGGGGCAGGGCTGGAAGAGACTGAACCCTCCCTTAGAGGAGCGAGGGGGAAGCCCACCTTCCAGTGTCCCTGTTTCCTCACAGCAGAGGCGTGTAAGCCTGGCAGGCTTTAGCTCAATGACCTTCCTTTCCACTACTGAAGCAGGACCCAGATGGCATCCTATGAGACCCCTTTGGGGCATTGGAGCCTTTAAGGGTGTATCCTAAAAGCTGGTAGTTCCCCTGATCTCTGTTGGGCTTTTTCTGCCTCTAGGTATCTTAAAAGCCATTCTCAGAAGATCTCGCTGAGGGGTTTGAGGATCCCCATCCACCTATATAAATCTTTTCCATATATCTGGAGCTATTTGGAAAAAGACAAAACAGTGTTATTAGCTAGACTGTCCTCTGACTTCTATGTGCACCAGGAACATTGCTTTTCACTGTGGTAGCTGCAGCCATATTAGATTGGTGCTTTCTTGTATCATGGTGACAGACTAGAAGTAGAAAAAAGAAGTAGCATTTTGAAAGTCAATAAACTTTGAGATGTAAGAACTAAGGGGATTGTTTCCTCTCTCCTGGATTCAGAGAATGTCAGAATAGGAAAGTACTTGACAGCTCTAATTTAAGCCTCTATTGCACAGATGAGAAATTTGAAGCCCAGAGAATTAAAGTAATTTCTCCAAGGTCACACAGTGGTTTGGCCCCTTTGTTCACTACACTTGTATTTATCTTAGTAACCAAAATATGTGTGTGCTGACTTTAGATTGATTTTCTTGGATTCTTTTCTGAACTGTAGAAAGGTTGGAGCACAGTGAAGGTTGTGGATGAAGTGGGATGGGGACACAGTTTTTATGATTAGCAGGAAATACTCAAGTATAAATACTCAAAGGAAATATTCAAGTATAAATACTCAAGATAAAGATCCCTCAGGGTTGAAGGGGACCTCAAAAGTCATACAAACCATAGGCACTGGTATCAGATCCATAGGTATGGTGCTTAACATTGAGGTAATTAGCAATAGAGCAGGGGTCCCCAAACTACGGCCCCGCGGGCCGCATGCGGCCCCCTGAGGCCATTTGTCCGGCCCCCGCCACACTTCCGGAAGGGGCACCTCTTTCATTGGTGGTCAATGAGAGGAGCACATTGACCATCTCATTAGCCAAAAGCAGGCCCATAGTTCCCATTGAAATACTGGTCAGTTTATTGACTTAAATTTACTTGTTCTTTATTTTAAATATTGTATTTGTTCCTGTTTTGTTTTTTTACTTTAAAATAAGATATGTGCAGTGTGCATAGGGATTTGTTCATAGTTGTTTTTTTTATAGTCCGGCCCTCCAACGGTCTGAGGGACAGTGAACTGGCCCCTGTGTAAAAAGTTTGGGGACCCCTGCAATAGAGTTTACTCTCTGATGAATATAGTTCCCGTGGCAAAATAATGTTGGTCAAGATTAGGTTTCTAGTCTACTTGAGGGGATTGCAGTTTCTCTCTAACCTTTTAATCAAATCGGTTCTCCAATTTCTCCTTCACTGAAAGGATTTTCATTTCCTTTCCTGAGACATTTTCCACTATACTCATATGCTGAGGATTTTGTTCAGTGTTACTTGGGTTTCAGGAGTATATCCAAACGATTCTACAAGTCTGATTGGTAGAGCAAGTTTCGTTGGCTGTACTTCATGGCATGATTGAAATTGCCCTGAAATTTATGAGGCATGAGTAAGTGTAAGTTGCCTTTGCTAAAATATCAGACAGTGATATTTCCTGTATGAAGGATTGGGCCATGCATTGACTAGAAGTATTTCTAATCAACACCCTTAGTTTCCTGTGTGTGAGCTCATTCTTTCGCACCTTGCAACAGTTCATCTGCCTCACCCCACCTTGTAAGGGAGGCAGAGGCACAAGATGGGAAGGAGGAAGTTCGAGAGCACCTGTTCCTGAAAAATTCTGTGATTGCAGGCATCAGGTTTGAGAACTCCCCACCTTTCAGTAAGTTTTTCGTTACCTAAGGGAAGGAGATGGCCTGAGGGTGGCAGTCAGTGGTGGGATTCAGCCAGTTCTCACCGGTTTGGCAGAACTGATACCTAATTTTTTGTTGAGTTCGGTGAACTGGTTGTTAAAATGGCACTTGTAATCAGGGTACTCTCTAAGGTGGGCGCCTGGGCAACTGCCCAACGTGGAGATCACAAATTTACATTCCTTACTCTTTTTTAACATTCTTCTGTGAAACAGCGCATTCTAATCACCTTTAGTAATGTTCTTTCTGTCCATAGGTGGAAAAAGTTTGACATAATTATGCTTGTAATATTTATTTATTCATTTAATAAAACTCATTATACCTTTGATGAAATACTACATTTTAATTCCTTCACATTTGTTACTTCAGTAAATAAACATATAATGTAAAGAGAAAAAGTGCCAAACAACCAGGGGATGACAAGCAGTCATTGGAAATATCTTGTATAACAGTTTTATTGGTTTTTGTTAGGTATTATTTAACATTTTTCATTAATATTTTATAACTTTCTTATAACATAATCTAGTTTTGTGTACCTCTTTTATAGTTCTTATTTAAGTATTAAATGCATAAAATAATAAACTACCTTTCAAAATATATATTTTTTATACTTAAAATGGTCATTAAGGCAGAGACCTGGTTGTTAAACTATTTGAATCTCACCATTGGTGGCAGCTCTGTTCCTTAGGGTTCTATGTGTGAGGATCCACAAAGATCTACATATAATTGACAGCTTTCAATTTATTTATTTCTTATTTCTTTTTAAAATTATTTTTTTATTAAAATTTTAATTTATTATGTTAACATGGATTCAAGTGTCCTGCTCAATATATCACTTTCATCCCCCAACACTGTGCCCCTGTTACACCCCCTTGTCCCCTTCTCCCTCCGTGTGACTTTCTCCCTCCTTTCCTCTGGGATTTGCTGTCCTATTATCTGTACCTATGTGTTATGTATATATAATTTCACTAATCACTTCACCTTCTCTGATCTTATTCCCTCATTCCCCTTCCCTCTGACAGCTGTCCCTCTGGTCCCTGAGACCCCATCTCTGCCTCTATTCTGTTCCTCAGTTCACCTTGTTAATTAGATTCCACATATAAGGAAATTGTATGATATATGTCTTTCTCTGCCTGGCTTATTTCACTTAGCATAATAATCTCCAGGTCCTTCCATGCCATTGCCAAAGGTAAGACTTTCTTTTTTATGGCTGCATAATATTTCATTGTGTGTATGTGGCACAGCTTTTTTTATCCATTTGTCCACTAATGGACACTTGGGCTGTTTCCAGATCTTGGCTTTTATAAATAATGCTGCAATTAACATGGAGGTGCATATCTTATTTTGAATCAGTGTTTTGATGTTCTGAGGATATATTCTTAAAAGTGGGATAGGTGGGTCAAAAGGCAGTTTCATTTTTAATTTTTTGAGGAAATGCCATACTGCTTCCCACAGTGGCTGCACCAGTCTGCATTCCCACCAGCAGTGCAGGAGGGTGCCCTTTTCTTCACTCCCTTGCCAGCACTTGTTGTGTGTTGATTTGTTAATGAGAGCCATTCTGACAGGTATGAGGTGATATCTCATTGTGGTTTTAATTTGCATTGTTCTGATCATTAGTGATGTTGAACATTTTTTCATATTCCTGTTGGCCATCTGTATGTTCTCTTTGTAGAAGTGTGTATTCAGGTCTTTTGCCCATTTTTTTTTGTTTGTGTTTTTTTTTGTACCTTTCCGAAGCTGGAAACGGGGAGAGACAGTCAGACAGACTCCTGCATGCGCCCGAGCGGGATCCACCCGGCACGCCCACCAGGGGCGATGCTCTGCCCACCAGGGGGCGATGCTCTGCCCCTCCGGGGCGTTGCTCTGCCGCGACCAGAGCCACTCCAGCGCCTGGGGCAGAGGCCAAGGAGTCATCCCCAGCACCCGGGCCATCCTTCCTCCAATGGAGCCTTGGCTGCGGGAGGGGAAGAGAGAGACAGAGAGGAAGGAGGGGAGGGGGTGGAGAAGCAAAGGGGCGCCTCTCCTATGTGCCCTGGCCGGGAATCGAACCCAGGTCCCCTGCACGCCAGGCCGACGCTCCACCGCTGAGCCAACCGGCCAGGGCCCTTTGCCCATTTTTTAATTGGATTGCTTCCCTTTCTGGTATTGAGTTTTAGAAGTTCTTTATAAGTTTTGGTTATTAACCCCTTATCAGACATATTGGCAAATATATTCTCCCATTGTGTGGGTTGTCTTTTTATTTTGTTAATGGTATCTTTTGCTGTGCAAAAGCTTTTTAGTTTGATATAGTCCCATTTGTTTATTTTGTCCTTTATTTCACTTGCCTGTAGAGATATATTGGCAAACTATTGTTATGAAAAATATCAGAAAATTTACTGCCTGTGTTTCTTCCAAGATTTTTATGGTTTTGTGACTTACATTTAAGTCTTTCATCCATTTTGAATTTATTTTTGTGAATGGTATAAGTAGGTGGCTTAGTTTAATTTTTTTGCATGTACCTGTCCAATTTCCAACACCTTTTATTAAAGATACTGTCTTTATTCCATTGTATACGCTTGCCTTCTTTGTCAAATATCAATTGACCATAAATGTGTGGGTTTATTTCTGGGTTCTCTTGAGCTGTATACCTTTTTTTATGCCAGTACCAGGCTGTTTTGATTACAGTGGCCTTGTAGTATAACTTGATATGAGAACATATGATACCTCCCACTTTGTTCTCCATTTTCAAGATTGCTAAGGCTATTCAGGTTCTTTTTTGGTTCCATATAAATTTTTGGAATATTTGTTCTAGATCTGTAAAATATACCATTGGTATTTTAATAGGAATTGTATTGAATCTATAAATTGCTTTGGGTAATATAGACATTTTAATGATGTTTATTATTCCTATCCATGAACATGGTATATGTTTCCACTTGTTTGTACAATATCTTCCTTGATATCTTTTTTCAATGTCTTATAATTTTCCGAGTTCAAGTCTTTTACCTCCTTGATTAAATTTACTCCTGGGTACTTTATTTTTTTGTTGTTGTTGCAATCGTGAAGGAGATTGTTTCCCTAATTTCTCTTACAGACAGTTTATTGTTGGTGTATAAAAATGCCTCTGATTTTTAAATATTAATTTTATATCCTGCCACCCTGCAGAATTCATTCATCAGGTCTAGTAGTTTTTTGACTGAGACTTTAGGATTTTCTATGTACAGTGTCATGTCATCAGCAAATAATGAGTTTTATCTTTTTTTTTTTAATTTGAATGCCTTTTATTTCTTCTTGTCTGATTGCTGTGGCTTGGACTTACAGAACTTTGTTGAATAAGTGTGGGTAAAGGGGCACCCCTATCTTGTTCCTGATCTTAAGGGGATTGCTTTTAATTTTTTCCCATTGAATATGATGCTGGCTGTCAGTTTGTCATATATGGCCTTTATTATGTTGAGGTATGTTCCCTGTATTCCTACTTTGCTCAGAGGTTTGATCATAAATGGGTGCTAGATTTTTAAAAATGCTTTTTTTTTTTTTTTGCATCTATTGATATAATCATGTGATTTTTATCCTTCATTTTGTTTATGTGATGAATCACATTTATTGATTTGTTAATATTGTACCAGCCTTGCCACCCTGGAATAAATCCCACTTGATCATAATGTATGATATTTTTAATGTATTGCTGGATCCAGTATGCTAATATTTTTTTTGAGAATTTTAGCATCTAAGTTCATCAGGGGTATTGGCCTATAGTTTTCTTTCTTTGTAGTGTCTTTATCTGGTTTTGGAATGAGAGTAAACCTTGCTTCATAAAATGAGCTTGGGAGTCTTTGCACCTCTTGCATTTTTTGGAATAGCTTGAGGAGGATAGGTATTAGTTCTTCTTTGAATGTTTGGTAAAATTCACCCGTGAAGCTATCTGGTCCAGATAGCTTTTGTTTGCTGGGAGTTTTTTGATAACTGTTTCAGTTTCATTTGTTGTACTCAGTCTGTTTAGTTTTCTGATTCTTCCAGATTATTTTGAATGATTGTTTGTTTCTAGGAGTTTATCCATTTCACCTAGGCTGTCCAATATTTGTCATGTAGATCTTCATAATATTTTCTTAAAATCCTTTGTATTTCTGTGGTATCAGTTAATACCTCTCCACATTCATTTCTAATTTTATTTATTTGGGCCCTCTTTTTTTCTTGATGAGTCTGGTTAAAGATTCATCAATCTTATTTACCTTTTCAAAGAACTAGCTCTTGGCCTCATTAATTGTTTGTTTGTTTTGACACAGACTGAGAGAAACATAAATTCTTCATTGTGGCACCTTAGTGGTTCATTGATTGCTTTCTCATATGTGCCTTGACCTGGAGGCTAAGGCAGAGGAAGTGACCCCTTGCTCAAGCCAGCAACCTTGGGCCTCAAGCCAACAACCCTGCACTCAAGCTGGTACACCCACACTCAAACCACGTGTGCCCGTGCTCAGGCCAGTGACCTCAGGGTTTTGAACCTGGGTCCTCTGCACCTTAGTCTGATGCTCTATCCTCTGCACCATCACTTGGTCAGGCTCATTGATATTTTGTATTTTTTTTAGCCTCTATATCATTTATTTCCATTCTGATCTTTATTATTTTCTTCCCCTACTTCCTCTGGGCTTTATTTGTTGTACAAATTAGGTTGTTATTTGAATTTTTTATTGCTTCTTAAGGTATGCCTGTAATGCTATGAGGTTCCCTCTCAGGATTGCTTTTGCTGTGTCCTATAAATTTTGGGTTGTTGTATGTTCATTTTCATTTGTTTCAAGGAAATTTTTGATTTCTTCCTTAATCTCTTTGTTAATCCATTTGTTATTTGATAACATGTTATTTAGTCTGCAAGTGTTTGAATGTTTTTCAGTTTTTCTATTATAGTTGATTTCTAGTTTCTTGCCATTGTGATCAGAAAGGATGCTTGATATGATTTCAGTCTTCTTAAATTTACTGAGACTTGTCTTATGTCCTAACATGTGATCTATCCTAGAGAATGTACCATGAGCATTTGAAAAGAATGTTTATTCTGCTGCTTAGGGGTGAAAGGTTCTGAAGATATCAATTAAATTCAGCTGATCTAGTGTGTCATGTCATTTAAGGCTGCTGTTTCTTTGTTAATTTTCTATCTGGAGGATCTGTTCACTGATGTTAGTGGGATATTAAAATCCCCTACTATTGTATTATAGTATTGCTGTTGATCTCGCCTTTTATGTCCATCAAAATCTATTTTATATATTTAGGTGCTCCTGTATTAAGTGCATAAATATTTACAATGGTTATATTCTCCTGTTGGATTGCTCCCTTTATGTTATGTAGTGACCTTCTTTATCTCTTACTATAGCTTTTGTTTTAAAGGCTATTTTGTCAGACATATGTATTACTACCCCAGATTGTTTTTTATTTCATTTTCATTTGCATGAAATACTTTTCTTTCATCCTTCACTTTCAGTCTATGTATATCCTTTGTTCTGAGGTGGGTCTCTTGTAGACAGCATATGTATGGGTCCTGTTTTCTGACCCATGCAGGTACCTTGTGTCTTTTGATTGGAGCATTTAATCCATTTACATTTAAGGTTATTATTGATATGTACTTATTTATTGCCATTTTATTCTTTAAACCTGCAATCCTCTTTCCTTCTATTCCTTTTTTCCTTTGCTCCTTTCATAGCAGGACCTTAACATTTCTTGCAGTACTGGTTTGGTTGTAATGAATTCCTTGAGTCTTTTTTTTGTCTGGGAAGCTTTTTATTTCTTTTTCAATTTTAAATGATAACCTTGCTGGATAAAGTAAGCTTGGTTTTAGGTTCTTGTTTTGCATCACTTTAAATATTTCTTGGTAATCCCTTCTGGCCTCAAGTGTTTCTGTTGAGAAGTTGGATGTCACCCTTATGGGGGCTCCTCTGTAGGTAATTAACTGCTTTTCTCTTGCAGCTTTTAGTATTCTTTCTTTGTCTCTTAACTTTGGTACTTTAATTATGATGTGTCTTGGTGTAGGTATAGGTGTAGGCCTCCTTGGGTTCATCTTTAATGGGACTCTCTGCACTTCTAGAACTTGTGTGACTATTTTCTTCATCATTTTAGGGAAATTTTCAGCTATGATTTCTTCAAACAGGTTCTTGATCTCTTGTTCATTCTCTTCTTCTTCAAGAACTTCTATGATGTGGATGTTGTTTCTCTACATGTTGTTGTAGAGGTCTCTGAGAGTTTCTTCAGTCTTTTTGAACCTCTTTTCTTTTTGCTTCTTTGCTTTTGTGCTTATATTTATCTTGTCCTCTAAATCACTGACTCAGTCCTCTGCTTCATCCAGCCTGCTTTTGACTCCTTCTAGTGCAGTCTTCATTTGTGGTACTGTATTTGTCATTTCTGACTGGTTCATATTTATGATTTTAATATCCTTTTTGATGCATGCTATCTTTTTGTTTAAGTTCTCATTGTGATCATCCATTGTTGCTCCAAGATCCTTGAACATCCTAAAAATCATTATTTTAAATTCTGCATCTGGTAGTTTGGTTACTTAAATTTCATTTAGTTCTTTTTCTCATGATTTTTCTTGTTGTTCATTTGGGTCATATTTCTTTGTCTGCTCATTTTATCTGTGCATTACGTAGTGCTGTCTGACTTTGAAATTTGTTGTGGTCTTTATGAGGAAGATTGCCTCAGTGGTACTGACCTCCAGGCCACCTGAGTTCCTTCCTGTAGGAATGCTTCTTGAGGGTAGTATTTACCCTCCTGTTCTATGTGAGTATTGAATGCAGTTGGTTTTTTATTGGGTGCAGTTATCCCTTCAGGCTGGCTGGCTCTAAGGGTGAACCTTGATCATGTGTATTACACACTGTGTAGTGTCTGTCCTGTTAGGCATACTTATTCTCCACAGTGTCTGGTGCCTGCTGGACTCCTCCTTTGGGCGTGCTGCTGTGTAGCTAGCTGAGTCTAGCATTGGTGCTGTCTGCCACCCACTACTGGTTGTACTTGTTCAGTGTCTTCTTGGGTTGGCTTCAGCCATTGTTTGTAACCTGCAATCGGCTACCTGTTCGCTGTTTGTGTCTGCATTTTTTGGTGCCTGGATAGTGTGGGATGGGCCCACCTTTGTATAAGGATCAGTTTCCTCCTGCTTAGAGATGACCATAGCTCCATAAAAGCCCCAAGCTCCATAAGATTTGCCTCCACTTTTCAGCTGCTCCACCTCTTCTTGTAGCTGCATGGTCTTCCCACAGAGTCTTCGATAGCAATATTGTGCTGTGGGATCAGACTGGCCTCACCCAACCAACCCCTCTACAGGTTGAAAGCTTGATGGGCTAGCACATTAGTGGGACCCACTACTTCAGGGGTCTCTTGGTCAGGAGCTCAGTACAGGGAAAGTGGCCCCTACTCCAGAGCCTAACCCCTCAGGCACTGCTGGGTGGGACCAACAATCACCTCTGCAGATGTTCTTATAGCTGGTGAGACCCTGGTCTCTGGGAGGAAGACAGAGAGAGTCCTTCCCTGGGACTGACTGTGAGCTCCTCTATCTCCTCAGAAAGTGGCTAAGCTCCTTGAGAATACCCAATAATAGGCTCTCAGGGACCCACACTTTAAATCTTCGTGTTCTAAGCCTTTCTCCCTTCCCCTTGTGGAATCCAGCCCAGTGGGGCAGGATATCTAGCACCCAGGCTGGCAGGCAGTGAAGCTCCTATCCAATGCACATGAGCCTCTGTGCAGATGCTGATCACAGAAAGTGGAACTCACCTCAGCTGAGGCTGGTGTCCGATGAGCCTTCCCTTAGGACACTCCTCTAGCAATTGTTAGGTCCTAAACCAATGCTCTCTGCAGCTGGCCACTGGATGTGCTGGCTCTGGACTTCCCCAGAGGGAACCTGGTGAAGACAAGTGGGGTACACTGCCAGTGACTGTCTCTCAGCAACCTTCTTGGAGCTACAAGCAATCCAGAGTTTGTAGCTGGGCTCAGGTGCACATGCAAATACCAAGCCGCACACCTAGGCTGGCTTTTACCCACACTGGGCCTGGGGGAAGGTCAGAAAAAGCCAAGTTCACTGAGACTCTGCCTCCTGCAGTCTCTGTCTGCTGGCTGCTTGTTGAGCTTGGCAACTGCAAAAACCTTAGATAGATTGTAGAGCCTGGGGCAATTCAGGGATTAGGAAGGGTGGTGGGTGTGGCTCTTCCCCTAGTGCCCCAGGTGTCAGTCTGTCCAGACTTTTTTCACAGATCTCAGTAGGGTGTGGCTCCAGGAGTCTGGTGGGTGTGGCCTCTGAGACCCAGAGGTGTGGTCTGCCCACAATCCAGACAGTTTCTACTGAATCTCCCATGAAGTGGAGGCACTAGTCATAGACTTTGGAACATAGAGTGGGGGGTATCTCCAGCCTTAAAGCCAGAAAACTGAGTCACTGACAGGCCCTTTGCTTCCTGACTTCTCAGAATGGCCCATTCTCCATAGGGTGGAGCAAGAGGGATTCCTGAGGATGGGCCTGTTGATGTTCCCCAAGTTGATGCCACTCAGAAGGGACTGTTCAACCCAAGAAAGATAGCAACTGCACTATTGGAGAATGACTCAGCACAGGGGTTCCGGTGGCTGTCCCCATGGTGTCTTTCCTTGGGCCACTAACTTCACACTCTCCTCACACAACTCTAGTCCTCTCAGCTCTCTCTCCACCAGAGCCCCGGTTAAGTGGCTATGAATGAAATTTTCTGTGCTGGTCCTTTAAGACAGAACCTGTGTCTCCAAGAGCTCCATCTCTTTCTTGCAGAAAGAAACCTCTGCTCTTTTCACCACCAAATGCTGTGTAGGTGCCTCTTCTAGGCTCTGGGGATCTAAGCTGGGGCACCAAGCCTGGGGCTGAGGACCAACATCTCTCAAGGCGACCCTCCCTGTAGTGAGAGTCCCTCTGGACCCTCCGCTGTCACTCAACCCTGGGAGTGGGGCAGCCCTTTCCACATCTCTACCCTTCCTACCAGTCTTGATGTGGCTTTTTCTATGATCCTTAGTTATAGATTCCTCTTTATTTAGCCCAAAGTTGGTTTTTCAAGATGATTGTTCTTACATTAAGTTGTAAACCAATTTGGTCCTGGGAGGTGGCAGTTGGAACATTCACCTACTCCACTGCTATATGGAATCCTATCAGCAGCTTTTAATTTAGTCTGTTTCAATAGGAAGAGGTAAAGGAAGGAGTTAATATTTCCCAAGTACTTACTGTTTGCCAGACACTGTGCTAATTGTTCAGTAGGGCTGTCATAGTGTGGAACTCCAGGAAGCACCCTTCCCATGGCAGTCTTGGTAAAATGTACCACTGAAAGTTGTGCAGTGAGAGGTATCCTTATATCTAATATCACAGTTACTACAACTACCCCATAAATAACCACACCAATAAATAATGTTCTTTGGCTTCCAGTTAATTTTTAAAAGTTATTTATTTATTTATTTATTTATCTATTTATGTATGTATTTATTTATTTTAAAGATGTTTATTTATTGATTTGAGAGAGAGGAGAGAGAGTGAAAGGGGAGAGGAGTGGGAGGCATCAACTCACAGTAGTTGCTTCTTGTGTCTGGGCAAGCCCCGGCTTTCAAACCAGTGACCTCAGCATTCCAGGTTGATGTTTTATCTTCTGTGCCACACAGGTCAGGGCAGTATTTTTTTTTTTAAATTGTGAGCCCCAGAAGCCAATCAGAAGAAAGGATGAGAGGTTAGAGAATGCATTCCCCTGGCTTCTTCCCTTCAAGGTCACTCTGGGCGGGCTATGTCCCTGCTCTAATACATACAGTTTTTCTGTATAGCTCTGTCCCTCTGGGTTCTATCTAGCTCGCTCTGTTGCCCCTTTGCTGCACTGTCCCTTGAAGCTTCTCTGCATTGCACTTACCCTAATTTGGTTGTGCCATCTGTGTCCTGTAAGGATCCTGACTAATACAGGCTCGATTTCAAGTTGAAGTCTGTCTGACTATAAACTTAAGGTCCTTTCCACGATTTCTTGTTAACACCCAGTGAAAAGTGCTCACACTGTAACAAGACTGCCCTTTGAGTCAAGGAAAGTCACTGGCAAGAACCTCCAAGGTAGTGCACGTTAGGTGCCCACTTGCAAAATCACAAGGTGTTTACAATCCCACTTGACCCCATAGGACTGGCTCTGCATGTGCACGGTGCTTGAGGGATTGCTCTCTAAGACATGCTAGAATAGTATCTCCTATGAAAAGGGTCCCTCTGGTCTCAGAAGCTTGTCAGTGCTGTTTATGCATATTTATTCAATAGCACTAACGTTTTGCAACTCCAAGAATGTTCAATTAAATATTTAAAAAGAAAAACCTGTAAGGAATAGTAGTATACATTTTGGCAGAATGGCTAATTAGAGAGGTTTTTTTTTAACAAGATAGTTAGGCAGGAGAGAATGGGTCACAGAAAAGGTCAACTCAGATAAGGGGGGAGAATGTGCAGAACAGCATTTGCAGCTTTGCTGGGGAGCTGGTCAGTGCAGGTGGTGTGGCGCTGTGAGCCCCGGAAGCCAAGGCGCTCCGTAATGGAGGAGATGTGAAGATGTGGAGGAAGGAGGGTAGAAATAAGATCTGGGACAGAGGCTCTGGCTGGTTGGCTCAGTGGTAGAGCATCAGCCAGGCATGTGGATGTCCTGGATTTGATTCCCAGTCAGGGCATACAGGAGAAGCCACCATCTGCTTCCTACCCTCTCCCCCTTCTCTCTCTCTTCCCTTCTCACAGCCAGTGGCTTGATTTGTTAAAGCGCATCAGCCCTAGGTGCTGAGGATGGCTCTGTGGAGCCTTCACCTCAGGTGCTAAAAATAGCTCAGTTTCTAGCTTGGCCACAGATGGGGGTTGTCAGGTGGATCCCAGTAGGGACACATGCAGGAGTCTGTGTCTCTATCTCCCCTCCTCTCTTGGAAAAAAAAAGAAGGGGGAAAAAAAGATCTGGGACAGAGCTGAAATCTTTACCTGCCTAATAGTGATGTCATTATAGATATCTGGTAAAACATCTTCATGGCTCGGTTTAATCCTTCCACCTCATTATAATGAGTCAATCTTATTTTCTACTTATTTTCCAACAAAAGGGAAATTCAAAACAGATTATGATGTCTCCATGAAAAAGATCACAAAAACAGGAGAGGTCATCAAGCTTTGGGCAGGTGTGTACCCATTCTTTAGTTGTATATCCCTTAAATTGGGCCCAGGATTGTGGTAGGACCACTGGGATTTTTGTTGGTGCCATCTTTGTTTTTGCTTTTCAGCCATAGTTCCAATAGGAATGCCATGGGTGGGATGGAGGGAGAGAGGTGATGTTCAGTAGAGTGAAAAGGGCCATGGAAGTGGTTAAGAACAAGCTGTGATGTCAGACCTTGATACTTAGTAACCATGTGACTTTGGCTAAGTTACATTACCTGGTTGAGCTTCAGTTACCTCATCAGTAAGTAGGATAATAATACATAGATACATAGATACATACATATCTCTCAGGTTTGATGAGAGAACTGAAGAAGTTAATATAAATAAGGTACTTAGAACAAATCCTGGCACACACTAAGGGCCATCAGGCCATTATGGTTATGGTTACTAGTAGGCAGAAAGGGAAGGAAGCTGTGCAGAGAACAGTTGGTGAGAAGTTGCCAGAAAAAACATTACTGACTTGAACTAGTCTTAAACTGGTCCAGATTGTGTAACTCAGAAGCATATTTTGGATCCTCTTTGTCATTCATTCATTCATATGTTTCACAAATATTTCTCTACAATGTGCCAAACACTGAATGAGGTGTTGTGTTCATCATCAGGAGCACTCATACTATGTCATGTGTTTTACCTGAGAGTGGAGGAGACGGATGGGTAAACAGATAATTACAATACAGGAGGGCATGTGCTATATTAGGTAGAGAGCCAGTATGTTAATTGTATATGGAGAAGGAAGAGAGGGGTGGGAAATTTTACCTGGCTTGGAATAATGTGAAGGTTGGCTTTCTACTGACCAACTCCTTAGTAGGTAAAAGTAGATAATTCCTTGAATAATACAGTTAAGGTTGAAGTTGATTTATTGATCGACTCAGTAAGTGTTGACTGAACACTGCCTCCTTGCCAACCATTGAGCTAAGTGCTCCAAAACCCCATGAGGGCAGACACATGACCTCTTTTTCTCAGTTCTCAGGCAGCACCTGTGTACTGATGCACTGGTGTATAAAGGAAACCAGAGACCTAGATAATTCCAAAGGTTATTCAAATTTTGGTCTTTACTGGAAACCTCTGGTCCCTGTAGGCTTAGTGTTTGTAATAAGGAGATGATGTTTGTGCTTCTTATCTGGCATAAATGAATGAACAGCAAGTAAATGCAGCCATCAGTCATTGGTATCTCCTGGAGCAAATCTGTTTTAGTGAAAGAGAGGGGGGGGGGAGATGAGAAACATCAAATAATAGTTGCATCACTTTAGTTGTTCATTGATTGCTTTTCATACGTGCCTTGATTGGGGGGCTGGGGGTGGGCTTAAGTTGAGTCAGTGATCACTTGCTCAAGCCAGTGACCTTGGACTCAAGCCAGTGACCTTTGGACTCAAGTCAGTGACCATGAGATCATGTCTATGATCCCTTGCTCAAACTGGTGACTCCACACTCAAGCTGGGAAGCCTGTGTTCAACCCGTGACCTCAGGGTTTCGAACCTGGGACCTCAGCATCCAGGTCAAGGCTCAATCCACTGCACCACCACCTGTCAGGCTAGCAAATCTTTTTTTATGTATAAAGACAGGTGGGAGCTGGTGATCGGTAATAAAAGGAGATGTTGGTGGGTGTATAATGTGTAAACCTGGCTAATCAGAAAAATCTTAACCATCCCAGAGGCTGAGACTCTTATTTAATGGACACCAGAATTCAGAATGACTTCCTTTGTGTCCATTGTTTGGAAGACTCTCTAGCACTTCTTTCCCTTGGCTAATCCTAGGATCAGCACTCTCCACTGGACCATATCCAGAGCCTCGTTATTCACCGTCAATACCAGAAGCCAGGCTTCGATCCTAGTGCAGCCAGCTGCTGCTCATCCCCTTTAATTTTTCTACATCCTGACAAAGGTATCAGGGAAACAACAGCTTCTCCAATGACAGCTTCCCCTGGCTTATGCCTGGGAGACCTAACGCTCTTCCATCTGTTCCAGTCTGGCCTGGAGTGAGCGTGGACGGCAGAGTAGTCACTCCAGGATGTTTGCCTTAACAAGCACGGGCAAGTGCAGGTATGGAAAAGATTCAGCTTGGAGTCGTGTGGAGATTACACCTCAGGCATGCCCACTTAGTTAGACACAGCTTCAGGTCTTGGGATGGGCTTTGGAATGCTTGCTATGGGCAGTCACTGCCAGGATGCTGTTGCCCTTTCAGACCTCTGTCTGTGACAGATGGGCGACTCCTGCTGTTGAGTGGCAAAGGAGTGAGGGCAGTGGGGAGGGGGTGGTGTCACTGGCTTGAAAGGCTTGTTCTTTTTTAATGGGTTTGGGCTGCTTTTCATGATGAAATTTCCTTAGGATTTCATAGCCAAGTAGATTTAAAACATGAATTACAAAGTTTTTGTTTGAATACAATTCCAGTTTTATCTGCAAGCAATTGTTTTTTAGCAAAGCAACATAAATTTTAAATCATCTATACCTTAATTCACTGCTATAATATGTATAATTAATACATACTCAGTTTAGATTTTGAATATAAACATTTTGCTACAACTCATGTCTGTAGAGTTTGCTTAATGCTTTAAATATAGTCTTTATTGTATTTTTGTTACAAAAGTAATACATGCATGTTTATTACCTATGACTTAGAAAATACAAAAATGCACAACACTGAAAATTAACATCACCTATAATTCCATAACTCTGAGAAAAATTAGCATTGTAGTATATTTTCTTCTGGACTTTGATCCTATGTATGCATCTGATATGTTTTGGAGTGATTTTTACACATGAAGCTAAATAACATCAACAATCCAAATAGCAAAGAAAATGAAATTACTTTTCTTGCCTGTTTTCAAGCTTGTCCTTGAATGAGCGTTCTTTCAAACATAACCCAGCTACCTCCACCTCCTGCTTCAAAGACAAAGTGAGAAAACCATGGTGGGGGAAATGGGATGGGGCGTGGAGACAGGCAGAGAAAAATGAAACTGGTTAGTATCTAGACCGGAGGGTAAACTATCGTGCTGAATGTATTCAGAGGATTGTTTTACACAGGAGAACATAAAGATGATTTCATTGATTAATTCATTCATTTATTCATCCAGTCAGCAAACATTGATTAAGTCCTCATTGTGAACCGGGTATTGTATGGGCAGAGGGATAAAAACATAAACAGGACACACCCTTGACCTCAGAGAGCACCCAGTCTAGGGTGGGAACCAGATGAATAATTCAGCAATGATAATGAGATGCCTTCAGAGTTGTGACAGAGCCAGAGCCCCGTGACTGTGTGGGAAATAGCAGGTCAGTTGCAGTGGCTGGTGGGAAAGGCACTTACGGAGATGTGGTGGGAGAAGACGCTTGCGTCCTCGGGAGCTTGTTCTTAATCCTGACAGTGCCTGGAGTCCACCGAAGGATTATAGAGAGGGGAGTTGAATGGTCACTTCTGTATTTGGGCCAGTCCTATTGGAAACAAACAAGATTTTGACATCAGACAGCTGCATAATCCTGTGAAAAGCAAACAACACACAAACTAAGAAGCAAACAAGCAAACGGGATTCTCAGAGCCGTGGTTAGCCTATCTGTAAAATGGGAATAATAACGGCCTGTGTAGTTGTGAGGTTTAAACGTGAAAGTAGATTGTGAGGCAAAATTACTGAAACCTAACAAATGTGCAGTAAATGATATTAGCTATTGTTAGTTGCCAGGCTTACAAGTTCCATCAGTCCAGCCTTCCTTCTGTCCTGCTCTCCTCTCTCTGCTGCACCCTGCGTTCTAACGTCATGGATCCCTCGAACCTGTACCCCCCCCCCACCACCACCACCACTCCAACCTCAGACCTCGGCTCCTTTGCCCAAGCTGTTCTGTCTTCATGGTCCGCTGGTTTTCTTTCTCTTGCCTGCTTTAAGAACTAGGACCCATCTTTCAAGTCCTGACTGATATATTCACTCTTCTCTATAGAGTATTAAAGGAATTTTGGAGACAGGCGAGAAGTGGAAAATTTCTCACTCAAAACTGGGAGACCAAGTTTAAAAGAATGTTCTTAACAGTCTCTGATGTTTTGAAAAATGAGATTTGCGGATACAAACTCTAAAATAGTTCATCCTTGCTTAAAATAGCTAAACCTCTAATCACGGTGTGCTGCTCCCGGGAAGGTCTACGGGTTGGTAACGGATCCAGGAACAGCAGCTTCCTGCTCTGCTTCTCCTCCTGCTCTTCCTCCAAAGCCCTCACTCGTTGTATTCATATTTTTATTTTCTTTTATCTTCTAATAACGCTATTTATTTTTTCTCATTATAATTCTTTTCCTTATTTCTTATTGATTTTTAAGATTTTTGTTGTAAGTATTACTATTAAGTCTCATTTTAAATTCTTGGTCTATCTACTACAGGAATCTCACTTCAAATCAACGAATGCTTATTGGCTAATTGTCCTTTTATAGTGCTGGTCGCAGGCTATCTTGTGGGAGAAGCCGGAAAAACACTTAGAAGTTTTTCTTCATTTTGTCCCTCTCCTTGGAGTTTCTCACAATTTTTTGTTGTTGTTGTTAATTCCTCTGACTCATACATCTCTCTGGTTTCTGTGTATTCTCCATAGTTAATTCTACAGGATACAGTCTACAGTTCATGCTAGTTAGCCACTTTATTATTTCCCTTAAAAAAATCACACTTTATTTTACCTTGGGTATGGTAAGCTTTAAATGTTGTGTGCTTACATTTCTTTTTAAAGAATCACATTAGAGCCTGACCAGGTGGTGGCTGGTGGAGTGGATAGAGCATTGGACCGGGGCACAGAGGACCCAGACAGAGGTCACAGGCTTGAGTGAAGACTAATCTGGTTTGAGCACAGGCTCACCAGCTTGAGCACAGAGTCGCTAGCTTGAGCGTGGGATCATAGACATGACCCCATGGTCACTGGCTTGATCCCAAAGGTTGCGGGCTTGAAGCCAAGGTTGTTGGCTTGAACAAGGGGTCACTCTCTCTTCTGGAGGCCCCCTCCAGTCAAGGCACATACAAGAAAGCAATCAATGAACAACTAAGGTGCAGCAATGAAGAATTGATGTTTCTCATCTCTCTTTCTTCCTCCCTATCTGTCCCTATCTGTCCCTCTCTCTGTCTCTCTCTGTCTCTCTGTCTTTCTCTCTCTCTCACTTAAAAAAAAAGAATCACATTAGATAGACCATAGAACTTTTCCTACTAATCCTTAACTGCTATAATACCTAATTAATTTCCCTCTTTCCTTAATCGGTTTATATGCTATTGAAACCCACCAGAATGAGCAAATCTCTTTTCCTCTGCCTCCTCAGTTACAGATGATATTTCATATGGCTTGAAGACTTTTACCTCTATTGATTGGTCTCTTCTTTATTCCATCTGCAGATATGAAAGGATCAACCCTTTTTTCTGACTCTCTCACTTCCTGACCAGGCAGGTTGAAAACATGTCAAATATCCCTGGATTCCAAGAAATTTTCAACAAATGCAGGGTGACATAGTGTTTAATCATGAAAAGTTAGAATATCTATGTTTTGGCTCTGGACAGTTGGTTCAGTGGATAGTGCCGGCTCAGCTTGCAGAAGTCCCAGGTTCAATCCCTGGTCAGGGCACACATGAGAATCAACCATCTGCTTCTCTTCCCTCTCCCTGTCCCTCTTCTGTCTCTCCTCCCTTCCCACAGCCAGTAGCTTGATTGGTTCGAGCACTGGCTCCAGGTGCTGAGGATAGCTCTTTTGATCCAAGTGCATCGACCTCAAGCACTAAAAATAACTCAGTAGATTTGAACATTGACCCCAGATCGCGGTTGCTGAGTGGATCCTGGTCAGGGCACATGTGAGAGTCCATTTCGCTATCTCCCCTCCTCTCCCTTAAAAGCAAAAATGTCTATATTTCTCACCTCAAGTGCTCATTTGCTGTGTGACCCTGGGGAAACTTCCCAAACTGTCTGAGACTTTAGATTCTATACATTGGGAATGTCTTAGTAGTTCCCTCAGGTGGCATTTACCTCTATGTACTTTAGCATAGGGCACATTATAAAAAAAATATACATTTTTTTCACTTCCCATGTAATCTTCCCCATCCCCAATCCCAAAAGATATATTTTTGCCATTCAAGTGGAAAAGTAAAAAGCTCTTCTTTCTTTTTCCCTCAAGCAGAACTCTTTTGTGTGCACAATAAGTTTATTTTGTATGCCACGTGCCAGTTGTCAGGGATTTACACTTGGAGAGCTGGAGGGCCTGTACCCTCAAGGAGCCTACAGTTTTGTGAAGGGAGCAGGCAGGTTAACTGATAATTTTGATCAAGTAAGATTGCTGTGTCAGTGCAGTGATGAACCCAAGGTCTTATAAGAGCCTTGAAGGAAGGGCAGCCAACTTAGCCTGGGGGTGGCTCTGGGTGGCTTCCTGGAGGTGGTGACGTTTCAGCTGAAATTGTGGTGTTGCTGGATGTGTGTGTGTCGGCGGGATATGGCAGGGACACCCAGTCAAAAGGAGTGTGGATAAGGGAGGGAGAGACACATTTAACAAATTATAAATGATTGGAAGAAGGAACCCTCAGGGTTGTTGTTTTTGTTTTTTTTTTTTTAGATTTTATTTATTTATTTTTAGAGTGAGAAGAGAGAGGAGGAGAAAATGGGGGAGGAACAGGAAGCACCAACTCCCATATGTGCCTTGACTGGGCAAGTCCAGGGATTCGAACTAGCAACCTCAGCGTTCCAGGTCGGTGCTCTATCCACTGCTCCACCACAGGTCAGGCAGAACCCTCAGCTTTTGACAGTGTCCCTTCTTTATGAAGATGAATTTATAGGAAGATTCTCTGTGAACAGGAAGATCTTGCAGGTGGTTCTTGTTGAAGATCGAGATCTGCCCTGGTTTGAGCTGTATTCCTAGGTTTCCACTAACAAGGTCACTGACCACTTGGAAAGCCAGGAACAGGAGACCTCAGGAGAAATGGGAAGGAGAGCAGAGGTGATGTAGCAGCTATGTGTCTACTGTTTGAGCCCCAGGAACACATAAGTCATTTTATAAACTGGTTGATAACTCCCATATTTACATTTATTAGTTTGAGGGTTTGATCTTTACAGTAAAAAATATATAGTCACCATTTTTCCTATTCCATCCTTTTTAGAGACTGAAAACAAAATGGTCTGCATTGTGTAACATATATCTCCACACTAGTCCACACTAGTGGTTTCCAAATTTTGATGTATATTAAAATACCTAGGTGGCTGGCTCAGTGGTAGAGCATCAGCCCGGCGTGTGGAAGTCCTTGGTTCGATTCCCGGCCTGGGCACACAGGAGAAGCGCCCATCTGTTTCTCCCCCCTCCCCCTTTCCCTTCTCAATCTTCCCCTCCCTCAGCCAAGGCTCCATTGGAGCACAGTTGGCCTGGGTGCTGAGAATGGCTCTGTGGCCTTTGCCTCAGGCACTAGAATGGCTCCGGTTGCATTGGAACAACACCCCAGAGGGGCAGAGCATTGTCCTCTAGTGGGCATGCTGGGTGGATCCCAGTCGGGCGCATGCGGGAGTCTGTCTGACTGCCTCCCCATTTCCAACTTCAGAAAAATACAAAAACAAAAAAAAGAATACCTAGGGATTTAAAAAAAATTTCCAGTGCTCAAGTCTCACACCAATTAAACCAGAATGGCTGAGGTGAAACACAAGTGTCAGCATTTTTTTTTAAAGATCCTCAAGTGATTCCTGGATGCAGCCAAGTTTTGGTGCCACTGCTTTACTCATTTGATGATAATTTGATCTTTTTTTGCATCCTAGATCCATTTACAACATTTTTTTTTATCCTTTTAGTCATTTTTGTGGTCTTTTCTAAATCTTTCCTACATCATGCCGATGTTATGTAGTGAGGTATTTGCGCTAACTTCATGGCTGAGTCAAATGCCTTACCCTTCCCACTCTTTCTTCGCTGCCCTAGCTGTTGAAGTTGGAGTTAAGGTGGAGGATGGAGGTGAATGGCGATCAGAGAGGGAAACATCTGAGGATTTAGCAGATGGAAGGGAGATGATAGGACATGTTATGTACTGGCTTGACTATTTGTTGTTAGCTGGATCTCTGATGAGATGGTTCAAGGCCTTTGTTCCTTCCTTGCCCTTGGTGGGTCCCCGGAAGACATGTAATGTATGGAGGACTCTATCATGAGGTGGATCATTGACCCACATTCCTACCTAGTCTCCCATTCTGTTGAATTGAGATGGACCACAGAAGAGTCAGGGGGGTCTCTCTGGTCTCTTGGATTGAGAGAAGAATAGAGGCAAGCAGCTGACCTCTTGGTACCTCTGTCTTCTCCCTCTGAGTCTGACTCTTGGTAGAGAGAGAAAAAAATAACTTAGAAAAAACTGGGAGTCATTTTCCTTAGAACCTGAGTGTTAACTGGCATGAGTCACTCATTCACTTAATAAATCTTTTTCCTAGACCCCTCTCTAGTGTTTTTGGGTTTTCTGCACTTACTCTGGATTCTCGCAAGCCAGATGACTTCTGTTTCACTTTGATGACCACAAAGCAAAGCATCAGATTGATTTCAGGAATGGGTTTTATACAATGTTATGAAGCTAATGCCTGGAGTGAAACTGGGCTTTGGGATATCTATCATCTATCTATCTATCTATCTATCTATCTATCTATCTATCTATCTATCTATCTACCTACCTACCTACCTACATATCTATCTATTAACATACACACACACACATATAATATGTATGCCTAACAAATAACAGCACACTGTAAGTGATTTAAATGTCCAAGGAAGAAAGACTGATTGACTAGATTTAATATGGTAGCATAATGGAATATAATTTACTAAAACTCATATTTATAAAAATTGATGGCCCTGGGGTATATTCTAAATATTATCATTAGGTTAAAAAAAGTCTAAAAGTATACACAACTTTTTTATTCAGTTTAAAATTTATAAAAAAGGCTGAAATAAAATATACAAAAATAATCATAGTATATTTTATCTGGGTGGTGAAATTACAAATGGCTTTTGGTCCTTTGTGCTTTATCTCTTATAGGTTTTTTAATTTTTTTTCTTTTTTTTTTTACAGAGACAGAGAGAGAGTCAGAGGGAGGGATAGATAGGGACAGACGGACAGGAATGGAGAGAGATGAGAAGCATCAATCATCAGGTTGTTTTTTTCTTCGTTGTGTCACATCAGTTGTTCATTGACTGCTTTCTCATATGTGCCTTGACCGCAGACCTTCAGCAGACCGAGTAACCCCTTGCTTGAGCCAGTGACCTTGGGTCCAAGCTGGTGAGCTCTGCTTAAACCAGATGAGCCCACGCTCAAGCTGGCAACCTTGGGGTCTCGAACCTGGGTCCTCTGCAACCCAGTCCGACGCTCCATCCACTGCATCACTGCCTGGTCAGGCTAATTTTTGTTGGTTTTTTTTTATTGAGAAGAAGGGAGAGAGAGAAAGAGAGACAAAGGGCGATCAATTTGTTGTTCCACTTATGTATGCATTGATTGGTTGATTCTTGTATGTACGCTGACCAAGTGTCAATCCCTCAACCTTGGCATATCTGGATGATGCTCAAACCCGCTGAGCTGTCTGGCCAGGACCTGTGCTTTCTTAATAGTTTCCACATTAAATCATGAACTTGAGTTTCTCTGATTCCTGAGAAATACTAAATAAAAGAAAACAATAAATTGCATTTAAAAAGATATTTAACTATATGTGTGAAGCACATGAGGTAAAACTCTTGGACAAAAAAAAATTATTTCTGAAGGAGCCTTAAACAATGGACTGTGTCCCTGCAATGCTGGTATGACAGGTACTTAGTAGTTGGTTATAGAGAAAATCATAAGTGATCAAAGAAGAATTTGAGGGATGGATGAATGAAGAGTACAAGTTGGATTTCAAGGCACCCCACTACCTCACAGCCATTCTAGGAATAGCCACTAATAAAACATTTAGTTGTCATTATAAATCACTTACTCCAGAAGGCCCTCATGTGAATTTAAAAGATTGGTCTAGCAATCAGAGCCAGTAAATCATGTTATATTCTTACCTGGTGATGCTTTTCTCTAATAGTGCACACATTTCCACATACTTTTTCTCTCAATTTCTTTCACTTATACCCTATCACACATATACATTTTGTTTGATTCAAGAAAATAAATCAATATGGATATTGTATTGGTCAGGATAGGTTAGGTTATGCTGTAATAACAAATAAGCTAACATCTCAATGCCTAATGTACCAAAGGCTTGTTCTTTTTTTTCCTTTCTAACATTTTTATTCAGTGGGAGGAGGAGAGGCGGAGAGACAGACTCCCTCATGTACCCTGACTGGGTTCCACCTGGCAAGCCCACTAAGGAGAATGCTCTGCCAATCTGGGGCATTGCTCTGTTGCTCAGCAACTGAGCTCTTCTTAGTGCCTGAGGCAGAGGCCATGGACCCATCCTCAGCACCTGGGACCAACTTGCTGACTCCAATCAAGCCATAGCTGCAGGAGGTGGGGAGAGAGGAAGGGGGAGAGAGAGAGAGAGAGAGAGAGAGAGAGAGAGAAAGAGAGAGAGAGAAAGAGAGAAGAGTGAGGGGAGGAAGGATGGAGGGATGGAGAAGCAGATGATTGCTTCTCCTGTGTGCCCTGAGCAGGAACCAAACCCAGGACATCCACCTGCTGGGCCGATGCTTTACACTGAGACAACTAGCCAGGGCCCAGAGGTTTATTTCTAACAAACATAAAGTACTTTAAGTTCTAGGGCTACTATCTTTCAGTGGTGACTCTATGACTGCAGATGCTTTGATATTGTCACTCCACTGTCTTAATAAAAGTCTTCTTTGGTCAATATGGCACTGGAAAGGACAGCTAGAGAATATACATTGGCTATTCTATGCTTCTTCCTGAAGCATTTTACTTCTCAGAACTATTCACATGGCCTTACATAGCTGCAAGAGTGCTAAGGGAACAGATAGAATGTTTGGCGAGAAGATTTTACACACACACACGTACGTACCTTTGCTTCTTTGGTTCTGTGATTACCATGAAAGAGGACTATGATACAGCAAAAGTTATTTAGAGCAAGCCTTTTAATTGAACTAAATTCTGACTTCAAGTGAGAATTTACTTAACTAATTTTTAATACCCCCAAAGCTAATTTCTTTACGGACTTGGGTTTATGGGACTTGCCCCCAAGTCCAATAAACCAGTCTAAATTATAATCGAACCTATTTATTCTCAAGTTTTTGTCCCAAGCCAAAATATATGAACAACTTAACATGAACTGATTTTTAATTTGTAGTCTTGATTTATAATAATGATTTATGTTTAAATCATAGCTCTTTTGAATGATCTCAACTTGAGTGTGGGAGCATTTGGGCATTTGCTATACTTTGAGCCATAGGGCAGGAGAAACAGAAATAACATTTTTGAAGAATCTCCCGAGTTTATTATTATGCTTGGTTCTTTTATGTCTGTTATCTTCTCTAATACTCAAATAGTCCTGTAAGGTAGCTATTACTATCTTCTTTTTTGGAATGAGAAAACTGAGAGTCAGTGAAGTTATGTCATAACCAAGAAATGTCATAGTCAGGATACATTTAAGTACGTGGATTGTCATGTACCACCCACATGATACTGTTATCCATTTGAACATCTCATGACCTCCTGACACAGCAAGCTGCTTCTTTGTTTTTGCCATGTTTTGATGACTGGACATACAAATTGGCATTTTCTTTTTTCTTAGCTTCTTCAAATTCAGACCAGGCTCTTTGGCTTAAATTAAAGGCCTGTCTCTTTCATTCACAGTAAACATAGTGATGGTTCAGTGTAAAATACCTAATACCAGTTCTGAAATAAAGAAGTCTGTTTGATAACTATTGCCTTTCTTTTCTCTTCATTATCCTTTGAACCAAAGTATCTTATCTTTCTAGGCTTTACCATCATCACTTGTATTGTTTTTCTAAATTATTTTAGTAATTCATCATATATCTACTTGCAGAAATCTTTTTTGCATTCACATTAATGATTATTTAGCACTTGCTCTATATCAGTATTGTTGCTCCTTGAATCCTCACAATAATTAATCTATTATTAGGTCATTTTTTGCAGATGAGAAGGAAACCAAAGTACATCTTGCTTATAGTTGTATTATACATTTAGTAAGTTGTAGATCCAGGACATGAATCTAGGCTGTCTGACTCAAAAGCCTACTCATTTAAATATCATACTATGGTGCCTTCCATGAATAAATTCTTTCATTTACTCCATCCCACTGAAAGTCTTTCAAAGGCAGTGACCACATTCTTAATACTTTGGTGTCCTTCATAGCATGCAGTAGAGTATTAGGTTCATGGTAGTTGCTCAATATTTTTTTGTCAAGTTGAATTTTAGGAATTTTAGGAGTGAAAGGAGAGTATCCCTGACCATGAGCATCTCCGGCATGTGGTCTGTGTTTATGAGAATTTGCCTTGTTTGCTTCTTAGGCTTTTAGCCTACAGTGAAATAGACAAACACAAAGACTTGAGGGGTAAGGAATGTTTCCAAGTGTTGTAGTCCTCTTGGTGGTGGAAGTAGGAATGAATTGGTGCTCTCCACTCAGAAGTGACATCATTTCTTTTTGGTTAACTGGGTTTATGGATTGCAGAGGCAAAAATGTCACTATTGAAATCATTACTTTAAAAAAATTATTTGTAATTTATTGAGATGACACAGTTTGCCAAACCATACAGGTTTCAGGTGTACAGCTCAATAAAACACCATCTACACACTGCATCATGCATCCCCTGCCCCTAGAAAAGTCTCTTTCAGACCCTCTTTTCCCCCATTTGCCCTCCTCCCCCTACCTTCACCCCTGAAATCATTGCCTTTTGGTGCAGCTCATTGAATGTCAACTGTATGGGAGTAATGATGTCAGTCCGTTGGACCGAGCAAGAAGCCTCTATTCTGATTCTTGGGTTAACTGCTAGTTATCCAGTCCTACTGTGGGAATTGCAGACTCTCAAAGGTCTTATTTTAAGTCAGCCATTTATAATGTAAATCTGTGTTTGAGGCAATATCTGGGAGAAGCTTAACGTAGAAAGAAGGGAGAGAAGGAGAATGGAAGAGAAAGTCTCGCCTAGATAGAATGCTTGTACTCTCACACCGATGTAGTGTTTGATTCTAAGAAGATGATGTGGATTATGCTCATTTTATTTCTAGGTCTCCTGGCATTTTGAAAGTTTGACTGACTACCTTAGCCCCTGTTTTTGGTTCTGGAGATCTCTTCTTCATCAGGAGCTAGGGCCAAAGATTTGAATGTATCCCACACCTATCATCAGCCACTTGAGGAGGCACCACTCCCAGCCCACTCTGCTTTGAACCTTTGTTTGAACAATCCTTGGTTTTTACCTACCGGGACTCTGCAGACATGAAAGCTAATATAATAGTTACAACATGTATGTGAAGATTGATGTGAGGGGACTCTGAACAAGAGTAGCAGGAACACAAATTAAGGAGTGACTAACAGGTACAGGCATGATCATAAAGAATTTAGCAGGGGGTTAAAATGGGGCCATGAAGGAAGCATCAATGAAGAATAATTTTTCATGTGAAAAAAATACATATAATTACATAGGCATTTCAATAGGGAGAAACAAGAAAGAGTTGGAAGTGTAAAAAAAAAAAGAGTAATGAGAATAGAATGATTTAAAACAGGGGTCCCCAAACTATGGCCCGCGGGCCACATGCAGCTCCCTGAGGCCATTTATCTGGCCCCCACCACACTTCTGGAAGGGGCACCTCTTTCATTGGTGGTCAGTGAGAGGAGCACAGGTTGCAGATGCTATATGTGGCGGCGCCACAAAACACAGTGTTGCTCACATACAGTACTACTTCCGGTGATGTGGGGCGCATTCATCATGGCTCCGGAAGCGTGTCATATCACTTGTTACGGCTAGAAGTGACAAATATGGAACCGGACATTGACCATCTCATTAGCCAAAAGCAGGCCCATAGTTCCCATTGAAATACTGGTCAGTTTGTTGATTTAAATTTACTTGTTCTTTATTTTAAATATTGTATTTGCTCCCGTTTTGGTTTTTTACTTTAAAATAAGATATGTGCAGTGTGCATAGGGATTTGTTCATAGTTTTTTTTATAGTCCAGCTCTCCAACAGTCTGAGGGACGGTGAACTTGCCCCCTGTTTAAAAAGTTTGGGGATCCCTTATTTAAAGTGCTGGAGAATAGTGTGCCCAGCCCTGGCTGGTTGGCTCAGCACTAGAATGTTGGCCCAGAGTGTGGAAATCCCAGGTTCAATTCCTGGTCAGGGCACACAGGAGAAGCCTCCATCTGCTTCTTCACCTTTTCCCATTTCTATCTCTCTCTTCCCCTCCTGCAGTCAAGGCCCCATTGGAGCAAAGTTGGCCTGGATACTAAAGATGGCTCCATGGCCTCTGCCTCAGGCGCTAGAATGGCTCTGGCTGCAACCAAGCAACACCCCAGATGGGCAGAGCATCAACCCCCAGTGGGCATGCTGGGTGGATCCCTGTTGGGTGCATGCGGGAATCTGTCTGACTGCCTCCCCACTTCTAACTTTGGAAAAATACAAAAAAGTACAAAAAAAATAGTGTGCCCAATGGACAAGTCACATAGTGATTCTAGGCTGAGAAATGTGGAATTTAGGTACCACAAAATGATGATTGACAGGGAAGTGACCAGATGGAGTTTAACAATTTGGCTGACATCCTGAGCATCTAGTACCTACTAATTGCAATGAAGGATAAATGACAGTGGCCTGACCAGGTGGTGGCACAGTCGATAGAGCATCGAACTGGGAAGCAAAGGACCCAGGTTTGAAACCCCGAGGTTGCTAGCTTGAGCACAGGCTAATCTGGTTTGAACAAGGCTCACCAGCTTGAGCCCAAAGTCACTGGCTTGAGCAAGGGGTCACTCAATCTGCTGTAGGCCCACGGTCAAGGCACATATGAGAAAGCAATCAATGAACAACTAAGGTGCCACAACAAAGAATTGATGCTTCTCATTTATCTCCTTTCCTGTCTTTCTATCCCTGTCTGTCCCTCTCTGTCTCTCTCTGTCTCTGTCACACAAAAAAATTAAAATAAATTAAAAAAAGAATAAATGACAGTGGGTCCAGGTTGGGAGAAATGAGAAAAATGATTCTCTTTGTCTCATTTAAGGTTTGTTTCCTTAGAGTCTACTTTGTCTATCCTTATTTTCTTTTAATTGGAATTTATCTACTTTTCTTTATCCATATGTTCACTCATAGTTTAAAGATAATCTAAGGTTGGCCCTGGCCGGTTGGCTCAGCGGTAGAGCGTCGGCCTAGTGTGCGGAGGACCCGGGTTCGATTCCTGGCCAGGGCACACAGGAGAAGCGCCCATTTGCTTCTCCACCCCTCCGCCGCGCCTTCCTCTCTGTCTCTCTCTTCCCCTCCCGCAGCCAAGGCTCCATTGGAGCAAAGATGGCCCGGGCGCTGGGGATGGCTCTGTGGCCTCTGCCCCAGGCGCTAGAGTGGCTCTGGTCACAACTTGGCGACGCCCAGGATGAGCAGAGCATCGCCCCCTGGTGAGCAGAGCGGTGCCCCATGGTGGGTGTGCTGGGTGGATCCCAGTTGGGCGCATGCGGGAGTCTGTCTGACTGTCTCTCCCTGTTTCCAGCTTCAGAAATATGCAAAAAAAAAAAAAAAAAAAAAAAAAGATAATCTAAGGTTCTTGGTCATTAGTAAGGGAAGTTTAACTTCATCATGATTACTAACATCTTAGATATGATGGCCTTATTATACAAGCTATTATTTATTCTTAAGTAAAATTTATCAAAGTGCAACAAACATACAAAAGAAATCACATCATAAGTGTACAGCTCCATGAATTTTTATAAAGCAAGCACTCCCATACTAAGATATACAATATTTCTACATCCCTGAAGCCTCTTTTTGCCTGAGCTCATCTAGGGCTGTGTCTGTATCTTAATTTTGTTGCTTATTCACCCGCCTCTTCTTTCTCTAAACACTCCAAGTCCTCCTCTACCAAGTAAGCAAAAGCATGTTAATAGTAGGTTGTCATTCAAAGCAGATGAAACAGGTCTTCAACAAGAAGGTGTAGAAGCAGAACAAGACCCAATAAATAGCCTGACCAGTTGGTGGCTCAGTGGATAGAGCGACCTGAGATGCTGAGGACCCAGGTTCAAAACCTTGAGGTCACTAGCTTGAGCGTGGGATCATAGACATGACCCCACGATCACTGTCTTGAAGCCCAAGCTCACTGGTTTGAGCTCAAGATCACTGGCTTGAGCAAGGGGTCACTGGCTCAGCTGGAGCCACTCCAGTCAAGGTACATATGGAAAGGGAATAATGAACAACTAAGGTACTACAACTATGAGTTGATGCTTCTCATTTCTCTCCCTTCCTGTTTCTCTGTCCCTGTCTACCCCCCGCCCCACTAAAAAAAGACCCCTAAGTAGATCAGTTATAATACTTTCTCAAGGAAGAAAGTATTATATGCTGTCTGTTAAACATAAAAATAATCATGCTTCTTTTCATATTTTGAATACATATAATGGAATACTACTCAACCATAAGAAATTATGACATATTGCCCTTTACAACAACATAGATGGACCTTAAGAACATTATACTAAGTGAAATAAGTAAATTAGAAAAATCTAAGAACTGTATGATTTCATACATAGGTGGGATATAAAACTGAGACTCATGGACATAGATAAAAGTGATGTGGTTATAAGGGGGAGGTGGAGGGGGCGGGGAGAAGGGGAATAAGGAGGGACAAATATAAGGTGACAGAAAATGATTTGACTTTGGGTGATGGGCACACAATGAAATCAACAGTTCAAATGCTATAGAATATTTACCCAAAAGCTATGTACTCTTATTAATTAATATTACCCTATTAAATTTAATTTTCTAAATAAAACTAAAAAGAAAAGTTTAGCCACTGGTATGAGACCAGAAGCACAAATTCCATTTCATGAACCTTCAGCTTCCTGTTAACATGACGTTAGTAGAAGAATTCAACCTGTGATTATATTAAAAAGGGAAAATAACTGAACAAAAGGAGACTGGGATTTGATCTTTCTACTGGGTAAATTTAGTTGCCTGCAAAACAGGAAGAAACTATTTCAGTGCCCAAAGTAATAAAAGCATCATCTAAGTTATTTTTCCCTCATTCAGGAGCTGTCATTGCCTTTGGTATAGTGGGGAAAGGAGGAACTATAACAGGGAGACAGTCACTCCTATGATTTTTTTTTTGATAGTTTATTCAAGTATTACTTTTAAAAGTTTCTATCACCCTTTATATTTATTCAGTTAAATTTATAATTTAGTTCTCCTAAAAATGGGTGACATTTGAATGCTATAAAATTAATATGAATGAGATGCAGTGGACATAATTGCTTTCTAGAAAAATCTCATTTTTATGATTCACTGTTAGAGACAAAAATATGAGCCCAGAAGTGCCTAGAACATTGATATTTATGATTCCTTATGCACATTTCCCCCAAGAAAGCTGTTTTTCAGGAAATAGGATCTTTGCTGGATTTTTTTCTTTTGATCTCTTTTTTGTCTTAAATTAGAAGATCAGGAAATGGCTGAAGTAATAATTTACTGCACTTGAGTGATTTGGCATAGTGTATTCCAGAAAAAGACATTCACATAGACATATTTTGAATCATATTCATTAGAACCAAGGCCTTTTGTGGTTCACATGGTTTGTATCTGTGTTTCTGGGTGTTACAGCTCTACCATCCATGATTCTTCAAGTACTTACTGTTTAAAATCATGAGAGTAGGCACGCTGAGTTCCCAGACCCCTCAAATTATTGATGAGGCTACTGTTGCAGAGTTCCAAAAGTGACTTGCGCTGCCTCTAGAGTAAGGGGGAAAAAGTAAAAATTTAAAGACTGCCAGAGCACAATTTATAACTTAACTATGATGCACACACTATATTTTTGCAGTTTATTAAGGTTGGAACAGGGTCAAAGTTTGCCTTTGCATGATCTAGAAAGAAAGTAATTGTTAAAGAAGTTAAGAATGTAAATCGTATTATAAGAAATTGTCAAAAACATGAGTTTTGGAGTTCATTAGCCTCAAACTTAATTCCTGGTCCTCTTACCACCTGCGACTTTGGGGATGTTACTTACCCACCATCAGTCTTATTTTTTACATTGGTGAAATGGGGCTGACAATTCCTATCTCAAGGGATCATCTCAAAGTTTGTTATTAGTGTACTTAGTATTAGCAGCTAAGAAAGCAAGATATTTTAAAAAGAAATTGATAGGATTTAATAAAAATACAAAAAATATAAATAAAGGAAATGATAGAGCATTGTATGCTTAATGAGGACAAAAAGTATAAATATTCATAGCCTTTTTTCCTTTCCCACTCTCTTGGGAAGAGTCCGTGTTTGTACTGCCAAAAACTGGAGGTTGAGGGGACCTGAGCAGGGTAAGCAGTGATTAAAGTTATGAGAGGAAAGAAACCTAGTGGGCAGATTTATTTACAAAATAATGAACTCTCTGTGAAAGAAAGAGAATATAAGAGCCTAGAGGATTGAGAGAGAAGGGTGCTGGAAGTTTTTTTTGGGGGGGCACACAGAAAGAGGGAGGAGGAGTCGCTGCAGTATGACATTCACGGGAACCAGGTGGGTCAAGAAAATGTTGGGAGCCCTAGCCGGGTAGCTTAGCTGGTTATAGGTTTGTCCTGATATGCCAAGGTTGTGGGTTTGATCCCTGGTCAGGGCACATATAAGAATCAACCAGTACATGCATAAATAAGTGCCAAACAAATCAATGTGTTTTTTTCTCTCTCTCAAATCAATCAATCAACATTTTAAAAGAATAATTTGAGAAGTGTTATGTGGTGAAAGTCTACAGTTGCCAGGTTTTTGAACGTCTTCTCAAGTAGCTATCCTATAGGGAGGCAAGGATAGCAGGGTGGTTAAGGGCCTACATTCTGGACTTGGAGTTCTGGGTTCAAATCCTGGTCTGCAATGCTGTGCTAGATAGCCACGTGCAGCTGTTCCACTTCTCTAAGCCAAAGCTTTCCTGTGGGTGGGCATGCTAACCCCACCTGCCATAGGCTTATCTCGAGGGTCAGGTAGGGGAGGCCCCTGAGGATCTGATGACTTCCTGTGGAGTGCTTGGGGGATACAGCTGATACAGGGGGTCCTTGTGTTATGACAGTCTTCACATATGATGTTTCAAGTTTACGATACTCACTCCCATAAACTTAAAAAAATTGAGACATGAGTGTTTCAGCTTATGCCATTAGCGTCATACTTTTTTTACACTCATTTTTTGTCATTTTTTTCAGTTGCTACAGTACAGTGTACAGTACAGTATATTTATGTCCTTTTCCTTTTTCCGTGGCTTAGTTGTGGTTTTATGTTCTAGGTTATGATTTTACAACTGTGTTAGGGTAGGTCAGTGACTTAGGCTAAGGTGTGTTTTGACTTACACCAAAATTCGGATTACATCACTCTCATAGGAACAGAACTGTGTCATAACCCATGGACCCTCTATGAACTTAGTGGTGTCATTTTTAAAAAGTACAATAATAGTTTCCACTTACTGAATGTGTACAATGGATCAGGCACTCTTCTGTGGACTTTATGAGGATCCATTCATTTAAGCCTCAAGACAACTCTACAAGGTAGAAACTATTATCTTCATTCCACACACGATAAAACTGAAACACAGAGGATTCAAGTAACTTGCCCAAAGTCACACGACAAGTAAGTAGTAGAGCTTGGGTTAGCCTCAAATACTGGGATGCGAGATCCATAATCTTATCCTCTGTGTCATTCTGCATATATATGAGTGTCTGATCTTAGGATAAATTTTGGGGCCATTTACCTTATAGGTTCTTGGTTTACACTCATCAATTTAGCTATTCAAAATGTGGTCCACAGGCCACCCAGGGCCAGAATCTCAGACCCACTCTAGACCCTTGAAATAATACCTGCATTTTAACAAGCTCCCGAGGTGACTTATGATAAAATCTGAGAAGCAGTGCTCTGGGATGTGAACCTGTAGGCAGATGGCCTGTCTCGGAGCTCCATCCTTTGCAGTGTCTAGCATGGCACTTGTACCCTAAGAGAGTGACTCCTGATCCAAAAGTCGATCCAGGAATGTTGAATAGGAACTAAACTGACAAGTCCTGGTTAAATCACAACCGCTTTTTCTTCAGATGAGTGAATTGATACTCAGTGCCTCCATCCTCCATCCAGCACGGTACCAGGCTCAGAACAGATGCCCTGTATGTATTTTTTTTTTTTTACAGAGACAGAGAGAGAGTCAGAGAGAGGAATAGACAGGGACAGACAGACAGGAACAGAAAGAGATGAGAAGCATCAATCATCATTTTTTCATTGTGACACCTTAGTTGTTCATTGATTGCTTTCTCATATGTGCCTTGACCGGGGGACTACAGAAGACCAAGTAACCCCTTGCTCAAGCAGCAACCTTGGGTCCAAGCTGGTGAGCCTTGCTCAAACCAGATGAGCTTACGCTCAAGCTGGCAACCTCGGGGTCTCGAACCTGGGTCCTCCGCATCTCAGTCCAATGCTCTATCCACTGCGCCACCGCCTGTCAGGCCCTGTACATATTTCTTGAATGGAGATGGAAATGGTGTGGGATAGAGACATCCAGCACACCAGCCTTCCCTGGATGTGCTCCGACATTTTAAAAGGCCAAGCAAGCAGAACAGTGATTATGCACTTATTCTTAACACAGTTTTAAGACAAGCTCTGCTCAGTGGCTCCCCTGTGAACACAAGCTGATTCTCTTTCCTCTTGAGCTCTCTATTGTCTTGGGGTTGTTTGCTGCAGCTCATTCAGAAACTAATTAAGTTTCAGAATCAGTTTGTTCTGTTAAGAGATTGTGGATATGCTGAAGTGCTGTTTTTTAATTTTATTTAAAGAAAATAACTTATCTGAGTGAAAGGACAATTATAATTTGCTTCTAAAATTGGCCAAAAGTCAGCTTTCATCAAAATAATTCTCAACAGATATTAGTCTCTGTAAAACCAGGAGATTTTATGAAAGGCAACAAAGAGGATTTAAATAGGCCATGGAAAATGTATTGATAATCTGGCCATATTTTAATCTTGTTCTCTAACAGAGTGTGAAATTACTTGTTTACTTTATTTATCTATGGATGGAGGTAGCTCCTCACTCGTTGACAGAGCCGTATTTCGTGATCACCTTTTAGTAGTGAGCTTCTGCCATGCCACGGCCAAACAATTTGACGTCAGTGGCCTCTGCACTACCTCCAAAGTCAAGGTCAGGGCTGCGGTTACCTCTCAGCAGCCAGAGGAACTCACGAACCCCAGTATATCTGGTCAGGGTTTCATTTGTGCATGGACCAGGATGTGAGCCAGGAGTCATTGTAAAAAGTTGGGAGCTGTATTTTCAGCTCCACCACATTTCTTTCTTGTACTGTATTCCCCCAGAAGTGAGGGTATGTTGGTTTCATCAGCAGTCTACAGTATTATCAAGTTGAACATTATTGGGTTGCAATAAAGTATGAGAAGTAGTCCCTGAACTAAAGGAGTTCATATATATATCTCCACTGTGGTGAAAACCCTCGAGGTCACAGTGTCCTCTGTGGTGAAATAGACCATGTTGATATCCCACCCAGATTCCCTTTATAAGGTTAGTGCATTCATCTCCCAGTGACTGTGAATGTTAGCTGCAATGACTCCCTGTGGCTCCTTTCTGGGGAATTTACTGATTGCTCTCAGCCAGTGGAAGGGAGGGAGCAAACCTATGAGGTCCTGCCTCCCTAGCATGACTGATTAACATGGGGCTATAAGAATTTGGACCATTTTTCTTAAGGTGAGGCCAACCCATGGTACAGTTCATACTCCAGAGCCTCCCTTGGAACCGTGCTGAAGCTATACTCTTGCTGTGACCACCCCCTTACTTCCTCACTTCCTTTCTAGCCTCTGTTTAATTAATTGAATGCATCTGGATCTTCTAGAATGTTCAACCTAAAATGTGCAAGAAGGTATTACTACCTGTAAACCCAAAGGAGAAAAAGGAGAGAACAGTATTCCTAAAGGACAGTGGTAGAGTTGTCCAATGGACCTGGGTCATGTAGGGACTTGGCCACTGCTAACGATCAGGGTAAGAACTGTGAAGAACCTGACCAGGTGGTACTACAGTGGATAGAGTGTCAGACTGGGATGCAGAGGACCCAGGTTCAAAACCCTGAGGTCACCGTCTTGAGCATGGGCTCATCCAGTTTGAGCGCGGGCTTACCAGCTTGAGCATGGGGTCACTGACTTGAGCATGGGATCATAGACATGACTTCATAGTCACTAGTTTGAAGCCCAAGGTCGCTGGCTTGAGACCAAGGTCACTGGCTGGAGCAAGGGGTCACTTGCTGTGCTATACCCCCTGGTCAAGGCACATATGAGAAAGCAGTCAATGAACAAGCAATCAATGAACATCTGAGATACCGCAACAAAGAATTAATGGTTCTCATCTCTCTCCCTTCCTGTCTGTCTGTCCCTATCTGTCCTTTTCTCTGACTCTCTCTCTCTGTCTCTGTAAAACAAACAAACAAAAAACTAGGAAGAAATATGCTGTTCTCTTTCTCCTCCATTCTTCGGTCTGCATCTCTTTAGTCAAACCTAATATATGTCTTAGTCCATTCAAGCTGCAATAACAAAATACAGACTGAATGGCTTATAAACAATAGAAACACTGCTTACAGTTCTGGAGGCTGGAAGTTCAAGATCAGAGTGTCGGCATGGTCAGGTGAGGGTCCTCTTCTGGGTCACAGATTTCTCTTTGTATGCACACATGATAGAGGGGCCTGGGAAGTTCTGTGGGTCTCTTAGAAGAGCTTTAATCCCATTCATGACGGTTCTACTCTTGTGACCTAATCACTTCCCAAAGGCTCTTCCTCCAAATACCACCACCTTCAAAGGTTAAGATTTCAACATACAAATTTTCACTGGACACAGATATTCAGACCACAGCAACAGGAAAATAGCCAACAATGAGAACACAGTCAATAGAAGGATTGTCCTCATTTTATAGATGATGAGATTCCACTACGGGGGATTACCGCCTTGTGAGGTTGAAAAAGCCATTGCCAGTTTTCCTAAGGAATCTACAAGGAAATGGAATTCCATGAGAAGGATATTGAATTTCACTCCTGAGAGAATATTTCAGTGTCCCTACATGTCCAGCTCTCCTCAGAGAAGAACGGAAGTGTTGTTGTCTCTTGGAAATCCTTGTAGCCCTGGACCTTCTGATGCAAAGGGTTATTGAGAAGTTTTCACGTGGAAATGGGGAGGGCTACTGTTTCCCTGAGTCCAGAATCAGAAGCACTGTGCCGTTTCCTTTACACAGTCATCCTCTCATGTGCCCCCCCCCCCCCCGCCCCTTGGTTCTCAATCCTGATGCTGCAGGTAGGAGCTAGAAGGGAAAGGTGAGAATGGACTTGAGCACTTGGGGCAGGAAATTAGGTTCAGGGCTTTTCTTTCTTGGAGCTGGTTTCCTCTTGAGGCATCCTGAGAAGGTGGACCAGGTTTAGGGAAGGGACATTTTGACTGTTTCTTCCGGTTGGGCAACATCCATCACTGTGCCATCATCACATAGAAGGAAAAAGGGAGCTGGGCTGTTAGGGAGCCTTAAACACTTGGGCAATGATTATTATATTGATTAACCAAGAAACCTGTAAAATCTCACACAATCTATGTCCCTTCATATAGAACTGGATTACATGCCCTGGCCAGATAGCTCAACTGGTTATAGCATCGTCCCAAAGCACAGAAGTTGCCGGTTTGATCCCTGGTCAGGGCACATATAGGAACAGAGTGATGTACCTGTTTCTTTCTCTCCCTCCCTCTCTCTCTAGAATCAATAAATTAACACTGACTAAAAATTTTACTATGCAAATATATGCAAATCATATGAGAAAATAGTGTTCTTAATGGAGTGACTTACGGTGTTTTTGTTTGTTTCTGATTCTTGGGTTTTTTCTTTTTGGCGGGGGGGTGGTGGTTATTTCACTGGAACTGTGTCAGTGGGGTGGGCCTTGAGATTTAAATTCAGTCAGTATTTGAACTGGTGTGTTGAACGATTTCCTAAATGGTGATGGAGAGGCTGTATCCTCTGACTAATACTGTGGTGATTGGCATGTCTCTTTTCCTCTTTTTCTTTCCCAAAACAGAATGAAGAAGATGAGCAACATTTATGAGTCAGCTGCCAATACACTGGGCATCTTTAACAGCCCCTGCCTGACCAAAGTTGAGCTGCGCGTGGCGTGCAAAGGGATTTCTGACAGAGATGCCCTTTCCAAACCGGACCCCTGTGTCATCCTCAAGATGCAGTCCCACGGACAGTGGTTCGAGGTAGGCATGTCCACACAAAGGGACGGAAGTGGGGCTCGAGGGCTGGTTCAAAAATATTTCGGCGTTTCCTGTTCTTTGGTGGTTTGTTTGGATGAGATGAGAAATTCTGGAAATGAACATGATCATGATTCTGAAGTGAACATGATCACGACTCTGTTTGAATGCATGAGTTTGGGTGTGACTTTTAGTGTTGTGGCTATTTTGACCTTTGCCCTTCGTTTGTGTGCTCCTGGTGGCCATTGGTGGTTTCTGAGGAAGGGCAGGGAGGATGGCTTTCCTGGAACCACATCCCAGGATACTTATTTGTTGGAGGGTGAACTTAATATTAGCGGAACTTTATTGGGTATTTATCAGGTGGCAGGCACTGTTCTAAGTGCTTTATGTGAAAATCACTGATTTAGTCCTCACAACAATCCAATGAGGAAACAGAGGACAGACTGTTTAAGCCTTCAATACTTCCCCCACCTGTTTGTAAATAGTGGGGAGGTGCTCCTCTAGGGGGCGAAGTCTTCTACTTCATAGTAGAAAGAGGCGGCACATTTGCGTATTAGTTCATATGCGATAAAAGCCACTTCTCAGAAAGGGAGGTGTCACAGAGGTTGGTGAACAGATGTATCCAGGTGAGGGGGCACCATGCATGGGGGAATGGAGGACAGGTGGGCATGTTGGGGGTCTTAATTTAACTTCAGGCTTATCCGGGACTTATATTGTAAACTAAGACGGCATTCACAGGTATCTTAATGTATAATTTTTTTTTCTTCTAAATATCCTCATTGACTTTTTTAGTAGGTTTTGCTTTTTTTAAATTAAAAAAACTAGGTGAAATTACATTAGGAAAAAGTCATTCTGAAAATTAAAGAAAATAAATTTATCTTCTAATACTCTTGTTACATAATTCAGTGACTATTTGTATTATATTTCTTTTCAGTCTTACCATGCATGTAAAATTGCCTTTTCTGATTTTATTAAATAGTAGTAAATATTTTCCCATAGTGCTATAGTACTTATAATTTTTAAGGCTGTATGATATCTCATCAAGTGGATTTAATGAATCATTTTTCTATCTTTTCACTTTGAAGTTGCTTCTAAAAATACACTATTTTAAATAATGCTGCAATGAACATCTTTGCACATGAGGCTTTTCCCCTCTTTTGGGTTGAGTTCCTAGGAGAGATTCTATTAAAATGGAGCTGGTGGGACAAAGGATAGGACACCTGTGGGCCGTTTGAAACATATTGTCAAATTGCTCTTTCAAAGTGCTCCATTACAGTGTCACTTAAAGTGTGGACTGCACAAGCTATAAATCAACAGACTTTATGTTGCCAATGTACAGTGAAATAAAAAATGTGTACCACAATGTATACTGATGATTGTTTCCATCAGTCTAAGATCTTAACTCTTTAGAAACAGTAATGTCAGCTTGCTCAGTGACATGGCTGATTTTTATTCTGGCACTTTGAGAAGCTCTTCTCTGATAAATTTTTTTTTTTTCCTTTTTTGTTTTTTACAGAGACAAAGAGAGAGTCAGAGAGAGGGATAGATAAGGACAGACAGACAGGAACAGAGAGAGATGAAAAGCATCAATCATCAGTTTTTCGTTGCGATACCTTACTTAGTTCAGTGGTAGTCAACCTGGTCCCTACCGCCCACTAGTGGGCGTTCCAGCTTTCATGGTGGGCGGTAGCGGAGCAACCAAAGTATCATATAAATAAAAATATAGATTTAACTCTAGTAAGTTGTTTCATAAAGATTTATTCTGCCAAACTTAGCAAAAATCTCACATAAAAGTACTTGGTAAGTAATTATTATTATATGCTTTAACTTGCTGTAACTCTGCTTTATAAATTTTATAAAGTAAAAAGTTACTTCCCTACTTTATAAATCACCATTACTGTGGAACCGTGGATGGTTAGAAAATTTTACTACTAACAGAGATAAAAAAAAGTGGGCATTAGGTATAAAAAGGTTGACTACCCCTGCCTTAGTTATTCATTGATTGCTTTCTCATATGTGCCTTGACCATGGGCCTTCAGCAGACCGAGTAACCCCTTACTCAAGCCAACAACCTTGGGTCCAAGCTGGTGAGCTTTTGCTCAAACCAGATGAACCCGCGCTCAAGCTGGCAACCTTGGGGTCTTGAACCTGGGTCCTCTGCATCTCAGTCCAGCGCTCTATCCACTGTGCCACCACCTGGCCAGCCTCTGATAAATTTTACGCTCTTAACAATATACATTCAGAATACAGTCGGGGAAAAAAGCCTAAGCAAGGTAGCTAATAGGATTTATTTTAGGTAGCTAACTAGTAACAAAGGAGTTGGAAATGCAGAGAAATCAAGAGGGAACCCAGAGATTAACACCAGGAACCTACTACTTTCCTTAGGGTGGGTGGTAGAGTGCTGAAACCAGCTTGCGTAGGCTTGTGAGTGTTGGGCTATAAAATATTCAGGAATTTTTTAAGCTGAGTATCTTCTTCTCACCTCTCATCTCCCCCTTCTAGAGCCAGTTGTTTAACATTTACGTACACATCATGAGTGAGAAGGACAGAGGAGGGACCAAGCAGCTGGGCCATGGAGCAGATGGTCTCCCCAGTGGGAACCAGAAGGATAGAGGAGATGCAAATAGTGATGGAAATGCTGCCTGAAAGGGGACTAAGGATAGCCCGGCATTGCCCTCTGCTGCTCTCTGGACTCCTGTCAGTGCCTTCCATTAACCAAACCTTGGTGGAAGCCAGTTGGCAAGGTTTGTAGGCATTGAATGTGTACAAGAGTTAAGAGAGTAAATGACAAGCACATAAACCTCTTGATAACTCACAGCCACTTGGAGAATCATTCAGCCTCTCATCGTTAGTGCTAACAGCTACTTTTCAGAACTAATTCAGCCAGTGGTCCTATGCTACAGGTTAAAGCACGTGATAGTGTACTTAAACCATTTAACTATTGATACTACTATGTTTAGTAAAGGCTAGCAAACACGGACAGTGCTTGGGTACAAGCCGTAGTGATGTGTGAGTTTTCCTGTATCCAGCCCTAGATCATGTCTGGATTGAGAGAGAGATTTCTGTGTACAGAATACAGAATTGGGAGAAAGTCTTGCAGAAGAGAATTTGTGCTGGCTGTATCTGCTTCTTGGGTGTCTTAGTTACGGGAAATCTGGTAATTGACTAAGTGAAGAAAAAAATAGAGACCAAACCGATTTGCATAATGAAGAGATTGGTGGGGGCGGGGATTGTCAGGGTGAAAGAGAACAAAACAATGTGAGCTTATCTTTTATAGAGAATTTTAAAATTTGGAGAAAGAGGCTCTGTCGAATCAGCGCTGGCCCTGCAGTGATGAAAATGTTCTCTGTGCTGTCCAGTATGGAAGTCACTAGCCACATGTGAGCCTTTGAAAGGTGGACTGTGTAACTGAAAAGCTGATATTTTTTAATAAGTTAGTTAGTTTTAAGAGTAAATGTAAATAGCTAGAACAGTTCCAGAGTATCTTTGGTATGCTTGAGAATTTGGCTGGGTTGGAAGAAGAAGAAAGAGAGTTTATAAAAATGTAACCATGGGCTATTTTATAGCTCAAGTGTTTTTCTGGGTATCTGTAACTAGAGATTGACATTTCCTTTTTATGACTTGTGATTGCTGGCCTGTGCTCTTTGTACTGGAATTCCAGCAGGGCAGGGCACCATCATGCCCTGATTTGAAGCTCAGGTTACTACTGCAGTAGTTACTCCTTCAGATGGTGGTCCCATAGGGAGGGGAACTATTTGCTCTTTTAATTGGCTGTAACTTGTTAGCAATGGAGAAAACATTTGACTTCTAAGATGGATCATAAACATATAAGCCTGATTTTTAGACTCAAAAAGACCTACAATCTGACTTCCTATGCTGTTAATAGTATTAAGAGTCAATGAGGATAAGTCTCTATCTCTTTGAAATATTAGAAATCAGTTGATCTGAAATGCACAATGGATCATTGTTCTTTATAGACAAGGAGGGTTTGGGATATATGTCTGAAAACCAAGAAGACAGAGAGGATGGTTTTGTTTTTTTCCAGATTATGGGATAGGATGGTGCTTTTATTGGGTGAAACTTTTAGTAAATCGTTAATGGTCATGATTATAACGGTCAGAAAAGAGGAAAGAGAAAACTTGTAGTTTGGAAATATATTCCAAACTGAGCTTCAGACCCACTATTTAATTTCCCTAATTTAGAATTATACCTATTTTTAAACTCCCCACCCCATCCCCCGCACCTACTCCTGGCCATATAATGGTAACAGTATATGGTACAGTTGAACATAATAATTTAGAACACATTTCATCTTCCAGTGAAGAGTGGAAATAATTTTCTCCTGCTTTCTGGTGAGTACTGATACATTCACTGACTCGTGGAAGTAAACATCATATCCAAGTGGGATAAATTAACAGTTCTCAGGGATTAAAAAGGCAAGGGCCATTGTGAACCAAAGACTTTTATCCAGTTTCCTGGAGCATGTGCCCCACTTCCTGGGCATGCTGAATGCTCTCCATGGAGCAGAGCTAAGTTCATGCTGCCTTGCCCTTTGGCAGAGATCCTATAAATGGCGGAGTCCTTGTCCTTATTGGAAAAAGCAAAGTTATTTCTACACTATGAGAACATTGCTCCAAATACCTTTAATTCTATTTTCCATTTAATTTTAGTATACAGTTATTAAGCTCCTCCATGGGAAGCTCTAAGTAATTCTGAGGACTAATTACCCTTGGGTCATTTCTGTATGAAAACATGTTATGATGAATCAGGTGCTTTGGTGGTTTGCTGATAATAATAATAACTGCTAGTGATAATTAGTGTGGTTATATCTAACACATCAATTATCAGTGGTCTCCAATGCAAGATTACTGTTTATCATAATAATGTATCCATATAGCACTTCAGATTTACTTTTTAAATTTTTTTTTTTTTTTCATTTTCTTAAGTGAGAAGAAGCGTGGAGGTAGAGAGACAGACAGCTTCATGTGCCCTGACCAGAATCTGTCCAGCAAGCCTTCTATGGGGCTATTCTTTGCCCATCTGGGGCTGTTGTGCTATTGCTAGGCAACTGAGCTATTTTAGTGCCTGAGATGAGGCCATGGAGCCATGGCTGCGGGAGGGGAGGAGAGAGACAGAGAGAAGGGTGAGATGGAGGAGTGGAGAAGCAGATGGTTCCTTCTCCTGTGTGCCCTGACTGGGAATTGAACCTGGGACATCCACATGCCAGGCTGATGCTCTACCATTGAGCCAACTGTCCAGGGCTTCACTTTAGATTTGCAAGGCCCATCTACATACAGTATTTCATTTACTTCTTGTCATTTCATAACAGCCTCGTGAAAAGGTGGCACAGACATTGAAATTAACCCCAGCATGTATTGAGCACCATGAAAAAGATGCGGGTTGTATCCTCAATGACCTCAGAGTCCAAGCAAATAACTCACCCTATTTTAGAGACAGAGGACTGGAAGCTCAGGTGGCCATGTGACTTTGAGAAACAGCGCTCACAGTAAGAAACTGACTTAAGTCTCTTTCCTTAAATTTGCAGTGGGTAGAGCATCTTCAGGTTGCCTATCAGGGGTCGTCAAACTTTTTATAAAAACCGCCCACTTTTGCAGTGCTGGTAGACCTGGTCCCTATCGCCCACTAGTGGGTGTTCCAGCTTTCATGATGGGCCAATTGCCGCGCTGTATGGTTGCACGGTAGGGACCAGGTTGACCAGCACTGCAAAAGTAGGCGGTTTTTATAAAAAGTTTGACTACCCCTGCGAGTGAGGCTAAAAATCACTTCTTTATCCCTCTGTTAGTTTCCATCTTTTCTCTATACTCTCCACCTACCCATGTATATGTAGGGTCTGGTTGTCATATGACTGAGCATCCTTGCTATCAACACAGAAGGGAAAAGATGGGTCCATGGTGGTAGGCTTGCCCACTCACAAATAAATGGGCTGTGGACTTTTTAAGCAATTCTTTTTCAGCTAGAGGGCTAAACTAAAATAGTCCCTTTCATGTTTGGGAGAATAGTGAGCCATCACCCTTTCATGTATCAAGCTGGAGGAGGAAGCCCAAAATAGTAGTTTCACCTGTACCTGAGATATTCAATTTTCCATTGCTCCAAAGTGCTAGAATTTTATGAAAATGGGTCAAACAATATGAACATTTAGGCAATGACAAAATAAAATAGCCGACTATAGGTGCTGATACCAGCTATATATTAACCATTTTACATGAATGCTTTCTAATCCTCGTAACTATGTTGTTATGTAGACTTTACTAACAAGGGAAGGAAACTGAGGCTGGAGAGAATTCATAAATCACCCAACATCACACAGTTAGTAAATAGAAAAGATGGAATCTGATTGATTTCACAGACTATGTTCTCTTCACTTTCCCAGAGGTTGCTAACTTGAAGCTGAAGGCCCCGTCTGGTCTCCAGAGTATTTTGGTTGGCTTTCATGGTATCCCAGCAAGTTTTGTACTTGTTGACAACACTTAAAGATCAGGGAATTTTTCATACAACTCCAGGTTTCTGGTTTAACTGTACATTTGCTGTAGTGATGAGCTGGAGACAGCAGCTGCCCATGCCCAGAGATTGAATATGTTCCCACACTCGCTAGCAGCGAGCCTGGTCCACTCACTGGCCAGACCAGAATGGCCTCCGGAGGCCTTTGAGTGTAAACTTCACTCCTGTACCCTCTGGACTGGGTCTCTGAAACATGGTTAACCTCTCAATTGTGGGCACAGACAAGAGCTGAGAAATGAAATTTATGTCAATTAAAACATTCCCTCTGGATGGCACAAACAAGCTCCTTTCTCGAAAGATTTTCTGTTCGCACTTGATTGACTTGCAGTGTTTCAGTGGCTAACGCCTAGCATGACAGGTGATTAAAAAAACAACAACAGTTGGCCCTGGCCGGTTGGCTCAGCGGTAAAGTGTCAGCCTGGCGTGCGGGGCACCCGGGTTCGATTCCCAGCCAGGGCACATAGGAGAAGCGCCCATTTGCTTCTCCACCCCCACCCCCCCCCTCCTTCCTCTCTGTCTCTCTCTTCCCCTCCCGCAGCCAAGGCTCCATTGGAGCAAAGATGGCCCGGGTGCTGGGAATGGCTCCTTGGCCTCTGCCCCAGGTGCTAGAATGGCTCTGGTGGTGACAGAGGGACGGCCCGGAGGGGCAGAGCATCGCCCCCTGGTGGGCAGAGCGTCGCCCCCTGGTGGGCGTGCCGGGTGGATCCCGGTCGGGCGCATGCGGGAGTCTGTCTGACTGTCTCTCCCCGCTTTCAGCTTCAGAAAAATACAAAAACAACAACAACAACAACAACAGTTTTCCTCAGTTGTTCTCGAAGTTCCTGCTGTGGTTTCACATCGGACTCCCATTTGAGAAAACTTTGGTGTGGTTTTCTGCCTCCCCCTTAACATGTCCTTAATCAGAATAATTTCTTTTCAAGACAAACAAAAGAAAGTTGATTTTGCTGATAGGAGAAATCTTACCCTGAGCACGGGAGAGAGAGGAGAGCAAAATGAGGTATTAGAACTAGAAAATGTTTCTTCCCTGCTGCCTGAGGTCACACTCCTGTGACCAGAGACTGAGGTCACATCCATCCGTGATGTTTGCTCTGCGGGTCATGCACTTGGATGAAGGAAAAGAAGATTACTGGGTTGCAGAATATGTGACTAAGTAAAATTTTTATTATTAAAATCTCAAAACTCTCAGGGTCATGATGACAGAGAATAATCACACAAAATGAGAAACTTGGGGCTGCAAATGAGGAAATAATAATTTCAACTGAAATCTTGTGCTGACTGTTAATTCTCTTGTGCGCCTTGAAGATGATTGATCAGCTGGAAGAATGAAGCCTGGCTTCCTGTAGAGAGGAAAGCACCATGACATGGGCTTCACTGCCTCTTTAGCTTGGAGGACTGCTGAGTCACACTCTGGGCATTCAAACAGCATCAGTCCGTGTGGATTTTTATAATATAGCTTGAGTCCCATGATGAATGTGTATTTGAAAGATGGAATTATAGGTTGAGGGAAGAGCTTGTGGAGACATCTATGACTTAGCCTTCTGCCTTTACTCAGACCACCTTCACCATCATAAAGATGTTTTCAACGTAGTTCCTGAGTACCTGTTTTAATATTTAACTAGGCTCACTATTGATAATTACTTCTATAAGAAAATCAACTTTCCTTTGTAATTTCAACCCATTTAATCTGTTTTACTAATTGTAATGGTAGTTTATTAATAACGATGCCTTAGATATATTAAGAGTTTTTCTACAATGTTTCAGGCAATCTCCTAAGCACCTTATATGTGTTATTATATTCAATTATAAAATAACATTATAAATTGGGGTTCCTATATATTTTATATGTAGACACAGTAAAGTAATTTGCTCAAGGGCCACACAAGTAAGCGCAGGAGCTATGGCAAATTGGACCCTGACTGACTTCAGAAACTGTGCTTTTCTTATAATCCTCATGACAGTGTTAGAAGACAGAGATTGTGATTACCCATTTTACAGGTGAGAAACCTGATACTCACATAGGAAAACTCTTAAGTCCAGGGTCACAAGAGCAGTAAGAAGTGGTAGTAGGCTTTAAACTCAGAGCTTTGTGTCTTCAGTGCCCATAATTCCGCATGTTTCTCATCTTGGCTTCTTTGTTCTTTAAAATGAACATGTTTTCCTCTCTTCAAAGAATTCAAGAATTCATTTTAAACTGTTTGTATTTATTTTTAATTCTTATTTTTTTAGTGAGAGAAGGAGGGAGGAAGGGAGAAAGAGGGAGACAGAGAAGAGAGTGAGAAGTATCCATGCATAGTTGCTTCCTTTGAGTTTTGCACTGATTGCTTCTCATATGTGCCTTGATTGGGGGGAGGTGCTAAAGCTGAGCCATTGACCTTGAGCTTCAAACCAGTGACCTTTGGGCTCAAGGTGGCGACCATGGGATCATGCTGATGAACCTGCATTCAAGCCAGTGACCCCGTGCTCAAACTGGCATGCCTTTGCTCAAGTTGGTGACCTTGGGGTTTCAAATGGGGGACCTCAGCATCCCAGCTTGATGCTCTATCCACTGCGCCACCACCAGTCAGGCTAAAATGATTTGCATTTAAATTAAATATGTTTTGGTAAATACTTAAAACATCCTTCTCACCCCCAATTTGTAATGGTTTCAGCCTGACTCTATGCATGGTATAGGGTTCAGTGCTCAGATTATGGAGCTAGGTTGCCTAGATTTATGTCCTAGCCAAGCTAATGCTAATGGGAAAATTACTCAAACATCTCTCTGTGCCTCAATTTTCTCTTCCATAAAATGGGTATCATAATGGTACTTACCTCATGAGAGCCATTATAAGGATTAAAGGAGTCAATTCATGCAGAGTACTTAGTACTTAGTTCTTTGTGACCTGTACAATTCATACAGACTACCCAGTACAAGAGAGTAAGTGCTCAGTAAGTGCTATAGAACATGTCATTTTTTGAGAAATGTTTTCTAATTATAGAAGTGCTATTCTGTCCTCAAATTTTCTGAAGACTAAGGCAATTTATAGAGCCCGTGGCTAGGGTCGGAGTAGTTGGGACATACCTGGAGGTCACTGCAGTAGTAAATTCTGGGACACTGAAACTGTAACCGCTTTATTGATTTTGCATCCCCAGGGCCTGGCCCAGTGGATCCTTGTGATTCAGTAGTTAGATGAACTTCATTTTCTTGGCCCATTTCCCTGTTTATCTCCAAAGACTCTGACTTTTCAAGGATCATTCAGTTCTCATTCAAGAGAATAAGAACTCAACTCATAAGAACTTAACTACACCATTAGGTTTATCCCTTTCCCATGTAGGTAAGATTAAGGGTGCCTGAAGTGAGATGTTGGATATAAAAGGGTTTTGTTTATGTGTTCGTGCATAAATTCTATGTACCATATTTCCCCATGTATAAGACGCACCCTTTTCCGAAAAATTTGGGGTCTAAAAACTGGGTGCATCTTATACAGTGGCTGTAGAGCTTTTACTTGCATTTCCCACATTTTCACGCTTGTTGAGGAGTTGTATGAATTTTATGATGAATAAAACTTGAGTTCAATAACTTTATGTAATACATTTATTTTCAAATTTCGAGCCCCTAAATTAAGGTGTGTCTTATATGATATAATACATGGGAGCATCTTATACATGAGGAACTCTGGTAAATATATTGAATAGAGTCAGGAGATGAGGCTTGAAGAACATTTCCAGCCACTCAGGGATGAGGTCTACCGAGTCCTTTGTAACCTGATTCTGTTTACCTTAATTTCCTGTTGTTTTAAACTTCTTCATGCTTCTCTTCCTTTCTTCTCTCCTCATTCTTCTTCCTGTGGGGAGATTTGGGCAGGGAGAGCAAGGGGAGCCTCGTAGCTGCCGTTACTGTTGATGCCCAAGACCTGCCTGCCTCCCCTAGGCTGCGCCTGGGCTGACCCTCCTCCTGGGTCCCTCAGAGACAACATGGAAACCGGAGTGAATGAATTGTTGCAAACCCAGCTTCTCCCTGCTTTTCTTCTCTGTCTGCTTCAAAAGCTACTGAGTATAGATGTGACAGCAAGTTTTTCTTGTTGGATCTCAGGGATTAGGTGGCTTTTATAAACCGTAGAAATGCCTGGAATGAGATTTGAAGTCCTTCAGTGTCTCACTTTGAACTTCAGGACAGAAACGGTTTCCAGCTTCCCCATTCTGAGTCACCGAAGTGTTTGCTTTCTGCACTTCAATTCATGTTCCGGGAAGAGCCTCGTTACTTCGGAAGTACTGCAAACATTTGTTTGAAATATAAATATAACCTTTTTCTTTTTATCAACTTTAATGAAGCAATTTGCATATAACATACATTTATTTTATATGCACCATCCCAATCAAAATATGGAACATTTTCTAAAATATATTTAAAATTTTAAAATATATAACACAAAACAGCACATACTTCAAACACATTGGTATCCCATTGGTTGACATTATATAGTGACAGAAATCCCAATTGTCTTATAAATTTATAAGACAAATTTATGCTAATAAAATATTCCTTTTATCTATTACATATATGGGGGGGGCTATGTAAGATTTTGGTTTAAATGGGAAAATATGGTTCCATTGCTAAAAAAAAAATTTTTGAAAACTCAGAGATAGTATATAAACCCAGAGCTAGTTTAGCTCAGAATCAAACTAAACTATTTCTGGCATGATGCAGCAAGCTTCAGTTCAACCTGAGATTATTGCCTGACAGGAGGGAGCTGTCCTAGGAGGCAGGCTTGACCTGAGTTAGTTTGGAAAGAAAGCCTAGGTCTACCGCATATTAACTGTGTGACCTTGGACCGTCACCTCACATCTCTGAGCCTCTCCTACTATCTCACATCTACATGATTGTCGGGATTAATGATTGGCTGGTGGGATGGTGAGGAGGCTGATGCTGCAGACTGGGGAATCAGAACACTGGCTTATCGGTGTGATCTGATCTTACGGAAATGCTTCAGCTTCCTGGACCTGCATTTTCAACCTCTGTAAGATGGAAGCAACTGGGAGGTTGGGTGAAAAGGTGAAGAGATCAAGCAAAGGGAAAAAAAAACTGAGACACAGACCACAATATGGGGATTGCAGGAGGGGAAGGGGGCGTGGAGAGGTAGAGGAAGGTAGAGGGTGGTGGTAGGGAGAGACTTGACTTGGGGTGGTGAACACACAATGCAGTATACAATGATGTAGAATTGTGCACCTGAAACCTGTATAATTTTATTAACCAACATCACCCCAATAAATTCAATAATTTTTTTAAATAAAAGGAGAAAAAAATGAACTGAAAAAAAATAAAACATTCATGGGTTTATTATAAGAATGAAATGAGATGACACTTAAGAATTGCCTAATGTTGGCCTGACCTGTGGTGGCGCAGTGGATAAAGTGTCGACCTGGAACGCTGAGGTCGCCAGTTCGAAACCCTGGGTTTGCCCAGTGAAGGCACATATGGGAGTTGAAGCTTCCTGCTCCTCCCCTCCCTCTCTCCCCCTTTCTCTAAAATAAATAAATAAAATCTTTTAAAAAAATAAAAAAAAAAGAATTGCCTAATGTAGTAGTACCTAGGGCATAGTGAGTGCTTAATAAACATTAAATAGTATTATGTTTAAAAGAAATAATGTGTGCAAAACAATGTGGTTGGCACTTTCCCCAGTATTTGGTATATGGAAGATACCAGGTAATACCTGCATTGAGGTGTGTTGAATGCCAGAGGCAGTGTTTGGGCTGTTGAGCAGCACAAGTATTCTGTCCCATTCTTCTGTATAAAATAAGAGAAGTTTCAGTGAGAAAATTTAACAGGTCTCTTAAGTTTCTGCCAAGTCTCTGACTAACCACTCTGATTGATCTGTTTTGGCTCCCCAGTAGGGAATTATCTTAGCCTCTTATCCCCTGCACTCTATATTTTGAAGAGAATGAATAGATTTGGAAGGACTTCATTCCGCTTGTCCCCGTTCTCTAATCTGTGGATGGAAATCAGAGAGGCCGTGCTGATAACCTCAGCTTTCCGTCTTTGCTTCTGCGCCAACATCAGCCTCCACTGTTTGGCGGTCTTAGAGGAGAAGTAACAAGAAAATTCTCTCCTCTGGAAACTCCAGATGTTCACGGGGTCAGTTTATAAGCTAATTGAATATTTTATCTTAATTCGGGCTCCGAAATGTTCAGCTCCCTATCTTGGTGAGTAAGTTACAAATACTTGATATTTCAAAAGCTTCTTCTCATCTGAGAATATAGTCTTAGATATTTTCTTCTTGAATGTGAAGACTAGAGCTTGTTGAGAGATCGCAGTTTTGGAACTATGCATTGAAGCAAGAAAACTGGATACCTTTTTAACACCTGCCCTCCTTCTGAAATCTAGCCTTTTCCAAACAACTTCTGAGAACCTGGGATTTGGTGGAGGCACCTATTTAAATCTACTCCTATTGGAGATTTGCTTCATTCAGCTTGTTCTAGCTACTGCTGTTGAATAACAATTAACCGCAAATTGAACAGTTTAGAACAGCCATCATTAAACTCATGGATTGTGTGCATTGGAACCTGAGACAGGGCACAGTGGGCATAGCTTATCCCTCTTCCAGCATGTCTAAGGCCTCAGCTGGGAAGACTGGAAGGCTAGCGATGATGTGAGGCTGGGGTTTCAATCATCTGAAGGTCTCTTGACCCTCATGTCAGGCTGGAACACTCAGTTGGAGCATCTGCCCGTGACCTTCCGTGCATAGCAGTCTTAGAACAAGGACATAGCCCCTGCCCCTGGATAGGAAGGTGTGCAATGTTTGCCTCACAGGTATATCTGGCAATGCTAGTTAACTGAGGAGCCTCATCTTGTTATCACATGTTCCTATGATTAATTACCTTGAAGAGTATGGATATGAGGAATGGAGGAATATTTATAATATTCCCATGTAAGGTGTTGTCTTAGAAGCTTGAAAGATGCAAATAGGGCCCTGGCCAGTTGGCTTAGTGGTAGAGCATTAGCCTGGCATGTGGGTGTCCCAGGTTTGATTCCTGGTCAGGGCATACAGGAGAAGCAACCATTTGCTTCTCCTAACCCCCCTCCCCAGCTTCTCCCTTTTTGCAGCCATAGCTTGAATGGTTTGAGCAAAGTTGGCCCCTGACACTGAGGATGGCTCCATGGCCTCCCCTCAGGAGCTAAAATAGCTCGGTTGCCGAGCAGCAGAGCAGCAGCCGGGCAGAACATTACTTGGTAGGGGGTTTGCCAGGTGCATGCGAGAGTCTGTCTCTGCCTCCCCACCTCTCAGTTAATTAAAAAAAAAAAGAAAGAAAAAGGAAGATGCAAATATTGTACCTGTAAAAGAAGAAACTTTCTACTGTACTTTAAATGCTAAACTTAGGAAATGCATAGCCTGGAGAAGTACAACAGGAAAAAAATGTAAGTTGAGCTCTCTCTTCTGGTTGAAAGAATAATGCACATGTATGCTACCACCACTAGGTACAACAGAAGAACAGAAGAACAGATTCCTCACAACAGCCTTCTGAAGTCAGTACAGTACTATAATTTTTATTACCCATTTATGGGTGAGAGAATGAAATTCAGAGATGTCATAATATTTCTAAGATCGTATAGTCAGTATGAACGGAACTTGCTCTCTAAAGTCATAGGGCTTCAGTTTGTGGACCCTTTAGTCACTGCACGAGCCCCCTGCTGCTGGAGCCATTGTGGCAAGTCCTGCCCCCTTCCTAGACACTAGTGCAGCCGCCTTGTGCGGGTCCAGCAAATGGGCTGTCCCTTCGCTGCTGGACCTTTTTCTTGCACACACTCTACCCCAGGGGTCCCCAAACTACGGCCCGTGGGCCACATGTGGCCCCCTGAGGCCATTTATCTGGCCCCCGCTGCACTTCTGGAAGGGGCACCTCTTTCATAGGTGGTCAGTGGAGGAGCATAGTTCCCATTGAAATAATGGTCAGTTTGTTGATTTAAATTTACTTGTTTGTTATTTTAAATATTGTATTTCTTCCTGTTTTGTTTTTTACTTTAAAATAAGATATGTGCAGTGTGCATAGGGATTTGTTCATAGATTTTTTTATAGTCCAGCCCTCCAACGGTCTGAGGGACGGTGAACTGGCCCCCTGTGTAAAAAGTTTGGGGACCCCTGCTCTACCCACTACCTTGAGATTTGCCCTACCACATTGATCAATCCTAGTAAATATTTTCCCTATAATTTACTGACGAGAGAGCCGTTCATCCTACAGTTGAACCATGTTTCACATACCAGCCTACCAGTGGTACACATGTAAGTGGTTCCTTTTTCTATTCATTCAGTGAACATTTATTGAGTTCCTATGATATTCTAAACACTGTTCCATGATCTGGAAATACAGTAGGGAACAATACATGGCTAGTTGGGAGAAGAGAAAATAAGCAGTAAATATATATTTTATTGTCAGGTAGTACTACAAAGAAAAATGATGAGAAGGGTGTGGAGAATGATGGGGAGGGGACTACTTTCAAAATTGTAATCATGGAAGGCTTCTCTGAGGAAGCAATATTTGCACAGAAACCTGAATGGATAAAGGAGATATATAATTATTGGGTTATTGGGAAAGGGTGTTCTGACAGAAGGACTAGCAGAGGCCATGACATGGGCATTTTCTTGGCTCAGTGAGGGACTGCCATGGAGGCAAGGGGCTGGAGAGCAGTGGCATAAGAAGGCAAGGTGAGAGAAAGTGATGGTGAAGAGGCAGCAGAGGGCAGATTGTGGAGAGCTCCGAAGGTCACAGCAGGGATCCCGGATTTTATTCCCTGTGATGGGGGTGGGGATTGGAAGGCTTGGAGTAGGGAAATGATTTGCATGTTAAGAGATACCATAGAACGGCTCGAAAAGGAGAAATGCACCCCCATGTTTGTGGCAGCATTGTTCACAATAGCGAAGATCTGGAAACAACCCAAGTGTCCGTCAGAGGACGAGTGGATTAAAAAGCTTTGGTACATATATACTATGTAGTACTACTCAGCCATAATAAATGGTGACATCGGATCCTTTACAATAACATGGATGGACCTTGATAACATTATACGGAGTGAAATAAGTAAATCAGAAAAAAAACTAAGAACTACATGAATCCATACATAGAAGGGACATAAAAATGAGACTCAGAGACATGAACAAGAATGTGATGGCAACAGGGGTGGGGGTGGGGGGAGGGGGGATGGGGTGAAGAAGGAGAGAGGGGTTGGGGGAGGGGAGGGGCACAAAGAAAACCAGATAGAAGGTGACAGAAGACAATTTAACTTTGGGGGAGGGGTATACAGCACAATCAAATGTCAAAATAATCTAGAGATGTTTTCTCTCAACATATGTACCCTGATTTATCAATGTCACTGCATTAAATTTAATAAATAAATTAAAAAAAAAAGAGATTACATTGTTTGCTTGTTCCAGACAGTGTACAAAGAACAGATGCTGGAGACAACTGAGGAGCTACTGCGTTCCTCCATGTGACAGATAACAATAGTTTGGATCAGGTGGTAACCATGGAGGAGATGAGAAGTGGATGGAAATGAGATGTTTTTAGAAAGTAGACTCTGACATTTGCTGACAGATTGGGTGCAGGGTATGAGAAAAAGAGAGGAGGTGAGAGAGACTCCAGAGGTCTGCGCAATTGGGACTGGGTGAATGATGATGGATAATACTGGGGGAAGAGCAGGTTGCGTCAGTGATTCTACCGTGAACATACTTCTAGTGGCGAGTGGCAGTATGGTATACCGGTGCCGTGTGATTCTGGTCACAGACTGTATTTGAATCCCAGCTCTATTTAACAGCTGTAAGATCTTAAAGGGGTCAATGACCTCAATTCCCTCACTGGGTAATGGGGACAATGAAAGTCCCCACACTGTGGGTAGTTCTGAGGATTTAACACACAACAGTGTCTAGCATTTAGCCTTCTATACCTGCTAGCCATCGTGATTATTAATATAATTCTGTGAACACTTCTGATCATTTTTATAGGGAAATTGTTAGGTCAAAGGATACACACATTTTTAAAATTTTGAAAGTTACACAGTTTCTTATCTGGAATAATCATACCACTGGGTTCCTTCCAGCAGACTGTGAGATGCAAAGGATGCAATTCTTTCTCAGACATTTAGTGTCATAGAGAGGCTCCTCCGACCTGTCATCCCTTCTTGCCTTAGTCACGGAATGAGTATTTCCTTGATTTGGCATGACTTGAGCTCACTTAAATGATTCTAATCACACCTGTGCCCTCATTCAAAAATTATTATATGGACATATATATATATATTAGTTATTAATATAACATTATATGACTTTCATTCTACAGTACAAATATAATGAAAACATAACCAATTATTAACACGGTTTTGTTAATATGCAGTGTGTATGAGTTTGCAAGAGACTGCAAACACGCACGAGGGAGATGTGGGCTGTGTATGTGTGTATTAGAACTGAAGAATGAATCCAAACATCTCTGGGTTGTCATCTTTAATTCCAAACGATCACTGTACTTGATGCTGTGCTTTATTTAAAGAGAGGAAGAGAAATTGATTTAATAACCTGTCATATTATACAACATAAAAAGAACTTGGGAAGAGAAAGCACTCTGGTATTCTTAGTGGGAAGAAAAATATTATGACAGCCTCATGGAGAAATCTCTGTGCAGAGAGAATGAGTAGAAATTATGATGATGAGTGGATCTTAGAAAATATACTGCTTCCATGGAATAAATTTGACAACTCCACCACAGAGCTCTGCATTCTAAAAGGCGACTTCTCTGTCTTATACAAAGGGGCATAAGAAAATAGAAACTACAATGATTTCTTCTTCCTGTTTTCTTCATCTCTTAAAAATAACTTATTTCATCATTTCTTCTGGATGTTTTAAAAATATTCTGTTTACCCAAGGTGGGAAAGAATAACAACAAACTATGATAATATGATAAAATTATAAAATATAGTCAAGGCAGTTTAATATCTTAGTGTTAAACTCTGACATCCTGGAAAAGTCAGTTTATACTTTAGTGAGCAAATAATATCCTCCAACCACCAGGAAGACATCTGTTAGTGAATAAATTGTGTTTATTGTTTATTGCCACAAGGGAGAACAGTCTTCATGGTAAACTGTGAGGCCTCTTAGTAAGAGAATTTACAAAGGACTTAAAGCCTGACCAGGTGGTGATACAGTGGATAGAGTGTCAGACTGGGATGCAGAGGACCCAGACTTGAAACTCCAAGGTCCCTGGCTTGAGTGCCGGCTCATCCAGCTTGAGCATGGACTCACCAGCTTGAGCGCAGTGTCACTGGCTTGAGCGTGAGATCGTAGACATGACCCCATGATCACTGGCTTGAGTCCAAGGTTGCTGGTTTGAGCAAGGGGTCACTCACTCTGCTGAGAAAGCAGTCAATGAACAAATAAGATGCCACAATGAAGAATTGATGCTTCTCATCTCTCTCCCTTCCTGTCTGTTTGTTCCTATCTGTCCCTCTTTCTGTTTCTCTCACAAAGAAGGATGGAAGGAAGGAAGGAAGGAAGGAAGGAAGGAAGGAAGGAAGGAAGGAAGGAAGGAAGGAAGGAAGGAAGGAAGGAAGGAAAGAAAGAAGGAAGGCAGGGAAGGAGGAAGGGAGGGAGGGATGGAGGGAGGGAGGGAGGGAGGGAGGGAGGAAAGGAAGAAGGAAGGAAGGAAGAAAAAAAGAACTTAGAGAATTCAGGCTGTTAGGTGTTTGCAGGAGAATTTAAGGAAGGACAGTTTTACTCAGGATTAGATGCTTTCAGGAAGCCAAGACAATTCTATAATTGAGTCCCTTAATAGATCTTATCTAGGAGAGAAGAATAGACCAAGGCTGAAGCTGTAATGGGAAAAGAAGCAGCAGTCACTCATTTTAACCAGGATGAGGGATGTTGTGGCATTTTTTTTTTTTGTGGTTTAGACAGTGTTCATGTTTTTGTTTGGCTAGCAGTGGTAGTGAACCTGGTCCCTACTGCCCACTAGTGGGCGTTCCAGCTTTCATGGTGGGCAGTAGCGGAGCAGCCAAAGTATAAATAAAAAGATAGATTTAATTATAGTAAGTTGTTTTATAAAGATTTATTCTGCCAAACTTAGCGAAAATCCAGCATAAAGTACTTGGTAAGTAATTATTATTATATGCTTTAACTTGCTGTAACTCTGCTTTCTAAATTTTATAAAGTAAAGTTCCTTCCCTACTTTAAAATCACCATTACTGTGGATTCAGAGGGTGGTTAGAAAATTTTACTACTAATAGAGATATAAAAGTGGGTAGTAGGTATAAAAAGGTTGACTACCCCTGGGTTAGAGCATGATTACGGAGTTGTCTAGTTTTGTCTTGCTCCATCTCAGGCACACAAATGCTATGCTGCTGTTGTAATGAAATTATTTTTGTTCAACAGAACACTAAAACCTAGCTCTATGTGCCAGGCCAGCTTCTAACAGCTGAAGGTCCCACTGAGAGCACCTAATCAGCCCACCCTAGCCAGCTCCCACGTGACAGGGCTGATTTCCTCTCGCTCAGAGTGACACCCAGAAGTTAAGCCAGGGGTCCCCAAACTACGGTCTGTGGGCCGCATGCGGCCCCCTGAAGCCATTTATCTGGCCCCCGCCTCACTTCTGAAAGGGGCACCTCTTTCATTGGTGGTCAGTGAGAGGAGCACATTGACCATCATTAGCCAAAAGCAGGCCCATAGTTCCCATTGAAATACTGGTCAGTTTGTTGATTAAAATTTACTTATTCTTTATTTTAAATATTGTGTTTTTTCCTGTTTTGTTTTTTTACTTTAAAATAAGATATGTGCAGTGTGCATAGGGATTTGTTCATATTTTTTGTTGTAGTCCGGCCCTCCAACGGTCTGAGGGACAGTAAACTGGCCCCCTGTGTAAAAAGTTTGGGGACCCCTGAGTTAAGCTGTTCTATTTAAAAAAAAAATCTTAACAATGAACCAACTTGTTAGCTAAGCAAAATAGCAACCATAACATGTCTTGAATCTAAACCTTTTCTTTCTGTTATTATTTTCCAAAGAATGATATTGATGATGCTCAATACATGCAGATCAATAAGTTTATTTTTCTTCTTCAATTTAACCTGAGATCTCTTCTACTCTTTCTTTCTCTCCCTGATCAGTGAGAGGGAAAATTCCCAGGAGCTCTTTTGAAGGCATTCAAGTTTTTGCTCATGTCTCGTATAGGAAAGCTCCTGAAGAAATACCCTGAGTCCATCAGACAGGGCATAAGTTTTCACAAGACATCTGGGAAGGATAATTTTTTTTTAAAGATGGGGTAGATGGCTTAATTTCTGTCCCACTTTTTTTTTAATAAATTTTTATTAATGTTAATGGAGTGACATCAATAAATCAGGGTACTTATATTCAAAGAAAACATGTCCAGATTATCTTGTTATTCACTTATGTTGCATACCCATCACCTAAAGTCAGATTGTCCTCAGTCACCTTTTATCTAGTTTTCTTTGTGCCCCTCCCCCTCCCCCTCCCCCTCTCCTCCTTCCCTCCCACGCCCCCCCTCCCCCCCACCCCCGGTAACCACCACACTCTTGTCCATGTCTCTTAGTCTCGTTTTTATGTCTCACCAATGTATGGAATCATGTAGTTCTTGTTTTTTTCTGATTTACTAATTTCACTCCGTATAATGTTATCAAGATCTCACCATTTTGTTGTAAATGATCCGATATCATCATTTCTTATGGCTGAGAAGTATTCCATAGTGTATATGTGCCACATCTTCTTTATCCAGTCTTCTATTGAAGGGCTTTTTAGTTGTTTCCATGTTTTGGCCACTGTGAACAATGCTGCAATGAACATGGGGCTACATGTGTCTTTATGTATCAATGTTTCTGAGTTTTGGGGGTATATACCTAGTAGAGGGATTGCTAGGTCATAAGGTAGTTCTATTTTCAGTTTTTTGGGGAACCACCATACTTTCTTCCATAATGGTTGCACTACTTTACAGACCCACCAACAGTGAATGAGGGTTCCTTTTTCTCTACAGCCTCTCCAACATTTGCTATTACCTGTCTTGTTAATAATAGCTAATCTAACAGGTGTGAGGTGGTATCACATTGTAGTTTTGATTTGCATTTCTCTAATAGCTAATGAAGATGAGCATCTCTTCATGTATCTGTTGGCCATCTGTATTTCTTCCTGGGAGAAGTGTCTGTTCATGTCCTCTTCCCATTTTTTTATTGGATTGTTTGTTTGTTTGTTGTTGAGTTTTATAAGTTCTTTGTAAATTTTGGATATTAGGCCCTTATCTGAGCTGTTGTTTGAAAATATCATTTCCCATTTAGTTGGCTGTCTGTTTATTTTGTTGTCAGTTTCTCTTGCTGAGCAAAACTTTTTAGTCTGATGTAGTCCCATTCATTTATCTTTGCCTTCACTTCTCTTGCCTTTGGAGTCAAATTCATAAAATGCTCTTTAAAACCCAGGTCCATGAGTTTAGTACCTATGTCTTCTTCTATGTACTTTATTGTTTCAAGTCTTATATTTAGGTCTTTGATCCATTTAGAATTAATTTTCGTACAAGGGGACAAGCTGTAATCGAGTTTCATTCTTTTGCATGTGGCTTTCCAGTTTTCCCAGCTCCATTTGTTGAAGAGGCTTTCTTTTCTCCATTGTGTGTTGTTGGCCCCTTTATCAAAAATTATTTGACCATATATATGTGGTTTTATTTCTGGACTTTCTATTCTGTTCCATTGGTCTGAGTGTCTATTTTTCTTCCAATACCATGCTGTTTTGATTATCATGGCCCTATAATATAGTTTGAAGTCAGGTATTGTAATGCCCCCAGCTTCATTCTTTTTCCTTAGGATTACTTTGGCTAATCGGGGTTTTTTATAGTTCCATATAAATCTGATATTTTGTTCCATTTCTTTAAAGAATGTCATAGGAATTTTGATGGGAATTGCATTAAATTTATATATTGCTTTGGGTAATATGGCCATTTTGATGATATTTATTCTTCCTACCTACGAACAAGGAATATTTTTCCATCTCGTATCTTTTTTGATTTCCCTTAACAATGCTTTGTAGTTTTTGTTATATAGGTCCTTTACATTCTTTGTTATGTTTATTCCTAGGTATTTTATTTTTTCTGTTGCAATCATGAAGGGGATTATTTTTTTGAGTTCGTTTTCTAATATTTCATTGTTGGCATAGAGAAAGGCTATGGACTTTTGTATGTTAATTTTGTATCCTGCGACCTTACTGTATTGGTTTATTGTTTCTAGTAATCTTTTTGTGGAGTCTTTCGGGTTTTCGATGTATAGGATCATATCATCTGCAAAAAGTGATACCTTTACTTCTTCTTTTCCAATATGGATGCCTTTTATTTCTTTCTCTTGTCTGACTGCTCTGGCCAGAACTTCTAGCACCACATTAAATAAGAGTGGAGAGAGTGGACAACCCTGTCTTGTTCCTGATTTAAGGTGGAAAGTCCTCAGTTTTATGCCATTTAATATGATGTTGGCTGATGGTTTATCATATACGGCCTTTATCATGTTGAGATATTTTCTTTCTATACCCATTTTGTTGAGTGTCTTAAACATAAAGTTGTGTTGTATTTTATCGAATGCCTTTTCTGCATCTATTGATAAGATCATGTGGTTTTTGTTCTTTGTTTTGTTGATGTGGTGTATTACGTTAACCGTTTTATGTATGTTGAACCATCCTTGTGATTCTGGGATGAATCCCACTTGATCATGATGTATTATTTTTTTAATATGTTGTTGTATTCAATTTGCCAATATTATATTTTGTTTAGTATTTTAGCATCTGTATTCATTAGAGATATTGGTCTGTAGTTTTCTTTTTTTGTGCCATCCTTGCCAGGTTTCGGTATGAGGGTTATGTTGGCCTCATAAAATGTGTTTGGAAGTATTGCTTATTCTTCAATTTTTTGGAAGACCTTCTGTAGAATAGGGACCAAGTCTTCTTTGAATGTTTGATAGAATTCACTAGTATAGCCGTCTGGGCCTGGACTTTTTTTTTTGGGGGGGGGAGGTTTTTAATGGTTTTTTCTATTTCTTCTCTACTAATAGGTCTGTTTAGGCTTTCTGCTTCTTCTTGACTCAGTCTAGGAAGGTTGTATTGTTCTAGGAATTTATCCATTTCTTCTAGGTTGTTGAATTTAGTGGCATAAAGTTTTTCATAGTAATCTACAATAATTCTTTGTATATCTACGGTGTCCGTGGTGATTTCTCCTCTTTCATTTTGGATTTTGTTTATATGAGTTCTTTCTCTTTTTTCCTTGGTAAGTCTTGCCAGGGGTTTGTCAATTTTGTTGATCTTTTCAAAGAACCAGCTCCTTGTTCTATTAATTTTTTCTATAGTTTTTCTGTTCTCTAATTCATTTATTTCTACTCTGATTTTTATTATCTCCTTTCTTCGGCTGGTTTTGGGTTGTTTTTTTTCTTCTTTTTCCAGTTCCTTAAGGTGTGAAATTAAGTGGTTCACTTGGGCTCTCTCTTGTTTGTTCATATAGGCCTGAAGTGATATGAACTTCCCTCTTATCACTGCTTTTGCTGCATCCCAGAGATTCTGATATGTTGTATTGTCATTTTCATTTGTCTGTATATATCTTTTGATCTCTGCGCTTATTTCTTCTTTGACCCATTCATTTTTTAAAAGTATGTTGTTTAGTTTCCACATTTTTGTGGGTTTTTTTTCCTCTTTTTTGCAGTTGAATTCTAGGTTCAAGGCTTTATGATCAGAAGATATGCTTGGTACAATTTCAATTTTTCTGAATTTGCTGATATTATTTTTATGGCCCAACATATGGTCAATTCTTGAGAATGTTCCATGTACACTGGAGAAAAATGTATACTCTGTCACTTTGGGATGAAGTATCCTGTAGATGTCTATCATATCCAGGTTCTGTAGTGTTTCGTTTAAAGCCAATATATCTTTATTGATTTTCTGTTTGGATGACCGATCTAGAGCCATCAGCGGTGTATTGAGGTCTCCAAGTATGATTGTATTTTTGTCAGTTTTTGTTTTTCGGTCAATAAGTAGCTGTCTTATATATTTTGGTGCTCCTTGGTTTGGTGCATATATATTAAGGATTGTTATGTCTTCTTGATTCAGCATCCCTTTAATCATTATGAAATGACCATTTTTGCCTCTGAGTGTTTTTGCTGCCTTGTAGTCAGCATTATTAGATATGAGCATTGCTACGCCTGCTTTTTTTTGGATGTTATTTGCTTGGAGTATTGTTTTCCAGCCTTTCACTTTGAATTTGTTTTTATCCTTGTTGCTTAGATGAGTTTCTTGTAGGCAGCATATAATTGGATTTTCTTTTTTAATCCATTCTGCTACTCTGTGTCTTTTTATTGGTGAGTTTAATCCATTTACATTTAGTGTAATTATTGCCACTTGTGGATTCCCTATTGCCATTTTATAAATTGCTTTCTGTTAGTTTTGTATCTTGTTTGATTTTTCTCTTTTGTTTTTCTATCATTTGTTTTTGTTTGTTTGTATTCCATACTTCTTTCCTCTGTTGCTACCTTTTTTAAGTCATGTGCTTTTGTGGTGGTTTTTTCAAGGGTGGTTACCATTAAGTAATGAAAAGGGTACCTACCATATTCATTGTAGTACCCTATCTTGCGAGTGTTTCTGCACTTCATTGTCTTTTGCTACTGTTAATCTGTGTCTTCTCCCTTTTTTTTTTTTTTTTTGCTTTTGTTGTCACAGTTTAAATTTGGTTTTATGGTGTTCTTAGTGGAGCTTTTACTTGTGGTTTTGTTTTGTTTTGTTCTTTGGATCTGGTTGGAAAACCCCCTTTAGTATTTCCTGGAGTGGGGGTTTTCTGATGATAAATTCCCTCATCTTTTCTGTATTTGTGAATGTTTTTATTTCTCCTTTGTACTTAAATTGATGGGTATAGTATTCTTGGCTGAAAGTTACTCTCTTTTAGGACTTTAAATATTGGAGTCCACTCTCTTCTAGCTTGTAGAGTTTTTGCTGAAAAATCTGATGATAATCGAATAGGCCTTCCTTTATATGTTGTATTCTTCTTTTCCCTGGCTACCTTGAGAATTTTTTCTTTGTCATTGGTTTGTGCCATTTTCATTATGATGTGCCTTGGAGTAGGTTTGTTGTGGTTAAGAAAACTCGGTGTTCTGTTTGCTTCTTGAATTTGAGGCTCTAGTTCTTTCCACGGGCTTGGGAAGTTCTCATCTATTGTTTGAATAAATTCTCCATTCCATTTTCTCTCTCTTCTCCCTCTGATATACCTATTATTCTTATGTTATTCTTTTTGATGGAGTCAGACAATTCCTGTAGGGCTTTCTCATTTTTTTTAAATTTTTGAGTCTCTCTCTTCTTCTCTCTGTTGTCCCTCAAGTTGCTTGTCTTCTATGTCACTAATCCTATCTTCTATCTGGCCTGTTCTATTAGCTAAGCTTGTTACCTCGTTTTTCAGTTCATGAATTGAGTTTTTCAATTCTGTTTGTTTTTATAGTTTCAATTTCCTTGCTAATATATTCTTTGTGTTCGTTGAGTTGTTTTCTGAGCTCCCTAAATTGCCTTTCTGTGTTTTCTTGTATATCTCTGAGTATTTTTAGGATTTTTATTTTAAATTCTCTGTCATTTAGCTCCAAGGTTTCCAATATATTAAATTTTTTTCCATAAATTTTTCCACATCTATCTGTGTTACTTCTCTTTCTTTTGTATCCATGATATTTGATTTCCTTTTTCTTAATTGCATCTGAGGGTGTTCTTGTTGATAGCACTAATGAGAATTAATAAAGAATAAAAAGAACAAAATAAAAAAACATAAAATAAAAATAAAAAAATAAAATAAAATAAATTTTTTTGGAAAAAACCCCCAATAATAATTTATTATTTCCCTCCTCTTTTCTTTCTTCTCTTCCCCTCCTCCTTAGGAAAATATCGTGATGAACTGTGAATTATATTATGCTAAATGAAACAAAAACTGCCTGTAATGGAGGGCTTGAGTTGGGGGAAACTCTTCAAGGGGCAAAAAGGAAGTAGGGACCCATAAAATGCAAAAAAGGAAAAAATTTGGGTCAAGTATAGAATGATTTGCTTGTAAGTAATAGTCGACTAAGAGATATAATGAGAGGGATAAGATAGAAACCAGAAAAAGGGGAAAAAAACCAAACTATTGTATTAAGGGGAGCAAAGACTGAATAGAATGGAGATCCTGGGTTGGGAGGAATGCTACTGAGTTAAAAAGCGAAGTAAAAAGCACCCAAAATGCCACAAAAAAATCCAAAAAACTTGAGTCCCAAATTAAATAATTTATTCGTGACTGAGGATTGAATGAGAGGAAAATTAAAAGGAGAAAAGAAGAAACTAATAGAAAGGGAGAAACAAGAAAAAGGGGAAAAGGAAAGGAAGAAAAAAGAAAAAAAAAAAACAAAAAGAGAGGGAGAGTTAAGGGTTTTGGAGTGTAACCCTCATGGAGAGTAAGGAAGAAGAAAAGAAATAAAATGAAACACTTATGAGTAGTATAGTTCAAGAAAAGGAAAGAGTAAGATGGGCAGAGAATAACAGGACCAAGGTTGAGGAAATAGAAATAATACTAATAAAGGCAAGAGGATGAAAGAAACAAACAAGCAAAAGAAATAGTGGAACAAATTATAAAGTCTGTGGATTTTTCTTGAATTTGAGAGGTTAATTTCTTCCCTTTTCTTTCCTCTCCCTCTTCCTAGTCGGTGACTCTGTACCCCAGGCTCTGCCCCGTGGCACGCTTAGGTAGGGATTTGCAGTTGATGAGACTTTACGGCAATGTCATATATTTGGCTTCAGTCTCGTTGGTAGTCAAGGCTTGTTAGCATTTGCAGGCTCCAGCAATGAGAGAGTCCGTTTTCCCGGAGCCTCTCTCCTAGTCTCTCCTTCCTGAATTAACAGCCTGATGATCCAGCTATGAGGCTGCCGCTGCCTCTGCCTTCGCCTTCAGGGTGTGAAACTCTCAGATGCTCCAAGAATAGGTTTTTCTGTCTCTGGTTGTTGAACTTGTTGAAATTTTGGGGAGATTTTTCGGTCCGTGTCCTCACGGCGCCATTTCTATGACGTCATTCCTGTCCTGTCCCACTTATTAAGCCAGCTCTTTGTTGTGTTTTGAGGAAAATTATTTTCCAGAAGTGCCATTTTATAAGTATTACCTGGTCACTGGCATTCACTCAATAAATGGCAATTGAAAACCTACCATATGCCATGCACCCTCCTCACCACTGGATATAAGAATGGACATTCATGGTCCCTGTCTTCATAAAGCTCATGATCATCAAGGGACAGAAAAATATGGGATCCAAAATATTCTTTAATAGCTTGGAGGAGTCACAGGAGAGTATATTCAACACTAGATTGGGAAACAGAGCCAGGGAAGGTTTTGTAGAGAAGATGCTACTTGAACTAGATCTTAGGTAATAAGTCTGTCAGGTAAACAAGGTAGGAAATAACATTGTTTAAAAAGGGGAAATTATGCTATGTGCAAAGGACTGACTTCAACAGGAGGGGACAACCCCTTCCAATCACCAAACCTTGATAATTCTGACAATAAAGTTCTCAATAGTACCTTACGAAAAGGCCATTATATTTTTAGCTAGAGCTTTGCCTAAGCCATACCCCCAGGTGAGAACAACTCTTCTATTTTTAAAGAGCTTTTGAGAAGGGGAATCCACAGTCATCCTAGGAGGTCAATGAGTTTTAAGACACTGAGCTTTATTAACACAGATGGTGTTCAACAGCTCCCAGTGGGGAGAGGAAGGGACATTCCAGGAGGTATAAGGGACAAGTTTTTGAGGGTTTAATCCTTTGACTAGAGAATAATTCTGATATAGCCTTCAGCTCGAATCAGATTGCTTACGTGCCAGCCTTTTCCCATGAATATACCATGAGAGCCTGGATATGGTCATTTCAGATGAAACAACTGACCTCTTTTACATCGTGAGATCTTGGAGAGTGATGGGGAAGCTTAAGAAAAAAATCACTAATGGGATAGATTTATATTAGTTGCAAGATTTCTGCCTTAGTGACACACACACTTATTCATACGCTCTGCTATAGTTACTCTCCTATAGTGTTCCGGACTCACTTCATCATATTTTTTTCTCTTAGGCAACCTCACACCTCACTGTGTTGTTTGCAGTAACTGACAAACTTAGACAAACACTCTAAATCTATGTGTGTTTTTTAATGAATGCACATGTATACTTACACACATTTAGTTAAGTCTGGTTAGTGTGCTTACCAAATGAAACTAATATCAAAAGTCAAACATGTAGGAGGTGGTCTCAGTTACACCTTCAATGGAATCTTTCAGAATAAACAGATCAGCTTCCTAGTGTTATTTATTCAGGAACAGAGCGTGGGACAGTGTAAAATCCATGAAAGCAAGATTTTTATCTGTCTTACTCATCACTGAATCTCTAGCTCCTAGAACAGCGTCTGGCAAGTGGAAGGCACCAAATACATATTGGAATGTACCGATGAATGAGGTTTCCTCTTGCTTGTAGAGATGGTTGCTGTTTCCTCAGAGCTGAATTTGGTCATTTGGAAGTTCTTCTGTGGAGATCAGTGTACCCTGTCTAGTTGCAGCACATCTGTTTTTAGTGGAATATCTTATTTCTTGATAGCAAATTGATTAACACTATGTCTTGTTATTTGAATCATTTGATTGGTGTGAAATTGTCTTTGAGTCTGTCTTTGGATGAATGTCTTCTGATAATTATTTTAGGTAAACTTTTAATTTTACAGATCATGAGTGTACAGCTCAACAAATGTTCCAAAACTGAACCCAATTGTAAAACCAGCACCCAGGTTAAGAAACAGAACACCAACAGCACTTCAGGGCCCCTCTCGAACCTCCTTCTGCTTCCCACCCCTCAACCTTTGCTAGGAGTAAACACTAACAGGACTTTGAACAGCACTGATCACTTCTGCTTATCTTTGATTTTTATACAAAGGAAGCATGTTCTTGAATGGTGTCAGGTTTCTTTCATTTAGCTTTACATGTGTGAGATTCTTGGTATGGCATATAGTTTGCTGCATTCCTTCTCGTTGCTGTCTACTATTTTATTGCGTGGATATACCGCAATTAGTTTATCCATTCAGCTGCTGGTACACATTTGGGTTGTTTCTAGTTCAGATATATTATAAATAATGCCGCTATGAACATCCTCATAGATGATTTGTGGTGAATATGGATGTATTGTTTTGAGTAAATACCTAGAAGTATGATTATTGGTGCATAGGGTGGACATATGTTTAGCTTTAGTAGATATTGCCACACAGTTTTCTAAAGTAGTTATATAAAAGTACATCCCTTACAGTAGTGTATGAGAGTTCTGATAGCCCCACAACTTCCCCAACATCTGTTAGTACCTTTCTTTCTCATCGTGGCTATTCTGGTAGGTGTGTCGTGTCCCAGTGGAGTTTTAATCGACGTGTCCTTGATGAATGAGAAGGTGAGCACTTGCATGTAGTTGTTGGGCATTTGGATATTCCGTTTTGTGAAATACTTCTGTGTGATAAACATTTTACTCCTTAATTGTATCTCTGTTCTGCGTATATGTCTCTAACCCAACCACTGCTCTCTTTTCAACCCATTCCTAATTCACTTGTATGTAGTTATTACAGTAATGACCAGAGGAATTCTTAGCTGTTAGTCGTTTTTGCCAACACTTATTTATCGTGGAAACTTACACTTTTAAAATCATTACCTATATTATCGATTGATATTTGTTATTGATGACCTTTTTATTCAAAATGTTATTCTTGACTCATAATTGTTGCAGTTATCATTCGTATTATGTCATAGGCTTTACAGTAAATTGCATTACATCTCTGCATCAGCAAACAATGCTTTCATCTGTGAGAAAATGAGGCTAGAGGCTCTTAGACAAATAGGGGTTAATTTTTCTCAAATAACAAGAAGTTCCTAGTGTGGGATTAGCTCTCTGTACCATTCTTAGTAAGCTCATTGTCTCTTTTCCCCTATAGTTAGTTATCACCCCCCGTCCCCTGCCGGACACAAGATGGTTATTGAATCGCCAAATATTATGTCTGTATTCTAGATAGAAAAATTGGAGATGGGCAGAAAGGTGTACCATCCATGTGTGAAGCCCTTTTCTATTTTTTTTTTTTTTCTCTGAAGCCGGAAACGGGGAGAGACAGACAGACTCCCGCATGCGCCCGACCGGGATCCACCCGGCACGCCCACCAGGGGGCGATGCTCTGCCCCTCCGGGGTGTCGCTCTGCCGCGACCAGAGCCACTCTAGCGCCCGGGGCAGAGGCCAAGGAGCCATCCCCAGCGCCCGGGCCATCTTTGCTCCAATGGAGCCTTGGCTGCGGGAGGGGAAGAGAGAGACAGAGAGGAAGGGGAGGGGGTGGAGAAGCAAATGGGCGCTTCTCCCATGTGCCCTGGCCAGGAATCAAACCCGGGTCCCCCGCACGCCAGGCCGACGCTCCACCGCTGAGCCAACCGGCCAGGGCCTGAAGCCCTTTTCTAAACGGCAATATTTTTTCTTTAGGACCCCGATCTGCTTACACATCAATAGTCACTATGGTGATTATGTCATTAGTTACTACCAGCTGGAAGGGAAGCTGGGAAATTAGTGGTTGCTCTGTCGTCCCTAAACCAGAAGAAAGCAAGAGTGAGGAGCAGTGGCTTGGTGTCAAGGGAACATAGTTTCGGCTGTAAACTGTCAGAGACAAGAAGCCATACACAGCTTAATACAATCAACTCCTCTTTTTAGTGTTGAAGAAAATAGGACGCAAATGGCTTTTTAAAAGATAAATAATGTCCTGTGCTGATGCAAACATGACTTATACCTGGTGCTCAGCGTGTGATTTAGGGATCACTTGCCACATTGTTTCCGGCTGTTCCTTCTGATTAGTGATGCTGCCCACACGCTTCATTAGACTCCTCCACCTTTGTCAGTTACCACACAGATTAACTTTAGTGAAATCTATGATAAAACACACACATCCAATGAAAAAGAGAAAAAGAACGTCTCCTAGCAATAAGCAGCTCTCATGAAAATGAAGGGCGTGCCTTCCATTTGGCAGGAGTTGAAATTTTATATAAACTAGATTAAATATTGGTTGCTTTTGCTTTTTATTGGTAAATGTAATACATTGTTTACTTGTGGAAACGGAACTTGTTTCTTTTTTTTTTATTGTACATTAATAAGTAAATAAAATGAAAATACCAACCAACAAAAACCTACCAGCCTTCAAAGGCACAGTAAAATTTCTGATGATAAAAGTCAAAATTGTGTCTGTTTTACTTTTATGCCTGGTTTTATGGAGGTATGATCAACACATAAAAATTGTGTTTATTTAGGTTTTACAACATGAGGTTTTTAAAGCCAGTTTTATAGCTATTTGTGCGATTGGGGAGCACCAATGTACTAAAGGAACTGTTTCCACAGAATTTTATCGTCTGTAAGCGATATTCCATGAATGCCACCTGCCTCAGAGTGGTCTCGGGGTCTGTGGAGTCAGGGAGGTGAGGCTTGAATAAAGGTCAGGGTATCAAGAAGAGGGATAGGAGTATCAGCCTGTCCTAGAGGCAGGTTTCTGTGGCCAAATCTCAGAATGCACTGTGCCAGAGAACTAATTTCCATCCCCCTCATGTCCATCAAGGTCCAGTCAGTTGGAAAAAATGACACATTATTTTAACAGACAGTATTTAATATAAGGAATTGTTTACTATGACTTAAAGATGAACAGGCAAATAGGAGAAACGAAGGTACCAAAATGATAGCTACTGCAGGAAGCAGCTTTTGCCCTTCGGGCTGGAAGAACAAAGGGGAAAAAGTCTAAAAACTTTGAGGAGGAGACTGTGTTATGTCTCTGAAGGGTGTGACAAGGCTGGTTCTGTGAGTGTTGGAAAAACTTCAAAGCAGATTCGGCAGCTGCCAAGGGAATGATGTGATGTTGCCAAGTGAGAAGTGTTGTTGGGGAAGATTGCTGATCTCCTGGGGACGAGGAGCAAGTCTCCCCCACCTCCTCCTCCAGTCTTCTAGTTACCTCTGGTGACCCCTCGTGGCAAAGGCTGACAGGGACCCAGCGGGTTTTTAGAGTTCCCAGCCCCAGCATCACAAATGAATGGAGAAGAGTGGGACTGAAACGGGAAGACATGAGTTTAATAATTGACACACCTGCCTATTTTAACAGATAGCTGTCAGTCACAGAGCATGAGCTATAGGCACAGTTACTCCACAAGGCAACTAAGCTCCTACATTTACTACTGCTAGTACTTAAATAATGAAATTTCCTTCTCATACTACCGGCCGTCCTACAGGAAGAATGAGGACTGCTCATCCTACCCATTCTTCTCTGAGCTCTGGCCCTGTGGTCTGTAATATTGAGCAGTGGTTAAGATCCAGGCTTTAACAGGTATAGAAGTTGAAATTTTACCTGAAGTTTGAATGTTGACTCCACAAGAGTCATGCCTTAGTTCCTTGTGTTTCTTTAATAAAAGAAAGAATCTCCCCATAGGACTAGGGCTGCTGTGGATATTAAATAAATTATATACCCATAAAACCCTTAGAACATTTCCAGGTATTAGTAGGGGCTTAGTGAATATTAGGTTTTATTATTTATGTTGACCTAGAGTCGTAAAGGGCAGAAGGTATGGGGGTGGAGAGAGTAGAGTGAGATAGTGACCTCTGAGAATTTATCTGCCCAAGAAATATTTATTTATTGCTCTGTGCTAGATCCTGGAGACCATACAAGGGAAAAGACATGGTTCCAGCCATCTGAGAGTTTCCAATATTGTGATAGATAAAATAAATGATTACAATATAATGTGAAAAGAGCTATGATTTTATTAAAAACGAATACTGTAAGTCCATGTAAAATGGCATTACTATTCATTTTCTGCTGCTGTGCAAAGTTTTACCTTAAACTTTAGTGTTGCTTACAGCAACAGAAGTAACTTACTGCCTCTTACATTTTCTGTGGGTCAGGAATCAAGACAGGGCACATCAAATAATCTGTTCCTACTCCACAATATCTAGGGCCTTTCTATAACATTTGAAGGCTAAGGGCTGAAAACACTTGGAAGACTCATTCACTCACAGGTGTAATATGTTGGCTGAGGGTCTGCCTGGGTTCATTGCTCAGAACCTGTGGCTTCTTCGTATAGTCTGAGCTTTCTCACAATATGGTGGCTAGGTTCCCGAAGCAGTTATCCCAAGAGAGAGCCATCCAGAAGCCACATTGCACTTCTATCACAATGTATTTTTTTGAGGCAGTTACAAAGGTTAAGCCGAGTCAGGGCAAAGAAACAAAGATCCCACCTCTTGAAGAAATGTCAGTGACATAACATAAGAAGAATGTGTGGTACAGGATGTATATTGGTACAGCCATCTTTGGGAAATATGATCTGCCATAAGCTTTAACTCAGTCTGTGGTTAGAGTAGAAGGTGGGTAGAAAAACACTCTTAGTGGTGATGTTGTTCCTGAAGAATTCTGAAGGCCTAGAAAGCATTGGCCAATGAATAAGAGAAGGAGGTTATTTTATCAGGTAAAAGGTTAAGTAAGTCAAACTCCAAGGGGTAGGAGATGGATTCGTGTCTAGAAAATTCCATGTAGTTTGTTGTATTTCATTTTCTTTGCATGGTAAGGATTTGAGCTCACCCAGTTTTTCTTCTTTCATAAGAAAGCCATGGTTTCTCCTAGGCAAATGGAAGCCATTATATATGGGAGAAATGGAATCTGGTGTTGTGAGACTAGGTCATTGACTTTTCTCTTACCTTCTGTCTGGACCCACAGACATGTTGAGATGCTCTGGGTAGTCTGTTTCCTCATGGCAGCAGTATTATACAGGTAACCAGAGTCTCAGTGTGAAATGGTAGAAAAGAAAAAGTCAGGAAATCAGCAGCTCTACCCCAGACATCCTCACCTGGCCGTCTTCAGCATTCGGAAGAACATTCTCCACATTGACACCTCGACAATACAATCCTATTTTTAAGATTTCGAAGGAGATTCCTCAGCCTTCATTGCTTTATCTTATTTCAATTCCTCAACTCCTCTTATTAGGAAGTATCTCAATTGATTATTATGTTCTAACGAATACTAATTCCTAGGGCAGAGAAAGCAAACCTTCCTGTTCTGTCTTGGTGAAGGACACCATTAGCTTGGAAGTGCTAGTTAGGAATACCTTCATGTTATTGTTGCTTTCTCCCTTGCCCTCCCTCATTTATCCAGGGACCAGTTTTGATTTCTGCACTCTTTTTTTCTTCTTTTATTCATTTACATTTCCTTTCCCTCTTATAATTTTCTTCCTGGACTACTGAGGTAGCTTAATGATTGGTTTCCCAACCTACTGTCTCTTCCCACCCCCACCACACTGAACATCACTAGGACCTCTTCACAGAGGGCATTCAACAAATGCTTGGTTGTTCTTAGGAAGCAGAGATTGAATTGCCACACCCCCTTGTCTTCTCCAGGCTGAACGGTCCACATCCCCAGAGGCTTGCTCCCTGTGCCCTCCAACAGGGCTCAGTGTGATGTCTGCTAGCCCAAGTCAAGTGACTTCTAAATAGAAACCTTCTGGTAGTAGCACTATTAATTAGCATCCTTTCTCAGAAAATCTAAAAGAAGCTAGTTGGTAGAACAATGCGCTCCCAGTAAAACTATTGATGTGGAAGATGGCTGCTTTAAGAATAAGTAGGTGGCTAGCTAACTATAGAGTTCAGCCCTTGTTGGTTAATTGTTCATACAGAGTTTATGGAACTTCTCTCTTTATTGTTCCTTGATCCTTTCACCAACCACTTTCTTATTCTCTCTTCTCAGAATTATAACTACTTGTTTTTCAACAACTACACTATGTCTGATTATTAGTAGCTAAAGCCTCATGCCACCAATTTATGTAAGGACTGCCTTTGTTAACAAAACCAGTTGTTCCTTGGAGGTAGGGACCATATCTTATTTTTCCCTTTAAGCCTTGTAACTAAAGCACAGTGCATGGAATACAGTAAATGCTCAGTGAATCTTTAATGACTAAATGAATGAACAAATTATTAGTAAGGATTGCTACTTTGCCCATTTGGAGTAAGACAGACAAGTGGCACCTGTGATGCTACTCTGTCATGATCACACTGAGATGCTCCTAGACAATTGCTTCTATTGTTCATTCTGATGAGGACATTTTTCCATCATCCCTAAGACATCTGCTCCTCACTGTGGGTAGATCTTAGCTCAGCTGTCCTTTCCTTGAGTAACTTTCCCTAACCTCCACCAAACTAGTCTCCCTTCCCTCCTTACTAAGTTAAGGACTCCTGTACATGCTTCCTTATATTTTTCATGTCATAAGAAATGCCATATTTGACAATTTGCTTTATTTTATTGCTTGATTGATTTGAGAGAGAGAGAAACATTGATTTGTTGTTCCACTTAGTTATGCATTCATTGGTTGATTCTTGTGTGTGTCCTGACTGGGAGTTGAACCCACAATCTTGGTGTATTGGGATGATGCTCTAACCAACTAAGCTACCCTTCCAGGGCCTACTATTTGCTTATTAATTATCTATATTCACGTTCAAACGACATGCACCAGAAGTTACAGGTCCACATGTACCTTGCTTTCATTGTATTCGCAGTGCCAAACAATGCCTGATATACTGTAGACTCTGAATAAATATGAATAAAATTATATGAATAATTAATCAAAACAGGATCTTTTCTGAGGGTCTTGGAATAGTTGTTTCTCCCTCCCACCATAGGGCTATACCATTTATATAGTTATTATTTGTGTTATGAAAAAATAAAACCACAATAAAATATATTCAATGCATTCTGCAAAAACTCAGCAACATCTTTTATTTATGCTTTTATCTAAAAATACTTTGTTACTATCAAATATGCAGAAGTACAAGGGCCCACAAGTGATCCTTGAATTGAAAAACTGACCTGCCTAATGGACTTTGGTTGCCTCTACTCTGCCTTGTGAATGGGCTGTCCCAGCTTTCTGGAGCAACATAGGTACCATCTATCTACATCTTACAGGAGAATATGCTTACTGAGAAACATTGAAGAGTTTTATCTAAAAACAATCGAATAAATTAATAGTCCTAATATAACTGATCCTAGAATAATGCTTCCTGTCCTTCATGCTGCAACTGCAGTGGGCTGTCAGAACGCAGCATTGCGAGGAAAGCCAACAATGTGAAGTTCATGGTTTCACTGAGCACAGGGAGAATCAAGACTAAGTTCCCCACCCCTTTGCATTGCGTTCTGGAAGTGATAAGTTTTATCCAAGTGCTTGCTTTAGGACTGGGACCAGTGTGGAGGGACTAGGGGTAAGGAAAGGGAAATACTTCTTTATTTCCTGAAAAAATCCACTTGAAGCCTTGGCTTAGTTCTCAAAAGCCTTTAAAATCTATCTTACAGCAACCCTGGAAAGGGGTGTGTGTGTGTGTGTGTGTGTGTGTGTGTGTGTGTGTGTGTGTGTGTGTTGGTAATTTACCTACTAACTATTTCTGATCCTGTGTTCCCATATCCTCCTTGTCTTTATTTAGATACTTGGAGAATAAGAGTCCTTCATAGAGGTGGTATCCAGTATTTCCTACTTAATTCTTGAGAGGTTGTTCTTCCCTTTAACTTGCTGTAGGAATGTTTTTACATGAGTGCAACATGAGCTGCTTCTGAGATGTTCTAATCTCGGATGAGTGCCATTTTAGAGGGTTTGTATTTTAGCCTACATCTGCTAATGGTTGCTTTTATCTATTTAGAGAGAGATACGAAGTGCACTAGGCTTAGCTGTTGAAATTGCCATGTGTTCAAACATCAGCCTTATTGAAGATTTCAGCAAACCTTTAAGTCTATAAAATAAAACTAATAATTCCTATACTTATATCAGTTAGGACTTACTTAGGTTGCAAGGGAAGTAAATAAAGCCATTAGTTGTTCAGACAGTAAAGGAAGTTCATGTTTATCGCCTATTAAAGATTGCATATTAAATAACCCGTTAAAGGCGATGGATGGGGCCATTAGGAACCAGGGAGCTTTATCTTGTTGCTTTTCCATCTTCCACCTGGAGATTCTACTTTGTAATTCAAGATGTTGCTTGAACTTCACCTGTCAATTTACATTTCAGCCAAGGAAGGAGAAAGGAGGAAAGAGACTCATGGCTATTTCTTTTTAAAGGTGCTTTCTGGAACTTATAACACCGCTTCTGCCAGAGAGCTGTCATGCTTAGCTGGCCAGGGAGGCTGGGAATGGCAGCCTTAATTTCAGGTGTTCATGGGCTGCAATAAAAGATGGGAGGAATGGGTAAAGGGGGGGGGGCAATTACAAATCTTTGCCACCTTCCCTGGATATTGTGTGAAGGTTGAGTGATACATATGCATTTCTCGAACGGTGAAGTCCTGTATCTTTGACAGATTTTATTTTAAAATTATTATTACTACTATTCTTGTGGGTAGGAATTCATAAAAATAAAGACAGGTTAAAGGAATTAGGGTTGTCCATTTCTTAAAAGGGCACTTGTTAGGTAAAATTTCATTCTGGAGAGTTATTGTTGAGATCTGCTTTGTGAAGGATCATTATAAGGAAAACATCATTCATTATTTATCCACATGGAAGATGAAGGGAACTGAGAGATAGGTGGTTCATCTCCTTCCTTTCACAGATGAGGAAATGAGGCCCAGAGACAGGGATGTTATTTTTCAAGGTCATAAAGCTGGTTAGTGGCATCAACAGAATTAACCCAGGGTCCCTGACAGAATAATCACTATTTTACCTATTCCACATCCCTACCTTCCCCAGATGAAATTCAACTGTTAAATGAGAGGCGATGCAGCTATCAAGGGAAGTTGTGGTAAAGAAGTTGCTAGAATTCTCTGAGAATGGGAGGGACTGGCATTTGCACAGAGTTGACCTCTTGAGGTGATCTCAGCCCCAAGCTCTCCTTGTGGCTGGAGTTCAGATTCACAGGGGCACATTCTACTTTGCTCCCTTTTCTTAGCCTGAGTTGGTATTGGCTGCCTTGTGGCCACACTATGGCTCCATTCTTCTCAGTCTTGAAACCTGTTGACTGTTTTGCTTGTCCTTTGGTTGCTACATTATGAATTTAAGGATCTTTAGTTTCTCAGCTCCCTATGCTTTCTGTTCTCCTAACTTTTATTACCCACTCCTCTAACAGCTGTGTCCCGCGGCAGGGAAGGGGGGAGGAGACTCAGTTTCCCCCAACTGTCACAGCCCTCTTTGGATCTCTTCCTTTGCATTAGGGAAACCTATTTCTAGCTTCAAAATTTGACCTTTATCTTCTTTTATGAACACTGGCAACAAACACTTCACACATTCCCAGCAGCACCAGCTGCCTTTCTGACTTCGCACTTGAATTTCTAAGGAGTGTCACACTTACTAGTCGCTGAGATGTTTGTGTTTTGTGTTTTATATGCTTGCTGTTTTGTTTTAATGCTTCGTGGTGTCTTGTTCCTGTTTTGTCCTTTTCTTTGTCGTTTTCTACTTTGCCCTCTTGGATCTAAGATGACTCTGATCTTGATCCTAGCAATATGTTTTCTGCTGTGTCAGGAGCTAGCTGTCCGCCACTCTCTTTCCCTAATCTCCTCTGGCAAGCATAATTAATTCATATAATTTTGCTATGCTAAGTGGGAAACATTCACTTTACAAAACAGCAATTACCATTTGAATCTATCCTGTCTCTATGTTAACCAGTCTTATTACATGTCACTTGTTTCTCTTCTGAACCTGGGTTTCTAAGTTTAGGTCTATACGGCAGAAATTCTTAGTTATTTAACATCTTTTCTCTCTTTTTCAGGAACTGAACTCCGCTTTGGAGGAGTGTGAGAGAGGGACAATTGCTCCAAGCTATAGAAGTGATAATTGCCATGCCATGCATTTTTTTTTACCACAGTAAAAGACAAAAACATAGATTAGTGTATACTTCAGCTGCTCTGAAATTGTGATTTTTATGTGTCTATGTTTTGCTTCCCTCACCCAAGACTCTAAACACTGAATGGAAGAATGTTCTTTACTTATAAATCTTTATTATCTTAGTATAAAGTCTTGCACAGTGATCACTATACTATGACCAATTTAGTAGTAAAAATTAGAAAAGATTAATAAATAGAAGTATGATGAAAAAAATTATAATTTCCAGCCTCCCTTTCATTTAAGGGTAGCCTAGTGATAGTGTTCTCAGTGATAATATACCTATGTAAATGGAAGTCTGAGCTGAGGATTTCTGAAAATGTTTGACTCTCCGTAGATAGCCCCAGATATCTCCGTAGATAGTCTTTATTCTTTGTCATTTCTCTCCCCTGAAATGTGAACACAGTGGATGAAGCTGCCACAGCCATTCCTTTGGCCATCAGAGAAAGGCTCAGAGAATTGAGGAGACTTTAGTTCTAGAATTCTGGACCACTGAATTATTGTCCATGGTCTCCTATCTCCAGAAATCTTGTTAAAAGAAAAATATAGCTTCTGATGGGTTTGCATCACTATTGTGGGGGACTCTGCTACTCACAGGTAATGCAATTCCTAACTGATCAATTATAATTAAATGAATTGAATACCTTTGGTGGACACTGTGATATGCCACCCAGAGCCCATACAAGGAAGAATTTGTCACCTGGTCACTGGCAGTGTTGTCAACAGGCAATGCTCAGCCGTCAGCCCCTTCAGGCATTATTCTCTTTCAGAGAGCCTCTTCACCCAAGGTTATGTCCCTTCCTGGAGGGACCCATACTCGATAAATGATCAGTTGGGTATATGCGGTCTGGCCATGTTGATCCAACTTGGGAGGACCCCAAAGGGCTAGAGCTCCTGTGGAAGTGTCAGTGGCTGTCGTGGTGTTAGCATAGGCAGCTAGGAGTTAACAAAAAAGAAGGGAGCTAGGCTTGCTAAACCTGATTAAATCTGGAAGTTACAGCTTCAGATACCCAGGGCATAGCCAAACTCCACTAAAGGGATTAACCCCCCTCTCTACCCTCCATGTAGGGAGGAAGGACTGGCTTTCTAACCTCCCCAGGTTATAACCAGTCCATCACCTGGACTATGGGGGAAGGAATAAATAATAAAGGGAAAATGCCTCTGCTGGATGCATGCCCAATAGAAGCCTAGATGGCACAGTGGGAGGTCCTTCTACTTTGAGTCATGCATAGGAGGAGCCAAGATGGTGACATAAAAGGGCGGAGTCTAGTCTGAAAAACCTGAGGAAAATACTGGATTGGATAGGGGGAGGGACCCAGCCCAAGCCTGTGAAGGACCAGGAAAGAGATTGGCTAGTTTGAACGAAAGCTTGCCCCTTTCTAAGCCGGAGGTAATCAAAGCTTAACAAAGGCCCCTCTCAGTGGAACGCCTTTGGCAGTTTTCTCTCCATAGCAGCTGTGTGGCTCCAAGCACAGGTCCAGGTCCACTGTGGCTGTGAGGGCTCCAAACACTGGTCTGAGTGTAGAGCACAGCCAGGAATGAAGCTAGCCAGTCAGGGCAGAGACTGAGCTGGGCTAAGCTTTGGCATGGACTGAACTGAACTACAAAAGCTTCAGGTGCCCTGCCGATGCCAGGGCAATGGCACAGAATCTCTAGGTCCTGGTCCTCCTTCACTGTTTTTTCACTCCCTCTTTCACTGTTCTAGAAAACTCTAGACTACTGTAGAGGCTTTTTCTCTTTGTATAGTCACTAGCAAAAGCTTGCTTATTTCCTATACCCTTGAACTTTCTTTATCATATTGAAGGGGAAGTGACATTTACTCAAGTTCTAACATCTTATTTCCTTTTTAACAAGATGGAGTGTCCTAAACTCAGTCAGAAGAGGGTGGCAGATTTTCACAGAAAATAGCAGGGGCCTTACAACTTCAAATTCTGAATCTTTGAATCAGGAGTGTTTTCTGCAATAAAATCAAAGTCAGTTTTGAACACTTAATCTATAAATTCTTTGAAAGGAAGAACTGTCTGGTTTGTCTTTAAAAGTCTTGCTGATGAGGAAACAATGACTTGTGTTGAACTGAGTCAAGTGGAACTGAACCAAGCCTGTAAGAATCTCTATAATTTTGAAATTATTACCAGACTCCAAATGTGGGGTTTTCTGCAAAGATGGGCAATATATACCTAATTTCAGAAAAACTCAAATGGAGGTGAATGTTAATATATTTATGATTGTACTCAATATTGAAACCCCAAACTGACTTTTATATGAAGTGGTGTCTTAGTCCATTCATGCTGCTATAAAAGAAAACTATAGACTGAGTGGCTGTTAAGAACACAAATTTATTTCTCACAGTTTTAGAAGCTAAGAAGATTAAGGCACCAGCAGATTTGATGCTCAGTGAGAACCCACTTCCTGGTTCATAAGACAGTGTCTTCTCACTGTGTCCTCACATGAAAGAAAGGGCAAGGGAGCTCTTTGGGAGTCTCCTTTACAAGGGCATTCATCCCATTCATGAGGGCTTTATCCTCATGATCTAATCACCTCCAAATGCCCCATCTCCAAACACCATCACTTTGGGGGTTAGGTTGCAACACAAGAATATTGAGGAGGCACAAACATTCAGTCCATAGCAGGTGGATACAAGTGCTCAAAGTCAGTGATGACAGAGGCAGCAGGACATACTAAACATGGGATCTGTATATTAATACTAACAGCTTAGAAGAGTACCATTTGCATTGTTGGACAGCTCTTTCTCCTCAAGTATTAAAGGTGACCTTATGAAACAAGTGTTATGTGTTCAAAGATAGACTCCGCTGTCATTTGTGAGTATCGCTAAGCCCTGTGGTTTATTTTTGTTGTTGTTTTGCATTGCTTGGCACATAGAAAGTACTAGTTATTTTAGCTTTCCAGCATCTTCTGTGACATAAGCAGTATAACCCCCATTTACAAAAAAAGAAATAAACTCTTTGGTTTGTTGGGCCCAGCCACACAACCTACAACTTGGATTCAAACTTAGTTCTACCTGACTGAAAGTCTTAACTCTTTAAAATATTGATATGTCCACATTTAAAAAATGTTTGCTATAATCCTTCATTAAAAATGGATGGAGAGAAAGGAAACTCAATTGCTGTTTTTATTAATGGATCTGGTGATAGGGTTGAATGGGGGGAGAGCATAATGCTTGGGTTGAAATGATGCTTTTACCTGTATGATACAATTCATTCATCTCTTCTTCACTCCTTGCATTCTCAGAGAACAATTCTCTTGGCTTCAAGAATTTAAAAGAAGTTTGAAGATGTAATTGTGTGAATTAACTTACAAAACGTGAATAATTGACAGTTTTAAATTAATAAAAATTCTTGAAGAAAAGTGTATAGCTGTTGTCAAAAGTTGAGTTGTCAAGAAAACAGACTTATTTGCATAATTTGGAGAACTTATTCCCCTCCAAACACCTGTGTGGAAGTATTTATATGGGCTACATCTGGTATAAAATGTATTTTTTTTTTTACTCTTTATTTTTTAAGCACATAGCACCTGCTTGAAATTGCCTGTGTTGTTAGGAGAAAATGAGGGTTGTATTAGATTCCTCAGTGGATTCTGCAACATAATTAGTCCAGGAGTATAGCTCATTGAGCAGCAGAGAGCGTGGAGATGGAGGGACCATGAGGGCTAGAAGAGGGTTTCCTCTGACATTCCACAGAGGCTTTCTTTAATGACCTTTCCCCCAGAAAGCAAGGGCCAGAAAGAGCATTCTGTCCTGATGCCAACAAGCACCAATTCTATACATCTATAGAAAGTTGTATCTAAGGCATGAGAGAATTCCTAGTCACCCAACTCTTTTCTTAAAAATGAAGAAAATAAGGCTCAGAGAGACAGAAATGTTTCCAAAGTCTAGCTAATTCAGTCTTCTAGTTCCCAGTCCATTGCTCTTTTCACTGCTCCCAACACTGGCTTTGGGAATCCTACAAACAAGAACACATTTCTTCTCAAAGTGATTGAACTGCTGCTGGAAGACCCACCCTTTATTTTTCCCCAAGTTATGTTACAGAGTTCTACATAACATTTTTAAAGTAGAGAAAGAAAGCACAATTAGTTTTGCTACTAAAAATATAAAATACCTATGGACCTAAAAGTTCCTTTGAATACAGTTTTGCAACCCCAGAATCTTGCATTAAGATGGTAACCAAGTTATCCATCAGTAGGTTCTTGTTTAAAGAGCATGGGGAGGAACACATGAATGAAAGAATGGGACTATGTTTCTTTCACTGCATAATCCTTGAGGACAAAGATTTGATATGCACTTCTGGGTGAAATATACACATGATCTAGGTCAGGGGAAACTACCAGGTTTTGTAAACAAAACCAGCTGACAAAATATCATCCATCTTATTCCAATGAGTGAATGGACCAAGTCTCCATAGGGTTTAAACCCGAACTTTGCCATCTATTAGCTGTGTGAAATTGACTAGGTTTTCTGGACTTTATTTTGCTCATCTATAAAATGGGGACAGTAACCTCTACTTCATGGGAATATGAAATGTTTTAAGGCATATAAATGCTTAGGGCAATATCTGTCTCTTTGTATGATGCCCGCTATAAGCATTCAATAAATATGAACAATGGTTACTAATTGTTGGAAAAACATCTCTGTTGGGCTTGCTCGCTGGTTCACTGGCTGCAAACACTTTGCTTGATTTGTGACTGAGCACATGGCAGAGGCACGGGTGCATAGCCTATGTAAGGCCATGGGTGCTCAGTATGGATTGCAGAGGGCGAATTGCAGATTGTCTGCCTGCCATTGTGAAGGGACATTTTGCTCTTTGTTCACTTGCAGCTGCAAGAAGAAACCAGCATTACATTTGGCATTGTGGGCAGGATTCGGATCATATTCGTATGGAGCTGCCAGCACCCTTGAGGGCTGGAATAGAGAAGTGGCTGTTCCCAGTGGCTCTTCTGTTGGGGACCATGGGTTAAGTATCTTTTATAGTCCTATGAAAAGAAACCAAGAGCTCTATGTGAGAAGCTGGGCCAGGTCAAAAGCTCCAGGGTGAGCTGAAGACTGAGTGCCAACAACAGCATGAACTTGAATGAGTGCTGGAGAAGAAGGCTGACTTCCTGGAGAAGGAGGTTTGAGAGCTGCAGTGTGAGATGCAGGCTGAACACCAGTGGTGCCTGGAACTGGAGCAGTCTCTGGAGAAGAAATTACAGGTTTGTGAGCTCCAGTTTGCTCTGGAAGCTGAACATTGGCACTGGCGGTTGTTTCAGAAACAACTGTGGGTTTAAGAGCTCGAGTCTCAGCTTCAGGCCAAGAGCTGGCAGCCACAGGGAGCTGAAGAGGGCATGGAAGACAGAGCTACATTCATGCCAGAGGAGTGGCTCTGAGTTGGTGGGAGCCAGCATTTCCAGCCCCTCCTCTCCTGAGGAGGAGGCTTGGGCTGAAGCTGCTGTCCACAGACTCAGAGCCCAGCCAAAGGTCTCCCAGAAGGTAAAAACCCAGCAGCCAAGAGTCATTCAGGGGCAGGCACAGCCCCCTCCATGGGTAGTGGAGTGCTCTGTGGTCTGGCCCTATACTCAAGCAGAGCTGATGGAGTTGGGGGTGCAATTCAAGCAGAAACCCCCTGAGCCCCTGGCAGCCTGCTTGCTGTGGTTGTGGGACATACAGGGTTGATGGCATTATGCTCTCTGGAACAGAGATTGACCATAAGGTAGTCAGGGCTGCTGCCCATGCTGCCTTCCTGACTAACAAGAGAAATGGGCCTGTAAAGGTTACCAGAACACAGATGTGGATAGATTTGATTAAAACATGGCAGATAGGGAGAAATTGGATAACAGGTCTGATAAAGTCCTGTTAGAGCTTTGGCAGCAGCTTAAGCCGCAACAGAAATTTCAGCCACTGAAAAAGCAGTGGAAGTGGGTGGCCCCAGCATCTGCCAGGAAAATGATTGGCATTTGGGTTGCACAGTTGCCAGATTACTTGTTGGAGACAGCTGTGGAAGAGGTGGATCCCCAAGACCACTGATCCCTGTTTGACTAGGTCAGGGGAAAGGCCGAGGGACCCATCCAACAAGGACGGGCAGGGGGCTGGAGAGCCCATGTGAAATTGGCAATCCACTGGTCCCTTCTAATGTGCAACAGGTGTTGGCATTAGAAGGTAATAGGTGTTTTTTTGTGTTTGTTTGTTTGTTTGTTTTTCATTTTTCTGAAGCTGGAAACAGGGAGAGACAGTCAGACAGACTCCTGCATGCGCCCGACCGGGATCCACCCGGCACGCCCACCAGGGGCGACACTCTGCCCACCAGGGGGCAATGCTCTGCCCATCCTGGGGGTCGCCATGTTGCGACCAGAGCCACTCTAGCGCCTGAGGCAGAGGCCACAGAGCCATCCCCAGCGCGCCCGGGCCATCTTTGCTCCAATGGAGCCTTGGCTGCGGGAGGGGAAGAGAGAGACAGAGAGGAAAGCGCGGCGGAGGGGTGGAGAAGCAAATGGGCGCTTCTCCTGTGTGCCCTGGCCGGGAATCAAACCCGGGTCCTCCACACGCTAGGCCGACGCTCTACCGCTGAGCCAACCGGCCAGGGTGTTTGTTTGTTTTTTTACAGCAGCAGCAGCTAAGAGAACTGTTAAGGTGACACAGGCCTCGAATGTGTTTGACCCTGACAGGCCCTATTTGCTTGCTGATGGGTTTGAATGAGGCTTGTGGCAATAGAGCACCTATGAAAAGGTGCTGAGGTCCGTTAGTAAAGAGCTGTATGGCTAGTTGCCTGTAATGGACCTTTACCTTGGTGATTTGTACAGACAGTTGAGCTGTCTATCATGGACTGATCATTGAGTGGTATAATGGACTCCTGAACTTTGACCAGAGGGGGGCACCAGCTTCCTTGCTGGATGTACACACTACTTGTGGACAGTACTATGAAGGACCCTGATGCAGGGGCTGCAGCTCCTGCGAAGGCCCTGTGCACTGGGAAGCTGCAGAGACACACCAAAGACACTTGGCTGTTCAGTGGACATGGCGCTGGAAATACAGGCCCTCCCACCTACTGTGGGGTAGGAGGCTAGAGGTGGGCTTCCGGTTAGCTTCCTGAGCACTCTGCCCAGGGAGACATTGTGAAGGGCACCCTTGTAATTATTATAATTATTATATAACTTGTGCTGTTGTAGACTCTGTTTATGTAATATACCTAACTCCTCGCAAAGGCATCATCACGTAAGATACCTGTCGTGCAGATTGTGAAGCAAGGAACCCTAAAGGGGTGGAATGCTGGGAAAACAGCTGTGTTAGGCTTGCTCACTGGTTCACTGGCTGCAAGCACTTTGCTTGATTAGTGTGTGAGCACATGGCTGAGGCACGTGTGTGTGGTCTATGTAAGGCTATGAGTTCTTGCGCTCAGTATGGATTGCAGAGGGTAAATGGCAGATTGCCTGCCCGCCATTGTGAGAGGTCATTTTGCTTTTTGTTCTCTTGCTGCTGTGAGAAGTGAGTTTCTCATGCCTGTTTTCTTGTCTACCATTGTAAGAATCAATTAAACAGAAATGGCCCAATGCTTTCCTGCTCTGCAGTTTCTCTATCGTCTGCCCGAATCCAATATGAACCTCTCTGGCCTTGGCCACCGGCTTACACCAACCAAGAAAGATAATGCTTGGAAAATTCTTTTCTGGATATCTCCTCCAAGGGCCCATCATTTCTCAGTAGGTTTTCTTTTCTACCTCCCACATTTCTCATTCACATGTATATATTTTCTCTTCCAATAATTTAGTGTAGAAATTGTGTGTGAACATCCCATCTAGTTGTTGCCTGTATTCATCGTATTCTGTACAGCTGTAGAATGGTAGAGTTGGAAGGAATCTACAGACTGTTTAGAATATATAATACTTTTGATTTCCTGACTCATGTATAATGGCATTTTGGAATACTGGTTTTTGTTTGTTTGTTTATTCATTTGTTTTTTGTTTTAATAAAACACTTGAACTTGGATAGAGTGAGTACATGGTCATTATGAAATAGATAATTATATAGAAATCATGTAAAGGAAAATGTTTGTCTTCCAAGGTGCTGCACATAGTGGGTGCCCTCGAGGTTTGAATGGAATTGAATGGACTTTTCATAGATAAAACCACACGGGTTGGTCATTTTCCTCTTATTCGTATTGGGTTATGCCATTGAGAGTACCTGGCCTTTCTTGGAGAAAAGCACAATATTTGGGCAAGCAGAGGGACTACTCTACACAAATTACCTGTTGGTTTGAGTTTCATATGTATTCCTGGTGCCAGTGGCTTTTCAACCAGAGAGAGACTTAGAGGCAGATATATGAAACCAATTGCAGGAAGAAAGTTACAATAAGTTTTATTTTATATGTACTCAATATCTATGTATTAGAAAGGATCAGGCTTGGCTACAGGGATATTGATGACAAGTATTGCCAGATAGATGATGATAGATATAACTAAATAGAGTCTGGAAGTGAAAAGCTTTATAACACAAACCCAAACAAATTCTTCAAAATTAAATGGTTGCAATATTCTACACACACACACACACACTCACACACATGCAAGTGCATACACACTCACAAGGCACAATTGGGAGAACAAATGACTACTCAGATCAAAAAGAAACTCAGGAACTCATGCTTTACCTAATTATGCAACTAGTGAATATGAGATGGACTGATGACTTTGAAACCAATCCAAATTTTGAAAGAGAAGGTCAACCGTAGCCAGTTGGCTCAGTGGTAGATTATTGGCCCAGCATGTGGATGTCCCACATTCGGTTCCTGGTCAGGGCACACAGAAGAAGTGACCATCTGCTTCTCCACCCCTTCCCCTCCTCCTTCTTCTCTCTCTCTCTCTCTCTCTCTCTCTTTCTCTCTCTCTCTCTCTCTCTCTCTCTCTCTCTCCCTCTCCCCCTCCCACAACCATGGCTCAATTGATTTGAGCACTTTAGTCTCAAGCGCTGAGGATGAATGGCTCCATGGAGCCTCCACCTCAGGCACTAAAAAATAGCTTGGTTGCGAGGTTGGCCCCAGATGGGCAGAGCATCGGCCCCAGATGGGGGTCACCAGGTAGATCCTGGTTGGAGTGCATGCGGAAGTCTGTCTCTCTATCTCCCCTCCTTTTAACTTGGAAAAGAAGAAGAAGAATAAAAAGAAATAGAAGATCAAGCTGTAGGAGGGAAAAGATCCTTTTCAAACACCTGAAGAAACTTTCTCTAAACAAAGGCAGAGTCAACTGTACAATCAGAGTGCTGTGACAGAGTGCAATTATAGGCATGTCCAGGGCCCAAAATACCTGCTTGTTCCTAGAAACTGCACTCATAGGTATTTGTCCTCTTAGGTTTGCACATTGGACTCAGCCTCAGTTGGCACAGACCTAGTACTTTCGTGGTGATAAGGAACTAGTTCCAGAGCCAGTTTTCCTTGCCTTTTTGTATAAGCCAATATTTGTCCAGCTAGGAAATCATGAGACCTTGTTCAACAATAGAGGAGTGTGTATCTTGGGGACCAAGGGAAAAAGTCCAACTACTATGAAATGGATCAGTTGAGATCAGACATGCCAAGAAAATTAAAACCCAGAAAGAGGCTCCTCAGAAATGCACTGACATGAAACAAAAGCTAGTCTGCCTTGAATTTCCTTGGCTTCCTGATCAAAAGGAATGATGGGAGAACCAATTTTCTGTTATGCTTGTCCAGACCCGTGGAAAAGTTTTGATAGATAAGCATTTGGATGTGTATGCTATACTTTGGTTACACAAAATTTAAATTCTTGGATTGAGTGCACTTGTGTTCTTCAAATAAATCTGTTCCAATTTTCTAGGTATCCTCATGAGAAGGAGAAAGGAGGAGGAGACACAGGAAAGAGGAAAAAAAGGAAGAAGGGAGTAAGAGAAAAGAATAAAAGAAACAGACACAGCTAGTCTCTTTTTAATGATGTTGAATATTTTGGATTTTAATAATGGAATGGAAAATGTTGATGCTTTACCTTGGGTTGGAGTACAAAAAGAATACTCAAATATTTATCCTAACTGGGATTTAGAGACCATTTGAACTATTTTTTAACCTTTTTAAAAATTGAAGTATGTTTGCAAATAAAATGCACAGATCTATTCCATTTGATGTGAACACATATTATTTCAACAATTATATATACTTACCGGTATGTATTAATAGCAACTACCCAAAACAATACGTAGAATAGTTTCATCACTCGAGAAAGGAGTGAGAGTGAAAATCTTAGTCTCGTTCCTGATTGTGGGGAAAAGTGTTCAGTATTTCATCATTAAATGAGTTAGCCTAGGTTCGCTGTGAGTGCCCTTTTGTCACACTCAGGAAGCTCCCTTCTAATTCCAGCACTCTGAGTTTTAACATTAATAGGACTTTGAAATTTGTCAAGTAATTTTCTATATTTTAAATTAAGTAATTTATTTTAATTTTTATTGAATTAATTGGGGTAGCATTGGTTAATAAAATTATGTAGGTTTCAAGTGTACAATACTGTAATACTTCCTCTGTATATTGTATAGTGTGTTCACCATCCAAGGTTGAGTCTCTTTCTATCACCATTTACCCCCTTTACCCTCTTCTGCCTCCCCACTACCCCCTTTTCCTCTTGTAATCACCATACTGTTGTCTGTGTCTACGAGTTATTTTTATTTTTTGGCTTTATCCCTTCACCTTTTCCATCTAGCTCCCCAGTCCCCTCCCCTCTGATAACTATCAGTCTCTTCTCTGTATCTATGAGTCTATTTCTACTTTTGTTAGTTTATTTTTTTCATTAGTTTGTACGTATAGGTAAAATCATATATTTGTCTTTCTCTTACTGGCTTAATTCACTGAGCATAATACTCTCCAGCTCCATCTACACTGTTGCAAAAGGTAAGATTTTCTTCTTTTTTATGACTAGTATTCCATTTTGTACATGTACCACAGCTTTTTTATTACTCATCTAGTGCTGGGCACAAGAGCTGCTTATACATTTTACCTACTGTAAATAATGCTGCAATGAACATAGAGATGCATATATTCTTTGAATTAGTGTTTTGGTTTTCTTTTTTTTAATTTTTAAATTTTATTTAGAAAATTAACTTTAACACAATGACATTGATCAATAAGAGTACATAGGTTTCAGGTAAACATTTCTATAGCATTTGAACTGTTGATTATGTTGTATACCCATCACCCAAAGTCAAATCATTGTCCGTCACCTTATATTTGTCTCTCTTTATACCCTCCTCCCCCCTTTTCCCCCACATCTCCTTCCCCCTGGTAACCACTGCACTTTTATCTACATCCATGAGTCTCAGTTTTATATCCCACCTGTGTGTAAAATCATACAGTTCTTAGCTTTTTCTGATTTACTTATTTCACTCAGTATAATGTTCAAAAGGTCCATCCATGTTGTCATATATGTCACTGTATCATCATTTCTTATGTCTGAGTAGTAGTCCATTGTATATATGTATTATATCTTCTTTATCCAATCCTCTATTGAGGGACACTTTGATTGTTTCCATGTTTTGGCCACTGTGAATAATGCAGTGATGAACATGGGGGTGCATGTGTCTTTACATACCAATGTTTTTGAGTTTTGGGGGTTGATACCCAGTAGAGGGATTGCTGGGTCATATTGTAATTCTATTCTTAATTTTTTGAGGAATCACCATACTTTATTTCATAATGGTTGTACTACTTTACATTTCTACCAGCGACGAATGAGCATTCCTTTTTCTCCACAGTCTCTCCAATACTTGTTATTACCTGTCTTGATGATAATAGTAAATCTAATAGGTGTGAAGTTTTGATTTGCATTTCTCGATTAGCTGGTGAAGATGAGCATCTTTTCATATATCTGTTGGCAGTTGTTTATCCTCTTGGTAGAAGAGTCTGTTCAGGTCCTCTCCCCATTTCTTAATTGGATTGTTTGCTGAGCTTGTGAGTTCTTTATATATTTGGGATATTAACCCCTTATTGGAGCTGTTGTTTGAAAATATCATCTCCCATTTAGTTGGCCACATATTTGTTTTGTTTTCAGATTCTTTTGCTGTGCAGAGGCTTTTTAGTTTGTATAGTCCCATTCATTTATGTTTGCCTTTACTTCCCTTGTCTTTGGGGTAATATTCATAAATTGTTCTCTATAGCCAAGGTCTGTGAGCTTAGTACCTATGTTTTCTTCTATATAATTTATTGTTTTGGATCTTATATTTAGGTCTTTGATCTGTTTTGAATTAATTTTTGTGCAAGGGGACAAACTGTAGTCATGTTTCATTCTTTTGCATGTGGCCTTGCAATTTTCCCAGCACCATTTATTGAAGAGGCTTTCTTTACTCCATTGTGTGTTTTGGGCTCCTTTGTAGAAGATGATTTTCCATATATATATGTGGTTTTATTTCTGGGCTCTCAATTCTGTTCCATTGCTCTGTATGTCTATTTTTCTGCCAATACCATGCTATTTGATTACTGTGGCTCTACAGGATAATATGCGGCCAGGTAGTGTGATACCTCTGGTTTCAATCTTTTCCCTCCGCATTGCTTTGGCTATTCAGGGATTTCTATAATTCCATACAGACATAGTAATGTTTTGTTCTATTTCTTTTAAAAATGACATTGGGATTTTGATGGGGATTGCATTAAAGTTGTATATTGCTTTGGGTAATATGGCCATTTTAACTATGTTGATTATTCCAATCTATTAACATGGAATATTTCTCCATTTTATTGTGTCTTTTTCAATTTCTTTCAATAATGTTCTGAAATTTTCAGTATATACACCCTTCACATCCTCTGGTAAATTTATTTGTAGGTATTTTATTTTATATTTTTGTTGCAGTTGTAAAAAGAATTTTTTTTAGTTCATTTTCCGATATTTCATCATTGGTGTATAGGAAAGCAGTGGACTTTTGTATATAGATTTTGTGTCTTACAACTTTACTGTATTGGTTTATTGTTTCTAATAGTTTTTTGGTGGAGTCTTTGGGATTTTCTATATACAAGATCATGTCATCTGCAAAAAGTGATACCTTTACTTCTTTCCTGATATGGATGCCTTTTATTTCTTTCTCTTGCCTGATTGCTCTGGCTAAATCTTCCAGAACTATGTTGAATAAGAGTAGAAAGAATGGGTAGCCTTGTTTCATTCCTGATTTTAGAGGTAAAGCCTTCATGTTTTCACCAATTAGTATGCTATTAGCTGATGGTTTGTCATGTATGGTCTTTATTATGTTGAGGTACTTTCCTTCTATTCCAATTTTATTGAGTGTTTTAAGCATAAAGGGATATTGTATCTTATCAAATGCCTTTTCTGCATTATTGATAGGATCATATGAGTTTTGTTCTTTGTTTTGTTAATGTGCTATATTATGTTGATTGATTTCTGTATGTTGAACCATCCTTGTGCTCCTGGAATGAATCCTACATGATGTATTATTTTTTAATGTATTTTTCTATTCAATTTACTAATATTTTCTTTAGGATTTTTGCATTTGTGTTCATTAGAGATATTGGCCTGTAGTTGTTTTTTGTTTGTTTGTTTTTGTTTTGTTGTTTTTTGATTTTTGAGTGTGTGTGTGTTGTCCTTGGCAGGTTTTGGTATGAGGGTTATGTTGGCCTCATAAAATTTGTTGGGGAGTATTGCTTCTTCTATTTTTTTGGAAGACTTTGAGAATGATAGGTAAGAAATCTTCGTTGAATGTTTGGCCGAATTTACTAGCGTAGCCATCTGGTCCTAGACTTTTGTTTTTTTGGGAGGTTTATGATAGTTGTTTTCATTTCCTTCCTGTTTATAGGTCTATTTAGATTTTCTACTTCTTCAGGGCTCAGTCAAGGAAGATTGTATATTTCTAAGAATTTATCCATTTTCTCTAGGTTATTGAATTTGATGGCATATAGTCTTTCATAATATTCTACTATATACCTTTGTATAGCTATGTTATCTGGTCATTTCTCTTTCATTTCATATTTTGTTTATATGAGTCCTTTCTCTTTTTTCCTTAGTGAGTCTAGCCAGTGATTTGTTGATTTTATTGATCTTTTCAAAGAACCATCGCTTTGTTGTATTAATGTTTTCAGTTCTTTTGTTCTCTGTTTCTTTTAGTTCTGCTCTAATTTTTATTATTTTCTTTCTTCTGCTGACTTTGGCTTGCCTTTGTTTTTTATTTTCTAGTTCCTTAATGTTAGGTTGTTTATTTGGATCTCTCTTGTTTCTTGGTATAAACCTGGAATGATATAAACTTCCCTCTTATTACTGATTTTGCTGCATACCAGAAAATTTGATATGCCATGTTGTCATTTTCATTTGCCTGTATATATCTTTTGATCTCTGCTTTCATTTCTTCTTTGACTCAGTCATTTTTTAGAAGTATGTTGTTTAATTTCTACATTTTTATAAATTTTTTACTTCCTTTTTACAGTTAAATTCTAATTTCAAAACCTTATGATCAGAAAATATGCTTGGTATAATTTCAGTCTTCCTGAATTCTTGATGTTAGTTTTGTGGCCCAACATATGGTATATCCTTAAGAATGTTCCATGCACACAAGAGAAGAATGTATAATCTGACATTTTGGGATGAAATGTTAATAAATATCTATTATGTTCATTTGGTCCACAGTGTGGTTTAAGGCTGATATTTCTTTATTGATCTTTGTTTTGGATGATCTATCTAAAGCCATCAATGGTCTGTTGAAATTTCCAAGTATGATTGTGTTTTTATCTGCTTCTATTTTTAGATCAGTTAGTAGATGTCTTATATATTTTGTTGCTCCCTGGTTTGGTGCTTATATATTAAGAAGTGTTATGTTTTCTTGATACAGTGTCCCCCTTATCATTATGAAATGTCTATCTTTGTCTCTGGTTACCTTTGCTGTCTTGAAGTGAGCATTGTCAGATATGAGTATGGCTACACCTGCTTTTTTTGGGATATTATTTTCTTTGAGAGTCATTTCCCAACCTTTCACTTTGAAAATACTTTTGTGCTTTCAGCTTAGATGTGTCTCTTTAAGTCACTATATGACTGAGTTTTGCTTTTTGATCCTATCTGCTACTCTGTGCCTCTTTATTGTTGAGTTCAGTTCATTTACATTTAGTGTAATTATTGACACTTGAGGATTTCCTATAACCATCTTATGTTTTATTTTCTGGTAGCTCTGTATCTTGTTTGGTTTTTCTCTTTTTTGTTTCTGTCAGTTTTTTTTCTTTGGTGGAATTCCATACTTCTTTCTTCTATTTCTTTTTTTTTTAAACTGTGCTTTTCAGTAGTGGATTTTTTATTGGTTGTCACCATTAGTTTATTAAGAGAAAAATGTTCATATGTACAGAGTCCTTTGTCATATGAGTGCTCCTGCACTAAATCCTCCTTTGGTACTGCAGATCTTTATTCTCTCCCCTTTTAAGTTATTGTTTTCACAGATTATCCTTGTTTTTATTGTGACCTTGTTGGAGCTTTTACTTGTAGTTTTGATTTGTTTTGTTCCTTGTATCTGGTCGAATAACCCTCTTGAGTATTTCCAGTGGGGGTTTTCTGGTAATAAGTTTCCTTAGCTTTTGTTTGTCTGTAAATTTTTTATTTCTTATTTATATTTCTTCATATTTGAAGGATAATGTTGATGGATATAGAATTCTTGACTGGTAATTTCTCTCTTTCAGTATTTTGAATGTTTGGGTCCACTCTCTTCTGGCTTGTAAAATTTCTGCTGAGAAGTCTGATGGTAACCTAATAGGCTTTCTTTTATATGTTATGTTCTTCTTTTCCCTAGCTGCCCTGAGGATTCTTTCTTTGTCATTTTTTTTTGACAATGTTATTACAGTGTGTTTTGGAGTAGGTTTGTTTTGGTTGTGATAACTTGGTATTCTGTTTGTTTCTTGGATTCAATTCTATTTCCATAGGCTAGGGAAATTCTCATCAATTATTTGTTTCAATAGGCTCTACATTCACTTCTTCCTCTTGTCTTCTTCTGATATACCCATTATTCTTATATTGCTCTTTCTGATGGAGTCAGACCATTCTTGTAGAGCTCTTTCAGTTTTTTTAATTTTTAAGTATCTCTCTTCTCTCTGTAGCATCTCTAGTTGCCTATCTTCAATATCACTGATTATTTCCTCTATCTGGCTTGTTCTGTTAGATAAATTTGCTACCTTAGTCTTTAATTCATGTATTGAGTTCTTTTTTTTTTTTTTTTAATTTTTTTTTTTTTTTTTCTGAAGCTGGAAACAGGGAGAGACAGTCTGACAGACTCCCGCATGCGCCCGACCGGGATCCACCTGGCATGCCCACCAGGGGCGATGCTCTGCCCACCAGGGGGCGATGCTCTGCCCATCCTGGGCATCGCCATGTTGCGACCAGAGCCACTCTAGCGCCTGAGGCAGAGGCCACAGAGCCATCCCCAGCGCCCGGGCCATCTTTGCTCCAATGGAGCCTTGGCTGCGGGAGGGGAAGAGAGAGACAGAGAGGGAAGCGCGGCGGAGGGGTGGAGAAGCAAATGGGCGCTTCTCCTGTGTGCCCTGGCCGGGAATCGAACCCGGGTCCTCCGCGTGCTAGGCCGACGCTCTACCGCTGAGCCAACTGGCCAGGGCCTGTATTGAGTTCTTTATCTCTGTTTTTAAAGTTTCAATCTCCTTGGCAAGGTAATGTTTTGTTCATTAATTTGTTTTCTGAGCTCATGAAGTTGCCTATTGGTGTCTTCTCACATTTTGTCGAGTATTTTCAGAACTTCAATTTTGAATTCTCTACTATTTAACTCCAAGCTTTCCATGTGATTGAGATTTTTTTTTTCTGGAGATTTTTTATTTTCCTTCTGAACTGCGTCTTTGTCTTATGTAGCCATGGTATTTTATTTTTTCTTTCCTGATGGCATTTGTGAGTGATATTGTTAAGAACTCTAATAAAACAACAACTAAAAATAAAGAAAAATTAAAATAAAAGCAATTTAAATACTTATGACAAGTAAAAAAGAGAAACCATAGAAATAAAGATAGAAAGCAAACAAAACAATTAAAAAGAAAACACCCACAAATAAATAAGAATTAAAAATATAGAAATTTAAAAAAATGAAAATTAAAAGAAAAAAGTAAGAAGAATAAAAGGAAAAAGTAATTTTGGTCTTGAGATATTTCTTTCAGCAGGTGTTGCTGTATTGCAACTTTTAGCTCTGTGAAGTCTGGGCTATTCTCCACTAAGATGTTGATGTGGCAATGATGTAGGCAGGGCTGCAGTCACGTTGGTAGGTGGGGGCTTTACAGCTTCAGCCTTATGGCTTCTGCTTTATCGCTTCAGCTTTCCAGCTTTACTGCTCTAGCAATGGCCCTCAGGCTTCTGGGCACAGCTTCCTATGTCTCAACAGACCTAGGAACCAGATGTGGTGTACCTCTGTTTTCCAGAGGAGAGAGTGGTTCTGGAGAGCTAGCTGTGGGGTTTGTCTCTGCCACTCTCAGTACTGCAAGGTGAGGGAGTCAGGATCTGGTAGGCTGTGGGGCTACACTTCAGCTTTCTGTCTCTACCAACTGCACATTGTAGGCAGAACACAGGAAAACTGGCTGTGACCCCACTCTCCGGCTACTTTGGAGTATCTCTCCCTTTGCCCCTTTTATCTCACTGCTTCTCCCAGCATAAGGAGACCCAGTTACTCCAAGTTTTTCTCTCTGTACCCCTCAGACAAAATCCAGAGAGCCCAAGCTTCCCTCCTCCCTGTAGTCCAGCAGAGGGGAAAAAAAAAACCCAGTCGCTCCATGTTTGTCTCCTCTCCTCTCCAAAGTCCACTGTAAGTGTGTTTAATCTTCTGCCCCCCTTTTTACCCTGTCCCACCTTTAGTCCATTCAGTACGTGGATCTTTCAGGTGTGCCTGTGATCCCTGCTGGGGTTCCTTTGCTGCATCATAGTTGTTCAATTTGTTGAAATTTCCAGGGGAGAGATTGGGAGTATCTCTCATGATGCCACTACTCTTACATCATCAGGTTATTATTTTTGTGTTTTGTGTTTTTTTGGGTATAATTCCAGAAGAGAAGTGGAACCACTGAATCATAAGGCAGTTTCATTTTAAATTTTTTGAGGCAACTCCATACTGTTTTCTATAGCAGTTGTACTAATCTGTATTCTTACAACAATACACGAGGTTTCCCTTTTCTCCATATCATCACCAACACTTGTTTGTTGATTTATAGATAGCCATTCTGACACATGTAAGGTGATATCACATTGTAGTTTGATATCACATTGTAGTTTTAATTTACATTTCTCTGATGATTAGTAACATTGAGCATCTTTTCATATGTCTATTGGCCATCTCTATGGCCTTTTTGGAAAAGTGTCCAGGTCCTTTGCCTATTTTTAAATTGGATTATTTTCTGATGTTGTGTATTATAAGTTCTTTATAAATTTGGATATTAACCCCTTATCAGATGTATCATTGGTGAATATGTTTTACCATTCAATGGGTTGTTTCCTTTACTATGCAAAAACTTTTTAGTTCAATGTAGTCACATTTGTTTATTTTTTATTTTGTTTCCCTTACCCAAGGTACTATAAAATATTGCTATGAGAAATGTTCAAGATTTTACTGCCTATGTTTTCTTCTAGGATTTTTATGGTTTTGATTCTCACATGTAAGACTGTAATCCATTTTGAGTGTATTCTTGTGTATTGTCTCATAAGGTGGTCTAGTTTTCTTTTCTTTCTTTTCTTTTTGCACTTATGTGTCTCATTTTCCCAACACTATCTATTGAATTGACTGTCTTTACTCTAGTGTATGTTTTTGCCTCCTTTTTCAAATATTAATTGACCATAAAGGCATGAGTTTATTTCTGGGCTCTATATTCTGTTGCATTGATCTACTATGACTGTATTACTGTCAGTTACTCCCTTTATGTCCATCAAAATTCGCTTTACATTTTTAGGTGCTCCTACATTGGGTGCATAAATGCTTGTAAGGGTTACATCCTCTTGTTGGGTTAATCCCTTAAACATTATGTAGTGTATTTCTTTGTCTCTTACTATAACCTTTGTTTTAGTCTATTTTGTCAGATATAGGTATTGCTACCCTAGCTTTTTTCATTTCCATTTGCATGAAATATCTTTTTCTGTCCCTTTACTTTTAGTCTATGTGCAACTTTTGTTCTGAGGTGGAGCTCTTGTAGACAGTATATATGTGGGTCTTGTTTTTTTAATCCATTCATCTACAATGTCTTTTATTGGAGCACTTAAGCCATTTATATTTTAAAATTTTTATTGATTGATTTGAGAGAGAAAGAGAGAGAGAGAGAGAGAGAGAGAGAGAGGGAATGAATGAGAGACAGACTCATTCCTTTTATTGTTCCACTTAGTTGTGCCTTCATTGGTTCTTTCCTGGATGTGTAGTGATTGGGAATTGAACCTGTAACCTTGGTGTTTCAAGTTAATGCTCCAGCCAACTGAGCTAAGTGTCCAGGAACTAAGCCATTTACATTTAAAGCAATTATTGATAAGTATTTTTTATTTATTGTGATTTTGTTTTTTTAAATATATTCCTCTGTTTTTTTCATCTTCTTTTCCTTTTTCTTAAACAAGACCATTTAACATTTCTTATAATGCTGGTTTGGTGATAATGAACTCCTTTAGCTTTTTCTCATCTGGGAAGCTCTTTATTACTCCTTAAATTTTAAAGGATAGCCTTGCTGAGTAAAGTAGTCTAGGTTGTAAGTCCTTGCTTTTTGTCACTTTAAATATTTCATGCCAATCTTTTCTGGCCTAAAATGTTTCTGATGAGAAATCAACTGACAGTCTTATGGGAGCTCTCTTGTCAGTAACTGTTTTTCTCTTGCTGCTTTTAAGATTCTTTCTTTATCTTTAAACTTTGCCATTTTAATTATGTGTTTTGGTGTCAGTCTCTTTGGGTTCACTTTGTTTGGGACTCTGTACTTCCTGGACTTGTGTTTCTTTTTCCTTCACCAGATTAGGGAAGTTTTCAGTCATTTCTTCAAATAAGTTCTTGATCCCTTTCTGTCTGTCTTTTCCTTTTGGTACCCCCATGATGAAGATGTTATTAAACTTCATGTTATCTCAAAGGTCCATTAAACTATCCTTATTTTTTTAAATATATTTTTCTTTTTGATGATCTGATTGAGTGCTTTCTGCTACTTTGTCTTCCAAATCACTGATTTGACCCTCTGTTTCATCCAATATACTGTTAATTTCTTCTATTATATTCTTCATTTTAGATATTGTATTCATTTCTGACTAGTTGTTTTTACTGAGGTTTTTTTTTCAGAGCCAGAGAGAGGGATAGATAGAGATAGATAGGGACAGACAGACAGGAACGAAGAGAGAGATGAGAAGCATTGTGACACTTTAGTTGCTCATTGATTGCTTTCTCATATGTGCTTTGACCATGGGGCTATAGCAGACCAAATAACCCCTTGCTTAAGTCAGTGACCTTGGGTCCAAGCTGATGAGCTTTGCTCAAACCAGATGAGCCCGTGCTTAAGCTGACGACCTCGGGGTCTTGAACCTGGGTCCTCCGCACCCCAGTCCAATGCTCTATACACTGCGCCACCACCTGGTCAGGCTTTTTTTCTGTTTTTTATGTTCTTTTTCATGCTGTTTCTCTTACTAAGTTCCTTGAGCATCCCAATAATCATTTTTTAAACTCTATAGCTGGTAAATTGCTTGCTTTCATTTTGTTTAGCCCTTTTTCTGGAGATTTTTTCCATTCTTTATTTTGGGGACTGTTTCTTTATTCCCTCATTTCAGCTGCCTCTTTGTGTTTTTCTGTTTCTTAGGTAAATCTACTGAGCCCCAGTCTTGGTAGTGTGGCCTTATATAGTAGGTTTTCTACAGTGCAGTCTCCTTGATCACCTGAGTTTGGTATTCCAGAATGTCCCTCATGTGGGTTATGTGAGCCCTCTTGTTTTACTTGCGTCTTGCTTGCTATTGGCCCATTTACACATGGGCTTGGCCCTCAGACTGGCTAACTATGAGGATCAACCCCTGTTGGAATATGCTGTGAAGACTTTCAGATTTAGGGTAAACAGAGGCAGCAAGGCACCCTAGGGTAAAAGCCTTGAGTGGATGAGAGTCTAGGGGCCTCCCTGACCCATACTAGAAACAGTGCATGCTGGAAACAGCAAAGCAGCAAGATAAAATTCAGCAACAAGAAATGTTTAGGCTCTCAAAACAGAGATTAGAAGTCAGCATGTTCCTTGTCCTTTACTTCCCCTAACCCCAAAAACTTCTTTTGTCTGCTGCCTTGAATTACTTGTACTGGCTAATAAATATCTGAGTAAGGCTGGGGATGGGTCTTCAGTCCTTTGGTCAGCTGACCGGGGCTGTTGCCTCCCCTCAACCCTTTGGAACATTTCATCTGGTCTCCAAATAGTTCATTGTCACTGTGACAAACCCCAACCACAGTTTACAAGCCGCTGTGCAGGTGCTGACCACAAGAAGCAGAATTTGCCTCAGTAAGGACCAGTGCCTACTGATATCCCTTTGGATATACCACTTGTGAAGCTCATTGGATCCTGCTCTGGTGTTGTCTGAAGCTGTCTACTAGATGTGTTGGTTCTAGGGCCTCTTGGAAGGGACTCTCATGCAGGCCAATGTCAGATGTGGCCTGTGAGTGGCTATGGGCAACATGTTTGGAGTTACAAAGTGACCCACAGTTTGCTGCTGCCTTTGCTGGTTCTGTGTGTGTATGGGAAGGACCAAGCTATGAACCAAGTCTGAATTTTACCAGCACCTGGCTGGGCTCAGGTCAGCTATAGTCCCCAAAGATTTGCCTTCATCTGCCTCCTTGTGCTAGCTGCCTGTTAAGCTTTGTCAGTGAAAGAGCCTGTGGTGGTACTCGAGTTGCATGAGGTAGTTGCTCAGTGAGTCACCAGGTAGGGGATAGTGGTGTTCACCCAACTGATACAGTTCAAACTTGGTGCCAGTGCTGGGTCTGAGCCCACCTTGCAAGTGTCCCAAGGTATACCAAGTCTAGCTGCCACCCACTGGGTGCTTACATACTGTTTGGTAGAGAATGATCTCAGTGAGTCCCCAAGGTGAGGCCAGCAGAGTTTATCAGGCCTAACAGATCAAAATTTGGCTGTGTGAAGGGAGGGCTCTACACTGGTCTGGTGTGCAAGGGAAAAATATTTTCTGTCCTATAGCTACACAACTCAGTCTGCCTCAGATTCTGCCCACAGCCCAATCTCAGCAGGGCATGGCCAAATCAAGCCAGTAGGATAGGACTAGGAGATCTCCCATGAGTGGGAAGGCACCAGCCAGGTTCATGGGAAAGTGAGGGGAATGGCTCCCAACCCAAAGCTAAACCACTCAGTTACTGACACTCCCCAAGTTTGCCCAGACCTCTACACCTGACCCAGGCAGCTGACTCCTGAGTAGAGCACAATCTCTACAAGATTGGGCAAAAGAGAATCCAAAGGGTAGGGCTATTGCATTCCCCCTAAGCTGATGGCATAAGGAGACAAGGAATCCACCAAGGAAAGATGGAGTTTGCAGTGTGAGAGAGTGATTCAGCACCGGGCTTCTGGCAACTTTTTCTTCAGCTCTCCACCCAGAGCCACAAACCCAGTCTCTCCTCGTGTAACTGTAGTCTACTTTGCCCTTCTTTAGTTGGAGCCCAAGATGTGTGGCTATGAATGATATTTTGTGCATTGGCCCTTTAAGAGGGCACCTATGTCTCTAGCAGTTTTCCTGGTGAACAGAATCCCTGCTTATTTTCACAGCCAGATGTTATATGGCATCTCTTCCTGGCCCTGGTGCTCCTGGCTGGGGAGCCCACTGTGAGGTTAAGACCCCACGCTTTTCAGGGGAAACCTTTGCAGCTGAGATATCCATCCAGGATCTCAGCTGCCACCCATGGGAATGGGGTCAGCCCTTTCGCCCTTCCTATCCATCTTGATTTGGCTTCTTCTGTAAATCATTGGTTATAAGACTTCTCTTCAGCTATTCTTTAGTTGGTTGTTAAGGTTCATTTCTCTATATTTTAGTTATAATTCCAGTTTGGTCCTGAGAGGAGGGAAGTATAGCTTCTACCTACTCTGCCACCATCTTGGATCTCTGTGGTCAAATAATTTTCTTGCATCTCTTCTGATAATGATATATTTTTTTCCTTTATTCTGCTAATGTGGTAAATTATATTGATTTCTTTTCAAATATTAAGCCAACCTTGTACCTCTGGAATGAATCCTCCTTGGTTGTTGTATATTATCCTTCTAAAATATTGCTGAATTTTATATATTGTTAATATCATAAAGACATCACACTCTGCTAATAGGTTTCATTCTTGAGAAGAGAGTTATTTCTAGTCTCTGAAAGTGCCCATCACTGTACCCATGATGCCCAGAAAGTGCATTCAAAGTATTTTAAGAATAAAATAATTTGTAAATAAACGAAAGAATGTATATTCTTTGTTTATCAATACCTTGATTCTCCCATGTGTTGTTGAAGGGTAGGCTTTGCTTAACAAAAAGTTCAGGCTTAAAGCGTTCCCCTTTGCATCAGTCAGAGTGCCTTGTACTGATGTGTGCCATTACAGCTGTCCATGGTATGTGTGGACATCACTATGGTGGCTCTGTTATCACCCATGAATGGAGAGGCTCATTCGTGAGCCTGTGCAATGATCAAAAAAGAGTTCTGTCTGGGATCCTAGTTTAGGCTTTGCTGCTACAGGGGATCTTTTAGCACTTCACTTTTCCTGCTTCTGTTTGCTCATCTATAAAATAATAAGGCTTGGTCTCTAAGAGCTCTCCTGAGTATAGGATTCCATATGTCTGGAGGTGGCACCTGCATTTCAGGAAGGGCAGGAATAAAAACCAGGTCTCTCCAGGTCAAACTGACTGTTTACTCCACTGATTGCTCTGCCTTCCTCTTTCTAATAATTACTGTTTCACACTATTTGAAGGCTTATATTAAAATCATTCAGCACAAGGAATGCATACTCTCCCTCTCTTCCATCACCAACTCCTACAAACTGACTTTATAAAGTTTTTTTTATACCCAGTCTCTATTAATGTGAGGATGGAAATCAAACTCTTTTCTTGGATTTATTGAAGTATGACTGAGAAATAAAATTGTAAGATAAAATGTTCTCAAATTCTTATGTACTGAGACATTCCTCCATCAATACCTAAGAGCCGTTCTGTATGTGTGATATGTTATGATTTTCTCATCCTCATTTACTCAGCTGGTCATAGTGCCTCTGCCCAACTGTGGCACAGCTTGTGCTAAGCTCATTGAATATTCTGCAAGTCAACCTTTGGAATTTCTCATTGAGTTTTTTGTTAAGGAAGGATTAAAAATATTAATTTTTAGTTGAGTGAGGAATATGCAAATATAGTCTCATTGTAAAATTTTCAAATATTGTAGATAATGCTTAAAGACTATAAACCACCATTTTCTTTCTTGGTCAGTTTTCAAGACATTAGCCATTCAGTGACTTTTCTTATGTATTTACATTTTTACATGTACCTAAAGAAATAAAAAATAGTAACATAAATGGCATCATGCAATGCACATTTTTCAGCGTAATCCCCCATTATATCATTTCAGTTTATCAATATTATAAATGACTTTGCAGTGAAGGTTCTTACAATGTTGTCTTGTACACAAGTACAAGGAAAAGTGGCAGGAAGAAGAGTTGCTGCATTGTGGATTATATATGTATTTAATTTTAATAGATAACATTATAGCAAAGCCATTAAGATCACGGGCCCTGGAACCAGACTTCTCAGGTTTGAATCCCTGCTCTGTTACTTATAGCTGTGTGATTTGGAGCTGGTTAACTACTCTGCAAAATGGGGATAAGTTCTCACAGAATTGTTATGAGAGTTAAACAAGATAATATATGTGAACCACTTAAAAACATACCCAACTGGTGTGTCTCCCACTACTCTTTAGTTCACTGGAGCCAAAGATCATGTTATACCCTTACTAATATGCTGTACTTGGCACATATTAAGGGTTCAGGAAATCCTTGTTGAACATGGTTAGTTTAACAACAAATGGCTCTTTTCCACATAGCCATAGTGGCTCCTTGCATAAGATACATGAGATGAGAAATGGAGTCAGAGTGGGAAACAAATGAGTGTTTATTAAGTACCTGCACTGGCCTATGTCCAGTATCATGCTGGGTATTCTACAGTCCTTTCCTATTGTAACTGCCTGGTGAGGTCTCAGTGTATAGATTAAATAATTGTGGCTCAGAGAAGTTAAGTAACTTGTCCAAGGCCATATAGCTATCATGTTTGAAAATTTAGTGTGGTCTGCTTTCTGACCCAATGAAGACTCTCCTAGGACAAACAGCAGAATGTCTTCAGTTCCTATAGGCACAGTCCCCACCAAGGAAGGTATACTTTTTCTGGAGATGTCATATTCCAACATCAAGAACTCTTAGAAAGCACTTTTTAAGAGCAGGCACTATCTTAAGATTTGTTTAATATTATTAAACTGATGAAAAGAATCCTGAATTTAGGGGGAAAAAACCCTAAAAAGTTTTAACGTATTTTAAATTTCAGAAAAGTGGAAATGAATTTTGTAGATTGCTGCAACAAAGTGATAGTCCCAATATTAAGGAGATGCCAGTCATGATAATTCCAAATTTTGTACACAATGGAATATAACATCTGTGTTCACCGTGAAAGGTAGATTTACAGCATCACATCAAGTACGGGGTACTCCTAGATCTCAATGCCTGCATTTAGTACTATTTATATGAGTTTGCTCTTGCTACAGTGATGCAAGTGGAACAAGTAATCACAGAAACTCAGTGGTACAGAAATGTGACTTAATTTAGTCCAGGTGTCTGTGGATTGACTGAAACCAGATGATTTAGCCTGGACTCCTTCACATTCGTTTTGGTTGGGACAGCTCTGTTTCATGAATTTCTCATCTATCTCCTGGGACCAGAGGGCTAGCCAGGATGCAGTCGGGCGATCATGGTGATAGCACGCATCCCAGAGAGCAAGAACCATCACCCAGGCCTTTTAAGGCTTGAGACCAGAACTAATCCACTTTACCTGCTGCATCATTCTATAGCCAATGAAAATCAGATGGACAAAACCCAAAGTCAAGTTGTGGAAGAAATAGACTCTATATCTTTAGGCGGAGGAACTTCAAAATCACTTGACAAAGGGCATGGAATCAGAGAGGGTGAAAAATTGGAACCAATGATGTAATTGACCACAAAGATTTAAGTCATAGAGTTCCCCTGAGGATATGCATTTGCTCCTCCTATCTTGGTTGGGCAGCTGAAACAGAGACAAACTGATGATATCTTGTTGGGTTTTTTTTTTTCCTTCTCTCTCCTTTTTTGGAATCACGGTTCTCATACACTAGTGAGGCTGTGATGGAATATGCCTGCTTCAATCCTCCCCCCCCCCCTATGGGCACATGGAGAGAAGAGTAATTTAAAATGAGCAGGCTGCTTTAGATTTTTCAGAACACCTGCATCTTATTTTAGAAGCAATTGACTCTCTCAGCCTGGTTTGTGCTTGGGCAATTTGGAGTGATTAAAAATTTTACATTTCTCAAGTGCTTCTGTGTTCAGACGAGCCAAACAGGGGTTGGGTGCAAATCCCCTTTGGTACTTTTTTTTTTTTTTGAGGCATTTTTAATTACTAATCACCTAATAAAGTAGCTAAGATATGAAGCTACCAGTTTCCCAGTTTAAATTCACAGCAGAACAAATTTAAATTTATTAAGCCTCCCTGGCAAACTCCAAATCATCGGCTTGGTATATTTTCCCTTTTCCTTTCTTATTTTGAACAAGATGTCCTCGCCCCTGTGTTTCTTACTGTTGCTCACATGGTCAGGCTTGAAGGAAGTCCGCTTAAACCTAATGCTCTCTTAAGTGAGAGTATCCTGGGATGGGACTAGTGGGATGAGATAAAGGAGGGAAAAAAGAAGGGGGGGAGTGAGATGAGGTAGAAGCCAGAAAACAAACTTAGCCTCTGCTTCAGATAACCTAGAGATGGTGACCACGATGCAGAGGAAACAAAAATGTTTGAATTTTTAAATAAAGCTGTCTTCCATGGAGGGTGGATTGTACTAAATATAAGCCCCACTTGTTGAACAGACCAATGAGTGTGGAAAGACAAAGGGTGGGTTCGGAAATGTAGCTAGGCCACAGGAGCCGAGCAGGAAGAACTGATCTGTGTGAAATAGTAATAGGGAACTCCCAAAGTAGCGTCCTTGGACCAGCCGCATGGGTAACACATTGGAGCTTGTTAGGAGTGTAGAATCGGGGGCCCACCTTAGACCTACTGGATCAGAATCTACATTGTAGCAAGATCCCCAGAAGATTCACACGAACCTGGAGGAGAACTGCCTTCAAACAGCCAGGATGGAAAGGGTTAAGACTAAAGACAGAGGGAGGAAAGGGAGGTGGGAAGGAGGTGGTGTGGACTGAGGAGTGGGAAGCTGCCGTGAAAACTCATCAGTGGTGGGTGGCCCAATGGACTTTGAAGAACAAAAGTGCCTAATGTTTAATTTTATTTCCTCGCTTTTCCGAAATATAAATCCCTTGTCTGTATCACCCCTACCCTTTGGAAAAGTTTGTCCTGTATATCATACTGGCTTGTGGAGCTGTCTGCTGTCTCTTTCTGCATGTGTGTGTGCATCCAGGGACTATCTGAGTTTTACATCTGACTCTGGGTGAGAAAGGATAGAGACAGCATGTGCAGCAAGGCAAAGTGATGCAGGGCCTGAACTCATCTATTGGAATTGGGAATTTGGGATAAGAGATGAGCCAGGAGATAGTAATACAATGAGAATGTTTTAGAATAGTGTGCTGCAAGAATTTTTAAAACATGGACTACCTGACTGTTTAGTCAGGGGCAACGACCTCTTTTGCCTTCGACTGTCAAATAAAAAAATGACAACAGCCAACACAACAGTTGTTCCATGTTAATGAATTGAAATTATACCTATTTTTTTTATCAGATTGGCAAAAAATATATAATTTTTTTGGTGTGCTGCAGAATTTTAGTAATTAGGTTATGTGTGCCATGAGATGAAAATGATTGAAAATTACTGTTTCAGAATATATTTTACAACAAAATGGTGGGATCTTGATAACATTATACAGAGTGAAATAAGTAAATCAGAAAAAAACAAGAACTGCATTATTCCATACGTAGGTGGGACATAAAAACGAGACTAAGAGACATGGACAAGAGTGTGGTGGTTATGGGGGGGGGAGAGGGAGAGGGGGAGGGGGAGGGGCACAAAGAAAACTAGATAGAAGGTGACAGAGGACAATCTGACTTTGAGTGATGGGTATGCAACATAATTGATCGACAAGATAACCTGGACATGTTTTCTTTGAACATATGTACCCTGATTTATTGATGTCACCCTAGTAAAATTAATAAAAAAAAAGTTTTAAAAAAGTATATATTAATATATTTTCCTCTTGTGACTTCCATATTCAGCCAGAAGAAGCCTTTGCCTCAAGGAATATTGGGATTATTAAAGCCACAAGCACTCAGAGTTGTGCAACTTGTGATTGTCTTGAAAATCATTAGTATGTTCTAAATTGTACAATCTCTCCTATACATTTCGAGAGACAAGCCTATCTGGCTCTGATCACAGAATTTTATTCTAGACTCTGGTGTAGAGGTGACCTAGACTATGAACCCAGGGAATGCCATATGACAAGAAGTGGACATGGAAGTCTTTAGCTGAGTGAGGAAGGAGAGAGTATAGGGTCTGAGTCTAAAGGCGGACCCTGTCCCCCCCCATCCCCAAGAATCCAGTTCCTCCATTCCATGGGCATTGGTTCAGAAGATCTGATATATAAGAAACCACAGATAGTTTGAGGGTGAAGCTGAAAGCAGAGAGGTCTTACACCTACTCTTGTTTCTAACTCTGGGCATACACGGCAGAGATGCCTCATGTCGACATATGGTGACCACAGCAGGGTTGAAAAGGCATTGTAGAATGCGCAGTGAGGACTTAATGGCATTTCCCCCCTAACACCTTCCATTCTGTTCTAATTAGCCTATGGATAATGAGAAAAAGGACCAGACTTCAGTATCTGTAAGACTGTAATGACATAGCGTGCTTTAGGGAGCATGCTTAGAGAACTTTCAATTTCTTTAATGGTTATTGGACAATTTCAATTGTCTGCTTTTACTTTTTTTTTTGTATTTTTCTGAAGTGAGAAGCAGGGGGAGGCAGTCAGACAGACTCCCGCATGCTCCTTATCAGGATCCACCCGGCATACCAACTAGGGAGAGATGCTCTGCCCATCTGGGGCATTGCTCCACTGCAACCAGAGCCATTCTAGCACCTGAGGTGGAGGCCACAGAGCCATCCTCAGCGCCCCGGCCAACTTTGCTCCAATGGAACCTTGGCTGTGGGAGGGGAGGAGAGAGATAGAGACAAAGGAGAGGGGGAAGGGTGGAGAAGCAGATGGGCGCTTCTCCTGTGTCCCCTGACTGGGAATCGAACTCGGGACTTTCACACACCGAGCTGATGCTTTACCGCTGAGCCAACCAGCCAGGGCTGCTTTTACTTTTGTCAGCTTTGGTACTTCATATTTTCTCACAAATAAATAGTCTATTTTATCAGATTTAACACATTCCTTTATAGTTTTTAAAGTCTACTACATATTTGTGGTGATAGAATTTCCCCCAATGTTTTATTGTGAAAAATTTTAAAGCACTTTGAAACGTTAAAAAGATTTTTACCATGAACACCCATATAACCTCCACCAGGATTGTACCCCTAACATTTTACTGCCTTTACGTTATCACATTTCTATCTACTAGCCCATCTTTATTTTTAATGAACTCCAAAGTAAATTGCAGGCATGGTAATGAAATTTTAAATTAAAAAAAATTTTTTTTGAGCAGCGTAGTAGTCATATATTATTGGTTGATGTATCCAAGGGTCATGGCAGGAAAGAGGTGACATGGCAAATGATGCAATTAGAGGACCAATCAGAAAGATGGACATGCTGCAGTGCCCAGGGACAGTGGGGCACCAATGCTACCCTGGGGGCTGGAAGGGCAAGAGAAGAAAAGGCTCACTAGAACTAGGGACGGAGCTGTGTGTGGGGGGCTGCCTGACAGAAGAAATGTAGGTCCTAAGCTGGAGGAATAAAGGCCAGCCCCACCCTCTTGTGTTTCTCCAGTCTCCTGCTGGCTCCCCATTGGTCAAACCCAACTGGAAGCCAGAGGGCCAGGTCAGCCTGGGGCAGAGAGCAGGGTGAAGGGTAAAGAGTGGAGCAGGAGGGCAGAATGGAAGCTCTTCAGCCCAATTTTGAGTTCTTTGTCTGGTAGCACTTGGACCATCGGAGTAGCATCCATTTTAAGCAGAACATAAAATGTTCAGCAATAACCTAGATTTTGAAAGTTGAGGAGTAGCTCAAATGGATATATACATGGTAGGTACCCAGGAAATGTCAATTAAATGAATATCAGAGTTCTGAAAAGCTTAATTTAAGGTGATTGAAGCCTGAAAAACCATCAACGCAGTAGCAGGAAGGCTTCTGGGTGGTAGAGGTAACCGAGAGAGAAGCAGAGAACAAGGAAACCATGTGGCTGATTGATGATACTGTAGGCTTTTGTTCCCAGAGGATCTCCTATCTCATTAGATAAAATAAATGGCAAGACCAAATGACTGTAGACTGCATGAAAGGGTACTCTCAGCTGTGCACATCTGGCCCACTGCTGACTCACTGAGCCTGGCCTGCTGGCTGCACAGCTGAGAATGTCTAATTGGAGGCACTAATGTCATTTCTCAAAAGAAGTGTTCATATCCTCATGGTTTCTTTTAGATTTGGAAACCAGAATGCATGAAACAAGAAATGTATGCAAGGCGTCATCTAGGCACCGTTGGGAATACAGGCAGGGCTGCCCACATGGAGCTTCTACTCAATACATGAGTTATAATGAGGCATGAATGAAATATTTCTTGCAAATATAATTGAGAGATGATTTTATCTTAAGGTGATGGTCATGTGTATCCATATTATAATTTCTGTTTCATCTTAATACTGTGGGTCTGGCCAAGGAGAGACAAATAGAGAAGTGCCCCCACTACAGAGTGTGATAGATGCTTCACATTTTTGCAGCTGCCCAGCTGCAACACCTCCTTCTGTATTTGGGAAATCTCCATCTTAGGACTTTAGGGAGAGGACACAAACCTCCTCCATCCCATGAAGCCTCAGGCTCTGTGAATTGGCCATGCGGGTGTCAGACTTTGACTCAAAAGTTGGTGATATGAGACACAAGGGACAAGGAGTTCTTTCTCTCTGGGGTGGTTGCCATAGGAGCAATATTTCTTTAGCAGAGTCAGTTGGAAAGGAAGGTGTTAGACATATTTCCTGGCTGTTTAGCCTTGAGGTTGGTTTTCAAGCTTTCCTAAAGACCCCATGAACCACTGCAAATCCTTTTAACAAAGTCCTTTCCTTTCCTTCCTTCTTCCCTCTCTACCTAACTCCCTCTACCTCCCTCCTTCCTTCCTTCCTTCTATCTACCTGCCTTTCTTTTACTCCCTTTTCACTCTTTCTCTCATTCTTTCCTTATAAGTAAGAGCTCACACTGATACATAAATCCATGCTGCAGATGTTACTACCACATACATGTGTGCAGACTGCGGACAGAGTTCCTAAAACAAACTTTTAAATGGCTAATAAATATATTGAAATGTTCTACTCTGTTAATAATCAAATAGGTATGAGTTAAAATAAGATACAGCTTTTCAAGTATCATAATTCCTTCGATTTTTAAAGATGATAATATTGTTTAGGGTGTGGGGGAGGGATGCTCTAAACCTCTTATGGTGGCCAGTGGAAATAGGATCTAATGAATATGTAAACCTTATGTATAGAGAAGGGGGCGTCTCACAGTATTATTTATAGTGGTGAAGATATGAAAACAGCTTACATGTACAACAATGGAAAATTATTACATGGATTATATTCATACAATTCAATAGTGTTCAGTCCTTAATAATGAGATTTTCAGGCAATATTTAATGACATAAATATTTAATAAATTGTGAATTAATGTTGTTTTAAAAATGGGATACTTAGCTGTAGGGTTGATATCCCATTTCTGTTAAAATTATGAAAAAGTATATATTATCATGCACAGAATTACCAGAAAATATTTCATTAAAATGTACATTCTGTTTATCTCTGGCTTATGAGCAAATGAGAGGTTTTAATTTTCTTCTTTATTCTTGTTGGTACATTCCAAGTAGCATTCGATAAGCAACTAAAATTATCTTTTTAAATCCATGGTCATGATTTTCTGTCTTACAGCTTGATTAATAGCCGATCTGCTGCAATTAACATCTATTTTCTCTCTCCCTTTGAAATTTTTGGTACCCACTTGAAATAGCAGTGGATTTGTTAAACAGTAGGGTCACTAAAGTGGATGAATGTCCATATTTCTGTGCTAGCTCTTAACACTAAATACACCTACCTGGACAAACCCTAGTCTGTGGAAATAGAGGGAAACCCTCTTGCATCTTAACACTTGTGCAGCAGTAGTCTTGAATTCCACCTCCTCAGCTGATCCACGATTCTTTTTCCAATTCTGCATTAAATCTGGAAATAACCAGATTTATTCTCTGCTTAGATAGGACCAGCAGTGCCTTCAATTATACTTTGTCGTATATGCCCAGGATTGTGGGAAAAATAAATCATTAAGCATACAAGTTTTGGCCCTGGCTGGATGGCTCAGTGGTAGAGCATCGGCCTGGCATGCAGGAGTCCCGGGTTCGATTTCCAGCCAGGGCACACAGGAGGAGCGCCCATCTGCTTCTCTACCCTTCCCCCTCTCCTTCCTCTCTGTCTCTCTCTTCCCCTCCCACAGCCAAGGCTCCAATGGAGAAAAGTTGGCCTGGGAGCTGAGGATGGCTCTATGGCCTCTGCCTCAGGCGCTAGAATGGCTCTGGTTGCAACAGAGCAACGCCCCAGATGGGCAGAGCATCGCCCCCTGGGGGGCATGCTGGGTGGATCCCTGTCGGGCGCATGCAGGAGTCTGTCTGACTGCCTCCCCGTTTCCAACTTCATAAAAATACAAAAAAAAAGTTTCTTGAGGTAGTGATAATAGTTAGGACTAACAATAAAATAGAAAATGGAATAGACTTTTATCAGACACAGGTGACACTGAGTTGAGTAGTGGTGGTGAACAAAACCAAACACGCATGAACAACAGGACCCAGGCCACAACCACAGGGAGAAGAAGGGACAGAAGACTTATGATACTTGTGTCTGGAAGTGTTATGGTAGCACATCACCTGTGAGGAGCCAGTGATGAGATGATATGTCTGAGAGAGAACACTACACCGAGTTAGTTAGATTATGAGAAGTATATTGCAGATTGTATTTTCTAAAGATAGCCACAACAATATCATCATTTCTCATTCTCTTTCTATCATAGGACTTTGACATCCCTCCTTTCAAGATATGGGATGTGGCTAGACTTGTGACTACAAGTCTATTCATTATATTATTATGAATATAATGCCATGTGACTTCTGAGACTAGATCATGGGAAAAAAGACAGCTAGCTCTGCCTGTTTGATTTGTTTTGTTTTGGGGGACATGCTCTTGAAACTCAGCTGTCATGTTGTGAAGAACTCACCGAACCTGTGAACATATTAAAATGGCTGCTTTACAGCACTATGTTTGGGATGTTTGTTACACAGCATAGTAACTGGAATAGGGAAGATATGAACATAAATGAATCAGAATCTGGGAATTTGGTGCAGAGACAAGGCTGGAACCCAAAGGCTAGAATAAGTTGCTGAGAGTATAAAGCAAGTCATCTAAAATAAAAAATGACACTTAGTTAGTAGTAACTCCATGTTGAAATATCACTAAAAGTGCAGAAGAAAATCTACAATACCTCCCAACATCAAGAAAGATGATCATAGCTCCAGAAAAGTTTTCACATACTTTAAGTTTCACAGAGCTGAATTAAGCATCTCAATAGGCAGCCTGCCATCCAAAGCCATTCACCAGTGTGAACTAAGTAAGGAAACACTTTCTCACTTCCTTACAAGGGTCTGAACCAAGATATGAGTCCATGTGGATATGAGTCCATGAAGCCACCAGTTTATTCTGTCCTCTCCATGCCTTCTATAAATGTTCCTAGTAAAATTCTAATCTGATTCATTACCTTTATCTGCCTCCTGAATAAGACTTACACCTGTCTTACTACATCTATTCTGAGAGGTTTTTTCCTGTCAATAAGCAAAGAATAGGGGTAAGGGGAAGCAGGCTATACTGGGGAAACTGGAGTGGTGCAAAGGGCTTTTAGAGAGAGAGTTCTGACAACAAAATGCAGTAACTGGAGGGTAAAAGAAGAACTCAGGTAGCTGGACAATGAAGAGAGAGGAGGCGGATATCTGTTCATTTATTGCATCAAGATTGTTGGAAGTCTGTGCTATCACAAAAGATAAGTATTGTGCTAGATGAAATAAGCCAGTCAGAGAGAGACAAGTACCATAAGGTTTCACTTCTATGTGAAATCTAAGGAACAAAATAAACTAACAAAGTAGAAACAGACTCATAGATACAAAGTACAGACTGACAGCTGTCAGAGGGGATGGGGGTTGGGAGCTGGGTGAAAAAGGTGATGTGATTAAACAAAGAAAAAACACAGGTACAGACAACTGTGTTGGGATTTTAGGAGGGAAAGGAGGTCAGAGATGTAGAAAAGGGTAAAGGTGGGGATAAATGCTGATGGCAAGAGACTTGACTTTGGACGGTGAACACACAATGCAATATACAGATAATGTGTTATAATATTGTATGCTTGAAATCGATAAAATTTTGTTATCCAATGTTACCCCAATAAATTCAATAAAAAAAGAGTATTGGAGGTCTAAGCATTAAGGAGAGAAGTTATCAGCTCATTTCAGAAGATCTGTGCTAAATGAATGCCTCTTGGATCCTGGAACTTATACTAGATGTTCTTGAAGAATATAGACATACTTACTAAGTGCCAAGGACTTCTAAGTGATTAACATAATTTAACCCATAATAACTCCATGAGTGAAATATGTTATTTTCCCCATTTTACATATAGGAAATAGGCACAGAAAGGTTAAGTACCTTGACCCCCAAATTGCACAGCTTGTAAAAATTAGAATTTAGGCAGTCTGGCTATAATCCATATGCTATTGACTTGCATGTTATCAGGCTTCAAGTACTTCATTTAATTCCAGTTATCTTTTCAGAACTGAAAATTGAATCAAGGCTACAAACCAAAAAAGTTTATCTCATTTCATAAAAAGTAATAATAATAAAGAAGGCTCAGTCTTCAACTCACTGTGGCCAAATTTTTTGTCAGAAAGGAAACATACTAAGCCTGTAAACACCCAGTAATTTTTTTTTATTTATTCATTTTATAGAAGAGAGACAGAGAGAGAGAGAGAGAGAGAGAGAGAGAGAGAGATGACCGGGCAAGTCCAGGGTTTTGAACCAGCGACCTCAGCATTCCAGGTGGATGCTTGATCCACTGCACCCAAAACCCAGTAATTTTTAAAATATCTTAAAGGGAACCAAAATCAAGCTAGTGTTCAATTGCTGCTACATTAAATGCCGGAGGAAAGGGAATAATATCTACAAAGTCTTTGGGCAACAAGGATATGGGCCAACAATCTCATGCCTAGTCAAGTTGCTTTCATCAATCATATGTTCATTCGTTCCTTCGCTCTTTAAATCAGCTTTCTTATTAAATACCTATTATGTTAAAGAAAGTACATGAAAATAGCAGAAAAATAATCCTTGGACATATTTTAACTTCCTTGGGCCCATATTCCACCTCTGTGCCTCTTGACTGTCTGGGTTGTTAAAGGTGCGCATATTTCTCATGAAGAAGTTAAGTAGATTAATGGAATGGTGTTGTCGTTAACTTTAGCTTTTGAAAGTTTTGATTACAGTTAAATGAGTGGGCAGTGTAACCTTTGGAAAGTAGACTCTGATGTCAAAGATCATCTGCTCTTTAGATCAATATCTTTTATGAGACTCTTTTAAGACTCAGTTTCTGGCCCTGGCTGGTTGGCTCAGTGGTAGAATGTTAGCCTGGCATGTGGATGTCCTGGGTTCAATTTCCAGTCAGGGAACACAGGAGAAAAGCCCACCTGCTTCTCCACCCCTCCCTTCTTGCTTCTCTTTCTCTCTCTTCCTCTCCTGCAGCCATGGCTCGATTAGAGTGAGTTGGCTCTGAGTACTGAGGATGGCTCCATGGCCTCTGCCTCAGATGCTAAGAAGAGCTCGGTTGCTGAACAACAGAGCAATGCCCCAGATGGGCAGAGCATTGCCCCCTAGTGGGCATGCCAGGAAGATCCCAGTCAGGTGCATGTGGGAATCTGTCTCTCTGCCTCTCTACCTCCCTGCTTCTCACTTCAGAAAAAAAAACAACTCAGTTTCCTCCTTGTGAAATGGAGTTAACATGTCATAAGGTTGTTGTGAAGACTAAGTGGGATGATATATTTAAATGACTGAATATGATATTAACTTTCAATATACATTAATGATGATAGTGGTGGTTATGATGATGTTATAGTTGTATATATATTATATAAAGTAAGGAGACAGTATTTTAAATCACTCTGCTAAAGCTTTTCATCAGGTCTTAAATCCAGTGAAAATACGTAAATGAAATCAAAGCATTGAAAGAGTCTATTTTTCTTTTCCTGTTAGGTGTTTCCCCAAACCATCTTTTTATCTGACCCAATACTAAGTGAAATGTAGTATAAAAGAACTAATAAAGAAAATGATTATTACTAAATAATGAAGGTATAAACTGGGAGTAACAGATGGGATAAAACTCCTAGTTCGAAGTAATTGCACTTTTCAAGAGTATTGACTTGTGTCGTGTACAGAATATGCTTTAGTGTCATGTGAAAGCCATTCTAAAGAACTTCAAAAGAGAAAGAGGAAGGTTGTGGCTGGATAAGATACAGCAAGGTTAAACATATAGGTTCTGCAGTTAAAAAATAAAAAATTGGGGAGAAAGTGATTATACTTTCCGTGTTCTGTCTCATTCCATACTCCCAAGGTTAAAATCAGACAACCAGCATGAATTGAGTGTCCACGTTATACCACATGTCATGAGGGATGCTGGTGGGGAAGAGGTATGAGATATGGACATCACAGCCTGGTTCCTGAGAGCTTGGACTCTGGAGTTGACAGCCTAGACTCAAATACCCATTCTGTTCTTGCGAAGATCTGTGATCTTCAATCCATTACCCTCCCTGAATCATCATTGACTTATCTGTTAAAAGGGGATGATAATAGTACCTAAAACAATAACCATTTTAAATATTTTATGAGATCATATCTATTAAAACTATTTCCCTGGTATATAGTAAACAGAAAGAAGATGTTAATTTTTTTACAGTATCAATTTCAAGACGCTCCATTTTGGTAAATATAATGGATTCAAAATAAATAATGAAAACATGGCATATATGGAATATACAGAGATGCCTGGGATCATTTATAGGGGGAAGAGTCACTTTTATCTGTCCAAGGAAGTCAAGGAAAATGTCCCAGAGACCTTAGAGAGTGAGCAGACTAAAGCACAGACTGGAGCCAAGGTAGGACATGGAAATGGCAGTGTGCGTGCAGAGGTGGTAACCAAAGATAAAGACATGGAAGAAAAACTTTCTTTGAATTAATTTTCTCTGAACATTATTCTATTTTTTCCCTACCATTCCCTTTCCCCATGCTTTCTACGTTTTTCCACTGCCCTATTCAAAGGACGTGTGTGTGTGTGTGTGTGTATGTGTGTATGTGTGTGGTGTAAGGCAATACTCAGACCTGCTTGTGGAAAGAGAATCCATGCTATTTGTAAAGGCTTCATGGCAAGAAGTCCCCTCATTCTCCCTTAACGATACAGGGTTAGGGAAATCAGGATTGACTGTCATATTGATGAGTCAGGGATAAGGGGGAAAGGACTTGACCATGTGCTAGACTCATATACCGAGTACTGTGTATACATTTAAACTTCACAGCAATCCTGCATGGGAGGTCTCATTATCCTCATTTTGCACAGGAGACAGCTGAGGCTCAGAGTCATCAAAAAGCTGGAACTAATGCAACATTTCAAACTACAGTTTAGAAATGGTCTGCTTATCCAAGTAACCTGCTGAATAGCAGGGGAGCGGATAACTTCTTTCATAAACATTGTCAATGCTCATTACTTCAGTTTTTTGTTTGTTTGTTTGTTTTTGTTTTATTTTTTTTGTGACAGAGATAGAGAGAGACAGATAGAGACAGACAGACAGGAAGGGAGAGAGATGAGAAGCATCAATTCTTTGTTGCAGCACCTTAGTTGTTCAGTGATTCCTTTCTCATATGTGCCTTAACCAGGGGGCTACAGCAGAGCGAGTGACCCCTTGCTCAAGCCAGTGACTTTGGGCTTAAGCTGGTGAGCCTTGCTCAAACCGGATGAGCCAGCGGTCAAGCTGGTGACCTCGGGGTTTCAACCTGTGTCCTCCGCATCCCAGTCCTATGCTCTATCCACTGCGCCACCGCCTGGTCAGGCACTACTTCAGTGTTTAAATGTGTTGATTAAAAAATGCTCACACAGTCCAGGTAAACACCCTTTTCTGTGTGCACCATATTACTTTGCCTCTCTGAGTGATGCAACCCTGTGGTGTGTAAATAAAAGCTGACAACTCCTATAATATGTATGGAGGAGGATGGAGTTTATAAAACAGAAGCATGCATAATTCAAACAACAAGCCCTGTCCCGCTCAGTTTCTGCATAAATAATTTGCAGATTCCTTGGATTCTGCTAGTAATTCTCCCCATGCCCTCCCCCCCCCCCGAAGTTTCTCAGAGTCCTACTGAACATGCTGTAGGAAGATGGGGGTGGTAGAAATAAGATTTCTTGTTCTCTAAATATAATTATTGTTATTTCACTTTTTCAATATGTTTTATGATTAATAGTATTAGATTTTACTTATTTTTACTACCAGGCAAATTGAGATGCAGAGATGGTTAAAGGCAGCCCAAGATACCATTGCATATTGGTGGAAGGGGTGATGTTACAACTAAAATCACCATGTAGGACTCAGCTCATTGAAAGTGTGCTTTGTTCTTACATGCTTTATTTACCCCATGGCAACTGTTGTGCATTGTCTCTGGTTCTTGCCACTGTAGAACACTTTTTAGATGTGTGTCTGGTAGAATCAAGTGTTTCCTATTACTTTATTATTATTATTATTATTATTATTATTATTATTATTATTTTAGTGAGAGAAGGAGAGGTAGAGAGACAGACTCCCACATGTGCCCTGACTGGTATCCACCCAGCAAGCCCACTAGGAGGCGATGCTCTACCCATCTGGTGCTATTGCTTTTTTGCTACCAAGGCCATTTTTAAGTGCCTAGGGAAAAGGCCATGGAGCCATCCTTAGTGCCCAAGGCCAACACACTCAAATCAATTGAACCATGGTTGTGGGAGGGGAAGAGAGAGATAGAAAGAGAGAAGGGGGAGGGGTGGAGAAACAGATGGTAGCTTCTCCATTGGGCCTTGACTGGGAATGAAACCAGGGACATCCATATGCTGGGCTGATGCTCTACCACTGAGCCAACTGATTTTTAACAATATGTAGATGGCTGAAATTTTTCAATGACCACTCAATTGTGAAAAGATACCATTTTATTTTTCCATGTGAGAACATGACTTGCTTTTGGGCCCTCATTTCTCCCTTGTGGTGATAAGAATGACCTTACCCTTGCCTGATAGAGATGACTTTATTATTTCTGTTACAATAGTTTTATCCTGGTTAATACTATCATCTTGGTATAAATAGTCAGTTGAGGGTTTAAATCTTCTAGGCAGTCCAAAACTCAGACTTTCTATCCAGGCAATTCTTTCCTCTCAAAGAGTCTCTTCTTATCTTCTTTCCAGTGAGGTGTCTGGGTTGAGAATTGTATATACATAGTTAGCTACATGGTATCAGAAGAAGGGTGTGTGGCTCTCATGTGGCCATCTGATTCCTAATGGGCACCTCTAAAGTAGATGTCTGTATCCATTGCACTGCGTGCCCTTGGAAATGAATCCACTTGGACATTGGTGGTCTCCAGCACCTGCTGATGTTCATGATCCCTGTTGACTTCCTTTCTCTGCCTTCTTCACCCAATCGTAGGTTTCTTTCAGCTAATGGGCCCTTTTGGCCCATTCCCTGAAAACACTTTTACAAACTACATATAGTTGCTGGGAAACCACAACATACTTTCTTACTCTTCCCTCCTTCAAAATGTTGTTCCACCATTTCTGTTCTATGGTGGACAAGGACACTCTAAGGAGGCCCCAAGCCCATCTTGTGTTTCATCTTTTCTACTCCTAAAGGGAAAGGCTGGGATCAGGCTTCAACTTGTGTTTCAACACTCATGCTTCTAACCCATTGTCCTCTCCCTCTTGTTCTCCATAAAGTTCTTCCATAAAAAAGGATCCGGGTGGTGCATCTCCATGTTCTTCTTTGCCTCGTGGAGTGAAAAGAAGGGTACTTTGTACTTCCTTGGGAGGGCACAGTCACTTCTTCATGGGAATCTGAACTAAGAATAGATTTCCTGTGCTGTCTTCTCCCCACCACAGACTGAGACACAAAGCCCCGATACTTCCCTGTGTAACACCACATAACAACTCCCCCTCTCACTGCAGTAGCTCAGTGGTTCCTTTTTAGCCATTCCAAGATCAGGGCCTTGAAGCTGCTACTCTTCTTTCAGGAACTAGAAGGACAGCATTTCAGCCCATTAAGAGGTAATGATGGGGTATGACCTGTGGTGGCACAGTGGATAGAGCGTCGACCTGGCATGCTGGGGTCACCAGTTTGAAACCCTGAGCTTGCCCCATCAAGGCCCATAAGAGAAGCAACAAGCAAGCAATGAACACCTAAGGTGAATCAACTATGAGTTGAAACTTCTAACTCCCCCCACTGCTTCTCTCTGTAAAATCAGTAAAAGCAAAACATTAAAAAAAATAAAAAAGAGGTGATGATGGGTTGGGGTGGACTCCGTTCAGAAACAGTGTGTGGATTTGGGCAGGAGGGAGACAGCAGGAAAAGTTGAAAAGAAACTAAGCCTCTCCTTATCAAGTTTCCCCAAGGAATAACACTTCTTGCAAAGTTTCTCCAAGGGAATAACATAGCAGACGGCCCATATCCAGGTAAATGGTCACACCTGAAGACACCCCCTCATGTCCCTGCGATAGTATAACTGTATCATTACTACTGGAAAAAAGTAAGTCTCAGTGCCATGCCTGCCAATGTCAGGTCATTAACAAACTAGAATTTGTGTTCTAGATGCCCTCTCTGGGTATGCAGGGTCCATTCAACTGGCATGATGCCTACAAAAGCTAAGTAGTAAACACTGTAAAGGACTTCTTAAAGGGCTTCCAAGGACTCAGGGTGGTGCTCGAATGTTCAAGAGACATATCATCTAAGGCTGACAACTGAAATGCTAACACAAATATTTGTATTGCTGCTTTGAAGGTCCTTTGATTAAAATTCTAGAATTAACCAGCTAGATATACCACACACTCAGCTGAGCAGAAATTTAAATCAAACTGTAGAATTAAAATCCTGTTGATAAATATTTTGGCTGGCTGTTTCCTGCTGAGGCCAGCATTTAGCCAATATATTTGTTAACTGAGCTGCGTTGCATTCTTTTGGATTCCAATTCACTGGTCTGTGTCTCTCTTTGGCTGCTGACAGGGCTCACTGCAGAGGAAATTGAAATAAAAACGAATAATGATCCAAACGACTAATGGAATAAAATTGGAAGCCAATTGAGAAAATTATGGAGGAGAAAATCAGCTGAACTGGGAGTGGAAGAGATAAGGCTGATTATGCTAACTCCTCCATAAAAATGTTTCTGCTCACCCTGCCAGATGTGGCTTCTCCATTACTATCTGTCATGGCACTCAGCAAGTTCTCTCTTGTCCTAGATGGATGCCTGTGTACAGGATTGTTTGCTCCTGATTATACAGTAAGGTTTGAGGTTAAGTCCACCTCTTCCATCTTGTATTGCTTGATATAGTGCCTCACACATGCTAGGTAATTAAACTGTAATATAATAGAGCTAAAGGGAACTCTAAAATGACATACACTAATTCCTTCTGTAGCAGGTGAGAGACCTGCAGACTGGGACGTTTTCATAATCTTCCTGGGGTTACTTGGTTAGTGGGCAATAAAGCAGCTAAATACCAGGTCTCCTCACTCTAAGGGTATAGTACTTTTCTAATTATAATATTGCATGTATACTTATGTTACATATAAGCCTGCTCCCATGGGTGACAAAAATATAAAGCACAAACCAAAAGTAATCCATAATCCCACCATTCAGAATAATTACTATTAATTCTATATGAAATATATGTATAAATATATAAATGTATAAAATAGACATTTAATATATTGATATTTAAAATATATAATATACATGTAAGAGTAAATAAATGTTTAACATTTTAATTAAATATATATTTAATAGTAAAATTACACAAAATATATATTTTTATATGTACAGGTATATATACCCTGACTTTTAAATTTATATTATATTGCAAGCATCTTCTTATGATATTATATTGATTACACAAATATGATCTTTAAAGACTACCTTAAAATTTTCATTGTGTAGATTTAGCACAATTTTTAACTCCTCTTCTACAATGTAGATTTAGAAGTTTTTCAAAATTTTCACAATTATAATGCAAATATTTAAAAAATCTTTCATGATTAAAATGTAAAGAAAAGGAGGTCATCTTTTCACATTATTTTTGCTCACACTTCCTCACAAAGATAATTTCTGAGGCCAAAGTAATTAACTATTTTAAGGCTTTTGATACATATTACAAGATAGTTTTCTAAAAAATTGGCAGCAATACATACTTCTGTTACTATTATTTGACTCTCTTGAATAAGGTATTGGATGAAAATTGTTTTTTTAAAAAGGCATTACTAGTGACGTCAGAGAAATGGTGCCGTGAGGAGTGCTCCCAATATCTCCCCTTGAAATTTCAACCAATTCAACAACTAAGGACAGAGAAAAAAATCTCAGGAGCACCTGAAATATACACACACCAGACAAAAGTATGATTGATTGGGCGGAAAGGTGGCTGAATATATAATCCACTCTGAAGGAAATAAGATGTAGAATGAGGTATTTCACTTTCCTCACTGATCTGAGGAAGGGGAGCTTTTGTCTGGAATCGAGTGAAGCAGAGGGTTGGAGGCAGGGGGAAGAAGCTGGGATAGGGTGGATGATCAAGCAGAAGGAAGAATACTTTAGCCCTGCCTGATATTGCAGACACAGGGTAAGCATGGGCGGCAGACTTCGACAAAGGTTACCAGTGCACAGTGCCCACAGGAGCCGGCGCCAGTGCCAGCAGTTTTGTGTGCTCCTGGCTCCGCAATCACAGGCAGTGTGAGAATGGCTCCACCTGGCACCACTGGCGAGGGCATGCACACTCGTGGGCTAGAGGGTTTAGCCCAAGATTATCAGTGATAGACATCTACATGGGCTGTTGCCAGCATCTTTGTGCAATCCCAGCTCCATGACCAGCACGGGAAGTGCACAAGGGCCAGGATCCCTAGGCCTGGGACTGCCTGGGTGGGGCACCTCTGCGGGGCGATACAGGCTTTAAAGAGCATTTCTGCATTCCTGGTTCTGACTGAGATCATAGGCGCTGTGTGCCTAAGTGGGTGGGTGCAGGCCTTTGTGCAGTGCTGCAGTCGTGGGGGCTGGGTGCTCACATGGCTTGCTGTGGACTACCAAACAGTGCACAAGCGAGAAGCCTGTGGAGATTAGACCCGTGAAGCGCTGAGGTGTACTAGACATGCCCAGGGGCACTTAAAAAGGCACCTGATCTGCAATTGGCTCCCAGCCCGCAGCATGCTGAGACATGCTAGACCTGTCCACCAGCCCTTAAACAGGCACTAGATCCGCAATCGGCTTCCAGCCCTGCCTGCTTTTGCTGGTGGCTCAGGGTGGCACAGCTTTACCCAGAACTGTGCTTTGAAAGGTACTGGAGGAAGGACCTGGCTGCTCTTAGAGCCTCTTGCTCTGCAAGCAGTGACTGGGGCGAACCTCACAGCTAAGTCCCCCAGGCTGCTAGCTCAGATGGGCGAGATGTGGTGAGAGGCACTGGGAAAACTGAAACTCCCATTATCAGAGCCTCCAAGCCCTAAAAAGCTCCGCCTACCAATGGGACTGAGACCCAGCCTACATCATTGCCACAGCAACACAGCAGCAAACCTCTGCTCAAGAGCCCCACAGAGGCAAAACCTGCAGTACAGTGCCACCTGCCAAAAAAAAGGAAGAAGCTACCTCTCAAAAAAAAAAAAAAAAAAAAAAAAAACAGAAAAAAATTACATTTTTTATAAATTTTTTTTCTTTTCCATTTTGGTCATTTTATCTTTTATCTTTTTATTCTTTCCTTTTCCTTTTGAACTTCATTATCCATAAATGTTACATTTTTGTTTTTTTATGAGGGTTTCATTTCAAAAACCTTTACTTTTTTTTCTCTTCTTTTTCTTTTTCTCTCATTCGATCACTTATCAACAAATTATTATATTTTAGATTTATATTTTTCTTCATGGCATTTTGCATATTTTTTACTTCATTTTTATCTCTTTTGTCATTTTTCCTCAGTTCTTGCTTCTTGTTCTCTGCAGTTTTTGTTCCACTTCTCATTATAGAATTTTCATTCTTTCACTATATCTTTTCAATTTTTTTATTTTTTTAATTATCTCTTATTAGTGAAATTAACAATAAAAAGACACAGAGTAGCAGAGTGGATCAAAAAAAAATCCAACTATATGCTGCCTTCAAGAAACACATCTAAACCACAAGAATAAAAACAAATCTAAAGTGAAAGGTTGAAAAACAATTCTCCAAGCAAATAACATCCAAAGAAAAGCAGGTGTAGCCATACTCATATCTAACAATGCTGACTACAAGACAGTAAAGGTAATCAGAGACAAAGATGGTTATTTCATAATGATAAAGGGGACACTGAATTAAGAAGACATAACACTTCTTAATATATATGCACCAAAACAAGGAGCACCAAAGTATATAAGACATCTACTAACTGATCTAAAAATAAAACCCGACAAAAATACAATCATAGTTGGAGACCTCAGTACATGGCTCTAGATCGTTCATCCAAACAGAAAATCAATAAAGAAATATTGGCATTAAATGAAACACTAGAACAATTGGATATGATAGACATCTATAGGACATTTCATCCCAAATGCCAGACTATACATTTTTCTCCAGTGTACATGGAACATTCTCAAGAATTAACCTTATGCTGGGCCACAAAACTAACATCAACAAATTCAGAAAGATTGAAATAATACTAAGCATATTCTCTGACCATAAAGCTTTGAAACTAGAATTTAACTGCAAAAAAGAAGTAAACAAACCACAAAAATGTAGAAATTAAACAACATACTTCTAAAAATGAATGGGTCAAGGCAGAAATAAAACCAGAGATTAAAAAATATATAAGAAAATGACAATACGACATATCAGAATCTTTGGGATGCAGCAAAAGCAGTAATAAGAGGGAAGTTCATATCACTACAGGCTTATACGAACAAATAAGAGAAATCCCAAGTAAACAACTTAACATCACATCCTAAGGAACTAGAAAAAGAAGAACACCAGCAACCCAAAGCCAGCAGAAGAAAGGAAATTAAAAATATTGAGCAGAAAAAAATAAAATAGAGAACAGAAAAACTATAGAAAAAATCAATAAAACAAGGAGCTGGTTCTCTGAAAACATTAACAAAATTGACAAACCCTTGGAAGACTCATTAAGGAAAAAAGAGAAGGCCTAATATAAACAAAATCCAAAATGAAAGAGAAGAAATCACGATAGATATCATAGATATACAAAGAAGTATTGTAGTATGAAAAACTATATGCCACCAAATTTAACAAATTAGAAGAAATGGATAAATTGCTAGAAAAATACAATTTTCCTAGACTAAGTCATGAAGAAATAGATAGCCTAAACAGACCTAAAAGCAGGGAAATAGAAAAAACTATCAAAAAACTCCCCCCCCAAAATAAAAGTCCAGGGCCAGTTGGCTATACTAGTGAATTATTTCAAACATTCAAAGATTTGGTTGGGGTTGGGTTGCATTTGCAGGGATTTGGAATGGTGATAGTGCCAACTTGGACTTGGTGAACATGTTAAGGACACTACTCTTTTATGGATTCTTGCTATATTGGCCAAGAGTTTGCTTAAAGGCTTTAATCACAGTAAAAAAAAAAATAGAAGACTGGATAAAGAAGATGTGGCACATATACACCATGGTATACCGTTCAGCCATAAGAAATGATGACATTGGATCATTTACAACAAAATGGTGGGATCTTGATAACATTATACAGAGTGAAATAAGTAAATCAGAAAAAAACAAGAACTGCAGGATTCCATACATTGGTGGGACATAAAAGCGAGACTAAGAGACATGGACAAGAGTGTGGTGGTTATGGGGGGCGGGGGGAGGGAAGGAGGGAGAGGGGGAGGGGAGGGGGAGGGGCACAAAGAAAACTAGATAGAAGGTGACGGAGGACAATCTGACTTTGGGTGATGGGTATGCAACATAATTAAATGACAAGATAACCTGGACATGTTTTCTTTGAATATATGTACCCTGATTTATTGATGTCACCCCATTAAAATTAATAAAAATTAAAAAAAACCCAAAGATTTGGTTCCTATTCTACTCAAAGTCTTCGAAAAAATTGAAGAAGAAGCAATACTCCCAAGCACATTTTATGAGGCCAACATAACCCTCATACCAAAACCTGGCAAGGACAACACACAAAAACAGAGAACTACAGACCAATATCTGTAATGAAATCAAATGCTAAAATCCTAAACAAAATACTAGCAAATTGAATACAACAACACATTAAAAAAATAATTCATCATGATCAAGTGGGATTCATCCTGAAATCACAGGATGGTTCAACATATGTAAAACAGTTAATGTAATACACCATATCAACAAAACAAAGAACAAAAACCATATGATTCTATCAATAGATGCAGAAAAGGCATTCAATAAAATACATCATTTTATGTTTAAAACACTCAACAAAATGGGTATAGAAGAAAAATGTCTCAACATAATAAAGGCCATTTGTGACAAATCATCAGCTAACATCATATTAAATGGCAAAAAACCTGAAAACTTTTCCTTGAAAATCAGGAACAAGACAAGGCTGCCCACTCTCTCCACTGTTATTCAACGTAGTGCTGGAAGTTTTAGCCAGAGCAATCAGACAAGAGAAAGAAATAAAAGGCATTCATATTGGGAAAGAAGAAGTAAAGGTTTCACTTTTTGTAGATAATATGATCCGGTACATTGAAAACCCAAAGACTCTACAAAAAGACTATTAGAAACAATAAACCAATACAGTAACGTCACAGGATACAAAATTAATATACAGAAGTCTATTGCTTTCCTATATGCCAACAATAAAACTTCAGAAAATGAATTAAAAAAAGTAATTCCCTTTATGGTTGCACAACAAAAAATAAAATACCTAGGAATAAATATAACAAATAATGTAAAGGACCTATATAATGAAAACAACAAAGCATTGTTAAGAGAAATCAAAAAAGATACAATCATTTCCATTTTGAAAAATATTTCTTGTTCTTGGATAAGAAGAATAAATATAGTTAAAATGACCATATTACCCAAAGCAATATACAAATTTAATGTAATTTCTATCAAAATTCCAATGTCATTTTTTTTAAAGAAATGGAACAAAAAATTAGCAGGTTTATATGGAACTATAAAAAACCCCAAATAGCCAAAGTAATTCTAAGGAAAAAGAACAAAGCTGGGGGCATTACAATACCTGACTTCAAATTATATTACAGAGCCACAATAATCAAAACAACATGGTATTGGCAGAAAAATAGACATTCAGCACAATGGAACAGAATAGAGAGCCCAGAAGTAAAACCACATATATATAGTCAAATCATCTTTGATAAAGGAGCCAAAAACACACAATGGAGGAAAGAAAGCCTCTTCAATAAATGATGTTGGGAAAACAGGAAAGCCACATGCAAAAGAATGACACTCAACTACAGTTTGTCTTCTTGTGCCAAAATTAATTCAAAATGGATCAAAGACCTAAATATATATAAGACCCAAAACAATAAACTACATAGAAGAAAACATAGGTACTGAACTCATGGACCTTGGCCATAAAGAGCACTTTATGAATTTGACTTCAAAGGCAAGGGAAGTGAAGGCAAAGATAAATGAATGGGACTACATTAGATTTAGAAGCTTTTACACAGCAAAAGATACTGACAACAAAACAAAAAGAGAGCCAACTAAGTGGGAGATGATAATTTCAAACAACAGCTCAAATAAGGGTCTAATATCCAAAATATACAAAGAACTCACAAAACTCAACAACAAACAAGCAAACCAATAAAAAAATGGGAAGAGGATATGAACAGACACTTCTCCCAAGAAGAAATACAAATGACCAATAGATTTATGAAAAGATGCTCATCTTCACTAGCTATTAGAGAAATGCAATCAAAACTGCAATGAGCTACCACCTCACACCTGTTAGATTAGCTATTATCAACAAGACAGGTAATAACAAGTGTTGGAGGATCTGTGGAGAAAAAGGAACCCTCATTCACTCTTGGTGAGAATGTAAAGTATAGTACAACCATAATGGAAGAAAGTATGGTGGTTCCTCAAAAAATTAAGAATAGAACTACCATATGACCCAGCAATCCCTCTATTGGGTATATATACTCCCAAAACTCAAAAAAGATTGATACATAAAGACACATGCAACCCAATGTTCATCGCAGCACTGTTCACGTGGCCAAGACGTGGAAACAACCAAAAATTCCTTCAATAGAAGATTGGCTAAAGATGATGATGTACATATATACTATGGAATACTACTCAGCCATAAGAAATGATGACATAGGATAATTTACGACAACATGGATGGACCTTGATAACATTATTCTGGGTGAAATAAGTAAATCAGAAAATAGTAAGAACTGTATGATTTCATATATAGGTGGGACACAAAATTGAGTCTCATGGACATGGATAAGAGTGCTGTGGTTACCAGCGGGAGGGGAAGAGAAGAGTAGGAGGCGGTTGGGGGAGGGGAGGGGCATAAAGAAAACCAAATAAAAGGTGACGAAAGACAATTTGACTTTGGGTGATGGGTATATAACATAATCAAATGTCAAAATAATCTGGAGTTGTTTTCCCTGAATTTATATACTCTAATTAATTGATGTCACCCTGTTAAAATTGTCTAAATAAAATTCTAAAAAGAAAAAAAGGCATTACTTTATTATCTAAAAACCAAAAATATAATATTGGTTGAGTAAGCTCAAATTTTGATATTTTAAATTACTATTATTATTACTGTAAAACATGCATATTTACTAAATATATATATACACATATGTGCATGTCTGTATACATTTGCATTTATATACATATGTATGCATATAAACATACACACAGTAACTTGAATATATAGAAGACATTGAAGTATATTTTCGTAGTAGTGTCCTGTCACTTGAGTTTATTTGATTCTGTGTTATAAAATGCTTATATTACTTTTTTTCTGAACAAAAATTTTGTTTTGGTTAAAGGCTTTAAGAAATACTTTAATGTTAACATAATTTTTATTATAATGTAATATAAATTCTTTTTTTTTTTTTTTTTGTATTTATCCGAAGCTGGAAATGGGGAGAGATAGTCAGACAGACTCCCGCATGCGCCCGACCGGGATCCACCCGGCACGCCCACCAGGGGCGACGCTCTGCCCACCAGGGGGCGATGCTCTGCCCCTCCAGGGCGTCACTCTGCCGCGACCAGAGCCACTCTAGCGCCTGGGGCAGAGGCCAAGGAGCCATCCCCAGCGCCTGGGCCATCTTTGCTCCAATGGAGCCTTGGCTGCAGGAGGGGAAGAGAGAGACAGAGAGGAAGGAGGGGGGCGGGGTGGAGAAGCAAATGGGCGCTTCTCCTATGTGCCCTGGCCGGGAATCGAACCCGGGTCCCCCGCACGCCAGGCCGACGCTCTACCGCTGAGCCAACCAGCCAGGGCCTGTAATATAAATTCTTAATGTTGTTTCTTTAATTTGCTATTGACTTTTCAAAATTTTAGAGTTACTTTTAAATATATCACCTACAGAAATAAGCTCGTTAAATGTCTTATGTACTGTTTACTTCTTACTGATTTCTGTGGGATAAATTTGTCATCAGTAATAGCTAAATTGTCTCCGTCTTATATTGAGATATCTTGGGTATTCTAATAATACTAGTGCTTCTAAGCAGTGATAACAGAACTATACTATTATCTTGTCATTTGTATTTTTCTAACATACATTGCATATGAAATCTTTAAAATACCCCTTTGCCTAGAGAGCTTCAATATGGATATCTGATCATTTCACCAAAATTTTAGAAGAAAAAATATTATGGTTTAAAATTATTTAAACATTTTTACTTTGAAATATTTATACACTAACACAGAAGTTGCAAAAATAGCACAGAGACCAGAGAAGTCATATCTGTGCGGAAAGTAGCCTGGAGCTGGGGCTGGGACGTGGAGTGACTGCAGATAAGCATGAAGTTTCTTTGGGGAGTGGTGGCAGTCCTCTAAAAATAGTGGTAATGCTTTTACAACTCTGCTAAGTTGACTAAAAACCATTCAATTCTATACTTAAAATGCATAAATTTATGGTGTGTATGTGTGTGTATATATATATATATTACTTCAAAAAGCTCTTAAATTTTGAATCAATTGTTATATACACCTGAAATGAATGTTATATGTCAATTACACCTCAATTAAAATATAGGATTATATTTATTTTTAAAAAATCTTTTAAAAAATATATAGAGTTGCCATGTACCCTTACAAGTTTCTCTCAAAGATAATACTATGTATAAATAACCTTAGTATAGTTATCAAGACCAGGAATTTGACAACTGTATAATGGTATTACCTAAATGACAGGTATTATTTGGGTTTTACCTTTTTTTTTTTTTTTTTTTTTTTTACAGAGACAGTGAGAGAAAGTCAGAGAGAGGGATAGATAGGGACAGAAAGACAGGAACGGAGAGAGATCAGAAGCATGAATCATTAGTTTTTCGTTGTGACACCTTAGTTGTTCATTGATTGCTTTCTCATATGTGCCTTGACCATGGGCCTGCAGCAGACTGAGTAACCCTTTGCTCGAGCCAGCGACCTTGGGTCCAAGCTGGTGAGCTTTTCTCAAACCAGATGAGCTCATGCTCAAGCTGGTGACCTTGAGGTCTCGAACCTGGGTCCTCTGCATCCCAGTCCAACGCTGTATCCACTGCGCCACCGCCTGATCAGGTTGGGTTATACCAATTTTTTTATGCACTATCCCCTTTATTATTTGGGGGGGGGAATGGAAGTGTATAGTTCTATTACTTTTTATTACACACATAGGTTTGTATAACCTCTGCCACAATTATAATATAGAGCTATTCCATCATCTCCCACAAACACTCCCTGGTGCTGTCACTTTATAGTTATGCCCTTTCCCATTTATAACGCCGGTGGCAACCACTAATCTGTCCTCCATTACTACAATTTTATCACTAGACAAATTTATATAAAGTGAAATCACACATTATGCAACCATATGAGATTGGCTTTTTTCCCCCCTCATGATAACACTTTTGAAAGCCATCCATGTTGTTGTAGCAATAGTGTATACCTTTTTAGTGCTGTGGAGTATTTCATGGTATGAATATTCAACAGTTGATCTATTTATTCATCTAGTATAGGACATGTGGGTTGTTTTCATTTTTAGGGTGTGAATATTTAAGTACAGGTGTTTGTGTAAACAGAAGTTTTCATTTCTCTACTCTAAATACTCAGGAGTACAATTGCTCAGTCATATGTGAAATATTGGTTTATAAGAAACTACCAGTTTCCCAGAATGGTGGCACCATTTTATACTTCCACAAGCAATGTACGAGGGGTCCAGTTACTCTGCTATATCATGAGCACCTGAGAATACCAGTACTTTGTTGTTTTAGCCATTCTGATAGGTCGGTAGCCATGCCCCATTGTGACTTTAATTTGCATATTCCTAATGATTAGGGATGTTGAACATCTTTTCATTTGCTTATTTTCCATCTGTATATCTTTGGTGAAGAGTGTATTCAAGTATTTTACCCATTTTTAAATTGGATTGCTGGACCTGGATGGTTGGCTCAGTGGTAGAGCATTGGCCTGGCATGCGGAAGTCCTGGGTTCAATTCCCGGCCAGGGCACACAGGAGAAGCTCCCATCTGCTTCTCCACCCCTCCCCCTCTCCTTCCTCTCTGTCTCTCTCTTCCCCTCCCACAGTCGAGGCTCCATTGGAGCAAAAGATGGCCCGGGCGCTGGGGATGGCTCCTTGGCCTCTGCCCCTGGCACTAGAGTGGCTCTGGTCACGACAGAGCGATGCCCCGGATGGGCAGAGCATTGCCCCCTGGTGGGCGTGCCGGGTGGATCCCGGTTGGGCGCATGCAGAAGTCTGTCTGACTGCCTCCCGGTTTCCAGCTTCAGAAAAAAAAAATACAAAAAAAAAAATTGGATTGCTTAGTTCCTTACTGTTGTGATTTGAGAATTCTTTATATATTTTGGATACAAGTGCTTTGTTGGACATATAATTTACAAATGTTTTCTCCCAGTCTGTAGATGGTCTTTTTGTTCTCTTAACAGTGCCTTTAGACTACCAAAAGTTTTTTTATTTTTTTTATTTTTCTGAAGTTGGAAACAGCTCCGGAGGCAGTCAGACTCCTACATGCGCCCGACCTGGATCCACCTGGCATGCCCACTAGGGGGCGATGCTCTGCCCATCTGGGGCATTGCTCTGTTGCCACCAGAACCATTCTAGCGCCTGAGGCAGAGGCCACAGAGCCATCCTCAGCGCCCGGGCCAACTTTGCTCCAATGGAGCCTTGGCTGCAGGAGGGGAAGAGAGGGACAGAGAGGAAGGAGAGGGGGAGGGGTGGAGAAGCAGATGGGCGCCTCTCCTGTGTCCCCTGGCCGGGAATCAAACCCCGGACTTCTGCACACCAGGCCGACGCTCTACCACTGAGTCAACCGGCCAGGGACAAAAGTTTTTGTTTTGATAAAGTCTTATCAACTCTATCTATTACAGATCATGTTTTGTTGTCATATCTAAGAACTTTTTGTCTAACCCCTGGTCCCAAATAGAACATTTTTATTTCTTCCTTTCTATTTCTTTTGCTTGTCCTATTGTACAAACTAGTGCATCCTTATGTTGGATAAGAGTGGTAAAATAAGTCATATCTTTTCTTTTTTATTGAATTTATTGGGGTGCCAATAGTTAATAAAATTATGTACGTTTTAGGTGCACAAGTCTATATTCTATATTACATCATCTGTATATCGTATTGTATGTTCACCACCCCAAGTCAAGTCTCCTTCCATCATCATTTATCCCCCTTTACCCTCTTCTACCCCCCCCACACACACTTCTCACCTTCCCCTCTGGTAATCACCATACTGTTGTCTGTGTCTATGAGTTTTGTTTTGTTTGACTTTGCTTTGTTTTTGCTTAATCCCTTCACCTTTTCATCCAGCCCTACAACTCCCCTCCCTTCTGACAGTGTCAGTCTGTTCTCTATTTACGAGTCTGTTTCTATTTTGTTAGTTCATTTTGTTCAAGATTCCACATATCAGTGAAATCATGTGGTACTTGTCTTCTCTGATGGACTTATTTCATTTAGCATAATGCTCTCCAGGTCCATCCATGCTGTCACAAAAGGTAAGATTTCCTTCTTCTTTATGGCTGAATAGTATTCATTGTATAAATGTACTACAGCTTTTGATCTTAGGGAGAAAGCATTCAATCTGTCTCATTAAATATGGTTTGAGTTATAGATTGTTTGCTAGATGTTTTTTTATCATACTGAAGAAGTTCCCTTCTATTTCCACTTTGCTGAGAGTTTTTAGCAAGAATAGGTATTACATTTTATCAAAGACCATTTTCTGCCTCAATAAAATCAAGTGAATTTTCTTTTTGGACTATACTTATGGTAGATCGTATTATTTCATTTTTCAGTGTTGAACCAACTTTCTGTCCTGGAATAAATCTCACTTGGTCATGATGTATTCCTTTTATGTATTTGCTAATATTTTGTTGAGAATTTTTCTATGATCCTGAGGGCTGTCTTTCAAATGCCAATTTCATTTTAAAACCTTTGAAGTGCTATTATTCCGATCTGTTCCACCTGTGCACCACCTAGAGGCCAACCTGAAGATTGGGTGCTTTTATATATATATTTGATATATATATATATTACTGTAATAGAGTTCTCAAAATATTTGCTGTATTCATTCTGGTTGGTTTCATGCACCGGCCACTTCAGAGTGAGCCTGGGACTTCATACATAGATTTAAAGGATCCCTTTCTCCACCTCCTCAGTGATCTTCTCCCTATTCTCTAGTTTGAGGGTAGAGGAAAGTGAAGAGAGGCTGGCTCTGTTCACATTTGCCTGATGAAGGGTGTGGAGAGTCCTATAGAGTTATGCTTCACTGTATCTGCAGCAGTCATGCCAGGGAGTGGGAGTGGGACCCCATCTTTTTATCTGTATTTTCCTGGTGCAGAAAGGAGTAAGTTGATAGGACTTCACTTCAAGACTCTTTGGTGGCTGCACCTATTGGAGAGAGGCAAAAAAAAAGGGGGGGGGGGACACTGCCTGAATGCCAGCTGTGCTGGTGAAGAGTGAGAAGGGTGCTACTTCTTTGGTGGAGTTAGTAGTGCACATAGGGTAATGGTCCACCATACAGGGCTTCTGTCTTCTCAGTCCTCTGGAAAGGAGGAGCAGATTTTTCCTAGGACTTTGTCTATTCTTGCATTGTACCCTTTGGTGGTTCTGAGTTGCAGGCAGCTCTGGCACTAGACCAAGATATATATGAGACAGAAACAAACCCTGGGGAGCTCCCTGTCAAATCTTCTTCTTCATTAGCCCAACCATCTTCTTGATTTCATCTTTCAAAGTATTCTAATATGCAGGTCCAGGGTTTTAGTGGTAACCAGCAGGAGAAATAGGGTGTCGTGTGTTTATTTCATCTTGTCTAGAATTAGTAGCTATCATTTTATTTTTATTACTAGTAAGATAAATCTTGTGGGGTTTTTTGATAGTTATTAATTTTTATTTTTTCTTCTTTGAATTCCTGCTTATGTCCTTTTGCCTATTTTAAATGGGATTTAAATATTTTAGTTATTATTTAATATGAACACTTTGTCTGTATTACTTGTTTAAAATAATTTTATTTGCTGTAAAATAATTTCTCTGTTTTTTTTAATTTTTATTATTTTTTTTTACAAACCTATAGTTGTTTTTCTATTGCAATTTCTTCTTTGTACAGTCTAACATCAGATAAACAATCATATTTTCTTCAGATTTATTTATTTATCACATTTAGATTATACTCTATCTGAATTTATGTTTGTTCTATGTTGAGAAATGATGTAACTTGGTTTTTCTCTTCCAAGTAGTTAATTGTCTCAGCATCTTTGTTTACTTAGTGATCCTTTTTTAGTAACATATAATTATTGAAAGAATAAGCCTGTTTTCCTTCAAAGAAGAATTTTTTTACCACCCACACCTTCAACTCTAATGAAACCTCTCTTGCGATCTAAATAAGAGCATAAAATCTAACTTCCCTCATGAAAAGTGACACAAAAAGAATTTCCCTCTCTTCACTTTTCTATCCCCCCATCAATCTACATCTAAAGAAATACACAAGTAAATGAGCCAGAGAAATCAGAAACATAATTTACAGGAGATAAGTCTGGTTGTCCCATAATTCTAATAAAAGGAGAAAATGCAGGAAGATAAAGGTTATTATAAAATCTGAAAAGGTAGTTTAAACCACAGGCTTTCACTGTAGTCTGAATTTTTCCCCTAGTTTTTGTCTTAAAAAATGTGAAACATATGAATATTTATTGTCATCTTATCTTGTCAAAATAGGGAAATAAAATTGATGTTTCATGAAGAAGCAATTATATCTTTCTTGAAATACCTGCAGTATTTCATATTATCCCGCTTAATTCTTTGAATTGTTCCAATAATGTTGATTGGCCATTTTACTAGCTCTATGAATTTAAACACATACCTTAGCCCCTAGTTGCACCTGCTTTTGTACAGATGGAGAAAATATATTTCAAATGCCCATCTCCTCTGGCTGGAATGGCTTATGGCTCTCACAGTGGGAGAAGGAACTATGGTGAAATGTGGGGTAAAAGAAAGTATTGAAAATGTTGGGTGTTCTTGATGAGTCTGTGGTGACCTTGGCAAATTTCCCCAGTTTTGATAAATTCATTCTTGAGCAAGTGAACCTAACCAACTTTCCTATCTTGATCCCCTTAACCAGCTTTCTTTGAGTACAGATGGCATTTTTTGCTGTGGAAACTTAGGGATCATCCTCATTCCCAAAGCAATACCAATTGACTTATTCATTTACTGCCACTCTCCATGGATAAGAATACCCATAACAAGTCCTCCTCCCACAAACTGTAATGATAGAGTGCTCCAGTTGTCAACTACAAAATATACACCATGAACCCATTAAATAGAAGTTTACTACTTTGACAGTGAGGACTCGAGGGTGACTTGAATGGGGAGGATTTTAGTCATTATATTAAAGGCCAAAAATCTTTTTTGACCCAGAAGGGAACTAACATATATATATATATATAGATATATAGATATCTATATATATATATATATTTTTTTTTTGTATTTTTCTGAAGCTGGAAACAGGGAGAGACAGTCAGACAGACTCCCGCATACGCCCGACCGGGATCCACCCGACACGCCCACCAGGGGCGACGCTCTGCCCACCAGGGGGCGATGCTCTACCCCTCCAGGGCATCGCTCTGCCGAGACCAGAGCCACTCTAGCGCCTGGGGCAGAAGCCAAGGAGCCATCCTCAGCGCCCGGGCCATCTTTGCTCCAATGGAGCCTTGGCTGCAGGAGGGGAAGAGAGAGACAGACAGGAAGGGGGGGTGGAGAAGCAAATGGGTGCTTCTCCTATGTGCCCTGGCCGGGAATCGAACCCAGGTCCCCCACATGCCAGGCCGACGCTCTACCGCTGAGCCAACCGGCCAGGGCCGGGAACTAACATTTTAAAGCATCTGCTTGGTGGTATCACATATTCTGTTATTTTGCTGTCACATTAGTCTGCACAGTAGGCACTATTTGCCCCATTTGGCAGAGGAGGGAAAATGAAACTGGGGGAGATAATGTCTCTAGCTCAAGATTGCAGAGGTAGTAAATGATGATGGTCAGCATTTAAATCCAGGTGTTGGACTCCAAAGTCCACATGAACCACCTGTGGCACTAGGGACAAAAGAAATGATTTTAGGGGAAATCTCAATGCAGTATTAAGTAATGCTGAATCACACAATGAGACAGTTTGCCCTTTTTGGTCTCTTTCTGTTCTTCTGATGATGTCAAAAAAATGTTTTGTATTGTTTTACATTTATATATATCTTATATATTTTATATATATGTTTAACATTTTATGTTCTCCATTTTTAACATAGAAGAGAAAGACCTCACACTCAAGCATAGGGCCAGCAATAGTATCTAGCTAGAATTTAATGTATTTTTTCTTCTCACTATATATATAAATTGATTTTTAAAGAGACAGAGGAAGGGGGGGTGAGAGAGAGAGAGAAACATCAGTTTGTAGTTCCACTTATTTATGCATTCATTGCTTGATTCTTATATGTGCCTGACTGGGAATCAAACCTGCAACCTTGGTATAACAGGTTAATACTTTAACCAACTAAGCTACCTGGCCAGGGCTCATTATATGTATTTTTAGTCATCTGTTCTATTTCTGGTAAGTGATGCTAATTTTCTATTTGTGGTAGTGATATGAAGCTTCAGCTATTTAGATGAATATACTTAAAATTTTAATATGTCAATTTAAAGAAATAATATCTAAATGTAAGCATTAGGAGTATATGAAAGAATAATATGTGGGAAGCACATTTTTTGTTGTAGATATCATGCTATAAATTCTTAGAGCAGTGTCAATGCTTGAACAATATGATGTATAATCCCTTCCCCTAGGGCCCACAACATTTCATCCCATCTGCCATGGACCAATGAATTTGAGAAATACCAGCGCCAGAACATGACAGCATTTTTCTTGCAGGGTAAAGAAAAACTTATTGTTCTCAATTTTGAGGAATTTCTAACAATGTTATAGACTAGATGAACTGCCTAGAAAAATCTGTAGATTTCTTTCCTTTAAAAGCCCTCCTTTACTTGCAGGTAAGCTAATTTTTATCTGCAGTTCTACACGGAATTTAAAATTTGAGCTACAACAATGACTCTAACAGTGTCCTTCAAATATTTTCTAAATTTTCTAAACCAAAGTTAATCCCAAGGGAGGCCTTCATTCTCAGAAGCATCTAATGCAAGGTTGTTTTACTTTGTCAAGAAATGTTTATAGAATACTTTCTATATGCTGAACATTGCATATTTGTGATGTATCAGTGAACAAAGTAGATGAGGATTTATGGAAGTCGCCTTTGTGGAGCTGGTTAGGGAGGAAAGACAGTAAGTAATATCTATATAGGAGATAAGTATATGTAGAGAAAAAAATTAAAAGTATATAGAAAAAAGGAAGTATGTAAAAAGGGTTGGGAAGGAAGATGTTGGGATTTGATTAGGGTGGTCTGAGCAGGATTCATTGTGGAGGTGATATTTGAGGCAAGACTTGAAGGTTGGGTAAGAGTAAAACAGAACCACCCTCACAGTTCTACAGGACAGAGGTATCCCTGAGGAACAAGAGTGGAGTGTGTGAAGAAGTGGAATTGTCAGAAGTGAAGTATTTATTCAAGGGGAAATAGAGCAACTACAACTTCTCTCGACTTTTTGAAAAGTCATGCTGTCAGCCGTTTGAGAATAACCTGTTAAGAACAGGAGGAAAGCAGGAGGAGCAGAAAGAAGGGTCTCTCAGTCCAGGGCAGAGGTGGGGAAAACTGGTCTGATTCTGGATATATGATATTTCGAAGGTAGATGAATTTCTTGTGGAATGGGTTATAGAGTGTGAAAGAACTTGTCAACAAAAGGGCAGCTTAGAATGAAGTACCTGGGAAGGAATCACAGTAGCACAGGCGTAAATTTGGAGACAGATATGGTCCTTGGACAGCCATATATTTTTTTTTTAAATAAATTTTTATTAATGGTAATGGGATGACATTAATAAATCAGGGTACATATATTCAAAGAAAACATGTCTAGGTTATTTTGTCATTAAATTATGTTGCATACCCCTCGCCCAAAGTCAGATTGTCCTTCGCCACCCTCTATCTAGTTCTCTGTGCCCCTCCCCCTCCCCCTAACTCTCCCCCTGTCCTCCCTCCCCCCACCCCTGGTAACCACCACACACTTGTCCATGTCTCTTAGTCTCATTTTTATGTTCCACCAATGTATGGAATCATGTAGTTCTTGTTTTTTTCTGATTTACTTATTTCACTCCTTATAATGTTATCAAGATCCCACCATTTTGCTGTAAATGATCTGATGTCATCATTTCTTATGGCTGAGTAGTATTCCATAGTGTATATGTGCCACATCTTCTATATCCAGTCTTCTATTGAAGGGCTTTTTGGTTGTTTCCATGTCTTGGCCACTGTGAACAGTGCTGCAATGAACATGGGGCTACATGTGTCTTCACGTATCAATGTTTCTGAGGTTTTGGGGTATATACCCAGTAGAGGGATTGCTGGGTCATAAGGTAGTTCTATTTGCAGTTTTTTGAGGAACCACCATACTTTCCTCCATAATGGTTGTACTACTTTACAGTCCCACCAACAGTGAATGAGGGTTCCTTTTTCTCCACAGCCTCTCCAACATTTGCTATTACCCGTCTTGTTGATAATAGCTAATCTAACAGGGGTGAGGTGGTATCTCATTGTAGTTTTGATTTGCATTTCCCTAATAACTAATGAAGCTGAGCATCTTTTCATATATCTGTTGGCCATTTGTATCTCTTCCTGGGAGAAGTGTCTATTCATGTCCTCTTCCCATTTTTTTATTGGATTGTTTGTTTGTTTGTTGTTGAGTTTTATGAGTTCTTTGTAAATTTTGGAAATTAGGCCCTTATCTGAGCTGTTGTTTGAAAATATCATTTCCCATTTAGTTGGCTGTCTGTTTATTTTTATATCAGTTTCTCTTGCTGAGCAAAAACTTCTTAGTCTGATGTAGTCCCATTCATTTATCTTTGCCTTCACTTCTCTTGCCATTGGAGTCAAGTTCATAAAATGTTCTTTAAAACCCAGGTCCATGAGTTTAGTACCTATGTCTTCTTCTATGTACTTTATTGTTTCAGGTCTTATATTTAGGTCTTTGATCCATTTTGAATTAATTTTAGTACACGGGGACAGGCTGTAGTCGAGTTTCATTCTTTTGCATGTGGCTTTCCAGTTTTCCCAACACCATTTGTTGAAGAGGCTTTCTTTTCTCCATTGTGTATTGTTGGCCCCTTTATCAAAGATTATTTGACCATATATATGTGGTTTTATTTCTGGGCTTTCTATTCTGTTCCATTGGTCTGAGTGTCTATTTTTCTGCCAATACCATGCTGTTTTGATTATTGTGGCCCTATAATATAGTTTAAAGTCAGGTATTGTAATGCCCCCAGCTTCATTCTTTTTCCTTAGGATTGTTTTGGCTATTCGGGGTTTTTTATAGTTCCATATAAATCTGATGATTTTTTGTTCCATTTCTTTAAAAAATGTCATAGGGATTTTGATGGGAATTGCATTAAATTTGTATATTGCTTTGGGTAATATGGTCATTTTAACTATATTTATTCTTCCTATCCAAGAACAAGGAATATTTTTCCATCTCATTGTATCTTTTTCGATTTCCCTTAACAATGCTTTGTAATTTTCATTATATAGGTCCTTTACATTCTTTGTTATGTTTATTCCTAGGTATTTTTTTTTTTTTTGTTGCAATCGTGAAGGGGATTATTTTTTTGAGTTCGTTTTCTAATATTTCATTGTTGGCATAGAGAAAGGCTATGGACTTCTGTATGTTAATTTTGTATCCTGCGACCTTACTGTATTGGCTTATTGTTTCTAGTAGTCTTTTTGTGGATTCTTTGGGGTTTTCGATGTATAGGATCATATCATCAGCAAAAAGTGATACCTTTACTTCTTCTTTTCCGATATGGATGCCTTTTATTTCTTTGTCTTGTCTGATTGCTCTGGCCAGAACTTCTAGCACCACGTTAAATAAGAGTGGAGAGAGTGGACAACCCTGTCTTGTTCCTGATTTAAGGTAGAAAGTCCTCAGTTTTATGCCGTTTAAAATGATGTTGGCTGATGGTTTATCATATATGGCCTTTATCATGTTGAGATATTTTCCTTCTATACCCATTTTGTTGAGAGTCTTAAACATAAAATTGTGTTGTATTTTATAAAAAGCCTTTTCTGCATCTATTGATAAGATCATGTGGTTTTTGTTCTTTGTTTTGTTGATATGGTGTATTACGTTAACCGTTTTGCGTATGTTGAACCATCCTTGAGATTCTGGGATGAATCCCACTTGATCATGATGTATTATTTTTTTAATATGTTGTTGTATTCGGTTTGCCAGTATTTTGTTTAGAATTTTAGCATCTGTATTCATTAGAGATATTGGTCTGTAGTTTTCTTTCTTTGTGCCATCCTTGCCAGGTTTTGGTATGAGGGTTATGTTGGCCTCATAAAATGTGTTTGGAAGTATTGCTTCTTCTTCAATTTTTTGGAATACTTTGAGTAGAATAGGAACCAAGTCTTCTTTGAATGTTTGATAGAATTCACTAGTATAACCGTCTGGGCCTGGACTTTTATTTTTGGGGAGGTTTTTAATAGTTTTTTCTATTTCCTCCCTGCTGATTGGTCTGTTTAGGCTTTCTGCTTCTTCGTGACTCAGTCTAGGAAGGTTGTATTGTTCTAGGAATTTATCCATTTCTTCTAGATTGTTGTATTTGGTGGCATATAATTTTTCATAGTATTCTACAATAATTCTTTGTATATCCATGATGTCTGTGGTGATCTCTCCTCTTTCATTTTGGATTTTATTTATTTGAGTCCTGTGCCTTTTTTCCTTGGTGAGTCTTGCCAAGGGTTTGTCAATTTTGTTGATCTTTTCAAAGAACCAGCTCCTTGTTTTATTGATTTTTTCTATAGTTTTTCTGTTCTCTATTTCATTTATTTCTGCTCTGATTTTTATTATCTCCTTTCTTCGGCTGGTTTTGGGTTGTCTTTGTTCTTCTTTTTCTAGTTCCTTAAGGTGTGAAGTTAAGTGGTTTACTTCGGCTCTCTCTTGTTTGTTCATATAGGCCTGAAGTGATATGAACTTTCCTCTTATTACTGCTTTTGCTGCATCCCAGAGATTCTGATATGTCGTATTTTCATTTTCATTTGTCTGTATATATCTTTTGATCTCTGCGCTTATTTCTTCTTTGACCCATTCATTTTTTAGAAGTATGTTGTTTAGTTTCCACATTTTTGTGGGTTTTTCCCCCTCTTTTTTGCAGTTGAATTCTAGTTTCACGGCTTTATGATCAGAAAATATGCTTGGTACAATTTCAATTTTTCTAAATTTGCTGATATTGTCTTTGTGGCCCAACATATGGTCAATTCTTGAGAATGTTCCATGTACACTAGAGAAAAATGTATACTCTGTCGCTTTGGGATGAAGTATCCTGTAGATGTCTATCATATCCAGGTGTTCTAGTATTTCGTTTAAGGCCACTATATCTTTATTGATTGTCTGTTTGGATGACCGATCTAGAGCCGTCAGCAGAGTATTGAGGTCTCCAAGTATGATTGTATTTTTGTTAGTTTTTGTTTTAAGGTCAATAAGTAGCGGACAGCCATATTTTAATGGCATCTTCTAAGCACCAAACATTTAGTTAATTCAAGAGATAAGATATAGAAAATACTTGGTTTTCTGCCTGTATGGCCAAGTAAACCTAAATGGTGACCACTACTTCTTGCTAGGATCTTTCATAGTGTTGACTTTTGGAGGGGTGTGTGTATGTGTATATGCATGTGCTTGTGTGTGTGTGCATGCATGTAGGATTTTGCCAATTTCTACCTCTAAAAACTATCACCTAGTGGCTTGATTGATATTCAACACTACATTCTGCTATAAACACTCCTGATGACAATGATGTGTATAAGTTATTTCAACAGCAGAGGACACATAAATCCAACCAGTTTGTCCCTATCCTCTTGTGAAGAGGTGTCACTCCTGATTTATTCTAGCTCAGTGTCTTTTAACATTTGTCAAGCAATGTTCTGCTGGGCTCTTTACTCCTTCATTTGTTGTTTTTAATAGTGCCGTCACAGTATCATTTCATAGGTTTGTGCAGTCAATGTTCTGAACATCTTTTCTTATATTTGCTGCCTCACAAGCTCCATCTTGGATTTGAATGTTAATTCCTGGCTCTTACAACTTTCACCTTGTGCTGATGAGGTTGAGTTGTGGATAAGAGGGAGTAACTAAACTGTATCAGTGAAATGGAAGTTCAGGTGGCTTCACAGAAGCACACATTGCATTTGACAAATATTTATTAACCCTCTGGCTATATGCCAGGCACTAGGACTATAATGATGAAAAGATACTGTCCCTATCTCAAGGTACAGTATTTCAGGTGAACGATGTAAAGCCCAGTCTAGAGCAATGATAAAGACACTTGCAAAAGTTCTTAAGCCTGACCAGGCAATGGCACAGTAGATAGAGTGTTGGACTGGGATGCGGAGGACTCAGGTTCAAGACCCTGAGGTCACCAGCTTGAGCATGGGCTCATCTGGTTTGAGCAAAGCTAACCAGCTTGGACTCAAGTCCCTGGCTTGAGCAAGAGGTTATTTGGTATGCTGAAGGCCCACAGTCAAGGCACATATGAGAAAGCAATCAATGAACAACTAAGGTGTTGCAACGAAAAACTGATAATTGATGCTTCTCATCTCTCTTTGTTCCTGTCTGTCTGTTCCTATCTATCCCTCTCTCTGACTCTCTCTCTGTCTCTGTAAAAAAAAAAGTTCTTAAGAAATAACACAATTTCTCATGAAACGTACTACTTATCAAACTTTGAAGTAAAAAGCATTCAAATGTGTGATCCAGATTACCAAGAGATTAATCAAAATAAGAGTTCAAGAATAAAACATATGAACTCAACAATTCCCTTTCTTCATATTTATCCGAGAAAAGAAATATATCCACACAAGGACTTATATAAGAATACTCATAGCATCTTTATTTATGAATCCCAAACTTGGAAACAATTACTTGGAAACAATCCAAATGAACAAATAAACAAATTATGGCATATTTATATAATGAAACAAACTACAAATTCATACAATAATGTGAAGAAATCTTGTGGACACTTTTTGACTAAAGGAAGCCAAATATAGTATAAAAAATACTTACTGCATGATTTCCTTTAAATGAACCAAAACTAAGCAAATCTAAGTAGGGTGATAGGAGTCAGTACATGGAGAAGCTCGCTTGAATTATGGAAATGTTCTATTTCTTGATTATGGTATTAATTACATCAGTACATACATTTGACAAAACTCATTGAACTGTATTTTTTTATTATTAATTATTAAGTGAAAGGAGAGGAGGCAGAGAGACAGACTCCTGCATGTGCCCCAACTGGGATGCACCCGGAAAGTCCTCTACCAGGGGATGCTTTGACCATTTGGGGCATTTCTCCATTGCTTGACAACCCAGCTATTTTCAGTGCCTGAGGCAGAGGCTCCACAAGCCATCCTCAGCCTCAGCACCAGGGGCCAACTCAAACCAATGACTGTAGGAGGTGAAGAGAGAGATAGAAGGGGGAGAGGGAGGGAGAGAGAAGCAGATGGCCACTTCTCCTGTATGCCCTGACCAGGAATCAAACCCAGGACATCTACACCCCATGCCAACACTCTACCACTGAGCCAACCAGCCAGGGCCTGAATGTATTCTTAAAATCTGTACCCTATATTGCTGGGAAATTGTATCTCAATAAGAAAGTACTAATGGGGGAGAATAAAATTTGAAGATCAAGCAATCAGAAAATTGCATCAGGCAAATCTAGGATCTGAGCAATACAATACCACTTACAATACAAGTTGAATTGACTTGTCCTAGGTTTATAGGGTTACTGATACCATATATATGACTAACTATATTGGGCTATTTTTAATTGTTGTTTCTACTTCATTGTCTCTCATTGAAATGTGAGCTCATTAGTTTCTAATTCATCTTGGTCGAGAGCATAGTGCATGTCACAAAGTATTTTCTTAAAAAATCTGCCGTGTCTTCAGCTTAAGAAAACCATACAAGGTACCAGTGATGGGAATCTAGTTCCTGTGAAGTTTGTTCTAAAACTACTGTACACTTAATTCCTACTTCATCTGCATCAGCTCCAGGTTTAATCCTTTTGTTTTATGTTATTAACTGCCCATCTGTTTCTATGACAAATCCAACTTGAAGAGCCAACATATTCCTACATTTCAGTACCAACTTAGTAGTCTTCCTTATGATATAATAAAATAAAACTACATATTAAAATGAAATACTCTAAAAAATGACAGTTATTATGGTACAAACATGAGAATTTGCTGTTTGACTCACTCTATTTTTCTTTTTTCTTTTTATTTTTTTTTGCATTTATGGCTATTTGTGTTTAAATCAAAAAATGTTTTATGTCTTGCTGTACTGCCAGTTTTGTTCTATTTGTCCAGTGCTACTGTTTTCTACCATTTCAAATGAAATTAGATTAGAGGCTGCTACTATAAATGAGCCCATGAGACAGGCACAGTGGCCATGGATTACTTTGTCTACTTGGTTTATTGTGTCTTGTTTCACCCTGGAGTATATGCACATTAAAGTCATGTGTATAGTGAAGCAGGTTTCCATTACTGGCAAAGCTAAGGAACTTTAGAAAAATAGATTACCTTTAGAAATGCAAAGTCTGATTTTTTCCTAGAACATATAGCAGATAATTTAATGTCTATAGTTGGGCACAGAAGCATTTGGGAACCTGGCTGACCAAGCTTGATGGTATTTTTTTTCCCCTAAAGTAGTCACCCTGAGACATTTTCCTTTCTTCTTCCAAATGCATCTCTCTGACACTAACTTTTTAGATGCATCTTTTTCTGAATCTCAGAAAAGAATTCTTCAAGATAATTCAAATTCTTCCTTTTTTTTTTTTTTTTTTTTTTTTTGCGGTAGAGACAGAGAAGGACAGATAGGAACAGACAGATAGGAAGGGAGAGAGACATGAGAAGCACAGATCTTCATTTCAGTACCTTAGTTTTCATTGATTGCTTTCTCAATGGAGCCTTGACCAGGGGGCTCCAGCAGAGCCAGTGACCCATTACAGTGACCTTGGGCTTCAAGCCAGCGACCTCTGGGCTCAAGCCAGTGACCATAGGGTCATGTCTATGATCCCACGCTCAAGCTGGCGACCTCACACTGAAGCCTGCATCTTTACAGTCAAGCTGGATGAGCCTGCACTCAAGCCAGCGACCTTGGGGTTTCAAACCTGGGTCCTCTGTGTCCCGGTCCGATACTATCCATTGCACTGCTGCCTGGTCAAGCCAAATTCTTCCTCTTTAAAGTGAAATATAACATGTTATTTCAAAGAATAGTGAATGTCAAGAATTAACTGTAAGAAAGAAAAACTCAGGCTGTTTATGGATTTTGGAAACTAACAAAAGGACACGCAGAAGTCCTGATGTGACGGAGTGTGCAGGACATCTGTATGTTTCCATTTGTCGGGTAGCAGTGGCTGCCAAGAGCTCAATGCATGGTCCTATTGAATGAAAACAATGTTTAGGATGAGGTTTAGAGAAGGCTGTTAGCTTCAAGAATCATGACAGAAATTTCTTCATTTCCTTTAGACTTCCTCAATTTGGAGAGTCCTAGTCCAGGGAGCTCACCTCACAGGAGAGCTGGAGAGCCCTGAGGACATATTGAATCCAAAACCTGGATGGGAATTTGTTTAGAGAAAGTCCTTTTTTTCCCCCCCAGAACTATCTTGCTTTTCCTTTTGATTCTGTCCCTTATGGTGAAAGAGAATGGATGAACAATAGCCTTCTTAAAGCTCTTCAGTGGGGAGGCACCTCAGGGCAGTAGAAGTCACTGAACAGAGTTGGAAGAATCGGGGTTAGTCCTGCATGCTCTTCGGTAAGTACGTCTTTGTCCCCTTAGCCCTTATCTATAAAAGAAACTTCTCTAAGTTTCCGTCCAGCTCCTTCTGACTTTCTGTGACTCTGACTTGAACCTTTCTCAGTTATGAAATTATCCTTAAACTCTCTCTTTTTCAATCCACCCAGCTGTTCTCATGTGGTATTGTTTGTATCCTTTAATCATTTGTGTTACTCTTAACCCAGAGATCCCCAGATTCTTTCACTCTCCTTAGACCAGTGAAGAGCCTAACATCTTCTATAGGCCAAACACTCTGCACACGTGCGTGCGCGCACACACACACACACACACACACACACTCTCTCTCTCTCTCTCTCTCTCATCCTCATCTGCAACCCTGTGAAACAGCCATTATTTCTTCCATTTGCAGGGGTAGAGGGGTGCAGATTTATAGGAATTAAGCAATTTACCCGGGATACAACTTGTGGTATTCAGTATTAGACTCCAGGGCCTATGATCTCCCCCTCTGTCTTGCTCCAACTCCCTAAAATACTCACTAATTTCATTTATTTATACAAATCCAGGACCTATATTGGCTATCTCCTTTGTACTTGGGATTTGGGATGTTTACAAAATATTAACTCAGGTTTCCATTAGGTATGAAAATAGTCCGACATAGATACCACCAAAACTTTTGTTATTATGGTTAAATCTCAAATTCTATTATCTTTCATTTAAAACTTAAAATATAAAAAATAAATAAATAAATAAATAAATAAATAAAATTTTAAAAATAAATAAATAAAATAAATAAAATAAAACTTAAAATATAAGAGTTCATATAAAGGTGAAATTAAAAATAAAGTTAAAAAAAAGTGGAGTGAAAGGAAAGTTTGAGTAGGGGAGAGGGCTGAAAGTCTGGTTCCGGAAAGGTTGAGGGGAGTTCCGGAGCCAGCCCTCTGTGGGGGAGCAGTGAGTCATGTGCACGTTCCAGGTCTCCTGCTGCCGCCAGTGCAGATGCAATTGTAGAGGTCTCTGCTTTTATTAGGAACTTCTCTAGGGTCCTTTAACTTTTTTGTTGTTGTTGTTACTTCTGGATTCACACAGTGTTCACCCAAGACCTTATCGGCACACTAAGAACAAATGGCCTGTGCCTTTGGGTCTGCCATTGAAGACTGAGCGATATTGAATGAGTTGACTGAGAGTCCACTGTGTGCCCTAGCCTCCATGGAGGTCAGGGATCTTGGTTGGGCTTCTATCTGGTGACCTGAGTGAAGGCCATCATCCTAGGGAAGGATTTTTATGACAACTCTCAACCCACATCTTCTCAGAGTGGATGTATTCTTGCCTACCTTGAACTTTGTGCTAATATCCAAATTACTAGAGTCAAGGCAAATCAGCATGTGACCCAGAAGCAGCTGTCACTGGTAGGAAAAGAATGACTTCTTGTGTATTTCTTCATTATCACTTTCTCCTTGAGTCAAAGCTCTGCCTTAAGAAATGACTACTCACAAAAGTTACTCTTTCTCATTTGTTGATCAGGCCTCAAAACAATGACCATGGTGTTGCTAAAATTGAGCTGCCATTTCAGAGGATAATTTTTGAGGATATACTGCAAGAATCACTTATATGGTTCCTATTTTTCACTATTAATTACACTTGGGTTAATTCATTACTGTGACACCAAAAGCTGCTAAGGAATCTTATGACAGAGCCCTTGTGGTTTCCTGAGGCTCTTAGGTCCCTCTGAGGGTCCTGCTTCTGCCTAGTTCAATGGCTTCATTTCTATTCTACTGATGGCAGATCAAGTGTCACATTTCATGACAGGAGATCTCATTTGAGTGATCCTGCCAAGACTTCAAGATTCAGTGCTCCTGTGAAGAATTCTCAGGAATATCAGGCCTGCCTTCCTGCTCCCCAATTTGTCCACTGCAGGTCCTAACCATCATTGCTCATCAAATCCTAAGTGCCCCTTAAACGAGAGGAAAGATACTTGGTCTTCTTCTCTAGTTTCTCTCTCTTCTCTGGTTCTGCTCCATAGGAAAAGGAAGCAGAAACATGAACTGGAAAAAGGTTTCCTTTAAAGGATCCTGTGCTTACTCTGCCTTCACTTACACTTCCTGGGTTTATTTCCTGTGAGAGAAGTTTACATAGGCTTACTTATTTAAGTATGTGTAAAACTGAGACCCAGAGACATTAAAAGACCTGGTCAGACCCCTGACTGGTAGTAACCTCAGCAGTTCTGCCCTCTTTCCTTCCATACTCAACTAAAAGATAAGCCAGGCATCACAGCATGTCACATTTTTGCAAAAGTTGATGACATCCAATAAAGATCCTTTGATGATAATAGATATATACTCAAGAGCCTTTAAGTAAGATGCCTTATAAGAGATGGGTAGTTCTATCTTAAATTTTGTGTTATGCATTTCTTCCTAAGTCACAGTTTCATCAAATCCCAATGTTATTGGATAACAAGAAAGATTATCAGAAAGTATGATCTGAATAACTAGGTTTTGAGTTCATAGAATCATAGAGTCACAGTGTTAGATGAGACCTTCTCAACCTCTCATTTGATAAATAAAGTACTAAAGGCCAGAGAATTTAAATGATTTATCTAACTAGTTAGCTGTGGAAGTCAGGTTTTCTGTCTTCTAGAGTAGTGTTTTTAATTCTTGGAGAGTTTAGTGTATTAAAGATTCTTAGTGTTAGATTCTGTCCTCTGGCCTCTGAATAAGGAAACATACTCTCATTCATTCATTCAACAGCAATTTGCTGTGTATCATCTCTGTGCTAGGGGACAAAAGACTCCAAAGAATCATGAAATAGTTCTGTATCCAGAACTCACTATCTAGTTACAAATTCCAATGTGCACACTGGTACCTCCAGTCTTTTTTCATTTAAATAAATGAAGAGAAGATGTATCTGGCTTGCTACACTTTCGATCACACTCAAAACAAAATACAGTTTTGCAGTATGCTCTTATTTAAACCCCTCAACGTGTGTTTATCTTTAAATATTTTGCATGTGACGGATGAAAGCAACTTGGCCTTCATGCCTAACCTTTAAGGAGGAAATGATGGCAGCATGATTTTATAACTCCAGTTGTTTTTGCATTCTGCAGAATGTTCCTCAGTGATGCTCTAAAGCTTGTTCTCCTTTATTTGCTTTCAGAAGGTATTTAATTGCTCTGTGCTCAGTGAAAATGAAAGTCTTTGCCCTGTCTATATTCAGAGCACATGGCACATTTTAATCTCAGCAGCTCATGATGGTAGTGCCTGTACTGATATGACAGTCTCCCAGAGGCTTATTTCTGAACAGTGGCACCATCAAACTTTTGGCTTGCAGACAGTGCCATAGAGGAAGGCTCAAGACTATGGATGTTGGGGTCAAATGTAGCCCTGCCAATACATGGTATGGGGTCTTTGACAAGTTACAAACATTTCCAAATGTCCACTCAGTGGAAATAGGCTAGCATCTTGCAGCATTGCTATGGAGGAAGCACAATGCTCGGCACCTAGAAGGTTTTCAGTATGTGTTAGTTCCCTTCTTCTTTTACCTGCATTATATATATATATATAAATGACCTGTGTTGTGTGAGTTGCCATTTATTTCTGCCTCCTTTCTGAGTAAAGGGGGAAATTACTTTTGGAGACCTAGTACTGGATTGAAACAAGTCAAAGTATGTGCAACAGGAATGTTTCCCAAATGATCTCTTAAGTAGATGGATTTTTCTGGGACTGTGGGAGTGAGGTGATGACCTGGATATATGTTACCTCTATGCAAGCAAAGTACCTGCTGACTCTGTAACATTGTGTTAGGAAGACATTTGGTTCCCTGTGCCAATAGAAAAGCTAGTTAACTCCCCAAGGCAGACAAGAAAGGACATCGACTTTGATGAACATTGACTTTGAACAGCGAACTCCTGGTCATATTCTCTCCACCTTACTAAATTAGTAAATTCTAAATTATGTGGGGATGTGGGAGTAGGATGAGTGTTTAAGGTAAAAGAAGTATAGATAGAATTTTTAACACTTGTTAATTTGTCATATTGGAAAGTGATCCATTGGGCTAAGGCTGAAGTTACCATTATTGGCCTATCCTGGTATAAGGATCAGAGCAACCAGCATAAGAAACACAGAAAATCCCTCTTAGACTTTTCTTGACAAAGGATCAAATTCCAAATCCTCTAGAGTACTCTGGTAGGACTTTTACAGAGGAATGACCAAGTACCTTTTGTTGTAGCCTGACTGGAGGTTTAAAATCTAAGTAGTTTACTTTAGAACCTGAAAAAGAAAGTTTTATTTCACATCATTTCCCAATTCATCAGATGAGTTCTATTTTGTTTTATAAATCCAATTTCTCTGAATTTAGAGAACTTATGAATTGATTGGCTTCCTCTACCCTGCTTATTAGGCATACTTGTAAAACAGTAGTTTCCCCAGATTATTGGAATATTTACCAAATCATTACTGGAATTACACTTTTTAATTACACTTCTATTAGTAGTGAGAGAAAAGGCAATTCTTTTTAGAGAACTAAGGGTTGGTTTTTCAAGTTTTCCTATTTTCCAAAGGAGTCTATCAAATATAATTGGGAAGCATAAGAATCCCTGGAGAGACCTAGGGAGCTGGGAAGCAGGATCCTGCAAGGATTTGGGGAGCATAAGACTAGAAAGAATAAATTGATTTGATTTGTGGATGTAAGGCTGAGTGTGCAACCTATAGTCATAAGTCTGGGAATTTGCATGTAGTGCATAGCTACATTGCCATTCAAAATGTACCCGTTTCCTTTGTGAAATGAAAGTTCCCTCAGTTTGTGTAGTCTCGGTGGAAGAAAAGTTTCATGTGCACTCATATACAATGGAAACCCATGGCATCATGCCCTCTCTGTATTCTCCCTGGTATAGCCCAGGGCGGTCAAACAGGTAAGTTTCTCTGCAGCCCTTTCATCCTGAGTGATGAAGGGTGGAAAGAGTCTTTGGGAGTCTTCCATCACACTGGCCACACTAGCAGAATGGACAGCATCTGTCCAATCTTCTTGTAATAAGGAGGTCCCTGATTTCCTAGTTTCTAATACCCCCACCCCAGGGCTGTGTAGTCCTGCCAGTTCCGAAGCCCAGTCCTCTAACCTTCCATTGATTTCCTAAATTCCCAACACTCTCCAACAAATGCTCTTTTTTTGTAAATTGGCCTACATTAGTCTCTACTACTTGCAACTATACAAATCTAGACTTTATGCTAAGTTTATTTCAAAGTACATTACACCCCATCAGTTAATACGCTGGATTAACAGTGGAGAATTCTCATACTGAAAGGGGCTCTTGGGGTCTTGTAATCCAACCACATTTTTTTCCCTGCATTTCTTGAGTCTGTAGGCTGGGGAGGAGACATGGGTTGATTGTACTTGAACATGTGGGGACATTGTGGAATAAAAGTTAAGTGAGTTGGTAAGATTCATGAGTCAGCTTTCTCAGCAAATGGGAAGAAAGGGAACACATCTCCCCTGAGATCCTTGTTGTTCAGTTGTTGATGGATTGAGTTGATGTTGGGCAGGCACAGCAATGGTGTGGCAAGAAGTGCCATTCAAAACCTAATATAATGTCCTTTCACTTTCAACTTCTTGTCAGAACTATTTCCTGTTATTCTCTGCACTTGTTGCTTCAACTGTACAACAGAGATGAACACTACCTCACAGAATCATTGAGAGGCTTAAATGAGATGAGCGTGGGTTTCAGAGCTCCAGAGTCCAGGATCTAACAAAGTACTAAAAGTTATCTTTCAGAACACAAATTGTTAGGGTGTTAATCATAATGGAAATTTTTTCTGGACACCAGAGTCTCTATTATCAAGAGCTGTTCATAAGGATTACATATGCAAAGGAAAAGCAAGCATTATTTGCATAGTGTGCATGAAATATGGAGATAGGCCATCCAGCCCCGCCCCCCTTTCAAAGGATTTGTTGCTCAGCTACTGAGAATGCTATCAGCACCATCGAGGATTAACTCAGCTATGGAGAGGCCCCTCACCCAAGGTCATGACCTTCCCTGAGTAGCACATATCTACTGACTCACTGATGGAGGTGGGATAAATGTCCTGGCCATTTCAGCCCATATTGATGCCAGACTTTCCATGAGGTCAGCCAAGTCTGTTGTTAGACCTTTATCACAGTGTAACATCCCCTTCTGCTCGACCCTGCTTTCTTTTCTTCCCTTCCCCAGATGTTGATCCCAAGGACATTCCCTAATACATTTCCTGAATGCTAAACTCAAAATCTGCTTCCAGGGAAGCTTGATCTGTATACCCTGTGTTGGGTGTTTTACTCTAAATTCTTTTAAGACCTTTATGAACTATTTATTATTGAGTCTATTGTAACAGATGAAGGAATAGAAGCTCAATGAAGTAAGCAATTTATCTAAGGAAACACATTATGTGATAAAGCTGGGATTCAAATATAGTTCATTTTGATTCCAAAGACTCTGCTTAGAGAAATTATTTAAGTATCTCTTCCTGGCCTGAAGGAACAATTTTCTCTTCCAGAGGAAGCAGCTGGGCTCAGTGCTCTGGTCAGGGTCAGAGCCATTGGGTCCACACAACTGTTGAGATTGGCTCAGATGAGATTCCCTTTTCTTCCCCTGTATTCATTAGCATCTTTCTTTACCCCCTAAGTTAATGGCTATTGTAGCCAGAAATAGCAAATGTCAGTTTTTACACATTTTCAAATTTTCAATTTAATCATTTAAAAATAGGCTCTGCAATTTTGTTTTCTCTCTATTGGCAACCATGGTTGCTATGGAGTTCAAGTCATAGATTGTGAGGTTTAACACTGAATTAATTACTACTTCTCACTCCCAGGGAACATCTAATTATACATATTCATGCCAAGCAGGATTTGGTTTTCTTAAGCAAAGTGATGTGTGTGTGTGTGTGTGTGTGTGTGTGTGTGTGTGTGTGTGTGTGTGTGTGTCCTTTTACTATACAAGGGGCATGGAAAAAGGGTCTTGGTTTGTGGTTCTCTAGAACAGTGGTTTTCAAACTTTTTACACTTGGGGACAAGTGAAAATTGCAGAATTATTTCAGGGACCATTAAGATCATTGGGTCTATAATCTTCATACAATATCAGGCTGGTTAACTCATGGACAGGCACAAAGTTTCTGGTGGACTGAGCTGCGGAAGGGTGATTGAAAAACACTGCCTTAAAAGACATCTTTTCCCACCTTTATTACAATTTCTCCTACTAGATCTGGCCTATACTGAGATCATATTTCAGTCTCATTTGGGTGTCCAAATGGCTTTTCCTACATGCTAATGGTGGCCTTTATCTTTTATTTCAACCATTATGATGAGGTAAAGCATGAAGATTTCCCCTCATTTCTTCCCTCAGTCCTGTTCTCTTGGCCATGTTTCATGGGATAGTGAAGTATTACTGGAAACAGCATGCATCATTGGGATTCAGATATACCTGAGTCTGAATCCTGATTTTGCTTCTTACTTGAATTGAGCAAATCATATCAGGCCTGAACCACAACTCCTTATTCAGTAATATGGGGGTGATTTAATCTACCCCATGGGGCTGCTGCAAAGGTTAAATTAGGTTTTAAAGCAACTTAGCACTGTGCTTCTCAAACTTTAATGTGCAGGATGGAGATCTTATTAAAATGCAGATTCTGATTCAGATAACATTAAGCATTGGTTCCGGTTCTGCATGTCTTTCTTTTCTTTAATTAAAAAATTATTTATTGATTTAGCAAGAGAGGAAAGGAGAGAGAGACAGAGAGACAGAGACAGGAACAGGGACATTAATCTCTTCCTGTATGTGCCCTTTCTGACCGGGGCTCAATCCCCCAACCTCTGCGCTTCAGGATGATGCTCTAACCAACAGAGCTATCCAGCCAGGGCAGTTCTGCATTTCATTTTTCTTTTTTTAAGGGAGAGGAGGGGAAATAATGAGATAGACTCCTTGCATGTGCCTGACCGGGATCTACTTAGCAACCCCTGTCTGGGCCAATGCTTGAACCGATGGAGCCACTGGCTGTGGGAGGGGAAGGAGGAGAGAAGGGGGAGAGGGAGGGGTGGAGAAGCAGATGGTCACTACTCCTATGTGCTCTGGCTAGGAATCGAACCTGGGACATCTGATGCTCTATCCACTGTGCCAACTGGTCAGGGATTTCGAACAGGCTCCTAGTCAACGCCTATGCTGCTGGTCCACACTTTGAGTACTAAGAACAGAAACTATGCTAGACATATAAAGTATGAGATCAATGTATTTGTAGCTAATAGTATGAACCCTTAATTAGTTATCCTTCAGCCTTTATACTGAACAGCACAAAATTCACACCCATTGGCCAGCTGGAGAAACTGAGGCATGGGCAAGCAAATCATGCAACGTTAGAAGGATGAATCCCCTGGGTGTCTCTGCTGCTTTTTGAGGCCTTACCCCTGTGAAGTTCCTATTTTTCTCTTGTGAGGGCTGCAGCAACTCCCACCGCTACAAGCAGGAGTTACCCGAGCATGTGTTTAGAAAGAACATAAGTCCTGTGGCATTTTTATAGACTCAACTAATAAAGCAGTTTTGTGTTTTACTGAAAAGAGACCAATTTTCTGACACTGACAGTAAGCAACGAGGAATTTACTCTTTTTGATGGACTCATCAGATGACTAAAAAAAAAAAAATTAAATATGGGTGTTCATTTGAAAATGGAGTTGTGGCTGAAAAGGCTCGGGAAACCTAAATAGTTGAATTTGTGCAAAACGACATGGTGCATTTTAATATTAAAATGCCGCCCCTTTGCTGAAAAGATACTGGGATTCTTACAAAACAGGAGCTGGCAACCTTTCACATGTGGGCGGGTGGTGGTTTTTATTTATACTCTTCATTTAGGGGAGGTGGTAAAATGCTTTTTCTTTGAGAAGGCCGAGAAAAGGCTTCCTGCATTCCTTCGTCAGTGGCTCAAGGGGGTACTTCTCTCTTTAACTTCTGCCATGAATATCAGCAACACAACTTCATGTCCCCTGGGCCACCTGGCTTCCTAGAACTTCAGTGTTCTCCTCGCCTGCCCTTTGGAATCATTCATCCCCTGCCGTCCTCTGCTGCTGCATCTTTTTGGATCTTGGACCAAGGTGCATCCCTGCCACCTTTTCCTTGGCTGATGGCCTCGGTGGCCCCAGCCTCTCCTTCCACACCACCATCCGACATGGTAGAATGACAGTAACAACCAAAGTCCTCCAGTGGCCACCTAGACCCGTCATGGTGTGATTCCTTTATAATCTCTCTGACCGGTCCTACCACTGGCTTCTCATTTACCATAGTTCAGGCACGTCAGCTTCCTTGGTGTTCCTGGGACACAGCAGGTACATTGCTCCATCAGGACAGTTGCTGTGGCTGTGTGCTTTGCCTGGGACTCTTTCTTTCCTAGTAGAATCCTGGTTAACTCTCTCTCTTCCTTCAAGTCTTACCTTCTCAATAAAGGCTTGTCCCAGACCGCTCCTTTAATACTACAAACTGCACATCCTGGCCTCCTCACACCCACATTCCTGACCCCCCACCCTCCATTTTCTTTTTTTCCCCCATAAAGTTTGTAACCTTCTGTTCCTATTCAGTGTTGGTTCCTGTAGAAACCACTCCCTACCCCCTCACCCCCTCCCGACATTTCTGATTTGAACCAAAAATTTCCTTTCCTCCCACATTAGGCAAAAGTAAGTTTTCAGAAACAGCAGAAATAGTTTTTCCTAAAGAAAAGTTAAAACTGTTTATGTATCTTGGTTTTGGTGGTGGCTAGGCAGGTGTATACATTTGTCAAAATTCATTAAACTGTACATGTTGAATGGGGAGGGTATACCTTAATGAAGCTGATTTTTAAAAAGAGGATATAACTGTTCATCCTGGGACATGGGGTGAGTATGAAGTAGGCTGATATTACAGGGTAGAGGCAGTAGTTGGCAGTTAGGGAGGTGTATGGCAGTATCCGCGGGCACCATCACAGCCGACTGGCCAACGCAGGTTCAGGTTTGATTCAGACTGATGGTAATGAAGCAACAGAGCTGAAAACTGGCAGTCCATTTTCCTTTATATTAGCTTGCACCCAGTGGGCGAGAAAACACACACAGTGGGAAATACTTCCCTTTCCATTCAGGGCTCCCAAAGCCACTGACTCATCCAAGTTTTCTTAGAATCAAAGGCTTCCACATCACCAGTAGTATTCACCTATGTTCTCCATCTCCTTCTCCTCCACGAACTGGCTTCTCCTTCCCCATTCCACCATTTTGACTGCCTCCCCCACGTGGCTTCCCTGCCCTGCTCCAGCACACGCTGCTCCTCCCTACAGAAGGTGGCCATTCTCCCCAGATGGCCTCCTAGCTCCACCCTTGAAAACCTTTTGGCTTGCAAAAGCCCTTCCCCAACACACATTAGCATAACCACGCCGATCCCAAGCAAGCAGGGCAACTAGCCCTATCACATGAGAACATCACCACGTGAGAGCAGCGGCCATCTTTAACAGTAAGGGTGAGAAAAAATAAGTTTATCTGCCTAACAGGAGGTAAATTTCTTCCTCAAAAATCTTGTGGACAAAGAAATCAGTAGAAATTTATATTATGCAAACCACTCCCTCTGGCTTTGAATGACTAGGGCAGAGTCCTCAGAGTTCACGTGGGCTTTGTTGTGGATGGCTCTTTTTCTTTGTCGAATGACTCTTACTTAGAAATCCAAAGATGCAAAATTTTCAGGTCAGTCTGATTTTTTTTTTTTTTTTCATTCTGAACTGAGCTGATTTCTCTTTTACTCCTCTTAAGGGGTGTAGATTCAAATTTTTTAACTCTGAAAACATGCTGTTTTCATAAAAAATTAAACCCAACAAGCAAATGCCCTCACCTTTTCTGTTGAAAAAACAAGTAAGTGCTGGAACTCTTCTTGTGTTAACACAGGAAGTGACTAATACGAAACCAGCGGGCAAACTCCCGAGATGTGCACACTCAGGTGTCTAAAGGTGCCCAGTTCCTCCACCCTTCAATTTTAAACTCTTCAAAATGATTATGTAAACGGAAGGCCTACATCTAAATTCTGCCACCTCTGAGACACCCACCATGACAGCATGGAAGGTAGCTGACCGTTAGTGTTAGTCCTGGACATATCAAAACCCATGGTTCTAAACTTTGAACAGTGTTGAAATGCTTATGGAAGCACCTTACATAACTGTAATTAGAGTGACTGTTAAGGCTTTTTTGGCCCCAGATGTACTCTAAATATTATGTATGGCTGGGTTCTGGAATCCTCCCCACGCTGGAATGGAGAGAGGGCTCATTGTGAAGTGCTGCTTGGTGTACTGAAACTTCTGTTGCTCTAAACTCTCAGAAATGTTATAAGAGGATGTACTGTACCTGCTTCTATCCTGCCCCCTCCAGCTGGAATCCGGCCAGCAATCACGAATCTCTAGCCTGAATACTGGAGGTCAGGTTTACCCCAGGTGCTCTTTGTCTCCATCCTGCCACATTTCCAGTCCTCGGCTAGTTCTTATCCATCAGATTTCTCTTCCCTATCATCTCAAGTAAAAAATATTCAGTAACGCTTCTGTCTCTGTCACCTTATTTATACTGTTAGGAGTTTGTCCAATTTCCAGATACCAGAGCCTATTTTCTCATATCTATCTAAGAACGTCTAGTGATACTTTCTGATTTCCATGCTAAATAATTCTCCCTTCAGATCCTTTACATCCTAGGGATATTTTTAGATTGCTACCATGTCCACCTCTACCACCCACTGTTGCTCCCTACGGTGTCTGCTCAGCCAAACTATACATATTTAATTCTTCTAATCTCTCTTTATCCACCAGCCCCACCAGTCTCTTAAAATTGTGTTGCTTGTCTTTAGACCTCCTGCTGCCTGTTGATGCCCTGTGACCCTGCAGACTGTCTGAGATGATATTTAAAGGCACGGCTCACATCACATCTCAGGGTCTCATGCCTCTGTTAAAAATAAACAGTTCAGGAAGAAGAATTCTGGTGGTAGTCATTAATGTTTGTCAAGCATTTTCAGTCCTCTAACTTCTGAGCACACAGTAGGATTGTATTTCTTGGGCTCTTATCATTGGTAGAGACTTATGATGAATCTGGCAGGTGAATTAGGAGTAATGACTCCCTCCCAGACTAGTGAAACACCTCTAGGATGCTGCTTTCTCTCTGGAACAGTGGCTGACAATGTTCAGGGTAGCAGCTGCTCTGTGAGTCCTTGAGTCATAGTAGAATGAGCTGAAAGCCCTCAACAAACTATGATGTTCGCATGACAGGAACAAAAAAAACATACCATTGTTGTTTTAATAAGCCACTATGATCAGAGAGCTATTTGTTTCTGTAGAATAACCTAACTTATCCCAACTGATTCAACTGTAACGAATACCCTTAGATGCACCCATGTTTAAAGGTGTCTATGGCATACCCAATGGCCTGTTACAATACACTTTTGACTATGTGAACACAGCAAATCTCTATTTGATACAGTACAGTATCAAGTCAATGCCTTCACCTATAACCTTACCATTTATCAGTCAGAAATCAGGCACAGAAGACATGGCACAACTGGAAACTCTTGCCAAACATCCAAGATACAAAAATATTAAGTATATCCCCCATATCTTCATCACAAGAACTTCAAAGCTGTGTCAGGTATAATTAAGCACATCTCATCTTGGATTTGGATACTGCAGTAGCAGCAGGAATAAACATATGTTCTGGGACTTTTCCTCCTAGAACCCCCTGCTTCTTAGCATGCAAATCACTCCCCTCTTCAACTGGCTTCTCTTTGATATTTCTATTTAAGAATGAAATTAATGATTTCTTTTTCTTGCCCCTGGAGAAATAGGTTAATGTGTTTCTTGTGGACTTACATGAAATGGAATATATTAGGTAGCCTATGAAATCATTTTTAAAAGATTTTGATTCATTTAATATCACCTTGGTTCACCACACTTTAAATGTATGTGTATATATATATAATATATACATATACATATATAAATTAAACAACATGAATAGATTTTGACTATTCTTGCTTGTGCTATTCTGTTAAAACTACTTTTATTTCTCTATTTTTTAAAATCTTTGTCAATATGGAAATATATTTTTCATGCTTGAATATTTGTGTTTCATATTTCACTTGCCATTATTTTATGAATTTTTATCTGTTTCTATATATAGTCTTCATAAACTTTTCTTCCATTGTATTGGAATAACTTTCATTAGTTTGAAATCCCATTGGGTTAAAATGATGTGAAAAACAGTCAAAGAGATGAATCAATGCAAAATTTTCTTAACTGTTCTTCAGTGGTTAAATGTATAAATTGTTTCCAGATATAAACCTCAGAATAAATCTGCTTTAAATATTTTTATGCATTTATTTGAAAATCTGTTTTCTTAGTATATAGTCCCAGATGTGGACTTACTAACTAAAATGTTTATTGTTTCCTTTACTGTTCTCTGGTGAACTCCTATGTATACTTTGAGATCCAACTCAAATGATCCCCTGCTTGGGAAGATATCCGGCATTTTCCCAGATCCTTCCTGCAACCCTGCATATTTTGAAGCACTAACTATTGTACAGATCTTGACATTTTTAGTCTACCAGTCCACTCTCACCAGGCTCTGAGCTCCTGTAAGGTGTATGTGTGTGTGGGGGGGTGTGTGTCTTATTTTTCTGGGCCTCACCAGTATTGTTAACAGATCTTGGGAACACATAAGTGCTCAGTATGTGTTTATGGAATGGAGTGAATAAAGGTTAGGTGTACTCCCAGGCATACAATATTGCCATGTCATGTTTGACATTTATCCCTAGGGCACTTGGTATCAATGCAGAGCTGAGAGGTTCAGATTTCTTTGGACTAATTGAGAAAACAGCAGACTTGGGTATATGTTTTTGTCCCTGAGCCTGGCTTGCTTCCTTGACTGGAACTTCACCTGGTTCTATGTTATACCACACTAAACATTCTTCTTTGACCTTTTCCCTGTCCCGAGCATAGTTTTGTATCTCCCCACCCCTCTCCAACCTAAGTCTCTTTGCTTTACCTTCATCTTAATGTCTCTAACTTTATTGATTTTTTTTAAAATTAGAGTTGTACTTTCCAGATATTGTGGAGTTTTGTCCCCCAGTTTGGACAGCTTAATTTCCATCTTCTTGATTCCCTTTTGGGGACCCATAAATAATGCATCCTAATTATAGCCCTGAATGATTTAGATCATTGGTTAGGGCAAAGGTATACAACTGTCTAATTTTTTCTTTACAGACCTGAGCACACCCTGGCAGGGAGTACATTGGAATTCCGAGCAAGGCACTATTGATTTCAAGGCCCTCCCTCATGGACAGGTCACCCTCCCATACTTGAATATCAAGCAATATCTTTAAGCACTTCCTTTCCAAAAAACCGTGTTCCTGCCTCTGCTGATTGTTAGCTGTGTGACCTTGAGCAACATGCTTTATCCCTTTGAGACTCAAGTTTCCTGATCAGGATACTTGTAGTTATCACATAAAGATGAGGGGGTTGAATGAGATGATGCATTTAATAATTCAACCCCTTAGCACAGTGCTTTATACAACATTAGCTCTTCATAAATATGGGTTTTCTTTCTTTTGGGGGACTATATTCAGCTTGGTTCACTATTCTAATTGTTAATTTAAGAAAATCTTCATAATTTCCCCTCCCTCTGGGACACGCAGTAGACTAAGAACTTTTATATGCGGGATAATGTGCATAACACTCTCAGAGAAGAATTAGAGGCAAGTCTAGGACAGTAGGAGAACACAGAGGGGTGGACTCTCGTGAAAGATAGCTTTGAAATCACAGTAGAGGGCCTGACCTGTGGTGGCGCAGTGGATAAAGCATTGACCTGGAATGCTGAGGTCGCCAGTTCAAAACCCTGGGCTTGCCTGGTCAAGGCACATATGGGAGTTGATGCTTCCTGCTCCTCCCCTCTTCTCTCTCTCTCTCTCTCTCTCTCTCTCCTCTCTAAAATGAATAAATGAAGTCTTAAAAAAAAGCACAGTAGAAACTTAGGTTTGTACCAGGTGACCATCCCGCTGGAGGTGAAGCCATTTCCCAAATTGTCTTTCTGTCATTTCTCTTTCCATGTTCCATCGTCCTAACCCAACATATTTAGGTTATTTCTAGGTATTAACATTTTTATAGATTTCTGTCTCTTCTGCCTCATTCTTCTTCTCCTTGTCTTATGTTCTTCTCTTCTTCCTCCTCTACCCCCTTCTACTCTTCCTCCACCTCCTTTGAATTTTTCTATGTGTGTATCTCACAAGAACTTTGGCCAATGCTGGGATGTAATCTTTTATCCTGTTATTTAGACCAACATAAGACAATCATTTGATGACCCTTAAGAAACAGTGCCTTGTTATAGTTCACTTGAAGTTCTTGATTCCCTTTTTGTGCTGTATGTGCAAATTTCTATGATAACCTGTCAGATAATTATGACCTGTGCACACTTTTTCCAAGTGATGATTGTTTGTCTACATTTGGTTTTCTGTTAGTACATACTCCATTGGTTTCTTATTAAGCTTAGTGAGTTTTATGTCAACCTTACCAGATTTTCATTGCCAATAGTGGTCTGATACCTCACATTCCATTCTCTCACTTTTTTCCTAGGCATCCACTGAAATTTTGTGGATGAGGGGAGAGGGAAGAGCGCTCTTGTAACAAATTACCCAAACTTAGCATCTTGAAACAACACAAATGTATGGTCTTACATTCTGTATGTTACAAGGCTGACATGGGTCTCACTGACTAAAATCAAGGTGTTAGCAAAATCATACATTTGGGGGGAGCACATTTCCTCCTGGAAAAAATTACTATTACTACAGTGCTTAGTTCTCCTTTTATAAAATTACTTACAACAAATTCTTCTGAAAGGACTGGGCAAAGAAGTTTATTCTCTTTTATTTCATAATAGAAACTGACAAATTATCTTCCTTCTTCTTCCACATGTTAGAAACCTCAATGCTAAGTTTATTAGCTAGATTTCCTAACAGAAGAGTTTATTACTTAGTTTACTTAGCCCTAATATGTATATGCATATGTGTGATGTTACATATGTATGATATATATGTATTCTTTTTATGCATTTGACTTGATAATAAGATAGTTTCACTGAGATTTCAAAAGACCAAAAGCTTTGAGGAATGAATAGAGGTGACTGATATAATCTGAAATCAAAGTGGTCACTTCAGATCACAACAATGAAATGAAACCAACACAATGAGATTGATTAGCAATGAACCTAAAGACCCACCTTTATGTTCTAGGAGTCAAATGCAAGGATACAGGAAATAGAAGACCCGACTCAATGGAAATTTAATGTATGGGTTTGTCAGCTGTAAGATCAGTAAAAAGTCAAGAGCATGATGTAAAGGGGGGGGAAATATACATGTCTATATACAGGATCCCTTGGGTTACGACACAATTCTGTTCCTACGACAGTGACATAACCTGAATTCTGGTGTAAGTCAAAACACACCCTACCCTAAGTCTCTTACCTATCCTAACACAGTTGTAAAACTATAACATAGAACATAAAAATTCAACTAAGCCACAGAAAAAGGAAAAGGACATAAATATACTGTACTGTATACTGTACTGTAATAACAGAAAAAAAAAAGACCAAAAATGAGTAAAAGAAAATTCCTTACCTTTATTCCTGTGGTTGGCTTGTACACTGGAAGGGGCGTTGCAAGGTGGGAGAGAGTGACCTATTGGGAGGAGGAAGCTGTAGAAGGTGCTGGAGATACTGGGTCAGGTGAATCAGGATTGCTAAAGGCATAAACTGAAACACGCCTCAATTTTTTTAAGTTTTTATGTGAGTGAGTTTTGTAAACTCAAAACATCATATGTTGAAACTGTCTTAACCGAGGGACCCTCTGTATATGGCTTAGATGTGTTCTCTCCTAATCATTAGACAGGATGTCAAAATCCACAACATTTTATTGGCATTGTAGACATATCAAAGACTAAGTTGATAAACATACTAAAGAGAGAAATCTGTATAGTTTGTGATCTGAAAACAATATTAAATTATTAGCAGTTAAAATAACTACTTAGAGACATAACAGATAAATTTGAATAATGCTGAGGAAGAAGGAGTACTTCCTCAAAAGCCCACTATGCAGATACTCACTAGGAAAATGATTGCTAACATGCGTTCTTGAATTGAGCAGACAGATAATTATACTAGATAACATGAAGGACTCTTCCAACTCTGGACTTACATGAGCCTATTAAAAGACAAAGCAACAGCAAATTTGAAGTCCTAGCGGGAATTGTTATGGTTAAAGAGAACTAACTGACAGGATAAAAGTTTAAAATGGACTCTGAGATGGATGAATGGTTTAATGGAGCTTAATATTAGTTATGTATTGCTATGTAATGGCACACTGAAACTTAGTGTCTTAAAACAATATTGTTTTTTAAATCTCGCACTGTATTTTAGGTTAGCAATTGGATAACAGCTTAGCTGGGCAGTTTGGGCTCAAAGTCTCATGGGATTACAGTCAAAATATTGGCCAGGGCGGCTATCATCTGAAAGCTGGGTTTCGAGGATTTGCTTCCAAGATGGTCCATTTATATAAATGGTGAGCTAGTGTTGGCTGTTGGCAGGAGGACTCAGTTGCTTACCACCTGGACCTTTTCCGTAGGAATATCTTGCTTGCTTCTGGTGAGTGATCCAAGAGGTAGCAAGGTGGAACCTGCCACGTCTTATGGGAGCTAGCTTCGAAGGCCATACCTTGTTTTCACACTATGCAATGATTACACTGGTTAGTCCTAGTCAGTGTAAGAGCAAACTACACAGGAAAGTGACTAGCAGGAGCTGGGAATCATTGGAAACTATTTGGAGGCAAACTAGTGCAGGGTTATTTTTCAATCAGTTGCTTTTTAGCCACATGACTGAAGCAAGTAATGGGCCGACTAGACTTGATGATGAGAATAATTTCTAATTTTCAGTAAATAAGAATTTGTTTTTAACATTTTTCTTTCAAATTGATTATATTCAAATCATCAACTATTTGATGATTGCCTACAACATGCAAAGAGACTAGGAGATGAAGACTGACACCTGGAGTTATAAGACTGCTTCTTTACAATGTGCTGTACACATGGTGACATAGTTAAACTTTTCAAGAACCCTCTATGTTAGTATAATTTGTTCTGTATCACAGATGACAGAACTGTGATAAGTGAAGTGCTTATAATTAAGTATGCATCCAGTTGGTGGTGTCATCCAGATTTGAACCCCAGACTCTGTCTCCAGATGTTCTTTCCACTAAACTGGGATGAAAGTTATTTCCTCCTTATTTCTCTGGTTTTCTCTTCACTCATGGACATTGGTTTTACTGAACTTAAGAAAATAATGACTACAAAAATATTTATTCTCTGAAAATAATGCAACGGTTATGAATCTTAGTCCAGAAACTCATGAGCAAAAACTAGGACATGCATTATTTTTCATAGTACAATTTAATGTCTACTTTATCTAGCTTGATTGTGGTTTGTGGCTTCTAAAAGTATCTAAGAGATATATTTTTTTGAATTTGCACCTTTTCTGTACACCTGGGAATTAGCATCAATTAACCTCAGCTGACCAGGTTGTGTGAGTTTTGTTCCAAGTAAAGACGGGCCACTGTAAAGTTACTGGGCTCTGATTAATATTTTATGGCAAAGTTAATTTTTTTTTTTTTTTTTTTGGTATTTTTCTGAAGCTAGAAACGGGGAGAGACAGTCAGACAGACTCCCCCATGCGCCCGACTGGGATTGACCCGGCACGCCCACCAGGGGGCGACGCTCTGCCCCTCCGGGGCGTCACTCTGCTGCGACCAGAGCCACTCTAGTGCCTGGGGCAGAGGCCAAGGAGCCATACCCAGAGCCCGGGCCATCTTTGCTCCAATGAAGCCTCGGCTGCGAGAGGGGAAGAGAGAGACAGAGAGGAAGGAGAGGGGGAGGGGTGGAGAAGCAGATGGGTGCTTCTCCTGTGTGCCCTGGCCGGGAATCGAACCCGGGACTTCTGCACGCCAGGCCGACGCTCTACCACTGAGCCAACCGGCCAGGGCCAAAGTTCATATTTTAAATTAAATATTATTTACCTGTATGTAGAAGGATGGTATCCATATTCTTTTTAACTTCCAAGATCTTTTTATGAAAACTCAAACAGGATAAGTTTTTTCTATCTGAGACCTGGCTGAATATGGCCACACAGTATTTCATGTCTGAGTCATGAGCCAGTGTGATTCTACATGCATGCTAATAAAGGTAAAATGACTCTGGAATTTCCTGATTTCCCATTATCTTTATGCACATCTCAGAGGTTTTATTTTTCAGTGAAGGCTAGAATAATACCTTTCACCCCCCCCCCCCCATACAATGCACTTCTTTAAATGTGACCCTTCCACATCCATAGGGATGAGGGGTGGAATCTATATCCCCTCTTTTTTGTACCTACACGTACCTTTTTGACTGAGTACAGAGGAATAGACAGTAGAGTCTCTATTACAACACAAGTGACACTATATGGCATTAAAGGACTATGGTGTCTGCCTGGCTCTCTCTTGGAACCCTTGCTCTTGGTGTCCAGTCGCCATGCTGGGAAGAATTCCTGGCCATGTAACAAGGCCACTCGTGGGTGGTCCTGCTGACAGCCAGCATCAACCACCACATGTGTGAGTGAGGAAGTCTTCAGGGTACTCCAGTGCAGTTACAGTCAGGCTGCAACTCCGTCAGAGACCCTGAGTGAGGATCACAAAGTTAAACCTACTCAATGGCCAGAACAATGAGAAATAATAATAGCAAATAATGGTTGGGGTTTTTTAATAATGTTAAATTTAGGGTGTTTTCTTAGACAGGCATAGGAAACAGGAACAGCTCATTCGCCCAGGGACAAAAACAGCCCCAAATTATCAGTGTCAGAATTGTTGGTATAACCTATTTGTGGTTTCACTGGACTTCCTTATGCTAATTTTCCCTACCCCCCTCTTCATCTTGCTGTAAATACTTTGAAGGCATGAGAGCTCCCTGTCACATACATCTCTGCAAATTATTCTTCTGACTAGCTATTTGGAATAATGTATCTCCCCAGGGCACCCAAAAAATGAAGAGTCGGCCTTCCCAAGGAAATGAACATCTCTCAGTTTTGCAGCAGGTGCTGTGTGATTCCTTCATGGACTGATTATATGGGAGTGAGGGTAGAAAACTCACAGAATGGGCAACTAGAATTCTCCTTTGGCTGGACTCAAGGCCAAAGAATTTGAGAAGTGCTCAGAATTCTGCTCATTTGGGAATCTAATCTGCTTCTGACTTAAATAACAAGCCATCTAAAATATAGAGGTTTAAAACAACAATCATGATCCTGGCCAGGTAGCTCAGTTGGTTGGAGCATTGTCCCAATGCAACCAAGGTTGCTGGTTCAATCCCCGGTCAGAGCACATACAAGAATCAATCAATGAATACGTAACTAAGTGGAATAACAAATCAATCTTTCTCTCTCTCTAAAATCAATCAATAAAAACATTTTAAACAACAAGCATTTATATAACTCACTGTTATGCGGTTAGCAATTTATGCTCTGCTTAGTTGGGCAGTTCTTCTGTTCTCAGATGAATTTTCTCACGTGTCTGCTCAACTGCAGTAAGGCCTGGCTAATGCCAAGGGCAGTGAGGAACACTGTGCCACATGTCCCTTGTTCTTCAGCAGGCTAGCCTGGGGTTCGTCACATGGCAGTGGCATAGTTCCAAGAGAAAGAGCACAACCGTGCAAGCATCTTGTAGCCTTGGCTTAGAACTGGCGTGTTGCCACTTCCACCACATGCCGTTGGCCACACATCCCCAGGCCAGCCCGAATGCAAGGGGAAGGCGAATACACTTTAATTTTTGAAGAGATGAGTTGAAATCACATTGTAAAGGATGTTGGGCACAAGGAGGGGTATTAAAAAAATCAATGTTTGCAATAACTTAGTGCTGGTCTTAGTTGAACCATAGTACAGACTTCAGTTGTTCAAACCAACTCATAGTGCTGGTTCCGTAGATAGGGCTCTGGAGGGCAATCTCAGAAGTGAAAAGGGCTGGGTGCTACACATTTCTTCACGAGGTCGAAGTCATATACACGGAAGATATACCTCTGTAAGCAGTGTTCACAGATATTTACAATTTATATTTTTGTAACACTTGCCAACAATTAACATTTTTCTCACTAGCACCCTGATTTTATTTGGCTAAATCATGTGGATTCTTCTTAGGGCCTACAGCTGAGTTCCACAGAGATGTAAAAGGTGATGATAAAAGCCAATGGGAATGGATAGAAAAGGGAGAAGTGATATCACCTCTTAGAACTTCTGCCTGGTGATAGAAGAATCTCAAACTTTTAGTGCTAAAAGGGAGTTTTGACCAACTATTTTAACTGATGGGATCAATGAATTAATAATGATATGTGTATGTATGAGAGAGAGAGAGAGAGAGAGAGAGAGAGAGAGAGAGAGAGAGAGACTGACTGGCTGGTCTTGTGAGGCATAAGAGATAATACAAAATGAGAAAAAGGAACTAAGATTTATTGAGCCAGGAACTATAACTTACAAGCTCAGGTGCTCAGTGATGGAATCAAACTTAATAAGAATCTTAATTTCTTAGAGGCTAACATGTCTCTTTTATTATGGTCCATTTTTTTCATAACTGTCATTTTGATCCCTGAATAATACTCTTGCTATTCAAGGTATATAATTTACTTAACCACTTTCCCAAGTACAGTATGTTCTTCCCACTTAGCGTATGAACTCCAGGAGGGCAGAGAGTTGTCCATCTGATGTGTCCCTGGTGCCTAGAACAGTGCCGGGTACAGAGTAGGTGTTTTAAATATCTTTTCTCACATTTTAAATTTTTTACTCTGGAAAGATTTCTAGATGTCTATGCCTTTGAAGTGTTTTTATCCAAATGTTTTTTGTGCCTAGAAGATCAAATCACATGCACAATTTTTCTTCCTTGTGAAAAACTTCATAGAGGCAAGTGTCAGCCAAACACCTTTTTGCTTTTATTCTTTGGTAAGAAATAAGAAACTTAATTTGAGTGAGACTGGCTGGCAGAGAAGAAGAGAATTAGCATTCCCTACCACCTTCTATGTGCCAGGCGCTGAGCTAATGCCCAAGATATGGGTGAAATTATGCCTAAATACGAGGTTTGGGTAGATTATGCAACATGCCCAATTCCAAGGTCACCTAGATGGCTAATGTTTAGACCAGGATTTGAATTCAGATTTGTTTGATTTCAAAGCACTTCTGTTTTTATACTTCTCTCTACCTATTCAGGACCTGTCTCTGTGGGTTGCTGACCTGTTCTGTTGTGGTGTTTGTCTCTGTGTTATCCAAACCTGGTCTCTCTTTGCAGATCCTCAGGGGGAAGGAGCATCTTTTTCTGTGTCTATAAAGCTGAATATTCTGTCTTCATTGTTTGATTTCACTTTGAGCTTTTAGATGCATTAATGTATTGGGGGGGGTAGTTCCAGGGTTTTACTCTGTGAACACTTTGTGCTTTAGGGAGGTCGCTAAGGTTCTCTGCTTAGACATCTGTTCTTTAACATCATTCACAGCCTTGCTGTGAGGTTAGTGCTGCGTGGCTTAGGTCTTTCCATTTAACAGTGCCTGTCAGCACTATCTGGCCCTGTCCCAGCGACACAGTGCACAGACAGCATCTGTTGACCACCTCACCCCACTTCAGTTTTGAAACCCAGAAGTAGCAGTTGGACAATTTGTCAACATTTTTTTGCTGTGCAATCCAGTGGAGTGTGTCACGATTGACTGTTCTACAGCCGTGACCGGAAGTCTGAGACATTGAATGATATTCCTTCATATTCTTGGTTGTTTTCTTCCTTGGGGGATCTGATGATTCTATGGCCCTGAGTCTCTGTGACCAGTTGGAACGGAAGCTTTGCACTGTACTTTGACCAGGGCACTGGACCCTGATTCTCACCAAAGTCCTGAGGCATTTCTTATATTACATTTTTCCTCACTTATTTTGAATGCACTGCCTGTTTGTCATGAAACTGACCGTCCTTTTATCTTTTTGGGGAACTTCTTCTATCCTATTTCCTTGACGTGGAAGAAAGGCTCACCTGATTATTACCATCTCATCTGGGGATCCTAACAATGCCTCTCTCTCTACTTCCCTGTTGACTTCCGGCTTAGTTCTGGGTTGGCTGGTTGTTTTGTTTTTTGAATCCTAGACTTGCTTGTGTTCAGTGCCACTAGACGGTGTACCTAGAATAAGTCCTGACACTGAGCATTTACTAAATGCCTGTCAGCATGCACAAGCCTGAGAAAATACTGATGACGATGTGTACTGCATTTTGTATCCTGGAAGTTTTCACACAAAGATGCCCTGTTTTTTTGAAAGAGGTAACCTGTAGTTGAGTCCCGTCTTGGTAAGAAGCAATGACCCCATAGCTCTCCAGTCTCTCTGGGTTCTCTTCTGTGGACATGTAACTGCCAGAGACCTGAGCAAATGGCACCTTTAGGTTTTGATTCCTCTTCTGTTTCTCTGTGGGGTCACAAGTCAACATTTTTGCCTTAATTATATAGATTCAATTCTTCTGCAGTGGTATACTTGGTCTGGAGTGACTGGACAGGAAGTTATTGTGAAATGCAGTAAAGTGTAAAAATAAACCTGACCCATTTCAATCAGGAAAGCAGCATGAGCCTTTTAGACCATTCCAGGCACTGTCTGAATACCGACTGATTGGCCTACTGTGGGCATTGCTGATAGAAGCAGGCCATTTCTCCCAGGCCTCATGGGCAAATGACAAAGGCTGCCTGCAAGTCCCCTCCAAGGAAGATATATGTCCGTGTACCATGTTCAAGGGTTCTGGATACTCACTCTACTTGATGTAAGCCCCTGCTGGTGTTTTGAAATATGTCCTTCTTTTCAAATCTTTCTTCTTTACAACTAAGACAAAGTCCCTTGGAAATTTTTCTAAATGATCCCTTTCTGTGGTGATATGATGAGTTCACCCCCAAAACAGCCCTCAATGCTGTGGTCTTTTTCTTTTCGCCCTCACTGGGCTCTTCTTTATTTCTCTCAGAGAAGATTGAGCAGCTGCCTACTAAGCATGTCTACCTTTGTTCTTACCTTCCTCTCGTTGCTACCAGAGTGGCTTTCCCAATATGTGTCTAATCGTGTCACTTACTCCAAACCTGTATCTAGTGTTCTCTTTCATTTGTTCAAAACCTTCATCCTGAAACAAAGGCCTTGCCATTGGGTTGACATGCAAAGCCTCCCACTTGTAACCACACTATTTCTTTTTTGGATTATTTTCAACTGGGCCATCCCAACAGGTACATGGTTAACATCAGTGGGGGGCCCTTGCACAGGCTTACTAGCCTCATAAAACTTGCTACCCTTCACAGAATGGAAAGAGACCCTACTATCCTTGCCCATCAAATATTTTGGCAAATAATGTCTCAGATCCATTCCAGCCCTGACATTTGAAGTGTCTATAAAATTAAAATATTGATACATGTAGGATCAGAATCCCCAGTATTATTTTCTTTTTGCCAGTAGTGGGTGGATAGAATGGGACGGCATTAGCAAGGTGCTCAGTTGTGTGCACAGCCATTCTTCACTATGGTAAAGCTACAACTCCAAAGCGACAGCCATTCCACCATCTATCTATCCATCTGGTTGTCTGTAAGTATTCACTGAGCACCTACTATGTGCTGGGCACTATTCCGCAAGGAGCTGAGAATATGTAGGTTTCTGAGATAAATGGGCTTGCGTTCAGGCAGCTTGCCAGGTGAGAATGGTAGAGACCTGCGAACAGAGCCGTATCACTGCAAGTTATGAGAGCTGCATACCGATCTTAATGGGTACATGGGTGGTTAGGAAAGGCTTCTGGGAGATGTGACTCAGATCCATTCAAGCCCTGATATTTTCAGTGTCTATAAAATTAAAATATTGATACATTTTGGATCAGAATCCTGAATATTATTCCCTTTTTTGCCAGTAGTGGATTGATAGAATGTGATAGAATGTGATAGAATATGAAACATGCACACACACGCATGCACACGCATGCACACATGTGCACACACACAGAGAGTCTAACAAATAATCCATGTGAAACTGAGACCTGATGATAGGGGCTGTTGGACACTAAAGAGTCCTCTTTTCTTAGACTGGTCATTTGTCTTCCAGAATAGAGAGAAGGCAGCGATCCTAGTTGTGGGCACTGGCCACTTCCTTATTGACCCTATGATAATCCTCAGGCCACCGAATTACCCTTCGGAGTGTGTTTTATACCGCTTACACTCAGTGACGAGAGTCTAGGCTGCTGTTCTAAACAGTGATTGTATGTGGCCCTCCTGTCAGTGATAGAACATCAGTCATGGTGGCTGAGCGATGGAGAAAGGGGAGAATTGTCGAGATATTTTTCAGTTTGTTTCCTAATTAAGTTTGGAGACTGGGGAGTAACAACAAATAAAAATAAAAACAAAACACCAGAGCACAACAAAACAAGATTCATAGGTACAGAAGCAGATTCACAGATACAGAGAACAAACTGATGGTTGCCAGAGGAAGGGAGGGGTGACAGATGACAAACTAAAGGGGAATAAGAGGTGCAGACTTCCAGTTATGAAATAAATAAGCCAGAAGATGTAGTGCGCAGCACAGGCAATATAGTCAATAATATCGTAATAACTTTACAGTGACAGATGGTTTACTAGACTTATCGTGGTAATCCATCCTAAGATCTATAAATGTCGAATCACTATGTTATACACCTGAAACTAATAGAGTGTTATATGCCAACTATACTTTAATTAAAAAAAAAAATTTTAAATGCCAGAGCAGGTAGAAAATAATTTTGTTTTCAGCCTAAATAATTCTATGAGTCCCTCATTCCCACAGAAAGGATTCAGAGACAGGACTGAATACGCCCCTGCAAGCTCATGTGGGAGAATTCTGAGCCGGTCCCAACTCCTTGGGCACCATATTTTGGGTGAGATTATTACGATGGTCCCATTTGGTATTGCAGCTGTGCTCCTTGCTTTAGTCTTAAAGGCAGTGCACAGTTTAACCTTTAATGAGTTTATTTTTACTCAGGAGCAAGTCCTGGTCCGGCTGTGTGTGTCTTCCCTAGCTCAGTTATATCCAGTCTCTCATGGGATAACTGAGAAAGTTAAAAACATTTCCAGAGCAGCGTTTATGACTTTTTTCTTTCAGAACCAGTTTTCATAACTCCACAATGGGAATAAATACATCCTAAGCTCTTTGCAAATGTCTTGTTAGGGAGAGTTTGGAGGAAAGTGTCTTTAATTGAGTATGGGCGCACAGTTCAATTTAAATTTTAAAGGGTAAAGGAGTCAAATCTTGCATGATTTTATCTTGCTGATTTTCATCTGGATTTTGGTTTTAAAAAGGAGAGAAAAACAAAAACTTTCAAAGAGTCCCTTTTCTTTGTGAAATGCAAGCTATGATGCCAAGTAGTATTAATGCCATAGTAACAAAACATTACCGATTTCCGGTCACCTGACGCTCATTTAATTGTCCCTGTTCAGCTAATTATGTGATCAGACTGAGAAAAGAATGAGAAGGAACTCATTTTTTATTCCAAACACCTGACTCGTTGAAAAGAGTGGGAAGATAGAAACACTTCTTCCTTAGAGTCCAAGCTACCTCACAAAACTGTCACATCACACTCAGCTTAAGAGTCACCTCTTCTAGGAAGTATCTTCTTATCACCCCTTCAGGCTAGGTCAGATAATGGTCCTAGATGTGAATTTTTATATCACTCTATGCCCATCTTTTCCTTTGGACTTAGATTGGTGTTTTGTGTTTGTATGTAATCTATTTAGGTATCTCTCTTATAGGTAATATTGAGGGTAGAAACCATGTTCTGTTTATCTTCCCGTTGTCTTGCTCAGGCCGTAGAGTAGAGTAGGTCCTAGGTAATGATTGAGTGAATTATTGTCCACAGCTTCATATCTTAGTTGGCAGAAGTCTATAACTGAAGCTTTTGTGGAGCATTCTTCTCATAAGTATGGCGGAGGTTCAATGGTAGAGCATATGAGCTCACATCTCTGTTCACTGGGCAATTTCATTCTAGGCAGGCCTCAACTCAGCTCATGCAGTGAATTTAGATGTAAAAGACATTGTTGTGTTATTTATAAACAGGGAAGTCAGTCTATCTCAGAACATCGACTGTAGTGTTAGTGAACAAGGACCAACCAGCCTGCCATTCCTAACTGGAGTATAATTATACTTAACCTCCTTTCTGTTGCCATTGAGTCTCATATATTAATAAGGTTTATAACTACAGCCCCTCATTTCCATGTTGTTGGTTCCTGCAGAATAGGACAAAAGCATGTAGTAGATATCCGGAGTACCGGACCCTTCGAGGATGTTCATTTGGCAAGGCTGTAAAATGATCTAACTGAAATGTTTCTAATGGAGTGTCTGGTCATCACTGGCAGCATTCTGGGAGGGGATTCTGTGACAGTCTTGATTAGCCAGTGGCAAGAAGCCAGTAACCATCATGGTTTTTCATGCTGGGAAAATCATGGCCAAGTCCCCAATAAGTTGGATACCTTCTGTACCGACTTGCCCAGAACCCTCCCCTTGCCAGTTTGGGGATATTTGTTCAGGAAATAATAAATCCAAGAAGACAGATTGAAGCCCAGGGTCATTGCAAATTAGAAAGGTATGAAGTATTCTGCTTTTAGCCCATCTCTCCTTGACAAATGATGAATGCCAAGAAAGATGGTCTTGATGTGGCCAGCATTTTAATTATAGAATTCAGACTTCTATACCTTAACAATACCAAAGCCGTTGTGACCTACAAAGTTTAATTATACAGTATGGATTGAAACTTATGTAAACTCATGTCTGGGGGTTGGAGGTGACTAGTGCCATTTTGCCCTTTTCCAAAGAAAGACTGTTCAGCCTTCTGGTTGGAGACAAAGAGTTGTTATCTTTGCAAAGAAAGTTAAACCTTGCCCAACATCATCAGATGAAAAGAATATTCGTGAATTGTTCTAAGAACAAAGCAATGGCGGGTAAGAGGAAGGCTCCTGCAGGCTGCTTCTGTGAGCCACAGTGGCAGTGATGCTCTTTGAGGAGGAGGTTTCTCTTCATTTGCAAATGCGATGACATTTTCAGCTTTTTGTACCAAGAACGGAAGCGCCTTGGAAACTTGTGGTTGAATGCATTCTCCCTCGAGAGCAGCAAATCAGGTTAAATCCATTACCGATGGAGGATCTGCAGGGAAAGGGGGTAGGAAGAAGGGGCAGACAGGTGTGTGGCAATGAGTTATTCTAGTTTGAACTGACATAGAGAAAATGTGTTTATATGCATCCTTCCTCCACCTTCATCATTTCCTATAAAGACCACAGGGACAAGGCTCAGAAAACATGATCCTTGGCTTGGGGTGGTTGTATGCTTCTTACCTGAGGGGGCAGACTCAGGCTTCTGGCCCTAGGGATAGTACATGTTGGGCAAATAAGTTTGTAAAATTTTTGTTATTTGACTTTGCTCACTTTTATTGTTAAAAATGGCCACTGCACATGTGAAACGGCTAATTACCTTCCTGCTTGGGAAGGGACTTTGTTATGCTAATGTGTGCTGGAGGAGGGGTTTTCACACCCAAAAGTTTTTAAGAATGAAAAAAGAAGGAGGAAGAGGCCATGTTGTTGAAGATGGTGGGTGCTGAAGGAGAAGCCAGTTTGTGCAGAGAGAAGGAGATGGGGAACCAGAGGGGATAAGACTGGTGGGGGCTTTTGATTCTAGGGAAACCTGGATGTGTCAGTAGCTTGGTGAGTGCTGAATGAGTAGCTTCTTTGTGCCCTGTGTGTTTTTACTCACCTGCCGGGTGCAAGGCTAGAATAAAGAAATGGCCCACCAGCTCTCAGTTCCACTGTTTCTCTACCATCTGTCTGAATCTAATGAGAACCTACCTGCATGTGCCTGGCTGTGATGACCACAACTGCTGGCCATACAGGACACCTGACTTCATCCAAGTTAGCAATTCAGTTCAACAGCAAATTTGATAGAAAAGGGAGGTCAGTAATGATCAAACTACCCCCCTTAAGTGGTTAATAAGGCTGAAGGTGATTCTAAGTGACTTAATGTAGCAGAAGTTGTCTCATAAGACAGCTTTAATTTAAGTAACCTTGGACAGTTATGATTAAAAAGCTCATAAGTTCTGCATTTCTTAAAATGCTCTTGCCATTTCATCATACAAAAGATATTAAATCCCAAAGAAATCTTATTTGGTGCTGTGTCTACCCCCTCAATTTCCAAGGGAGGAAAAGGAACCCTGAAAGGTGAAGTGACTCCCAGGGACTTGGAGGTTATCGTTAGCAGACCGCTCTGTGCTTTGAGGGTTATGCCTCTCACTCTGGAATCTTGGACCCAACTACTGCCCCATAGGTATTGGTTACAAAGCAAGAATCATCCCAAAGTAACAAGAACACTGCTAAGTAATCTTGAGAAGAGTTATCTAGGCTTTTCACCCACCCACTAGCAGATTTATGATTGCTGAAATTTTTTGACTAGGATAGGGTTTTTGTAATAGCTATTATCAATAAAATCAAACAAATAAACAAGCAACAGTAATACTACTGGCAAGAGCTACTTGCACCAAGTATAGAACCTTTACTGAAATGAGAAAAAAAGCCCCCTCTGGTGGTCAAATTTGAAAAAAACACTCTTTTCTCTGAGGAGACTTTCCCTGGTGATGGGACTAGCTTGACAAGAGCTGGATCTTATTCCTCACTTACTGCCTTAGCCAGGCATGCTTTTGCTGGCTGCACACTACACATGGAATGCAGGGACTGTGTTACTAGCCTTATCCCAGGTTGTTTTGATACCACAAGGGAAACCATCTGTATGAGTTCTTTGTAAGATGTGGCATTCCCAATCAGTGTAAGTCCCATGAAGATATTAAACATTGTGGAGACCATAGGGACATCCTTATACAGCTAAATTGTGCTTGGGAAGCTGAGTTTGAAACTCATTCTACTACTGAGAGCTTGTGCCCAGGTCTTCTTCATCTCTGAAAAAAGTAATTTCCAAATTTGAACTGGATTTTTCATGAGTATTTTCTTGGGAGATGTCAATGAAGAATGATTATAAAGCTCTGCATGCTGGGATATATCCCCAGGGAGAAGTTGCATTCCTCAGAGGCAATCAGAGGTTGCTCCTGCTAGCATGGCATGTTCAGAGCCTGATAATGCCGGTGCTTGCACCATAGGCAAGGAAAGAGAAGGGCAGTTACTGACAACACGCTCACAGAAACAGGACACATATGTGAGTGACTGGAGGATGCTAGGTGAGAACTCCTGACATGAGGTCTCTGATCTTTTATATACACAGAAATGAAACTTTACGAGTCTGGTGTCCAATTCTCTGTGACTCTCTCCTGTTTGAAGAGATGATATTTGAACTGAACCCAAATGAGAAGAGGGAGCCAGCTAATGTAGCAATCTGGGTTAAAGCATTCCAGAGAGGCAACAGCTAGTGCAAAGGTCCTGGGGCAGGCACAAATTTGGTGTGCTCAAAAAAGAAATGGGTCAGTATGTTTTGATTTTAGTGAGTGAGAGGGATAATGATTGGAGAATTGGCAAGAGTAGTGGACAGAAGTCATATCAAATTGGGCGGGGGTTGTCAACTACTGCCATATATAAAAAATGCAAGTACCTTGCTCACTGAGATTCTGGTTCAGCTAATCTGGGGTGAGGCATTTGTGTTCAATTATTGCTGCCATTCCTGCTCTTGTTGCTATTTTAGCTTCTCCAGGTAATTCTAATTACAAATGAAAACCACTGCTATAGAGTATACCTTATAGGTTTTTATAGAAGTTTGGATTTTATTTTAAGAACAATAAAAAGCCACAAAGTAATTTAAGCAGGGAAGTAACATGATGTGACTGTCGTTTTTGCTTCTATGAAGAGAATAGATTGAAAGAGTAAAGGGGGAGAGGGTCAAGAATGAGAAAAAGGTTCTGGCAAATATCCATGGCATCCTCGTTTAGTGGAGAGAAAAGTGGATAGATGGGGGAAATGGGAAGGCATCATTCTTTACATTTCTGAAAATGTTTATTTGTTGATAAATTTGGATTTGGCCATATGGGAAAAGATGAATGACCAGCAGATTTTCTGTTTGAGAATAACAATTTTTTCTTGCTTGTATTGTGGTGTCATTTACAGGAACAGAGGAAGTGCAAGCTTTTTGGAGGATGGGGGTGTGAAGTAAAAAAAATTCTGTCCTAGCATATGATATTGGGGCTCCATGTCAGATTTCCAGTGTAGATGTCTGATTGGCACTTGGACATTTACAATAGAAATTTAGGAGAGCGATATAGGCTATGCATGGGAAATTGGGAGTTTATATGGTATATCAATGCTATTTTAAGCCATAGAGATTTCCTGGAGAGTGAATGTAGACAGAGTATTGGTGTACGGTAACATTTAGGAGATCTGAGGCAAGTGGAGCTTTTGGGGTGAATTAAAATTGGGAATAATGGCTCTGTGCAGAACACCCTTGCACCAATATTAGAATACCTTGCCTGAGGAAGAAAAAGAATCTGGAGTGGAAGAAAATGGAACTAAAACATTTATTATATATAAACTCTTTGAAGATCAATTTTTCTCTTAAGGAATTGGATGGAGATAGGTATAAGATTATATGGTGGGGTGGAAGAAATAAACATTTCAGTGACAATAACCTTGGTGTATTTTATTTTATAGAAGCAAAAGGCAAATTCATGAAGGGAAATCACTGTGTCCTATCCCTCTCCTGGCCCTCATCCTACTCTGGTTCTCCCCGCAGGAGAGGGATAGGTACTTTCAGTCCCTAGTTCCCTTTCATTCTGCTTCAAGCAGAACATTGCCAGTTTAGTGAATGTACAATCCTAGTTCAATATCTTCTATAACTAAATAATGTCTCCTGACCAGGTGGTGGTGCAGTGGATAGAGCGTCAGACTGGGACGCGAAGGACCCAGGTTCAAAACCCCGAGGTCAGCAGCTTGAGCACAGACAGGATAACCTGGTTTGAGCAAGGCTCTCCAGTTTGAGCCAAATGTCGCTGGCTTGAGCAAGGGGTCACTCAGTCTGCTGTAGCCCCCCAGTCAAGGAACATATGAGAAAGCAATCAATGAACAACTAAGGTGCCACAATGAAGAATTGATGCTTCTCATCTCTCTCCCTTCCTGTCTGTCTGTCCCTATCTGTCCCTCTCTCTGTCTCTGTCACAATAAAATAATAATAATAATAATAATAATAATAATGTCTTCTGACAACCTTAATGTCAGACTTAGTGGTGAAAATGAGCCCTGTGGTTAGAGAATGGCTGAAATAATGGAGAAAACAGAGCTAAACTGCCCATGTCCCAGGAGAGGTGAAATCTTCTGCCCATGTGACCCCAGATCACCAAGTGGCCATGGAAGGCACCTTCCCAGAGAACGTGGATGAATTTCTCTATCCCAGAAGCATGCCAGCAATTTGCTTTCTTTTCCCAATCTTATATGGTGTGTTGATTGATTGACTCTGGGCAACTGGGAAAAGCGCCCTAGAGAAGCATGCAGATTTGCCAAAGAGCACACAGGGCTTCGTGTACAGATCGTCAGGCTCCACAGGCACTGTTTCCCAAACCTGAACCGCCTAGGAAATCACCATTCTCCTACTTCATCAAATAAAAGGGACTTTCACATTTGTGCACAGCCCGGGGATTTGCAAACAGGACGTTTGAAACATTGGAGTCGGTGCTGAGGAAATGGATGGTTGTCGTGACTCGGTATTTAACAAATCTGTTTTGAAAGTCAGACTTTCCACTTCTTTCTACGAAACTAAAGGAGGACCTAAATGACTTGTCAATTGCTGAATCATTAAAAATAATGTTTAATAATAAATCATTTCAGTGTGATTTTGACATACAACTGCAAAGGAGTACAAAAGAAAATTGAGTGGCACCGCCATTTCAAAACTTCCATTCATGTCTATTTGTTTACAAGAAAAATTTCTGAGTTCTAAGTTTTTATAAAAATGAAAAATAGGAATGCAAGTGAGACTGGATCTCATTTGTTCTAGAGATTGATTATATTCCTCCATGAATAAGTGAAGTAATTATAGGAGGAGTAGCCATTCGTCTCATTAAGAGACACATTTTTGAATTATAATTTTAACTGAACAATTATTTATCAAAATTTAGAAGATATTTTATTGTTTTGAACAATTTTGTGCTCACAATTATAATAATAACTCAATCTTTAGAGTTATAGAAAACTTTTTAAAGATTGACATTTCTAGATATTTTTGTTCATGGAGAGGTATGAGAGATCGATTAATAAAACATTTTAAAGCATAAAATTATATTTCATTAGGGTAAAATTCTATAAGGAAAATAAAATGGAAATTAAAGAGAGTTTATAAAATTTGTTAAAGAAAAGTTTCTCTGTTTTTTTCCCAGCAGATAATACAGTTAAATCACTGTACCTTACAATTGCCACTCTTTAGATTTTAAACAGTTTTACGATGGCAGAATTAAGCCCTGGCCAGGTTGTTAGAGTGTTTTCCTCATATGGCAAGATTTTTTTTTTTTTTGTATTTTTCTGAAGCTGGAAACGGGGAGAGACAGTCAGACGGACTCCCGCATGCGCCCGACCGGGATCCACCCGGCACGCCCACCAGGGGCCACGCTCTGCCCACCAGGGGGCGATGCTCTGCCCCTGGGGGGGGGGGTCGCTCTGCCACGACCAGAGCCACTCCAGCGCCTGGGGCAGAGGCCAAGGAGCCATCCCCAGCGTCCGGGCCATCTTTGCTCCAATGGAGCCTTGGCTGCGGGAGGGGAAGAGAGAGACAGAGAGGAAGGAGGGGGGGTGGAGAAGCAAATGGGCTCTTCCCCTATGTGCCCTGGCCGGGAATCGAACCCGGGTCCCCCGCACGCCAGGCCGACACTCTACCGCTGAGCCAACCAGCCAGGGCCTCATATGCCAAGATTTTAGGTTCAATTCCTGTTCAGGGCACATACAACAAACATCCAATGAATGCATAAGTAAGGGGAACAACAAATTGATGTTTCTCTCTCTCTCTCTCTTTCTCTCTCCATCAATACATTTAAATTTTTTAAAATTATTTTTCAAAAGATGGCAGAGTTAAAATATGCTGAATATTATATCCTTTGCAGCTATTGAAACTTTAATGACATTTTAGGTGCCAGCTTAGAGGTGTTGAAGTGAGTCCAGAGCTTTTCAAAATTCTTTTAGTGGCATAGAAGCAAGAGAACTACAGAACGACTCTTTTAGAGCAGATTATGGACCTTTTTATAGACCATTTAAATTACTCTTATGCCAAGAATACAAATCTTTCTTCTAAATGGCCACTCCAGGGCCACTGGGCACTGGTATTGCAGTCTTAGTTCAGAATAATTCCAAAGCAAGCCCTGGAGAGGGGTGTGTGTGTGTGTGTGTGTGTGTGTGTGTGTGTGTGTGTGTATGTGTGTGTGTGTGTTGAGGTAAAAGATACATAACATAAAATGTCCCATTTTAACCATTTTCAAGTGTACAGTCCTGTGTTAAGTACATTCACATTGTTGCATATCCACACCACCATGGAAATATTTTTAAAAACTAGCACCTCATATATTTATAATCAATGAAATGCATTTTATTGGCATTTGCTAAGAGAAAACCAGGCAGACGCACGAAACCTCTTCCCTTATTTTCTGTACTACTCTGATTGAGAGTTCTGTTCACTCTGTGCTGCCATGGAAGACCAGTGTGAGAAATACCTCCTAGCATCCAGGTTTGGAAAGATTTTGATTTAAACAATGTTAGCAGTGGTTGGGCTTTTTGTTTTAAAAATCAGCAATAGCCTGACCTGTGGTGGTGCAGTGGATAAAGCATCAACCTGTAATGCCGAGGTCCCTGGTTCGAAACCCTGGGCTTGCCTGGTCAAGGCACATATGGGAGTTGATGCTTCCTGCTCCTCCCACCTTCTCCTTCTTTCTCGCTCTCTCTCTCTTCTCTCCAAAATGAATAAATAAAATCTTTTAAAAAAAACATGCAATAATTATGTATTCCTTATGTGGTAAAAATAAGTAAAACAAACAAACAAATTTGGATGTGTTTTACCAAAGGACGTGAGCTGTATGCTCAGCTCCGAATGACTGAGGTCAGCCTTCTTTGAAGCCCTCGGGCACACAGTTCCAGTGGGGGGCCTGCGAGGCTAGCTTTCTGCCTAGGATTCTCTCTTTTGTCTTTACATTAAATTCTATACCTGACCTGTCTGGAAGTTCATTTGTTCATTCACTCATTCATTATTCATTCAGCAGATACTGATTGAACATGTACCATATGCCAGGTCACAACTTGCTGACACCGGGCTACAGGGAAGTTATAATAACCACCCCCCAATAAAACACTCATGGTTTAGGGTGGGAAAGAGAATGATTCTAAATGTTACCTGTGGGGGTGAGTGCTTTTGCTGATGATTAAGAAGCACCTAGCTGAGCCAGGAAGCAGAGTTAGAGAAAACCCTTCCAATGGGGTAAAGCCGTAGCTGAGTCTCAGGAGACGAGCAGGAACCAGAGGTTAGAGAAAAGAAGGGCAGGGTTTCTAGCCGGAGGGAGCCACTAGCTGGCCTTCCCAGGCTTGGCCCAGGCTTGACCTGTACTGGAGAGATCTGAACTTCTAAATGAGTCTCCTACAAAAGCTGCCAATTAGAGCCAGGCATGTAGTGACTGGCAAACAAAATCAGCCATGTTGGAGGGTATCCAGACAGGTCTCATTTGACCTGCAGAACAAAGAAGCAACCCTGGGGAGAGTGAGTTTTGGCTAAACAATTTTCAGGTGTCCCTGTGTTTTAAAAACTCTGTGACAGCAAGACATGGGTATTTACCGCTTTGTCAGCACAGGGGTTAGCACAGCCTTTCACTAAAGGTCAGGCTAACCCATGGAGGAGGCGTGTGTAACTCCCCTGTCTGGCTGGCAGGAACAGGAGAAAGGACTTCGAAATGTCAAAAATGTGTCATATGTGAGTGCAAGCTGGTATTCTACTGCCAGGCTGGCTGCAGCGGGAGTGGCAAGTGAAATTGGAAGGCCAAGCATGCTTCTTTCTTACTCTCCTATTGCTTGTCACCAGTTTCCCCGTAAGAATTTGACAAGGAGAGATGATTAGAAGGAGAGTGGAATGGAGGAAGAAAACAGACCCGGATTGAGAGCCTACTAAGTGCTCTAAGCGTCAGCTCATTGTTATTTCCTTTGAACTCCTGGGTAGAAAGCTGAAGGACTTCTTTCCTGAGCTCCTGGGATGCCCTGTGCACAACTCCAACTCCGTTTACCGTATTCCCCCATGTATAAGATGCACCTTAATTTGGGGGCTTGAAATTTGAAAAAAAATGTATTGCATAAAGTTTTTGAACCAAGTTTTATTCATCATAAAATTTATACAATTCCTCATCATTGTTAAAACTCCTGTCCATTAGCTTGTCCTCATCTGTGTCTAATGACAAATCACTGTCTTCAACGAGTGCAAAAACAAGTGCAAATAAGCAGGAAATGCAAGTAAAAAAATCTACAAACACTGTGTAAGACATGCCCAATTTTTAGACCCCAAATTCTTTGAAAATGTGTGTCTTATACATGGGGAAATACAGTACTCTTTACTATTGGGGATTTTTTTTTTCTACCTGTATATACCTCCTTCTCAAAATCATGACTTTCTCAAAAGCAGAAGTTATTGATTCTGATATTTTGGACCCCTAATGAGGACTTGGTGCAGAGTAGACACTCATATTCTTAATTAACCGAATTGCATCTCTCTGATGGTGTTTTATGTTGGATGTCTCATTGAATGATTGGAACAAACTTTGCCATTAGTGTGTACCACTTACCATGACTGCTCTAAGAGCTTAACACTTAAGTTTCTCCTAAAACCTTGCAAAGTGGTCATTAGTGTAATCTCCCATTAACTAGGGAGCTACAATGTCACCTAAAGGTTAAATAACTTGGCCCTGGTCTCACAGCTACTAGGTAGCAGAGATGGAATTTGAACCAAGGCAACCTGACTCCTATGTCTGTTCCAGTGGTCCCCAACCTTTTTTGGGCCATGGACCAGTTTAATGTCAGAAAATATTTTCACGGACCGGCCTTTAGGGTGGGACAGATAAATGTATCACATGACCGAGACAAGCGTCAAGAGTGAGTCTTAGACGGATGTAACAGAGGGAATCTGGTCATTTTTAAAAAATAAAACATCGTTCAGACTTAAATATAAATAAAACAGAAATAATGTAAGTTATTTATTCTTTCTCTACGGACCGGTACCAAATGGCCCACGGACTGGTACCGGTCCACGGCCCGTGGGTTGGGGACCACTGTGTTAGACTATACTTATACTATTCCTGCCATGATATTATTCAGTGGATTTTTATAACCTTATAACCCTGTTTTACAAAGAAGAAAATCTCTGAGAGCTTAAGGATGTTGTCCACGATATCTAGCCTGTAATCAGTTGTCCTAGGAGTCAGTTTCAAACATTTGTGACTCCAAAGTTTATGTCTGTTACACTCCAGAGTAATTGGCACACTCTCAGAACTATAACAATCATCTCAAGTATTTTGACTGAGGAAGCTGAGAGAGTTAAGGCAGGCTTTTTTCAAGAATATAATAGGATTAGCCTGACCAGTGGTGGTGCAGTGGATAGAACACTGACCTAGAACACTGAGGTCTCAGGTTCAAAACTTCAAGGTTGAGCTCAGGCTCATCCGGCTTCAGTGCAGGCTCACCAGCTTGAGTGCAGGGTTGCTGGCTTGAGCATTGCATCAACATGATCCTGTGCTTGCTGGTTTAAGCCCAAAGGTCACTGGCTTGAGCCCAAGGTCACTGGCTTGAGCAAGGGGGTCACTGGCTTGGCCCCAGTCAAGGTATGGATGAGAAGCAATCAATGAACAACTAAAGTGCTGCAGTTATGAATTGATGTTTCTCATCTCTCTCCCTTCCTGTCTTTCTTGTCTGTCTGTCTGTCTCTTCCTAAAAAAAAAAAAAATATATATATATATATATATATATATATATATATATATATATATATATATAAGGAGATTAGCTGAAGATGAGTAACTGGGGAAAGGGCAGAGTCCAGCTGAATTTCTCTCTATTACTAGTTAGCTCTTATTTAAATGTGTGTGTGTGTGTGTGTTTGGTTGAGTTCCATAAATATAAAATTCAAATGCTTACAGTATAAATAATTTAAAAACATAGAAAAGAATAAGAAAAAACCATAATTACCATCATTCCACCCTCCTGACATAATTATTGCTAATTTCTATTTATCTAGCATGTACATATCTGTGTATGTGTATATATAAATACATTTCTAAGTTAATTTAGACTCACATTATTGTGTAATTTCATGAAATAGTCAATGATGTGATTTTAGCAGCTTCATAGTAAGTGGATAAACCATTATTTATTTAATCCTGATTCCTCTCTCGTTAGCTATTTATCAGTATTTACATCTCAGATCATTTCTTCACGAAAAATTTTTTGAGGTAGAATGGTTAGATCACAGACTTTTTATGAATATGGAGAAAATATTCTTAAGGAAAATGGTATAAATTTATTCTCCCACCGAATCTATGTGTAAATCTCACCCCCCCAGTCGTTGTCTACAGTATTATCTTTTGAAAATTTGTCAGGTAGATGAAAAATGTTTTCTTTGGTTTTAAAATGGTAATCCTTTGATTGCTAAAGTCGCTTGACTTTTTCTATATATTTCCTGGTCATTTGTGCTACTTAATTTTTGAAATGTATTTTCATATCATTTGTTCTTCTATTTCCATTAGTATATTTTTATTTTACTAATCAACTCGTATGACCTCTTAATTAATTAAAAAGACTTGATCCTTTTCAGATATATTTCAAATTGTCCATTTGTCTTAATGTTTTTCTTTTTTATATATGGAAGTTTAAAAATTATATACTATGAAGTTATTTTGGGGGATTTTTGTTTGTTTCTGAAATTTAAATATCTCAAAACTAGAATCATATTTACCTATGTTTTCTTAGACTTAGGGTTTCAATTTCTATATTTAAGACTGTAAGGCATTTGCCATTCATTTTGGTACCTGGTACATAGATGTAGATGCTAATTAATCTTACATTTTTCTCAGTTAAACAGTAGTTTAAAAGTGATATATTGAGTGAGCCTTTACCCTGTCATCCTTAGCACAATTCTATCCTAGTTTTTTATTTAACGAACATCTGCTTCATCCTCTTTATATAAAGGGCACCGTGCAACGTGCTGTAAGGTCTTTAGATGCATTATTTCCAGCTTCTGCCAACCAGGAATTTATACCAGTGTGGGAAAGTCAAGCTGTCTAATTAACCCTCACACAGATGGAAAGAAGAAGGAAGGCAGTCATTTTGGTAATGGCTTTAAAGTTTCCATTAAAATATTGATGAAAGTATGCCTCGCTTTAATTTCCCCTGTGAAGACGCAGAGATGCACCACCCAGATCCCCCTTCAAGAAGAGTTGGTGTCCAGCCATTGGGATGGAAGCGCATCAGAGAGCCAACGACTTGGAGGGTCCACCTGGGTTGCTGAGGAGCGCCTCGCCCAAGGGCATGCCCTTCCCAGAGCATCCTGTGACAGAGGGAGGCTGAGCTATAAAAGCTAGCCATTTGGGTGGGACAATTCTGAAAGGCAGTATTTGCTCCAGAGATCACCATGGGTTGGCCAAGCCTTTTTTTTTTTTTTTTTTTTGTATTTTTCTGAAGCTGGAAACGGGGAGAGACAGTCAGACAGACTCCCACATGCGCCTGACAGGGATCCACCCGGCATGCCCACCAGGGGCGACGCTCTGCCCACCAGGGGGCGATGCTCTGCCCCTCCGGGGCCTCGCTCTGCTGCGACCAGAGCCACTCTAGCGCCTGGGACAGAGGCCAAGGAGCCATCCCCAGCGCCCGGGCCATCTTTGCTCCAATGGAGCCTCAGCTGCGGGAGGGGAAGAGAGAGACAGAGAGGAAAGAGAGGGGGAGGGGTGGAGAAGCAGATGGGCGCTTCTCCTGTGTGCCCTGGCTGGGAATCGAACCCGGGACCCCTGCACGCCAGGCCGACACTCTACCACTGAGCCAACTGGCCAGGGCCTTGGCCAAGACTTTATTAGCCCTGAGTTTCAGTTCATCTTCTCCCTCTGCTAAATCCTGCTTCCTCCCCTTCCTCTCACAGGTGTTAATCCTTAATAAGCATCTTGTACACCCTAAAACCCACTTTGACATCCGTCTCTGGAGAACTTAACCTGAAACACTCTCCTTCTCTCTCCCCCACGTGTTGGCCTGGAACCAGGGGACGGATCAGCTCTTCCAAGGCAGCTACAGAAACTTCATTTCTAGAGAGCTAGGAGAGATCTTAACAATGACTTTGGTGTACTAGGAAATGAGTTGGAACAGGATGGGTGCGTCAGTTAGCAAGTACTATGAATTTAAAATGTGTGAAGTTACAAATAGAGAGGCAGAAGTTCAAGTTGGTAGTAACTGATGTGTTCACAGAAGGTATACAGGAAACCATTTGGCAGACTGAAAGAGTGTGTGTTGGTGCTAACTTCCTAGGATATGATGAAAGAAGCATGGCATTATCTCTTTATGTCCAAAAAAGAGAACTTTTATTTCCCCTGCCCAGAAAAAATATGATTTCTAAAGGGATGCTGTGTAACAACACCTGACATTTACAGAGTATACCATGTGCCAGGCGCTGCACTAGGCTCTTTCTAGGGATATGCTCACTTAAACTTCACACTGAATTTTATTAATTCTATCCCTATTTTCCTTAGAAAGTTTGAGCATCTTGCTCAAAGTCACACACGTTGTAAGTGGTGGGCTTAGTATATGGACCTCAGTAGCCCAAGCACTACTACTTTAACTAGGTGTGTCACCCACCAACCAGCTGTGTGACCTTGGAAAGTTACTATAACCTCAGCTTCTAAAATAGGCACAATGGTGGCTATTACCTAGAGTTGTCTGCATGCCTAAATTAGATGATATATTAAGCCCCCAGTATTTTCTCTGCCACAAAGTAAATTCTACATACGTCAGTTACTATCAGTTTTATTATTTTCTAGTTTTGTGACCTGAATTTCCACTCTGAAATATGTTTCATTTCTGATAAAAGGACTTTATATGGGAAGACTTCTAGTCACCCTAGCAAACTGATCTGCTGTAGAGAGAACCCTATCTTTCTCCAAATAAATAATGGATGTAATATACACAAGTATAAAATAAACACAGAATTGAGCTTGAAAGTAGGACAAGGCAATCTAGATGCCAGAAATGAAGAAGTGGAACAAAGCTGAAGTCTATGGCAAAAGTTGTGGATGTTCCTAACAGCTCATAAAGCTGTTAGGATTTGACAATGGGTCCTACATCCTGGAGAGCTGGTGTTGAAACTCCCATGCAAGACAAGAGAAGAGACCTTTGACCTTTGCAGCTAAATTCCTACATAAACATGGGAGTTAATATGATTGGAGAATGGAAAATAATTTAAGGCCCTGGCCAGTTGGCTCAGTGGTAGAGCGTTGGCCTGGCGTGCAGAAGTCCCGGGTTCGATTCCCGGCCAGGGCACACAGGAGAAGCGCCCATCTGCTTCTCCACCCCTCCCCCTCTCCTTCCTCTCTGTCTTTTTCTTCCCCTCCTGCAGCCGAGGCTCCATTGGAGCAAAGATGACCCGGGCGCTGGGGATGGCTCCTTGGCCTCTGCCTCAGGCGCTAGAGTGGCTCTGGATGCAACAGAGCGAGGCCCCGGAGGAGCAGAGCATTGCCCCCTGGTGGGCAGAGCATTGCCCTTGGTGGGCGTGCTGGGTGGATCCCGGTCGGGTGCATGCGGGAGTCTGTCTGACTGTCTCTCCCCGTTTCCAGCTTCAGAAAAAATAAAAAAAAATTTAAAAAAGAAAATAATTAAAAAAAAACAAAAGCATCAAGAAAGCTAGTCATTTACCTGAAGTCACAAATAAACCTACAATCCAGCCACCTGAAGGTAGCTAACACAGACCTGATTTATATTATACTATTGGAATATGTGGTAACTCAAGGCAAGAAATTGATACACAGAACAAATAGTCTAGAACTTGTAGACATCTTAGGATCTTGGCAGAAGCAAACATAAAACCCACCCCGTAGGGACGATGTTCAATCCAGAGTACCCAGACTCTCAATGAACACAGCTCCTGCTGAAGATGAATGCACAATAAAAATTAAAAAACACACAAGGGATATAAGCCACCCTGAGAGGGAGTTAACAAATATAACACACTGTCAATTTTGTACCCAGAGAACTAGAGATAATGGCACAGTCTAACACAACTTTATTTATTTAAAAAAATTTTATTTATTGACTTGAGAGGGAAGGGAAGGAAGACAGAGTGAGAGACAGAAACATCGATCTGTTCCTGTGTGTGACCTGACCAAGGATTGAACCCACAACCTTTGTGTGTCGGGACAATGGTCCAACCAATAGAGCTAACCGACCAGGGAAATCTGATAAAACTTTAAAAGAGGTATTTTAAAAATATGCAGGGAGCCAAAAGAAGAGGAGCAATAAGACAAAAATATGGAAACAAATTCCTGAGGACTGGGGGAGTCATGGTGTGGAGAACTGTCTCAAAAAGGGTGATCGGGGAGGCCTTCTGGGGCGGGTGAAAGGTAAGCAGAAACACGCAAGGGGTGAGGAAGTTAGGCAGCAGGTATCACGGAGGAGAGAGTTCCAGGTGGTGAGAAAAAGGAAACCTTTGCAACGGGGCTGTGGCTGTTGTGTTTGAGGGCAGCAAAGGGGCCAGTACAGCTGGAAGGGAATGCCTAAGGGGAAGAGTTACGTTAATCTAACTGAGCCTCGGGTCACTCACATGTAAAATGGAGAAAATTTACTCCTCAGAATTGAGAAGATTCAATAACTTAAGCAAAGTAGCTATATTTATGAAAGAACATTATTTTAGATTGTTTATGTCCACTGTTTAATTCTCATCAGAAGTCTCTAAGGTAGGTCTTATTGTCTCCATTTTACACACGAGAACACTGAGGCTTTAAGAAGTTACATACCTTGACCAAAAAGACAGTGAGAGGCACAGCTGGGATCTAACCACAGGCTCACTTGCCTCTAACACCCAAACTTTCCACGATCTTCATGTGTAATGACCAAACACAGTGATAGGTGGCACAGTAGGTGATTAATAGCAGTAGTTTCCTTTATTTTCTTACCCTGAACCAGATACATCAGTAATTGATTCAATCTTAGTTTGGGTTCCCCTCAAAGCAGAGCTGAAGATGAGATTTGACTGTGGGTCATTTATTTGGGAGGTGCTGCCTGGAAGCAGGAATGAAGGAATGGGGAGAGTAAGACGAAAGAAAAGACAGTGACGGCCTGACCTGTGGTGGAGCAGTGGATAAAGCATAGACCTGGAAATGTTGAGGTCGCCGGTTCGAAATCCTGGGCTTGCCTGGTCAAGGCACATATGGGAGTTGATGCTTCCAGCTCCTCCCCCCTTCTCTCTCTCTATCTCTCCCTCTCCTCTCTAAAATGAATAAATAAATAAAAAAATTTTGGCCCTGGCCGGTTGGCTCAGCGGTAGAGCATCGGCCTGGCGTGCAGGAGTCCCGGGTTCGATTCCTGGCCAGGGCACACAGGAGAAGCGCCCATCTGCTTCTCCACCCCTCCTCCTCTCCTTCCTCTCTGTCTCTCCCCCTCCCGCAGCCGAGGCTCCATTGGAGCAAAGATGGCCTGGGCACTGGGGATGGCTGCATGGCCTCTGCCTCAGGCGCTAGAGTGGCTCTGATTGCAACAGAGTGACGCCCCGGATGGGCAGAGCATCGCCCCCTGGTGGGCATGCCCGGTAGATCCCGGTCGGGCACATGCGGGAGTCTGTCTGACTACCTTCCCATTTCCAGCTTCAGAAAAATGAAAAAAAAAAAAAAAAAGACAGTGACGGTCATCACTTTTATGGGCAACTAGGGCCCGATCATACTGAGGATGTTCTGAGGATTTCTGTTCTTAGATACCTCAGAATTGTTCCTCCAAAGGAGGGGGTGCTGGGACAATCAACCATCAATTCCTGACTCTATTTATTGTTTGCCCCGGGGGCTGGCTCCAGGCTGCCCGCCCCTTGGGCTCTCACACCTTCAGAGAGAGTCGGGAGGCTTCACCATTTCCTTCCAGGGGAAATTGAGCAGTGCATGGAACACCAAGAGATCTGCATTGCCATTCGCCAGCCCCTCCCAGGGTGGCCTACATTCTCTGGCCCTCCAGCTGCCATCTCTTTCACAATGTATTGTATTTTCTTTTAGAATATGTTAAATCTAATTGCCTAATTTCAGAAACCATGTGTGGCCTGTTTGGAATCAAATTAATTAATCTTTCCAAAATAACTACAAATGATAAAGTCTGTGTGTGTGTGTGTGTGTGTGTGTGTGTGTGTGTGTGTGTGTCTGTGTGTGTGTGTGTGTGTGTGTGTGTGTGTGTGAAAGAGAGAGAGAGAGAGAGAGAGAGAGAGAGAGGTTGTAACTAAATGAGATAAACCGGACTGAACTTATTTAGATGTGGTTCAAAGTGCATTGACTATTCAGAGGATGTGGATTAAATTATTAAATGTTCAAATATAATTATAAAGTATTTGTAAAAGATGACATGTTAGTGAACATCAAATGTGAATAGAGATGAGTGATAATAGGATATGAAAGTATTTTGTGTTGGATGTCTTTTTCACTAAAATATTATATTTCTATTATGAATTTTAGAGACTGTTATCTTGAGAATTGACTAGTTGATATTTCACTTTATATACTACAAAGTTTTACCTCCTTGGTGTATTTATCTATTTAAGATTTTGAAGATGATTAAGGGCATACTGGAGGGAAGAAATGAAGAATGGCAGAAATAGGGCTGTTTTTAGGTCATTTAAGCATTTCAAAGTCTTTCCATATCAATTATCTCATATCTTCATTCATTCATTGGCTCAATCATTTAACCCAGTCGTTTTCAACCTCCCATCCATCAGAAATTTCATGCCAATCCACAAAAAAATTAACCAGCCTGATGCTGTATGAAGATTATAGACCCAATGATACTGGTGGACTGCTGCCGGTCCACGGACCAACAGTCCTGGCACCCTCTCTGTGCCAGGATCAATGACAGGCACATAGCGGTGGAGATTTGAAAACATGTCTCTGCTTCAGAAAACCCAAGTAGTAGCAGGTTTATGGCATGGGTGGTAAGGTTCTTTGTATGCTCTGAACAATGAGGAAGATGAGACTTAAAAAAGATTAAGTCATTTACCCAAGGGAACAAGTCATTAATACTTGAAAGGGCTGAAGATTTAACCACGTCTCCTGGCTTACATGAGAAGCCCAGACATTTTGAAGATGGTACATTTAATAAGGGTTTCACTTGGCATATAGACCCAGCGTGTTGATTTTTGAGCTGATCATGACCCGGGGGGGACATATTAGGAGACATGACCATGCAAGAATTACCACTTGTGTGTCCTCATCCCAGTAAGTGTTTTTCTTTGACTTCAACTTGTTTGGATTCCTCTGCCTACCTTAGTTGCAAATACTTTAAATTTAATTTTTCAGTCTTTTATTTAGAAGAACCCTGTGCTTTGCTATGCATTAAGATTCTGAATGGCCTTTGAACATTTATTATTCATGGGTTTTTATTTTCATTTTAGATATTCAAATGACTGGGATGAGTAAAATTTAAAGCTTTAACTCCAGTAAAGACAAGATAAAGTCTAAATTTATGACATTGTCATCTTTATGTGAGGCAAGACAAAAATGTCTCTTCCAACAGGTTTTCTGAGCTTTTAGCACATTTGCTCCTGAGCACTGTCTGCTTCTAGCCATATCCAGGCACTCTGTGCAAAAACCAGGGGAGTGTTCCTCATCTCTGTTGCTCCCGAGGAACATTGTTGGACTTCTTGGGGAGAGTGGGACCAAAGTGAGAACCAGTTTCATTGTATCCAAACCTGGGCTCCACAACAGGCAGACATCGATTGATTCAAGGGGGTGTTTTGTTCCCTCCTCTTTCCTACCTCAGAGAGACATTCAACCAGGCTCACTCAAACTTTCAGGGGACCCCTGCGAAAACTGGTTTTCCCCATGGCCTTCTCTCTTTGCCAGCCCTCCCCTGGCCTCCCGTCCATCCATTTGACCTCAGGCTGTGCCTTGTAGTCCTGGCCCCACATTTCCCCCCTGGACCCGATGACAGGCTTAGCTTCTCTGATTTGCAACCCCCACCCCGGTGTTCCTCCCTGGGTACTGGTTTTGTATGACCCTCCTGCTCAGGGATCTGCCAGCCCATTCCCCTCAGCTCTTGAAAAGGAAGCTAAGACAGGTAAGGAGAAAGCCTCTGTTTCTTGCTGTCCACAGAGTCTAGCCAGGCTAGGAATTTCCCCAGCTTCCTCTGTTGTAGAGCTGTTCAAAAGAAACAGATTCTCTGATCTATCGCACAATAGAATTAGAACAGGGAATCTGTCTATGGACAGAGCGGATAATGTCTGCCATTTATGTATGTCAGACTCTGTGTTAGAAACTGTACTTTGCATGTACTTCTCTTGTGGTAATGATGGTAAATCCCAGGTTCTACGTGAGGAAACTGAGATTCAAGGATGTTGTGTGACTTTGAGGTTATATGCTGAGTGTCACATTACTTGTAAAAGCCAAGCTTAGAGCCTTACTTCAAACCCACACTCTGTCTAGAACAGGCTGCTTCTCATAAGATCTGAACTATACATACACTTTTGGGAGTGGCACAGGATAGGAGTGAGGTGGTAAGTATCCATGACTAGCGTCAGGCAAGGAGCTGGCCTCAGGGAGGGTTAGCATAAGGCAGTGCGGTGTTCCTAAAGGCGGAGGGCAGGAGGAGGCAACTCAAGGAGCTTGAGGTAGTCAAGGGAGGCTGCTGAGAGATCTGTCATTGGTTCCCAGGGAACAGACCTGATGTTGGAGTTCAGCCACGCTCAAATCCAGAGGAAAAGGGCGGGACTAAGGCAGACTTCCCATGCAAGAGGGAGAACACAGTCACCTGAGAACAAAGCTCAGTCCCTCTGGGCATCTCGGTTTTGACAGCTGTGTCAGAATCATCCAGAATCAGTGTGCATCCCCTTCCTGAAGATGAAGCTACAAAATCCCCCCAACACACTGTCACTGAATAACAGTTTATATAAGATGGTGTGCTTCACCTCCAGACCTACTTGGGAGAAGTTCTCCACATGGTTTCCTTCAATCTTGCCCAAGGACAGGTGCCAGGTGCCTTCCATTCCACATCCCCACCATCTCTCTAATGCCTAAGGACCACATTTGGTCTTGGGGGGTTAGGGTTATCCTGGGAATGTGGAAAGGGTGTTGCTAATCTAGGAATGGGACCAGTGGCATTGCATAAAGTCTTGGGGGACATGTTGAGTCTCAATGGCTGTTACCAAGAAGGCGTCCTCCCCAAGGGGGGCAGCCATCATACCTCTTGATGGACAGTGGTCCCTAGAGTGTCTCTAAGTCTGCTCCCAGGTTCCTCTTGACCAGTCTCTCCAATGTGACCCATCCTCCAGTGGGACAACCCTTATCCACCCTCTGAGGAGGTCTTCCTGGTCTTCAGCTATTTCTCCCCGATTCTGCTGGGGTTTTTTTCTGTTTTTTTTTTTTATTATAATTTTATTTTTTTAATGGGGTGACATCAATAAATCAGGTTACATATATTCAAAGATCAACAAGTCCAGGTTATCTTGTCTTTCAGTTATGTTGCATACCCATCACCCAAAGTCAGATTGTCCTCTGTCACCTTCTATCTAGTTTTCTTTGTGCCCCTCCCCCTCCCCCTTTCCCTCTCCCTCTCCCCCCTCCCCCCGTAACCACCACGCTCTTATCAATGTCTCTTAGTTTCACTTTTATGTCCCACCTACGTATGGAATAATGCAGTTCCTGTTTTTTTCTGATTTACTTATTTCGCTTCATATCATGTTATCAAGATCCCACCATTTTGCTGTAAATGATCCGATGTCATCATTTCTTATGGCTGAGTAGTATTCCATAGTGTATATGTGCCACATCTTCTTTATCCAGTCATCTATTGACGGGCTTTTTGGTTGTTTCCATGTCCTGGTCACTGTGAACAATGCTGCAATGAACATGGGGCTGCATGTGTCTTTACGTATCAATGTTTCTGAGTTTTTGGGGTATATACCCAGTAGAGGGATTGCTGGGTCATAAGGTAGTTCTATTTGCAGTTTTTTGAGGAACCACCATACTTTATTCTCTGCTGTTTATAATAGGTTTGCTTTAGTTACTTTATATTTCTGGGCTCTTGATACTAAAGAAAAATATTCCCCAAATACTAATGTCTCTAGTCTAATATCTACTTAAAAACTCAAGGCTGACCACATCTCATATTTTTTTCTGTCTTTGTTTCTACAGTTATAGCCTGAAGACAGGTTATGTTTAAAGCTCTTCCTGCTTTATGTGTGCTGGGAGAAGTCAGGTCCAAGTCATTGCAAGAGAAAGATACATGGCATTACTCTAATAGTGTCACCAACAACACAACTTTTCCAGGTAGAAAAGAAAACCTTCATTAAAGATGCACCTTTACTGTAAGATGAACCCATTTTTCAGGAAAATCAATGTGTGTGCTTTAGAATACATCTTGAATGAGGCAAAGTCTCAGGTAGAGTGTGGTCTCATGGCTCTGCACTGAGGATGGGCCAAGCATGGTACCTCCAGTTAGAAAAGATGAAAACACAGCAGCCTTGAGCCAGCCTTCCTGAGCTACAAGGGGACAGAGGTAGCAGTAAAACTCAGTAAATTACCCTGTCACTCTTTAATTCCATCTATACACTTGCTTCAGTGTACTTGTTAAGGTTGAACGGGTCTCCCTCGTATATGTGTGGCAGGTGAAGGATGAGGAGGGGAGTTACTTTCTTTCTGAAGAAAGGTCTTTAATCGACTGTCAGCTCCTAATGAACAAAAGGCTATTGTGCAATGAAATGCAATAGGTGCAATGTATTAGGCAAGGTGGCCCCATTTTCAGTGGTTTGTATAAAATATGTTGGCTTTTGGAGCTGCTGATTACTTCCAGTCTAGGTGCTTTTGTGCAGTGCTTTTTCCAAATTGGCATCTGCTTTATCTCTAGGGGTGTCTCTCTCGCATGGCTTTTCCCAAATTGACATCTGCTTTATCTCTAAAGGTGCCTCTCTTGCTTGGCTTTTCCCAAATTGACATCTGCTTTATCTCTAGGGGTATCTCTCTCGCTTGGCTTCAGTGCATCTATTTGAAGCCGACTGGAGTGGTTTTATCTGAAATAAAGTTTCCATCGTGACATTCTCTCCTTATCCCTTGTGGGTGGCAATGGGATGCCCAGGTGAAAAATGTTCAGTCAAGATGCCATCAGTCTCCTCTCTCTCCTGTTGCAGGCTCTGACTTCTTGCGGTCTCCGATCGGGGCTTTGAAAAGTCCTGAGACAGTGGAAAGAGCCCAGACTCCCCTAGTTGGAACCCTGATCTACCATTGCTATCAGTGAAACTCAGAAAAATGTCTTAAAATCTTTGAACCATGGCCTCCGGACCTGTAAGAGGAGAGATGGTTTTGAAGGAGGTAGGCTCACCTCCATTGATATCAGGTCTATGACAATCACATGAAGTGGACGGCATATGATCACCTAAGATGCTGGGTTGTTTGGGGAAGCTTATTAGAAAGCTAGTGAGAAGCTGAGGTGGAACGAGGCAGTGACCAGGTCAGAAGTAGGCTCCAGGGAAAGCCAGGGAGGAGAGAGGAGCCAAGCACGAAAAGGATGCTCTACCCTGGAGGAGGGCATCAGGCTGAGCCTGGAAGTGCCAGCTGCCTCACAGTGTCTACTTCTGGGGCACATTTGTGCCTGAGGACTCAGGGGGCCCCACAGTCTGTGTAGGCGGGTACACTGATTACGCATTTATTTTCCTGAGGTGCTTTGCCCAAATTACCTCTCTTACCAGTACATTCTGATCTCCTCCCAAACATGAGCAAGCCCTGACGTTTGCACTGTTTCCTTTGTCTTTTAGTTCTGAAGTCAGATTATGGAATGAGGCAAATTAAGGAGGAAAAGAAAATGGAGAGCTCTGAACTGTCCTCATTTTCTAGCTGCAGCATCTCCAGACTTCTTTTTTATCCACTTGCTGCCTGGCCTTCTGCAAGTTGCCAACAGGAACCCTGATCCATAGAAAGTAGAACGTGAACATTCAGGGCTTTGGGGTATTATTTCCATCTTTCATTTTTTCCTGGATCCCATACAGCAGCCCTAGAGAATTCAGGTTAGAACCTTCCAAAGAAGTATGCATTCAGTGGCATTTCAACTGGTGCAGGAAGTGGTGAGAACACTTTGCCACCCTTCCCTGCTGCTTCCCCCTCTCCCCTCATTTCCTCACTCTCTTTTCCAAGCATCTTTTTAGAAATTTTTGTGTATGAACTAAAAGCCTACTCCACCCAAGATGGGTAACTTTCTGGAACAAAAGTTAATGATCACAGAAACCTGTCTGTGAATCAAAGGTTTTAAGGAACTTATACTCTGAACTGTTTGCCCAACTACAGTCAGAGTTGACTGTCTTCCCCTTTCTCGTCTCACCTCTGGAAGACCCATGGCCATTTCACTTCTCATTAGACCCTCCCTTGACGTGCAAAATAAAAAAGGGAAAAGAAAAAGGAAGAGCTGGAATAGGAACCATACTGGCTTAGCTATTTGCTAACTCAGGGAAGAAGAGATCTAAGTAAGAAAGAAGTTAGCCAGTTTAGTTAAAGAATAGTTCCTTAATTTCCTTGGGATTTTATCTTTTCTCCATTCTTCCCCATCCCTTATCAGCCAAAATAATTGAGGCAAGCTTTAGACCAGGATTTGAAGAGAGGTCCTCTTAAAGAAAAGACAACTCCTGGAATAGAATTGGCTTGAAGTAAATAAATCCATCTTTAAAGAAGATGCTTAGGGAGGTGCTATGGTTTTCTATTATTTTTAATCTAGAAGAACAATATCTAACACCAAACCATATGTGTTACAAGGTGAGGGGAGAGGGGGGCAGTGGAGGGCAGGATGGGGTCTCCCCAGCTTAGCTTCCCTCTAGTTCTAGGTAACAACCCCTAAAGCATTGAAGAGGCTTTTCCAGAGATGACCAGATCACACTGACTTAGTAATTCTGTAGGCTTTGTGACCAGTTAGGGTTGGATTGAAATCTCATCTGTCACTCTACCAGCTAGAATGCTTTTGACTACAAGTAATAGAATACTCAACTGTTTATTCATTATGATTAGTTATTAATATTGCTACAAACCCAGGCACTTCTATTCTTTTGCCCCTCTCACCAAAAAAATGTTGGCTTTCACATTTGGGCAGGTTCTCCATTATAGTGAGATGGTGGCCTCAGTTCAAGAAATTATGTCCTCACTCTTCTGTGTCTGCAGGAAGAAAAGATGTCCTTTTCCTTTGCTTCTCTCTTTTATTCTCATGGTAGAAAACATATTGCGGGAGCTCAGCAGACTCCCTTGTGTTTTTGGCTGGAATAAGATAGAAACTCACCTCTAAACCAGTCACTTACCAAAGACAGTGAAACTGCTGTTTGGGGTTTTGACCAATAATGCTTCACCTCTGGGTGGAAACCCATCTTCCAGGAGAACCGTGTCAACTGGACAAAGCTGGCATTCTCTTAGTAGGGGGAAAGGGAGGAGTGGCTATTGGGCAGGCAGTCAAATATCTGGTGATCTTGAGCCTCAGTTTTTTTTATCTGACAAGTAGGGAAAACAAAACTTATCACACAACTATTGTGGAGATCCACAGAGGACAAAAGCAGCAAGAAGCTCAGAAAAGATGTTTTTAGGTATAGTCTTCCTTGTAAAATTTTAAATTGGCTGGAAGATTAAAGTGTATGTCTTGGTGCATTAAATTCAACTGCATCCTCCTAAGGTACAGCAATTTCTGCCATCAGAACTAATGAAGCCACTTGCCCGTCATTTCAATAACAGATTCAAGTGTGACTTGTTGAAAAACCAATATATGAAGTTCAGTATAGTTTCAACTTTAATGAATACTTCATCTCTAAATATAAAACTAAAAGCTTGCCCACTATTCTGAGGGACACAATCAACCAGCAAACCTGTGGTTTTCATCTTATATAATGAATTCTGCTATGGTCACTTGTGAGACCACATGTTCTGAATTTAAGTTAACACCTTCTATATATTACAGGTTCATAGACTTATCCTGCAAGATATTATGTTACTCAGTTTTCTAAAGTTATAGGACCACTCATAAATGTATTAAAATCTCTTTAGTTATCAATTTAATAAATTTCTTCCATTGAAAGGACTAAAAGTTATATGAAATCAGAATTGTCCTAAAAAATTTAAAAGGTAAAATGACCCTAACATTTTCTTATAAGAGAGTTAGGGGGAGGGGGAGGGGCACAGAGAACTAGATAGAGGGTGGCGAAGGACAATCTGACTTTGGGCGAGGGATATGCAACATAATTTAATGACAAAATAACCTAGACATGTTTTCTTTGAATATATGTACCCTGATTTATTAATGTCATCCCATTACCATTAATAAAAATTTATTTAAAAAAAAATAAGTTCTACTAATATTCCTCTTTTTTTCACTAAAAATGTTCAAGAAATATTCAGTAGAAAACATTATGTGCAGTTCTTCTTTACCAAATGCAATCTTTTTATTTTCCTTTTCTTTCTTTTTTTTTACAGAGAGAGAGTCAGAGGGAAGGATAGATAGGGACAGACAGACAGGAACAGAGAGAGATGAGAAGCATCAATCATTAGTTTTTCACTGTGACACCTTAGTTGCTCATTGATTGCTCTCTCACATGTGCCTTGACTATGGGGCTACCGCAGACTGAGTAACCCCTTGCTCAAGCCAGAGACCCTGGGTCCATGCTGGTGAGCTTTGTTCAAACCAGATGAGCCTGTGTTCAAGCTGGTAACCTCGGGGTCTCAAATCTGGGTCCTCCGCATCCCAGTCCAATGCTCTATCCACTGCATCACTGCATGGTCAGGCCAAATGCAATCTTTTTTTAAGCAAACATGTTGATTTCCCTCTACATCTCATCTTTCCATGATATCTCAGTGATAGTATTTGAGAGATGGATATGCTTCTGAACACAGATTTGGATATAAAATACACAAACTAACTTAAGTAGTTAAGACTTAGAAAAGTTTTCCCTTTCTGTGCAACTGAGGAATACTGAGACACTAGTTCCCATGTTTTGCACATGGAGAGAGACAAGTATTCGCCCATGCAACTAGTTGAAAAGTAATTTGGTGACATGCTTCTAAACTAATAATTATGCTTCAGGGAATCATGTCTAATGAGATAATCCATAACTAGGAAAAAAATGTTGGACACAAAGATACTCATCACCTGTTATTTTAAAAGAGCAGACATTTGGAGGCCACCAAAAATGTCCAGCAGTAGAAAATGGTTAGGCAAGTTTTGGTTTAGCCACTTAATAATATTTATATATTGTGTAGCCATTTAAAATACTTGTGAAGAGTTTTTATAACAAGTTCAAATGTTCACATTAGAACCTGAACTGGAAAACAGGATGCAAGATTTTACAATTACTAAAAATCTAGAACCAAACAAGAGTCTTAGGGACTCATTTCTCAAAATGGATAATGCGGAATGTGTCAAAATGCTACAATGACTGTGTGTGCACGATTGAATTGTGGATGGTGGTTTCTTTGCGTATCAGTTTTTTACAAATCTTTATTGATAATCATATATTGTTTTTTGTCATTTTTAAAGTACACGTTAATTTATGCTTTTATTAAAATGAAAAAGAAAATGTATATTCTTGCTGAAGCTAGCTAGAGAATCTTCTCTAAAATTCTTCACATTTCTCTCTACAGAAATTAAAGCACTGGCCTAACAAACCTGTTTTTAGGCTGTTATTTCTCTACCATACTGCCTCACTTAGCAGGTTACGAGATTTCAAATTGAGAGTTCAGGGGTTTGCCGACACAGGATTCTATGATGTTCTGCATTCCTTAATAAGTACTAGACTCCCAATAACATATTTAACTCTATTCTTTTGTAATATACCCATGAGTAAGTTCAGTCTAAAACATTCAGGACATTCTAAAAAGTTTTCAGGGAATAATTGGGTGATTGCTCATTTGTTAGTTCTTAAGGAATCCTGTGATGGGATTTGGAGGCATAGTTTGACAGGGTATTACAAGGCCACCTGTGTTTCACAAATCTGAGTAGAAAGAGCAGGTGATCTCACATCAATAATGTCGTTTTCAAGGTAAAAATGTGGCTTCTTGTATTTGTGGCTCTCTGAAGAGTCGGTGAGGGGAGGAGTTGCATCTTGTGGTTCTGATGCTCTCAAAGAACTTTATGTAGAATTTTCTTGCACTGACGTAGTGACTAACATGGTGATGCTGCCTACTTCTCACACACTCTGTGCGCTCTGTATGACCACACTCCTGTAACCACAGTTAGTATGTCAACACTCTACCGATCTCACTCTATAGTTCCTCATTAGTACCAATTAGTACTTATACTAACACTTCATTCACTCATCCCATTCACTTATTCACTTCACATACATGTGTTGAGAACCTGCTCGGTGTCGTATAGATATGAGACATGTAGTTTTGGCTTCTTGGTCATTCCTTTCTCTTGATCTAAATGAAGATGGTCCAGCCAAGTGTGTGCTGTTGCCACTTGGAGTGATTCAACTTCTGTGACAGAACAGGGAACATGCTTTGAGGGATGAGATACCTGCTGAACTTCCTGAGACGTCTCCTCCCATGGCCTGGTCATTTGCTTGTTGATGAAGAAGAGTGCTGGTGACAGCTCAGAAAAAGACCCTAACTCTCTTCAAATCACTTGAAAAGTGTAAAACCTATTGTTAACCTCTAATTGTGCAACCATTGTCTGAGATGGAATCAGGAGCACATAAAACCATTTTCAGATCGTATTGACTTAATCAGAATGAGGATTTTATTTATTTATTTATTTTAGAGAGGAGGGGGGAGATAGAGAGAAAGAGAGAGAGAGAATGGGGAGGAGCAGGAAGCATCAACTCCCATATGTGCCTTGACCAGGCAAGCCAGGGTTTCGAACCGGCGACCTCAGTGTTTCCAGGTTGACGCTTCAACCACTGCGCCACCACAGGTCAGGCATAGAATGAGGATTTTAAAAAACCAATATGAATTCCAAATCCAGATTTAGTACCAGCTGAAAAATCAAAAATAAAATAAAAATAATATAAATATTAAAAAAATAATAATATAAATATTTATATGTCTTATAGCTTGTATATGTCTATTTGTGACATTAAAAATTTTTTTATTCCTTCAACAAATACTTATTGAGCATCTATTATTTGGCAGATCTTGCACTAGACACTAAGGATACAGTATTGAAATAGTCAGATATGCTTCTTATTTTCATGAAGCATAAAACTTGGTACAGGCAGAAATTTAACAAATAAGCACATAGAAATAAGGAGTTATAATCACATACAGACTATGATGGTCATCAGGCATTGCTTTTAGCCATTACTTTCATAAATAGATTTTCATGTGTTCTTGTTTGGTCAATAAAATGAAATATCAAACTTTTGGCAGGAAATATCTGTATTTTGCAGGCAAACAACTCCAGTAAATGGCTTGTGAATGGTGTGACATCTTCTGCAGTTTAGATTTAGGGATCCCGATCATGACATTTAACTCAAGAAGGTATTCAGGAAGGTTTTGGTGGTAGAAACACAGCCTAAGCTAGTCCTAGGGTGGCAGAAACCTCTGGAGAGCAGCTTTGAAAATTGCACTTCCAGGCTTATATACTAGCAGGTGGTAATAAGCACTGGGCAGAGGACCCAGTCCTCTTCAAACTATACCTGCACTTCTGCCTCTAAAGCTTTTAGTTTGCTGTGTCTCCTGGCGTCTCATAGTTTTCTGGGTCTTCTGAAGCCTCCTCTAGGTGTCAGCCCTCAAAAATGGAGTAGATGGGCCCTGGCTGGTTGGCTCAGTGGTAGAGCGTCGGCCTGGAGTGCGGAAGTCCCGGGTTTGATTCCCGCTTCAGAAAAATACAAAAAAAAAATGGAGTAGATGTGAGACAATTCAGTGCTGCTTACCTTCCAGGAGAGCCGCTGACCAAAACTAAATCACTTATCTTTGCCACACCCTCCAGCTTTCTTTTTTTACTGCTCAAATAGGCACCAAGGAAATATCAACAACCCACTGTGCAAGCAGCTGTCCAACTAAGGATCATGACAGTTGTCTCTCTTTTTTGCCAGCCCCACCCATCTCTGAGGAGAGTTAGTTTTCCTGTAGCAACTCTGTTCCACTGAACTTGTGGAATGAAGATCTCCCTCCCTCCTGTTGATAGGGAGAGGGAAGTCACCACACTCCCGTCAGCCAATAAGAACAACTCCAGTATGTCTTGACCTGTCTCTCCAATCTTAAGCTTCCATTGGCAATAGAGATGATTGGGGACTTGGTCTTTCCTCAGAGGGGGTGTCTAGCCCTTAATCTATTGCTCTCTTTAAAATATGGGACATGGCATGTTCTCAGCTTGAGGTACTTCTAGGACAATAGAAAAAGGCCCATTTAAAAATCCTTTCACATTTGTTATATACTATCACAAACCTAAAACTCAACAAGTGCTTGTGAATGTACACTGTGGTGGGGTCAGTGCACAGAATGCATTTTGTGCTGTGAAAGCAAGCAAAACCACATAGAGAAATTAGGTCACTTGAATCCTTCAAAGGCTCAAGGTTCTTTGTTGTTGTAATAGTTCAGCTCAGAGAACAAATTAAAGGTTTCTCTTTGGCCCTATTTGGTGGATGGAAGGGAGGGAGGAAGGAAAGAGAAGGAATGGAGGGAGGGAAGGATGGAAGGGAAGGGAAGGGAAGGGAAGGGAAGGGAAGGAAAGGGAAGGAAAGGGGAAGGAAGAAAGGAAGGAAGGAAGGAAGGAAGGAAGGAAGGAAGGAAGGAAGGAAGGAAGGAAGGAAGGAAGGAAAGAAGGAAGGAAGGAAGGAAGGAAGGAAGAGTAGGTACAAGAAATAGGCAATGTTCATCTCATATTGCAATTCTAATTATTTGACTTTTACAGAGGGCCATGTAAAATGGTACACAAAAATAATTACTCATAGTCCAACTCAAAATTAAAGAGGAAGAGCACCCTCCCATTAGTAGTGGCCAAGTGGATTGTCCCTGCTACCATGTAAATTCTAGGACCAGCAAGACTGGTCATGCAGGAAGGAAGATCAGGAGGAACTGAGCAATATAGAAATGCAGAAAGGCATTTCTTATATAGTGTGTCCTGTTTCCTTTCTGCTGTCCCAGGACCACTAGTTGATGGCAGGATTCTCTCCCATGCCTCCTACAGATTATTATCATTGTTGCTTGATAGTCTTAGGTAAACATTTCTCTCTGGACATAATTTATGTCTAGGCTTTACACTAACTTATAAAAAAAAGTTAGAATTTTTTTTTTCAGCACAGACCAATCAGTTGTCAGCTATCTTGCCTACAAAAGGAACTGGTAGAATGAATACATATGTATTCTTTACAGACCAACATGTCTCATGGTTTGTCGGATAACGGGGACCTGGCACTTGAGTTTTCTTCACATCTTCCCACAATTCCAAGGGAGACACCATCAATAGTGATTCTCTGTTTCTGGTGTATAGCAAATTGACTTTAGAGGTTCCCAAACCCCATCCCTGAGCTTGCCCTCTGGTGATGCATTTCAGGAAGAGGATCACTGAAGTAATAAGTGACCTCACCTAACCCGAGGGAATCCACGGTTCCTAGAAAATTCAGTGGGCAACAAGATGTGGGTATCTCTAACAGCTCTGATGGATTCACACAGTTTGGATGAGGTCAAGCTTTGTAGATATTTTCTGAAAACCCACACATTTATGCCAGCATATATCTAAAAAATATATGTAACTAATAATAACAATCTACTCTGCCCAGTTGTCAGAGATATGAAATATTCAACACATCTTTTTCTAGCATATGTAAGATACAAATAACTCAGAATTCCCTTGAATAAGCAAATCGCTTTGACGGGTGGAAGTACCCTTTCTAACTGGCATCGTTTGGTGCTCAAGTTTCTTTCCAGGAGACTCATTCAGTATTCATGTTCAATCTGGTTGCACTGCGGGGAAGTGTGGCATTGAATTCATGGTGAAAGGATAAAAAAAAAACAACAAGGTGAAAATCCATCCTTGACAGCCGAAGAAAATCAGTTGTTTGGCCCAGGCCTTTCGACAGCTGATCAGAGGGTACCATTCCCCACCTGCTTAAGATGAACTTGTTCAGCAAACATTCCTCTGGATCCTTCTGCTTAAAGCTGTTTTTTGCAGACAGTGTGAATGGAGTTTCGTCCAGTTCAAGGTCCTTTACGTGCTGCAATTTCTAAAAATTGAGAGATTCTATTTGCTACCTAAACAACACTGAATGGAAAGAAAAGATCAACATGAAGGTCATTTACACAAAGAAATGATTTCTGATTCGCACCTCTCCATGGATGGATTCATTCTGTGCTCAGGGCGTTATATTTATGATAGGATCCTGTATTTAGTTTAGCCTCTAATGGTCTGTTTTCATTTCTGCCTCTCCTTGCAAAATGCGAAATTGGAATTTCTGGGCTCTGACAGCATCTCTGTTGCTTGGCATCCTTAGTGGGTAAACAAGCCACCAGAAGCCAGGACTGGGTTCTAGAATAAGTGGGTGCAAACATTCCTCAAAACCAGGTCTTGGTTTTCTGCAGGGATGGTAGGTGCAGGGGAGCATTGAAACTTCCTATAGGTGCAGAATTGCTTAAGCCTGATACAATCATGAGTCTCAGTCTCCTCTTCTTCCCAGGGTCAGGAGTCCAAATGTCCTAGCCAATAGCTGCCATGAGCTGCTTCTTTCCCCCTGCCTTCTCTTTAATCAGACCTGGGCAGAGAAAGTATGCACAGGAGCAGAAAAGCTTAAGACCCAAATAACCCACAAACTGGAGACTTGGATTCCACACAAGACAATAGGCTATAGGCTCTGTTTGATATGGTACTTAACTCTGGACACAAACACTCCAAACTCATTTTTTCTAAAAACTGAAATCTGAGTGTGGGAGTTGGGGAGAGGGGATTTGGGGAATTGAAAAGAAATTCTTCTAGCTCAAAGTTATCCTTTTGGTAGACAGATTGGATCTGAAGCTCTTGTTTTGAAAAAATATTCACTGAGGGAAGTATAGCTGTGATTTTCTTTTTCCTTTCAAGTCTGACAACATGTGAAAATGTTCACTCCCTGCCTGAAGGAGAAGGGCGTCATGACCGTCCCCCAACCCCTCCTGTCAGAGTCCCAGACAAGCCAAAGGGAGACAACTGGACTGGCTGTTCATACAAAAACATGTCATTCCCTGGGTTTAGACAGGCCCAGCTCGCCATTTTTGAGTCCTGCTTATTTTTTAACCAATCTGAACTTAACCAAATTTTCTTCAGCTTCTTTAAGGGCCAGCTCTGAATATACACTGCTCACAAAAATTAGGGGGTATTTGACCACTTCATATTCATTTTGAAATATCCCCTAAATTTTGTGAGCAGTATATGTCTCAATACAGGACATCGCTCCTGTGTAGAAGGTTAACCAAGCTGAGAAATGCTGAAGGTTGTTTGCTAAGTATCTAAATAGAATACATATACACACCACACACACACATACACACACACAGCACTATACACACCACATGTCACCCTTTACTACCTCATAATCAAATATCATAGATAAGCTGCAGGCTAAAGACAAAAGCAGAAAAAAGAAAACCAGGAAAAGTGAGGAAGAAGGAGAAAACAAAAGGAAAGGGAGGGAGGGAGAGGACTTTTCCTTCCTGGCACACATGCCTTTATGCTCAGGTTTACACTCTTTTATTTTTTTTTAATTATTTTAATTGAATATATTGGTGTGACATTGGTTCGCAAAACCATACAAGTTTCAAGTGCACAACTCAATGGAGCATCATCTGCATACCGCATGGTGCGGCCATTGCCCCAAGCAAAATCTCTTTCTGACTCTCCCCCCCCCCCGCCCCCCCCCCCAGCCTCTCCCGTCTCCACAGCCTCCACCTAGCCCCCACCCCCTTTCCCTCGCCACTGTTGACTGTGTGTATGTGTTGTGTGTGTATGTGTTTAGCTAATCCCTCACCTTCTTTTATTCGGTCCTTCCACTCCCCTCCCTTCCTGCCAGCTGTCAGACTAGACTCTCTTTTAAAGTTTTGTTATGATTTATTATGCAGACAATATTAACAGGCATCCAAATGAAAGAAAAAAATTCACTCACAGCCTTGCTTCAACAACAAGTCAAACTGTTTTTTCTTTGCTATATTCTTTTCCTGTCTCTTTCCTGGTGTTTGCATCAATTTATCTGTCAGTTATCTTTGATTCTAGAGCGGCCTTGATTGAGGGGCATTACTGGTGTATTAATTGCTTTTTAAGAGAAAAAAAAAAGATGAAACAACATGAAATGTGGATTGTAAAATGAATCCTGAGCACAGAAAATCAACAAAACTGGGAAAACTGTATTGTAAATTCATGGAAAACTGTGTTTTCAACTCGTCATAGATATGATTTTAAATCTTGATATTTTAAAATGATCATAATCATTCTGTAAGGCTGTGTTTAGTTTTTATAATTCTGATTGCCAAAGCATCATATGAGGTTATCAAGGGGCATCCTACTGGCCGTTCTGCTTCTGCAAATATTTAAGCCTCTTTCCAGTGGTGTCTGGAGCCAGCTTCTAGCAGCTCTCTCCTGCAGGCTCACTGTGCATATCTCATCCCGACTCTGGGATCAGTGGCTTCAAATTGGTAGCTTGAAACTGACGACAGTGGGAGTCTTTACATAATAAAAACTGGCACCTATTGCAAATTTGCCAACCCCCTTACTGATCATTTATAATGTTTTTGCTGTTATATAGAATACCATCATGATTATCTTTGACTAAGCTTCCTGATTTTTTTCCCCCTTCTGGCATCTGAAAGAATTCCACCAAAGGGATAATGATAATAAAATAATAATGGACAAAGGCTAACACTTCTTGAGTACTTACCATGTGCCAGATTCTATGCCAACTACCTGATTTAATCTTGGAAACAACCCTGCCAATTAGGTATTATTTGTAATTTTGTTTTTACAGTTGAGAAAACTAACGTTTAGGATAATTAGATGATAGTCAAGTAGATTACCCAAAGTCAAATAACTAGTGAGTGACAAGGCCAGGGTCTGAATGCAGGCGGGCTGGCACCACAGGTCACCCCCTAAACCACAAAGCAGCCAATAGCATTTCTAGAGCTCTATCTCGGAGTCCCAACAAAGGGACCCTCTGAAGCCCTAGCCTGCCAGGCGCTTCCCTCCCTTGTCACAAGGCCAGTCGGATTTGCATCTTCTCCTCAGGCACCCTGAAGCTTGGCAGCCCTGAAGCTGCTGGAGTCGGGTCTGCTCAGATGTCTATTCTCTTCCTTGTACCATTTGGTTCCCATAGTCAGTGAATTGATGCAGCTTTTCTGTCTCAAGGTCTCTATTTGTTCTTCCTCCGAGTCCTCTTTCCCTGCTTTTCCAGCAATGTGGCTGTCCTTCACAGGGTTCTAGGGTTTGCCTCAACCTCAGCAATGTGACTTCTGTCACTTCATCATTCCCTTCGTCTTCCAGTTTCCTTTCCTGTTTCTTGATCTCAGAAGTGTCAACTGTTGCCTTAGTGAAACACCACCAGGAGACCTATGAATCGAGAAGTGAAGTTCATTAGACCGAAGGCAGTGAAAGAGAATGCTCTCCAGTGTCCGGGCAGTCTTTGTAGTGTCTTGAATGCAGCGGGGTAAAGGTGTTAGGTTTGGGGCTAAGTGATCAAAGGCAGTTCTTGCAAGGCACGGAACTGGTTGGGGTTGGGGAGAGTTTATGGCCTTTAGGCGACCCGTGTTTTGGTCATTCGACCCCCGCTGGGGTCGCGACCCACAGGTTGAGAACTGCTGGTTTATGGGCTTTTGATTGGTGGGCCCAGCAAGGTCAATGGCCTAAAACAACTCAATAAGCAAACCATTAGTTTTTATAAATAAGCTGTTATGTTGCTTCATGGTCTCACCTTTATGATGCAAGTGTTTCCTAGTATGAACTAAATTACTGAATTAAATCACTTTTGTGTGTCCCCGTGACGTTTAGCACAGGAAGGGGAAAAGTGCTTGGTCCCAGTATTGTTTATCACAGAGAGAAGAAAGTGTGATATTTTCATATTTTCAGTACTCAGGAAGTAGAGGCCCTTTCTGCACTGACACTTATGAGCTCCCAGACAGGGAGGAGGCCTGTGTCACTTTTCATAGGTCCTTGGGCAGAAGCCTGAAGCAAGTACCTGAAGACAGGACCGGTGACAACACAAGGCATCATACCCAAGCGGCTTTCCCATCCCACAATCCCCTGGTGTTCCTGCATTGAGATCTATTCATTATGTTTTCTGTATGCATTTCCTGGCTGTAGTGACACCCAGGACATTGACAGGAGGCCTTTATTACACCATCTCAGAGCTGTTTTCTGTATCTAGTCTTCATCTTCCCCGCAAGAAGCTGGGAAGCTGCTCAAGTGAGAACCCCGGTAGCCTGCCCACTCCTACCACTGAATGCACACATTGAATCTCTCAGCTATGTATTTCTTACTAAATGTGTAAAGAAGTTTTCTTCTTTTGAATTGTGATTGTAGGTTAATTTACAAAAGTGGGACCACCAGGTAACAGGAAGTGAACATTTTTATGGTTCTTGGATTATATTGCCGGTTACTTTCTATAAAGGATAATAAAGGTTTATACTGTCAGCAGAAAGCTTGAGTGTGCTGTTCTCACCACAATGTGACTAACATTAGGTTTGATGATTCAAACTATACATTCTGTAATTTAATTGTAGTATTTCTTATGTTTAAATTCCCACTTGTTTGATCTAAGTAGGCTTAATATTTGAATACATGGTCTTAGTAACAATTACTAGAACTAAGAAATAAGCAAAAGGAAACTTCAGAAGCACCCTAAAATGCCACCTAAAAATAACCACGGTTACTTGTTAGATATATCTTGAAAGACCTTGAAGTCTGTTTTCCCTATAAATACATTTTTTTTCTATAGAAATGGGGTCACACTGTCTAACCTATTTTGTAACCTACTTTTTTTTTCATTCACCCACCTATTCTGAACACTTTTCCATGAAATAATATGTATCCCTAAGATCAGTGTAGTGATGGAGTATCATTCTGCCGTCATGAGACAGTATAGAGGTTAGGAACATGGGCTCCACTGCCCCACTGCTGGGTTCAGATGCCAAGTCAGCCATTGAGTAGCCACGTGACTTTGGGCACGTTGTTTAGTCACTTTTATAATAGGAATCATAGCATTACTGCCTCATAGGGTTGTTTTGGAGACTAATTAAATGAAAACTGGTAGTACTTAGAGTCTGACACAACATGTAAGTGTTTGCTGCAAACAGTTCTGGGTGTGCCATAATTAATTAATCAAATCCATATTATTGGATGTTTTCATTGTTTCTTTTTTTTTTTCCATTACTGAAAATGCTGTGATCAACATTTCTTAGATTAATTCCTAAATATTAAACAGATTGATCAAAGAACACTGACATTGTTAAGGCTTTTGCACAGATTGCTAAGTTTTCCTCCAAAATGTACATCCCATAAGCAGTGTCGAAGAGAGCGATTTCTTTTTTAATGTTAGCAGCCAATTTCCTGTGAATTCTTTGCCTGCCTGAGACAGGTGAAGTCTAGGAGGGAAACGATCAGATCGGATCGGATCGGTCACAGCACAATTTCCAGCAACCTCTTTGTTCTACCATCATAATCTCCTCATTAGCGGGCCTAGGACTTTATCTGTACCTGGGGACACTGGCCATTTACACACTATTTAAAGTGACAAATGGTAACTGTTAATACTGCATTTAGATTATCATTAACTTGGGCTAAAATACAATGAGACACCTCCAGAAAGAAGTAGAAGATTTGGAAGAATAACCACCTCATTTGTTATAACTCCCCGTGAGCACAATGAGCGCCGGACAGGTTCATTACGGTGGGCACGCCACAAGGGTGCAATCCAGACCAGCTGCATCGATGAAGGCCACTTGAATGGGCAGCTGTGGTTCATGTTATCTCCGGAAGTCAGTTACTAAGTCACATTTTTCATGATACTTTATTGCTTGTCCAATTTAAAGAGGAAAAGCTCATTGTGGGAGAGAATCAGACACCAGCTGCTTTGTTATAATTAAGGACACAGGCAACAACCTAGACTTTCTGGGAGGCGGGAACCTAACTGACTGTTTCTGGAGAGATTCTAGATGGTCATATTCTGTGTAGAAAAGATAGTTTTATTTTCTAAAAGAAACCATTTTGTAGTTTCTCTTTTTTTTTTTTTTTTTTGCCTTACTTTCCTCCTTCACCCCAGGAATCTTAATGGGGTTGGTCTAGTCACTTCTGTGTGGGTGTGACTTTTTATTCCTGCCTGCACATGTATTAGTTTAATTGTAATATTGAAAAGAACATAATCCTTTGCCCATTTTAACTTGGTCAAGGGAAAAGAAATATGTATATCTAAAGTAAGGGAGCCCTGGCCAGTTGGCTCAGTGGTAGAGTGTTGGCCTGGTGTGTGGAAGTCCTGGGTTCAATTCCCAGTCAGGACACATAGGAGAAGTGCCCATCTGCTTCTCCTCCTCTCCTGCAGCCATGGCTCGATTAGAGTGAGTTGGCCCTGGTGCTAAGGATGGTTCCATAGCTTCTGCCTCAGGTGCTAAAAAAAAATGGCTCTGGTTGTAATGAAGCAAGAGCCCCAGATGGGCAGAACATCGCCCCCTAGTGGGCTTGCAGGGTGGATTCCAGTAGGGATGCATGCAGGAGTCTATCTCTGCCCCTCCTACTCTCACTAAAAATAATAATAAAAATAAAATAAGGGAAAACCAGTTTTTTTTTGTTTTCTTTAGAGAGGGGGAGGGACAAACAGGAAGGGAGCGAAATGAGAAGCTCAACTCTTTGTTGCAGTACTTTAGTTGTTCATTGATTGCTCTCTCATATGCTTGACTATTAACTTAATACCTGAGGAAAAGAGTTAGAGCACACATGTCATCATACTGTCCCTCTTAAATTACTCTCAGAACTTGAAGAGGTTTGAGGCTCTTGGCCCATATGAGGTGATTGACCAGTCTCTATCCCTGATACACTTTCTCCCCCAAACCACACAGATGAAGGGGTGACTATTTCTGAGTGGCAGCACTGACATTAAATTCCCCTCTCATTTGCAGCATTGAAAGCAGGTATTATTCACATTTATTTATTATTTAAGAAACAAAGACCAAAGAAAATTGTTTAAGTAAGGTCAGGAGGAGAAGGGATGAATCTAATGAATGAAATGAACTAACAAGAAAAATAGAGACAGACTTATGCATAGAGAGCAGGCTGACAGCTCTTGAGGGACAGACTAGATGAGAGAGGTGAGAGAATTGAGCAAAAAAGAGAAAAAAATTTATGGATGTGGGCAACAGTGTGGTGATTGCTGGGGGGAGGGGGGACCGTGGAAGAGGGTATTGCATGATAAAGGGTGATAGGAGACTTGACTTGGGGTGGTGAACACACAACGGCAGTGTACAGATGATGTGCACCTGAAACCTGTATAATTTCATTAACCAGTCATCCCAATGCATTCAAATTAAAAAGAGAGAAAGGATGAAACAAGATGCTGGAACTAACATACCTTGAGCATCAACTACAAACTGGACATGCTAATATGTGATAAGTGATTTAACCTTGGCTCACAACAATGAAATAGGATAGCTACATATCCTCTCTTGGCAGACATAAATTGTATCATTAAGGTCAAGAAAAGATTATAGTGTTTTAATTACATGCAGTCAGTCCCCAAGTGCATTACAGAACATATCAGGGTTTTTAATTTGCTAACTAGTATTGCAGATTTTCAATAATGGGATATACTATGCAGAATCTTCCAGCTTATGTGGCACAACTCTCCACTTCCTCACACACACACACACACACACACACACACACACACACCACACAATACATCCAAACAGACACATTTTTAGCAAAATATCTTGTCAGATAAAGTTTCACAAAATACATTTAGAAAATACCTCTCATTGTACTGGTGAGATATTAGAGACCCAGAGAGTCTAAGTGACTGACTCTCTTAAACTACAGGCTTCCAGCCATCCCACCCTCCCCAAGCCTGGTGGCCCCACTCTGCCAAGGTCTGGCCAGAATCCTGGACAGACTGAGTGTGTGGCCTTGGAGAAGAAGCCACCTTCCCCAGCCTTCCCCCAACTTTCCGCCCAAACTTGACCAGCACCCCCCCATCACGGGAGATCACTAGTCCCACCCTCATGACACCCAGCTCTTCTGCCTGTAGACATTGGGCTCCTGGTAGAATCGGGGACAGACTGAGTTGTGTGGCTCTAGAATGAGGGCCATATTTTCTTTGCATGCCCGAACAGTGCAGAGCCCTCTCTTCACACAGCCAAATTGTGGTCGGTTTGGGTCTGATAAACTTTGCTGGCCTCACCCTGACAACTCCCTCCACAAGATCCTGCCCCACCACAAATATATGTGAGTACCCAGCACATGGCAGCTAGATGTTTACCTTGGAACATTTACTGAGTGCCCTCAGATTCAGCACTAGTACCAATTTTGAACCTGTATCAGTCTGCTAAACACCACTCACCTCTTTCTGGTGACTCACTGAGAACCTACTTCATGCAACACAAGTACCACCAGAGGCTCTTTCAGTGACTGAGCCTAGCAGGCAGCTGGCAAGTGGCAGCAGGCAGAGGCAGATCTCAGGATGACTTGAGACTTAAGCTGATCTGCCCCTACACCCATTGTTGGAAAAATCCAGCCTTACTGTACAGCTTAATCTTTTCTGAATACATCCTTGACCAACAGAGGCAGCCATGAACTGTAGATCACTTTGTAGCTACACACAGGTTGCCCAGGGCCACTTATAGACAGGATCTGACACTGGTCTGCACCAGAGTTCCAACCAAGAGGTCCCTAGTGTATTCTTTATTTCAGATTTTGTATTCATTTATGGCTGGTTCGTTTTTATGATTTTTATGTCCTTTTTCATGTTGTTGTGGTTCTTAGTTCCTTGAGCATCCTTATAACCACTCTTTTGAACTCTATAGCTGATAAATTGCTTGCCTTCATTTATTTAACTCTGTTTCTGAAAATTTCTCTCATTCTTTCATTGGGGCCTGTTTCTATATCTCCCCATTTTGGCTGCCTCTTTGTGTTTGTTTCTATGCATTAGATAGATACGCTATATCTCCCATTCTTGGTAGGGTGGCCTTTGTAGTTGGTGTCCTGTGGGTTCTAGAGGTGCAGTCTCCTTGGTCACCAGGTTATTTGGTATGCTGAAGGCCCACAGTCAAGGCACATATGAGAAAGCAATCAATGAACAACTGAGGTGTCGCAACGAAAAACTGATGATTGATGCTTCTCATCTCTCTCCGTTCCTGTCTGTCTGTCCCTATCTATCCCTCTCTCTGACTCTCTGTCTCTGTTAAAAAAAAATTGAAGGCAAAAATAAAGAACTTTCCAAATTAGTATTACAAGAAATGTTAAAAGGTCTTCTTTAAAACAGACGAGATCGGGCATGTTCAGGGTGGTATGGCCACAGATGCCTGACATCTTTTTCAAAACAAATAATAAGAAAAAAATTTAGAGAAACATAGTTAAAAGAATGAAATGGCAATAAACACATACTTATCAATAATCAACTTTAAACGTAAATGGCTTAAATTCTCCAATCAAAAGACATAGGGAGCTGAATGGATAAGAAGACTGATGTATATGCTATGTAAAAGAAATCCACCTCAGAATGAAAGATACACACAGACTAAAAGTAAAGAAAAGTAAAGGGATGGAAAAAGATGTTTCATGCAAATGAAAAATTTTAAAAGCTGGGATAGCAATACATATATCTGACAAAATAGACTAAAACAAAGACTATAGTAAGAGGCAAAGAAAGACACTATATAATGATAAAGGGAGCAATCCAATAAAAGATATAACCCTTGAAAGATTTATGTACCCAACAAAAGAGTGCTGAAATATGTAAAGCAAATCTTGATGGACATAAAGGGAGAGATCAACAACAGTACAGTCATAATAGGAAATTTTAACATCCTATTAACATCAGTGGGGAGATCTCCCAGACAGAAAATCAACAAGGAAACAGCAGCCTTAAATGATAAACTAGATTAGCCTGACTAGGTGGTGATGCAGTGGATAGAGTGTCGGACTGGGATACAGAGGACCCAGGTTCGAAAAATTAAGGTTACTGGCTTGAGTTCCGGCTCATCCGGCTTGAGCCATGGGGTCACTGGCTTGAGCATGGGATCATAGATATGACCCCATGGTTGCTGACTTGAGCCCAAAACTCACTGGCCTGAAGCCCAAGGTCGCTGGCTTAAGCAAGGGGTGACTCACTCTGCTATAGCCCCCCCCCCCCCAGTCAAGGCACACATGAGAAAGCAATCAATGAACAACTAAGGTGCTGCAACAAAAAATTGATGCTTCTCATCTCTCTCTCTTCTTGTCTGTCTGTCCCTATCTGTCCCTCTCACTGTCTTTCTGTCTGTCACAAAATAAAAAAATATGATAAAATAGATTAGATGGATTTAATTGACATCATCAGAGCATTTCACCCAAAGCAGCAGAATATACATTCTTTCCAAGTGTACATGGAACATCTTCTAGGATAGGCCATATGTCAGGACACAAAACAGGTCTCAATAAATTTAAAAAGATTGATATCATATCAAGGATCTTCTTTAATCATAACAGTATAAAACTAGAGATCAATCACAGATAAAACCTGAAAAACACAGAAAGACATGAAGACTAACATGTTACTAAACAATGAATAGATTAACAATAAAATTAAGGAAGAAATCAAAAGAGACCTTGAAACAAATAAAAATAAGAACACAATAACCCAAAATCTATGGGACATAGCAAAAGCTTTCCTAAAAGGGAAATTCATAGCATTGCAGGCCTACTTCAAGGAACAAGAAAAATCTCAAACAAACAACCTAAGGGGACACCTAAGGCAGTGGTCCCCAGCCTTTTTTGGGCCACGGACCAGTTTAATGTCAGAAAATATTTTCACGGACCGGCCTTTAGGGTGGGATGGATAAATGTATCACGTGACCAAGACAAGCGTCAAGAGTGAGTCTTAGACGGATGTAACAGAGGGAATCTGGTCATTTTTTAAAAATAAAACATCGTTCAGACTTAAATATAAATAAAACGGAAATAATGTAAGTTATTTATTCTTTCTCTGCGAACCGGTACCAAATGGCCCACGGACCGGTACTGGTCCATGGCCCGGGGGTTGGGGATCACTGACCTAAGGGAACTAGGAAAAATAACAAACAAAGCCCAAAGTGAGTGTAAGAAAGGAAATATACATAATAAAGATCAGAGGAGAAATAAACAAAATAGAGTCTAAGGAAACAATACAAAAGATGGATGAAACCAAGAACTGTTTCTTTGAACAGATAAACAAATTTATCAAACCTTTAACAAGACTCATCAAGAAAAAAAGAGAGGACCCAGATAAATAAAATCAGAAATTAAAGAGGACAAGTAACAAATGACACTAAAGAAATACAGAGAATTTAAAGAAAATATTACAAACAGCTCCATGCCAACAAATTGGACAGTTTGGAAGAAATGCATAAATTTCTAGAAATATATAATCTTCCAAAATTGAATCAGGAAGAATCAGAGAATTTGGCTAGAGAGATTAGAACTAGTGAAATTGAAGCTGTAATAAAAAAAACTTACAACAAACAAAAGTCCTGGACTGGATGGCTCCACCAATGAATTTTACCAAACATTTCAAGAACTAACACCTGTCCTTTTCAAACTATTACTGTCTAGTAGCTGTTAATTTGAGTGGCCCATGAGTGAATCTAAATAGATTTCAGAAATATCATAAAATAAAATAGACTCTGTCTTCATGGGCATCCCTTAATATATTGTCATATAGAGAAAATGGGCAACTTTAAGCCAACTAAGACTTGCCTCTCCAGGATATTTGAGCTTAACCACAAAGGGAGAGTGAGGATTTGATGGAAGGGGCAGGAGTCATTTTTTTTTTTTTTTTTTTTTTTTTGTATTTTTCTGAAGTTGGAAACAGGGAGGCAGTCAGACAGACTCCCACATGCACCTGAACGGGATCCACCCGGCACGCCCACCAGGGGGCGGTGCTCCGCCCATCTGGGCCATTGCTCCATTGCATCCAGAGCCACTCTAGTGCCTGAGGCAGAGGCCACAGAGCCATCCTCAGCGCCCAGGCCAACCTTGCTCCAGTGGAGCCTCGGCTGCGGGAGGAGAAGAGAGAGACAGAGAGGAAGAAGAGGGGGAGGGATGGAGAAGCAGATGGGCGCTTCTCCTGTGTGCCCTGGCCGGGAATGGAACCCGGGACTCCTGCACACCAGGCCGATGCTCCACCACTGAGCCAACTGGCCAGGGCCCAAGAAGTCATTTTTAAAATGACCTTTCTCTTGCAACAAACATCAAAGTTGTTAGAAATATACTTAATAAAATGGGCATCATGATGGCATCATTATTTATATTTCAGCAAGCAGGGAAACCTCATTTGAGTGCTATCATTTTCTCCCTAATTTATTGGCTATAAATAGTAATCCAGTCATTTATTTCCACTCAAAAAGGCCTCCTAATTTGTGCATTTGAGCATTAAAGCAGTGCTAATGCAGATTTTCATCTCCTCTTAGCCAGGGAATCATGGGGTTTTTTTTCTTTCTTTTTTCTTTCCAGACAGCCTACCTGCTTCCATTGTAACATCTGTTTTTGCTCTGTTCTCGTCAGAGAGTTGAGTTAACCCACGACATCATTATAGGGTGGTAAAAGCCCTAGTGTTCTAGGAGAGACAAATGCATTCAGAAAAAGCCAGAGCACAGAATTGTAAAGGTGCTGAGTGCAGGTGTCAGCTGCCTCGTGTATCTGGTTGAACTAGACCCTAATCATTTCATGGCCTGTTAGAATCTGGAGCCACCCCTTGCCCACCCCCACCTATTAATAAAAGTTTCCAGAAGCTGACTTTCTTGTGGTTCTCTGCCTCTAGGATTCCTCCCCCCTTTTTTTCTACAGTACCACTCTCATTACAGAAAATATCCCAGGCTTTTTTTTTTTTAATCTAAAAATTGCATTTTTCTCAAGCATTTTGTGACTTGGATAACCCAATTAGACACAGAGGTGGGAAATGAGATGGAATTACCACGTCAAAGAGCTTTCTACATTTCTTCTTCTGTGACCTCTTTTCCATGTCTTCCTTTTCCTTGCTGTCTCCTCCCTCTCTGGAGAAAAAAAGGCAATTCTTACCCCAAGTTTCAAACTAAAGAGTTCTGTCTTGATTCAGATTCTACCCTAAGTGGGCTTACTGAGGCATCTTCTCAACAAGGAAGGTGCGTCTTTTCCCCAGGAAGTGCTCCAACTAACTGATGGGGTAATGAAATCATCTCCTGAGTCTCCATCTCTCTCTTTGACCAAGTTATATCCTCTGTCTGATCCACCAGCCCTCTGGCATAATCACCGCATTAAAACATGAGAATGGATAGAACTGGTAATCTTCATTTTAGGACGAGGGGCTACTATTTATCTACATTTCCAAATGCATTTTTTATTTTTATTTTTATTTTTTTGTATTTTTCTGAAGCTGGAAACAGGGAGGCAGTCAGACAGACTCCCGCATGCGCCCGACCGGGATCCACCTGGTATGCCCACCAGGGGGCGACGCTCTGCCCATCCGGGGTGTCTCTCTGTCAGGACCAGAGCCACTCTAGCGCCTGGGGCAGAGGCCAAGGAGCCATCCCCAGTGCCCAGGCCATCTTTGCTCCAATGGAGCCTCGGCTGCGGGAGGAGAAGAGAGAGACAGAGAGGAAGGAGAGGGGGAGGGGTGGAGAAGCAGATGGGCGCCTCTCCTGTGTGCCCTGGCCGGGAATCGAACCCGGGACTCCTGCACACCAGGCCGATGTTCTACCACTGAGCCAACCAGCCAGGGCCCCAAATGCCTTTTTGATAATAAAAATTGTCACATCTGTGAGCTTTTCTGGAAAAGAAGGCTCTGGTAGCTCATGGAGTGCAAGTGAGAACTCCCAAAGTTTGACTTGGCGAGTCAACCTCCGGGACAAAGTGATTTATCCCATCCCGTGAAATACGCAAACGAACGGGCACCAAGCACCTCAAATGAGGGCAACTGAGGGGAATGGGAGGGTGAAGAGGAGGAAATGTCCAGGCTTTCTGCTATAGCTAGGAATAAGATTTAGGTCACCTACACTGAAGCTTTAGACCTGTGTCACATAGCATCCTGGTTATAATTAGCAACATAGAGGACTGTCAACTTTGTTTATTTGTTCTTAAACTAACAGTTATGTGGCAGTTGCAATAATGAGGAAATTGACCCTTTTTTAAAAAATCCACAGTGTTTTCCCTGGCCGATTAGCTTAGCGGTAGAGTGTCAGCCCAGCGTGTGGAAGTCCCGGCTTCTATTCCGGGTCAAGGCACATAGGAGAAATGACCATCTGCTTCTCCCCTCTACGCCCCTCCTTCCCATCTCTCTCTTCCTCTCCCACAGCCATGGCTCCAATGGTTTGAGCAAAGTTGGCCCTGAGCACTGAGGATGGCTCCATGGCCTTGCCTCAGGTGATAAAATAGCTCAGTTGCCAAGCAATAGAGCCACGGCGCAGCAGGCAGGACAGAGCATCACCTGGTAGGGGCTTGCCAGGGGGATCCTGGTCAGGGTGCACGTGGGAGTCTGTCTCTGCCTCCCCACCTCTCACTTAATTTTTGAAAACCCACATTATTTGCATTGTGACCAAGATGTATCAAAGTTGCTAGTAAATTCTTAGATTAGTGAGTTTTCTAATTTTCCGTTAAATTGCTAGTCACTTCCTTAAGAAACTTCCCTGCAGATATGCTTTAAAGACCCTATAAGTTTACCTTAAGCCCTCATTGCAATTTTCTGTTCATTATCTCAGCAATGAAGAAGCAGTTGACATAGCCTGACAAATACAACAATGTCAATACTTGATTGTACTTCCATAGTTTTCTCCTTCCTCTCACTTTTTTTTCCCTCATAAGATGATTTCTTTGGGATCTAATCCAACATCTTTCTTGTTTGGACTGATAGGGCCATGTTCATTTGCTTGTTTTAGTAGCAGGGGTGAAGACAGTTGCTGCTTTCATTAGATGAGTGTAAGGACCCCCAGTCTGTAAACTAGAAGTTGAAATTCAGGAAAAAATAAGGAATTGGTAGCCTTGGCCTGGCCACAGTATATAAAGTAATGGGAAGGTTTCAAGAACTCAACTCTTTAACTCTTTTGGCTTTTACTGAGAAACTCCCTTAAGTCAGCTGGCCTTCTAGTGAGGACTCTGCTGAGGCCCACCTTGGCAAAGGATCATGGGATACCATTGGAGAGTTTCACTGTACTAGCAATCCTGACAGTCTTCAGATTAAGCATACCTAATGGGGTGGGACAGATGATCCTAATATGATTTATTAGTAATCACCTAATTAAGATAGATATGTGGCCTTTATATTTAACAAATTCCATTTTGAAACACACAAAGGAGCCTGACCAGACGGTGGCGCAGTGGATAGAGCATCAGACTGGGACGCGAAGGACCCAGGTTCGAGACCCTGCAGTCGCCAGCTTGAGCACAGGCTCATCTGGATTGAGCAAGGCGTCACTTGGTCTGCTGTAGCCCCCCGATCAAGGCACATATGAGAAAGCAATCAATGAACAACTAAGGTGCTACAAGGAAGAATTGATGCTTCTCATCTTTCTCCATTCCTGTCTGTCTGTCCCTATCTGTCTCTCTCTCTGACTCTCTCTGTCTCTGTCACAATAAAAATAAAAGGGAAAAAAAAGAGCTTTTAAAACACACAAAGGAAATGGTCAGCATTAGAAAGTATAAATTCTGAATAGATTTGATGCCTGGCTTCTGAGTATTAAGAAACTTGTCAAACTCATTGTGTCTTTTAGCAAGGCGGCTCTCAGGTTTATGGCCACTGAAAACCCAATGGGACAGTCATCGATTTGCAATTGTTTTGTATTCTTTCATCCCTGCAGGTTGTAATGGAGGCATTAGATGGATTATCAATTAACTCCTTGGGGTAAATATTAGTAGTCAGTAGTAGCACTTGTAGGGTTAAAAAAATATTTTTATTACAAATTTACAGAAAGAGGAAAGAGTTTATTGTATTTAAGGAATGTTCATCTGTCACAGGCCCATGTATGACATAGTAGTTATAACCATTGCCTCCCTCCCTACTGACAATTGACAATTAGCTTAGTCTGTATCATCCTGTGTAGCAGATTATGCCCTCATGGCTCCCTTAGTGGCTCAGTAATTTTCTTACAGTGTATCTAGGCTCAGAAAAATCCATCTGTTTATTAAGGATTTAGGTCCAAACAACTGAACAAGTCATTTGAAAAAACAGCACAAATAAATTAGAAGAAAAGTATTTTATGTTTCACTCTGTAATAATCATAGTTACTTGAGAAAGGCATGCATGTGCCTTTTGGGCACTGCACAGCTACTCAAACCTTGAAATCTTATTGAATACACCACTTTCATTTCCTGTTCCACATTGTAGCAACTACCAAAAACCTAGTTTCACAAGGATATCATGATGCTAAATGTAGTAGTGATTTAATGTTGAAAATGTGAACTACTTTGATATAGTAGTTTGTAAGATACCCAATAGATATAAGTATCTCTTTATTTTTCTTGAAAATATCTAGTTTTGCTGTGATTTCACTCTGGTGCCTTGGGGTACCATGGTGTACACAGTTTGGAGCAATGACTTATAGCTTCATGTCACAAGAACACCTAACATACAAAATCAACTATACTCTCTTGCAGCTAGGAGCTATTTTCTTGTGTCCAAAGTTACATATTATAACATAATAGGTTCTCTAAATGCAAATCAACTAATTTAACTCATCTTCATACAAAAGTCAGAATCTATTGTGACATGGAAAGTTAGTTATTTGCAAATCACATATCCAATAAAGGACCATCTTGAATATATTTTAATATATCTCAAAACTCAGCAGTGAAAAAAACCAAAAATCCAATTAGAAAATGAGAAAAAGACATGAAGAATCACTTCACTGAAAAATAAAATGTAGATGGCAAATAGGCATTTGAAAAGATGTCCAGCATCATTAGCTGTTAGGGAAATGCAAATTCAAACTACACTGAACTATCACTACATACCTATCAGAATAGCTAAAGTAAAAACAATGACAGTAACAAATGCTGTGGGGGGTTGGTAGAAACTAGATCACTCATACATTGTTAGTGGGTGTGTAAAATGGCACAGCCACTCTGAAAAACAGTTTTTCAGTTTCTTTAGAAATTAACATGCAACTACCATAAGGCCCAGTAATTACACTCTATTTGTCCCAGGGCAAATAAGACTTAAGTTCACACAGAAACCTGTATACAAATGTTTCTAGCAGCTTTATCTGTGATAGTCACAAACTAGAAACAATACAGATATTCCTTAATAGGTGAATGGTTAAACAAAATGTGTATATCCCTATCATGGAATTCTGCTTAGTAATTTAGGGGAGCAGACTATTGCTACACACAATAACCTGGATGGATCTCCAGAGAATTGTGGTGAATAAAGAAAGCCAATCCCAGAAGCTTACATGCTGTTTGAGTCTGTCTAAATAACATTCTTCAATTGACAACGATAGAAATGGAAGACATTAGTGGCTGCCAGCAGTTAGTTAAGAAGTTGTTGGAGGTATGAGGGAACAGAGTACGGCTATGAGAAAGGAACCATGAGGGATCCTTGTGGTGATGGAAATATTCTATATCAACTTCAGTATTCTGGTTATAATACTGTACTATAATTTTGTAAGCTGTTCCAATTGGGGAAAGCTAAGTAAAGGGTTCAAAGGATATCTTTGTATTATTTCTTACAATTGCATAGGAAGCTTCAATTAACACATAAGAAAGTTTTTAAGAATAAATTTAAGTGCAATTAAAAATATTTTATCACTGTTATAAGTGGACCATTTTTTCTATTTTCATTTCTGGATTCTTACTGTTCAAATAAAGAAAAGCCAATAGCTTGAAAAAATATCTGTATTTAGTTCTTATATTTTATTTTCAGGCATTTTGTTGAATTTTTTTTATTACTATTGGTAGATTTTACTAGAGTGTCTCAATTCTTTTTAGAAAAACAATCATGTAATTAATATAAAAAGGTCATTTTAGATATAATTTTCAGTCTATCTGCTAGTTAGTTAATTTTCTTAAACAGCCTTTCAGACTATTTAAATTATAATAATGGTCATTATTGTCTAATTAATGGTTTTATTACTTTATTTATTCTATTCAGATTTGATATATTTCTCATTATTTAAGTAGTTTTCACTTAGTATTGTTTTCAGATGTGACCTTACAGTTTCCTTCTTTTAATGTATTGTGATTAATTATACTGATAAATTTCCTAATATTTGACTCCATTTACATTAATAGAATAAACTCTAGTTAATCAGAGTTTATTCTTATATACACTGCTGTATTCCTTTGCCAATGTTTTATTTAGATTTTATATCTATATTTCTAAATGAGGTTGGTGTGTACTTTTCTACTTTTCTAACTATTTTTTTAAATTTTTTTATTTATTGATTTTTCTTTTTTTAGAGAGAGGAAAGAAAGAGAGAAGAGAAGTGGGAAGCATCAACTCATAGTAGTTATTTCCTATATGTGGCTTGACCAGGCAAGCCCAGGGTTTCAAACTGGCGACCTCATATAACTATTCTTTATCAGGTTTCAGTATTAAATTTATGCTGGTTCCAATAAAAAAATGGGAAGAAGACATGAATAGACACTTCTCCCAGGAAGAGATACAAATGGCCAACAGATATATGAAAAAATGCTCAGCTTCATTAGTTATTAGGGAAATGCAAATCAAAACTACAATGAGATACCACCTCACCCCTGTTAGATTAGCTATGATCAACAAGACGGGTAATAGCAAATGTTGGAGAGGCTGTGGAGAAAAAGGAACCCTCATTCACTGTTGGTGGGACTGTAAAGTAGTACAACCATTATGGAGGAAAGTATGGTGGTTCCTCAAAAAACTGCAAATAGAACTACCTTATGACCCTGCAATCCCTCTACTGGGTATATACCCCAAAACCTCAGAAACATTGATACGTGAAGACACATGTAGCCCCATGTTCATTGCAGCACTGTTCACAGTGGCCAAGACATGGAAACAACCAAAAAGCCCTTCAATAGAAGACTGGATAAAGAAGATGTGGCACATATACACTATGGAATACTACTCAGCCATAAGAAACGATGACATCAGATCATTTACAGCAAAATGGTGGGATCTTGATAACATTATAAGGAGTGAAATAAGTAAATCAGAAAAAAACAAGAACTACATGATTCCATACATTGGTGGAACATAAAAATGAGACTAAGAGACATGGACAAGAGTGTGGTGGTTACCAGGGGTGGGGGGAGGGAGAACAGGGGGAGAGTTAGGGGGAGGGGGAGGGGCACAGAGAACTAGATAGAGGGTGGCGAAGGACAATCTGACTTTGGGCGAGGGGTATGCAACATAATTTAATGACAAAATAACCTAGACATGTTTTCTTTGAATATATGTACCTTGATTTATTAATGTCATCCCATTACCATTAATAAAAATTTATTTTAAAAAAAAAAATTTATGCTGGTTCCATGAAATTAATTGGGGAGCTGTCTAGGTTTTCTTTTATGGACTAGAACAGTTGAAGTAACATCCTAATTATTATATAAAGGTTAGGTCAAGCTCAGCTGTGAACCCATCTGGTCCTAGTGTCCTTTTCAAATAATAGATCTCGAATCACTTTGTCTACAGTTGTTGGTCTGTTCAAGTTTTTCACTTCTTCTTAGATAGGTTTGAGTAATTTTTATTTTGCTAAAAATCAATTTCCCTTAGGAAATAATTTGCATGAAATGTTCTTTTAATCCTTCCTGCATCTGTGATTGTTCTTTTATCTATAATGAGATTGCTAGCTGTTGATCTCTTTTATTTTACATTATTTTTCAAAGTACTACCTCCCCAATTTTTTTATCATTTCTAAGTTTGTATTTCTGTCTTCTATTTTGTTGACGTAGCTTTAATGTTTATTAATTCACTTTCTAGTCTCTTCTGATTTATTTGATTATTCCCCTAGTTTCTTATGATGAGTACAAGTTTCTATATTTTTATTCTTTATTCCTTAGTAGTAAAAGCTTTTAAGGTTACACTTTTTCCAAAGAGGAGAATCTTCACTGTCTCCTAGATTTTGATGAGAACTTATTTTTAAGTTCTTTTCTAGAGTGTTTGAAATTTCTCCCCCGCCCTTAAAACAAGTACCATCCACGAATTTTGTTTTTAAACTTCACAATAAATAAGACTTTTGGTCACTGTTTAATTTTTATTTTTGTTGGATATTTTCAGAGAATATGTCCTTTAAAATCGCTACTGTTTAAACTTTATCAAGGTTTACTTGGTGGCTTATTACAAAGCCAATTTACATAAATGTCCTGTACACATAAAGAAAACAGTCTCTTATTTAATGAGGATAAGGTATGTATGTATATGTACGTATTTATATGTGGCTAGTACAAAATAAATGTGTACACATACTTTTTGTTTATATAGCCATCTCCTCCTTGGCCTTATTTATTGTTTGTGTAATAGATGTGTCCATTCTGAGTTGGTTTATTAAAAATCTCCCATAATAATTATATTTTTGTGGCATGCTCTTTCATGGGTTTTGTTTCATATATATAGATGATCTTTATGTTTGTGTGTATTCAGGTTTATGACATATCTTTTTCACAGTTTGGGCAATCTATAAATACATGCCACTTCTGTTTACCCTAATAAACATTTTAACCTTCAATTCCATCTTGTTTGATGTTAATACCACCCATCTTATTTTCTTTAGATTTTTATCCCACCTAATTTATCCCTTTTTGTTAAATTAATATTATTTTCTCTAACTGCTTCTTTTAAACTGCATTCAACTGTTTAAAGGAACCAAGGAAAGAATTATTAAGCCAATAAGAATTATAAAGAATTATTAAGCCAACAAGACTGTCTTTGTATAAACTTCAGTCTGTTTACATTCATGCATTATACTTTGTTTTGTTCCCTCCATCATAGGTTTATGGTTATCATTTATTTGACACTGTTATTTCTTTTTGCTCATTTTCTTATTTTTGCTCAGGTGATAAAGTTGCTATTCATTTCCCCTTGTTAATTTGGAAATATGTCTTCAAACTTTTCTGAGAAAACCAAGGGTGGTTTTCAGGAGCTTTGTTTTGACATGTGAAGTTTGAGATGCTTGTGAAATGCTGAGAAGAAGGACAGAGAGGGCAGTTGAATCTATGCTTGAATCCCCGTCTTGTTAGATTTTCCCATTGTAACACTGCACACGGGTGTGGAGACTGGAGGAGGCGGGGCGGAGGGTGGGGCAGGGGCTGTGTCAATGTTCAGGGAGATGCAGGTTTGCCTTACATTCAGGAACCGGGCTGTAGCTCTTCAGTCTGTCCTGGGAGGACACAGCCTTGGGAATGTGCACAATCCTCTAGACCAGTGGTCCTCAACCTTTTTTGGGCCACGGACCGGTTTAATGTCAGCAAATATTTTCACGGACTGGCCTTTAGGGTGGGATGGATAAATGTATCACGTGACCGAGACAAACATCAAGAGTGAGTCTTAGACGGATGTAACAGAGGGAATCTGGTCATTTTTAAAAAATAAAACATCGTTCAGACTTAAATATAAATAAAACGGAAATAATGTAAGTTATTTATTCTTTCTCTGCGGACTGGTACCGGTCCGTGGCCCTGGGGTTGGGGACCACTGCTCTAGACCATCAAAGATGAATATGGTTTCCTTTTTAAAGCAGGAGTTCCTGGGAGTCACCACTGGGTCAGAGTAGCTAAATATTTATCTGGTGTTAGTCTGACTTTGTGCTTAATCTCCTTGAGCTAATGCGGCCACCATGTTTTGCTGAAGGATCTCTGTGCGCTTTGGTGATGTTTTTGAGTCTGCCCTGTGTCCTGCTCTGATTGTCCCCGAGAGGGTGCAGCCTAAGACAGGCCCACAGCCTGCCTGCCCCAGAGGGCTCTTCATGGCTTCTTTCCTTGGTTCTGTGTTAATTTTGGCTGGTCTACCAGGAAGCTTGTTACTACTAACTTAAGACGATTAGCCCTCTCTTAATTGCTCTTCACCAAGGTCACCATGGTTCTTAACAACAAAGCATTGAAACATCTTCAGGCTACATTCCTAGTAAAATCAGCCCCCTCGGGCAGAGCTCTCCTCTCTAAGGCTTATGTCCCCCCTTGAGCAGAATGTCCGTGCCACAGCTCGAAGGTGGTGGTGGGGACAGCCCAGTTAGAAGAATGTGTCTGCTGTGCAGGGAGGGTGTCTGGGCTTGAGATACCAGTTTGGAAGTCATCAGTTTATCAGTTTTATTTAAAACCAGGAGAAGTCACCTAGGGCCTCAGGTAGAGAGAAAACAAAAGCAGTCCAAGAATTAAGTCTTGGGCCATGTGGCCACGTGGAGCCGAGTTAAGGCATTCAGCCAGGCACAGAGGAGGAGTTCCTGCCTTTGACCAGAGCCGGAAAGCACTGGCTCACCAGCCGCAGGCCAGCTCCCGGTGAAGCTACAGTGCACACACTGAGTTTCAGTACCTGATGCATCATTCCCTGTACCCATATTACTTGGTTAGAAATAGGCTTTTTTCATTTATCTAGTCCAGCATATGCTATTGGCTGTGGGTAGGAGATGAGAAGCATCCTTCCCCATTGTACCTTTGCTACCATGAAACAGGATTAGGGAATGCTGCTTTGACATTCATCTTTGTGTAGAGCAGGGGTCCGGAACTTTTTTGGCTGAGAGAGCCATGAACGACACATATTTTAAAATTCCATGAGAGCCATACAACGACCCGTGTACATGAGGGCATTATCCAATAAAAATTTGGTGTTGTCCCTGAGGACAGCTGTGATTGGCTCCAGCCATCCGCAACCATGAACATGAGCGGTAGGAAATGAATGGATTGTAATACATGAGAATGTTTTATATTTTTAACATTATTATTATTTTTATTAAAGATTTGTCTGCGAGCCAGACGCAGCCATCAAAAGAGCCACATCTGGCTCGCGAGCCATAGGTTCCCGACCCCTGGTGTAGAGAGAGGTAGCTGGAGTAGAATGAATGAATGAATGAATGAATGAATGAATACCTGGAACAGAAAGCCTGGCTTCACGTCAGCACTGCCAGAGCTGCAAGTATAACCTTGGACAAGTTACTTAATACCTTTTTTTTCTTATTCATTTTAGAGAGGAGAGAGAGAGACAGAGAGAGAGAGAGAGAGAGAGCGAGAGAGAGAGGAGAGACAGAGAGAGAGAAGGGCGGGAGGAGCTGGAAGCATCAACTCCCATATGTGCCTTGACCAGGCAAGCCCAGGGTTTCAAACTGGCGACCTCAGCATTTCCAGGTTGACACTTTATCCACTGCGCCACCACAGGTCAGGCCAATGCCTTTCTCAAGGGACAATTTTTTTGCCTTTAAAATGAAGAGATTGATTATATCTACCTTGCAATATTACTGTGTTTGGACACCTAAATAATGTAACGTAAGTACAGTAACATGTAATAGGTACTCAATAAGCATCAGCTTCTCTCTTTTACTGACCATAGGGGCCAGTGTAAAGCAATTTAAACCCATAAAATAATCCTCAAAGTTCCATTTTAATTGTTCCTTCTCTCTCATTAAGGAACAACTTGCCCATAGTTAAATTGTTTTTAAGGGGACCCAGAGTTTGTTTTAACCTGGAATGGTAAGACCCACTGACATGGAAAGGACTGTCATAAAGGAGGAAGTTTATAGTGAGTTCCTTAGAACCAGGAGGCCCTTCATGCCACACAGGGTCACATGGAGAGGCACTGGGAACGTCATGAGGCAGAGGGGGTAGAAGAAAACATGGGCAAGAGCCTTTATTGTGGTTTTCATAGAGAGAAATAAGAATGGCAGAGTTAGCAGGTTCAGGGTTCGCTGGTTTGAGTAATTTCAGTGTGCTCTGGGGAATAGTGGCTGGGCCTCGCTATCTGATACTTGGCCCTGGTTAGGGCAGGGCAATGGTGATCCAGAGTGTAAGAACCAGATAGAGGAAGGGGTAAGGGTGTGGTCTCCGGGTTGGCTGGTTTACATGTTAAATATGTGACCTAGGCTTCATTACTGTCCCTAAGAATTGGCTAGCTTTGAGAGATGGCCCCAAGATGTCAAAACATTAAAAAATATATAGGAAATAAAAAGACATGATTTTTGTTGATGTGTTTGTGCATATGGAACAAGAGAAATGGACCTCACATTGATCAGGCAAAATCGGAGAGTTAGAAACAAACCATGGACAATTTATAACCACTAATCTTATTCTCTGGGTAATTAGAAACTATCCATGCTCTGGCTATCAAAGCCAGTTTAAAACAATCCTTATTTAGATTCAAGCATAGAATTAGAATTCCAGGTTTGAAAGAAAACTTTAAGAATTAGTCTGTTCTCTCCTCTCCCCCCATCTGTTGCTTAAATCTCTTCTTCTCCATTCCTGCTAAGTAGCATCTTACTCCTTCTTCAGTAAGTAAAGCTTCTCTTTATGGGGCCAATATCCACTTCATTCCGGCCTTGGCTTGTTGATTCCTGAAAGCCTGATATCTTGCTGTACAGTTGTAAAATAGACACTCAGCCCAGCTCCCAGAGCAGCTGCCAGATCAGATAAAATGTGCATAATGGGCTTACAGACTGCTGCTGCCACTATGATGAAGAGCCACTTGTATTTGTCATACATTTTGTACATCTAAAGATGTCACTTATGAGAATGTGTTTTCTTTCTCTCTCTGAGCTGAGGTGGCAATGACCCCACCATAAATAGGGCACCACACAGTATTGCCAACAGCCACCACTACCTAAAATGTCCTTCCTGTGCACACAAGGCCTTCTGTAGAATGCATGGGACCTTGTATAGGGCATCTATTGTTATAAGGTGAAAACTTTGCTTTGGGATGGATGACATTTGTCTAGTTTAATGCTGAACCTATAACTCAGTGCTGGAAAAATCACATACACTCATTAAACCTTCACTGCAGAATGAAGAAAATGCAGGGAAATGAGTACAAATGGCTAATCAGAGGCAACTGTGAAGAATTTTTTTAGCCAAATAAGTAATACATAAGAAAAGAAGGCTTGGATTGTTACTAGGGAAAAAGAAACTGTCCTCTGCATGGGGGTTAGCTAAGGTTAGGCACTGAAATCATTGATGTTGTAACAAAAAAGCAATATATTTTGGATTACGTTTCCTGAACCCTCGAACCTGCTGAGCAAGGGGCTCACATAGAAGGGGCTGTTGTGTAGCTTCAGAGAGAGAAGGAGCATCAGAAACTTGACCCAGAGCCCATGGTGTGCGATTAAAGCATTTCAGCTACTGTTGATTTGCTGCTACTCTGTAACCACGAGAGCGCCCAACCCCTGGTGCCTATAAAAGGTAGGCATGCATTAAATATTGATCACTGATAACTATTTGAATGATGCTGAGGCTGACAATAATGTGTTGGAAAATTTCACCACTTCGAGATTTGGCCCCACTCACTTTTAGTGCCTGCACCTTGTGAAGGACCCAGCAACACAAGCTCTTCAGTATCAATAGACTTAATGACTACTGAGTCAGAACAATGCCACAGCATTAGTAGTAGATGCTTCTGAAAGAGACATGAGCCATACACAAGCAGCATGTGTGCAGTGGGTACCAGTGTATTTACTGTCAGAGGAAGTAGACATTTAAGAAGGGGAAGGGAAAAAAAAGAAAGAGAAGGATTTTTACCTCTTCTAATAAAGACATTATCTGGTGACTGTCATAGGGTGATTGCCATAAAGAATCACATTACCCAAGTGGTTGGCAGTGAATTGAAAATCCATTGAGATTAATTTTCTGATTAACAATTCTCTACATTTATCAGAACCTCTCTTCCATATGTTTACAATGAAAGAAACAGGAACGAGAAAGAAAATAAACATATGTTCGGAGAGCTTTTCAGTATGTGGAGTAGCTTGAACATGCTGGATCGGAGAGGGAATGGCCATCATCTAGAACATCCTAATACTCAGCCAACTGCAGGGTAGACTCAAGGCCCCGAACAATCGGGTTCAACAAGGAGAATGTGCTTCCTGAACCCTCCGTGTCCCTCCCACCATGCTTTCTCCCAACTCTGTGTAAGCGGCTTCAACTTTTAAATGAATAAATAGAGTAAAATGTTGTAAATTCCTTGACTTCAAGAAAAAATTTTCACCTGATGAGATGGTGACACAGTGGATAGAGAGTCAGCCTTGGATGCTGAGGATCCAGGTTCAAAACCCCAAGACTGCTGGCTTGAGTGTGGGCTCACCAGCTTGAGCGCAGGGTTGCCGGCTTGAGCATGGAATCATAGACATAACCCCGTGGTTGCTGGCTTAAGCCCAAAGGTCACTGGCTTGAGCTCAAGGTTGCTGGCTTGAGCAAGGGGTCACTGGTTCAACTGGAGTACCCCTATTCAAGGCACAGTTAAGAAAGCAATCAATGAACAACTAAGGAGCCGCAACTATGAGTTGATGCTTCCCATCTCTCTTCCTTCCTGCCTGTCAGTCTGTCTTGTCTCTCTCACCCTCTCTCACTCACTAAAAATAATAAGAACTAGTAAAACAGAAAGTAATATATATAATATTATTATACTATTAATATATTATAATAATATATTATTACACTATAATATAATAATATTGTGGTCTCCGGGTTGGCTGGTTTACATGTTAAATATGTGACCTAGGCTTCATTACTGTCCCTAAGAATTGGCTAGCTTTGAGAGATGGCCCCAAGATGTCAAAACATTAAAAAATATATAGGAAATAAAAAGACATGACTTCTTGTTGATGTGTTTGTGCATATGGAACAAGAGAAATGGACCTCACATTGATCAGGCAAAATCGGAGAGTTAGAAACAAACCATGGACAATTTATAACCACTAATCTTATTCTCTGGGTAATTAGAAACTATCCATGCTCTGGCTATCAAAGCCAGTTTAAAACAATCCTATTTAGATTCAAGCATAGAATTAGAATTCCAGGTTTGAAAGAAAACTTTAAGAATTAGTCTGTTCTCTCCTCTCCCCCCATCTGTTGCTTAAATCTCTTCTTCTCCATTCCTGCTAAGTAGCATCTTACTCCTTCTTCAGTAAGTAAAGCTTCTCTTTATGGGGCCAATATCCACTTCATTCCGGCCTTGGCTTGTTAATTCCTGAAAGCCTGATATCTTGCTGTACAGTTGTAAAATAGACACTCAGCCCAGCTCCCAGAGCAGCTGCCAGATCAGATAAAATGTGCATAATGGGCTTACAGACTGCTGCTGCCACTATATATAATACTATATTATAATAGTATAATATATTATTATACAATTAATATATAATATACCATATTATAGGAAGTAGGTGCTGATTGTTGGGTCCCAATAGAAAGAGAGTCCAGGTATGTAGCTAGTAACTTAGGCAGGCATCACCCCAGGTTTGTCGCCAAGCAAGGCCTGTGGGATACAGTGTGGCTATTTCGTCTAAATAGATTGTAGACAGAAGGCAGGAAGCCTGTGGCATGTACTGGGTCCACCCCAGGCTGAGAAGAAGCTCAGTTGTCTCTACCCATCTGTCTTCTGCTACTGAGATAGAATCTCATGATAATAAGAATTTGTGATAACTTGGGTTTGGCTTCAGATAGAAACTGAATTCCTAAATAAGGAGACAGCGAAGAGAAGCTGCTCAAGAGAAGCAACAGGGAATAATAGAGGAAGAGGCCATGGAAACAGCAAAATATTGAACACGTTCAGGGGCTTAGCATCTGTTCATTCCGTTAATGAATAAATACTGAACAAAGTTGTCCTCGGCACTTTGCTGGGTGTGGACTACAGTAAGGCAGCTTGTCCCCCTGCTGTTTTAACTTCTTTGCTCTTAGAGAAAGTAAAACATGCCTATTTTCTTAACACTTTAGTGCAAACTTTTTCAAGTGTGTTCTGTTTAGATATTAATATATGTATTTTATGAAGGGAAAGGAGACTTTATAATTTTATTAACCAGAGTCACCCCAATAAATTCAGTAAAAAATAAAATAGTGTTATATTGAGTTGTATGCTTGAAACATGTATAGGTAGGTGAACTATGTCAACCTGATAAATTAAAAAATAAACTTTAAAAAAAGGGCCTTGGCCAGTTGGCTCAGTAGTAGAGTGTTAGCCCAGTGTATGGATGTCTTGGGTTCAATTCCCATTCAGGGCACACAGGAGAAGTGTCTATCTGCTTCTCTACGCCCTCCCTTCTCTCTCCCTATCTCTCTCTTCCCCTCCTGCAGCCATGGTTCAGTAAGAATGAGTTGACCCCAGGTGCAGAGGATGGTTCCATGGCCTTGCCTCAGGCACTAAAATAGCTCAGTTGTCAAGCAATGGAGCAACAGTCCCAGATGGGCAGAGCATCACCTGGTAGGGGGCTTGCTGGGTGGATCCCGGTTGGGCACATGCGAGAGTCTGTCTCTTTGCCTCCCCCATTCTCACTTAAGAAAAATTAAAAAAAAATAAAAATAAAAAAATAAAAGAAAAAATGTTTGGAAAATTTTAGAAAAGTGAACCCATTTCTCTGCTGCAGAACTCCTCAAGAGCCTTTAGCATATATTCTGCATGCAGCTTTCTAAAAAAAGAGGATTGTGAGCAGGACTTCCAACACTCATGGCCTGCAGGGCACTTTACACTGGCTGCTTCCGGAGTGTATTGTAGAGAGTGCTTCAGGAAAGCAGCTTGCAAGTTGTTCCTCATCCCACTCAGGGGCCTGCAGGCATGTCTGACTGTGCTCTGCTCTGCCTGTTAGCCAGCCATCCCAGGCCGGCTTGCGTGGAGTTCCTCTCTGACTGATTTTCTAGTAGAGAGGCACCTGGACTCACCCATTAGCTAAGAGCCCTTTTCCTGGCCTGGCCTATTTGCATACTGTTGCCCCCTTCAATGGGTTTGATTTTTAAACTGTTTTTCAGATGCAGTAGGGGATTAGCCCTCATTGACAAAGCCATATACATAAAGGCTCAATGTGTCCATGTGTGTGTTTGTGTTAAACCTTGATGCTGAAGTTGCTGGGTCCTGGATCCTGTGAGCATCTGTGTAGCTGTGTAGGAAGTCACGGAATAAGTAGTGTGATGTAGTGAGACCAGGAGTCACTGCACCAGGAGTCAGAGAACCTAGCTGGCTTCACATCTCATTGCCAGTTTGTAGTTTTAGAAACTTGAAAATTAAAATATTTTAAATTTATTTTTTAATTACAGTTGAGATACAGTGTTATATTAGTTTCAGGTATGCAATAGGGTGTTAGACAGTTATATTCCTTGGTCAGCCTGGTAAGTCTAGTAGCCATCTGACAGCATACATAGTTATTACGATATTATTGATTATATTCTCTGTATTGTACTTGACATGCCCATGACTATTTGTATAACTGCAAATCTGTACTTCTTAATCCCTTTTATCTTTTTCACCCATTCCCTGGCCCCCCTTTGATGGCCATCAGTTTGTTCTCTGTATCTATACATTTATTTCTGTTTTGTTTGTTCACTTATTTTATTCATTAAATTTCACATATAAGTGAAGTCATATGGTATTTGTCTTTCTCTAAATGACTTGTTCTGTTAACATAATATCCTCTAGGTTTATCCATGATGTCTGTGGACCTCCATTTCCTCTGCTAAAAGTTGCATCACTAGGGTAGAAAAGGAATGACATACATGTGACCCCTGAGCCACCTTGAGCCCCTCCTACACCCATTGCATACAAAAGTCACCTCAGGTACATTTGCAACACCACGTTCCCACAAATTACTACACTGAGAGGCAAGATGAAACTACTGCCATTCCCAGATTGGATGAGCTCTCAGAATCTAAGATCTGAGTGATGCCATCAGCCACATACACGGCATGGGAAGAGCACCGTGTCCAGGAGAGGTGAGCGCCCCCTGGTCAATGGGGGAGTGCTGTGGGAAAGAGCAGAGGACGTGAAGCTGCTCTGCCCCTCCCTGTCCAATGGCATTTGGAGAAGCTCCACTTGGATCCTATGACTAACTCACAATTGGACAATTGAGAATTGACTTATAAACTGAAGGAATGTTGGTTATTCTAAAGGAGTTGAGGACAGGGAGAGGCTGGAACCTAGGGGGCTGAGCCCAAGCTATGGAACAACCCCTACTGCTTCACGCCTGCACGTGGACACAGGCATGGAGGACGCAGATATGTGGAGGGTGAATGCAGACTCGCGAGTCCACCTTCTCAGTCTGCTGGTGGTGAGAGGGTGGGACTCGGGACTGTGTGCAGCATCCTGCAGACAAGTTTCTTTTCACTATTTCAAATATCAATAAGAAAATAAGGCTTCTCAGTCTTGAACAACCTTTTCTGAAAAAGGTCTCCACAGCTGTGACAGAGAGATGAGATGGGGAGACTTCCTGTTAATAACCAATATCTGAGTGACGTGCAAATAGCTGTGCACTTGTGTTGGATTGGACTCCAAGCTCTGCATAAGGAGGATCTGACAGTAGCTGCACCTTGCAGCCACTTGCAACCTAGCACCTTCCCACTGTCATCCTCCAGGCTCTGCCTGCTTATAGCAGGCAGGTGTGAGTTTTGTGAGGCTCTTTCTGATTGCTTCCTACTTATGTGTGAGTTTATAGCTGGATTGGGGGTGGGTGGGATAGAAGACAGTTGATTTGGAACTTAAAAACACCATTTATCTCCCATTGTGGCTGGGAATGCACAAAGGTTTGAAACAGCTTTAAAATAAGCATTTAGTATTGAGGGTCTCTCTTCTATCATCATTCTTTTCTTTTTCTTTTGAATATGTTTATTTTATTGATTTTAGAGGGAGAGGGAGAGAGGGAGAAGGAGAGAGAGACAGACAGAGAAAGAGAGAGAGAGAGAGAGAGAGAGAGAGAGAGAGAGGAACATTGATCTGTTCCTATATGTGCCCTGACCAGGAATCGAACCAGCAACCTCTGTGCTTCGGGACAATGCTCTACCAAATGAGCTATTCAGCCAAGGCACCACTCTCCTTCTTTTCCTGAGCTGGTAGGAGTTTTACTGGCTCTGGGATTGTCTTTGGAAATTACCTACCTTGGTAAGGTAAATGTGCATTGCTTAATTTTTTCCAACTAGTCATTTTCCTAAAAAAACCCAAAAAAACCAAAATCCCATGTCATTCAGTGTTGCCTGCTGTTAGCGTGTCTTGGGTGGCTTGTCTGAGCTGTGTGGCTTGATGTCAACATGAACCTCTGTGGTATCATCATTTGAAAATCAAGAGGTGAGAGGAAAAGCAGAGGGATGGTGCAGATCAGCCATTTGTAACATTTTGGGGTTAAAGCAGAGGAAAAATAGACTAGAATTGGATGGAATCTAAAGTCACCTTTGACTCTAGTCTTCCATCCACAAGGAGAGAAGTTTTGAGTGTTTTGAGGATTTCAAATCCACTTATAAGTTATTTCTTGGGAATCATTTTTTAAATTCTCTATCAAAAGATACTCAATGAATATAATTAAATTTTTTATTGTATAGCTCATTATTCTACATGTTTGAACCAGATGTTGTAAAGATGCCTTTAGGGGCCAGGCAGGGAAATTTATTGAGAGAGAAGAGCTTGGAAACCAGAGAATGTGTGCACCTTCGGAATGGACCAGTTACTAGTCGTTGCCATGACCAACAACTGAATGTGGCCTGAGGTTGCTAGATATTCTGATTTATTCCGGAGTGGGGGGACAATAGAAATAGCCCTTCTTTTATGCTGGTAAATTAAGGGGAACATACTAATAAGTGAGACAAACAAAATACCTGCAAGTCAGCTTGACTTACAGACTACCAGTATGTGACCTCTGATTTATACTATTATTTAACCATGATCTCTTAACAACTGAAAAATAGTATGCCCCATACAGTAAACCCTTGTACCTGTACAATCAGCCAATGATATACTCAGTTCTGTCCCCCAGAATAAACAATCTATATGAGGATATAAAAGTTAGCTCAAAGAGAAGCTGAGCCTTTGGGGATAGCTGAACTAGGCAGATAACAATTGGGCTGAACAATAGCTTTTGTAACATGCTGATCAGCGGTAGGCTGGGCTTTGGTTTTCTGTCTGTTGGATGAGGACATATCAGAACCATATTTTCATTTTCCCTGGACAGCACTCTCGCACGAGGACCACAAGGAGCGTCATGGGCCAGGGACAAATCACTGAACTCAAGAATGTCAAATAGCCCTGGCTGGTTGGCTCAGTGGTAGAGCGTCGGCCTGGCGTGCAGGAGTCCCGGGTTTGATTCCCGGCCAGGGCACACAGGAGAGGCGCCCATCTGCTTCTCCACCCCTCCCCCTCTCCTTCCTCTCTGTCTCTCTCTTCCCCTCCCACAGCCAAGGCTCCATTGGAGCAAAAGATGGCCTGGGTGCTGGGGATGGCTCCTTGGCCTCTGCCCCAGGCTCTAGAATGGCTCTGGTCGTGACAGAGTGACACCCTGGATGGGCAGAGCATCGCCCCCTGGTGGGCGTGCCAGGTGGATCCTGGTCGGGCGCATGTGGGAGTCTGTCTGACTGCCTCCCCATTTCCAGCTTCAGAAAAATACAAAAAAAAAAAAAAAGAATGTCAAAAAAAACCAGACTCATAAATATAGAGAACAGATGGACAGCTGTCAGAGGAGAGGAAAGTTTGGGAGGAGTGAGGGCCTTGTAAAGGGATTAAGGGGGGGAAAAAACCTTGTAGATACAACAGTACAGTGATTACCAGAGGGAAAGGGTAGTGAAGGCAGGTAGAAGAGGATAAAAGGGGATAAATGGTGATGGAAAAAGACTTGACCTTGGATGGTGAACACACAGTATAATATACAGATGATGTATTATAGAGTTGTACACTTGAAACCTATATAATTTTATTAACCAATGTCCCCAATAAATTCAATAAAAATTAAAAAATAAAAATAAATCTAATATGGAGGAAAAGACAAGCATGCAGAATCTGATTAAAGGAACATAGGAACAATAAAGGGGAGAAAAACTTTTTAAAAAATGTCGGAGAGATTGCGGCAGGTATCGAATTGTCTTTGCTGGAAAACAGATACACGCATGATCTGGTCAAAGACTGCTTTCCCTGCATTTTCTTGAGAGGCTATTTCCCTCCACTCTAAAGAAAGTGGAGGAAATGGTTTTCCCACTTTGTGCTAATGAATGGCATTTGTGAAGTGTTCAATAGACATGTTTCTATTTGAAAACCAGCAGTACACGTAGACTCCAGTTGATTTGTAAAGTATAGAGTGATAGGTAGCTCCATTTGGGAGATACTATACAGTCTTCGGTTATCTGTAACTTGGTCCTTTAAGACTTCCCAGACTCTGGCAGGTTGGCTCAGTGGTAGAGTGTGAGCCCAGCATGTGGCTGTCCTAGGTTCAATTCCTGGTCAGGGCACATAGGAGAGGTGACCATGTGCTTCTCCACTTCTCCCCTTCTCTCTCACTCTCTTCTCCGTCCACAGCCATGGATCAATTGGTTCAAGTGCATTGGTTCCAGGCGCTGAGGATGGCTCCATGGAGCTTCTACCTCAGGTGCTAAAAATAGTTCGGTTGAGAGCATGGGCCCAGCTGGGCAGAGCATAAGCCCCAAACAAAGGTTACTGATTGGATCCTGGTTGGGGCGCATGCAAGAGTCTGTCTCTCTGTCTCCTCTCCTCTCACTTGGAAAAGAAAAAGAAAGAAAAAGAGACTTCCTAGAATATAGACAGTATTGTTACATGTGATAGACATAGAGGGTAAGAATCGTAGTGGTAAGGGTACCAGCAGAAAACAAATGGCATATCCAGAGACTTTCACCTAAAGAGTGAAACTCCTTACAGAGGGAACTCTTTTCAAGGGCATGGGCACAGATAAAGAAGCCAGCAAAGGATGATGAGGCATCTCAGACATCAGGGATAACAACAGCAGGAAGCCATTGCCACCTGTGGTCTGAAGAGAGGCAGATGGGGACTGTGCTACCAGATGCCAGCGCAAGTCCACTTTGTGGATGGGAGTCTGCTAGCAGACTGTGTGTGCAGAGCCACGGAGCCACTGCCTGCACCCCTCTGTCTTCCACTCTCTGATTTCCTGCCACGTCTCTCCCTTGGCTGACTCCAATCAGGACCTAGAAGGGCAAGGGAGTCCAGGAAATTCAATCCAAAGAGATCAGCCTCCAGGGGCACAGAGTAGGGTGGAGAGTTCAGGATCTGGGAGAGAGGAGCAATGGAGAGTTATTGTCACAGAAGGCAAGCGGTGTCATGGCTCAGGGAATGTTAGAGCAGGAAGGGACCTTTCATCCTCCAGTCCTCGTTTTATTGATAAGAAAACTGAAGCCCAGAGAATTTAAATGACTGAGTAAACGTGATCATCTCAAAGTAAGGCATACTTAAAACCAAAGGCAATTATCTTCATATCCATTCTCCTGGCCTTTTCACTTTACTATGCTGGGAGTTACAGAATTCATATAGAGTCAGATCGGTTAAATGGACACCTACACAGTCGTTTATCATTACTGGGCCCATCAGACATCACTAAGCTGTTATCTCCGTCTTTACTCCTAAGCCCAGATGCCCTGTTCAGACTCTCTATCATCCTAAGGCTCGAGGCAGTCACTAATAATCAATCTATCTTGCTGCCTAACAACACTAAATCTGTACATACAAAGCTTCAGATGATTCTAATAAGAATTTCCTCCTTGAAATACGACTCATTCCCTGAGGGTACTTCCTTGAAGACTTAGGAACTACTTACCCTGGTGACTCGATTGAGGGCATTTATAATTTGCAAGAAGGGGAACGAACACCATAAAATGAATGTGCCTAAAGGTTAATAGTAAAAAGCCTAACCCCTGGTGGGCTTTCTCTTTCTCTCTTCTTGCAGGTTGACAGAACAGAGGTGATTCGCACCTGCATAAACCCAGTGTATTCAAAACTGTTTACTGTGGACTTTTACTTTGAAGAGGTGCAGCGCCTGCGGTTTGAGGTCCATGACATCAGCAGCAGCCACAACGGGCTGAAGGAGGCCGACTTCCTTGGTGGCATGGAATGCACGCTTGGCCAGGTGGGTCACCAGATGTCCCTTCCTCTTTTTTGCCTTCTTAGGGCCTTTATTCTTCCCATTTTTTCTCTCCTCTCATTCAGTCCATGCTTCCTTTCCCTTGATTTTATTTACTTTTACATGTAGCATTTGATGACTTCCCACACACTGTCAGATCCATTATATTTATGTAGGGATGATGCTGTGGATATGTGAAAACTGGCTTATTTTGCTGTTTTTTTTCTTCTGAATTCCTTCATTTATTTAACAACTATTTTTTGATGCTGACATGTTAAGCTCAGGTGTGTAAGGAGAACCCAGAACAGGTTGCCAGTTGGTGGCTGAGCATGTGGACCTGGCGATGACACCGATTTGGGAGCTAACTCCCTATGGATTGGTAGCATGTCACTGGTCGCATGGAAGTGGGTGAGAGCCCTCAAAGAGACTTTTTTATTTTTACTTTTGGAGGGAAATTTAATGAACATGCCACCTATGAACAAATCATACGGGATTTTTTAACAAAATCATTGAGTATGTAAGAACATCTCATCTTTCACATAGAAGTGTGAACTTGCTATTGTCTTAAAATCAAAAACTTCTGTTGAGGTTCTGTAGAGTAATATACCAGATGCACGTATTTGTGAGGAAATCTTGGGAAGGGAAGGCAGTACTCTTTTACCCTCCAGAGTTTCACAGATGGTGAGATTGGGCATGAATGGAAGTTTTTCCTCATTTTTTTTTAAGTTGTGCTTCTCTCTAAGGTGATCAAGCAAAAAGAAAAACCATCAACAGTTCCTTCTTTATAACTCCTAGTACTACTTAGTTAGACTGAGAATGGCTGGGTGTGAGAGCTGATGGGCATCCCTAGGAATGGTGTGGTTGGGTCTGAAACCCTGTTCCATGATGCGCAAGTGTACAGCCATGGAGCCTGATGTTCTAGCATCAAATCCCAGCTCAGTTGCTCTCAAGCTGTATGTCCAGAGGCTAATTCCCATAGCTATTTAAGCCTCAGTTCCCCCATTTATAAAATGGAGATAAGGGTAATGCTGACCTCAAGAAATATTGTGAGGGTCAAGAAAATACACATAGGTGCTTAGTAGAGTCCCTGGCACAGAGAGGGCACTCAGGATAGGGAAGCCGTCATTAAGGTGGTAAGCCTCAAGGCAATGGTGGGAAGAATTGACACTTGTAGGGACCCACATTGTTTCAAAAGTGAAGGTGGCAGTAAAAGGCATGAAAATGTTATGACAGAACACCCGTGTCCTGGACAGTTAGTCAAACTGTGCTTATTATTCTACCTCGAGCTTGTTCAGTCCTTTATTTAGTCAGAGGATTCAGTGTACATATGTGTGTGTGTGAGAGTGTAGTAGTTACACTTCTCAGACTATTTTTTTTATAGTAAAAATGGTTTCAAATCAGGAGAAAGTGTTTCAATTCCTATCTTGTCACAACTGATGCTGAAAAGGAGAGATAAACTGACTTCCCAAAACCCATGGGGACAGTCACACAAAGCCTGTTTCCTCAAAGATGTCTATAGGCACTTGCTCTGTCCATCTGAGTTTGTCACATTCTCACTCCTCCATGTGGAACAGCAGGACTCATGGCTTTTAAGCAAACAGAATAGCAGTCCTCAGCATGCTAGAAACTGCATTGGCCATGAAGTTGGTACAAGCATAGCAAGTGATTTAGCACTGAGCAATTATGCCAGATGAAGGTTCACATCCTCCAAGAGGACTCAAGGCAGAACTGTGTGTTCTTGGCAGATGGATGAGGGGGGTAAATCCCAGAGATGCAGAGTGTGTGAAAAGCTATGTAATCCTTCGAGGTGAGCTTGGAAACCATCCTTGGATTTCTGTTGGCCAAAAGAAGACCAGGAGCTAAGCCCTTCTCCTGCTGTACCCAGCAGAGGGCACGTGAAGGAGAGACATGACCCCTCACTATCTAGAACAGCAATCTGCCCTTCTCTAATACAATGTCTTTGTCTTTTTTTTTTCTTTCATGCTAATAAAGTGCTTCATTCATCCCAATATTTTTCCACTCCTTCATGTACCAATATAGTGGACAATGAGTCAGAAATAATACAATAATAAATATAGCAGCTAACTTTCTATAGACCCTTTTATTTACCAGCCACTGGGGTAGGCACTCACTATTATAGCTCACTCTGTTTAATCAGCACAACAGCCTTCGGAGGTACTCTTGAGAAAACTGAGACTAGGTAACTTATTCAATTATGTCCCATAACTAGTAAGTGGTGGAGCTGGAACTTGAATGCAGATGTGTTTGACTGTTAAGCCCCCTTATAATCATTTCCATTTATTCTTATAGCTCGTTGCTAACTAGTATAAATTATGAGGTTGCATCTGTTAATGCAAATTCAGGTTGGAGTTGACCTTGCTAAGGTTTTTGTTTGTTTGTCTTACACAAAGCTGATAGAAGTAACATAGGAATCCTCATGCAAAAAAGAAAATACCCTTGATTATCTTTCCTCACAGTTTGCATACTGAATTTACTTTAAATATAACCTGATTTCTTCAATAGTATCAATGTGTCAACCTCCCAAAACCAGTATCTTAAAATGAAGTGCCCAGAATGTACCCCCTCCTGGCCTTTCACCCTCAGCCATGTCCAGGACACCCAATACTCAAATTCAGTGGTTGCCCCTGGGTTTCATCACTGCTTTTCTTAGAGGCATTTCCGCTTCTCCTTGGCTTGGAAGACACGGCTGTGCAAAGTCCTCCTTTCTTCATTGCCATGGGGCTCTTCTTCAGTGTGTTTCTTCCCCCCCAAAGTTCAGGGAACATCAGTTAAAAGAACCAAGAATGTCCTGCCTTATGTTCTCATAAGTGGGACAGGGAAATCTGTGGCCCATTGAAGGCATCTTAGACTTGGTGGGGCTCTGCCCTCACTCCTGAGAGGGGAAGACCATGTGCAGTCTTCCTTCAGAGAAGCTGTCCTCTCTTTGAACTGCATCAGAATTACTATATTTCCCCATGTATAAGACGCACCTTAATTTTGGGGCTCAAAATTTGAAAAAAAAATGTATTACGTAAAGTTATTGAACTTAAGTGTTATTCATCATAAAATTTATACAACTCCTCATCCATGCGAAAAAGTGGGAAATGCAAGTAAAAAAAATCTACAACCACTGTATAAGACACACCCAGTTTTTAGACCCCACAATTTTTGGAAAAGGGTGTATCTTATACATGGGGAAATAAAGTACCTAGATATTTATTAAAACACAGAATGTTGAGCCCTACTCCTAGAGTTCTTTATTTAGAGGATTTAGCAGGGGAACCAATATTGGTATTTCCGAGTGATGAGGATGCTTCTGGTTGGGGGCCACATTTTGAGAACCATGACCCCAGAGTCTTGGGAACAGGAATACTAATAGGTATTAGACACTGTTATCAGTTTTCATTGTGAAAGAACTAATATTTGGGCCCACTGTCTGGAGAAATTAAAGAGGACAAAGAAAACATCTGGAGAGCAGAAAAAAAAAATGTTTTATAAAGTTTATAGTCCCACAAAGGACTGTGTACATGGCTTTGAGTTTATATTCTTGGTGAAGATTTTGATTTCCACAGTTTCTTCTCCTATTCAGTAAATGTAATTGAATGGACTGTTATCTAGACTGTTGGCTCCTTTCCTGATACGGGTGAGTGTTAGGGTTACATTAGCAACAATGGCCCCTGGAAGGGTTGGCGTACCACAAGCGGTCAATGAAATGGAAATTTGGTCTCAGATTGGGACGGACCCAGCTGGAGGACACTGAGATTAGACAGTACGGAGTGTTATCTAGGCTCACTGTAATGCCCACAGTGAGATGCCACAGTTTGGTGTTTTGTTGCACAACATCTAATATATTCATGGCATAAAATCGATGTCCCGTGGAAGTCAAATTTACACATTACAGCTCGCAACTCATCTACTTTCTGCCTCTTACATGAAAAGCTTTTTCTCACTTTGCAGAATTACTGTAAGCAGAAGCTACATGAGTGATGGATGATGTCACAAGTAGGGACCATCATCTCAACTGCCATGAACCGGCTGAGAAGCCCTGGGAAGTCGTGCTGCTTCCCATGCTGCCTGCCTGTCCCATCCACTGGCTGGTGGGATTCATGTAGAGTGAATGTGAGTGAGCAAGCCCTGAGTCCTCCGAGGAGAACATAATTAGTTCTTGCCTTTTTCTCTGCTCTCTTTGTCAGAAAAGTAATCTTCTTAAATTCCTAGGAAAATCCCTCCACTTTCTCTGGAGTCCCCCCTTTGTGCCTTTAAATCTCCTTTATGATGTCCTGGACTGGCATCATGAGCCCTCAAATCCTGGATCTGCCACCGATTCCCTATGTGATCTTAAGCAGTTTGCTTAATCTCTCTGACATAGTGATCTCATTTATAAAGGGAAGGTTTTGTTTTGATTCATCTCCAAGTTCTTACCAGTTCAGTAGTCGATGATTCTCATTCGTCTCTTTCCTCCCCACTTGTCTTTGAAAGCAAACCTCTTTCCTGCATTCTCATCCCATTTTAGGGCACTCTTGGTTCCCACCCCTGCTCATCTATGACTTAACATGTCACTGAGCCACAGACTGGTTCTCCTCCCCAAGCACCCAGGCTAGGAAAGCAGCTCCTTGTGTCTACTTAACCTCAAAGGTAGTTTTTAAAAGATATATTTTGTAGCAATTAAATTGGGCATATTTTTCACAGGCCCTGTTCCATCTACATTCACAGTAATATGCGGTCTCGCCTAACTCCATATGATTGTCTACAGGGAAGAAGGGCAAGCGCGCTGGACCTGGATGAGAATTTGCAGGGACTGACGTGTCATTACTGAAAAACAACCCTTAGTGTCCGTTGTAGTCCCAACCCTTTAAGCCAGGCTTGGCCGCCAGCTCGCCCCACCAATGTGACCTGGTGCCTACCTATTCCACCCATACAAGAAGCCACATATGCCATCTGGCTTTGAAGGCAGCTAGCCCCCCAGGGCCTCTACCACAGCTTCTACTTTGCTTGTTCCAATCCTGTTCACCCCCTCAGAACGACTAACTGGAAAAATCCAATCTGAACCCTGTCTCCGTGGTGCTTACGCATGCCCTCCCCATTATTCAGCCCTCACCTTTCCCCAGCCAACATTGTCTTGCTATACCTTCTCAATGATCAGCATTCCCGAGTGCCTTCTAGAAAAATAACTTATACTTGTCTTAGCCCTGAAGCATTAGACACTAGAACACCATGAACTGAATTATCAGTATGCCAGAATGACCAGTTTGCCAGAATCAGATAGCCAAAAAGTTAATTCACCAAATAATACAGTAATCCCAAATTAATTCTCTACCAAATATTTTTACTTACCAAAAATGTATTTTGAACTTTTATAAAGAGTATTGTGATTATTTTAAAACTTCCCAAAATTTCTTTTTTTTTAAATCAATTTAGGCTACTTATGAAATCTAGTTGCTGATTATCATAAACATTTCTGAATATCCAGTGTATCCGTAAGAAGACTAAACTCTTCTTTTCTCCCAAAGGAGGGGAGAAAGATATGGTGCTAGCTCTTACAGTCCCCGTTTCTTCACATACCAAAGGACTAGGAGGACATATTTCTACTATAAATATTAGTTAAAACATCATAATAAAGCCTGCCTGCTGATGTTAGAAACTATAGAAATGATCCCTGAAAGTATAGTCTTGCCTGCTGATGTTAGAGAACTCATATTCAGGTAGAGGACCATGGCACTTAAGTATTGGAAGAACTTTAAAACACGCAAAAAATTCTAATTTGGGGATTTGCGGGCAATGCAGTGGGGCCAGGTGTCTGCTGAGGCTGTGCTCTCCCCTAGGTGTTTGAGAGAGCATTTTACAGACTGCAGGCGAAGCCTTAGCCCCCACTGCACCGCCCCAGGGAGAAGGCTTTGCTGGGGTAATCCGATGCTGATTTTGTATAATACTATTTTTGATTACAGAAGAGACCCAGGAGGGTTTGGAGCACTAATAAAGAATAAATTAAGGAAGCATCCTTGAGACTGCAAGGAGATTATGACCCACCCACACACACAAAGCCTAGAATTATGCTAGAATCAAGTCTAATTTGGAAAAGAGACTTTTTTTATTAATTTGGTTCAGGGGAGAAAGAACAGTAACTGCGTGGGTGACAGAATCACTCCCAGGAGACTTGGTTTCAGATTTAAGGACAAAATGAGGCCAGGTGTGAATTTATTAACTTTGTTTTAGACAGAGTATGAGCCTTTGGGGCTCCTCTGTGCACCTGGGCAGGCCAAGTGAGACCCCTAGTGACCTGGTTACTGTGCTTCGCCCACTCTGTTTACCAGGAGCCGGAGCTCTGCACACATCCCCAAGCTGGCTATCAGAAGCAAAGGAGCAGAAATTCTTCAAACCTCTGCGTCTCCAGTGAAATTCAAACCAGGCAAACTACTATTACAGACAGTTTGCTGTGGAGTTTCAGTGGAACCAGAAAAGCTTGAGTCCTAGCTAGGTAGTTCAGTTGGTTAGAGCATCGTCCTGGTACACCAAGGTTGCTGGTTCTATTCCCGGTCAGGACACATGCAAGAATCAATAGATAAATGCATAAATAAGTGGAACAACGGATCAGTGTTTCTCTCTCGTGCGCGCGCTTCCTTCCTCTCTCTCTCTAAAAATAAGAAATAAATAAATTAGAAAAGAAAAGGCTTGCATTGCTGAAGGAGAGAAAAGCAATGCTGAGCTTAGCCAGGCTGGTGCAGGGCTAGATCTTTGCTGCTCTTGTCCTCTGTTTATTCTAAGGAAGGAATTGCAGCCTTCCATGTCAATTAGCCTGGTAACAATAGGGTAACCTAGGACTTTGTTTGCCCTGGTCATTCCAGTTTGTAACTCTAGTCATGGTTTAATTATTAAACACCGTCCCTTTCATTTTCAAAACTGTCCCAACTAAAACAATATATTTTATGGTTCTTTCATGATAATAAGTCCTTTTCATAGCTAACATTTACTAATAGCTGATCATGTGCTGGGCATTGGTGAGCTCAGTACTATCGATGTTATAATCATCATCATCCATAGCCCAAGATGATACATTTCCTTAAGCGACAGAGCTACAATGCCATGATAGGTATTTGGATTCAAATTCAGAGTGCTAAGCTATTCCTACCTCACTACTATACTGTATTACTGTTGGGCTTCCATTTCTTATACTTAATAAGAGAAGGGTACATATCCCTCCACAGATCTCCCAAATCTTCCCACTGATTTTCTCAAAAGTGGTCAGTTGAAGGGAAGAAGACTGATATTTGGGGGACTTGCTGTATCCCAGGTGTCATGTTAAGTGAAGCCAATATCGTCTGCACTTAATAGGTCAAGAACTAGGCTTTGACAGCTCAACTAATTCATCCGACATCATGCTGACAGAAAGTTGTAGAGCTAAAATTTAAACCTAAGTTGATGTGATTTCAATAGTGGCCTCCCCATTATACTACATTGCCTACCACACTGCGTTCAATTTCTACAACCCTTTGCAGATTGGCAAAAGCGGAGTAGCAATTCTGCCTAAATGCTGTCACTGTAAAACTGCTCACAGAGGTCAAAGCAGAAGCAGCCTTTTCCATAAGTTGATAAATTGACTCCGATATCTAAAAAATCTCTTTCTGCCAGCTCCAGAAGACATGTGACATCCATTTGCAAATAGATACCCCACTTGTGAGTTTATCTGAAATACGCCCAACCTCATTCTTCCCTTGGCAGAGACCTATGGCTCACAGAGCAGTTAAGGATAGCAATCAGATGGAAATAACTCATGAATTCATTCATCCATCCAGACATTCATTCATTCACTCATTCATTCATTCAATGAATAATGTATTTAATGGTAACAATAATAATGAAAAGCCAGTATACTGCTCACAAAAATTAGGGGATGTCTTAAAATGAATATGAAGCAATAAAATATCCCCTAATTTTTATGAGCCGAATTAGGGGATATTTCAAAATGAATATGAAGCTATAAAATATCCCCTAATTTCTGTGAGCAGTTCATGCCCTCTGACTTTTTAAGAATAAAACCGTAACAGTGGAATATTTGGGCATACATTTTATTTATTTGGAGGGCACACATCTGAAGGATTCTTAATGAAAATTACCACATATCCATGTAGAAACCTCATAGGAACTTCCACCACCCTGTACAGTACACAAAGGTACTCTTTTTCCTGCATCCTGTTATGCCTCCCCTTTTAATCTTGTTCCTGTTGAAGCCTCGATCAGCACACAGACCAGAAAGTGGACCTGCTCCAAATTGGGTTACCCACACTCCCCCTGGAGCCATCTCTATTCCCAGCCTGAGCAAGGAGGACCCAGATGGGTGTGATCCCCAGTTCCCTTGTTGTCCCAGAGGCTGGGCCCCCACAGGGTGTGTTCAGAGGCTGCAGACATAGTGAGGAGACATTGCTGTGGGTCTCAGCCTGAGAAGGTTGCCTCACTCTCAGACCCTGTCCTTTCTTTCCTCCATCCATCCCCCCATCAGCTCCTGCCCTTCTGTTTATCAAGCACGTGTTGGAGACTTCCAGATCAGGCCTCTTCTCAGAGCCCCAGACTCATGCATTCAACAGTACCTAGATACTAACTCCACCACGGTGACTCACAGACATCTCAAATTTAACAGCTCTAAACCAAGCTCACCATCTCTTCTTGTTGGCCCTTGCTCATCCCCCCCATCTGCTCCTCCTCCACTGTGCCCTGCTCAGTGAATGGCACCTGTGTCCAAACCTGGGAGCTTTCCCTCATGCCTCTCACTCTCCCCACCCAGAGCCCATCCATCAATCAACTGTGAAGCCCCATCAATTACCCACTCCTTCCCTCCCTTCTACTGCCAGGACCCCAGTCCATGCCAACCAATGACCATAGTTATCTGCGTGAGAGGATTCATTGGATGGGAGAGAAAAGAGGAGCAAAGAACATCTATCTGAATGTGCCTGATGCTAGGATTTTGTTAATACACATTATGCACATGATAAACCTGTGGAGTAGATAATATTATCACTATTTCACAGAAGAGGAAATGGAGGCTCAGAAAGGTTAATGGTTAACCTGCCTGGTGCCACACTAGAGTCAGCATTCTGAGCCTCATGGGTAATACCTTTTTTAAAAATAATTTTTTTTTTAATTTAGTGAGAGGACGGGAGGTGGAGACAGACTCCCTGCATGTGCCCTGACTGGGACTCACCTGCAAGCCCACTAGGAGGCGATGCTCTGTCCATCTGGGGATCTTGCTCCATTCAAGTGGAGCCATTTTTTAGCACCTGAGGCGGAGGCCATGGAGCCATCCTCAGCATCCCGGGCTAACTCGCTCCAATTGAGCTATGGCTACAGGAGAGGAGAAAGAAGAGAGAGAGAGAGAGAAAGAGAGTGGGGTGGGAGGCAAATGGGTGCTTCTCTTGTGTGCCCTGACCAGGAATTGAACCCAGGATATCCATACACTGGACACATCACTGAGCCAACCGACCAGGGCCTAAAATAATTTCTTTTATTTCTCAATTACAGTTGCTATTCAATATTATACTAGTATACAGCATAGTGGCTATCCATTTATATATAGTGTGTCCATAAAGTCATGGTGCACTTTTGACCGGTCACAGGAAAGCAACAAAAGATGATAGAAATGTGAAATCTGCACCAAATAAAAGGAAAACCCTCCCAGTTTCTGTAGGATGATGTGGCAGCTTGTGCGCATGAGCAAATGATGACATAACACTGTGTATACAACAGAGCAGCCCACGGCCATGCTGATCAAGATGTGGACGGTACAGAGGAAAGGTCAGTGTGTTCTGTGGCTCGCTAAATTAGAATCCGTGACCAAAGTGCAATGTGAATATCGGTGCATTTATAACAAAGCGCCACCACATAGGAATAACATTACTCGGTGGGATAAGCAGTTGAAGGAAACCGGCAGTTTGGTGGAGAAACCCCGTTCTGGTAGGCCATCAGTCAGTAATGAGTCTGTAGAGGCTATATGGGATAGCCACCTAAGGAGCCCTAAAAAATCTGTGCATGAGCCCACATCGAACTGCACTGAATAGATATGAAACTGGGAGAGTTTTCTTTTTATTTGATGCAGATTTCACATTTCTATTGTCTTTTGTTGCTTTCCTGTGACCGGTCAAAAGTGCACCATGACTTTACGGACACACTGTACCTTACAAAGTGATCCCCTGATAATTCTAGTACTCCTTGTTACCATACAGAGTTATTAGACTACTATGGACTGTATTTCTTGTGTTATACTTTACATCTCTGTGACTATTTTGTAGCTACCAATTTGTACTTCTTAATCCCTTCACCTTTTTAACCCAGTCTCCTAAACTCTCTCCCATCTGGCAATCATCAGTTTGTTCTCTGTATCTGAGTTTATTTTTGTTCTTTTTTTAAATTTTGTTTTTAAGAATATACATATAAATGAAATCATATGTTATTTGTCATTCTCTGAGTTATTTCTGTTGTTTTATCCACCAAGTTTGTGCTAATTTGTTATGGCAGCCCTAGCAAACTAATACAGTCTTTATACTCAGTTTTCTCTTCTGTAAATGGGCATATGATAATACTTATTTCATAGGGCTGTCATGAGAAGTAAATAAATCAATACATGTGAGGTGCTTTAGAGCAGTGGCTGGTACGTAAGTGCTCTTGGAGTAGTATTTATTATGACTCTAGTAGTTGTATGACCTTAGTTCCTTTAAGTTCTGCTCCCTTCACATATTAACTAGTAATAACAAAAATGCTTAGTCTGCCCTGGCCGGTTGGCTCAGCGGTAGGGCGTTGGCCTGGCGTGCAGGGGACCCGGGTTCGATTCCCGGCCAGGGCACATAGAAGAGGCACCCATTTGCTTCTCCTCCCCCCACCCTCCTTCCTCTCTGTCTCTCTCTTCCCCTCCCGCTGCCGAGGCTCCATTGGAGCAGGGATGGCCCGGGCTCTGGGGATGGCTCCTTGGCCTCTGCCCCAGGTGCTAGAGTGGCTCTGGTCGCGACAGAGCGACGCCCCGGAGGGGCAGAGCATCGCCCCCTGGTGGGCAGAGCATTGCCCCTGGTGGGCGTGCCGGGTGGATCCCAGTCGGGTGCATGCGGGAGTCTGTCTGACTGTCTCTCCCCGTTTCCAGCTTCAGAAAAATACAAAAAAAAAAAAAAATGCTTAGTCTAACAACCTCAAAGCTTCTTTCACCAAAAAAAAAAAGAAATGGACAAAGAATTTCTCCACTTCTCTACTATCCTGCAGACTACTAATACTCGGAAGCCAGCCTCACTGGAGAGACAAGTCACAACCTGCCAAGCATGGTGGTTGAAAAGGTGCCTTGTGCCCTTGAGCTGACAAAATGCTCCACCCTGGACATTAGGCTGCTTGGAGATGCAGCTCTGTCCTCTCTCTCCTGAATGCCACGTGATGTGGCTGAGGGACAGCGGTGCGGTGGCCTCTGACTAATAATTGAGCTAGGTTGTTTGTGGTGAGGATGGGGCCTTGTTCCCATCATCAGAGGCAAAGGTGGATAATTAAGACACAGCAGTCCTTCAATCCCTCTCTGAAACTCCCCCTCCACTCCATCCTTTGCTAATGAAGTCAGGGAAAGGGTAAAAGCTTGTAATTACACTTGAAGTAATTAGAGCCCTGCTTAATAGAAAGCTTAAGACAGGAAACCCAAACTATTGATAGTAGATTATCCATTGCTCTTATCATTCCGAATCATTCTCCCCAGGGTGGTTCTTTTGTAGGTCTCCTCACGGGGGACTGAGGACTGTCCTGAATGTACATAAAATTTATATACACACACACTCGTGTTGTATGCCTTTCCCCTGAATGTCTGAGAAGGCTTCAGCATTGTACCGTTCTTACTTCCTACACATTGACTCATTAATAAAAGTCTAAATAAGCAGAACACATTCATTTAAAATTCCTTAACTATCCATCTTTTAAATCTGATCATAGTGAGCTAAAATTGTCGACACGCAGTGCTAACTTTGTAGCTCAGTGCTTCTCAACTGTAATGTGCATGTACATCACCTGGGGATCTTGTTCAAATGAGGAATCTGATTCAGGAGCTTAATGGTGTCTAAGAATCTGCATGTATAACACATTCCCAGGCCCTGCTGCTGCTGTTGGAAGGGACCAGGTAGGAGAAGAAGGGGAGGATGAGCTGTGAGGAGCAAAGGAAAAGTTCTTCTCAGTCCCACAGGCTGCTTCACTTTCCTCTATCTTGGCAACAATTTCCAACTTCAATATGGATCTTGAAGAATGAATGCAATTTGCCAATTGAGGGGAGAAGGTGTGAGTGAACTGAGGCAGAGGAAAGAGTAGAAGAAAAAGCATAGACCTTGAAGGGTTCTTTTTTATGCTCTTTAAAATGTTTTTTAAGGCTTCCCTTTATTGATAGGTCATACAAGAGGCCAAAGTTCTCGGGCTGCTCTGCTCAAACAAGATTGTGGGTGTTTGGGTCAGTAGCAGGAGCAAGGAGACCTGGACATGGAAGGATAGCACCAAGAGAAGGCTCTCTTGGCACAGTATTTACCTTGAGCAGGTCTGATTTCTACCAGGTGAAGTGATATTGCCTAGAAGTCTTGATGCAGGAAATGGGATGGTAGGTATTTCCCTAATATCAGTCATCACTGAGGCCATCACTGCATCTTTTCCTGGGACTCTGAACCTGGTCATGGGCAAGTCGGTTTTAGTTTTATATGTCTACTGTTACAAATTATATATTTATTGTGTCATAGTTCTGGAGGGCAAAAATATAAAATCAAGGTGTCGGCAGGGCTTTCCTCCTTCTGAAGGCTCTGGGAGAGGATCCATTCCTTGCCTTTTCCGGCCTCTGGTGACTGCCAGCATTCCTTGGCTTGTTGCCACATCACACCAAACATCTAGTGTTTTCAAACCTTTCTCTGCTCTGTGTTCATATTTCAATTCTGAGTGTATCTCATCAAATCTCCCCTGATTCCCTTTTATAAGGACATTTGTGATTGCATTTATGGTCTACATGGATCTCCCTATCTCAGTATGCTTAGCTTAATTATATCTGCAAAGACCCTTTGTTTTTGCCTGTATAATATACACAGGTTTCAGTGATTAAGACATGGTTATATTTCAGGATTTTTTTTCCTCCTACTCCAGTCAACATCACTAAAGTACCTAGAGTCAGATGTACCAAGCACCTAGTCTCTAAGGATAAATTAGGGTCTTCTTTCTGTTCCTCATACTCACCCTGCTACTCATACTCACATGTGACCTCTTTGCCTACTGTTCCCTCCACTGAAGCACCATCCTTCCCCTCTCTAACTGTTTGACTCTCCTCTTCCATAATCTTCAAACCAGGAGAATTCCTTCAGAAATGCCTTACCTGATCTCCTGGACCTTCTTATGGCATGACGTTGCTTCTCTTTGTGGAATTGGAATTTGACGTGTATTTTGTGTGAAGGTCTCTGAGAGGACAGTACCCCTGTCTGCCTTGTGTCATTATTTTTTTTTCTTAACCCTCAGCACATAATATGTGTTCAATGAAGGAATGAATCCTGGCTTTAACTCTTATAAGCTATGTGTAATATTAGTCTGTTAGGGCTGCCATAATGAAATACCAGAGACTGATGATGACTTAACAGAAATGTATTTTCTCATAGTTCTGGAGCCTAGAATTCTAAGAACAAGGTGACAGCATAGTGAGTTTGTGGTGAGGCCTCTCTTACTGGCTGTCTTCTCAATGGGTCCTCATATAGCATAAGATCTCTTATGCTTCTTTCTCTTCTTATAAGGACACCAGTTGTATTGGATTAGGCCCCCACCCTTATGATTGCATTTAACCTTAATTATCTCCTTGAAGACCCTGTCACTAAATATAATTAAATTGCACATTAAGAGTTCAACATAAGAATTTAAGGGAAATGCAATTCAGTCCATAATGCTTTGTGATCTCTCAGCCTTGCTTCTCTCATCCTAATTCTCTGGGGACAAGAGTGAGCTTGATCATTAAATGACTAAATGTGATAAATGTGTACTATCTGACACAGCTTAAAAGCTTTGGTTGTTTTCCCCAGAAGCAGACAAGGCTTGGATAGTAAGTAGATTATGTGGGGGGTGAAAGGAACACTAGAGGGGGAGAGCAGAAGTAAGACAGGAAAGAGAGAGCAGTAAGTAAAATAAAGGGTGCATTGTCTAACAAATCCCCACTGGAAGGAACTGTAGCTCCAATAAGGAATGAGCCCTGGCTTTAACTCATAAACTATGTGTATTAGTCTGTTAGGGATGCCAAATACTGGGGAAACTCAGGTGTCTATGTAGAACAAACACCGCAGTCACCCCCAGCCCTGGAACAAAGGAACTGGGGGATTTCTGTACTAATTATGATGATCCAAGTCTACTCCCAAGAGTATTAATCATCCCCACTTCCAGCCAGCTGTGCCTGTGGACAGTGGGTGCGGATACCAGAAAAAACCTTCAGGCAAAGACAGGCCCTGCCAGCTCTGCAGTAGTAAGGCCTGAGGGAATCTGTCTGATACAATGAGCCATTAGGTCAGTGGTTCTCAAACTTTTTGAAGTCGGGCACGTTTAAAATCCTACAAATAATTGTATGCGCACTATATACAAATTTCTAAAAGATATGTTATAATAATTAAGTCAAATATTAAAGAAAAAAATATAAAGTCCAAGCGTGCTTTTATGGTAATTAAAAATAAATATGACAAAATTAAATTTATTCTGACATTAAAAAACATTTTTATGTTACATTTTTTGAGTTATGCTTTTTAGAATTCATAATAAAGAAGGGTTAAAAAATTTTAAAAAGACAAAAAAGTTATCTTTTCTTATATATATAGATACATTCTTAGTAAGATTTAGTAAATTCAGCAGGTCCCAGAACAAATGTGTTAAGTTTTTTCATTCTTGTGTTTATGAGAAACATGAACCTGATGTGTCCTAGCAATTTCTTCAATGTTTGGGCATATATTTGAAAGGCAAACTCTCATTTCCTCATCAATACATTGAAGAATTCCTCTCTTTTTACTCTTAACTGTGCTGACTGCAGAAAACCCCCACATACATATCATCTTAACTTTACACCAAACAAAGGATAGAAGAAACTTGCCTCCAGTCTTTCTGGGGAACATGGGGGATTAGTGTAAACAATCCAGCAACACAGCTTAACAGCCTTTTGCAACCTAATCAGGCAAGTGAGGTGGGGGGTTGGGCAGACTGTCAGCTTACAACCAATTCCCCAAACCTCTGTTCCCCAAAAATATAAACTCCAAAAAACCCTGTTGGTTTTTTGGTCCTCAACAGGCACATATTTCTCTGGAATACCATAGTGTGCACCTGGAAATCTTCTAGGGCGCACCAGTGTGCCCTGGCGCACACTTTGAGAACCACTGCATTAAGCAGTACTGATCCTTCGAGAGGTGTTCAGACAGCTAGACAAGCTGCTTGACAAAAGGGTTCTGGGGCCAAACAAGTGTCAGGAATGCTCAGTAGATGTTTTTTTCTCAGGGATTTTCCACTAGAGCTGTATTGATGTCCTGCAGGTGAGATGTCAAATGTTTTTCCAATCCTGTGGTTTCCAGACTTACTATAGAAGGACTTTTTCATATAATATATACTTAAATTTTAAGGAATAGAAGGTATCTGACACATGCTTTGGGGATGATCAATTCTGGCTCATAGAGATGTGTCTGTCAAGTAAGGATGTGTTCACCCCTGTAGCCTCAGAACAGTGTCTGGCACAAAGAAAGTTTTTGTTTTTTGTTTTGTTTTGTTTTGTTTTGTTTTTCATTTTTCTGAAGCTGGAAACAGGGAGAGACAGTCAGACTCCCGCATGCGCCCGACCGGGATCCACCCGGCACGCCCACCAGGGGCGACGCTCTGCCCACCAGGGGGCGATGCTCTGCCCATCCTGGGCATCGCCATGTTGCGACCAGAGCCACTCTAGCACCTGAGGCAGAGGCCACAGAGCCATCCCCAGAGCCCAGGCCATCTTTGCTCCAATGGAGCCTTGGCTGCGGGAGGGGAAGAGAGAGACAGAGAGGAAAGTGCGGCGGAGGGGTGGAGAAGCAAATGGGTGCTTCTCCTGTGTGCCCTGGCCGGGAATCGAACCCGGGTCCTCCGCATGCTAGGCCGATGCTCTACCGCGGAGCCAACCGGCCAGGGCCACAAAGAAAGTTTTTAATAAATGTTGGTTGTTGCAACAGAGTCTTACAATGATTTCATAAAGTCATCTGAATATATATTCAGTAAAAGTTGTCTCATGAAAAGTAACTGTTTAGTCCCTAAAATGACTGTTTTGAAAGATTTCGTAGGAAAAGTCAGCTGAACACACATACACTTCTTGAAATATTGGCCCAAACATGTCTTATTCTCCTGGCTTTCTTCTCATTTATCTAAATGAAACAGTGCACTTTACTGTAAAATGAGGACCTATGCTTGTAGAGTATTGTCACTTCAGTGGTTTTCAACCTTTTTATAACTGGGGACTGGGGACCTAGCTGGCCGAAAATGGAAACGTGCAACGAATAAAGTTTTATCTTACTGTGCATAACAGTACAATATGGTAAAAGCTGGTGCTTGATTTCCGAACTCTACATGGACGATGCATTGAATACAAGTTTGTCCGAATGCTTTCTGTCTATTGCTCATGATTTGTAAATGCTCTGCAAGTTGCAAAAGGTTGTTCAAACAAGCCTACAAGTTCCAAAGATATCTAAGACAGACTCTATAGTACTTTAATTGATGATCCAGGCTAATAAGTGGCATAAACAAATTTGACTAAGATCACTGGGTCTATAATCTTCATACAACATCAGGGTGATTAACTCTTTCGTGGACCAGCACAAAATTTCTGGTGGACTGATGTTTGAAAAACACTGGTCTACTTCATAGGGGGAAAACCACTTTTCCTTATATTTATGTGAGACTGCAGATCAAGGCCTTAATGGTGCTAATGTCCCTCTGGTCCAGCTTTGCCAAAAAGAGTGTTCTAACTTCTGTTTCCTCCACTTTTTGTTGAAAGCAGCTGTGACCCCACTACAGGGTGAAAAGAATGAAATTATAGGACTCCTGACAAGTGCATCCCCTTTATCTTGATGCCAGGCAGAGCTAGCTATTTGTGGCCTCAGATGTCAGCTGGGACCCGGATGAGTCCTTGTCACTCTTTCTCACCCTCTATCAAGACCGCGGGCCTTTCTGAGCCTGATGCAGTTGCTTCCGCTACAGCAAAGCACACAGAAGTGGGGTTTGCAAACAAATAGACTCTTCTCTTTAGATCACTGCTCCAGATAGGCATCCCTACTATTATTTCCCCCAACAGTTGTGAGAGAGGCAGCATCACTGTTTACCCATCATTATTATGAGGAAAAGTTGGAAACCCTAATTATCACTCATTCTTTGGAGTTGAGAGGGGAGGCCTGAGGGCTGTAAAAATAAGTATAATTGCCTGCTTGATTAGCCATTTGTGTCCCCAATTGTCCATTACTTAAGAAGGAATATTTCCTGGGAAATTGCTTATGTTTTAGAATTTATAAAAGGCAGGAGCTGGAACCCAGCAATCTCTTCATACCTTAAAATGGAAATGCTGGTGTTTCTTAATAAGAGTGAAGAGAGGGAACTGTGACCATCCAAGTTCTAAAGAGTTAAGTCTCCCTTGGTCTTCCTTGAAGAATGATAATGTGGGTCCTGGAAGACAGTCTGTAAAGACAATCTATCCACATCCAATAACCTTCTCAAGCAGAGAAGGTCATTGGAGTTACTTGGAGCCATACAGCTAGGTAACCAATGTGGATGAAACACAATGACAATGGACAGAACTATTTTTGAGACCATATTTTTTTGAGAAATGAGGTATGTTGCCTTTCTTGGGTCATTTGGATGTTGACCTGGCTATTGCTTACTGGTGACCCTCATTTTGTCATTTTTTTCCTTTGTGTTTCTCATTCCTCCTTGCTGAAAAAAAGCCTGGAGAGAAACTATAGTCTTCTAATGTCCTTTTGCTGTTTGTTTTCTGTTTCCTCTTATTTTGATTCACCTCAGGTGCAAGAATAATTTCTTTTTATTATTATTAATTTTAATGGGGTGACATTGATTAATCAGGGGACATAGATTCAGAGAAAATATCTCCAGGTTATTTTGACATTTGATTATGTTGTATTCCCATGACCCAAAATCAAATTGTCTTCCGTCACCTTCTATCTGGTTTTTTTTTGTGCGCCTCCCCTCCCCCACCCCCGGTAACCACCACACTCTTGTCCATGTCCCTGAGTCTCATTTTTATGTCCCACCTATATATGGAACCATATAATTCTTAGTTTTTTCTGATTTACTTATTTCACTCAGTATAATATTATCAAGGTCCATCCATGTTGTTGTAAATGATCCGATGTCATCATTTCTTATGGCTGAGTAGTATTCCATAGTATATATGTACCATATCTTCTTTATCCAGTCTTCTATTAAAGGGCTCTTTGGTTGTTTCCATGTCTTGGCCACTGTGAACAATGCTGCAATGAACATGGGGCTGCGTGTATCTTTATGTACCAGTGTTTTTGAGTTTGGGGGGTATATACCCAGTAGAGGGATTGCTGGGTCATATGGTAGTTCTATTTTTAATTTTTTGAGGAACCACCATACTTTCTTCCATAATGGTTGTACTACTTTACATTCCCACCAACACCGGATGAGGGTTTCTTTATCTCCACAGCCTCTCCAACACTTGTTATTACCTGTCTTGTTGATAACCCCTAACCCTAACCCTAATAGGGGTGAGGTGGTATCTCATTGTAGTTTTTTTTGTTGTTGTTGTTGTTGTATTTTTAGCTTCATTTTTTTTTTATAATAATTTTATTTTTTTAATGGGGTGACATCAATAAATCAGGATACATATATTCAAAGATAACAAGTCCAGGTTATCTTGTCATTAAATTATGTTGCATACCCACCACCCAAAGTCAGATTGTCCTCTGTCACCTTCTATCTTGTTTTCTTTGTGCCCCTCCCCACCCCCTTTCCCTCTCCCATTCCCCCCTCCCCCCCCCCCGTAACCACCACACTCTTATCAATGTCTCTTAGTTTCACTATTATGTCCCACCTACGTATGGAATAATGCAGTTCCTGGTTTTTTCTGATTTACTTATTTCGCTTCGTATCATGTTATCAAGATCCCACCATTTTGCTGTAAATGTTCCGATGTCATCATTTCTTATGGCTGAGTAGTATTCCATAGTGTATATGTGCCACATCTTCTTTATCCAGTCATCTATTGATGGGCTTTTTGGTTGTTTCCATGTCCTGGCCACTGTGAACAATGCTGCAATAAACATGGGGCTGCATGTGTCTTTACGTATCAATGTTTCTGAGTTTTTGGGATATATACCCAGTAGAGGGATTGCTGGGTCATAAGGTAGTTCTATTTTCAGTTTTTTGAGGAACCACCATACTTTCTTCCATAATGGTTGTACTACTTTACATTCCCACCAACAGTGTATGAGGGTTCCTTTTTCTCCACAACCTCTCCAACATTTGCTATTACCTGTCTTGCTAATAACAGCTAATCGAACAGGTGTGAGGTGGTATCTCATTGCCGTTTTGATTTGCATTTCTCTAATAGCTAAAGAAGATGAGCATCTTTTCATATATCTGTTGGCCATTTGTATTTCTTCCTGGGAGAAGTGTCTATTCATATCCTCTTCCCATTTTTTTATTGGATTGTTTGTTTGTTTGTTGTTGAGTTTTATGAGTTCTTTGTATATTTTGGATATTAGGCCCTTATCTGAGCTGTTGTTTGAAAATATCATTTCCCATTTAGTTGGCTTTCTGTTTATTTTGTTATCAGTTTCTCTTGCTGAGCAGAAACTTCTTAGTCTGATGTAGTCCCATTCATTAATTTTTGCCTTCACTTCTCTTGCCTGTGGAGTCAAATTCATAAAATGCTCTTTAAAACCCAGGTCCATGAGTTTAGTACCTATGTCTTCTTCTATGTACTTAATTGTTTCAGGTCTTATGTTTAGATCTTTGATCCATTTTGAGTTAATTTTTGTACAGGGGGAGAGACTGTAGTCCAGTTTCATTCTTTTGCATGTGGCTTTCCAGTTTTCCCAGCACCATTTATTGAAGAGGCTTTCTTTTCTCCATTGTGTGTTGTTGGCCCCTTTATCAAAAATTATTTGACTAGATATATGTGGTTTTATTTCTGGACTTTCTATTCTGTTCCATTGGTCTGTCTATTTTTCTGCCAATACCATGCTGTTTTGATTGTCGTGGCCCTATAATAGAGTTTGAAGTCAGGTATTGTAATGCCCCCAGCTTCATTCTTTTTCTTTAGGATTGCTTTGGCTATTCGGGGTTTTTTATAGTTCCATATAAATCTGATGATTTTTTGCTCTATTTCTTTAAAAAATGTCATTGGAATTTTGATGGGAATTGCATTAAATTTGTATATTGCTTTGGGTAATATAGCCATCTTGATTATATTTATTCTTCCTAGCCAAGAACAAGGTATATTCTTCCATCTCATTATATCTTTTTCGATTTCCCTTAACAATGGTTTATAGTTTTCATTATATAAGTCCTTTATATTCTTTGTTATGTTTATTCCTAAGTATTTTATTTTTTTTGTTGCAATTGTGAAGGGGATTATTCTTTTGAGTTCCTTCTCAGTTGTTTCATTGTTGGCATATAGAAAGGCTATTGACTTCTGTATGTTAATTTTGTATCCTGCGACCTTACTGTATTGGCTTATTGTTTCTAGTAGTCTTTTTGTGGATTCTTTGGGGTTTTCGATGTATAGGATCATATCATATGCAAACAGTGATACCTTTACTTCTTCTTTTCCGATATGGATGCCTTTTATTTCTTTGTCTTGTCTGATTGCTCTGGCTAGAACTTCTAGTACCACATTAAATAAGAGTGGAGAGAGTGGACAACCCTGTCTTGTTCCTGATTTAAGGGGGAAAGCCTTCAGTTTAGTGCCATTTAATATGATGTTAGCTGATGGTTTATCATATATGGCCTTTATCATGTTGAGATATTTTCCTTCTATACCCATTTTGTTGAGAGTCTTAAACATAAAATTGTGTTGTATTTTATCAAAAGCCTTTTCTGCGTCTATTGATAAGATCATGTGGTTTTTGTTCTTTGTTTTGTTGATATGGTGTATTACGTTAACCGTTTTACATATGTTGAACCATCCTTGAGATTCTGGGATGAATCCCACTTGATCATGATGTATTATTTTTTTAATATGTTGTTGTATTCGATTTGCTAGTATTTTGTTTAGTATTTTAGCATCTGTATTCATTAGAGATATTGGTCTGTAGTTTTCTTTTTTTGTGCCATCCTTGCCTGGTTTTGGTATGAGGGTTATGTTGGCCTCATAAAATGTGTTTGGAAGTATTGCTTCTTCTTCAATTTTTTGGAAGACTTTCAGTAGAATAGGAACCAAGTCTTCTTTAAATGTTTGATAAAATTCGCTGGTATAGCCATCAGGGCCTGGACTTTTATTTTTGGGGAGGTTTTTAATGGTTTTTTCTATTTCTTCTTTACTGATAGGTCTGTTTAGGCTTTCTGCTTCTTCTTGACTCAGTCTAGGAAGGTTGTATTGTTCTAGGAATTTATCCATTTCTTCTAGGTTGTTGAATTTAGTGGCATAAAGATTTTCATAGTATTCTACAATAATTCTTTGTATATCTACGGTGTCCGTGGTGATTTCTCCTCTTTCATTTTGGATTTTGTTTATATGAGTTCTTTCTCTTTTTTCCTTGGTAAGTCTTGCCAAGGGCTTGTCAATTTTGTTGATCTTTTCAAAGAACCAGCTCCTTGTTCTATTAACTTTTTCTATAGTTTTTCTGTTCTCTAATTCATTTATTTCTGCTCTGATTTTTATTATCTCCTTTCTTCGGCTGGTTTTGGGTTGTCTTTGTTCTTCTTTTTCTAGTTCCTTAAGGTGGGAAGTTAAGTGGTTCACTTGGGCTCTCTCTTGTTTGTTCATATATGCCTGAAGTGATATGAACTTTCCTCTTATCACTGCTTTTGCTGCATCCCATAGATTCTGATATGTCATATTGTCATTTTCATTAGTCTGTATATATCTTTTGATCTCTGCACTTATTTCTTCTTTGACCCATTCATTTTTTAAAAGTATGTTGTTTAGTTTCCACATTTTTGTGGGATTTTTTTCCTCTTTTTTGCAGTTGAATTCTAGTTTCAAGGCTTTATGATCAGAAAATATGCTTGGTACAACTTCAATTTTTCTGAATTTGCTGATGTTGTTTTTGTGGCCCAACATATGGTCAATTCTTGAGAATGATCCATGTACACTGGAGAAAAATGTATACTCAGTCACTTTGGGATGAAATGTCCTGTAGATGTCTATCATATCCAGGTGCTCTAGTGTTTTGTTTAAGGCCACTATGTCTTTGTTGATTCTCTGTTTGGATGACCGATCTAGAGCCGTCAGCGGTGTATTGAGGTCTCCAAGTATGATTGTGTTTTTGTCAGTGTTTGTTTTAAGATCAATAAGTAGCTGTCTTATATATTTTGGTGCTCCTTGGTTTTGTGCATATATATTAAGAATTGTTATGTCTTCTTGATTCAGTGTCCCCTTAGCCATTATGAAATGGCCATTTTTGTCTCTGAGTACTTTTCCTGTCTTGTAGTCAGCATTATCCGATATGAGTATTGCTACACCTGCTTTTTTTTGGATGTTATTTGCTTGGAGTATTGTTTTCCAGCCTTTCACTTTGAATTTGTTTTTATCCTTGTTACTTAGATGAGTTTCCTGTAGGCAGCATACAGTTGGATTTTCTTTTTTAATCCATTCTGCTACTCTGTGCCTTTTTATTGGTGATTTTAATCCGTTTACATTTAGTGTAATTATTGATACTTGTGAGTTCCCTATTGCCATTTTATATCTTGCTTTCTGTTAGTTTTGTGTCTTGTTTGATCCTTCTCTTTCGTTTTTCTATCTTTTGTTTTTATTTGGTTGTATTCCATACATCTTTCCTCTGTTGCTATCTTTTTTATCTCATGTGCTTCTGTGGTGGTTTTTTCAATCGTGGTTACCTTTGAATAATGAAAAGGGTCCCTACCCTGTTCATTGTAGCGAACTATTTTGTGAGTACTTTTGCACTCCATCGTCCTTTGCTACTGTTAATCTCCATCTTCTCCCCCTCTTTCTTTTTGTTGTTGTCACAGTTTAAATTTGGTTTTATTGTGTTCTTCTTGGAGCTTTTACTTGTGGCTCTGTTTTTTTTTTTGTTCTTTGTATCTGATTGGAGAACCCCCTTTAGTAATTCCTGGAGTGGGGATTTTCTGATGATAAATTCCCTCATCTTTTCTGTATCTGTGAATGTTTTTATTTCTCCTTTATATTTGAAGGATAGCTTTGATAGGTATAGTATTCGTGGCTGAAAGTTCCTCTCTTTCAGGACTTTAAATATTGGGGTCCACTCTCTTCTAGCTTGTAGAGTTTCTGCTGAGAAATCTGATGATAATCTAATAGGCCTTCCTTTATATGTTGTATTCTTCTTTTCCCTGGCTGCCTTGAGAATTTTTTCTTTGCTGTTGGTTTGTGTCAATTTCATTATGATATGCCTTGGAGTAGGTTTGTTGGGGTTAAGAAAACTCGGAGTTCTGTTTGCTTCTTGAACTTGAGGCTTTAGTTCTTTCCACAGGCTTGGGAAGTTCTCATCTATTATTTCTTTGAGTATGTTCTCCATTCCATTTTCTCTCTCTTCTCCCTCTGTTATACCTATTATTCTTATGTTATTCTTTTTGATGGAGTCAGATAATTCTTGTAGGTCTATCTCATTTTTTTTAATTTTTGAGTCTCTTTCTTCTTCTCTCTGCTGTGCCTCAAGTTGCTTGTCTTCTATTTCACTAATCCTCTCTTCTATCTGACCTGTTCTATTAGCTAAGCTTGTTACTTCGTTTTTCAGCTCGTGAATTGAGTTTTTCATCTCTGTTTGATTTGTTTTTATAGTTTCAATTTCCTTGGACATATATTCTTTGTGTTCGTTGAGTTGTTTTCTGAGCTCCCTAAATTGTCTTTCTGTGTTTTCTTGTATATCTCGGAGGATTTTTAGGATTTCTATCTTGAATTCTCTGTCATTTAGCTCCAAGGTTTCCAATATATTAAATTTTTTCTCCATAGATTTTTCCTCATCTAGCTGTGTTACCTCTCTTTCTTTTGTATCCATGATATTAGATTTTCTCTTCCTTAATGGCATCTGAGGGTGGTTTTGTTGATAGTATTAATGAGATTTAATAAAGAATAAAAAGTTAAAAAAAATAATAAAAAAATAAAAAATCGAAAATAGTTGTTTTTTTAAAAAAAATTAATAATGAAATAAAAAAAAATAAAATAAAATAAAAATTTTTTTAAAAAAGGAAATTATTACCCCCCTCCTTTTTTCCTCTCCTCTCCTCTCCCCTCTTTCTTGAGAAAATCTTGTGGTGAACTGTGAATTATAACAAACAATGCCTGTGATGGAGGGCCTGAATTGGGGAAAAGTAATAAAGGGGCAAAAAAAAAAAAAAAAAAAAAAAAAGAAAAACGAGAAAAAGAAAAAAAAAAAAAGAAAAAAAATGAGCGTATGGACCCACAAAAAGCAAATAAGGAAAAAATTTGGGTCAAGAATAAAATGATTTGCTTTTAGGTGTTGGTTGTCTAAGAGTTATGATGAGAGGAATAAGAGGAAAACGGAAAAATGGGGAGACAAATTAAAAAATTACTATTGTATTTAGTGGAACAAGAACTAGATAAAATGGAGAGCCAGGGATGGGAGCACTGCTAGTGAGTTAAAAAGGTGAAGTAAAAAACCCCAAAAATGCCACAAACATAAGTTTGAGTCCCAGATAAGATAATTTGTTTGTTATTGAGGTTTGAATGAGAGGAGATGTAAAGGAGAAAGGAAGAAACTAATATAGAGGGAGAAAAGAAAGAGAGAGAGAGAAAAAAAGAGGGAACCACTAATAGAAGAAAAAAGAAAGGAGAGAGAGAGAGTTAACGGTTTTGGAGTGCAACCCTCATAGAGAGAAAGGAAGAGAAGAGAAAAGATGATGGGAGATGTAACACTTATGGGTAGTGTAGTTCAAGGAGAGGAGAGAGTAAGACCGGCAGAGAGTTAATCGGCCAAATTGGAGGAGGAAAAAAAGTATCAAGAATGAAGATAAGAGAAACAAACGAACAAATATAATAAAATGGGATAGGTTATAAAGTCTGCAGATTATTCTTGATTTTGAGAGGTTATCTTCTTGCTTTTTCTTTTCTCTCCCTCTTCCTGGTCGGTGACTCTGTACCCCGGGTTCTGCCCCTTTGGCACGCTCAGGTAGAGGTTTGCAGTTGATAAGTCTCTATGGCAATGTCGTGTATTGTGCTTTAGTCTCGTTGGCAGTCGAGGCTATTAGCATTTATAGGCTCCAACAGTGAGAGAGTCCGTGTTCCTGGAGCCTTTCTCCTAGTCTTTCCTTCCTCAATTAGTAGCCTGATAATCCAGCTATGGGGTTGCTGCTGCCTCTGCCTGGATAGTAAGAGGCTCAAAGAGCTGGCAACTCCCCACTCTATTTCCACTCAGCACAGGGCTCTGGGTAAGGCTCAGTCAGTCACAGCTGCTAGCATAATCAGGCGGGCTTTCCGCCCACTCAAAGACCTCTGGTTCTGTCTGCCACTCTGTCCGGTAACACAGGCGGGCGCCCACTTCCGGGGCGCTTGGAGGAAACTCTCACTCACTGGCTGCGCGCGCAGACGAGGATATCCGGCCAGCAGTCTCACGCTCTGAGTGAAACCCCCAACCGCAGGGAAAAGTTGCAGCGTTGGAATTGAGTCTCGCTCCGTCCCCGTGTGCGGCTTTTGCAAGGCGCTGGGGCGGCCCGAGATTCCGCTTTGGCCCACACAAAGGCCCCTGACTCTGCCCCTCTGTGTGATAACACGGGCGCGCACTGCCGAGGCACTCGGAGGAATCTCTCATTCACTATCTGCGCGCGCAAACCTGGATATGAGGCCGGCCGCGTTTCCCTCTGAGTGAAACCCCCAGCAGCACGGAAAATTTCCACCGTTGGAATTAGTTCTCACTCCCTCCCATGCGTGGCTTTCCCAGGGCGCTGGGGCTGCCCAGAGACTCTGCCCTCGGCCCACAGAAAGGCCTCTGACCCTGCCTCTCCGTGGGGCAACACGGGCACCCACTCTCGGGGCCTAGGAAGAAATCTCTCGCCCACTAACTGCGCACCAACCAGGAGACCGGGTAAAATGGCCGCCCCGCTTGTCTTTCTTTGTTTGGGTTTGGCGCGAGTGTTAGCTTGTATTGCCCGGGTTGCCACAGGATCAGTTTTTCCTCGGCTTGGATCTCCGTGCCACAGCCTGGTTCAGCCGTTTGTGCCGTGGCCTGAATCTATTCACCCCCTTTGCCCGCCTCAGTTTCTATATTCACAGTTACCAGAGAAAGCCGCCCTGTTTAGGTTAGTGAGGAAGGCGGAGCATTTCTTACTCCCTATTTCCTTCGGGGTTTGGTTATATATTTAGCCAATTTTTCACTCGACCATACCTTCGGGTGTATTGCGAAGCATCTGGAGGCTCCAAGTATAGGTTTTTCTGTTTCTGGTTGAAGATCTTGTTGAGTTTTGGGGGAGATTTATCGGAATCGCTTCCTACCCCGCCATTACTCTGACGTCATCTCATTGTAGTTTTGATTTGCATTTCTCTAATAGCTAATGAAGATGAGCGCAAGAATAATTTCTACATTTTTCTAGAAAATGATAGTTTTCACAAGCTGTAAATGGGGAGTTGAGAGGGCTAATGATTTTTGTCTACAGGACAAGAGCCCCTGGGACCTTCTTAATGAGTAGGGTGGAAAAGGTGAGGGGTTTGGATTCAGAAATAGCTATATGTATGGGACAAAATGCCAACTACTTTACCATCTGAAATTTTTGTCATGTCATTTTATTGATAGCCAACTGTAAAAATACAAAAAGCTATGTTCTTAATCATTATATGACACTTCCCTTACCAAGACCTTCAGATTACTTTATTCTTGAGGTTTAACTTGATTATTTCTTTACAATCTTCTCCAGGGTTAAGCACACTAACATGGGTTCCAAGACTTGCAATACAAACCCAGCTGTGAACATTTTCTAAATCTGTTTCATGGGTTTGCTTGCCAATCAGAATGTTGCTAGAGCCCAGTTTCTGGGGTGTGATCTGTGCTCAGATCCTTGCCACTTAGCTCTGTGGCCCTGGGGAAGTGACTAAAACTCTGTGTCTTATTTTCCTCATCTAGAAATGGATATGAATAATACCAAATTTGTGGGGCTGTAAAATTAGCAATAAAGTGACCCCTAAATCAAAACTTTACTGAATTTTTCATTCCCTTCAAATTCTATTCTCTCTCTCTTCCCCAGCCACAGCCAGATTTACTGAAAGATGTGTCTTCATGTTTTTGCTCAATTTCTTTCCCTCTTCCTCTTCTCTTCAGCCTACTCCAATCTATTTTCTGTTCCAAACCTGAACACATATTCTTTGCCCCCAAACTTAATGTCTTCTTCTCAAATCCCTTGTCCTAGTGAATGGGACGGCCATCTGATCCAGTGATGTATTTATGATGCCTCCCTCTCTTGATCCATTTCCAGATTCTGATTTTTTTACATCTAAATAACTTATAACTCCAGCCTCATCTCTCCATCTCCATGGCCACCATCGTCTCTTGCCTGGACCACTGCAAGAGATTCTTAAGTGGTCTTCTCTCATCCACCCCACCATGTGTTCATTCATTGTCTCCTCCATGGCCAAGTGCATCTCCTTTGTGATGAGTTTTCTTTGTTTATTTCTTTGGGTAATTTCTGTTTCCCCCAATAGGACACAAACTCCATGAAGTCAGAAATTGCATCTGGCTTTGCTTACCATCCTGTTTTTCGTGCCTAGCACCAAGCTCAGCATCTACAAGGGCTAAGTAAATATTTGTAGTGAATAAAGCATCTGCCTCATAATATGTATTCCTTACATGGAAGTTCTCATTGTCATTGTCACTGTCATCATCACCAGGTGATTGTTTTCCAGAAATACTCTTTCCTCTTCAGATTATAGCTGACTAAACATTAATATCTTTAGATCTGCTTGGCCTAGAAAACTTCCCTGAACTTTTTGCATTTGACATTAACACACTCAGAATTTTTATTGCTCTAACACAGAGACAAAAATATATAAGAACTTCAGAGAATAGGTTTGTCTTCCTGCTTTTCACAGTGATCTCCTTTCCTCTCTTTCTGTGAATAATATGTGTATTGTTATATAATACTGCATAAAAAGTTACCCTCCTCCTTGACAACTTTAAAAAAACAAACAGCTCACAGTTTGTGTGTGTCAGGAATCAGGGTGTCGGGGCAGCCTGGCTGGGTTCTCTGGGTCAGGGTCTCTCTCAGGCTGCTGTTGAGTTATGTCAAAGCTCAACTTAGGGGAGGACCTGCCACCAAGCTCACTCATGTGGCTCTCGGTAGACCTCAGGTTCTCACTGGCTGTTGACTAGAGACATCAGTCTTGGCCACATGAGCCTCTCACAACATGGCAGCTTGCTCCCCCCAGGAGGCTCTGAGAGAGAGAGTGAGAGGTGGTGAGCAAGAAGGAAGGCACAATCAATGGCGACTTAATCTCAGAAATGATATCCCATTACTTTTATGGTATTCTGTTCATTAGAAGCAAGTCCTGGATCCATCCCAGACTCTAGGAGAGGGAATTATACAATGGCGTGAATATTAGGATGTGAGTGTCATTGTGGGTCATCTTAGATAGAAGCTGCTTAATATACAGGGTGACTTTGTTTTCTCTTGGCAAAAAGCATAGCTTTCACTTGATTCTTTTAAGCCAGCTGTCCTTCAGGAATCATGGGTAGCATACCCATCAGGGCCTCAATGCCTTGCCACACTTTTCTTTCAAAAAGAAAAAAGGAAGAAAGAGGGGGAGAAGGGGAGTTGGAGCAGGCTCTGCTAAAAATAGCTCCTACTATAATAACCATTTTAGTTGTCATTGCACGTTATACATTAACACTTAATCATAGAGAGGGCCCTAATTACTCCTCTTGGCTTGTCTGAACATCAGTTTCCTGACGACTTACTTTATAGCTTCCTAATGAATATATTAAAAATAGAACTCTAGAGGTAATAGATACAAAAGGTATATATTTAAATCTTTGATTTCTTTCCCTCCCTGCACCCTGTCCCCCACTTGCAAAGATGTTTTAGTGCTAATTTAAGATCATTCTGATACTTTCCCTACTTTATCTTAATGTACCTATATCCATATTTGCCATCTAATATTGATATAAAATTTCTCAGCAGCAATTAAACCATCTTCTAACTGACTGAATTATCTGTAATTTGTCACAAATTCTTTTACATCACATGCCATAAGACGAAAAAGGGAATAGCCTGTATTTAGGAGAGGTTCGTGGAAGATCCTTGGAAAATTAATGGACATGGAGTGGTGAATGCAGAATTTTGTAGAGGAGAAATTACAAGGTAGACCTTCAGTTATATGACCAATATCTCCCCCTTTCATTTCCTCTGTGCAGATTGTTTCCCAGAGGAAGCTGTCCAAATCCTTGCTGAAACACGGGAACACGGCAGGGAAGTCCTCCATCACGGTAAGCCCTCCGTAAGCGGTCGTCTGCCAGGGCACCTGGATGCCCAGGTGCCCAGATGGAGCTGTCTGGGACAAACCAGACTTGCAGGAAGCAGATCCTGTGGCTATTGGGAGTTGATGCCATAGTTGCTCAACTATCCAAGCCACTTCCTTTTTTTTCTTTCTCCATTCTGCCAGTATAATTTTGACTTTTTCAGCCCTAGGGAAAAGGGGTTTAAAAAGGGATCTGAAAGCGAAGCCATTTACTTTTATTAAGCACTTGTGCAATTGCAATATAGGTTTCAGTGGGGGACAGAGATGGAGTTGTCGTGCTCAGTAAGAATACGAAATTGTGCGGGGTTTTCAAATCATCTAAACTACCTCTCCCTGCCTCTCATTCTTTTCCAGAGAATTAAAAATTTGCTCTAATCACATTTAATCTAAGGTTTGATTTGTTGCCTCAGGGCTAGACAACCCTACCATGTAACCATTTTCTTTAATATAACAGCTTGGAGCTATACTCTCCCATTTGGAGCCACGGCTGATTATTTAAGCTTAAATAAAATTATTTAAAATGAAACAAAAGGATATATTCATGTTTAGTCACACAAGCCACATATGAAGTGCTTTGTAGTTACATGTGGCTAGCAGCTACTATTTTGGACAGTGCAGATTATAGAAATTTTCTGTGATTGCAGAATGTTCTGCGGGCAATGCTGGAAGCACTTCTAGATAAAATCTGAAATGTTCCTATTTTTGAAACTTTGACATCTTCCAAGAGAATCTTTAAGAAAGGTAGAAAAAGTAGTCTAAGGAGATAGCTGTGTGGACCATAAATGATGACAGATAGAAAGATAGATAGATAGATAGATAGATAGATAGATAGATAGGAAAAAAGTACCAGGAAAATCTAAATTGCTAGGGGAGCAAATTTCCAAGAGGCACACACCTCCTGAGTTGCTTTGAACATTTCTTTTTACCTTGAAAGTGACCAATTTATTATTTTTTAATGTAATCCACTTTAAAAAAAATATCAAAAGAATTCCTACTGGTGAAAGTTATGATTATTCTTGCAATAACTTACCTGAATTTGTTGCTTAACTGTATTTTTTTAATTTTTAAACTTTATTTAGAAAATTAACTTTAACGGTGACATTGATCAGTAAGAGTACATAGCTTTCAGGTGAACATTTCTATAGCATTTGAACTGTTGATTATGTTGTATACCCATCACCCAAAGTCAAATCATTTCTGTCACCTTATAATTGTACCTCTTTACTCTACTCCCCCAACCCCTCCCCCTCCCCCTCCCAATTCACTCAAATCCCCTTCCCCCTCCCCCACATTTCCTTCTCCCTGGTAACCACTTCACTTTTATCTGTGTCCATAAGTCTAAATTTTATATCCTGCCAATATGTGAAATCATACAGTTCTTAATTTTTTCTGATTTACTTATTTCACTCAGGATAATGTTTTCAAGGCCCATCCATGTTGCCATAAATGTCACTATGTCATTGTTTCTTATAGCTGAATAGTATTCCATTGTACAAATATACCACATTTTCTTTATTTAATCCTCTATCGAGGGACACTTGGATTGTTTCGATATCTTGCCACTGTGAATAATGCTGCAATGAACATGGAGGTGCATGTGTCTTGACGTACCAGTGTTTTTGAGTTTTGGGGGTAGATGCCCAGTAGAGAGGGATAACTAGGTCACATGGTAATTCTATTTTTAATTTTTTGATAATTCACCATACTTTCTTCCATAATGATTGTATTAATTTGCTTCCCACCAGCAGTGAATGAGGGTTTCTTTTTCTTCACAGCCTCTTAACACTTGTTATTATCTATCTTGTTGATAATAGCTAATCTAACAGGTATGAGGTGGTATCTCATTGTGGTTTTGATTTACATTTCTCAAAAAGCTAGTGAAAATAAGCATCTTTTCGTTATCTGTTGACCATTTGTATGTCCTCTTGGGAGAAATGTATGTTCATATCCTCTTCCCATTTTTTAATTGGATTGTTTGCTTGTTTCTTGCTGAGCTTTGTGAATTTTTTAATATATTTTGGATATTAACCCCTTATCAGAACTGCTGCTTGAAAATATCATCTCCCATTTAGTTGGCTGCCTGTTTGTTTTGTAGTCAGTTCCTTTTGCTGTGCAGACACCTTTTAGTTTGATATAGTTCCATTAATTTATTTTTGTCTTTACTTCCCTCGCTTTTGTGGTCAAATTCATATAATTTGTTTTTTTTTTTAACATTTTTTTTATAATAATTTTATTTTTTTTAATGGGGTGACATCAATAAATCAGGATACATATATTCAAGGATAACAAGTCCAGGTTATCTTGTCGTTCAATTATGTTGCATACCCATCACCCAAAGTCAGATTGTCCTCTGTCACCTTCTATCTAGTTTTCTTTGTGCCCCTACACCTCCCCCTTTCCCTCTCCCATTCCCCCCTCCCCCCGTAACCACCACACTCTTATCAATGTCTCTTAGTTTCACTTTTATGTCCCACCTACGTATGGAATAATGCAGTTCCTGGTTTTTTCTGATTTACTTATTTCGCTTCGTATCATGTTATCAAGATCCCACCATTTTGCTGTAAATGATCCAATGTCATCATTTCTTATGGCTGAGTAGTATTCCATAATGTATATGTGCCACATCTTCTTTATCCAGTCATCTATTGACGGACTTTTTGGTTGTTTCCATGTCCTGGCCACTGTGAACAATGCTGCAATAAACATGGGGCTGCATGTGTCTTTACGTATCAATGTTTCTGAGTTTTTGGGGTATATACCCAGTAGAGGGATTGCTGGGTCATAAGGTAGTTTTATTTTCAGTTTTTTGAGGAACCACCATAATTTCTTCCATAATGGTTGTACTACTTTACAGTCCCACCAACAGTGGATGAGGGTTCCTTTTTCTCCACAGCCTCTCCAACATTTGCTATTACCTGTCTTGCTAATAATAGCTAATCGAACAGGTGTGAGGTGGTATCTCATTGCAGTTTTGATTTGCATTTCTCTAATAGCTAAAGAAGATGAGCATCTTTTCATATATCTGTTGGCCATTTGTATTTCTTCCTGGAAGAAGTGTCTGTTCATGTCCTCTTCCCATTTTTTTATTGGATTGTTTGTTTGTTTGTTGTTGAGTTTTATGAATTCTTTGTATATTTTGGATATTAGGCCCTTATCTGAGCTGTTGTTTGAAAATATCATTTCCCATTTAGTTGGCTTTCTGTTTATTTTGTTATCAGTTTCTCTTGCTGAGCAAAAATTTCTTAGTCTGATGTAGTCCCATTCATTAATTTTTGCCTTCACTTCTCTTGCCTGTGGAGTCAAATTCATAAAATTCTCTTTAAAACCCAGGTCCATGAGTTGAGTACCTATGTCTTCTTCTATGTACTTAATTGTTTCAGGTCTTATGTTTAGATCTTTGATCCATTTTGACTTAATTTTAGTACAGGGGGACAAACTGTAGTCCAGTTTCATTCTTTTGCATGTGGCTTTCCAGTTTTCCCAGCACCATTTATTGAAGAGGCTTTCTTTTCTCCATTGTGTGTTGTTGGCCCCTTTATCAAAAATTATTTGACTATATATATGTGGTTTTATTTCTGGACTTTCTATTCTGTTCCATTGGTCTGTCTATTTTTCTGCCAATACCATGCTGTTTTGATTGTCGTGGCCCTATAATATAGTTTGAAGTCAGGTATTGTAATGCCCCCAGCTTCATTCTTTTTCTTTAGGATTGCTTTGGCTATTCGGGGTTTTTTATAATTCCATATAAATCTGATTTTTTGCTCTATTTCTTTAAAAAATGTCATTGGAAGTTTGATGGGAATTGCATTAAATTTGTATATTGCTTTGGGTAATATAGCCATCTTGATTATATTTATTCTTCCTAGCCAAGAACAAGGAATATTCTTCCATCTCATTATATCTTTTTCGATTTCCCTTAACAATGGTTTATAGTTTTCATTATATAAGCCCTTTACATTCTTTGTTATGTTTATTCCTAAGTATTTTATTTTTTTTGTTGCAATCGTGAAGGGGATTCTTCTTTTGAGTTTGTTCTCAATTGTTTCATTGTTGGCATATAGAAAGGCTATTGACTTCTGTATGTTAATTTTGTACCCTGCGACCTTACTGTATTGGCTTATTGTTTCTAGTAGTCTTTTTGTGGATTCTTTGCGGTTTTCGATGTATAGGATCATATCATCTGCAAAAAGTGATACCTTTACTTCTTCTTTTCCGATATGGATGCCTTTTATTTCTTTGTCTTGTCTGATTGCTCTGGCTAGAACCTCTAGTGCCACATTAAATAAGAGTGGAGAGAGTGGACAACCCTGTCTTGTTCCTGATTTAAGGGGGAAAGCCTTCAGTTTAGTGCCATTTAATATGATGTTAGCTGATGGTTTATCATATATGGCCTTTATCATGTTGAGATATTTTCCTTCTATACCCATTTTGTTGAGAGTCTTAAACATAAAATTGTGTTGTATTTTATCAAAAGCCTTTTCTGCATCTATTGATAAGATCATGTGGTTTTTGTTCTTTGTTTTGTTGATATGGTGTATTACATTAACCGTTTTATGTATGTTGAACCATCCTTGAGATTCTTGGATGAATCCCATTTGATCATGATGTATTATTTTTTTAATATGTTGTTGTATTCGATTTGCTAGTATGTTGTTTAGTATTTTAGCATCTGTATTCATTAGAGATATTGGTCTGTAGTTTTTTGTTTTTTTTTTGTGCCACCCTTGCCTGGTTTTGGTATGAGGGTTATGTTGGCCTCATAAAATGTGTTTGGAAGTATTGCTTCTTCTTCAATTTTTTGGAAGACTTTGAGTAGAATAGGAACCAAGTCTTCTTTGAATGTTTGATAAAATTCGCTGGTATAGCCGTCAAGACCTGGACTTTTATTTTTGGGAAGGTTTTTAATGGTTTTTTCTATTTCTTCTCTACTAATAGGTCTGTTTAGGCTTTCTGCTTCTTCTTGACTCAGTCTAGGAAGGTTGTATTGTTCTAGGAATTTATCCATTTCTTCTAGGTTGTTGAATTTAGTGGCATAAAGTTTTTCATAGTATTCTACAATAATTCTTTGTATATCTACGGTGTCCATGGTGATTTCTCCTCTTTCATTTTGGATTTTGTTTCTATGAGTTCTTTCTCTTTTTTCCTTGGTAAGTCTTGCCAAGGGTTTGTCAATTTTGTTGATCTTTTCAAAGAACCAGCTCCTTGTTCTATTAATTTTTTCTATAGTTTTTCTGTTCTCTAATTCATTTATTTCTGCTCCGATTTTTATTATCTCCTTTCTTCGGCTGGTTTTGGGTTGTCTTTGTTCTTCTTTTTCTAGTTCCCTAAGGTGTGAAGTTAAGTGGTTCACTTGGGCTCTCTCTTGTTTGTTCATATATGCCTGAAGTGATATGAACTTCCCTCTTATCACTGCTTTTGCTGCATCCCATAGAATCTGATATGTCATATTGTCATTTTCATTAGTCTGTATATATCTTTTGATCTCTGCACTTATTTCTTCTTTGATCCATTCATTTTTAAAAGTATGTTGTTTAGTTTCCACATTTTTGTGGGATTTTTTTCCTCTTTTTTGCAGTTGAATTCTAGTTTCAAGGCTTTATGATCAGAAAATATGCTTGGTACAACTTCGATTTTTCTGAATTTCCTGATGTTGTTTTTGTGGCCCAACATATGGTCAATTCTTGAGAATGATCCATGTACACTGGAGAAAAATGTATACTCAGTCACTTTGGGATGAAATGTCCTGTAGATGTCTGTCATATCCAGGTGCTCTAGTGTTTTGTTTAAGGCCACTATGTCTTTGTTGATTCTCTGTTTGGATGACTGATCTAGAGCCATCAGCAGTGTACTGAGGTCTCCAAGTATGATTGTATTTTTGTCAGTTTTTGTTTTAAGATCAATAAGTAGCTGTCTTATATATTTTGGTGCTCCTTGGTTTGGTGCATATATATTAAGAATTGTTATGTCTTCTTGATTCAGTGTCCCCTTAGCCATTATGAAATGGCCATTTTTGTCTCTGAGTACTTTTGCTGTCTTGTAGTCAGCATTATCAGATATAAGTATTGCTATGCCTGCTTTTTTTTGGATGTTATTTGCTTGGAGTATTGTTTTCCAGCCTTTCACTTTGAATTTGTTTTTATCCTTGTTACTTAGATGAGTTTCCTGTAGGCAGCATACAGTTGGATTTTCTTTTTTAATCCATTCTGCTACTCTGTGCCTTTTTATTGGTGAGTTTAATCCGTTTACATTTAGTGTAATTATTGACACTTGTGAGTTCCCTATTGCCATTTTATATCTTGCTTTCTGTTAGTTTTGTATCTGTTTGATCCTTCTCTTTCGTTTTTCTATCTTTTGTTTTTATTTGGTTGTATTTCATACATCTTTCCTCTGTTGCTATCTTTTTTATCTCATGTGCTTCTGTGGTGGTTTTTTCAATGGTGGGTACCTTTAAGTAATGAAAAGGGTTCCTACCATGTTCATTGTAGCGCACTATTTAGTGAGTACTTTTGCACTCCATCGTCCTTTGCTACTGTTACTCTCCATCCTCTCCCCCCTTTCTTTTTGTTGTTGTCACAGTTTAAATTTGGTTTTATTGTGTTCTTGAGCTTTTACTTGTGGCTCTTTTTTTCTTCTTTGTATCTGATTGGAGAACCCCCTTTAGTAATTCCTGGAGTGGGGGTTTTCTGATGATAAATTCCCTCATCTTTTCTGTATCTGTGAATGTTTTTATTTCTCCTTCGTATTTGAAGGATAGCTTTGATGGGTATAGTATTCGTGGCTGTAAGTTCCTCTCTTTCAGGACTTTAAATATTGGGGTCCACTCTCTTCTAGCTTGTAGAGTTTCTGCTGAGAAATCTGATGATAATCTAATGGGCCTTCCTTTATATGTTGTATTCTTCTTTTCCCTGGCTGTCTTGAGAATGTTTTCTTTGCTGTTGGTTTGTGTCAATTTCATTATGATATGCCTTGGAGTAGGTTTGTTGGGGTTAAGAAAACTCAGAGTTCTGTTTGCTTCTTGAACTTGAGGCTTTAGTTCTTTCCACAGGCTTGGGAAGTTCTCATCTATTATTTGTTTGAGTATGTTCTCCATTCCATTTTCTCTCTCTTCTCCCTCTGATATACCTATTATTCTTATGTTATTCTTTTTGATGGAGTCAGATAATTCTTGTAGGGCTATCTCATTTTTTTTAATTTTTGAGTCTCTTTCTTCTTCTCTCTGTTGTGCCTCAAGTTGCTTGTCTTCTATTTCACTAATCCTCTCTTCTATCTGACCTGTTCTATTAGCTAAGCTTGTTACTTCGTTTTTCAGCTCGTGAATTGAGTTTTTCATTTCTGTTTGATTTGTTTTTATAGTTTCAATTTCCTTGGACATATATTCTTTGTGTTCATTGAGTTGTTTTCTGAGCTCCCTAAATTGCCTTTCTGTGTTTTCTTGTATATCTCGGAGGATTTTTAGGATTTCTATCTTGAATTCTCTGTCATTTAGCTCCAAGGTTTCCAATATATTAAATTTTTTTCTCCATAGATTTTTCCTCATCTAGCTGTGTTACCTCTCTTTCTTTTGTATCCATGATATTCGATTTTCTCTTCCTTAATGGCATCTGAGGGTGGTTTTGTTGATAGTATTAATGAGATTTAATAAAGAATAAAAAGTTAAAAAATAAAAAATCGAAGAGTTGTTTTTTTAAAAAAAATTAATAATTAAATAAAGAAAAATAAAATAAAATAAAAATTTTAAAAAAAGAAAATTATTCGCCCCCCTCCTTTTTTCCTCTCCTCTCCTCTCCCCTCTTTCTTGAGAAAATTTTGTGGTGAACTGTGAATTATAACAAACAATGCCTGTAATGGAGGGCCTGAATTGGGGAAAAGTAATAAAGGGGCAAAAAAAAGAAAAGAAAAAAGAAGGGGGTATGGACCCACAAAAAGCAAATAAGTAAAAAATTTGGGTCAAGAATAAAATGATTTGCTTTTAGGTGTTGGTTGACTAAGAGTTATGATGAGAGGAATAAGAGGAAAACAGAAAAATGGGGGGACAAATTAAAAAATTACTATTGTATTTAGTGGAACAAGAACTAGATAAAATGGAGAACCAGGGATGGGAGAACTGCTAGTGAGTTAAAAAGGTGAAGTAAAAACCCCCCAAAATGCCACAAACATAAGTTTGAGTCCCAGATAAGATAATTTGTTTGTTATTGAGGTTTGAATGAGAGGAGATGTAAAGGAGAAAGGAAGAACCTAATATAGAGGGAGAAAAGAAAGAGAGAGAGAGAAAAAAAGAGGGAACCACTAAAAGAAGAAAAAAGAAAAAAGAGGAGAGAGAGAGAGAGAGTTAAGGGTTTTGGAGTGCAACCCTCATAGAGAGAAAGGAAGAGGAGAGAAAAGATAATGGGAGATGTAACACTTATGGGTAGTGTAGTTCAAGGAGAGGAGAGAGTAAGACCGGCAGAGAATTAATCGACCAAATTGAAGGAGGAAAAAAAATATCAAGAATGAAGATAAGAGAAACAAATGAACAAATATAATAAAATGGAATAGGTTATAAAGTCTGCAGATTATTCTTGATTTTGAGAGGTTATCTTCTTGCTTTTTCTTTTCTCTCCCTCTTCCTGGTCGGTGACTCTGTACCCCGGGTTCTGCCCCTTTGGCATGCTCAGGTAGAGGTTTGCAGTTGATAAGTCTCTATGGCAATGTCATGTATTGTGCTTTAGTCTCGTTGACAGTCTTGGCTCATTAGCATTTATAGGCTCCGACAGTGAGAGAGTCCGTGTTCCTGGAGCCTTTCTCCTAGTCTTTCCTTCCTCAATTAGTAACCTGATAATCCAGCTATGGGGTTGCTGCTGCCTCTGCCTGGATAGTAAGAGGCTCAAAGAGCTGGCAACTCCCCACTCTATTTCCACTCAGCACAGGGCTCTGAGTAAGGCTCAGTCAGTCAGAGCTGCTAGCATAATCAGACGGGGTTTCCACCCACTCAAAGACCTCTGGCTCTGCCACTCTGTCCGATAACACAGGTGGGTGCCCACTTCTGGGGCGCTTGGAGGAAACTCTCGCTCACTATCTGTGCGTGCAGACCAGGATATCCGGCCAGCAGTCTCACGCTCTGAGTGAAACCCCCAACCGCATGGAAAAGTTGCAGTGTTGGAATTGGCTCTCACTCCGTCCCCGTGCGCGGCTTTTGCAAGGCGCTGGGGCGGCCCGAGATTCCGCTTTGGCCCACACAAAGGCCCCTGACTCTGCCCCTCTGTGCGATAACATGGGCGCGCACTGCCGAGGCACTCGGAGGAATCTCTCGCTCACTATCTGCGTGCGCAGACCAGGATATGAGGACGGCCGCGTTTCCCTCTGAGTGAATCCCCTACCAGCACGTAAAAGTTCCACCATTGGAATTAGTTCTCGCTTCCTCCCGTGCGTGGCTTTCCCAGAGTGCTGGGGCTGCCCAGAGATTCTGTTTTCAGCCCACAGAAAGGCCTCTGACTCTGCCTCTCTGTGGGGTAACACGGGCACCCACTCCCGGGGCTTAGGAAGAAATCTCTCACCCAGTATCTGCGCGCACCGACCAGGAGATTGGGTAAAATGGCTGCCCCGCTTGTCTTTCTTTCTTTGGGTTTGGCGCTAGTGTTAGCTTGTATTGCCCGGGTTGCCACAGGATCAGTTTTTCCTCGGCTTGGATCTCCGTGCCACAGCCTGGTTCGGCCGTTTGTGCCACGGCCTGGATCTATTCACCCCCTTTGCCCGCCTCAGTTTCTATATTCACAGATCCCAGAGAAAGCCGCCCTGTTTAGGTTAGTGAAGAAGGCGGAGCATTTCTTACTCCCTATTTCCTTCGGGGTTTGGTTATATATTTAGCCAATTTTTCACTCGACCATACCTTCGGGTGTATTGCGAAACATCTGGAGACTCCAAGGATAGGTTTTTCTGTTTCTGGTTGAAGATCTTGTTGAGTTTTGGGGGAGATTTATCGGTATCACTTCCTACCCCGCCATTACTCTGACGTCACCTCCCATAATTTGTTCTTTATGGCCAAAGTTCATGAGCTTAGTACCTATATTTCCTTCTATGTAATTTATAGTTTCAGGTCTTGTATTTAAGTCTTTGATCCATTTTGAATTAATTTTTGTGCAGAGGGACAAGTTGTACACAAGTTTCATTCTTTTGCATGTGTTTTTCTGATTTTCCCAGCACCATTTATTGAAGAGGCTTTGTTTTCTCCATTGTGTGTTTTTGACTCCTTTGTCAAAGATGATTTGTCCATATATGTGTGGTTTTATTTCTGGGCTCTCAATTCCATTCCATTGGTGTGTATGTCTATTTTTCTGCCAATACCATGCTGTTTTGATTATCATAGCTCTATAGTATAATTTGAAGTCAGGTAATGTGATACCTCTGGCTTCATTCTTTTTCCTTATGATTGCTTTGGTTATTCAGGGTTTTTTATGGTTCCATACAAACCTGGTAATTTTTTGTTCTATTTCTTTAAAAAATGACATTGGAATTTTGATGAAGATTGCATTAAATTTTTATATTGCTTTGGGTAATATGACCATTTTAATTATGTTGATTCTTTGAATCTATGAGCATGGAATATTTTCCTATTTTTTGCATATTTTTCAATTTCTTTCAATAATGTATTAGAAGTTTCAGTATATAGGTCCGTCACATCCTTTGTTAAGTTTATTTTGTAGGTACTTTTTTGTTGTTGTTGCAATTGTAAAATGAATTGTTTTTTGTTTGTTTGTTTGTTTGTTTTTGAGTTCATTTTCCAAAGTTTCATTGTTGGCATATAGAAAAGCAGTAGACTTTTGTATATATATTGATTTTGTATCTGCTATTTACTATATTGGTTTATTGTTTCTAATAGTTCTTTGGTGGAGTCTTTGGAGTTTTCTATATACAGGATCATATCATCTGCAAAAAGTGATACTTTTATTTCTTTCCTGATATGAATGCCTTTTATTTCTTTCTCTTACCTGATCACTCCCGATAAAACTTCCAGAACTATGTTGAATAAGAGTGGAGAAAGTAGGCAACCTTGTCGCATTCCTGATTCTTCATTTTTTACCATTTAGTATGATATTAGCTGATGGTTTGTCATATATGGCCTTTATTATGTTGAGGTACTTTCCTTCTATTCCAATTTTATTGAGTGTTTTAAACATAAAGGGATGTCGTATCTTACTGAATGCCTTTTCTGCAACTATTGATAGGATCATATGATTTTTGTTCTTTGTTTTGTTGATGTGGTATATTACATTGATGGATTTTTGTGTGTTGAACCTTCATTGTGGTCCTGGAATGAATTCCACTTGATCATAATGTATTATTTTTTAATGTGTTGTTTTATTCAATTTGCTAGTATTTTGTTTAGGATTTTTGCATCTGTATTCATTACAGATATTGGTCTGTAGTTTTGTGTGTGTGTGTGTGTGTGTGTGTGTGTGTTGTCCTTGCCAGGTTTTGGTATGAAGGTTATGTTGGCCTCATAAAATGTGTTGGAGAGTATTCTTTTATTTTTTGGAAGACTTTGAGAAGGATAGGTACCAAATCTTCTTTGAATGTTGGTAGAATTCACTAGTGTAACCCTCTGGACTTTTGTTTTGCGGGAAATTTTTGATAATCATTTCTATTTACACCCTGCTTATAGATCTATTTAGGTTTTCCACTTCTTCATGGATCAGTCTAGAAAGATTGTATAGTTCTAGGAATTTATTTATTTCCTTGAGGTTGTTGAATTTGGTGGCATATAATCTTTTATAATATTCTACTATGATCCTTTATATATCTATGATGTCTGTGGTAATTTATCCTCATTCATTTAGGATTTTGTTTATATGAACCCTTTCTCTTTTTTTCTTAGGGAGTCTCACCAGTGGTTTGTTGATTTTATTGATCTTTTCAAAGAACCAGCTCTTTGTTGTGTTAATTTTTCTATAGTTTTTTTTTTGTTGTCTATTTTATTTATTTCTGCTCTAATTTTACTATTTCCTTTCCTCTGCTGACTTTGGGTTGCTTTTGTTCTTATTTTTCTAATTCCTTATGGTTTGATGTTAAGTTGTTTACTTGGAATCTCTCTTGTTTCTTGATATAAGCCTGTAATGATATAAACTTCTCTCTTATTACTGCTTTTTGATATGTCATGTTGTCATTTTCATTTGTCTGTATATATTGTTTGATCTCTGCTTTTATTTCTTCTTTGGCCCAGTCATATTTTAGAAGTATATTTTTTAATTTCCACATTTTTATGGGTTTCTTTACTTCCTTTTTACAGTTGAATTCTAATTTCAAAGTCTTATGATCAGAAAATATGCTTGGTATAATTTCTGTCTTCCTGAATTTGTTGATGTTAGTTTTGTGGCCCAACATATGGTGTGTCCTTGAGAATGTTCTATGCACACTAAAGAAGAAAGTATAATCTGATGTTTTGAAAATGAAATGTCCTATAAATGTCTATTATGTCCACTTTGTCCAGATCATCGTTAATTCTGATATTTCTTTATTGATTTTCTGTTTCAAGGATCTATCTAAAGCTGTCAACAGTGTGTTAAAATCTCCAAGTATGATCATGTTTCTGTCTGCTTCTATTTTTAGATCAATTAGAAGATATTTTATATATTTTGTTGCTCCCTGGTTTGGTGCATATATATTAAGAAGTGTTAGGTCTTCTTGATACAGTGTCCCCTTTATCATTATGAAATGTCCATCTCTGTCTCTGGTTATGTTTGTTGTCTTGAAGTCGGCATTGTCTGATATGAGTATGGTTACACCTGCTTTCCTTTGGATATTATTTGCCTGGAGAATCGTTTTCCAATCTTTCACTTTGAGTCTACTTTTGTCCTTGTAGCTTAGATGTGTCTCTGTAAGGCAGTATGTGGTTGAGTTTTGCTTTTCGATCCAATCTGCTACTCTGTGGCTCTTTACTGGTGAGTTCAGTCTATTTACATTTAGGGTAATTATTGACACTTGAGGATATTGTATAGTCATTTTATGTTTGTTTTCTGATAGCTGTGTGTCTTATTTGGTTCTTTTCTTTTTTATTTCTGTCAGTTGTTTTTTTGTGTTTTTTTTTACAATTTAAAATGTTTAATTTGGTATCTGATTTAAATGCCATTTTTAAGGAAAAGATCTCACTAAATTTGCAAGTAATATTACAGCACTTCAGAGAATTTTAGATTTACTATATTAATACATTGAATTTTTAGATTTAAATATTTGGAGAAATTAATCAATTAGAAAATTAAAGTACTTAAATATAAAATTGAGTATATCAGCTAAATATCCTATTTAAACATCATACTGTTCCAAGTTCCTTTGAAAGAAATTATTAATATTTGTTAATTTTATAAATAGAATAAGATTTGCAAGCTGAACTTAAAAGTGCAGGTTTTCTGAATCTGACTTCAATGAATAAAATGTTAATTTTTATTTATTTTATTTATTTATTTATTTATTCATTTTTAGAGAGGAGAGAGAGAGACAGAGAGGGAGAGAGAGGAGAGAGAGACAGAGAGAGAGAAGGGGGGAGAAGCTGGAAGCATCAACTCCCATATGTGCCTTGACCAGGCAAGCCCAGGGTTTCGAACCTGCGACCTCAGCATTTCCAGGTCAACGCTTTATCCACTACGCCACCACAGGTCAGGCAAAAATGTTAATTTTTAAATTGCAAATAAAACCTCCAAATAGTCTTTGCAACAGGACAGACATCCAAATCACCCCTATGTGTCATAGACGAAAGGCTGCAAGGCTGAAAACCAAGCTCACATCCTGGAACCCCCACAGATAAGAAACTAGCCTGGGTAAATCCCGAGTGCTTCCATGTTCAAAATGCGGAGACTGTGTGAGAGCACTCATTAAGTCCCTCTCAACTCTAAATTATGATGCTACTTCTTTTTTTTTTCTGATTTACTTATTTCACTCCGTATAATGTTATCAAGATCCCACCATTTTGTTGTAAGTGATCCGATGTCATCATTTCTTATGGCTGAATAGTATACCATGGTGTATATATGCCACATCTTCTTTATCCAGTCTTCTAATTTTTTTTACAGTGATTAAAGTCTTTAAGCAAACTCTTGGCCAATACAGCAAGAATCCATAAAAGAGTAGTGTCCTTAACATGTTCACCAAGTCCAAGTTGGCCCCAACACCATGCCAAATCCCTGAAAAATGCAACCCAACCCCAGTTCAGTCTGTTAGGAGCTGTCACAAGGAGCAGGAGTCCAGGAAAAGTCCACATCCAGGAAAAGTCCGCATGGCACTGGAATTGTTGTCACAATTCTATACTTTGCAGCTCACGTCCAAGTCCCAATGACTGCTGCTTCTAGCTGGTAATGATTCAGGTAGACTGGAATGTCAGTTGTTTTTGTTTAGTGGTATTTCATACTTCTTTTCCCTGTTTTTCTTTTTTAAGTTGTGTGTTTCAGTAGTGGCTTTTTTTGTGAGTGGTTAACATTAGATTATTAAAATGAAAATGTTCCTATGTACAAGAGTTCTTTGTCATATGAGTGCTTCTGCACTCCATCCTCCTTTGCTACTGCAGATCTTTATCCTCTTGCCTTTTATTGTATCATTGTAATATCCTTGTTTTTAGAGTGACTTTGTTGGAGCTTTTACTTGTAGTTTTAGTTTGTTTTGTTCTTTGTATCTGGTCCTTGAGTATTTGCTGCAGTGAGGTTTTTCTGGTGATAAATTCCCTCTGTTTCTGTATGTCTGTAAAAGTTTTTATTTCTCTTTCAAAATGGAAGGATAGCTTTGATGGACATATATTCTTAGCTGGTAATTTCTCTATTTCAGTACTTTGAATGTTTTGGTCCACTCTCTTCTGGCTTGTATAGTTTCTGCTGAGAAGTCTGATGATAACCTAACAGGCTTTCCTTTATATGTTATGGTTTTTTTTTCCCCTAGCTGCCTTGAGGATTGTTTCTTTGTCATTGATTTTTGACAATTTTGTTATGATCTGCCTTGGAGATGCTCTGCTTGGGTTGTGGTAACTCGGCATTCTGTTTGCTTCTTTGATTCAAAGCTCTAACTCTTTCCATAGGCTTGGGAAATTCTCATCAATTACTTGTTTGAATAGGCTCTCCATTTCCTTCTCCCTCTCTTCTTCTTCTGATACACCCATTATTTTTATATTACTCTTTCTGCTGGAGTCAGACAATTTTTGTAGAGCTCTCTCAATTTTTTTAATTCGTGAATCTCTCTTCTCTTCTCTCTGTAGTATCTCTAGTTGGCTGTCTTTGATGTCACTGCTCCTTTCCTATCTCTGGCTTGTTCTATTAACTAAACTTGTTACCTCAGTCTTTAGTTCACATATTGAGTTCTTCATCTCTGTTTTTAAAGTTTCAATCTCTTTACTGAACTCATCAGTTGGCCTATTGGTGTCTTCTTGCATCTTATGAAATATTTTCAGAACTTCAATTTTGAATTCTCTATCATTTAACTTTAATACTTCCGTGTGACTGAGATTTTTTTTCTGGAGGTTTTTTATTTTCTTTCTGAACTATGTCTCTGTCTTTTGTAGCTATGGCATTTGATTTCTTCTTCCTTGATGGCATTTTATAATTGTATTGTTAAGAACCCTAACAATAAAACAACTAAAGAACATTGAAAAAATTTTAAAAATACAATAAAAAAATAAAAATTAAAAAAATGACAAAGTAAAACAGAAAACCCACAGAAAAAAATAGAAAGCAAACAAAAAAATCAAGAAATACCCACAAAAAAATAAGAATAAAAATATAAAAATTTTAAATATGAAATTCAAAACTGAAAAAGAAAAATGAATAATAAGAAAAAAGGAACAAAGGGATAAAGGGGGGGGGATAAATTTTGGTTTTGAGGTTTCTTCCAGTAGATGTTGCTATATCACAACTTTTAGTTCTGTGAAGTTACTGGGCTGTCCTCTGCTGATATATTGCTATCGCAATGATGTACATAGGGCCACAGTTGCATTGGTGTGTGGGCCGTGTTGTGAGGGCATTATGGCTTTGGCTTTACTACTTCAACTTTCCAGCTTTACAGCTCTAACAATGGCGATCTCAGGCTTCCAGGTGCTCCTTCCCACATCTCAACAGACCTGGAGATCGATCATGGAGCACCTCTATTCTTCAGGGGAGAGGGTAGTTCTGGAGAGCTAGCTTTAGGGTTTTTCTCTGCCACTCTCCATACTGTTAGGTGAGGGAGACAGGCTCTTGGAGGTTGGAGGCTACACTTCAGTTTTTCTGTCTCTGCCAAGTGTGGGCTGCAGACAGTCTATGGGAACACTGGCCATGACCCCATCCTCTGGCCACTTTGGTTTGTCTCCCCCTCTGCCCCTCTATCTCACCACTCTTCCTGGAAGAAGGAGACCCAATCACTCTGAGTTTCCCTCTCTGTACCCCTCCAAAAAAATCTAGAGAGCCCAAGCTTCCCTCCTAGCTGTAGTCCAATAAAGAAAAAAAACCCAGTCACTCCAGGTTTATCTCCTCTCCTCTCCAAAGCCCACTGCAAGTGTGTTCATCTTCCATTCCCCTTTTCATCCACCCCATCTTTAGTCCATTAGGTGCAGGCATCTTTCAGATGCACTTGCGAGCCCAGCTAGAGTTCCTTCACTGCATTATAGTTGTTCAATTTTTTAAAATTTCAAGGAGAGAGATCAGAAGTATCTCTTACATCACCATTATGCTGATGTCATCCCTGCTTAAATATCTTAAATGATGCAGTCATTTTAAAGCTTTTTCTTGATGGCACTGTTCAATCATTTAACAAATGGTTCTAGTGGCTTTGAAGACCCTGTGGGTGGACCAAAAAGCCATGGACCCAAAGGCTCACTCCCAACACCCACAACTCAAAGACACCTTGGGGTGGTGGACTCAGGTTTGAAATTTGCCATGGTTTTTTTCAAGAGGAATAAAACCTCTACTTGCTACCTTTTCTCTAAGACATCTTAGAGATTTCTTCCTATCCACATCCCAGAATAACTTTATCTCCTTCTTTGTTTAAAAAGTTTTAAATATACCTCTTAATCTTTGGTTTTGGATCAAAACAATGGTTCTCTTAGCTTTTGGAAAACACTTGAAAATATGTGCAAAATTTTCTAAACTTTGCAGATGGAGATTGTAACTTTCATCGTCTTTCCAAAGGTGTCTGTGACCACAAAAGAGTTAAAGACCACTGCTCAAGTGGAGTGCAAGAGGCATTAAGGTGATAAGGTATAAAAAAGGATCAAATGAAAAATCTAAATAGGGTAATTTCTAGTTTACCAAGGAGTTCTTGAGTTTTTTAACTGTTTATCTGGACTCATGTTTCCTACTTCTTTGGTGCTCACAGATTTGGGACGGAGGGTGGGATTTTCCTAATTAGGCAAACTTCTTGGCTTTAATATTAGGTGTAAAGTAAAACTTTCCATAGGCTACCAATGTGGACCCATCTCATAATGGAAAAGTTGAGCTCAGATAGAATGGAGATACAATTGAATGAAAGCTCAGTGTCTCAACATAACCAATTTGATACAGGTATCCATGTGCTATGGACTCTGAATGCATGGTGGAGTCCTACACATTAGGTATAAATGGTTGAACCTATCTGCAACTAGCCTGGTCCCTAGATTTGTGTTGTTATTGCTTTTCTCCTATGTTTTTCTGCCAATTTCTGCTTGAGGGTCACTGACTATTAAATATTGGAAAGTGACTTCTTATGAAAGAGGCTCTTAGATAATATTATCTTTTCACTTATACCAAAATCCATGTCATGAATTCTATTCCTGAGAGTTAAGAGCTTAGATATTTCTCTCCTCCCTCTTCTCATCTCATCTCAGAAAGCCCAAGGATTGCCTTTTTGGAAAAAATAGTAATCTGCACTTTTTTGTGTGTGTGGCCATATAATCATTGGTCTGGAAAGAACACAGAAACTGATTTATTTCCCAATCCTTTGTTGGTTTGACTCAAAGGAATGGAGAAATGTTACTGCTCCTACCTATTTGCAACTTCCCAAAGAAACATGTATATACATAATTATTTATGGATGTGCCAGCCAATGCTGCATGACCCATAAAGAGAAAAGCTCTTCCTAACTGATGCTTCAAATATCTCTTTTTCCAGGTAATGCCCCATTTCTTGAGTTTCCATGCTCAGTATAAATTAAATCTAGTCATCTACTGTTGTCCATTCCTTGGAAGTGCTGTGCCATGTTCACTAGTGTTGCAGAAAATGCCTTGCTCAACATCAGTGTTGATTTTTGAACCAAATGTGACCAAAATTTGTTCATGGCTTTCTGAGCTGAGTGGTCCAATCGTTCCTGCAACTGATGGATACTTTTTTTCTTTAGGTGATTGCTGAAGAATTATCTGGCAATGACGACTATGTTGAACTTGCATTCAACGCACGGAAATTGGATGACAAGGTAAAGTATTTGGCATTAACCTTACTGAAGGAAGTAATAAAGCCAGCACACAGAGTTTAATCAGATTTCTCCCTACAGCTATTTTTTCCTTTCAACCCATATTATGAAATAGATCAAAGATTTCAGGCACTTTCCCCAGTTTGTGAAGTAAGCAATGTTAAGTCTTTTTTCAGTGAGAAAAGGGGAGGTGGAAAAACAGATCCTGCATGCAGCCGAACTGGAATCCACCCAGAAATCCCACTGAGGGGCAATGCTCTGCCTGGGAGCAGCCATGGGAACCCTGCCTGTGGTGCAAGTGCAGGGTTGCTTTGTGAGCATTGGGTGCTGCTCTATTGCTTGGCAACTGAGCTCTTCTTAGCGCCTGAGGCAGAGGCCACAGTCAGCTCCCAGGGCCAACTTGCTCTAATTGAGCCATGGAGCATGAGGGGAGAGAAAGAGAGAGGAGGAGACAGAAATGAGAAGGAAAGGGGTGGAAAAGCTGATGGGTGCTTCTCCTGTGTGCCCTAACGAGGAATCAAACCCAGGCATCTGCATGCCAGGCTGATGCTCTACCACTGAGCAAACTGGCTAGGGCCAGCAATGTTAAGTCTTTAAAGTAAGGCTATCCCCAAATTGTGAACTAATTAATGAGATAGGGGAGAGACAATAATTAAAAAGGATAATTTTATGACACCAAGATTTCATTTGCTCCCAAATACCAAAGCTCAGATGTACACGGGTAAATATGATTTAACCCCATTTCCAGGGACATTTCAAAGGAAAAGAGAAAATGTGAAAGGGAAGAAAGTGACATTTATTAAGCACCTATATTTGGCAGGGTTAAGAGCTGTTCATGCATTAGCACATTTATTCATTCTTATAATTCCATGTAATAGGTATTATGAATATTAACACTGTTTTTGCAGATGAGGAAACAGATTCAAAGATGAACTAAGTTGTCTAAGGCCACTCCATGTGTTAGTCCAGGTAATCCAAGACAGGATTAACTATACAAGGATTTTATTAGGAGACACGCCAGTATGGGGAACATAGGGAGCAGGCCTGGGAGAGCTGACAGACCACGATGCAAGTCTGGCCATGATTAAAGGAGAGAGGGGAAGAAGGGCAGATGGCAGTGTCCTGGAATGCCATGCAATCTAAGGAAGATTCAGCAAAGCTACCAAGGAGTCCTAGAGCCAAAATTGCTGATAAATTCAGTATACGTAACTTGCAGGTTATCCTGGAATTGAGGTTAGATAAGAGTGTTATAAGAAAAAGGCATCCGGGCTCTTCAGCTTTAGACTTGAAGAACTGACCATTTTCAACAGGCCAAGTTCTAACTGAAATTGTATGCATTTTACTGAATGTGACTGTTAAACCAAGCTCTTCACTTATCTGACCCATTCCTTATTTAAGAGCTAAACCAGACCAGTTCATCTTAACATGGATAAGCAGTTAAGACTTTGTTGAACTGAGAAACAATTCCATCGAAACAAGATTTATGAGGGAAGTAATCACATACCCCAAAATGTGTTCCCAAGTAATTGGTAGGAGATTTAAAAATGCAAATCTTAGGGGGACCAGAACAACGAGACCCTTAAAATCGGTAATGTTCACTCTTATACATCTAGTTTGTAGAGTTTGTCCTTGGCCTCCTCAACCACACATTCTCTACCCAGGAGCAGCCATGGGAAGCCCGCCCGTGGTGCAAGTGCAGGGTGGCTTTGTGAGCATAGTGGCTGGGACCCTTGGTCAGTTGTACCCCCCGTACGTAGTGGGCGGTCTGCAAAGCATGTTCTCACAATCAACCCATCCTGTCAAAAAGCTTTTAAACTGAAGTTTTGATTCCATGTCTATCTGACTCCCATCTGTGTTCTTTCTGTCATCCCTCACACCTTCCACTCAATCACAGGCTGTGTTAGTCTTGTGCATACAGGAAAAAGTTCTGCAGTCTCCACTTCTTTTAAAAAAAATAAGGAGGTGTCTTCACCATATATTTATGATCTCCCTTCAACCGTATCCTTAATCAGAAAACATACATTAATACCTGTATTCACAAAGGACTCCCTTTTCCTGGAGTACTACTAGAGAAGAAGGGTTTGGGGGATGTGGCACCACTTTTTCACATAATTGCTTACAGGCATCCAGCTGAAAAAGGTAAAGCTATATCTTAAGCAGTTTCCTAAAGTCTTAAGCAGCAGCTTATCTCCTGGCATGCCTCATTTGCTTCCACCTACAAAAATACTCAGCCCGTTGGTGTGTTCATTAGTTCACTCTTATTCATTCACTGACTCACTTATTCATCAGTCATTTAGGGAACCTTTACTGTGTGCTTGTTATGCTTCAGATTATGAGGAAAGACATACTTCACGCCACTCTCACACCCACAACCTGCAATTTACCATCTAAGTGAAACAAATTTAAACAAATGATATAATAGTACTGCCGCCATGACGGGATGTGACAAGTGATGTGTAAGTGGGTGTCCTAAAAAAGGTAATTCATTCTGCCTGGGGACATCAAAAAGACTTTATCTTTATGAATGAATTATATCCGAATTTTTTTAGCATCCTGAGTAGATTGTGTGAAACTTTTACAGACTGCTGCCATTTGACATTAGCTTGAGCATGGCGCTGGGAACTGCAGTGTACACTGATAGTGGTTGGGTGTAAGCTTTTAACCTTCACTTCCTTGGGGTACTTAAGCTCTTTCTCCCCTTTTTATTCCCAGGTTTCAGAATAATTCACCAAACTACTCTATGTAGTGTCTTTCCTGGTGCCATGATAAGCCATTGGATTGGTGTGCCTCTGTGTTAAGCTACTCATTTAATGGATTATAATGGCTTCTTTCCTTAGTAGTCTCTTAAGTACCACTAATTTGTCCTCTAACTGACTCATGCCACAGTGCAAGGGGACTTTGGGATTTGTTAGTGAGCCCATTGGCTCTAAGGTGTTTGAACAGTTGCCCTTCATTCAAATGAAGGCACTGCTCACAAAACTGAAAGAGCCCCCATGTAGCATTTAATATGGTTCTAGCTGGCCACTCCCACCCTTGACTGTGCTGATTGCCCAGGGACCTGGTCACTACTGAGCCTCAAAGCCCCAGTGCTGTAGACACAGGTCCTTTATAATGTGGTGCTATCTTTCCTAGACTCCTTAATATCCAGAGAGGAGCCGACCCTGTTCAGAACAAAGCAGAGGCCTTTGTTCTGCTTCAGTTTGGCCTGGAAAGTGAATGATCTCAGGTGAAAAGGGCAAGCTGTAGAATTTAAGAAACAAGATGATACCACAAAGAGCATCTCATACAACCTTTTCAGAAATGAAAGCTCTGATATGTGTGATGACTTACCCAAACACACTACTACCTCGCTGGGTATCTATTGTTACTTAACAAACCACCCCAAAAACCAGTGACTTAAATTAACAACTTTTCTATGTCATAATTTTGAGGGCTAGAAATTCAGGTAGGGTTCATCTGAGCAATTCTTCTACTCCTAATGACATTGACAGAAGTCACTCCTGATGCTCAGCTCGTGGAGGAGCATGTCTGGAGAGCCCACCCTAGTTTTACTCACGTGCTGGCACGTAGGGTGCCTGAAAGGCTGGGCTCAGCTGAGTGGTTCAGCCAGAATGCCTACAAGGTGATCTTTGGTTAGTCTCACTTCCTATATGGTGGCTGTCTTTTTCCAGAGAGAGCCTCCAAGGCAACCAGGCAGAAGCTGTGTGGCCTTTTCTGATGTAGCCTTGGAAGTCCTGCATCACCACTTCCACTGTATTCTATTGGTTACAGGTGGGCCATATGGCCAACCCAGAGCCAAAAAGAGGGGAGTTAGACTCCATGCCTTGATGAGGGAGTAGCAAAGTCCTATTGTAGAAAAGCACATAGACACCGGACATCGTGGTGGCCCTCTTTGGAAAATGCAATCTGCCCCAGTGTTTTTGTCATAAGACCAGAATAATATAGTACAATATTTCATGTCACAGCTGGAAAAATTGTTCCCAGAGCCTGACTGGTGGCAGCCTGGTAGATGGAATATTGACCTGGGATGCAGAGGTCCCAGGTTTGAAACCCTGAGGTTGCCAGCTTGAGCATGGAGTCACCAGCTTGATTGTGGGATCATTAAAATGACCCCAAGGTCACAGGCTTGAGCACAAAGGTCACTGGCTCAAAGGCCAAGGTACCTGGCTTGATTGAGCCCCAGGTCGCTGAGTTGAGGGGTCACTGGCTCAGCTTGAGTCCCCCCCCATTAGGGTACATATGAGAAGCAATCCCTGGACAACAGTGACACAGCTACAAGTTGATGCTTCTCATCTCTCTCCTTTCCTCTCTCTCTAAGAAAAAAAAATAGTTCCCAGAGGTTCTCAAGGAGGACCTCTTTCTAGCTTTAGCATTAAATGATGTTCTGGTTACCTGCATGTTAGCTTTTGAACTTATTTCTATTAATTGAGAAAATATATCATGACTAAAAGCCACTGAAATAAATAAAGCTCTTAATTTTAAAACTTTGTTAATAAGTATTATGAGAGAAACTAATTTCTAAGTATATTTTAAAAATTGCAGTATGAATATGTGACAAAAATATGCTGTGTCCAATTCAGACAATGGTTATAAATTATTGGATTCCCAGTCCCCTTGTAGTAATTCTGGTTACCCCCACTATCCAGATGCCTCAGGTAGAAAGCTTCCGGTCTAATAAAATTACCTCTTTCACAGATGAAGGCATTGAGGTTCCGAGATGTAAGATGACTTTCTCAAGGCCACACACACACACACACACACACACACACACACACAAATAATCAATGACAGAAAAGGACACAATCAGGTTGCCTAACTAAAATTTCAATGTTCCTTAAAGTGCCGCAACAAAGAATTGATGCTTCTCATCTTTCTTCCTTTCTGTCCCTCTCTCTGTCTCTCTCTCTGTCTCCATCTCTCTTGCTGAAAAAATAAAAATAGAATTTCAATGTTCCTTCCGGGTAGAGTGTTAATGAATACCAGTTGGATTGGCCGTGGGATGTGGAGGAACTGGTAATGCTCCCATGTATTTCAGGGAGCAGGGAGGAAGGAAGTGAGGCTACATTGTGTATAGACAACTAACCTGAAACTGTGGTCCAAGGTCCCTAGACCTTTTCAGGAAAAGACATGAGGTCAAAACAATAATACTAAGACATTACTTTCTATCTCCATTCCCTTTCTCTCACACATGTACAGTGTTTTCCAGAATCTACCTGATGCTTAATATCATAACAGACTGAACGAGAAATAGGTATGAGAATCCTGCTGTCTTATATTGAGCCAATCATTGAAATGACTTGCATAAATCTAAAATAATGCCAGTTTTCTGACCATTTTTAAATTTGGAAAATATAATTATTTTTTTCATTAAAAAATGCGCTCTTTCTTATGGCATAGTGGGTTTACTTTTATTACTTTAAAAATGGTATAGCATAGGAATATTTTTAATTTCTCAGTTTTAACTTATAATATGGTAAATACTGATAGATATAATTCATGTAAACTGCTGTGGTTGGGTCTGCAAGGGAGCACTAAGGACTTCTGCAAACCACAATGACAGAGAAATGGCCTGTTTACTGTAATAGAAATGGTCGTTTTTAACTTGTCTTTCCAGTGTCAATTAGCAGACCAGTAGCCATCTACCTAAAACAGAAATCCAGAGTCCTTGAAATCTGAGAGGTAGTCTTCAATGAGAGCCCCGCGTAAGATAGATTAGGTCTGCAGAAAATAACTTAGCATTTATCTGGGGACAATGCAATTCACTTCGTGAAGAGATGGGCTTGCTAAGTTTTAAAGCACATTTATTACATTAGCAACTAGTTGGCAGTTAATCTAACAAGTAGTAAGTAGTCACTTTGGAACATTCAAGCTGACACGGTATTTTTTCTCCCCTCTTTCCCGACCAAGTATTCACATTGCTGTGTTGAAACTGATTCTCATGCTGGTGGTCTCCACATCTGTAATAGTAATAGTTATAAACCATGTGTTTAGTGCTCCCATGTTGCTACTTTGATGGGATACAGTATAAGGAAACAAATCTGTCTCCAAAGCAGAGATGGGCAAACTTTCTATAAAAGACCAGATGGTAAAGATTTTAGACTTTGCTGGCCATATGGTCTCTGTCCCAAGTACTCAGCTCTGCCTTTGAAGAGTGAAAACAGACATAAGCTATATGTAAATGTATGAGTGTAACAGTGTTCTAATAAAACTTTATTCACAAAAACAGGCAGTGAGCTGGGTCTGGGCCACACACAGTAGTTTGCCAACCTCTTCTGTGCTAAAGCAATGTTAAATCTCTACCTGCTGTACTGTGATTTTACTATGTTCAATATACCTGCCTGAAAACTAATCCAGCCTGCATTAATGACAGCAGATTGTAACTAATGAGCATCGACAGTGTACCAGGTGTCAGGAGTCTAACCTGCATCATCTCCAAAATTCACAATCATATTCCCAAAGGTGGGCATTATTACTTCCATTTTATAGAAGAAGCATAGTAAGGCAAATTAAACAATTTGCCCAAGGCTAGGAAGCTATAGAGTTTAGATATGACCTCAAATTTTTCAGGCAATATTTTCTAGTACCAATATTCTATTTTTAATCACTATCTTGGAAGTATACTGCTTTCTTTTCTGTTCCAAAACTCAGCTGGTGTCTTCTTGCCCTCTCACTTGACTAAATTTCTTTCATATTGGACTAAAAATGCAGAGTAGTGTGGCATCCAAGCTATTAAAAAATTTCACCATAGCAAAACTTTGTAAAAATGAAGAGTCTACCAAAAATGTCTACCTAATTAATCTTATTGCACTGAAGTGTTCCAAGGGCCATCTTATGTTGATAGTCAAGCAATGATAGCTAAAAATTCCAGATTGTGGTCAAGTAACCGTGCAATTAGACCCTGAGTTGTTTCTAAGGTATGAATTTCTGCGTGTACATTTAAGATATGTTTGAGCTGCTTACAAGTTGTTTTATTTTTAGAAATCAGATGCCTTCCTAATAGCAATCATCCCTGAGACTTAAACAGTGCTTTACAATGTGTCCTCGTCCATTCTCTTTTATTGCTGATAATCATTACAGCAATCCTTTTCTGAGTGTTTACCATGCGCCAGGGACTGGACTCAACACTTCACATGCACCAGCTCCTCCAGTTCTTCCACATGCCATGAGGCAAAAGGAGACACCCTTCCATTTAGCCAGTGTGCTGCATGTTAGATTTTTAGTTACTTGAGGGAAGAGATCATATCCAATGTCTTTCCTTGAGATGTCCTGACAGCAACTCTGTGTTAACCCTAAGTAGTATTTTAAAAGAATGCAAAATAAAATAGAAAAAGCATTGCAATATACTACCAAGGGAAAAAACAAGATACTAAAGTTTATATAGACTAGAGGATGATTATAAATATGTTTTTTACAAGAAAAGAGAATAATATCTAAATTCTAGAAAAATATTTACCAAAATATTATTGATAGTTATAAAATTATGGACAAGATTATGGACTATTTTTTCCTTCTTTCTATTTTTTTATCTTTCTATTTTCTGTTTTTAAATTGATATGATAACATTTTTATTTTATTTTTAAATTTTTTTATTTTATTTTTAGAGAGATGGGGTGAGAGAGAGAGAGAGAAGAGAGAGAGAGAGAGAGAGAGAGAGAGAAAGGGGTGGGGAAGAAGCAGGAAGCATCAACTCATAGTAGATGCTTCTTGTATGTGTCTTGACCAGGCAAGCCAGGGGTTTCAAACTGGTGACCTCAGCATTCCAGGTCAACACTTTATACACTGCACCACCACAGGTCAGGCATGATAATATTTTTAAATTATCAAAAGGAAAAGGGACTGATAGACTTCTTTCCATGTGGTCAGGAATTTTTAAGTACGGTTTGCGAACACATTCCCTGAGGGATCAACAATCTATTTAATGAGACAAAGCTTGTATCTCCTAGAGAAGGGACCCAAGAGCGTTAGGAACCAGCTAATATGGCCCATATCCATTAAAGAAGAGAAGGGAGAAGGAGGTTCCAATTTCTTATGATGAGTGTTGAAATAGAAATAGGCTCGAGGAGCGAATGTCTTGAGTAGATGTGTAGAGGTGGGAATCAGCTAGATGTGTCTGGGAGGAAAATGGGCCAGTTTGGTGGAGAGGCAAAGTCTTCAGGGCAGGCTTATTAATGAAAGCATTCATCATGGGTTCTTGTTGAGATTAAGGCTGTGGTCATCGAGCACTTTCAGAAATAGAGCAGAAGGGTATTTCCTTTTTTTTTTTTTTTTCTTTATTCATTTTTAGAGAAGAGAGAGAGAGAGGGAGAGAGAGAGAGACAGAGAGAGAGAAGGGGGGAGGAGCTGGAAGCATCAACTCCCATATGTGCCTTGACCAGGCAAGCCCAGGGTTTCAAACCGGCGTCCTCAGCATTTCCAGGTCGATGCATTATCCAAGAAGGGTATTTCCAGTAAAGTTTCTAGGATGATATTCTTCACAACAGAGCCCATGTTATTTTTCAGCTCAAAATCCTTCTGTGGTTTCACACTGCCTCTCCAGGCTAGTGCAGAAACCTCAGATGAGCATTTAAGGCCCTTAACATCATGGCTCTGTCTTTGCCTGCATTGTCTCCAACTCCTCCCCTATGCATCCTTAGGCTACAGTGGAATTAAGCTACTTAGGTAGCTTAGAGGTGTGCTAGCTCTATATTTACTCTTCATACCTTCACTCAGTCTGTTTCCTCCCTACAATATCTCCCCCTACAACCATGTTTTCCAGTCAAAATCCATCAACTTCCTCTCTTCTCTGTTGTTCATTCATTCATTCATTCATTCATTCATTCAAACTTAGCCCTAGGATATGTTTACTTGTGTACTTGTCTTACCACAAAATTAGGTGTTTTGGGGGAGGGGGCTGAGAAGAGGTTTTGCCCTTCTTTAATATCCTAACATCAAGCACAAAGGCCCCATAATGAGCATATTCCCTAAGAATATTTTGTTGAGCTGAAGATTATGATAGCTATAAGCTTTATTCTGCTTTGCTGCAGTCTAGATTTATGGGGAAATACATAATAAAAGTGTCATAACTAAAGCTATTGCTCAGAGGGCTTCCTATACTGAATGTTCATGTCATTCATTTATTTGTTCATCTATTGGTTCATATAGTCAATAAGCACAGTGTACCACTCAAAGCTAGACATTTGGGAACATTGCTGAGGCAATGATATAAACTTAAAGAAAATAAGACCTAATTTCTCCTCTCTGAAAGTTTATAATCTATTGGAGTAGTAAAAAAAGGATTTAAAAGAAAGATATGGATAGGTCTGCTTCCAGTAATAAATTATCTGTTTGTTTTACATTATTCTCCCATTGAAGATAACTATAAACACTGGGTAAGATATAAGAGACATCTATATACACTGGGTAATATATAGTAGACATCTGTTTGAGAATCCTATGGCAGCCAAGATTTAAGGGGCCAAAAACCTGAAGAGAGGAAAAATCGGAATCCACTGAGGTGAATCAGACATCCTATGCAGATTTTTCACTCATGGCAATTCCTGAAGGTTGATTAGTAAAGCACCTTGCATAAGGAAGCTGGGAAGCCTAGCAGAAAATAGCTACTAAGAAATAGAGAAACTGAACAGAGATTTCGATAGTCTTGTGGACCCGGGGAAGCAACACTGAAGTTCAGGGCGACTGAGAGGGCTGTGGCTGAAGATTTGTAGATGCTTCTGAGAAGGGAAGTCGTCCAGCAGTCTGAGTGACATCTCTCAAGGCAATTCACTAATGAGCAAATAGCAGCATGGAGAGAAACTGAACAAAAAGCTAGAGCCAAGAGATCAAGGAAATAAACAGCCTTTGAGGGCCTTACAAATAAAAATTAGCATTCGGGGCTTGTCAAGAAAAAACAGCCCTCATAAACACTCAGTCTTTTAGTTGGACTCCTTTAAGAACTACACCCAAGGAGTAAATGAATCAGAAATAGATTGGGCCTCTAAAGACTTTTAAAGAAACCAGCCTCTAAATAGCTTAGTCCTAATTGGACTCAGGTCATGCCCATATTTTAACTGCTGGCTAGAAGCTAAAGACTCATCTAGAGCCTTTATAATCTTTTTCACACAGTGTCTAGTATTTAATCAAAAATTAACAGGCATACCAAGAGGAAAAACCAAGAAACAGATAATAGAAACAAACCCATAGGTGATCCTTGTAGACATCAGACATAGGCTTTACAATAACTGTGATTAACATGTTTAAGATAGCAGCTACATTGCTTCTCAGAGAACCGGCATTTAAATTGATCTTTGAAGAATACTTTGGATCTCAACCAAGTACTTACCTCTCAAAGGACTTTGAGTTCAGAGAGCAGTTCATTCTAGCTAAGGTTGGGTCAAAGGATGAAGAATAAACCAGAAAAGGGTCAAATCCAGTGGTATTTGTTCAAGTGCTAAATAAGATGTGTTTGTGCAGAGAAAGGGAAACAACTCCTTTTTGTTTATCTGTCTTCTTTAGGATTTCTTCAGTAAATCTGACCCATTTCTGGAAATTTTTCGTATGAATGATGATGCAACTCAGCAGCTTGTACACCGAACCGAGGTAAGAAGAGTCATCTTCAGCTGTGCATGTTGTCTCTTAAGATAATAAATTGACCTGTTTTGAGAAACCCCTTACATTTCTTAATGTCTTGTAGCTATGTAGTCAAACGCAGAGTCCTCACTGTTCTCAAGAAGACTCTCTATTCTCAGTTTAGATGTTAAAAGAGAAGACCCTCTCTCATCCAAAGTTTTCATTATTGACCTTCAATGCAGATGGCCAGCAAGTTACTAACAATAAGATTATAAATACTAGCTAACATTTAATGAAGGTGACTAGGTGCCAAGCATTGTATTAACTGATTTTGTATGCAATATTTTATCTACTTCCAACAACAATTCCTTGACATGCTTATTCTTACCCCCTTTTTGCTGTTGAATAAACTGAATTTTGAGGAGGCCAAGTCCCTTTCCCAATTCTCACAGCAAGCAGAGGGTACAGCTGAAGTTTGAGTTGAGTTTGTTTGACTCTGAGCTTCACTGTAATTTGGAAAGCAATCTGCCTCCCCAGGGAAAGTTCCTACACTGGGCTGATGTCAACCCTGTCATATTGAATGGCTGTCCTGTCTCAACAGCCACTGGTCTAGCTGCCATCTCCCTCTCATCTTCTCTCTTCTTTCTCCACGTGACTCCAAACCTCATGCCTCACTATCCAGCCCCCCACTAACACACACCACTCAACAACCAACCCCAATCTCTACTTTTTATTTTATGTTATGTTACTTATAAGCCAGTCCAAGAGAGTTCTGTGGAGTGAGAAGTACATTGATAAGGAGGAAATGGGGAAACTTTGATGATGACTTAGAGCTAGGAGAAGTCTGTGGTGCTTCCCAGTGTTGCATAAAGGAAGAAGGAACCCTCAAGACTTGTAGGATAACAGTGGGGCTACCATGTTCCTACTACCCCACACTGGAAGTCCAGTTCAGTTTTCCTGAATTAACAGAGTTGCAGGTAGCATCAGAGGCACAGAACATGTCATACTCAACGGAGACAAGAATTAAATAGTCTTGCGTGGGCTAGCTTATAGGTATCATCTAGTGCGTAGTTGGCATTTAATAAAGGATGCTTAATAAAAGTGTGAATCAATGAACAGAGTTGAGTATAGACAGTGTGTCCACTGCATATTATAGCACGATGTGATTTTCTGGAACTTAATCCCTGGGGCATAGATTCAGGTGCAACTGGGACAGTTTCACCACCACTGAATAGAACCTTTTCACACATAAAGATTCCTTTGGTGGAAAGACCTTTTTTTCAGGAAAAGTAATTAAACTTCAGGAGGATCAGAAGTGGTGTCCATTCAGGCTTTTGCTATGGTCAGTGAATGGAGGCTTCGATGTGCAGGGAGAACAGAGATGAATGGTATGTTGTTGGACTTCTCGCATAGATCCTTCTCTCCTTTGCCCTTGACAGCACTTCTCTTCTCAGTACTGAGATTAGCAACTTCTCCTATCCCCACGAATCTCTAGAACTTCTCATCACTCCATTGCTGAGGGTCTCCTAGAATCTCACAAGAAATATAATTGTGAGTCAAGCAACATAACATTGTTATTTTTTTCCTTGCGAGCCATGTACACACTCTTTTTATTTTCAGAGGAAATTTCTAGTTGAAATTTTGATTTGCTGTAGAGTTTTTCAAAACTATTGCAACAAAGCGTCTTTACTTCTTAGTAATTTTATATGAAGGTGAGAATTTTGAGCTAATCCAGACAATTGTATCTAACTTTTCTTCTCATTATCACTTTGATCATCCCCAGGGTATCAGAGCTCAAGACAGTCAACTCAGGAACATTATTTTTGCACTTTAATACATTAAGAGAAATTTAATATTGAGCCCATGATAAAATGAATAATTCATAGTTATATTAAGGAACCCAGTAGAAGAGAGAATCACATAAAATAATTACATTATTGAATAGAGAATAAATTTTTTTTTTACAATACTAAGACTTCTGCTAATTAAAAACTTCATAGGAAGAAAAATCAGTATGACAGAATTCCATTTAAATTTATTTGTATGTCTCCTACAGCAATGCTTCTCAAATTTCATGTATAAGAGTCATCTAGGGGGGCCCTGCCCTCCAGCGATCCTGTCCCTGTCCCTGTCCCTGTCCCTAGATCTGGGTGGAACCTAGAAATTTGCATTTTAAACAAAGTCTTAGGCGATACAACTCCCTCTGCTTCAGAAATCCCACTTTGGAAACTCCTGCCCTCGAGTACACAGTACAGTCTAAGGCACAGAGCAGATACTTACACATCTTAAAAACAAACTGAATTCTTTGAATCCTAGTGACTGACAGGACAAGACTTGACTCGTATGGACTCCTAGGCAGGAGTTAGCCAAGTTCATAATTAGCAAGTTGCTTTTAAAAGAGTGTCACTGTATTATAGACTTAGTTTGTAAAACTGAAGACTGAAGATCTGTCCTATGTCTGTCGTCCTAGGATAGCTAGCATAAATATGCTCCTGGGATTTTCCTTCTAGAAACTTCTCTTCTGAGTTGCAATCTGATCTAACTCACGATTGCGAGTTACCGAAGACCATTCAGTTCCTTGGCAGTAGAATTATCCTGCCACACGCCCACACATACCAGTAGTCTTGCCTATGCTGGCCTCAGTAGAAGAGAATTTATGCCATAGGACTGACAGATAGTCCTACAGAGCAGGGGATCTTTCATCAGAGGTCGGGGCAGCCCCACCTCACTAATCCAAACTCCCCCCCTTTTTTTTTCTTTTTTTTTTTTTTCTGTATTTTTCTGAAGCTGGAAACGGGGAGAGACAGTCAGACAGACTCCCGCATGCGCCCGACCAGGATCCACCCGGCACGCCCACCAGGGGTGACGCTCTGCCCACCAGGGGGCGATGCTCTGCCCCTCCGGGGCGTCGCTCTGCCGTGACTAGAGCCACTCTAGTGCCTGGGGCAGAGGCCAAGGAGCCATCCCCAGCGCCCGGGCCATCTTTGCTCCAATGGAGCCTTGGCTGCGGGAGGGGAAGAGAGAGACAGAGAGGAAGGAGGGGTGGAGAAGCAAATGGGCGCTTATCCTATGTGCCCTGGCCGGGAATCGAACCCGGGTCCCCCGCATGCCAGGCTGACGCTCCACCGCTGAGCCAACCGGCCAGGGCCCAAACCCCTTTTGATATAGAACGGATCATCAGCCCTGGCCAGTTGGCTCAGCGGTAGAGCGTCGGCCTAGCGTGCGGAGGACCCTGGTTCGATTCCCGGCCAGGGCACACAGGAGAAGCACCCATTTGCTTCTCCACCCCCCCTTCCTCTCTGTCTCTCTCTTCCCCTCCCGCAGCCAAGGCTCCATTGGAGCAAAGATGGCCCGGGCGCTGGGGATGGCTCCTTGGCCTCTGCCCCAGGCGCTAGAGTGGCTCTGGTCGCAACATGGCGACGCCCAGGATGGGCAGAGCATCGCCCCCTGGTGGGCAGAGCATCGCCCCTGGTGGGCGTGCGGGTGGATCCCGGTCGGGCGCATGCGGGAGTCTGTCTGACTGTCTCTCCCTGTTTCCAGCTTCAGAAAATAGCAAAAAAAAAAAAATAGAACGGGTCATCCCCAACATCCACATACTGAACAATATTACTGTTCTTATTCATGAAACACAACCAGGCCAGTGATCGCAGGACTTCTGCCTGTAATGACTCACTTAGTGGACACCCTTAAAAGATTTACTACTCCAGGTTTTTATTAAGGCACTCATTCCAGACAATTATTCCTTTTGTAAGTGCCACAGTGCTTCTCAAGTAGTTTTTATATTGAAATATGAAAATGTCAAGCATTTTTCTCCCCAACCACTATCTCTCTCTTTCTTTCTTCTCAGGTTGTGATGAATAACTTAAGCCCAGCCTGGAAATCATTCAAGGTGTCGGTGAATTCTCTGTGCAGTGGAGATCTGGACCGCCGGCTGAAGGTCAGAAATCTGTCTGTGTCAGAGAAATGCAATTTTTAGTGTATTTAACCCTCCTCTTTCTCCTCAAGTGAATGGTGGCAATCTCTGAGTTTTCTGTCCCATTTAACCAAATCCCTTAGCTTCTTTTTGGAAAAAGCAGGGCTATTTTTTTCTGCTGGAGCCATTGAAACTCATGAGCTAGCCCAAGATAAATTCCAATTTTGTTATGTCAAGAGGCGAATGTTACAGCTTCTCAGAGACAAACTGGCAATAACTTTAGGGTATAATGGGAAGTTATTGAAAGCACAAATACTGCTGTAGCGATTATCTGCTGTTGTATAATGGACTACCCCAAAATTTAGTAGCTTAAAATAACCATTTATTTAACTTAAAATTCTGTGCTCAGCTTATCTAAGAGGGTCTTCAGTTTGTCTTGATTGGACTCCCTCACACATTGGCGGTCAGCTGCTCATGAGCAGGGTGGCTCTGCTTCTGGGGATTAGCTGGTTGTCAGCTGGAATGATTGGGGTGTTTGGGCCATTTGTCTCTCCTCATCCAGCAGGCTGGCTTGGCCTAATACATAGAGAATGGTTTTAAAAGACCAGGAATAGAAGCTGCAAGGGCTCTTGAGACCTAGTCTTAGAATTCATCCATGGTCACTTCGTCAACATTCTATTGGCTAAAGCAATGGCTGTCCCAGATTTAAGGGGGTGAGGAAATAGGAAATAGACTCTACCTTTGGTAGGAGGAGCTACAAAGTATTATGGCCAATTTTTTCAATCTCACACAAATGCATTCTGAATATCATGGGAATGTAGAAGTTGGAAGAAAGATGCATTATGAGGGTTGGAATAACCAAAGGAAGAAAATAGGCTGAATGCCAGGAGTAAACTCCAGAAGACATTGTCTATGGTCTGTGGTCTGGCCCTCTGCCTACCTTGGAAGTCTAGAAGCTTGAACATATTGTCAGTGTCCCAGAGTTGATTCTACCACTCTAGATTGACTAAATAAATTTAAGAGACTGGAGCCTGTAAAGCCAATTGGTTCACATTCAATGAGAAGCATGACCATCAAGCCAATTTAACAGTCACTTCAGGTTCACCAGCATAATTTCTCCATGTGGGCAAACCATAGGACAGACAATTGTCAAAAGGTTGCTGTGATAGCCTGAAAGCAAAGCCAGGGATGCTGGATGATGGCGATGGCTAATGGCTTCAGGCTCTAAACATTTGGGGCACCTGTCTCCACAATGGGAACATAAGGTCCATTAGGCAGACTAAACATTCATGTTGGTCTTTTAGGGCACCAAATCTCAGGGAAGGTGTTATATGGCCATTGCCGATGTTTGTCTTTGAAACTATATTTTCCTCTCTCATTGGCCCCACAAATCTTCTTTCTCTCTCCCTACCACTAGATTATTTAGAAGCAGATTCCAGGTCAGGACAGATTCACCCCTTAGGCACAACAAGCATAGTGCTGGGGACCACCATACTTTTAGGAGCCTATAGAAATGTTTTATTTGCTTTTAAAATAAAAAAATGAACTTATAAAATTGAATTAAATGTTTTTATTTTTTCTCACATCAGAAAACAATGACATTTTTAGAATCCCCCAAATCTATTATAGTGGGAGTGGGCCCACAAAGGCAAAAGTGTCTAGGGCCAACACATCGTATCATTTTATCCAGAAATACTTCATTATACATCTCTAAAGAATAATGAATCTTTCTATAATCATAACCATAAGCCCATTATCATATCTAAGTACATGAACTAAGCTTTCTATTAATCAAATATTTTGCTGCTATTCACAGTGACTGTCTAATTTGTTAAAACATTTAGGTTTTTCTTTGGGGTCTAAACAAAGTTTAAGCATTGCGTTAGACTGAAATGTCTCTGTAGTCTCTTCTTATCTGTTAGTTGCCTCTTACTAATTTTTTTTCCTTGCTATTTACTTATTGAAGAAAACAAAGTTAGTGTGTTCTGTAGCATTTCTCATATTCCATGTTCCCTATAAACAGCTAGTTGGAACCTGATCAGCTTTGGGGCCTCTCTTCTAGCAAGAATGCTTTATAAGCAATGGTGTTCTCTTACATGGTAACACTCATTGAGGAACATTGCCTTGATTCATTATTTTGTAGGGTTTCTAAAAGGGTGTTTTTCCAATTCTATCATTTCTTCATTATTTATTATTTAAAGTTCTTCTATAAAGACTTTTCCTTTAACAACTATTTGATCGCTATTTGTACATGAAAGGCATAAATATGGTTTATTCATCCTATTTTCCTTTTTACCAATTTTCACAATAATAAGTTATTTCTCTAGCATCCTACATAGGTGACTAGTGAGGTCTCGCAATACTATTAAAAATTCATGAATGTTTTAATATATACTGAAATATTTTGGTTATTATTCCTTTGAAAACTTGAGTTGTCTCATGTTTAACCAATGAAAACACCTTCAAGCTGACTCAAGTTATTTTGATATAAATTTAATAGTGTATAATAGTTTTCTTGCTTTCTGGTATGAATTTCTTAAGGTCATAAATCTTTAAATTCTTCTTCTTCATAAGTGAAATCCCTCTATGGATGGCAACTCATATTTTTAAACCTTGTAATAATTCTTCTCAAGAGTTAAAACCTCTACCACATAAAACCATCAAGTTCATTTGTTTCATTTTATTTTCAGTTATTTATTTTCAGTATTTATTTTTACAATTTTAATTTTGTCTTATAATTATATAAAATTTTACATGATTCTAAAGTCAAAACTACAAAATAAGGTCTATTCAGGAAAGTTTGGCTCTCGCTCCATCTTTTCCATTTTTTACACTCTTCGCTTACAGGTAATCATTTTGTATTAGATTTTAATACTTAGTAGAGCTAGCCCCTCTTGCTTCTGTATTGCTTGTCTTTTTAAAGGTTTTCCTGGATATTTAGCTTGTTTGTTCTTTCCATTTAGCTTTATAAGCAACTAATAAGCTTGATGGTATTTTTATTGAGACTGTAAAGGAAGTATCTTTTAATATCAGGTCTTGGGGAGAGAGGCTGAGTGAAAATGGTGAAGGGATTAAGAAGTACAAATTGGAAGTCACAAAATAGCCATGGGGTTATAAAGGACAGCATAGGGACATAGGGAATATACTCAGTAATATTGTAGTTATTATGGATGGTGCCAGGTTGGTACTAGACTTATATGGAGAGATCACTTCATAAATATACAAATGTCTGACCACTATGCTATGCACTTGAAACTAATGTAAAAACAATACTAAGTGTCAACTGCAATTGAAAATTAAAAAATAAAATAAAAAGAAAGCAAGTTCAATTTCCTCTCTCCCTACCTTAGGATTCAAAGGGGGGGAAAACTTGGATGATTCATGGTTAACTTCTGTTACATTTTCTGGAGATCTGTTAACACTTAAATACTTTCTTTATGGCCTTCTGGGCTCGAGGGCTGCTGATTTGGTGCCTGTTGGTAGTTCTCTCAGCCTAAATGTCCTGCAATTACCATAGGATTGTTATTTGATCCAGCAGGCAGAAGAGTAAAATGTATGGAGAGAACTCTCTCTAGAAGTTTTAGCTGAAAACAGCGCTTAGCTTTGCTGCCTGTATTCTAATGACCAAAACTCAGGCACAGGGCCACACTGAACTACTAGAGAGCCGGGGAAATGTGGATTAGCTAGATGCCCAGAAAGAAAAGAAAACAGATATTTGGTGATCAGCCAGCCAGCTTTTCCACAGGGAGATACTTTTATTTTCAATTATAGTTGACATACAATATTATGCTAGTTTCAGGGTGTCCAAACAAAGAGCATAAAAGAGGTGACAAGATCTGTCCAGACTATTTTTCGAGAAAACTATCGCTGATCATGCTCTGTCTTTTACCCAGAAAAATCTTTTGAGGCAATTACCTTTGGAAAATACTTTGAAATTCTGAACTAACAGCGCCAAATAGACACCAATCAGTACCATGGTGAGATCTCTAATTTAAAGTGAAAAGAGAGCCCTCTTGTTTTCCAAGATGGACATTTCCCCACTAGTGAGAACATCCATCCCAATAAATCACAATTGCTGTGATGAGAAGCGGTTTCCTCACAATATTTATTCCATCTATGCCCGCGTCTGCACTGAAAATGGAGACAGCTAAACCACTACGAGGAAGAGGCTTGAGAAGAATTAGGAAACTGGACAAAGTTGCTGCATGATGCAGGGGAAGGAATATTATAAATGGAAAGTCTGAGAATATTCCGGTGCAGTTTTGTGGAATAACTCAGACTGATGGGTCCCTGTCCAAAGGATGCTGCATGCTAGTAAGGCAGATAGTCTCTTATGCTGGTTGCCCTTAGTTGTGTTATTTTTTTAATTAATTATTTAGTTTGTTCATTTGTTTATTTATGCAAGCCACTTCACTATTCATTGCACCACTTTGTCAACACTGAAGCTAAAAAAGTTGCCTCAAAATCTCAGTTTTTATTTTTGCACTCTGGAAACACCAATTTTAAACCTAGCCTTGTCAATTGGAATGTTTCCACAAACTGGGCTGACATCTCTAGAGGCCTTTGCATTGAGTCAGTTTCTGTAGGGCACTCAGCTGCTCTCCCACATTGTAAACGTTAAACTGGAATGTTATTTTTTTAAAAATTATTGTGATCTGCAGCCATCCTGGGCGTTTCTTTCTAGAAAGTCTTTTCAGCAGAATTATTAGATAAAACATTAAGAGAGCAATCTCTTAGGAAGAAAGATGGCTTTTATAAAAAAAGACTTAAAAGCATGACTCTCATTCAACTATCAAATGAACACGTGCCAAAGATTACTTTCAACTTACTCATTAATGAGGAAACCAACAGATGATAAGACTGTTCTCCTTCAGGCCAAGAGAAATGACCCTTTCTTGGGCACTAGGCAGAGACAATCTAGTCTCACAGGCCCTCCTTCTCAGGGCTGGAGGAAGTGCTAGCATCTCCTCAAGGAGATGGTGTCCCATGGAATCCCAGCTGTTTGCCTAGTGCTTCCAGAAAGGGTTGGGGAAGGCCAAGGTTTTGTCTGTGGGAAGCCCATGAAACTAGTGTCAGAGGCAAGCAGGCTGACTGACCTCTAAGGAATGAATTATTCATTTCCCAAGAGATATGAATTACTCTCCTTCCTGTGACCTTGAACTCACTGCAGAGGAACACAGATGCTTGGCGCCATCCAGGAAGGAGAAGAAAGCTGGAATGATCCTCTCCCCAACCTCCGCTGGTGGAGTTAGAGAGAAACACGCTCTGCATGTTGACTACAGAGGCCCAGGAGGCGGGACTGCCCCAGCCAGGCTCTCCTTTCACCCTCTGTGGTCCCTAGCTCCTTTGCTCATACGGGAACTCAGCTTTGTTCAATCACCCAGACTGGATGGGACCTGGAGAACTTGACACATAGGAGAGGCAGATGCCTAAGTCAGGATGTCAATGTATTCAATTACAAAAATGTTAATAAATCAATGGAAACTATAATACTCATGCTCTATATACAGTTCGCCTTTCCTAATACCTAAATACTTATGAAGCAGAATTAGCAATCAGAATGTTACTTGGTGAGCACAGAAAATCAAAGGTGCATAAAGAGTCTTGAGAGATTCTACTCTGGTCAGCAGTTTGACACAAAGACCCTTGTGAGAATCTGATTAAGATAATAGGATACTTGCTTTTGAAAATGCATACAGTGTTAGGGCTTTGTGGACTCATTAAAGCTGATCTCTAGGACCCAGACCGCTAAGCTGCGCCATGGTGAGTCTTGATATAGACTCTAACTTTGAAGAAGTTAAAAGCATGACTCTCATTCAACTATCAAATGAACACGTGCCAAAAATTTCTTTCAACTTACTCATTAATGAGGAAACCAACAGATGATGAGACTGTTCTCCAACAGCATTTCAGATTTACATAGTCTTTTTCTTTAAACAAGACTAGGATTTCTAGAGACAAAATTGGTTCATGTCCTTCATAGCATGGTAGTTTCTGCTATTTAGTAAATCATAAATTTCGGGATTATCTTTGCTGTATCAGATAGAAATCATTGCATCATTTACAAGTTTAACATGTGTAGCATCACAGAGTCTGAGCTCTTAATTCATAAATATTTATACTAAATAGCAATATCAACCAATGGTATATTCTTGTAGGAAAATAAATCACCTTTGGGTGGGCCCATTAAACACAGCTTCAGTATGCCAGTGAGAGGACTTGCCGTCACTCTATTGGACTTATTGCCATGCTATGGATAATTTTTCTTAATAGCCTCAAATAGCCTCTTGAGTTCCCACTGCTAGAGCCTGACTGTACGCCTAAAATTACTCTTGGTCCCACTCAGCCCCCATCTCTATCTCTGAATGACTGGCATGTTCTTAACCTTGAAGTGTCAGCTCAAAACTCAGTACTCAGGGATGCCTTCCAGATCTCATTGTTCATACATACATTCCTCCAGTTACTCTCCATCTTGTCACCCTATTATAATCTCCCTCATGGCATTTGTCATCATGTTATCACCATGTTTTTGTCTTTTTACATGTTTATTGATCTTCTGTACTGAAATGCAAGTACCAAGATCCAAGAGAAAGGAACTGGTCTGTCTAACTCTGCACCCACAAACCCTAAAATAGTGCTTGGCATAGAATAGATGCTTAATAAGTATCTACTTCATGAGTGGACTGATAGATGGGTTAATATACTTACATGCCCATATGTACATTAGCTAGATCCTATGGAAGACCTTCTGGTAGTTTCTGCTATTTAGTCTGCCCTTATAAAGGATCCAAAAATAAATAAATAAATAAGCCCTCTTATCCACTCACATATATTGGCATCACTGATTAATTGATTATTGCCTTCATATCACTTTTGACCTGGAACACCTTCTTTCATTCAAGGCAAGTCTCAACTCATTATGGAAATGTTTTTCCTTATTGTCAGTGTCTTGGAGAACAGCCCCACTGAAACCCATTTGTCATTATACCCTCTCCTAACAATTTTTCCCCTCAAATTGTAACATATCTTTCCCTCCACCAGCCCTGGAGGGAAAGAGTGGAAGAGAAGAGTCTGGATGAGGAGGAAACCAACAGGGAAAGCGACTTCTTCAGGAATAAAGAGCTGGAACAAAACAAAAAAAAATCACACAAAAAAAGAAGCAATATTTTGGCCTCAACTGGTTCTCACAGAATAGCTTTTGGAGGGTAAAAGGGCCTAAATGCCCTCAGAAAAGAAATGAGGAGGAAGGCAGCTTTGTAGAGTGTTCAAATGTCAGGTCTCTTTCATTTCCCTGGCGTGTTTCATGGTCGGATACATTGCTTCCTTCAATCCATCTCTGAAATGGCAAGGACTAAGTCTAGTACTAAAAATGATAGATCCTAGTTTACCTTTAAGCTGTGAGATTTTCAATGAAAAAAATCAGGAGTGGGAGGTGGGGTGAGTAAGATAAGCAGGATTCAGTTAGGTCTCAGAGTGGTGAAGAAGGAAAAGGCCATCTTCTATGTTCTGATCTGCAGAACCTTTTCTATAATTGACTTGTCTCTTTTTCCCGCATCCCTTTTTCTTAGTAATTAAATGTCTACCCAAATGTTATTGTCATTGACCACCCAGCATGCCTGGTTGCACTGTTATTTAAAACAGTTTATGGCAGGTAGCTCATGAAAGAGTAAAATCACTAAATGGACCTGTCAGGAAGCATTACCTCCAACTCATGTCTTCTGCAGACCAGCTAGCCCTCTTCATAAACTCTTTTACAATCTACTTACCCCTGCGACTCCCCAAAATGAAACTGACCCCTGAAAGCATCTAATCTACCAAATCATAACAAACCTTTTGACAGGTCAATGTAAATCTAGAACAGTGTTTGCAAATTTGAAAAGATATCAGATCTCCAGGAGGGCTTGTTAAAAAACAGATTTCTGGGCCCTAGCCCTAGAGTTTCTGATTCAGTGGGTCTGGGTAGGGACCAAGAATTTGCCTTTCTCACAACTTTCCAGTGGATTCCAATGCCAGGTGCACATTTAGGAAATCACTGATATTGAAGAATTAGTCAAGAGAAAATCTCAACAACCTGAGTCCCTCGATTTACCCATCTATACCTTAAAAATTCTCTATATCTGCCTTATTGTTTCCTTCTTTCTAAATCTAACTTATTTATCTTCCCACTTCACTATGTTCCTCGTAGTTTTCAAAGGTTCTTCAACAGCTAGTCATTGATACAAGTATTTTAAAGCTGAAAGGAAACTTTGGGATTGTTCCTTCTCTCAATCGGGGCTTCTCAACTTCAACACTACCGGTATGTGGGCCAGGTACTTCATTGCTGTAGGAGACTGACCTGTGCATTATAGGAAATTTAGCAGCATCCTTGGCATGCACCAACTAGATGCCAGGAATGCACCCCTGGTGTGACAAGCCAAAATGTCTCCAGACATTGCCAAATGTCCTCTAGGGGACAGAATCACCCCCAGCTTAGATCTCCTCTTATTAAATATATCTTTAATCTCTCCCTCTCTGTTGGGATGGAAGGATGAAAATTCATTGAAGCCCCTCCTGAGTTTGGCCCAAGTGAGAAATAAAAGCAGAATTCAGAAACATGGAGATCACATTATCACTCTATGCTGTTAACCCTGGCCTACCCCGAACAAGAAGGAATGCTTCTCCTGGTAGAGGATTGGGTTATTTGTGATTAACAATAGCTGAGGAAGCCGTGTTATCTTAGGATGGGCAAAAACATAGCTATGTAAATACCAGGTGGCCCTACAGTGGTGTAACTAAGATAGAGTTCTCAACCTTGGGTACATGCTGGGGAGCTTTAAAAATTATTGATTCCTAGATCCCACCTCAGATGAATAAAGTCCAGATTTCTGGCCAAATGAGGCCAAAGCATCAGAAATTTTGAAAAGCTCCCAAAGCAATTCTTATGTGCACCCAGGGTGGAAAAACACTGCTTAACTAAACAGGCTGAGAAGATTTAATTCCTTGTTGAATGCTCCTTATGGGTTTTGAGGAGACAACAAACAGTCTGATATAAGATCTCCCAGTAAGTTTCTAAGGACTTTTTTAGCCAACTACTCTTCAAAATTCTGCTGATGTGTAAGTTACATAAACTTATCATAAAGAGCATAAAATATTTATCGGCTTTGGAGGAAGCTTTCTGAGAGAGCCTATCATCTAACCAAGGACCTGAAAGGTTTGTAAAAAGGGACTGAAGTTTGTGAATTAATAGGCCCCAGGGCAGGATATAGAGATGGCTATAAAACCACTGAGTTAAACAGAACCTTAAAGTTTAGATTTTTATCCTGAGAGCAATGAGGGGGACACTGAGGGGTTCTTTGCAGTGGAGTAACATGGTCATATTTGAATTTTTGGAATCAGTACTCTGCCTATTTTGTGGAATTTGTATAGAATGGGGTATGTTCTGGTTAAAAGTCATAGCAGTAATCCAGGTAAGAATTACTGCCCAGACAGGCAGTAACTGGTACCAGAACTTGGTACCAGATTGGCTATTGGATAGAAAGAGAGGAAGAAGAATTAGTTCCTAATTACTCTCTTGGTCACATGGATGGAAAATAACACCATTTCTTAACATCAGACCATTGAAGTAGCAGGAGTTTGGGGCTAGAAATGATGAGTTGAGTTCAGTTTTGTACTTGCTAAGATTAAGGTGTAGATGGGTCATTCAATAGGCAGTTGACCCAGGATTATCTCAATTTTTAGCACTGGAAGTCCAACATCCCAGGAAACCATCAGTTTTGAGGAAACCAGGACATCTGGACAACCTGACCATTGCCTATATGTGTGTGACTCTCAAAGAGAGAGCTAGGCTGGGCCATAAATGTAATGTTGTCAATAAATGGATGATGTGTATGTGTATACACATGTTTAAACACACATGCAAGTGGACATGTGTATGTGACTAAAAAGAAACACATCAAAATGATGTCAACACATTTTCAATGGCTAAATAATATTTATTTTTTAGAATTGCTTTTTAATTTTCTAACTAAAGAATATCTTACTTTTGGGCCCTGGTTTGTTAGGTCAGTTGGTTAGAGTATCATCCCAGAACACCAAAGTTATGGGTTCAATTCCGTCAGGGCACATATGGAAAGCAATCAATGAATGCACCACTAAGTGGAACAACAAATGAATGCTTCTTGCTTCTCTCTCTCTCTCTCTCTCTCTCTCTCTCTCTCTTCCTCCCCGCCTCCCTCTCTCACTTCCTTTCTCCCTCTCTCCCCCCTTTCTCTCTCTGTCTCTCTAAAATATAAAAAAAAAGAATGTGTTACTTTTGTAGCAAGGAAAAAGAAAACACGACTTTAAAATAGACACAATTTTTAATATACATGCAAATTTTTTATATTTGCTGAGAACAGTTTAGTTTCTATTTAGAAATTCAGAATTGAAATAGCTATTTTTAAAAATCCCAGTGGGTTTTCCTGGTGATAAGCAAGCATATCCTATAAAAATAGTGGCATTATACAAAGGTAGGAAATAGACTTCAAATCAATTAGGTTTATCTCCCCTTAAATTCCAGTATCTACTTTGGCTCATAGTAACCTGGCAATACAGCAATTGCTTAGTGACATGAGTTCAAACAAACAGAGAAGGCCGCTATCCTTCTATGCTTTCATTAGTTTTCCAGAATGACTACCATATACCACATTTCTGCATTGTTCATTCTACAATGACAACCCACACAGTGTTTGTTATACAAAGAAGCAGATCTATCTTCTTTGCAAAGCATGTGAGCAATGCTTGCATCAGCTATTTTTAAAAAACTAAGTGATCTAGGAATGATGCTCTAAAGTGAGGAAGAGAACAAGGGGAGGCCTACATGTGTTTTTCCGGTTCCCGTGGAACCTTGTATAGCAGAGCTGGAATTTTGAAGCCTGGGACTTTTTAGAATCATGTGATAGAGACCCAGCGAGGAGAAATGACTTGGCCTGGACCACCTGGCTCATCAGAAGCCAGACCAAGTCTTGAATCTGGACCTACAAAAGGGAAAAAAGCATTAAGCCATTACTGTGCTTCTATTGTGTGCCAGAAACAATGGCGGGTGCTTTCCCACATTCCATCCCCTCTAACAAACACAACAAAATTGCAACGTTGACAGAGAAGGAAAGTGAAGCTCAGAAAGTTGAATAAGTCCCTAGAAACCCACAGATCTCTAAGGACAGAGCTTGAAGCCCAGGTCTGGTTGACTCAAAAATCCATCTGATACCTTCAGAAGGCTTCTTCTATCAAGCCACACTCTCTTCCTTAGATCTACTGTTCTGATGTGTGGCTCTGTGGCCAATCAGGTGCAATTGCTGTCCGCAAGGCAAGAGAAAAACAAAATGGAAGATTTGTTTACCCATCATTCCCTGTGGCTGAAGGATGGGAGAAGAGGAGAAATGCTAAGGACATTCCTGCAACTTAATATCCCTCATCACATTTCAGGTGAAGTTGCCCTTGCAGTGAACAGTCAGGAAACAGAAACTCAAGGGTTTTAGTGAGCTTGTTATAAAATCCCGGAGAGATCTATAGTATTTTAAATCTTTTGGGAGCATCTTGCATATATGTGAAAAAAGTTTTATATAGGCAAAAAGGAGACGGCACCTTAAATAATTCTTTCTTGCTTTTTAAAATCTGAAATCAGACATGATAGAAACTCTCTTTTGCTTTTCTGCCTACTTTGTATGTACTCTATCTATTTCCAAATGTTTTCCAACATTTTCTCTTCAGAGCCTCATCTCAGAGGTAGACAGGGCAGGAATTACTATTCCCATTTGCAGATGAAGAAACTGAGACATAATTAAGTAATTTGCATAAGCTATCACAGATAATTAGCAAAGGTGGGAAGAGAAAGGGAAAAGAACAGTTGTTTGGAATGGTTTACAATATTTTGATTACACATTCCTATCAAAAGCAACTTCAACATATGCATATTTTATTAATTATACACCTCTACTATTGTATTAATACAGTGTGTATACTTTAAGTTGAATGCAATAGTAGAATTTTTAAAAGATATGATAAAAATAACTATAAATGGAAGTGCTGATATTTTCTTTCTTTGCCCTAGTTGTGCACAGACTAGGGGGTGATGATTTCCACCCTCTAGTATCCATGTCTTTGTGTATTTCCCTCCCCTTGAGTATAAGCAGAAGCTATGACCTTCTAACCAATAAGTATAGCAAAAGTGACAGGATGTCCTTCTTGAGATTTTGTTATAGTATATGGCAAAGGTGAAGATGTAATTAAGATCCCTGATAGTTGACACTGAATTACTCAAAAGGGAAATTATCCTAGTGGTTTAACCAAATCAGGTAAACCATTTAAAAGAGTACCTACAACTTCTCTAAGTCAGAAATTTCAAGCAGCAAAGACCCCATCTTTCTGTTGCTGGCTTTTAAGTAAAAAGCTGCCATGAATCTCAAAGGCACAAATTTGCCAAAAACCTGAGGATGCTTAAAAGCAGTTCCTTTCCCAGTCAAGTCTCCAGGTGACAGTGCAGCCCAGTCAACAGGGTCCAGCCCCGCGAGATTCTGGCAGAACCAAGCTGTGTCTGGACTCTTGATGCACAGAAACTGAGATAATGAATGTGAGTTCTTTAAGTCACTATGTTGTGGTCATTTGTGACACAGCACTAGAAAACTCGTGCACCAGTAGATGGTCTTTGCACCCCCATGGTTTTGCATAACTTACTTTGTAGTAAAAAAATGTGAACACTTACCAAGCGCTTGGCATTTCTGTTTAGCATTTTACCTACAAGATCTCATTTACTCTTTTCCCAAACCTTATGGAATTGGTACTTTTGTACCTCTGGTTGGGGGTGAGGAAACGAATTCAGCAGGATTAAGCCACTTGCCCCAGGTCCCCCAGTCAGAAATGAAAGGCAAGGGACTTGAACTTCAGCTTGGAGCTGAGAATAAAGCCAGTTTTCCTAACTTCCCTTCTTGTGCTGCATCCAAATGACCCTGCAGTATACTGTAACATAAAACTAATTCCAAACTCCTCTATTTGTCAGTTCACTCATGAACTATTATTGCCTATGTGCAATATCTTCTGATAAATCTTGAAAAGTAAAACACATCAGGTTGCTATACCCTCATGCCAAAATTGGCTTAGAGAATGACAACACAGTCTCTATCGCTAAGGAATCTAGTCCACACCATCTTCAAATACTACCCCAGTAGTGTGTTTTCATCCCCCATCTTTCTAGGACAGAGCTAACAACCTGCTCTCTTAAGAGAAAAACTTGAGAAATTGTTCTCCGCTCTGCATCGATCAGGATTCTGGCAGAGCATTTAATGAAGGACTATTAGAGATGTAAAACAAGAGATGGGAAAGTGCCCAGAAACTGACAATAGCAGGAAACTTTTACCAACCCAGGTCTAAAGACAGAAGGAGAGGGAATTGTGTTACCAGAGAGCTATAGTTATAGAACCCACCTTTTCCGCTCCCCACAGAAGCTTTACTTATAAAGAAAAGCAAGTTCTGCAAAGACACGTATAGCAGGGAGGGAGCAGAGATAAACACCAGGTGCTCCCTTAATAGGAAGTCAGCCCTTGGCTATCATTTCTCTTGAGTTCTTAGTAGTGTCATTCACACTCTCCTGAAAGCTTTTACTTCTGCACTTTTGCATTGTATGGCCTGCATCTATTCCATAGCAACAGTGGATTCTGTGTATAATTGTTGTTTATGTATGAGAGGAGTCTAAGTGAGGACCATCAATCAGGGTTATAAAGATAATTGGACTGGAGAGTTCGAATCATTGAGTGATTTAATATTATTGTACACCTGAAACCTATATAATTTTATTAGCCAACATTACCCCAATAAATTCAATCAATCAGTAAAAATATTAATGGAGTGTGGAATTCTAGGAGGCAGTTTGATATGATTCCCTTTCATGCTATTGTGATAAGCTAAAGTGGCACAACTTGTCAAAACCTGCTGCTTTTCATGAGTCAATTTTTCACCTGGGCTCAACTATCCTAGCGGCTATTGTCCCAGGATCCAGACCATGCAACTCTATCTCTAACCAAAGCCACAGACAGTAAAGTAGGTTTCCATGTTTGCCTAGCTGGTTTCCATTTTGTTCTAGGAAGAAAGGACTTCTGCACAGCTGGCATGGCAGGCAGTCAACCGGCGCTTGCTGGCTCTGCCACCTACTTCCAGGTAATGGAACCTCTCTGGGCGTGCCCTGAGCTTAGTACTAACCTCTCTGAGCCTCACTTTCTTCATTAGTCAAGTGGAAATACTAGTGCCTGTCCTTATTCCGTAGGGTTGATTCTTTCATTTCTCCATTCACTCATTCATCCAACAAATCTTAGATCGCCTACAATATGTCAAGATATCCTTCATAATCCACATTTTTAAAATTATCATCAAGGAGAAAAACCTGAATTTTCCAAGCCAACTCAATTTTAAATATTTAAACCATTTACTCTTTAAAAGTGACAGCTATTTGCTGAATGTCTTTTAAGTAACAGCTTTCTTAACTATGTTAAATATGTGATCAGTCACGTATAAATCTCCATTCAAGACCTGCTGTCTGTTAACCTAGGTTCTGGAGGTACAAAGATGAATGTCTCTATTCTCTGGACTCTCCAAATGTTCATGGGGAAGCCTGGTATCATTGCATAATTGGAGAGATATTTTTTAAACTAAAGAAAAAGGGAAAAGAAAATCCACAGGGCACCCATACTGGGTCATGAGAGAAGAAAGATATGTTTATACTTGTATTTCTAATGGTTCATCTAGTTCCCTGGAGTTGAATGAGGGAAAAAGAAACAATTAAGGTGCTACTGTGGTGTCCAGACAAGAGACAATGAGGCCCTGAAGTGCAGTGATGTTGAGGGCAAGAGACCAAAGGGTCATTTGGAGGCCAAAGGCAATAATACCTTTGGCAGGAGATAGTGATTACCACGGTATCAGATGGGAAAGGGGAGAAGGGAAAAGGGGGAAATTAAGATTTCTCTCCAAATTCTAGCTTGAGTAATCTTAATACTGTTAGGGCAGTTTGACGAAGTTCGGAACCTTCCATTTGTGATGGGAGCTAAGTAATTCGAGGACCAGTAAATCAAATCAGCTGGTAGAAATGGTGCTCATTCCCTTCATTTTCCACCTAGAATTATTTCAGTTTATGAAGTAATGATATAAAACCAAGAAACAGTCTCTCCTTTTGTTTTCCAGTTGTATTAAGAAATAATGGACATACATCACTATATGAATTTAAGGCATACACAGCTCTGTGAAATGACTATCCACAATAGTTTCAGCCAACATCTATCTTCCATATAGAGACAATAAAAAGAAAATAAGAGAAAGAAAAAATTTACTCCTTGACAGGTCTTAGAATTTACTCTCTTAACGACTTTCCTATATACCATGCAGCAGTAGTAGCTATAGTCACCACATTGTACATTACATGCCTAGTACTTATTTATTTTATAATTGAAGTGTATAGCTTTTGGCCATCTTTCTCCAATTCCCTCTTTCCACTGCCTGTAGTAATCTGATGTCTTCTACTATGAGTTTTTGTTCAGGGTTTGTTTGTTTTTTTAAGGTTCTATTTATATTTGCCTTTCTCTAACTTATTTCACTTAGCATAATGCCATCAAGGTCCATCCATGTTGTCACAAATGATAGGATTTCCTCATTTATTATGGACACTTAAGTTGTTTCCATGTATTAGCTATTATAAATAAGGCTATTATAAACATGAGGATGCTGATATTATTTGAGTTAGTGTTTTTGTTTCTGTTGGATATATTCCCAGCAGTAAAATTGCTGGATCATATGGTAGTTCTATTTATTTTTAAGGGTCCTTCCTATCATTTTCCATAGTGGCTGCACCAATTTATATTCCCACCAACAGTACCCAAGGGTTCCCTATTCTCCATACCAGCACTTGTTATCTCTTGTCTTTTTATTAACACGTGTATTCTAAATTCTATTTTTCAATTGCAGTTTACATTCACTATTATTTTGTGTTAGTTTAAGATGTATTGCAGAGTGGTTAGACAGTCATATCCTCTACAAAGTGATCCCCCCATATTTCCAGTGCTCACCTGGCACGATACATAGTCATTACAGTATCATTGACTATATTCTCTATGCTGTACTTTACATCCCTATGACTGTTTTGTAATTACCAATTTATACTTCTTAATCCCTTTACCTTTTTCATCTAGCCCTCAAACCTCTCCTCTAGCAATCAGGAGTCTGTTCTCTGAATGTACGAATCATTTTCTATTTTGTTTGTTCATTTATTTTGTTCTATAGATTCCACATGTAAGTGAAATCATATGGTATTTGTCTTTCTCTGTCTGATTTACTTTCTTTAGTATAATACCCTCTATGTGCATCCATGTTGTCACAAATGGTAAGATTTTGTTCTTTCTATGGCTCAGTAACAATCCATTGTATATATGTGCCACTACTTTTTTACCTGCTCGTCTATTGATGGGCACTTGGGTTGCTTCCATATCTTGTCTTTTTGATAATAGCTTTTCTAATAGGTATGAGGTGATATCTCATTGTGATTTTAGTTTGCGTTTCCATGATGATTAGTGATGTAGAGCCTCTTTTCATGTACCTGTTGATCTTTCAATATTCTCTCTTAACATGTAGCTAGAGATGCTTTCAACTTCAGTTGTTCACATGAATTCAGAAAGTATATTGCTTTACCTTCACCTTCCTTTCCTCTGACCTTCATTCTAGTCTTAAGGTATTGCCAGGCTCAAGAACAACAAAATTGACTCTCAGAGTAGGCTGAAAGTGGAAGTAATCATATTTATCCAATCTGAAATGTTCACCTTGGGAATGGAGATGAGCAAATAAAGATTATGAAGTTATTGAATATTACTGGCTTCTTAACTGGGGACCCAGGTTTAACTGCACCTAGAATTGCTTTACTGGCTGAAGTTTAGCCAAATTGGATTATGATAATAAGTAAGTTTGATTACTTACTTTCTTTACTGGTTCTGACATCTCTATCCAGGGAACTGATCCAAAATGAAGCACTTTTTCTAATCTAGGTTTCCTATAAATAAAGCTTTGGCAAAACATTTGCCAATCTTGGCATTCATATCTTCTAAACATTAATTCAGTTAATAGATACTCAGAGTTTGCAAAGTTCAGGAGATTATTAAATATGCTTCCACTCGCTAAAGGATGAATGTGCCTGTTGGCAGTGAAAATATTGTTATATAGAACAAAGTGCAAGATAAAAAATAAGTGGAGTTGGTTGTCATTAAATACACCAAGGGTTGTAGTATAATTTTCAACAGTAATTGAGGTCAATAAGTTAATCATAGCAATTCCAAATATGTCTAAGACCTTAAGCAAGTACAACTTATTTTAACCTTATAGTTCTATTTTTTAAAAAGTTATAATTATGGAAATCATCATAGATTTTATATTTATAAATGAAATGTTCAGCATAGATAGATGGTAATATGAACAACAGAATAATCTACATAATGGAATCCTCTGCACTCTTTAAAAATAATGTTACAAAACAGAGGTTCTAGATAGATGGGGGTGGGGGCATACAGGTTGAACAAAAATCATCTGCAAATCTTTTCCCTCCTACTTTCTTGTGGCTTATTCTATTATTTTTTAAATTTAAATCAAACATTTGGTTTATCAGTTTTTTGCCTTTCTCCATTACTAATATAAATTTCTATTTAAGGATCACTTTAACCATATCATACAAATTCTGATATTTAGTATCTTCATTGTAATCTAGTTCTAAGTTGTGTTCCATTTCTATTATTATTTATTTACTTTTCATGAGTTAGTTAGATTAGTGAATTTTTAAAAATAAGAGATGTAGTTTTTAAAGTCAATTTTATGATGGAGGGAGGCTTGACTTGAGGTGGTAAACACACAACACAATAAAGTATGTATTATAAAATTGTGTACTTGCCTGATCAGGTGGTGGCGCAGTGGATAGAGCATTGGACTGGGATGCAGAGGACCCAGGTTTGAGACCCCGAGGTTGCCAGATTGAGCACGTGCTCATCTGGTTTGAGCAAAAACCCCACCAGCTTAAACCCAAGGTTGCTGGCTCCAGCAAGGGGTTACTCGGTCTGCTGAAGGCCCACGGTCAAGGCACATATGAGAAAGCAATCAATGAACAACTAAGGTGTTGCAACGTGCAATGAAAAACTAATGATTGATGCTTCTCATCTCTCTTTGTTCCTGTCTGTCTGTCCCTGTCTATCCCTCTCTCTCTCTAAAAAAAAAAAATTGTGTACTTGAAGCCTGTATAATTTTATTAAACAATGTCACCCCAATAAATTCAATAAAGTTTTTAAATTAAAAAATCAATTTTAAACTTAATAGGCCCTGGCCGGTTGGCTCAGTGGTAGTGTCAGCCTGGTATGTGGAAGTCCCAGGTTTGATTTCTGGTCAGGGCACACAGAAGTGGCCGTCTGCTTCTCCACCCCTCCTCTCTCTCTCTCTCTCTCTCTCTCTCTCTCTCTCTTTCTCAATCTTGCTTTCTCCTCTTTTTCTATCTTCTCCCACAGCCATGGCTCAAATCCTTTGAGCAAGCTGGCCCCGGGCACAGAGGATGGCTCCATGGCCTCGCCTCAGACACTAAAATGGCTCGGTTTCCCAGCAAGGAGCAGAGGCCCCAGCTGGGCAGAGCATTGCTCCATAGGAGGCTTGCCGAGGGGTGGGAAGTGGGGGGGGATTCTGATTGGAGCGCATGCTAGAGTCTGCCCCTGCCTCCCCGCCTCTCACTTAATATTAAAAATAAATAAATAAATAATTTTTAAAACTTGCTAATAGTAGTCATAGAACATAATCTGTCTTATACTGTTTCTTTGACATTTTTGAAACAAATTTTAGGGCCTAACCTTAGCCTGAGGCCAGTTTTCATAAAGATTTCATGTGTGCCTTAAGAAGATAACTCTTTACATTAGAATAGGTTTTTATGGCAGAGTAAGGGTAGAGGCAAGAGGTGAATGAAATTATAGGAGGACAAGGAGAGAAGCAAAGATACCAGTTAAGAAGCTATTACAATAATTTAGGCAAGAGGTGGTGGCATGAACCAGGGAGGTAGTAGCGCAGGTGATGAAATGGAATTTAATTATGGAGATAGATAGATAGATGATAGGTAGATGATAGATAGATAGATAGATAGATAGATAGATAGATAGATGATAGATTTTTTTTAAAAAATAAAATGAACAAGATTTCTTAAAGGATTGAATCTGGGATGTGGGAGAAAGAAGTCTTGCCTTAGCAACTGGAAAGTGGGGGGGGGGGGGGGAGGGAGTGCCATGAACTGAGATGGAGAGCACTACGGGTGGAACAGTTTTGAGATAGAAGACTCAAATAGACACTATGTATTAGACACCCAAATGGAGAGGTCGGGTAGGCAGGAGAAAGGTCTGAACTCAAGATGTAAACTTGGAAATATTTGGCTTACTGTTGTTTTTAAAGTCATAAAAATAGATGAGCTCGCCTAAGGCAATGGTTCTCAGCTGGGGGCAACTGAAGTGGGTGCTACTGGCCTCTAGTGGGTAGAGGGAGACTTCTAAACATTCTATAATGCACAAGATTGTCCCACTACGACAAAAAGATATCTGGCCTAAAACGTCAATAGTGCTGAGGCTGGTAATACCTGACCTAGGACGTGAGCATGGCTGGAGAAGAGAAGTTGCTCAAGGATCCAGTTTTGAGGCACTCTTTACTAGGAGCTCAAGAAGAGGAGAAACAATCAAAGGAATCTGGGGATATATGTATAGTGTTATTGGAAGGAAACCAAGAGAATACTATGTACTAAAAGCCAAGTATAGAAAGTCTGTTGAGGAGAAAGTGATTGGCTGTGTCCATTGCTACTAATAGATCAACAAAGATGAGAACTTATAATTTACCATTGGATTTTTATTGTGGGGTCATTGACAAGTCCCCCATGTTGACAGGAACATGAATGCTATTGGCAAAAGGTCACTGAGTAAGTTTGGGCACAGACAACACTTAGCCTCTCTAAGTTCTAGTTTCCTCATTAATAAGATGAAGATAATAATCTGCTTCATAGAGCTGCATGAAATAATGTGAACAATGTGTGCAAGCACCTAGCACAGAACTGGCACATAATAGGCACTTAATGAATGCCAAGTCTCCTTCCATAATTTTTCCATAGATTTTTCAACTGCTCTCCCTCTGCACCCTCTCCCTATACACACGTGCACACACACACCCCTTCTGTTTCAATGCTTTATTACACTCCATGCCCGTGATGACGAACCTTTTTATAAAAGCCGCCCACTTTTGCAGTGCTGGTCAACCTGGTCCCTCCCACCCACTAGTGGGCGGTCCAGTTTTCATGGTGGGTGGTAGCAGAGCAACCAAACGGCACTGCGATTGGCCCACCGTGAAAGCAGGAATGCCCACTAGTGGGCGGGACGGACCAGGTTGACCAGCACTGCAAAAGTGGGTGGTTTTTATAAAAAAGGTTCGCCATCATGGCTCTAGAGACTATTTAGTATTATATGAAGCAATTCTTTCATTAAATCACACTTTGTAATGGCAATCATATTGCAATTATCCCTTATTATGAACTGAAGAAAAAGAAATGTGTTAATAACTAGAGTTTTTCTGTATAAGGTAATAGATTGGACCAGGAGAGAAATAGGCCATTTTTTAGGTCTACTATAGCAGTGGTCCCCAACCCCCGGGCAGCAGACTGGTACTGGTCTCTGGGCCATTTGGTACCGGTCCACAAGAATGAATAAATAACTTACATTATTTCTGTTTTATTTATATTTAAGTCTGAACAATGTTTTATTTTTTAAAAATGACCAGATTTCCTGTTACATCCGTCTAAGACTCACTCTTGACACTTGTCTTGTAAGTTCAACAATTATATTTTAAAATACCACAGTTTTTACACCGGTCGCATAATTTTATTTTGTGAGTCTTTCCATCCCACCCTAAAGGCCAGTCCTTGAAAATATTTTCTGACATTAAACCGGTCCGTGGCCCAAAAAAGTTTGGGGACCACTGGACTATATATAGCTCCCCATATTTTCCTCACACAAAACTTTCTATATTCCAAACTCTCATCAAAGCCAAAACCCCTCACTGAGTTATAGCAAAGGAAGGAGATTTAGAAAGCTCTAGTGAGTTGGAACTTTACTCTTTGAAACTTTTTTATTCTGGAATTTCCCACAGATACCATCATTTCTTGGGACTCAGAAAATGATTGCATTCCTGTAATGATTGCACAGTAACTTTATAAAAATGAATTTGATTTCAAAATGTCAAAGGTAGTCATATTATGAGAAAAAATATCCAAGAACATGTCATTCTGCATTCAACTCTAATTTCCACAGAACTAGGAGCCCTGGAAGGTCATCCAAATAATGAGATTTTGTGCTAATTCTCCAGTTAGTCACACACAGTGAGCTTTTGGTCCAAGAAGCTCCCAACTGCTCTATGAGCTCAGAAGGTGAAAGAGGAATTCTCCATGATTTAGAACTTCTAGGTGCCCTGATTTAGTCCCAAGTGATTCTCAGGCAGCCTGGTTCTCACATCTGCCAAGTTCTCAAAGACAGGTTTTCATGCACCCCTCTTCCACTACCTCTACTGTATTTTATCACATCTACACATTTTGCTCAAATTCTTTTTTTGTTGAATTTCTCAGGGTGACATTGCAGCTACCAGAGGGAAGTGGGTTGGGGCTGGGTGAAAAAGGTGAAGGGATTAAGCAAAGAAAATAAAAGCTAGGCACAGACAACAGTGCGGTGAGTGTGGGAGGGAAAGGGGATGGTGGAGCTTGAAGAAGATAAAGGGGGTACATGGTGATGGAAGGAGACTTGACTTGAGGCGAATGAATGCGCAGTGCAGTTTACAGATGCTATATTATGGAATGGTACATTTTGCTCAAATTCTTATGACTCAGAAATCAGGCCACATCATGCAGTCAGTTAATGGCATGTTACTACTGATGTTGGTCAGCAGTGTCCAAAAGAACACTTTGTGATGACGGAAATGTTCTGTATCTGTTCTATCCAGTATAATTACTCCTAGCAACATATGGCTCTTGAGCACTTGAAATGTGGCTGATGCAACTGGAGAAGTAAATTTTAAATTTTATTCAATTGTCATTGTTATAAATTTAAATAGCCACATGTGACTAGTGGCTACCATATTGGACAACACTGCTACAGGTTGAATTCTTTCAAAAAGCACTGGCATTTGCTTCTTGCACTCACTTAAGGAATGATGAATTCAGGACGTTTTTAAATTAAATTCTCTGCTTGGGGCTTTTTTGGACTGCTCTGGTAGGGTGATTTCAGAAGGTCCTGACTGAATCTCAGCTTTAGCTCAAATTTTCAGAGAGATTTTTCTTCCCTTCAACCAGTATGAAGATTGAGATTTGTAAATTTCCCTGCTGTTTTTTTCTACATGGTGAGCTTTCTCCCCTTCATTTCTCCTTACCCTCAAAGGTAGCCCTGATGTCCCAGCATTATACAAAAGTTGTTTTCTACTCTTGTTAAACTCCTTGTCTTGGATATTTTTTACTTTCATTGAGCAATCTAAAATAATGGTGCTTTCTTTAATCAATGATAATATATAGTCAATGAAATATAGTGATATAATTTCTGATGCATCATAAAAGCTTAATAAATGTTGGTTGAAACAAAGAGGAGCTGCACAGCACAGAAAATTATCAAAAAACTGAAAAGGCAATATACACGGTGGGAGAAAATATTTGCAAGTCATAGATCTAATCAGGAATGCATTCAAAATATATATATTTTTTAAAAACTCGCACAACTCAAAAGCAAAAAAATAAAAAATACAATTAAAAAATATGCAGGAGAACTTGATCTGAATAGATCTTTTTCCAAAGAAGACATACAGATGGGGGAAGAGGAAGAGGAGGAAAAGAAGAAAGGGAAGGCCACATAGTGCCAAGGAGTTTGAGTGTTTCTTGCAATGATATTTCTCTGACCCCTACATGTTTTGGGGGAGGGGATTTTAAAGGCACAGCTAACTTTTTTTGTTTGGATGGAAAAACAAAGGAATTGAGAGAGAATATAGGGAGAGACCTGGTCGGGTCCAGAGTGAGAAAAAGTCTTCATACTTGGTGTATCAGAGTCATAGCAAGGAAGAGATGGCAAGCCATAGATAGATAAAATAGCATCTTCCTTCATCCGACTCCTTGAACTGGGCTAGAACCCTGACTAGAAGGTAAAGAAGCTGTTTCATGAGCATCTTTCTGAGCTTCTGGGCACAGGAAGTGCAGCTTTGGATGCCAGGCACAAATACAAGCAGGGGGGTTCTTCTCTTCACTTCTACAAAACACAGTCCTGCTCTGACCTCCCACATTTTGCAACTTTGAGGACCACTTCCCTTGGTGAATATGTCATCCACCAACAACAGCTGCAGTCACGAGGCGTGCTCAAATGATTAAGAAGGAGCTTAAGCAGGAAAGGAAGAAAAGCGACTATGCCTCATGGCAATGGAGCTGGACAAGCTACAATAGTTTCTGGGTTCAACTGAAGACTCTCTAAGATATTTAGGGTATGCGGTGACTCTGTAACTCTGAAAATGTAGCTCAGCCCTAGCAAAATTTTGGTAATCACATTCATGAGACCTCATTTCAGTTAAGGAGTGGGAAAGAACTGGTGTATTCAGATCATGATAAAGGAAGACAAAGAAAGAAAGAAATTGAGTTAGTTTTTCCCAGAACTAAAACTAAAAGTGCAGAGAAAAATAACTACTATATCCCTTTTTATCTACTCCACTCATACTTTATCCAAAAGATGTAACAACTGGGGAGCCAGTTTAAGAATTTCTGGAAAACTGTAAGCCTATTGGACTAAAAAAAATCTTTTAAATTGGGCCAAGCTAAGGTGAAATGTTAGTTCATTGAAGAAAGTAGAAAACACAAGTGATGTTCACTTCCTAAAAAAAGTTACTCCAAATTAAGACCTGCAGGTTCCTGTCTGGATGTCTCAACTTAATCTAATCCACTTGGATTTGGGGTTGAATTAAACATATAGTAAGCTCTGTCAGTGATAAAAGAGAATGAAAAGAATATGGGAAATTAGCAGGCTTTTAAGAAATAGACCCATTTTGTTATTCCAGTTGTGGCTCACTATTCTGCTATTAAGAAGAAACATTTATATTGAGGAAGGGACAAAAAGTAGCTCTAGAAGGAGTCTACTTACTTAGGGGAAAAATAATGCTTTTTATTTTCCTGTGCAAGGGCAGGTTACTGCTCCCTCAGGTATGACCCTGGAAGTCTCTAGGGGCAGCTACAATTTCTAGAAACCTGGACCCAGATTTCAGCAGCAGCTAGGATAATATGTATCCCATGGTTAAAATGAAAAATCTATGTTCCAAAGGCAAATTTAACAAGGGAACATGGCCACAGGGCAGAGAGCCTCAGAAAACTTGATAAATAAAATGGAAAGTGATGGTCAGAAAGATGTCTTAAGTTAAAAAAAAAGAAAGAAAAAAAAATCCAGAGACATTCCCAGCAAAACAAAATAGAACAACAGCTAAGCTGACAGAAACAACTCAGAAAGTCACATATAGGAGATAATAGAGAACAGCAAGGCACCCTAAGTAGGATGGTGAGAGAGGGGCAGGCCTATCAGATTAAAGAGGAGGGCTAGGTGGTGAACAGATACCATAGCAAATAGAATAGAATTAAAGGGACTTGTACTCTCTTATCTTTTATCTACAGAACCTAGGGCAGTGTCTAATATAGAGTAGGTGCCCACTAACTATTGAATGAATGCATAAGCCCAGTAAACAAATGTAGGATATTAGAAACTGGCCTTTCTAATTCAGCCAATGATAGCCTAAACCAGTGCTTCTCCAACTGTAATGTACAGCCAGATTACCTGGGGATCTTGTTTAAATACAGATTTGGGTTCATTTCTCTGCTGTGGAGCCTGGGAGTCTGCATTTCTAAGAATTCTGTGACTGCAATGCTGCTGATACAGAGATACACTGGTCCACACCATAATTTGCATTACCAGGACCTTGACTCAGCAGCTTATACTAACTTTTTTAAAGGTGGAAATCAATTCCAAGAGGTAGGACTGCATTGGAAATAAGGAAGGCATCTTCTAGGGGTAAGGAAGTGGAGACAAGAATTACAGTTCTTTTGAGGAGTGATTTGAGAAATTTTCCGGGGACAGTGGCTGCTGACAGCCCCCTGCCCCATGAGAGGAGGTCGCAGTGGCTCAGAATTCTACATGCAGATTTGAGAGGAGAGAAAAATTTGTAAAATGCTTCATGCACTGGAGCCATCACAACTTTTCATAACCTAACAAAATTGTCACCCATTATGGACTTCATTTCATCATACTCCATCTGTCTTGTTGCATAAATATAAAATTTCAGGTTTATTTTTCTTAGGTTTGAGTATACTACTATAGTAGAATTTAGTGACATAGAAAGCTGGTGTAAAAATAGAGCTGGTAGTATAGCAAAACAGTAGAAATGGGACTCTGTAGTCTCCCATTAGCTATCAGCTCCTCCTTTGTCCCTTTGTACCTGTTGTCCTCGTGAAACTTCAATAGCACATGGTCTGGGTTTAGAGAGAATTTATAGCATACTTCCATCTCTTCTAGTTGCCTGTAGATGTGGCCACCAAGCAACAGTCTAAGGTAGTGATGCCAAATCAACCACTTGTTAATTAGATCCTGCGTTCTAGGATTGTGCTTTTCAGCACCACGGACAGAGGCAAAGTCCTGTGTGCACAGATCTTTCGATTTCAGCATGACTTTGCAATCATCTCCCCTTATCATTAGTATGGCCTGTAGATTATCTCCCCCTGATCATGTCACCACTAAGCAGAGGACAGCCATTTCTGACCTGTCATATCAAGCGCCCGCCTTTCCTACCAATTACACCTTCTTTCCTTATGTTATATAACCATTTTCTGCTATGCTTATACACACAGGAACATACTTCTTTTCCCTTCGGCAGGAATTCCCATATATATTTCTGGATTTAGGCACCCATATATCAAACAAGTTATTCAGGATGCATGCATGGCTCCTAGACTGTTTCATACTATTTATCTACTTTGCTCTTTCTTTCAGCAGTTGGCTATCAGATGACATCTACTTGTGTCTGTAGGAGTAGGAGGTAGCTTTCAAGACTTAAATGAGGCATACTTTAGGACAAGAATTGATGCCATATTTCTTTTTTTTAATTTTTTTTATTTTATTTTATTTATTCATTTTAGAGAGGAGAGAGAGAGAGAGGAGAGAGACAGAGAGAGAGAAGGGAGGAGGAGCTGGAAGCATCAACTCCCATATGTGCCTTGAACAGGCAAGCCTAGGGTTTCGAACCGGCGACCTCAGCATTTTCAGGTCGACGCTTTATCCACTGCGCCACCACAGGTCAGCCTTGATGCCATATTTCATAGCACAACAATCTTATGGTCATATGTGGGTGATCAAATCTTTTAATTTGGCCCTAGCCTATTGGCTCAGTGGTAGAGCATTGGTCTCACATGTGGAAGTCCTGGGTTCAATTACCGGTCAGGGCACACAAAAGAAGTGTCCATCCACTTCTCCACTCTTCTGCCTCTCCTTCTTCTCTGTCTCTCTCTTCCCCTCCTGCAGCCAAGGCTCCACTGGAGCAAGGTTGGCCCAGGCGCTGAGGACAGCTCCATGGCCTCCACCTCAGGTGCTAGAATGGCTCTGGCCACAATATAGCAATGCCCCAGATGAGCAGAGCATCACCCCCTGGTGGGCATGCCGGGAGGATCCCGGTCAGGTGCATGCAGGAGTCTGTCTGACTGCCTCCCGCTTCTAATTTCAGAAAAATACAAAAAAATAAATAACTAAAAAATAAAAAATCTAATTTATTGACAAGCTGCTACTCTTTGTAGTATAGCAGAGCAAGTGAAACCCCCTTTACAGCAAGGGATTAACTCCACTCCCTAAGCCCAAAATTGGGAGTGAGGAAGTGAAGTTAAAGGACAGTTCTGAGAGTGGTAAAACCAGATAGCAAACAACCAGACCTTGGGCTCATGACTACAAATAATAAACTTTTTCTGAGGTACAGAGAGTTGTGAGACATAGCCCTCATCTAAGTCAATTATCACTGGAAAGGGACACCTTGGAATGTGACACCAAGATACATGCCATTTAATGGGTTAATTTTTAGCAAATATCTATTCTAATTTCCTCAGAATAAGATATGCAGACTGCAGACTGAAAGGTTCAATGGGGGAGATTCTCTGAAACTGGCCATGATAGCTACTACTCCTAGTGGTAGCACCAGGAGAAGTGAGAGCAAACGATCATAGAAAGGGTATGCAATGGGGCACTGTCACTGGTGATTATAAAGAATAGAAACTCTGTGGATTTCAAAGACTAGGAGGAAATTAGGGTTTTCTGCCCAATGATGGTTTTAAATCAGGGTCAATACCATAGACTTTAAACTTGGGTCTTAATCTGCCCCCTGTGCTGGTTTTTCTTAAGGATCCTACTTGGCCACAGAGCCTTCTTACTCTATAATGGAAATAATAGATAAAGCCACTTGAAGAAGGTGTATTGGTTTCCTATTTCTGTTTTAACAGCTTACTACAAACCTGGTGGCTTAAAACAACACATATTTGTTTATCTTCTAGATGTAGCTCCTTGGCCTCTGCCCCAGGCGCTAGAGTGGCTCTGGTCGCGGCAGAGCGATGCCCCGGAGGGTCAGAGCATCGCGCCCTGGTGGGCAGAGCATTGCCCCTGGTGGGCGTGCTGGGTGGATCCCGGTCGGGCGCATGCGGGAGTCTGTCTGACTGTCTCTCCCCGTTTCCAGCTTCAGAAAAAAAAATAATAATAATAAAAAAAAAGAAAAAAAAAAAGAAATCCCTCTCTAAGGCTGAAATACCAGTGTTAACAGAGCTGCATCCCTCCTGGAGGTTCTAGGGGAGAATCAATTTCCTTGACTTTAACAGCTTCTAGAGGCTACCTACATTCCTTGTCTCATGCTACCCCTTTCTAGCAATCACATCTTTCTGACATCTGCCTTTAATATTTTCTTTTTTGATTCTGACCCTCTTGCCTCCCCCTTATAAAGACTCTGTGATCACATTAGGCCCACCTGAGTAATCCAGGATAATCTTCCTATCTTCCAATCCCTAACCTAATCACGTCTGCAGAGTCCCTAGGATTAGGATGCAGATATCATTGAAGAACCATTGATCTGCCTACCATAGGTGGTATCTTCACCGAAGGCCAAAAAATTAGCATTTATCTGGCCCACCAGTATTGAGTAACTCAGGACCCAAGGGCTCAGGAAAAATGACCCACTGTACTAAAAGGAAAAGGATTTACCCAAGCACATATTTGTCAATTTAAAAACCTCTTAGGAGCCCTGGCCAGTTGGCTCAGCGGTAGAGCGTCGGCCTGGCGTGCGGGGGACCCGGGTTCGATTCCCGGCCAGGGCACATAGGAGAAGCGCCCATTTGCTTCTCCATCCCCCCTCCTTCCTCTCTGTCTCTCTCTTCCCCTCCCGCAGCCAAGGCTCCATTGGAGCAAAGATGGCCTGGGCGCTGGGGATGGCTCCTTGGCCTCTGCCCCAGGCGCTAGAGTGGCTCTGGTCACGGCAGAGCATCGCCCCCTGGTGGGCAGAGCGTCGCCCCTGGTGGGCGTTCCAGGTGGATCCCGGTCGGGCGCATGCGGGAGTCTGTCTGACTGTCTCTCCCCGTTTCCAGCTTCAGAAAAAAAGAAAGAAAAAAAAAAACCTTTTAGAACTTTGAAATAATTTCTTACTCCAAGAAACTCTCTCTTTAAATCATGTCATTGTAATACATCATCATCATCATTTTTTAAGTCAACCAAATGATTAAAGTAACTTTTGTGTTCTAAAAACAGGGATGTGATAGTTTGTTGCTCTCCCAGAAACCTTTTTACATTTCTTTCCACCTGTGAGTATTTTGAAAATTGTCCCCAACACATTCTGCAACCGAGTCAGGACACCTGCATACTGCATGCTCTGGTTTAAGCTCTCCTGGTCCCAAAGGAACATGGTGGAATGGCCATTCACTGCTTTTGCCCTGGTTAGAAAAGGATTTTGTTGCAATACAGGGATTTACAGCTCACAGAATTTTGGACAGAAAATGTTTTATCGGTGATTGAAGACTTTGCTTTCCTGTAATCACAGCCAAGACCTGTCAATTCTATCTTCTTAATCTCTCTCTAACCCCTCCCCTTTTTTCTTCAACTTCATGCCACTTGTCAAGGCAGCATGATATATTACAGGGTTTCCCAAAATGACCTGATCCTAAGAACTACCTGGGGTGCATATTAAAAATGAAGATTCTCGGCCCTGGACAGTTGGCTCAGCGGTAGAGCATCGGCCTGGCCTGCGGGGGACCCAGGTTCAATTCCCGGCCAGGGCACATAGGAGAAGCGCCCATTTGCTTCTCCACCCCCCCCCTCTTTCCTCTCTGTCTCTCTCTTCCCCTCCCGCAGCCAAGGCTCCATTGGAGCAAAGATGGCCCGGGCGCTGGGGATGGCTCCTTGGCCTCTGCCCCAGGCGCTAGAGTGGCTCTGGTTGCAGCAGAGCAAGGCCCCAGAGGGGCAGAGCATCGCCCCCTGGTGGGCAGAGCGTTGCCCCTGGTGGGTGTGCCAGGTGGATCCCAGTCGGGTGCATGCGGGAGTCTGACTATCTCTCCCCGTTTCCAGCTTCAGAAAAATCCAAAAAAAAAAAAAAATGAAGATTCTTAGACACCTAATGTAGACATTCTGATTTGAAGTCTTGCCAGGGGCCTAGGAATTACATGTGCAATAAACACCCCCAAGTGGTTTTTATTATTTGGCAAAGATAGGCAAGACTAACTGAATGAAACAAGCTAGCCTTGGAAATCAAGTACACCTTTCTTTTAACTTGGTTAAGTCACTTAGCTTCCCAGAACCTGTTCAGTCAAAAGTTTCTATGTTGTTTGGAGAATTTAATAGGATTGTGTGTGTATTTCACTGCATACAGAAGGCAGAGTTCAATAGTTGTGAATTATCTTCTCTTCTGCCTTTTACACTTCTCCCCACAGTACCTACCATATTGTATTCTTCACAGCTGGGGGATGTTGACTGACTCTGCAAATGTCATAAACTGACAGCCAGCACCACTTGGTTAACTCTCTGCCAGCACCTTCCCTACCCACCCAGTGCCAACTTCACCATGCAATCACATGGGCTATCAGAGTTCTCCCTGCCACACAGCTCTCTCTCGTTCACATGAAATTGTCCACAATGCTTTTCCTTTCTTCTTATCACCCAACTGCAGAAAGAAAACTAATCTTCCCCACAGCTGTGTCAATCATAGTTCTAGGATGTGCTTCCAGGGAGGGCTTGACTTTTACACTACAAGAAAAAGAAGCAGGGTGACTTTACTACCTAGCAGGTCCTGGACAGAGCCCATCTCAAGGTCTTGTGTCCCCCTGTAGCAGGACTCTCACAAGAATGTATGATGTGCCGTACACTACATGCCGTTGGTGAACACTCTAGCCCCTGAGAGAGAAATATTTTAGGAGCAGAGGGATCTTTTAGCGAGTGATTTTTCAAATCCTATCAGACAGGCCTTGTCTATATTTATATAAAACCAGTCGCTGCTCTGTTTTTGATTAAAATAAGATCAAAGGGAAACTTAGCATCCCGTATTGCTATGCAACTGAACAGTATCAGGACTATATGAAGCCAAACTCTTTTTGGCTTGTCAGTATGCACAGAAAGCAAAGACAGAAGAGCCTATTTGTAATGTAAAGGAAAACATATGGGGGGAGGGCTGCTCAGCAGACTCGGGTTTAAGTTTTCCCAATAAATGGCTGCCTGTCTTTGTGATGTCACTCAATTTCATTGGAACTCTTTGCTTCTCTATAAATGAATTATTAGATATCTTTAAGATAGGCTGTGTCCTAGCTAAATATAACTTTAGACAAAGATGTCAACAGGCTTCATTATTATTCTTTCTGGATCTCCCCCTTTTGCATTAAAAGTTCTCCTTCTCTGGGATAGCAGAGTATAGAAACAGAAAGAGGCCTTTCCAACTTATACCAAGAGCTCTCCTATAAATTCAAAAGGGCAGATGGTCTTTGCAGAGGATGGTCCCCAAGATGATTACCACTTTTCCTTAAACGACTTCCCTGACCCCTCATTCTGACTTAAAACCTTCTTCTGTGTTTCCACAGTATCCTGTTCTCAGATTTATCATAGCAAGTGCTAAATTGTTGGTATGTTTACCTGTCTTTCCTTTCTTCCTCACCTCTACTCAGCACCTCACTTCAGTACACACACTATATTCTAAGCTCTGGGGAAATAGGCACTATGTCTTGTTTTCTTTGTATCTTTAGCCTTTAACACAGTGTCTGGCATGTAGTAGTTGCCAAGGAAATGGTGAATGAAAGAATGAATGAGTGAATGAGTGAATGAATGAATGAATAGATGATAGATAGATGACAGATACGTAGATAGATAGATAGATAGATAGATAGATAGATAGATAGATTGGATGATGGTGGTGTTTATGTTGGTGATAAACAGAAACCTTTGGAGAAAATGGTCACAGCCATTAAGCAAAGGCTCAGAACAGTTTGTTGGAAATCAAGAAAAGTTACCACCATTCAAAAGGGCTCTGTTTATAATCCAGTGAAAATTCTGACTTAATTTGTACTTGCCTTCCTGTAATTGCAAACTATTGTGCCAAGAGCCAAAGATGCAAGGAAGACACTGTCCTTAAGAATGAACCTTGCCTGACCAGGCGATGGCGCAGTGGATAGAGCGTTGGACTGGGATGCGAAAGGAACCAGGTTCGAGACCCCGAGGTTACCAGCTTGAGCTCAGGCTCATCTGGCTTGAGCAAAAAAAAAAAAAAAGAGCTCACTAGCTTGGACCCAAGGTCACTGGCTTGAGCAAGGGGAGGGGTTACTCACTCTGCTGAAGGCCCCCGGTCAAGGCACATATGAGAAAGTAATCAATGAACAACTAAGGTGTCGCAACAAAAAACTGATTATTGATGCTTCTCATCTCTCTCCATTCCTGTCTGTCTGTCCCTATCTATCCCTTTCTCTGACTCTCTCTCTGTCCCTGTAAAAAAAAAAAAAGAAAAAAAAGAATGAACCTTGCCTGACCAGGCTGTGGCACAGTGGATAGAGCACTGTACTGGGACATGGAGGACCCAGGTTCGAGACTCCAAGGTCACCAGCTTGAGCCCAAGGTCGCTGGCTCAAGCAAGGGGTCACTCAGTCTGCTGTAGCCCCTTGGTCAAGGCACATATGAGAAAGTAATCAATGAACAACTAAGGTGCCATAATGAAGAATTGATGCTTCTCATCTCTCTCCCTTTCTCTCTGTTCCTCTCTCAGACTCTCTCTGTCTCTGTCACACACACACAAAAAATAAAACTTTACTATAGTCCAGAGAATGTGTCATGGGGATGCCGTTGAGGGTTATGATAAAGACCAGCATTTTTGTTCTGAATTTTAGTTTAAAAATGTTTTCAAATATATTAGTTGTTGGAAAGGCTTTGCATCTTTCTTTGTGGTGAGGGCTGATCTCTCTGACTCTCACTCTGACTTTCTCTTCTGGATCAGGAGTTGGAAGATCTGGGTTTCAAAAAAGTAGCCTAGCCTCTTCATCTATAAAATGCAAATGATACCTCTGCCCATCTCAAAGGGTTGTTGAGCCAGACCAGGCAGTGGCACAGTGGAGAGAGTGTCGGACTGGGATGCAGAGGACCCAGGTTTGAAACCCTGAGGTTGCTGGCTTGAGCGTGGGCTCACCAACTTGAGCACAGGCTCACCACATTTAGTGTGAAGTCACTAGTTTGAGCCCAAAGGTCACTGTCTTGAGCAAGGGGTCACTTCCTCTGCTGTAGCCCCCCACCCCGGTCAAGGCACATATAAGAAAACAATCAATGAACAAATAAGGTGCCACAATAAAGATTTAATGTTTCTCCTCTCTCTCCCTTCTTGTCTGTCTGTTCTTATCTGTCCCTCTCTCTGACTTTCTCTGTCTCTATCAAAAAAAAAAAAAAAAAGTGGCCCTGGCCGATTGGCTCAGCGGTAGAGCGTCGGCCTGGCGTGCAGGGGACCCGGGTTCGATTCCCGGCCAGGGCACATAGGAGAAGCACCCATTTGCTTCTCCACCCCCCCCCTTCCTTCCTCTCTGTCTCTCTCTTCCCCTCCTGCAGCCAAGGCTCCATTGGAGCAAAGATGGCCCGGGTGCTGGGGATGGCTCCTTGGCCTCTGCCCCAGGCGCTAGAGTGGCTCTGGTCGTGGCAGAGCGACGCCCCGGAGGGGCAGAGCATTGCCCCCTGGTGGGCAGAGCATTGCCCCTGGTGGGCGTGCTGGGTGGATCCCGGTCAGGTGCATGCGGGAGTCTGTCTGACTGTCTCTCCCGGTTTCCAGCTTCAGAAAAATACAAAAAAAAAAAAAACAACGTTGTTGAGAGAATCAAATAAGACAAGATATGTAACATTCAATCAAATAAGACAAGATATGTTTATTATAAACATTCCCACAAGCTATAATGAAGAGGTGAGTAAGAGCAAGCAGAACAAGTCTTTAAAAGCAATGCTATCATGAATAAATATCAGGATATTCATCCTCCTACAACCTGTTTCCTTATCCTTAAAATTAGAGCCAGACTGGAATGAGCCTCAAATTGCCGTTAAACCTAAGATACTAAGATTTCTGTGACTAACTTGAGACTGGTGTGGTGAGTTAAGTTCCCATTTCAGCAATCTAAGAATACCAGCGCTCATCAGAATAGTACTCAGACCCTAAAATTCTACATCACACAAGTACAGGGTGATTATCTGAAGCACATTGTTCTCTGGCTCCTGTTGCAGTTGAGTTCGTTGGCAGTATGTATCTCAATCTCATTACTCCTAGTGGACCTGGACCAATTGACCAAAGCCTTACAGAGGTTGACAGAGCTAATTATTTATAGATACAGTTCATCAAAGGCTTGGCATCTTCCTTTGTGGTGAGGGCTGATCTCCCTGACTCTCACTCTGACTTTCTCTTTTATGTTTTGTCTATTACTTAATTCCTTGCATTTTTATGTGCCTTCAGTTCTGAGGAATTCAAAGCTGTGCAAATTTGTACTAATCACTTGGGAGTAATCAGTGAGAAGAGGAGAGAAATGCTATCCCAATTTTCCAGATAGGGACCTGAAAGGAAGATTGGAAAGTAAGCATCAGCTATATGCCAAATCTATCACTAGGGAACTTCCATAGGAGTTTATGTTAGTTAAACTGTCTTTATTAAAAGGAGTTTTGCTGACCTTTAGTTTGTGTGAGTAATGTAGGAATTCACCTGAAAAAAAAGAAAAGGAGATACAGGATGTTATAGTCCCAGGATTCCAGGAACAGCTGAACTACCAAGTCTTGCAGAGCTTATTAAGTACTTTAAGACAATAAATCATTCAGAATTCAGAGCAGCACTAGTGACTGGGTCATCTGGTCAACTTTCTAAACAGCAGGGATACACAAATGTTTATTCTCACATTCTACTGTTATGGCAACTGGCAACTCTTATTCTCTCCGCATTCTTCAACCTCAATTCCCAAACCAGCTGCTTTCTTCTTTTTCACTGTCTCAAGTTCTGATTGGTCCAGTTAGTTCCCATAGTCCAAGATGAGTAAAACTTCTATACCAGGTCATCTCGTAGACACCTGGCCAACCTACAGAGTGGCTGTCCTTAGACAAGGTGCTCACTTCCGGGGAGCACAGACGTGAGGCACCCTTTTACCAACGTATGTGGAAAGAAACCTCAGAAGAAGGGTTTCTTCAGCAGTTCTGAAGCCTAGGCTCTCTGGTAAAGGGTTCAAAGTCAGTGCCATAATAGGGGCTGAGATGTCTATGTAAAATAAATTATTTTCTATAAGTAACAATAATTTACAAAACTAAATTCCAACTTAAAAACACAAAGCTTTTAAGAACTTCTTTATGCACCACTTCATCTTGTTAAAATTCATTCTATACTATGTTACCCTTTGACTAAAGGTCATTCAATTACTGAGATTCCTAATGTACTAAAATATAGTTTAATTTATCAAAATGTAGTAGTAGAACTGAAGCACACATGGTCAAGATTATGTTTGATTTAACTATCGGTACTGCTATCGTATTATTTCCTATCATTATCTATTTTAGAATTGTGTTCATTGATATATTCCAGGTGACCAGAGCTTTTGTGCTGAACTGGAGACCTAAACACTATTTATAATTTTGTTGCTCTAAGAAAAATAATGTTTTGAGTTCTAACTATCCACTTAACAATAGGAACTTCCAAAGTATAATCATGTATAAGCAGGATGTTAATGCAGCCTTATTCCAGCAATATTATAGCCTTTGAAAGCAAGCATCTTTGAAGCATCCTCCTCCAGCAGACCTTTTAAAAAGCTCTGCTCATCCCAGTCATGACTTTTGGTTATCTCTCTGTCTTGGGAAATGCTGTAAATATGAGGGAAAGGTAACAATGTATTTATCTCAAACAGTAGTTCTCAAACTATGGTCATAGAACTAACCTATCAGCATCGTCAGAAAACTTGTTAGAAGTACAGATCCTCAGGCTCTACCCTATACCTGCTGAATCAGAAACTTTGCAGATAGGACCCAGAAATCTGTGTTTTGACAAGCCTCCCAGGAGACTCCTTTGCATACTAAAGTTTGAGAGTACTGACCTAAGACTTCTGTGGGCTCCGGAAGATCCCAAGATGACTTCATTTCCCATGAGAACAATGCATAGTCCCATAACTTGGTTAGGAACAAGAGGCTGTATTATATCTCTACTTACTTCTGAGTGGGATTAGGAGAATCATATCTTTAGTTATTTCTAACTGGGACTTCAATCTGGAAGGAAGCCCAAACTAATGACGAATGTTCTCAACGTACATTGGTTTTCTTTCATTGTTCTCTGCCCTTCCCTTCTTCCCGAGTGGGCTGTTCACCACCCACGTACCCACTACACACACACACACACACACTATTTCTGAGCTCCTTCAGTTTCCTATATAGAATTTCCTTTCTTTCTGTCAACCCAAATTACACATTTCTCCAGGAAACGTTCCATGTTCTCTCTCAGTTATGTTCATCAAGATATATTAAACATCTAGTTTTGTTTTGTTTTTTGCTGGCAAAAGGTACAAAGATAATTAAGATTCCATCCCTGTTCTCATGTCCAATGAGAACAAACGAAAGATCGCTCCTCTCCTTTGCTTTCACTCAGACCTTTCTCTGCAGTTCTTAATAGTGTCACACAACTTCACTCTGGTTTTAGGTGACTTTCAATATATGTTTATCTTCCCTACTAAATGGCAAGCTCCTTAAGTGTTTTAAAACTCACTTTGTATATGGCATTTCCAAGAAGTCTGCTGAGCACATAGTATTAGAGGCATAGTGTTGAGCTGAATAAATGAAATAATAATGGAAACAATAGTATAGACATATATAAACTGACTTGTGGCCCCTTTCACAGATAGGGCCCAGAAATCTATATTTTAACAAGCCTCTCTGTTTTTTCCCCCTCTACCTTTCATCTACTCTTACCAACACACCTGGGATATAAAACCAATAAAATCCCAAAGACAACTCATTTGAGTAAGAGTGGATTCATGTTTCTCCATGCTGGGCTGGGGATGGGTCTGAACAAGTGCTAGACCAGCCACCAGGTCAAATAGCAATCCACAGAAATCTTACATTAAGAAATAAATCTTGGCCCTGGCCAATTGGCTCAGTGGTAGAGCGTCGGCCTGGCGTACAGAAGTCCCGGGTTCGATTCCCGGCCAGGGCACACAGGAGAGGCGCCCATCTGCTTCTCCACCCCTCCCCCTCTCTTTCCTCTCTGTCTCTCTCTTCCCCTCCCGCAGCCGAGGCTCCATTGGAGCAAAGATGGCCCGGGCGCTGGGGATGGCTCCTCGGCCTCTGCCCCAGGCGCTAGAGTGGCTCTGGTCATGGCAGAGCGACACCCCGGAGGGGCAGAGCATCGCCCCCTGGTGGGCGTGCCGGGTGGATCCTGGTCGGGCGCATGCGGGAGTCTGTCTGACTGTCTCTCTCCGTTTCTAGCTTCAGAAAAATACCAAAAATAAAGAAAAGAAAAAAAAAAGAAATAAATCTTAAAAGTACACCTTTATTCCTTCCCTTGATTTTGGTTGGAATGATGTTTGGGCTCTAAAGAAAAATTTTGTAGAATCCTGACTCGTGGCTGAAAAGATCAGTTGGATGCCCTTAATTTTTGGAATTACAAAGAACCTGCTAAATGAATGATCTGTACATGACCAGAGAGACACAGAGAATGATGGTCTGTTTAGCAGTGATGATATGTCCAAACCTTTCAGCTGAACTAGATGACATGCCAAGCTGAACTCTCCACAAGCAGCTACCGATACAGGTTTCTAACAGACTCTCTTTTGACTCACATGTCACTTAGGTTTATGGAGCACATATCTGCCTGCCCAGGTAACTGTCTGCATATACAAATAAGATATCGCAAGGTCCATGTTTGTCAGTTTGTTCACCTCTTTATGGATCAAAGCTTCAAAGAGCATCTTAAAAGATGCTCCTATGTTAGGACAGAAGAAGAAGTCAAGGTGCTGGGAGAGTTACCCTTATCATCATTATATCTAGGAATGCTGGAGTCTTGAGTCATCAGGAGACTTTGATATGTACTAGCTGATCACATGGCTGTAGTGGCACATAAAATCAGAAGGATTCACTGTAGAAAATGCATGGCTTTGTGAACAGGAGAGGTAGGAGGAAGAGAGAAGAGATAGGAATTTCTAGGAATGATGCAGTTTCTTGTCATCTCATTATGAGTTCTTTATAGTCTTGGCAAGGTGACAGAAATAGAAGCTGCTTTCTTTAATATGATAGCTCTAGGGGTCACTAAGGTTGTCAGTAGGAGGAAGCATCTCAGAGTAAGGAAGGAAAAGTGGATGAACTGTGAGACCTAGACTTCCTACCAGGACACCCTAATGAGCAGTCTCTGTTATACTCTGATCTCAAGGTAACCCAGCGTCCCACTTAACTCTGACCCAACCGTGGACATGATTCTCCTTGGGTACTCTGTGGCCTAGCTCAACAGGTCAAATCCTTCAATCCAAATGTTACTAAAAGACAGATGAGAATAAAGAGGAAAAAAACCCAGGGAGAAGTATTAAGTAAAAATAATTTGGTTGACAAGCTATGGCTCACTCTTTGAGGCTTGCAATCCTGCCCCAGTGGGTAAGGCAATGACATTCAGGGAGTTCTCTCTCTCCTTGTACCCAGCCTACCATCAGCATATACCAGACATACATGCATTCTAGCTCATTGGACTTGAGACCAACAATAGAAAAGTGTTTTAATCTTATATTCCAACTTTGAACAAGACACAGTGACTGGCTAGGGTGCTGGATTGAGGAGGAGTTAGAGGTTTTATCTCACTCTCTGAGGAAAGTACAGTAATTGATTGGTGATGTCTGCAGTGGAGGTGGATGAGAGGATTGGCAGGGAGTAGTGGGGAAATGAGTAATGATAGTTGTACCTGCTATTTGCCATCCTAGTCTAAGAAAAAGATGCCAAGAGAGGGGCACAGAACCCTCTCTTTCACCACTCTGAGGACCTGACTCTTCTATGACTAATGTTTCAAATACTACCTCCCTGCTTCAGGGAAAACTCCACCTAACCACAGGGTCCAACTTCTACAGGCAGCGATGTTCACGTAGCGTATATTAGCCTCAACTTTCAGACAGAAGAAACTCACACTAATGCTGAAGTCATCTTTCTATTATCCTTTTCTTTCCTCCAAAAGGAATCTCAACAACTGTCTCCGTCTTTCTCTTGACCACACAGAAGCTTGAGTTTCTGAAGCCACAAGTAGCTATCACAAGAGAGAAGGTGACCCTTCTGGTGACTTGAAACTGTACCAAACAATCCATACACGAGAAGGAAACTTTGACTTGGTATCCCCTGGTACCCTTGCTCATGGTAATTCATTCCCGGTCAGCTTTAAGAGAACAAGTCACAAAATAACTTTAATAAGAGGAAGCTGTTATAGCAGAGTATAAATTGCTTATTTGAAAGGAAAACTAAGTGGAAGCAGGGACTCGTGGACAAAGGAAAAAAAAATCACAGGTAAGATGGGGGACCTAAAAAGAGAAAGCCATTCTAGATAGGGGAACTGAGAGATTCTTCATAGTGGTCACCCTCCCAAAAGACATAGATTAAAGGTCAAGCCAGACAGCAAGATTGGACTGAACATCTAGGTGCCACAGCCTGCTTTACATCTGGGTCTGTGAATCAAGTCCTTCTCAGTTGTGGGCCTTACAGCAGCCCAGAGCAGCAGTCCAGACAGGGAGGCCCTAAAACATCAGACGTCCACCTTCACATCTCACATGTAGCCTGGTGACAGTGTTTATACAATATGATTGATTACCCTGCAATTTACTTTGTCAATCAGTCACAGAATTAATTACATGTTACTCTTGGGCACTACTATAAATAATGATATGGCAAACAGTGCTAGGTTTAATGGTCCTTGGCACTCAGCTATTAAATTGATGACACAGCTACATCAGTATTGATGAACAGGGACATTCTCCATCAAGGGTAATTTATATCTTGAAGTGTAATGGGCTATCCTGCTCCCATTTTTGCAAAGGCATTATTCACACTGATACAGGCAATGAAATCCATCAATAAAGAGAAACAAATATATTTTGTTTTGTGGTTAAAAAAAAAGTACAAATATATGGTGATGGAAAATTATTTGACTTTGGGTGATGGGCACACAACACAATCAATAGTACAAATGCTATAGCAATGTTTACCTGAAATTTATGTACTCTTATTGATCAATGTCACCCCATTATATTTAGGTTTCTAAAGAAAAAGTTTTTAAATCCCTTAATAAATGTTGATCATAAGGAAACAGGGATTTTTTGTATCACTGATGTAGAGCTTCAGGAAGATGGAAAAATAAGATGAATTTAAGAGAGGCAATTTGTACCTAATCCACAGCTTCTCCAGGAGAAGTCTTTGGATGTCCTAGAACATCATTATTTTCCACCCAGTCCCCATATACTTGGTTGACTCCACTTATCCATTAGACATCACCTTAAGTGGCATATCTTTCAAGAAGTCTTCCCTGACTTTCTGGACTGGGTTAGATGTCTATTGTAGGTGGGGTCCTCTAGGAGCCAACTTGGAGGTAAGGATTCATGTGAACATGTTCCCAGGAATAACTGATAGGGGAATGGGAATGAGCAAGTGGGGCCAGAGAAGAGAAGGAGGCAAAGCAAGGGCTAGATATCAAGCAAAGTCTCAAAAATAGGAATTTTGGCTCAATCCTACCAGGAATATCTGGAAACAGTGTAGACACATCTCAGAGTCACCTAAATCAAGAGCAACATTTAAACTTCTGCATGTCAGTCATTGGTTAAGGGCTGCCCCCAAGAACTTAAAGTACTACACACACATGGAAAAAAAAATATCTGGCTACTTAGAGATAGTCCTCTAACAAAGACATAAATGCTGGGTGTTGGGAGAAGAAGGATATCAAGAGCTAGTGTATTCCAAAATGGTAAAGGAATGAACGGTGGCATGGGTGGAACATATTGATAGCATCTGCTATACTGGCCCTGCAGAGTGTTCCCATAGTACCCTGTGCACTCTCTAAGATAGCACTTACCATCCTGCATTTTAATCACTTATTTGTCTGTCTTTCCTGCTAGATTGTAAGCCTCATGAGGGCAGAAGCAATGACTATCTTGTTCATTGTTTTATCGCCAATGACTAGCACAGTACCTGGCCCGTGGTTGGTTGTGCCAATACCATTTGTCAAAGAAGAGAAGAAGGGACAAAGGGAAGATGGTTTAACAGAATAATTATACTACTATAATGTACTGTACACTCAAAAACACATCTTGGTAAAACAACATTCTGAAACAGGTTATGCTGACCTACTTTCACTCACGCTGAACATAGAGTCTTAGTTCTAAAAGTCAGATTGTCCATCTAGCCCAGGAATTCATTTGTAACAGGCTAGCAGGGGCTCATAGATTAACTGGATGAGGGGCAAATCATCAAATCCATGGTCTGGAGTGAAGGTTGTAGTCATTTCGCTATCCAGTTAATCTGAATAAATGTAAATATGACAACATTAAGACATCTATTAATTCCCAACTCCCAGTGTTTGAATGTTGTTAAAAATCCTTGCCTAGCCCTGGCCAGTTGGCTCAGTGGTAGAGCATCAGCCCAGCATGTGTCAGTCCTGGGTTCGATTCCTGGTCAGGGCACACAGGAAAAGCTTCCATCTGCTTCTCCACCCCTCCCCCTCTCATTCCTCTCTCTCTCTCTCTCTCTCTTCCCCTCCCACAACCAAGGATCCATTGGAGCAAGGTTGGCCAGGGCACTGAGGATGACTCCATGGCCTCCACCTAGGCGCTAGAATGGCTCCAGTTGCAGCTGAGCAACAGCCCAGATGGGCAGAACATTGCCCCTAGTGGACTTGCCAGGTGGATCCCAATTGGGTGTATGTCAGTCTGTCTCTCTGCCTCCCTGTTTCTCACTTCAGAAAAATACAAAAAAATAAATAAAATACTTGCCTAATGTAGTCTAGAGAGCCAGCTCTCTCCTGATCACATCTGGACTGCTTTTTAATCTTTCTTTTATTCTTTTATATGTATTTAAAAAATAGAAAAAACAATTCTCAGTGACTTACTAAAATGAAAACTTGTCAGTCAAGGAAAATGGAATTGGGTGTGCCCTGGGCAATCTTCATACAGTGATTCAGGGATCTAGACTCTCTTCACTTTATAGTTCCATCATCCTCTAAAGCCTTAAAGTCTTTTGCTTCCAGACATTGGATAGGGAGATAGAGAGGAGAAGGCACATCCTCTCTTAACCACTTCGGCCCAGGGGGCAAACATGCCACATTGCCTTGGTGATAACTAGTCACATGGCTGGGAAGTGTGGCCCACCCAGCAACAACCTTATGCTGCACTGCAGAGCTAACCAGTTCTGCCATGCAGCTATTCAACAAATATCCATTAAGCACCTACGGTGGACAAGGTTCTGTGTTCGCTGTTTGGAATAAAACGCTAAGTGAAACAGAGTGGCTGCTGTTCCAGGAGGCAACTTACAGTTTCTAGGGACAATAGAAATTAATCAGGTAGCCTGACCTCCTGGAATGCTGAGGTCGCCGGTTCAAAACCCTGGGCTTGCCTGGTCAAGGCACATATGGGAGTTGATGCTTCCTGCTCCTCCCCCCTTCTCTATCCCTCTCTCTCTCTCTCTCCCCTCTCTCTCTAATGAAAATGAATAAATAAAATCTAAAAAAAAAAAATTAAAAAAAAAAAGAAATTAATCAGGTAATCGTTATAGGAATTATTATGTGAAAACACATAATCCCAAATATTCAAATGAAGGAAATGTTTAGCGAGAGGAGTAAGTTGAAAACAAGCACATTTAAGATGATACCCTGAAATTTTTTATTTATTTATTTATTTATTTATTTATTTATTTATTTTTCTGAAGTGAGAAGTGGGGAGGCAGTCAGACAGACTCCCGCATGGGCCCAATCAGGATCCACCCAGCATGCCTACCAGGGGGTGATGCTCTGCCCGTTAGGAGCCTTGCTCTGCTGCAACCAGAGCCATTCTAGTGCCTAAGGAGGAGGCCATGGAGCCTTCCTCAGTGCCTGGGCCAACTTTGCCCCACTGGAGCCTTGGCTGTGGGAGGGGAAGAGAGAGATAAAGAGGAAGGAGAGGGGAAGGGTGGAGAACCAGATAGGTGCTTATCCTGTTTTTCCTGGCCAGGAATTGAACCCGAGAATTCCACACACCAGGCCGACACTCTACCACTGAGCCAGCTGGTCAGGGTGATACCCTGAAATTTAACCAGAGCTATCTAGAGAAACTGAGAAAAGCATTCCAGGCAGAGGGAACAGCATGTGTCAAGGCCCTGGTAGAAGCAGGAATATGAAAGAGTACCTGTGTGGTTGAATTCCTGGGAGTGAGAAGGATGGGGCAGGATGAGGAGAAAAGTAGGCAGAGATCTTTGTGTCCCTATAGGCATGATTAGGATTTTGAACTTCCTAGTTCTGTTGATTCTTATTCTGTGTGTCCTTCTAGCCACATGTTAGCCTATGAAGGGTGTTTATACACATGTATCCATGCCTGTGCTCTTAATTCTCCATTCTTATGACCTTCCCAGAATATCCTATCTTTAAAACCAATTTGATTTCCATGAAAGTTGGCTCCATCACAGCAGGCACACCCAACCCTGTGCTGTTCCCACACACACTGCAGGTTCTCACACCTCGTTGCACACAGCACACACTTGCTGTTCCTTCTACCTGGCAGACTTCTCTCGCTCTCAAATCTCAGGACCTCATATCTCAGGATCAACTCATCCCCACTGCAGATCCTTTGCTGCCTTTCCTCAGACTCCTCAAAGTCTGAGTCAGACACTGTCCCTTCCAATCCCAGGATCCTCTGTGTGAGAAGCACCTCTAGCATGGTACTTACTAAATTGTGTGCTTGAACTATTTTCCCTACTATATTTCAGGATTTTAAGGAAAAAGACTGTTTCTCTTTCCTTTTCCTTTCCATATCCCCAGTACCTTGCTATTATTTGGTTCCATACTAGACACTCAAAAAAAAAAAAAAAAACCCCAATATTTATTGAATGAGTGAAAAAAAATAAATCTATTTCTCAAACTTCTTTTTACAAGACACTGATCTCATGACACGTTTTACCTACATACCAATGCACATGCCAGTTCCTTGGCCAAATAAATTGGGTAATACTGTGTGTTATGCCCTAATCTTGACAAGTATTTGCAGTGCCCATTAACAGGAGCTGGACGAGGTTAAGGCAACAAGTGTGTCAGGTGCAAAATTTAAGGAAGCAGTCACTCTCAGCTTCAGGCAAATGGCAACTCTGTACTTGCAGTGCTCTGAGAATAGTGCTTTCTTAAATTTTGTGCCCTCAGTGGCTTGTTTGACTCACTCTAATAACTGTGCCCTGCATATTGGCATTTCAAAGGCTCTGGAAATCCCTACAATAGAGAAAACTATTTAACTTCTATTATCTTAGGGCAACCAAACTTATTTGAGAATCTAGCCCTTTTTTTTTTTAATTTTTATTAATGCCTATTAACCTCCTTCAGAATTGGTACTCTGTGAAATTAACTTTAAAAATACTTTGCTCTACAATGAATTAATATTATTTTTATTTCCGCTCTTTCATACGATAACCTTGCTGTGAAGAATGTAATTTAGATGGAAACTTGGGTCCATTTATCAAAAACACCACTGAAAATACATTGACTTTTATGATACCAGAAGAAATTTGTAATTGTTTTCACTACTTTTGCTGGCCTCCCAAAGTAGTTATTGATGAGGCTGTTACTAGGAGTGCTATTCCCATCAGTGAATGGATGGGCTTACACTTCCAGGTAAAGAAGGTCTGTTTCATCTCTTCAAAGACAAATAAAGCTATTGGTCTGTCCAGTGATAGAAATAGAATGAGAAGAAAGGTTCAATTACTTGGGTAATAAGCCTGATAAGACAGGTCGGTGGCCCTGCTTAATACTGTCAAAATCTCAGCTCTCTGCTTGTCCATCTTGCAAATGTGTGGCTGACTCAATCCAGATGAAAAGAATAGGATATCTGTTTGGCTGACTCACAGAACTCAGTCCTCCTATCTCTACAGAAAGTGTTCTACCCAAAGTCTGCCTATAATAATTATTGTTTAGAAGAGGAGAAATGGTTCTCTTGGATGAGTTTCACTAGTAGCAATTTTAGGCTTAACAACTTCATACAAATATTTAGTTTTCTTGTCTCATCCAGGAACTTCCAAACTCTTTTCTCATACTAGGTAAGTATGCGTCATAACTCAATGATAGTCATTGAGAGAGACCCTATCACAAATAACTAAATGAAATTTCAAGAAAAGAAAAATTGGATTATTCTAAGCCTGGTTTTAAGGATGGCTGAAATAAGTCTACACAAGGCTTTATTCAAAAGCCAATTTCTGAGTGGGGATTCAAGATCCAGACCTGGGTCAGATGTGATAGTTGCCCAAAAGTGACATGAGTGAGGGGATCCGAAGGATGAACTAAGCCCAGAAGAGTACTTACCATCAAAGGCCCTGCAGTGCTCAAAGGATAAACTAAGAGCCCAAGCAAGCCAAAGAAACATGGCAGACACTAGAACAGAGTAAGAACCAAGGTCAATGGTAGTGACAAAGCAAGAGGATCCAGAATAATTTTTGTGAATCTGACTGGAATTCCTGAGTTTATTTTATCTTGTCTTATGGCTAGATGGCTAGTCTAATTTAAACACCCAGAACTGGCTTGGACATGGCAGTGACCATTTTCCACAGATCATTTCATGTGACCGGTAAGGATTGGCTCATTTCTCTATGCTTTTAGAACCTGTTGTGTTCCTTTTTTAAGACTTCCAAGTCATGAACACCTATGATGGCTACAGAGGAAATAATTAAACAAGAGAAGCAGGTAAATGAGTTTATGTTGGAGCTACATAGTAATCAAGTTGGCTGGCAATGCCTAGACTTCCACCTGGCTGTCAGTGAGTCCCACATTGCCAGTTTGTGGTTTTTAGCCTAATTAAGCTATACAAATAGAATCATCCATTTTTTGTTTGTTTGTTTTCTCTGGCCTTTACATGCCTTTTCCTGCTCTGGGACCCAATGGAAGGATGTCTTAAGGCATCAAATTATAAGAATCAATAAACCACGAGAAGTATGACTCATTTAGAAGCAGAAACACAGCCATCTTGCTAGAAGAAACAATGATTACCTGTGATGAATCAAGAGAATCATGATGTTAGTTAGAGGTCAGGAATGTGGGATTCCACATGCAGCATGGGAAAATATTTAACTGTTTTCCATAAACTACCCGTTGGTTCTTTTTCCTGTGATTCCTACCTCAGTGAACAGTACACTGAATAGCCCAAGCCAGAAGCTTGGAGGTAATTCTCATTTTTTTTTCTTCTTTCCCTCCTTCTCTCTTGACCCCAATATTTACTTAGAGATTGAGACCTAATGTTGCTACTTTCTTAATCTTTCCTGTATCACAGGCTTTCGTTGAACTTCTATTTCTCCCTTTTATTCATTCTCCACTTATCAGCCAGAGTGCTCTCTCTACATTGCTAGTCTTTTCTTTTGCTTTCTTTTTTTTAATTACTTTTAATGGGGTGACATTGATAAATCAGAGTACATATGTTCAGAGAAAACACCTCCAGGTTATTTTGACATTTGATTATGTTGCATACCCCTTACTCAAAGTCAAATTGTCTTATGTCACCTCTATCTGGTCTTCTTCTTCTTCTTCTTCTTCTTCTTCTTCTTCTTCTTCTTCTTCTTCCTTCTTCTTCTTCTTCTTCTTCTTCTTCTTCTTCTTCTTCTTCTTCTTCTTCTTCTTCTTCTTCTTCCTCTTTTTTGCATTGCTATTCTTATGTTATATCTCTGTTTAAAATACTTTACATCTCTGACTTGCCTACAGAGGATCAGTTAACCAGGGAATTCTATGGAATGCTGTCGGGCTTGGTAAATGCTAGGATGGATAGATTTCATTAAAATCGATGATAGCATCCTGTATCAACTGTAATGTAATCAGTACCTCAGAAAGTTGCAGAAAATAGACAATAAGTTTTCATTCAATAATAAATAAATAGGCAATATGGTATGTAGAATATCACTGACTCCTTCCCAAGAGACCAAGGTTCAAATCCCCACTTCACCAATTTTAAACTGAATGACCTCTGAAAAGTTATCTACTACTATAACTTCAGTGCTCCTCAAAATGGGATCAGTGGCTGCCTAGTAGATTTGCTGTGAGGATTAAATGAAATATACTTGGCCAAGAACTTGGCCAGTGAGTGCCTGGTACACAGAAGTAACTCAAAAGCAGATATACACCATGGTATATTATTCAGCTAGGAGAAATGGTGACATCAGATCACTTATAGAGGAATGGTGGAGTCTTGGTAGCATTGTGCGGGGTGAAATAAGCGAATCAGAAAAAAACAGGAACTGCAGGATTCCATACATTGGTGGGACATAAAAGTGAGACTAAGAGGCATGGACAGGAGTGTGGTGGCTATGGGGGTGGGGGGAGGGAAGGAGGGAGAGGGGGAGGGGGAGGGGTACAGAGAGAACTGGATGGAGGGTGGCGGAGGATGATCTCTCTTCGGGTGATGGGTATGCAACAGAACTAAATGACAAGATAACCTGGAAATGTTTTCTTTAAATGTATGTACCCTGATTTATTGATGTCACCCCATTAAAATAAAAATTTATTTATAAAAAAAAAATGAAGTGGCAGGACAAAAAGCATGTATTAGCTATCACCTACACAGAGGACTTTATAAGGAAAATTGGGGAGTTGTAACCTCTGACCTTTAGGACTTAAAGCCTGCATTACACACATCACCCCTTTTCAGTCATTCCAGGAGTATTTACTCAGGGCTCATTATTCAATAGGGTTTGAAAATCTTTCTCCCATGTCCAATAAGGATGTTAATGTTTTAAAATTTTAGTTTAGTTTGATGTTTTCAGGGAAAAGGTCAACACCTGTTCAAGCAGCTCTACATCATGTAGAAATCAAATGGGAAGATGCTCAGATAGACTGTCAGCCTCTCAGCTAGATCTTACACCTGTAAGTTTGGTATTAAAGAGTGGTTCAGGTTGAACCAATGCAGAGTGACTCAGATCATGAAGCTAGAGTTCTTGTTGAATGCTTGAGATATAAATCACTGTCAAAGCCTGCCTCTTCACTCTGCCCACACAGCCATAGAAGTTTCAATCTTTCTAAAAAGTAGCAAGGTATGAAGTTAAAAAGATTTGGACAAGCATTCAGGAGCCTCTGAAGCTTATCTGAACTAACCAAGTCTCACAAAGCTGTAAGTCTCCAATGAAAGTGTCCAAGAGTGACACACTTCATTGTGAAATATCTCTGGGCTTGGCTGCAGTCCAAAAGAGATGTGTGAATTGGCAAGATAAAGGCAACATAAGCAATGCCCTGCCCTCCTGGGCATCTCTCAGCCTGACACTTATGAACCTAACATTTTAGAATTTTGTTTGCCTGCTAAGAGCACTGGTGCATTGAATGATCGTTAAGGATGGCTCTTGAATGTTGTTTCTTTGTCTGTGGTCAGCTTTCTTACTGAATTGAAGAAGACAGTGTGAGCCAGGATATAATTGTAATTCTCATCATTATAATTACTGCCGCCATTGTCACAAACCAGGGACTCCTGGATTTTCTGCCTCGTGTTTCTCAATATGTCTAAAAACTACATGCATCTAAACTGACTAGTTGCTTACTTCAAAGGCAGATTCTTGGGACCCTTTCCAGAAAACAGAATCGAATCTTTGCAGGTCAAGCCCAGGAATCTGAAACTTAATAAGCCCTCCATTGGCATACTAAATCCCTAGGCATGGGAATTTTTTATTATTATTTCTCTGATAAGGGTGGAAACAATAGCACTGTTGGGCTCCTTCATAATCTGATTTAAATCTCCTCCCTTTCACTGGACAACTGTGTAACCATCCCCAAAAGACTCTGCCTTTCTCTACCATTTATTCCTCTCTGAGGTGGGGATGATAATTCCAATGTTTCTCCCTACATTGTTGCAAGTATTTATTCAACACATACCTATTATTTATCACCTACCATGAACTGGGAATTGTGCTGGCAAAGGGGATAAAGAAGTGAAAGACTTAGCTCCCATCCTAAAGATGCTGATTACCTATAGTGTAGAAGCTGACATGTGAGTGGATAATACTGGTGTGTAGCGAAAATGGCAAACGTGGAAGGTTGCACCAAAGGTTCTCTGGGAAGGTTCACTGTGGACAATCAGGGAAAGCTTCCAAGAGCGATTAAGGAAAGAGCACCTGGTAAACACTAGGCCAGTATAAGAGGCCTTTATCTTATTTACACAGGAGGACAGATGACTAATTTACACAGGAGGACAGATGACTAATATCAGACCCAAGGTATAGACAGATGGAGCAGTAAAGAAGCCTGGGTGCCTGATGGGACAGCTGGACAGTGTAGAGATACTTCCTCCTTCCTCTTGTTTACATTTGAGGCTGCACAAAATTGGAATGTAATCTGTCAAGTTGAGTCGCTTCTCTTCCCTCACACTGCACGCCCCAGAGACAACGCAAGTCTCTCAGAGCACTTATTTGCAGAACTTTGCACTGTGCCAGGATGAATGCCCCAGGATATGAGGATGGAGATGGGAGACAGGGGACAAGTGTGGGAAGCCACAGATATGAGTCTGGGCGTGGCCTTTGACATTAAACATCGTGAAACGCTTGGCAAGTCATTCAACCTCTCTGGACCTCAGTCTTCATCAGCAAAATGGTGGGTTTGCATTGGAGAAATAGTAATAAAAAATGTCCATGCCTAGGGATTTTGTGTGCCTAAGGAGAGCTTGTTAAATTTCAGATTCCCGGACCCTACCTTCAGAGACTCTGATCCAGTTGTCTGGGGAGGGCCCCAAGAATCCACCTTTGAAGCGAGCAGTGGGCCAGTTTGGATGCGTGTGGTCTCTAGACATATTGAGAAACACTGAAGTGACCATCTCCACCCTAGAGATGAATAAACTAGGTAGAGAAAGACAGTCATTTGGAAATGGTTACATAGTTGTCCAGTGAAAAAGAGGGGATATGAACCAAATTTTGAAGGACTCCAAGAGTGCTGTTGTTTCCATCCTTATCAGACCACTAGCAAGTTCCCTCCAAGGTCAAAGTGTTCCCTCTCACTGCTCAGCTTTCTTCAAGTAGTAGATATAGACCAGCCGTGACCATGTAGTCAGGGACACGTGCCAGCAGGTGTAAACAGATTACACCTGGAAGCTCAGGGAATGATTTGACCAGGAAGCCAGGAGAAATAGAAGACAAGTTACAATGTTAAAGATAGATAGATAGATAGATAGATAGATAGATAGATAGATAGATAGATAGGGCGAGAACTGACTTCTCTTAACTATGAGAATTCTGCTGTGATCCAGCGGCAGTATGTAGTTGTATGTTTGGACAGCTCATCCTGGCCCTCCAGGAACTGGATCCAATTCAGAGAACTCAGATGTCAAAGTCATACTTTAAATACCCTAAATAGCCTGACCTGTGGTGGCGCAGTGGATAAAGTGTCAACCTGGAAATGCTGAGGTTGCCGGTTCAAAACCCTGGGCTTGCCTGGTCAAGGCACATATGGGAGTTGATATTTTCTGCTCTTCCCCCCTTCTCTCTCTCTCTCTCTCTCTCTCTCTCTCTCTCCCCTCTCTATAATGAATAAATAAAATCTTTATTAAAAAAATTTTAAAAAATAAAATAAACTTTCCTTTTTAAAAAATAAAAATAAAAATAAATAAATAAATACCCTAAATATTCTCTAACAGCAGTAGATAATTCACCTCTTTGTTTCCCAGTTTCCTCATCTCTAAAGTGGAAATGGTAATAGTAGTGTCCCACCGATAGCGTTGCTGTGAAGATTTAATGAGTCCGAGCGTATCAAGCACTAAGAACAATGCCTGAGACAAAGTAAACATTCAGTGAATGTTGGCATATCAGTGAGAGAAGACCAGTTGCCACTGAAAACTCATTTCTTAATGTGAGTCTCTAAATGCCAAGGAAGAAGGCGAGGAGAGATGGACCAGCCAGGGTCCGTCAGAGAAGCAGATCCAGTGGGGATATATGGGAGATTTATTGCAAGGAATCGGCGTGTGCAGTCGTGGGTCCTGGCTGGACAGATCTGAAATCCGCGGCGTGGGCCAGTGGGGAGGGCAGCCTGAAACCCTTAGGCATAAACTGAAGTTATAGATTAAAGGCAAAATGTATTTTCCTCTGGGAAGCCTCAGTTCTGCTCTTAAGGCTTTTCAGCTGACTGTGTCAGGCTCACCTAGATTAACGAGGAAATTTTCCTTTATTTTTTTAACAGTTTCATTGAGATATAATTGATATACACAGAGTTATACATACTTAATGCATATAATTTGATGAGTTTGGATGTATGCAAACACCTGTGATACCATCACTACAATCAAGGTAACAGACATATCCAGCATCTCCCAACCTTTCTTTGCGTCCTTTTATTTCGTGGTTAAAACACTTAACATGAGATCTACCCTCTTAACAAGTTTTGAAGTGCACAATAGCGTATTGTTAACTATAGACACTTTGTTGTACAGCACATCTCTAGAAGTTATTCAATTAACATGAATAAATCTTTACAGCCATTGAACAGCAATTCCCCGATTCTCTCCTTCACCCTAGTCCTTGGCAGCCTCTATTGTAGTCTCTGCTTCAATGAGTTTAGTTGTTATAGGCACTTCATAAAAGTGGAATCATGCAGTATTTGTCCTCTGTGACTGGCGTATTTCACTTAACATAATGTTCATTCATGTTATCACAAACTGCAAGATATTCTTTCCTTGTATAAGGCTTGAATAATATTCTATTACATGTTTCTACCTTATTTTCTTTATTCATTCAGCTAACGAACCGCTCAATACACATCTATTTGTGTGCTTTACAGACAAAGCTGTGCATCCTTTCATGTGGGAACAATGAGCAGCTTCTCTCCACTGCTTGGTGTGTTCACTGGGCCTTAGACAATCCCAGTAGTTTATAGTTTCAATCACAGAATGGGACTTTTTACACAGAGTAGACTAAGGAGACCTTGATTATGAATTCCTGCTTCCATGAAGAGGCAGGTGACATAGCAGAAAACGTATCAGCTATGGCACCGGACACCTGGATTCAAACCCATCTTGGTCACTTTCCAAATGTCTAAGCCTGTGAATGACTCCTGTCAATGGCAATTACCTATAAAGGGTAATAATATTGTATGTCATTGCTATCTTAAAGGATTAAAGACCATAAATACAGTATTCATTAAGACAAACTATGAAGTTTAGCCTCTTTCAGTTTAAAAATACCTAGTGTTAGCTGTGTGGTCTTGGGAAATTTATTTCACCTCACTGGGCCTTGGTTACCTCATCTGTAAACTGAGCAGAATGATAAATTGTCCTGGGGATAAGTTGAGTCAACATATATGAGGTTCTCAGAGCAGTATATAGCTGGGAAGTCTGGTACATGGTAAGCTTATGTGTGTTTTAATCATTACAGTTTGGTGTTTAGGTGGTAGTTGTGAAATCAGGGAGCTGGGAAACCTGATTTCGGCCCCAGCTCTGCACTCAGTGAACTTGCAGAAGTCACTTCACCTCTCTGTCATCGAGTTCCTTCTCTGTCAAAGGGGTTGACGAGACCATCTGTCGAGCTCAGACGTTTTAAGGCTGTACGCCTAAACTCCACTATAAGCTTTAAGAACTCAAGGAGACTTTCTGGCTTGTAGATAGTTTTGAGCATCTGATCTCTGGCAGCTCCGTCAGGCCTCCCTTATCGATTCACACCAAGAACGCTGCCTCTGGCTTCAATTTTCCACGGGGGAGGTGATCTACTTACTTTCCACCGAGACGTGTTCCTCTCTCAGCCATATCACAGCAGCTACCAGCCAGGCAGCCTCCTGGCAGGGACAGAGGGAAAGACAAGTGTTTTTATTTTCCTGCTTCGCTGTGTCTTCCTTCCTTTGGGATCCCTGCTGAGAAAGGTCAAAACAGAATTCTGCATCTGCCCTGATGAGCAATGTCAGCGGATTGAGGGAGCAGGGCCCTGTGTCAGGGGTGGTGTCGCCTGCCCCTGGGAGCTGCGACTGGAGTCCTGTAGAGCCTGACTCATCCTCTAGCTCAGTGCTCCCTCCCCGTCACCCCCAGAGAGGGAGCACGTTACAAACATCCTTACTGTTGTGGTTGGCAGATGGAAGGAGAGACATTAACTAAAGCATGATGGGAAATCTAATAAAGGGCAAAGAAGCAAGGTAAGTAGTTTTGCTTAAGATTTTGCTGCAAACCAGAGCAGTACCTACATCTTGTCTGGCTTTTTTGATATTCTGCTGTGGCTAAGGAGGCAGGAGGAGTTACACCCCTTCCCCTAAAGGAGGGAACTTCTACTTTGTATCAATGCAAGGGAGTATTAAAAAGGCTGCTTCCACTTCCTTTTATTTATTTTTTATTCTTTAATTATAGTTTCTATTGTTTGTTTGTTTTGTTTTTAATTAAGTTAGGGCAGGGGAGGCAAAAAGATAGACTCTGGGGTGCCCCCTATGGGGTGCTCCTCTACCCACTTGGAGCATTGTTCCATTGCTGGGCAACCAAGCTATTTTTAGCACCTGAGGCAGAAGTCATAGAGCCATCCTCAGCACCCAGGACCAACTTGCTTGAATCAGTTGAGCCATGGCTGCAGGAGAGGGAGAAAAAGAAAGAGGAGAGGAAGGGATGAAGAAGAAAATGGTTGCTTCTCCTGTGTGCCCTGACCGGGAATCAAACCAAAGACATCTACAAGCTGGGCTGATGCTCTACCACTGAACCAACTGGCCAGGGTCAAATTACAGTTTACATTCAATATTATTCTGTATTGGGTTCAAGATACAACATAGTGGTTAAACAATCATGTACTTTATAGAGTATTCCCTCCCCCTGATATTTCAAGTACCCACCTGGCTCCATACACAGTTATTATGATATTGTTGACTGTAGTCTCTATGCTGTAATTTACATCCCTGTGACTATTCTGTAACTACCAATCTGTACTTCTTAGTCCACTTTTATTCTTTCATTTGCTTCTGCCACCTTTGCTTTTTTATTTGCTCCTCCCCAAAGCTAGAAGATTAAATATGCGTGTCAAACTCAGGCATGCCATGGCTGTGTTCACTACCAAGCAAAGCTGTGAGCCTTAAAGGAGGGTCCCAGAACCTACCCTTCTTTTCTTCTCTATGCCCAGGCCCAGGTAATAAATACATGAGTGTCAGGGTTAGTGAGGAGGGACTGGCACACAGAGAAACACCTGGTTGTAAGTCATTGCAGATCATTCGACAGTGTTTGACCATGGAAGGTTCACAACACACACCCTGAGCAATTTTTCCAAATGACTGAATCATTGATTACTTCCACTATCCACTAGAAGAAATGAGGCAGAGCTTCATCCTACATTGAATTAAAAGGAGGCTCTCATCGCTCCTGCCAAAGCTACCTTGCATTGTTTGGCATTTCAGCCAGAATGAACTAAGCCTTTCATTGACTTTATTTTGCAACCTGTACAACTACAACTCATCTTAGAGGCAAGTTCAATGAATATGCCACTAAATCCTCTGTCACATTCTCCTTTTTACTTTCTCTACTACATTTTATGTATGTAGTCCTGTGGTTTCTATTTGAACATTTCCAACAATTAAACACTCACTCTTTCAGTTTATTTGTTTTTAGACAGGTATAACTATTGGTAAATGCTTTCTTTATTTCTTCTTTATAAAATCCTCTTGAAATATTTTCCCCCTTTTTGAGCCAAAAATTGAAATACCTTTTTCTTTAATGGCATTTTAAGTACTTAAATGGTTCTTGCACTAGGTTCTGCTATAGTAATCTCAGTAGCTGAGAACAACAGCAGTTTGTTACTTGGACACACATATGTCCTTGATCGGTCATCTGGGGAATCTGCTGTGCATTGCCCTCACGAGGGACTCAGGTTGACAGTTTGCTTTTAACATCTAACGATTGAGTAGACATATAACGACCAAACAGTTAGTGTAAGTTAAGTAATGATTTTTAACCGAATTGCAATCGTTATTTTCCAAGTTTCTGTTATTCTTCAAACTTTCTTTTAAAAGCTAACTAAGATATCTTGAATTCCCGTTCCGTGTAACTGTAGAAGTTGACCACCCTTCGCAGTATATCTGTGACGTTCTCACCACAGTCTGGCTCCCCATCCACTGCTCAATCATCATAGGGGCCATCGCCCCAAATGGACATAGCCCCTTTCCTTTATTCCCCAAGTCACCGCCAGCATAATGCTGTTACTGGTAGTAGATTTCTTGGAGTGTCAGGGATAATGGCAAAGGAGAAGTAAAGAAGGGCACTGAGGGATATGTAAATAACTTGACCTTGAAGATGAGACATCACCGTTTCCACCAAGTCCCTTGCCTGTCTCTCACCTCCTCCCCCTCCAATGCCAGCCCCATCTTCAGCCTCTGGTGAGTCCTGCCCTCCTATCTTCTCAACCCACATTCCTGGGCCCCACCTCTGTCTCTCCTTCCACAGGGAGAGCCCACTTCCACCGTTACTTTATTCAGCAGAGAAATTTAGCTTCCTTTGTCTTAACCTCTTCCATTCTGGGTTATTTTAAGCCATTCTGTTTCATAACTGAAGGGCTTATCAATACATTTTATGAGCAAAATTATCTACCAAAGCCTCCACAGCTAAAGAGAGAGAAAAAGCTGAGAAATTAGTGTGTGTTTTTTTAAGATGCTTCAAAGAAAAAAAATCTTAGCAAATGCTTTTGATTCCAAGCAACCTCATATTGGAGAAACTTTAAAATCCAGTAAGTGTGAATTATGAAGGGAAAATTAGGGAATATTTAGAGAGTAAGATCATGGAAGGCCTTGGAAGACCCATTACCTATATGCACTCTGATTTAAGAAGGAAATGAGCATGCATTGTGGGTTATGGGTGGTGGGAGCATGAAGTAGGCACAGAGACCAGAAGGAGGCTGTTACAGTGATGCAGGTGAGGGGGAGAAGGAATGGAGAAAGGTGTGCTCATTTAGAAGACAGAAGGCATAGGATTTGGTGTGGGAGAGTGAAGAGAGAAAGAAATATCAGGAATGATACTGTTTTCTTCTTGTAGCAATGGAATGAGTGTTGGTACAATTTACTGTGATAGAAAATAAATGAGCAGGAATAAATTTAGAGAACTTCTGTTTCACTTTGGACATATTTTACTTTGGGTTTGTGGGGCATTGCACAGGATCAGAGAAGAGATTACAACTTGGGTTTTCCAGACAGGACTGGCTACAGTGGGATGTGCGTCCTGAGAGGGGGCGGGGTGGGGGGTACTAGGCTGCCTCTTAGAACCTTGATATTCCAGAGTAAACATGGCAATAAAAGATCCCTTTTGCTGCCTTGATCTTTTTTGAGGTCTGGGACTTTCTTGGTGCAAATCACTGGTTTAAGATATAAAAGCAGTATTTAAAATACTTGAGACCCTAGCCCAGCCTCCCACTCTGGAAAAAAATAAGGAACTTCCTCTTCCCATAAGTGTATATAACTAAGTAGAAGGACGGTTGCTGATTTACTCTGAGTCACTCTACAAGGTACTGCCTGGGAGCCCAGAATTCAGCCTTAACATTATTAGAGGCAGCCCTCTTGTTAGAAGTAAACATCTTATGTGTGATGGATGCCTGATATTTACCCATGTGACTTGTCTGTCACCATTTTTTCTACCCATTTCAAATGTGAGTACAGTTAAAGATCTCACATTTTTGCTTTCTTACTCATTTTTCTTCACATCGCTCTTTTGCCTTCAAAAAAAAATAGAAAAAGAAAACGTAATTAAGATAATCCCATTTATAACATTAAACATAAGCTGTCACTGTAGAAACTACAGACATAGTCTCAGGCATCTGGTTCCTGCTGTACACCGGGGAGGCTATCTGCTAACGGAAAAGAATGCCAGAATTGGAGTCAAAACACCTTCCTGCAAATTCCAGGTTTTCATTTACCAGACGGTCCCTTTGGCAAGTCACTTATCTCCCTTTTTGTCTTATTGGCCTATGTGAGAAGTATATGCAAATTATTAGTCATTACTGTAGCACAGACTGCTTGTGATGGTGCAAGAAGGCGACTGTAACCTCTATAGAAACTAAAGGAATATCACAACCCACATGCCACAGTCCTAGACTGCTGGGCTTCTGCTCCAGACCAAGCACATTTCATTGACAGCTCTTTCTTGTAGTTTGCCCTGCCGTCAGCTCCCGTGGATGCATTCTTAATTCAAAAGAAAAAAAAAACTTCTTTTCTCTTGCAGTGCATAGTATGGGACTGGGACTCCAATGGCAAACATGACTTTATTGGAGAATTTACCTCAACATTCAAGGAGATGAGAGGAACAATGGAAGGGAAGCAGGTACGTGGTAAACCACACGTGGTATTTTTTCCAGTCACTTCTCTCATGAGGCTCCCAGGTATACAGAAACAGCTGGAGGTAAGACGTCAACATATGATCAATGGGATGAGAAGGGAGTATGCTGGGAATTCAGTACCTAGTGCCAAGTACTAGCCCAATTCAAAGCAGTTGCTGTAACCTTGGACATGATACCACCCCAGTGCGGTGCAGTTTCTCCGTCAGTGAAATGAAAAAGTTAGATGAGAATATTTCTAATTTCCTTTAACTGTAGACTTGGTCAAGGGATTGAATCTCTATGTACCTCAGTTTTCTCACCTGAAATAAAAAACAAAACACAAATGTAGCAGTTGCATCATAGAACTTTGTGAAGATGAAATGAAATAATCCGTGATATGCACTGACCAGAGTGCCCTACACATAGCTTGAACTTTCCAAATATCTCTTAGTACTGATATTTCTTCCAGCTCTATAGTTTCATGACTTGGTGACATTACTTATACATTTGATGCCCTGGAGAGATTATTTGATTCCTCCAGATTTTTATTATGGGCACCAGATCTTCATCCACTTCTACCATTTTATAATTTGGTTGCCAAGAAATGTACCCAACACTGTGATGTACCACAGAGGCATGTAGGGATTCCATTGCACCACACAGAAACCTAACCCCTCTCTGTGTTTCTCTCAGACACACAAACTTCTGTACACATATATTTATCAATTTGTCAGTCAGTTGCTGTCATCTGGATGCTGGCCTATGTGTAATTCCTGCTGTTACCTGTTCAGTGTTCACCTGCCCAACTTCCAGCTGCAGAATCTGCATCCCTTTGCCTGAGGGCTTTCTCTGGCCACGGGAGCCTGCTCTTCCTGTCCCCACAGTGGGCTACAAAGTGAGGGGGAGATATAACACCAACCAGAGAGAGCTCTCAACAATTCACTGGGGAACAAAGTTGTTGTCGCGTCCACAAAAACACTCGTTCTTACGTAATTCGAGTGTGCTCATGTCAAATCTGACATTCGTTTTTCTCTGTAAGCTACAGGTTTTTTGCAATTCAAGATTTTAGGTTTTTATCTTATTGTAAAATTTTCAACATTTAGTTTAACATAATGAAGTAGAATGTCTTCTTGGGCATCATCTTTGTGAAAATATAATAATTTATATAATGCAGTAAATACACTAATACACTAAAAGATATGATTGCATCAGAATTTGTCTATAATTTCAAAATAGAACATATTAAAACACTTATTTTAATCATAAAATGTATGCAAACTTATTTAAATTCTATTCAGGCAAAAATTTGCGTTTGTAGCTCTTGTGTTTGTGTACTTGTTGAGGACAATCTCATTTGATGCTCCAGCAGTAGTCTGCTCATCACAAACAGCTCCAACATTTTTGGGAAACTTATCAAGGTGACTGTTCAGGAAGTGAATCTTAATGCTCATGTTACATCCAATGTCGTGGAAAGCCAACAGCATCCTTTGAACCAGAAGTTCATAGTTTTCTGCTTTTTTGTTGCCAAGGAAGTTCTTTGTAACTGCCACAAAAGACTGCCATGCTGCTTTCTCCTCCTTATTTATCTTCCTGGCAAATTTTTCATCATGTATGAAGGTTCAAATTTGAGGTCCATAGAATACAACTGCTTTTATCTTCTCAAAAGACAAGGCAGGAAAAGCAGAAATAATATGTTGAAAGCATTCACTTTCTCTATTCAAAGCCTGAACAAACTGCTTCATTAAGCCAAGTTTGATGTGAAGAGGGAGAAAAATGATCCTGTCTCAATTAACTACAGGTTCATTCACAATATTTTGCATCCCTACTTCCAGAGCTTCACATTTCGGCCACTCCTTCTGTGTCCAGTGTTTCTCCCAAGCTCGGCTGTCCCACAAACACAGAAAGCAAGGATACTTTGTGAAACCTCTCTGTTGTCCTAGCAGGAAATTTACCATTTTAAGATTCACACAAATGATCCAGTTATGCTCCTCCTATCAGAAAGTCGAGGACAATTTTTATGTCATTATAACTTCTCGCAGATGAGTTGAATAACCAATTGGAACCGCTGAAAATAGGCAATATATGCACATGTCACAAATGATGAAATATTGTGCCTTTGACGTTGAAGTGTGTAACAGCCACATATATAACAGACGGTGTCAGGACTATTCTTACATTTACGCCTATTCAAAGAAGCCATGATTCAATCTTAAAACAAAATAAGAGGGTGTATTTATCAGATAATAATTTTTTACATTTAAAAACAACTACAATTATGTAAAAGTGATGTTTGTAAAACATTAATTGCCTTGTGGTTATGTTCAATCCAAGAGTCATTACCCTTTAACTCCAATTTAAAAACCAATCCATGCCATTAACTGTAACAAAAAGAAATTAAAATTGCATAAAAACTAGAGCATGCACCAAAAAATGGATTTCAGATTTGGAATCAGTGATGCAGAAATATATAGAAACAGTTCTAAAACCTCATGCAACAGAAAATGAAAAAAAAATTGTTTCCCAGTGAATTGATGGGTGTTGAGGTATAAAAGTGGAAAAACTCAAAGGTGTGTTCACTGTGGGTCCCCAGCAGGAATAGGCCCTCGCTGCCCACAGCGGTAACTGACTTGATGCCCCCCCCCCCCATTGTGGCTGTCTTTCTTCTCAGTTCCCCTCTTTCTTGGTGCTTCCTGATATAACATCCCAGATGAGCTAATGCACTTGAATCCTTGCCTCCGGTTTTGTTTCTGGGGGGGGGGGGGGCACTCAAACCTGCCATTCTTACTCCCAAGCCCATTGTCCCCACGGAGAAGAAAAGAATGACAGCAATAGCCTTGACAAAGGCCTTTTCCCTTAGAGATAAGACCCTGCCCATGGTCTGGTCAGAAGTGCAAAAAAGATATCCCAAGTCATTATTCAAGTCCCTTCTTTGAGATGGAAGGTCAAGATACAACAAGACTGGATGAAAGTAAACTAACATTCTTTAGAATCAGAAGCTTAATCTAAGTCAGATTGTCTATTGAATACTTCCCTTCGATCTGGAAACTCAAGGGCAGTTTTCTGAATAGCTGCAACAAAACCAGCTTTATATGCTGTCTTGTGTAAAGGCATTGCAAGGCCCTTGTCAAACACACAGAGCCCTTTGTCCACAAGCAGGCATGCGGAGTTTCGGGGCCACAATTAAAACCAACACTACGTGATCAGTAAAGTGACTCCTAGGATGAAAAGGGATATAGCCAGAGAAGTCGCTCCATCAAATGTACTTGGCCAAGCTCTACTGACCTAATAAATAAGTGACAGTTATCAATACCACCTGCTAGAGCTCTAAGGAGTTTTACAAAGGTTTGCCCTGTTCTCCTCTATGAATAAAAATACCCAAATTAATAGCTATGAGAACCATTTCATCTTGAGACTCCTAAGAGGCTGTTAAAAGTAAAATTATAACGTATGTCACAACAGAAGTACACCAAAGCCTAATGCATTCAAAGAAACAGAAATAAATCTTTCAGTGTCACTGAGGAAATGGACCATACACTGCTGTATTTTTCTGTGTCACCGAGATACCATCCCGTTTTGATACATTTGCACTGTGGAAACTGTTTCCTTATTTGATTCGACTAATAGTTATTGAGGAGCACCTACTAAATGCCAGGTACCTGCTACGTGTGAGGCTATACATGTGCCAGGATTGTGCATCAGAGTAAGCTATCAACACAAATCAAGTAAACAAAACAATAAAAACGCAGTTACAACTTGTGACAAATGATATATAAAAAAACGGAAACAGTTTAGATATAAAGGTGTGGTATAGAAGAGATCATCTGAAAAAGTGACATTTAAGTTGAGGGCCTTCAGAGATGAAGCTAACCATGTAACATGCAAGGGAAAAAAGCACTTCAGGCCGAGGGAATAGCATGCAAAGTATTGAATTAGGAAGAACGTGGGGAGGCTAAGGATCTGGAAAGGGCCCTGTGAATCCAGAGCAGACAGGGTAAGGAAGCCATGCAGGAGACGTGATTAAAGACAGAGGCAGGGGCCAGGAAAAGTCCATTCTGATAGCTCAGAAAAAAAAGGCGCTTGGGGTTTTCTTCTAAATGTAATGACAGCATGCAAAAGCTGTGCTGTTCAGTACAGTAGCCACTGGCTATATGTGGTTATTTAAATTTTAATTGAAGTCTTCATTCCTCAGTCACAGTAGCCACATTCCAAGTACTCAATAGCCTCATGTGCCTAGTAGCTTCACTATTGGCTGGTGCAGCTAGACTACTTCTGTCATTGCAGAAAATTCTACTTGACAGTGCTGCAAAGGAGTCTAGGCAAGAGACTAACATTACTTTGGCTACTGTGTAGACAGTCAACCATAAAGAGAGAAGAGAGTGAGGCAGAGAGATCTGTTAGAAGCTAATAGTATAGGCCAGACAAGATGGAATAATGACTTGGACTAAAAAAAGTAATAAGAGAGATGGAGAGAAGTGGAGAAGTATAAGATATATTTTGGAGATGGTAGCTACGAGATTTGTTGAGGATTTAATATGAAAGGGAGGTAGCAAAAGAATGACTCGAGGTCAGATGGGTAAATGTGGGTGCCTTTTCCTGACTGAGGATGTCTTATTTCAGAGAGGTCCAATTTGTGATGAAAATTCGAACACTGACTTTGAGGACTTGGCACTCAGAGAAGAGACTTACCTGAAGTTGTATGTTAGGAGTCATAAACAATGAGAAGAGATTTAAAATCAAGAACATGGATGAGTACACCTAGGGAGAGAAGGTAGAAGAGAGAATAGAGAGGCTTAACCACTGAGGCACCTCAACACGTAGAGTCAGAGAGAAAAAGACATGTTGTCTTTCAAGCTTCTTCCTGTGAGAGTTCGGGTTCTGCTGATACAGGGTAAATTCAGGATTAACTCTGAATACTTCATAGGTAGCATTTATGAACATGCTTACTTTGATGAGGTGGCCAAAAGGGAAACTTGCAAGAACAAATAAGAGAGCCCCTCCGAGGCCCTCCTGGGGTTGACCATTGCGATTAATAGGCTCTGGAGTGAGATTGATGTGGTCTGAATCCCAGCTCCTCCAGTGACCGAGTCTCTTCTCTGAGCCTTATCTTTCTGCTAGAAAAGTGAGTGGTAGGGAGAGTTAAATGGGACTGTGGATATAAAGTAAATAGCCCACAGCTACATGACAATTTTTTTTTTTTTTTGTATTTTTCTGAAGCTGGAAACGGGGATAGACAGTCAGACAGACTCCCGCATGCACCCGACTGGGATCCACCCGGCACGCCCACCAGGGGGCGACGCTCTGCCCCTCCAGGGCGTCGCTCTGTCACAACCGGAGCCACTCTAGCGCCTGGGGCAGAGGCCAAGGAGCCATCCCCAGCACCCAGGCCATCTTTGCTCCAATGGAGCCTCGGCTGTGGGAGGGAAAGAGAGAGACAGAGAGGAAGGAGAGGGGGAGGGGTGGAGAAGCAGATGGGTGCTTCTCCTGTGTGCCCTGGCCGGGAATCGAACCCGGGACTTCTGCACGCCAGGCCGACGCTCTACCACTGAGCCAACCGGCCAGGGCTACATGACAATTTCACGCCAAGACAAATGCAGAGTATTTAGACCTGGCTCATTCAGCACCCCCTTTCCACCCAACAGTATAAAAGCCCCAGGTATCCACAGGTTTTAATTTCACTTCTTTAAATCCCTTGTCTGGCTGAGCCAACCCATCTTCCACTCTTGGTCCATCTTAGGCTGAGATGGAAATCAGTAGACTTTACATGGATGTTCATTACGGTTCATAAGAGAGCTTGAACTCTAACCATTCAAAGTTTGTTATGACCTGCTTTAGTAAAAAAGAAATTAGGTTAATAGTAATTACTGAAAATAACAATCAGCACATCTAATTTTAGGATCTTTTCTACCCAATTGTTAGGACAATCGCTAAGCTACTTGTTTATAGTATAATGTTAGAGGAAGCTTTGGGGGAGAGTCAATTTAAATTTTGATTGGGGATGGACTGGGGATGCTTTTTCTAAAAATACTAAGTCTATTTTTAGACAGAACAAAATTGTCAGTTATCAAACAGTACCCACATGGAGAATGAATTAGAAGGATATCTAAGAGAAGAAAGACAACCAGCCTGACCAAGTGGTAGTGCAATGGATAGAGTGTTGGACTGGGACACAGAGGACCCAGGTTTGAAACTCCAAGGTCACTGGCTTGAGCAAGAGGTCACTCGGTCTGCTGTAGCCCCCCAGTCAAGGCACATATTAGAAAGCAATCAATGAACAACTAAAGTGCTGCAACAAGGAATTGATGTCTCTCATCTCTCTCTCTTCCTGCCTGTCTGTCCCTATCTGTTACTCTTTGTCTCTCTCTGTCTCTGTCTCTGGTAAAAAAAAAAAAAAAAGACAACTATATGATAGTAGAAAGGTTAGGCCTTTTAAAAAATAAGGCAGGTGATCTCCTGATTTTAGATTCAGCTTTGACTCTTTTCTCCTTCTTCCCTTCCTTCCATTCTTTTTTCTTTTATGGAAGGAGTCTTAGAGGCCTCTTAACCAGTACAGCATGCTTCTCTTTCAGACCCTTATGTGGGTGCTCAGTCCCTACTGGAACTTCCCCAGTGGTAAGAAACTACTGTATCAGTTATCTGTTGCTGAGTAACAAATTATACCAAAATATCCTGGCTGAACAAAACAATCATTATTTACTCATGATTCTCCAGGTTGGCAATTTAGGCTGAGTTTCAGTGGAATAGCTCCTCTCTGCTACACATGGTGCCAACTGAATTTACATATGCATTAGTGCCTCAACAGCTGGAGTTTTTCCACATGCTTTTATTCACTGAGAAACAAATCTAAGGTTTTCTTACATGGTGTGAAAACTTCCCAGTACCAAGCCCCAGTGTATAGGCACTTTTCAATCCTCTCTTCATACCACTTTTGCTAATGTCCCATTGGTCAAACAAGTCACCTGACTTAGCTCAGCACCACTGTGAGAGGGAACTACACAAATGCACGGACACCAAGAGGAATGAATCACTGTGGGCCAGTGCTGTATCAGTCTACCCTTCTCACATCTGCCTCAGAGATTGCTTCATTTTCAGACACTTATCATTGTCAGAGAGTGAAAATTTTTCTCCTGAGTGGAAATCCAAAGATTCAGCTCCCATAGGATGATGGGCAGGAGCATTCAATGATTCTTGGATATTCGCCATGCAATTGACTTTGTCCCATGAAGTCTTCTGTAGACTGCAAAAGTTGAGATCTCTTTCCCAAGATAGTCCCTTAGCTACCTCCTCAGTCCCCAGACATTCCCACCTCTCTGATCTTATCCTTCAAAGATCTCTTTGTAAATCTGGCGCGCCCCTTTGTGATTTGTATCATCCATTATTTTAGTTCTCAGTGAAATTCTCTGTAACTCATTATCCCCACTAACTTCCTGTACCTACTATTCAATGTTCCTCAGTTTTTCTGCCTTTTAAAGTAAATTCCCAGGCACTAAGACTCAGCACTTGGGTCACTCAACTGTGTGTGTTCAGATCTCTCCTTTTCTTCAGATGCTTGATTTGACCCCAATAATAGTAAGCATTTATGAGTGCCGGGAACTGTCCTAACTGTATTACAGGGATTAATTATTCAATCTGCACAATAATCCTATGAGATAGATACAATTATAAGCTGCATTTTACAGTATAGATATCCAAGGGTCAAGTATAGTTGACCCTTGAACAACACGAGTTTAAACTACATGAGTCCATTTATATGCAATCTTTTCAATAAATAGTTTTACTGTTTTCAATCTATGGTTGGGAGTCCATGGACGCAGAGGGATGACTGTATATATTAATTTATACCATTTTACATAGGGAGCTTGAGCATTTACGGATCTTGTTATTGTGAGGGTCCTGGAGCCAATCCCCCATGGATACCAAGGATAATTAAGTTTTGCGGGAGTCAAAAGTTATACACATACTTTCAAACAACATTTGCATTGTTTAAGGGTCAACTGTAATTTGCCAAAGATCACACAGCTGGAAAGTGGAGGAGCTGGGATTCAAACCAGGCAGTCTAATATCAGAATCTTTAGTCTCAACCATTCCTCTTATGTTCCCTCTAGGTGCAAAGGTTATCACCTGGAGATTGTCAGTCCTCAGTTTCATCAGCAGTGCCTGGGGGCTTAACTTCATTGAGTAACTCCACTTCTTCCTGAGCACACAGTCATGCTATGACTCTTCTTGTTGCAGGTGCAGTGGGAGTGCATCAACCCCAAGTACAAAGCCAAGAAGAAGAATTATAAGAACTCGGGCATTGTGATTTTGAATCAGTGCAAGGTACATACATAGACACATCTTTCAGGAGTTGGAAGCTTGGGCTGTCTGGTAGGAAGAATTCACATTGTGTGATCAGAGGGAGAGAGTGTCTAAAAGATGTGATCTTTTTTAAAATAAAAATCAGGAAGGCAATGTGTTGATGGGCATACAATGAGAAATAAATATATGCATGGGAGGTCTTGGAGTTTTTGTAACCTAGTGCCACCATTGTCTCCACAAGGATAGTCCTTCCCCAAAAGCTAAGAGAGTCCTGGTCACAAGTCAGGCTCTTCTCTGCCCAGGGCAGCACCGCAGGGAGATCCCCAAAGGGGGCAACCATCATTTCTAAAGCACCTACTATGTGCCTATCACAGTGTTTGTGGTTCATATGTGACACCTCATTCATGCTGAGAGGGTACCATGAAAACATGACAGTGGGAGAGTATCAAAGGGCTTAGAAGTTCATTCCAGAGAGTCTCTGACTTCACAGAAAAGTCCCAGTGCTGATGAGTAAACCCCTTAAATCACATCTGAGAATAACTCTGCCACTGGTTGAGTGCTTCCTATGTAAGAGTAACTATAGTAGAATCCATTTACTCTCATCACAACCCTGAGATTTCCACTTTCAAGTGAGATCATTCACAAGTGGTAAGTTTAAGGGCTGAGATTTTCATCTATGTCTCTCTGACTTCACCATATAGGACTTAGGTGGCATCCATTTTCTCTCTATAGACGTCAGGTTCCTTCTCCCAGATCAGCCTCTCCATAGCTGCCAGGAGCTGCAAAAGCACATCCTTCATAACAAGAAAGAAGAGAAGAGGAAAAGACCAATGGGTCTGGTGTGGGTCACCTGCCCACTCTTGAACCAATCACGGGGACCAGGGGATAATATATTATGACTGGCCATCTGAGGTCATTGTTTTGATCGTGTCTTTTATTTTTATATTTTATGATGCTTTGATATCTGGGTGTCTTGTAGACCCCAGGAGGGACTGCCCCTCCCAGAGTTAGCTAAGTCCTATTGATAGCAATCCTTTTGCCTGCAAGCCTGCCTTTAATAGGCAGGCCAATCAATCCAGAGCCTCTATTTCCAGAGCTGCCTTCTTTATTTTCACACAACAAGACAATATTTCTCCTGCCCTATACTACCCCATGGCCAGGTTTTAAACAATTAGAGACCACCTCTATAGCCAGAGCCCACCAAAATGATTCAAACTATCCAATCCTAAATCTGCTTAGCTGCTTGCCCCATCTTACTAATTTCCCCCTCACAGTAAAGACATTTATCCACACCGTCCCCTCACTCCTTCTGCCTCCTGACAGGACCTAGTGCTTCTCCACCTGCCCCCCCCCCACGGCATGATGTGTCTCCTCACCTTTGGGGAGTTCTGAGTAATAAACTCTTCTTTCAAAGGCAATTGTCTCTGGTCATTTTACCTACTTATATATACAAATCACATCCCAGGTATATTCAAAACAGTCATGTGACTATTCCTGTGCCCAAAGAAGCAGGAACAAAGGTCTAGGTGAACTAATTCAGTTGTCTCTGTTGTTAAAGTGATACGGGATTTTTGCATGTATCTGTTTTCATCCTCTATGTTGATCTAACACTTCAGCATGCAAAGTTCACTGTTACTGAACCCATTTCCTTAATAGACAGACAATAGTAGGATATCCCAACTATCAGGCAAAACACTGCCGTAAGGAAGCCAAGAGCAGGCACTATTCAGAGGGCCAAGTGAAAGTCAGCCCTGAGAAAGGTCTGCTAGTAGATGTGTGCCCTCTGGAAGTAGAACCTACATGGGATTTTTTGGGTCAGTCTCAGAGAAGCTGTCCTGAGCATCAGATGAAGTCCAAGAAGTGTCAAAAATCATAGTTACCGATTGTCCAAGTGAAGGCAACTAGACTATAAGCTTCACAACTTCAGGTACCATATCTTTTCTTCTCATCACTCTATCTCTAACATCTAGTACATGGGGGGAGAGGAGGCTCAGTAAATCCTTGTTTAATGAATGTCACCAAGAGTCAAGCAGCAGAATCATAAAGAAGCAGAAATTAAAATCAGAAATCACTAAAGCATATGAAAATACAAATGGTGGTGGTTGGGCAGAAAGCAAGGACCATGCTGACTTCTAGCATAGAGATCAAAAGAATGGACTATGCAGTCCAGACTGCCATCATTTGAGTCCCCCTCTACCATCTACTAGAAAGATAATTTTACCCTCAGTTTCCTCATTTATAAAATGGGCACAATAATAATAGTAGTAGACCTTGATGGAGTTATTCTAAGAATTAGATGAGATAATGGATGTTAAATGCCTGCCCTACAGTAAGTGCTCAGTAATGTCAGTCATTGTTGTTCATTGCATGGGAGGAGTCTAACTAACTGAAAGTTGTCAGCAAAAGGCTTCTCAGGTAATTGTGATCTTGACCCTGCAATCTAGATCACTTGTAGCATTAAGAAAGTTACCAGGACTGGGACTTAGACACAAGGAGCAGGACTGAAGCCAAGTGTGAGACTTTATTGATTTCAGAACAGTGGTGACCCTTGAAAATATAGGGTTAGTCTCACCCCAGAGACAAAGGCTGATTAAAATCACATGTAAACCAAAAGGGAGGGGAGCAAAGGATGGATATTTGCAGCCCTCACAGGCTTGTCTGAATTCGGTGTCACTTTCTTTCTCTTTTTTGATGAAACAAAATCAGCTGGCCCATATTTTTCCCACAAATCTCTCTCTCTGTTCTTTCCTCTAGTTTAGCAGCCTAACTCCAAAGTTTAAGCCTCCGATCTGTAAGGACACAGATCATGCTGTTACTAAGATGTTTCTTCTCCTATGCAGATCCACAAGATGCATTCTTTCTTGGACTACATCATGGGTGGCTGCCAAATCCAGTTTACAGTAAGCTGTTTCCTTGTTTGTTCTTATTCAGGGAGCAAGGTTGGGGAAGGGTGCTGGGTTTGGGGCACGAGGAAACAAGTCTATTAAAACACTAGGTCAGCTTTGTTCAAGTCTCACTCATGCTGAAATATGGTATGGTCACCTGGTTTTAAAATAAATTCACACTTCTGTTTTTCCCAGTGAATATGGTTTTCAGCTAGAAATTCAACCTTAGGTAGTTTGAGGGGAGGCCATCCTCATGCTTCTCATTTTTTCAGTAACTACATGAGGTGTGAGGCAGTAGGCACAGAGTCATATTCCATCATCTGGTGGGAAGGATGGGAAGGAAGTGAATTGGGCTAGTAAGTCCCACTGAACCAGGGTTGATGCCTTTGCTGTATTCATGGAGCCAGAACACAAGCATCGATGTCAGCCCAATGGTTAGTGCCAGGAGTAAGCCGTCCAAATGGTCCATCTGTCAATAAAAGGTGAATTCCAAAAGATTAGAGAACGTGTCTTTCAAGGTTGAGAAATTGAGTGTCTAGACTCAGCGAATGGATCAAGGATCATCTCCTACATGTAATCTATAAGCCCAAGGGTTTACACACTCTTAAATATGCATTTGGGTTGATTAGCTGGCTCTTTTTAAAGATCCCAGGTTGGCCAAATTTGAGAGTCCATCTGCTCTGGAAAAGCTTTCTCCTAGGTTTGGGCAGATGTAACCCCCAGAAAGACAATCCCTCAATAGCAAGAGATAGATCCACTAAAGCCTATGGCAAAGCAACATGGATGTAAATAAGAAATATACAATTTGTACAGTGTCTTTTCCTCAGCATATAGACAAAGATGAAGTATAGTCATGAAGCTCAGCCCTGTTTAGCTCCCTAGACAACTCAATTATGTGAAGAAGGTGAGAAAAATGAGTTTAATTTTTTGTCCAGGTTTGAGCCCAAGCATGTAGACTGGACCAGTGTATTCCTGTGACCAGGAACAGTGGTGCTCAAAAGATTAAAAGGGGCAGTTCTGAGGGGAGAAGATTAGGGGTCCTTCGATAGGTCAGTCTCTACCCAGCAAGAGACTTGTCCTCTGCTAGAATCTCAGCATCTCAGATGGGTTTACCTATCCTGCCTCTGAATTAAGTTATAGGACTTCATTATAGAAATTGGTCATTTCTTTAAGGTCTAAGGTTCTTTAAAGCCTCCCCCCACCCCGAGCCCTCCTACATGCACAATGGCACACAGAAGGCAGCAAATATCTCACTGCAGCCTACACATCTAACTCCAGCTATCCCACAGGCTCACTGTCACTCTGGGTATACGCGAACGACATAGAAAAGCCAGCAATGTCATAAAGGAGAGCTGCTGGAAATAGTGTCCCGAGATCTTAGGCAGAGGAGTGATTTCAGGAAACTATTTATAGGTTTTCAAGGGAAAACTCTATTGATTTGGGTTTGTTTTAGATTCTATAGATCCTGTGCTCTTGAACAACACTTTATTCAACCTCCAGGGCCTTGCTTTGCCCTTGGAGTTGTGCTGCAAGGAATCAGCCCCCCATAAAAACCAGCAGTTTAACCCCACAGGTGCCCCAGGTCTCCATCCTGATTTACAGAAGTCTGCCTAGTCTTCCTGACACAGAAGATTGCCCTCTCGGCTTGAATCTCTTCTCTTTCTCACTCTTTTTTTTTTATTTATTCATTTTAGAGAGGAGAGGGAGAGACAGAGGGAGAGAGAGGAGAGAGAGACAGAGAGAGAGAAGGGGGGGAGGAGCTGGAAGCATCAACTCCCATATGTGCCTTGACCAGGCAAGCCCAGGGTTTTGAACCAGCGACCTCAGCATTTCCAGGTCGACGCTTTATCCACTGCGCCACCACAGGTCAGGCCTCTTTCTCACTCTTGCTGACCCTCCTCAACATGGAGGTACCTCTTTAACGGGTCTCAGCTCCTCCTGTGTCAACTGATGGACCTGCAGGGTGGGAGGGGGGCTCTGGAGTGAGTCTGGAACAAGGGATGAAAAGAGGATGAGACTGTACCGATAAATGTGGAGAAAGGGTCAGGCCATCATCAGCATCTGCTACGAAGCCCTTCCCCTGCAGGCCTTCGGGCTGGGGCCTCAGAAGCAGGTTGTGAGGTGTTCTGTCTGGAGTTTTCTACTAAAGAATACATACCAGTCACTTCAATGTCACTTTCCTCCAAAATTAACCCAGCTTTCTCATTCATTTCTTTTTGCTCAGGCAGTACAAGCTAATACATTAGTATAAGCTGTAATGCAAACTACTAATAAAAATTAAAATGGCTTATTTAATTTTGTCTATAAGTGTTTATCATCTGTCCCGTAATTCTGTTGAAACCATCTGGCAGCATGAAAGGAGAGTGGCAGAGGGATTGAAATGAGAAGAGGGCTCCCTGGCACAGACACAGGCAGAGCAGGGAGAGAGGGAAAAAAGATGTTTGTTGCAGTCAGAAACTCCCGTTGGCACAGACTTTAATGAAGCCCGGGAGCTTTAGCCAAGGTGAACTTTCTGTCTCCCTGGAGACAGACCTCCAGGGGCTCGCAGTGAAATAAAGTGCTGTGTGTTCCCTCCACTCTGACCCTGTTCTGCCTCTCCCCGACACCCCAGGAGGCCTTCCTCTCTGGATGGATTAGCCAGGCTCTTCTGTTCAGGGATTTGGGTTGGCTTTGACCAATGGGAAGAATCCACCCGAGATCAAAGAATAAGCGGAGAGAGAGGTTGAGGCACTCCAGCTCTCTGCCTGCCAGGCCACGGCGAGACCTCTACAGAAGGTCACAGCTCCTGTCAGGCGCCTTGTTCTGAAGGTAGTGCTCTTGCTAAGTTCTAGTAGCTGCTTCTTCCTATCCTTTCTTGTCGGTCCCCCTTAACCTTTTTGAATGGTCTTTTCATTACACTCTCCCTGATCATCCCTTTTGAGTGGGCCATTTGTTTCCCATCGAGACTCTCACCAATACACATTACAAACGGGTGACCAGAAAGCTTTTGCATCTTCCACAGGTGACTGGTGCTTCTGGTTCAACCTTCACCTTCCCTTCAGGTGCCAGGCTGCTGTATCTTAGGTGCTCAAAACACGTTTGTTGGGTTATAATGAATCGAATCCAAAATCTTCAAGAAGACACAAGGTTTAGGGAAAATAAAATATTGGATGAATAAATATGATACTAGATTTGGCTTTACAAAGTACCCCAATGGACTTAAATGGTTATGCATCTATCTAGTCTAATGATAAATACTGAACCCTTAATATGAATGAGCAGGGTGTATTTAGACGAGTGAGAGGGAAGTATTTTGGAATAAGAAAATTGAAGGGCTTTGAGTTCCTTATGTTCCTGATAAGAAAATGTCCAGGATGCTCCTGAGCAGGACACTGAAGCAGTCGGCCACAGGCTTCAGGGAAACAAATCTGCGAGCATTTGGTGAAAGGCAAGATAGTGGTGAAGGGACTTTGAAAGATGAAACAGGAAGAGATTAAAGCCCACTGTGACAGTCCTGGGGACAGGTAATAAGAGGCTACATGAGAGGGGCAGCCAAAGGAAGAGGCACTGTGGAAAGAGAGTCAGTCACCTTGGCCTACGATGCTAAGAGAAAAACCATGGAGAGTGAGCCCAGGAGGACTCCGGTCTTTTGTGCTGACTGACAGGGCATGGCTGTCCTCCTCGTGGAGATATGGAACTCAAGAGGGGCTGCTGGACAAGATGATGAATCCGTTTGTGGACATATTGGAGGAACTTTCAGATATCCCCGTGGAGATGGCACTTTATAAAAATGGACCTGTGTTTCAGGAGAGAGGTGGAAGCTACACATATGTGTGTCTAGATGAGATGGCCAAAAGAAGATTATGGAAAGCAAAGGGGCATGGTGACAGAAAATTATAGAAGAGATGCATTTGGTAGCCAGGGAGAAAAAGAAGAGATGCCAGAAGAAAAGGCCCAAGAGGAGGCACTAACTCAAATGCTTAGGAGGAAAAGGTTACAAGTGCAAGGGTGAGCCTGACCAGGTGGAAGCTCAGTGGATAGAGCATCAGCCTGGGACACTGAGGATCCAGGTTTGAAACCCCAAGGTCACCGGCTTGAGTGCAGTATCGCTGGCTTGAGTGTGGGATCATAGACATGACCCCATGGTGGCTGGCTTGAGCTTGAAGCCCTAGATCTCTGCTTGAGCCCAAGATCGCTGACTTAAACAAGGGGTCACTGGCTCAGCTGGAGCCCCCCAGTCAAAACACATGAGAAAGCAATCAATGAATGACTAAGGTGCTGAAACAAAGAATTGATGCTTCTCATCTCTCTCCGTTCCTGTCGGTCTGTCCCTGTCTGTCTGTTTCCCTCTCTCTCTCTCTCTCTCTCTCTCTCTCCCTCACTCACTAAAAAAATAAAAATAGAATAAAAAAATATAAAGATCAAGGGTGATTAATCCCATAACTGAAAGAGAAATTGGAAGGTGAAGAATAAAAACCAACAGCTGGGTTATGTGATGAGTAGGCACATAGTAGGCACATACTATCTTCAAAGAGCAGTTTCAGCAGAATGAGACAGGGGAGACCCAGGAGTTAGGGGTAAACAGATGATGAGAAAGTGAACACAGTGGAACACCACCATTTGTTCAACAAGGTTGTCAGTGACAGGAAGGCTAGAGTAGAAATTGAGGATGGCAACTTGAGAATAAAAAGAGAGGAAGTTTTAGGCTAGAATCTGACCATAGCAAAGGACAGACCCAGTGGAGAAGAGGAGATACATGATGCTAAAAATGAGCCCTAGTCAATGATTCTTATTCTTTTTTTTTTTTTGGTCACTTGGACCTCTTAGGAATCTGATACAAGATCTATATCATCTCACTGGAAAATGCACACACTCAATTTTGCACATTATTTTGGGAGGTCAAGGACACCCCTGAGGACAATCCTTGTCTCTCTCATGAATCATCAAGTGATAAGAACCTAAGGCAACTTTCTTCTCACAGTCATGGTGGAGGTAGATTCAGGTAACACAGACTACAGGGAGAGTCAGAGAGATTGAGTTCAATATGTTTGGCACATGGCACAGCAGCTAAAAATAAAACTAGGTACTAGAATGTCACACGCAAAATAAAAATTATAGACAGTACAGAGGAGACAGACACCATAAGGTATTTGGAAAGAAAGTGGTAGAAGAATTATATGTTTCCTTTGAAAGTTATTGCTTTTCAGATGCATGAAAATGTTCATTGTAAAGCAGATTTTCACAGAGACAAGTTGTAAGCAACCTATATGTATATGATAATGACTAAGATAATAAGATAATCACAGTATCTCATTTAAGTGGACTATGGCAAAGCCACTTTAAATGATAATTATAATGATTGGAAATAACATAGGAACATATTTATGACATAGTATTAAGTAAAACAAATATATATGTATATTTTTTATATATAAAAAGCAGAGCTACCCTATAATTACAATTCTGTAAAATGTTTAAAACATTTGTCTATATGTAAACGATAACTAGAAAGGAAAAGAGAAAGAAAATATGACTTAATGGGCTAGTGGAATCTTTGAGGGACAAGGATTGTCCTCAGGGGTGCCCTTGACCTCCCAAAATTATGTGCAGAATTGGGTGTGTGCATTTTCCAATGAAAGGATATAAATCTTGTATCACATTCTCAAGTGGTTCATGTGACCTCCCCCCCCAAAAAATAATATTTTCATATGATTCTCAAATAGCCATTTTTATTATTTGTCATTTTTAGAAATTAAAGATGGTACTGCTTTTTTTTTACCTCTGATTTTATGGTCCACATTTTAATAATATAATGGGATACAATATTATAAGCTAAATGTAGCTTCTCTCAGATTAACCTTGAAACCTAACTAAGAGATCACCTGTTACAAGTTCTCTCAGGAAATCTTTCCTAACCCTGACACATTTAGGCCATCCTATGTCCATGCTGTGTCCCAGTTTAAGTTTGAAATCTTATAGCCCAGATTAAACCCTGGCAGGCGCCTGTGTAGACCTCTGAGGAATAAGAATGAGTGCTGGGTTGAGGAGGGAGAAGAATGCTTTGCAATTTCCTGAAGTCGTTACCTCACAGGTCTTTTCTATCTAGTCTAGGTTCCTATTTCTTTGCCCCCTGTGGAGTTTTGATGAAATAGAAAAACCATCAGAATTTAACCCATCATTTAAGAAATGGTCCAAACTCTACTGCTGCTAAGTCTTTGAAAATGTTGCCATCTGGTCCTCAGTGTAATGCAACACACCCTTCTACCGAGGTAATGAAGTAAATGGATATTGGTGTGTATTTTTTTGGTCTACCATCTAAAAAAAAAAAAAGAAGAGAAAGTGCTGGAGGGAAGTGCACTAGAAGGGACGAGCTTGCATCCAGTTTTAAGTCCTAATGAAAAGAGGTCCAGGCAATGCGAAAGGAAAGCAAAAAAAATCTTTAAGTGATTTAGAATTCGATGCAAAGAGTTTAAATGAGAATTCGCAATCTGAGGGGAACTTTCCAATAAGAAAGCACAGCATCAAAGAAAGAGACTTTAAAAAGTCAGACACACTACAGGAAGGAACAGCGCAAAAGAGGTCAGACTACCTATTAACAGGAGAAAAGCTAGAGCAGTCCATTTAAGTAACAACAACATTTTTGACAAGTCAGCTTGTGGTAAGTTTCCGAGAAGTAACACGAAAATCCCAGAGTCTTCATATGCAGGAGAATTAAGAAAAAGGACTTGTCCATTCTATAAGAAAATATCTGGCAGAAGAGGTCAAACTACCTTATTAACAGGAGAAAAGCTAAAGCAGTCCATTTAAGTAACAACAACATTTTTGTCAAGTCAGCTTGTGGTAAGTTTCAGAGAAGTAACACGAAAATCCCAGAGTCTTCTTATGCAAGAGAATTAAGAAAAAGAACTTGTCCATTCTATACGAAAATATCTGGAACTGGCTTCACAGTTGATGCCTTTCAGTACGGACTGGTTGAAGGTTGCACAGCCTATTTCCTCACCCATTTTCATTCTGATCATTATGCTGGGTTGTCTAAACACTTCACATTTCCAGTTTATTGTGGTGAGATAACTGGCAATTTGTTGAAAAAGCAAACTTCATGTGCAAGAACAATATATCCATCCATTACCAATGGACACTGAATGTATATAGTGAATGGTGTCAGAGTTGTTTTGCTTGATGCCAATCACTGTCCAGATTCTGTCATGATCCTGTTTTACCTTCTCAATGAAGTCCTGTTACACACCGGCGACTTCCAGGCAGACCCCAGCATGGAGTGTTCCCTGCCGGCAGGCCAGAACGTCCACACGCTGTACTTAAATACCACGTACTGCAGCCCCGAATACTGCTTTCTATCTCAGCAAGGTTATCCGGTTTGCCATCAACACTGCCTTTGAGGCTGTAACTCTAAACCTGTGTACTCTTATTGTCTGTGGCACTTATTCCATTGGAAAAGAGAAAGTCTTCCTAGCTATACTGCTGATGTTTTAGGTTCCAAAGTAGGCATGTCCCAAGAAAAATATAAAACTCTGCGGTGCCTCAACATACCAGAAGTTAATGACCTCATCACTACAGACATGTGCAGTTCACTAGTTCACCTTCTTCCCATGATGCACATTAATTTTGCAGAGTCATTTGAAGAAGTTTAATGGCAGATATGAGAAGATTTTGGCTTTTCAACCTACAGTATGGACGCGCTCTAATAAGTTAACGCGCATAACAGATGCCGTACCCCAGACCAAAAGAAACATTTCAATATATGGAATCCCTTATAGCGAACACAGCAGCTACCTAGAAATGAAGCGTTCCGTTCAGTGGCTGAAGCCCCAGACAATCATACCTACTGTGAATGTTGGCAGTGTGAAATCCCGGAGGGCAATGGAGAAATACTTCAAAGAATAAAAATTGGAAGCCGGATATTGATGTTACCTCCAAGGATTCAGGAGTCGTTAAACAACTTAGGGGTAGCTTGTTAGTAATATCTTCAGTGATGTGAAATACATTTATATGAAAATCCTCATGAAGGCCACTCACACAGCTTATTTTCTTATTTGCGTTTGAGCGACACATTCATGGTGCTTGCTGAGTGCCTCTCAGCATCATCAGTGATAATTGAGACTGGCCTGTCTCCCTTGGACCCTTGACTCTTGCCCCTCCCAACAGGGGCCAGTATACTCTGCGTCCAGCCTTAACAGGGAACATAAAGGCAAGTTCAGGCACAAGGATTCATTGTAATGTATAAATATAATTAGATTGAAAACATTATATATAAATAATTATGTGTCTTTAAAATTATTTAGTATAAGACATATTTTTATCAGATAAAGCTTTTATATGATATGAAAATTTTTTAAATAAAAAAAGAGGCCCTGGCAGGTTGGCTCAGTGGTAGAGCATCAGCCTGGCGTGCAGGAGTCCCGAGTTCGATTTCCGGCCAGGGCACACAGGAGAAGCGCCCATCTGCTTCTCCACCCCTCCCCCTCTCCTTCTTCTCTGTCTCTCTCTTCCCCTCCTGCAGCCGAGGCTCCATTGGAGCAAAGATGGCCCCGGCGCTGAGGATGGCTTCATGGCCTCTGCCTCAGGTGCTAGAGTGGCTCTGGTCGCAACAGAGCGACACCCCAGATGGGCAGAGCCTCGCCCCTGGTGGGCGTGCCGGGTGGATCCCGGTCGGGCGCATGCGGGAGTCTGTCTGACTACCTCCCCATTTCCAGCTTCAGAAAAATACACACACACACACAAAAAAGAAATGGTCCAAACTAAACAGTATCTTCACCTACAGCCTCATCATAAAGGGTCCAAACTGTGTCCAAAAACAAAAAACCTACCCCAGCAGGTGATATTGCAAAGGTTGACTACAGAAATATTTAAGCGACTGCAGATGTTGGTTCGCAGAGGTTTCCCTTAGAAAACATCCGAGAGGGTCAAAATTGGCCCATTTGTCACAGGCTGGGGGAATGATTTAAGGAGTGGACTCATTTTGTTAAGAAACTAAAAATGTCTGAAGACAAAGTCTCATCATTCACTTCCAGCCTTTTCTGGAAAGCAGCTCCACGCGTTGGGGCTTGTTGGCGGAGAGCAACCGTTTTGCGTTCTTACTCTGCCAGGTTTTGTCAAGCTGCTCCACAGCCCCGCTTAATGAGGAGAGAGGTGTCCTGGGCAGAAGGGGAGAGCCATGGGTGGCGCCTGTTCTCGGGCTGCCCACTGGGAAGATTGGAGCTCATACCAGAACCATTGGCTTCTGTAAATACATGTTTCCTATCAGACAATGAAAACATCCTGGCCCCGAATACCCACTCCATTCAGGACAGCACCAAGGCGTCAGCAACCACCTCCACAAGAGGGCATTTTTCAGTCATTAGCTTGCTTTTAGTTCTCAACTTCATCCCATCCTTAACTGTCTCCCTGTTGCTTTTTAAAATAAACCTAACCTTTCACTCTGCTCTCTTTTCACTAATGCTATCCGTAAAGAGCACAGAGAAGTCTTGGTAGAAGGCCACCTCCTGAAGATAGATATCTTATCTCTCGCTCCATCAGAGAGACTTTAGAAACCATCAATTGCCAGGAAAAATAGTCTTTAGCTACCATGTACCTTAGACTGTTCATTGCTGTTGTCAAATGATCGAATTGTTGTGTTATGAGCAAGGGAAGCTGCAGAAAGGGGTGAGTGGTAAGGGTTACTGGTTTATGTCCTTATTCATCAGGTAATTTTTTATTTATTTATTTATTTATTTTTGTATTTTTCTGAAGCTGGAAATGGGGAGAGACAGTCAGACAGACTCCCGCATGCGCCCGACCGGGATCCACCCGGCACGCCCACCAGGGGCGACACTCTGCCCACCAGGGGGCGATGCTCTGCCCCTCCGGGGCGTCGCTCTGCCGCGACCAGAGCCACTCTAGCGCCTGGGGCAGAGGCCAAGGAGCCATCCCCAGCGCCCGAGCCATCTTTGCTCCAATGGAGCCTTGGCTGCAGGAGGGGAAGAGAGAGACAGAGAGGAAGGGGGGGGGGGGGGTGGAGAAGCAAATGGGCGCTTCTCCTGTGTGCCCTGGCCGGAAATCGAACCCGGGTCCCCCGCATGCCAGGCCGACGCTCTACCGCTGAGCCAACCGGCCAGGGCCCAGGTAATTTTTTAGTATATATCCCTCCCCCAAAGCTTTATCAGAATCTCTTACACTGGAAGAGCTCTGTGGTTGTCAGACACATGGTGGTGGGGGAGAGGGAGTCTCCTTGGAAAAGTAGACAGGTCAGTCTCAATTATCACTGATGATGCTGAGAGGCGCTCAGCAAGCACCATGAATGTGTCACTCAAACGCAAATAAGAAAATAAGCTGTGTGAGTGGCCTTCATGCGGATTTTCATATAAATGTATTTTCACATCACTGAAGATATTACTAACAAGCTACCCCTAAGTTGTTTAACGACTCCTGAATCCTTGGAGGTAACATCAATATCCGGCTTCCAATTTTTATTCTTTGAAGTATTTCTCCATTGCCCTCCAGGATTTCACACTGCCAACATTCACAGTAGGTATGATTGTCTGGGGCTTCAGCCACTGAACAGAACGCTTCATTTCTAGGTAGCTGCTGTGTTCGCTATAAGGGATTCCATATATTGAAATGTTTCTTTTGGTCTGGGGTACGACATCTGTTATGCACGTTAACTTATTGGAGCGCGTCCATCCTGTAGGTCGAAAAGCCAAAATCTTCTCATATCTGCCATTAAACTTCTTCAAATGACTCTGTAAAATTAATGTGCATCATGGGAAGAAGGTGAACTAGTGAACTGCACATGTCTGTAGTGATGAGGTCATTAACTTCTGGTATGTTGAGGCACCGCAGAGTTTTATATTTTTCTTGGGACATGTCTACTTTTGAACCTACAACATCAGGAAAAGTAGAAACTCCAGTGGCCTGCCTGCAAAAAACGGGTAGAATTTCCATCAGGTATGTTGTATGTCTAGACAACACCACCAAGTACTAGCAGCCCAACACCCAGCTTCTAACACTGATCTCAGGTTGTCCCACTGTCCTCAAGGTGTCATCTCCTCCATCCCCAAAGAAATCTGGCTGCTCCCTTTCCCTAACTGGCATCTATTTCCACATTTAATCAGTCACCTAATCCTATTCGCTTTCTATCCTTAACATCTGCAATCACAATCCCCTTCTTCCTATCATTTCCACCCCACTCTAGTTTGTTACGCATAAGGGCGTGGTTCCAAGAAGACCCAGATTCAAAACCCCAAGGTCGTGGCTTGAGCACAGACTCACCAGCTTGAGCACAGGATCATAGACATGACCCCATTGTTGCTGACTTGATCCCAAACGTCACTGGCTTGGCTAGAACCCCCTAGTCAAGGCACATATGAGAAAGCAGTCAATGAACAGGTAAGGTGCCACACCCGCGAGCTGATTCTTTTCATCTCCCTTTGTGTCTGTCTGTCTCTCTCTCTCACTCTCTCTCTCTCTCTCTCTCTCAAAAAACCCACAAAATTCAAGTGTAGAGTCAACTGAGATAAGTACCTCCCAGAGTTTATGTTCCAGTCACCTCTCTTGCCTGACCTTAGTTTCAGCCTGATTTTAGAAATTTCCTTTAAAATGTATTGTTGCCAAAATCTATGTATGTTCATTTAGACATTCTTTTAATACCACAACATACTCATCCAGGTGATGTACCTGAGCTCAGGTGCTGCCACTGGGTGCCTGCATGCCTGGAGAACCTCGCCCTTACTTGGGAGGCAAGAGGAACAATTACACCTCTTGAATTGTCATTTTTTTAATGGAGGTTTTTCCCTCTGGTCTTTATATTATCTAATTTCATTCTCTGCTTTTATATCAAGACACCAGCATGTTTCTGCCATCACAGGATCCCCTTGACACTCTCAGGTGGTCAGCACGTGGAACACGTATGCAGTATGGAGAGCACAGGTAGAGGGATGTGGTGGTCTTTGATGCAGGGCATTATCCTAAGAAGGAGTGAGGTGAGCCGCAGATACTCGCTCTTCATCATGTATCCACACTTGCCAATCATTTATTTGCATTTTAGATAAACTGGAACGGAATCAAAGGTATCTCCATAACAACATTCTCATATTCTTTGGAATTTTCTAGAGCCCTAACATGTTTTCTTCAGTAGGAGAGATAGAGGTGGCTTCACACCTGGCCTTCCCAGCACTGTTTTTACCTTTGAAACACTAGGTATGCACGTGCAATGTGTCATTATTATGTAAGTGTGTCTTGTCAGGACAATAAGGCTGAGAATGGTGGCCCTGTGTGTTTGAGCTCAGTAAACCCAGGGGAACTCTAGATGTATGATTTCTTCAAACACTATTTCTCAGGCACCTCTCAAGAATGCCTCTTGGAATCTTCCTAGAATTATCTGTCTGTATTTGGACTTCTGTCCTGTTGGGGTCCCTGTGGGTGGGTTCTGGAGTGCTTTCACCTCCTCCTCCTTTAAAATAGATGTTGGTTACACACACACATACACACACACACAACTAGCATGTCATCAAAAGTCCTTGATTGAAAGGACCATCACCTATTGTCTTCCTCTTTTTTCCCAGTGGACTGGCTTTCACCTTCTGGCTAAAATCTATCTTAGAAGGTGTTAGATTTTACTGGTCCTTTTAGGTCACCTGCAGTCATCTTCAGTAACATATCTGATCACTACTGTGCAAGCATTCAGCATGCACATGCACACACACACACACATTTCAATTGTCCTTTTCCTACCTTTTATAACTGCTTTGATCACAAAGAGATGTTCATTCAAGGCCATTCTTCTCTCCTAAGTTACTTTAGTTGCCTCCTAGCTAGTCTCCCTACCTTCAGACCCAATCCACTCCACTCCTTGTAAGAAAAAATCATATCCAATGAGTCATCTCAGGATGTTGATTACAAATCTTCATGACCTCTTGCATATATTCTGCTATAATGGAGGATCAAAGTCTTTGGAGCCATATACACTTGAGTTTAAGCCAGCTCTGTCCCCTATGACATATGTGACCTTCATCACCTTTGGGCATCAGTATCTTCATCAGTTGAAAGGAATAGCAATCTCTACCTCCCAGAGTCTTTATGAAAATGAAACAACAATGCCTGTAACACAGTTAGCATAGAATCTGACACAGAGTAGGGTTTGTTACAAAGGTTACCCCTCTCTTCTTCTCTTTGTTACCTATAGTAGGACATCTATAAGTGGTAAAAAAGTAATGTGCCATTTTTCTTCCCATGATCTTTCCTTTTGAAACACTGGTAGTATTAGAAGTTTATTAGTTGGTACTCCCTTGTTGAAAACATCTGGGTATTCTGAAAATAAAACTTGAATCCTGCTTAAATTTATTTTAAACATTATCTGATGGAGGGGTGAGGGTAAAGGGGGAAAAATCAATGATGAAAAAATAACTATATAGCCTGATTTGTGAGGGGCGCAGTGGATAAAGCATCAACCTGAAATGCTGAGGTTGCCGATTTGAAACCCCAGGCTTGCCAAGTCAAGGCACATACGAGAAACAACTACTACAAGTTGATGCTTCCTGTTCCTCCCCACCCTCTCTCTATCCTCTGTTTAATAAATAAATAAATAACTTTATAAAGAACAAAAGAGGTTGGCCTGACCTGTGGTAGCACAGTGTATAAAGCATCGACCTGGAACACTGAGGTCACCAGTTTGAAACCCTGGGTTTGCCTGGTCAAGGCACATATGGGAGTTAATGCTTTCTGCTCCTCCCATTTCTCTCTCTCTCTCTCTCTCTCTCTCTCTCTCTCTTTCTCTCTTCCCTTTTCCCCCTCTCTGAAAAAAAATAAAATAGTCTTTAAAAACATTTTTTTAAAAAAGAGTTTGTAAATAAATTACAGTTAGCTTTATCTCTTCTAGTTACTTTGGTTCTGTTGTAGGATGACAATGTAAGACATGGGTGACATTTTCTCCCTGTCAACTTTGCAGGCTGAACAAAAAAAACACATAGCACGTTTTCTCTGTCCTACCAGAAGTAACTTCTCACACCTTAATAAATCAAATGGGACATTCCAGTTATTTGCTCTAATGAAATTTTGAAAAATATTTTGCGAATACCATTTCCCACCTACAAGATCATAAGAGAAAACAGAGCCTTCCTGTCATGAGAAGGCCAGTGGGTAAACTCTGCTGAATGCCTAAGGACAAGGGAAGAGGGAACGTGAACATTTCCTTCTCCCCTATAACTCTTCTCATTTTAATCCCTCCTTCCTCCCTACCCCAATTTTTTAGAGAGGTGTTGGCTGTGTTAGTATTTATTTAAATAGTAATGATGTTGGAAACCAGAAGGAACACCTCCCTGTTTTAGCTCCCTCGAGGCTTAAAGCAGTGGTCCCCAACCTTTTCTGGGCCACGGACCGGTTTAATGTCAGAAAATATTTTCACGGACCGGCCTTTAGGGTGGGATGGATAAATGTATCACGTGACTAAGACAAGCGTCAAGAGTGAGTCTTAGACGGATGTAACAGAGGGAATCTGGTCATTTTTAAAAAATAAAACATCGTTCAGACTTAAATATAAATAAAACAGAAATAATGCAAGTTATTTATTCTTTCTCTGTGGACCAGTACCAAATGGCCCATGGATCGGTACCGTTCCGTGGCCCGGGGGTTGGAGACCACTGGCTTAAAACATTTTTATTGTTCTTATGATAAATGTTGGGTGAGTCAATTTTTATTTAGATGACAGTGATGTTGGGGCAGGCTCAGAAAACATTTAAGAAGTTTGAGGATAATGACTACTTGGTGGCAAGATAGGTTTCCCTCCTCCACTTCCCACTCACAATGCCGTAACATTGAGGCATCTTCTCTGTTATAGGCGGCAGTTCTTACATGAATGGGAACCCAAAGTTGAATTCCTTACACGGGGCTGCTGCTTACAGAAAATTTATCACCACCACTTCAACACCTCTCTCTTCAATTGGCTACTCACGAAAATACAACGATAGCTTTCTTAGAGAAACCACACCTTTAACGCAGAATTTGGTTTGAAGGGATTTTACCTGTGGCTCAGAGATGGCATTGTCCTTCCCAGAGAAGTCCTTTCTTAATGAATTAAGATGTTCTGCCCTTACTGGCTGGTGACATGGATCAGCTGCAGCCGGTCTCTCTGACCTACGTGTCAATCTCCAGTTCTGTTTTGGAAAAGGAGAAGTGAGGGCATTGGGGGATGGAAGATCGAAATGGCCTCAACCCTCGTTTGTTAAGTTAATTGATTTCTTCTCTGACTCACCTCATGGGCAGGTTATGTAACATGCTGCTGTTTTCCAACTCAGGCCATGTCTCTCTTGTGTCTTACCCTTCCTCCGAGGTGCATTCCCTTTAAATCTACCCTTCTGCTGTTTTCTCTTCCAGGTAGCTATAGATTTCACTGCTTCAAACGGAGACCCCAGGAACAGCTGTTCCCTGCATTACATCCACCCCTACCAGCCCAACGAGTACCTGAAGGCCTTGGTGGCTGTCGGGGAGATTTGCCAAGACTATGACAGGTACAAGACTTCGGGTTGGCTTAGGCCTTCTCATCCCTCTGTGGGTCCCGATGATCCCTGGCTGATCCTTGGCAGAAGAGTGGAAATTAAGTCTGGTAATTTATCATGCAGAGGCTCCTGCAGGGACAGAATAAAGCTTTGCCCCAAACCTAGAGAAACTGAATTTGTGCCATGTTCACCTTAGTCGCACACACACACGAAAATGTTTTTTTCTCAGGTTTCTTTAATTGGCTTGGGAGACCACTGGATAGCAATTGTGGTTTCCCAAAGTTTTAGTCCGTGCTTTGCTCTTCAAAGTTTGGTTCATGAACTAGCAGCATCACCTCAGAACTTAAAAATCTCCAGCCCCATTCCCAGCCAGACCTACTGAATCAGATCTGCATGTTAACTATATTATCTTGATGATCTGAGTGCACTTTAGAGTTTGGGATACACCAGTTTATTGGATGTTATTGCATCTAATCCTCGTATTAACCCTCGTGTAGTAGGTATTACTTAACAGAAAAGGAAAACTGCAAGGAGGTTAAGTAATCTGTGTGCTGTCACACAGCCAGAGGCAGGACTGAATCCAGATCTCTCTCATTCAATAGCTTAAGCTCACAATCACTGTATTTCACTGACCTCAAAAGATATTCGTAACTTTAGCAGAGGGTATGTGTCTGCCTGAGTGTGTGTGTGTGTGTGTGTGTGTGTGTGTGTGTGTGTAAGAAACACTATTTTGATATCAGATGAGCATTATATTTATTTTTACTGGATGGTAAACATTGACCTTTCCTACTAAGATAATGCCCTATAAGAAGTGATTTACATAAATAACATTAACATTAAGCTGAATTTATTCTGCGGTTCCAGTATTTTCAGATGGAGATGAAGTTTTTCATGTGCTTATTTAGGAAGGCTTTTTGAGGTAGAACCAATGCAAATATAACTGGGGCTAAATCCCAGTTGACTCCCTATTGTGATTATCAGGCAAACCTAGTTAATAACAAATGGCAACTAATTGACCTTTAAAACCAGGAAAATAATAAAAGGAGTTCTGTCCCCCAATTTCAGAGAAAATTTGGGGGATAGCATGATTTCTGTTCTGTCTAGTCTTATAATTGGTGATAACTATATATATATATATTTTTTTTTAGCTTTTTTTTTTATATAAATTTTTATTAATGTTAATGGGATGACATTAATAATTCAGGGTACATATATTCAAAGAAAACATGTCTAGGTTATCTTGTCATTAAATTATGTTGCATACCCCTCACCCAGAGTCAGATTGTCCTCCATCACCCTCTATCTAGTTTTCTCTGTGCCCCTCCCCCTCCCCCTAACTCTCTCCCTCCCTCCCTCCTGCGTCCTCCCTCCCCCCACCCCTGGTAACCACCACTCTCTTGTCCATGTCTCTTAGTCTCGTTTTTATGTTCCACCAATGTATGGAATCATGTAGTTCTTGTTTTTTTCTGATTTACTTATTTCACTCCGTATAATGTTATCAAGATCCCACCATTTTGCTGTAAATGATCTGATGTCATCATTTCTTATGGCTGAGTAGTATTCCATAGTGTATATGTGCCACATCTTCTTTATCCAGTCTTCTATTGAAGGGCTTTTTGGTTGTTTCCATGTCTTGGCCACTGTGAACAGTGCTGCAATGAACATGGGGCTACATGTGTCTTTATGTATCAATGATTCTGAGGTTTTGGGGTATATACCCAGTAGAGGGATTGCTGGGTCATAAGGTAGTTCTATTTGCAGTTTTTTGAGGAACCACCATACTTTCCTCCATAATGGTTGTACTACTTTACATTCCCACCAACAGTGTATGAGGGTTCCTTTTTCTCCACAGCCTCTCCAACATTTGCTATTACCCGTCTTGTTGATAATAGCTAATCTAACAGGGGTGAGGTGGTATCTCATTGTAGTTTTGATTTGCATTTCTCTAATAACTAATGAAGCTGAGCATCTTTTCATATATCTGTTGGCCATTTGTATTTCTTCCTGGGAGAAGTGTCTGTTCATGTCCTCTTCCCATTTTTTTATTGGATTGTTTGTTTGTTTGTTGTTGAGTTTTATGAGTTCTTTGTAAATTTTGGATATTAGGCCCTTATCTGAGCTGTTGTTTGAAAATATCATTTCCCATTTAGTTGGCTGTCTGTTTATTTTGATATCAGTTTCTCTTGCTGAGCAAAAACTTTTTATTCTGATGTAGTCCCATTCATTTATCTTTGCCTTCACTTCTCTTGCCATTGGAGTCAAGTTCATAAAATGTTCTTTAAAACCCAGGTCCATGAGTTTAGTACCTATGTCTTCTTCTATGTACTTTATTGTTTCAGATCTTATATTTAGGTCTTTGATCCATTTTGAATTAATTTTAGTACACGGGGACAGGCTGTAGTCGAGTTTCATTCTTTTGAATGTGGCTTTCCAGTTTTCCCAACACCATTTATTGAAGAGGCTTTCTTTTCTCCATTTTGTGTTGTTGGCCCCTTTATCAAAGATTATTTGACCATATATATGTGGTTTTATTTCTGGGCTTTCTATTCTGTTCCATTGGTCTGAGTGTCTATTTTTCTGCCAATACCATGCAGTTTTGATTATTGTGGCCCTATAATATAGTTTAAAGTCAGGTATTGTAATGCCCCCAGCTTCATTCTTTTTCCTTAGGATTGCTTTGGCTATTCAGGGTTTTTTATAGTTCCATATAAATCTTATGATTTTTTGTTCCATTTCTTTAAAAAATGTCATAGGAATTTTGATGGGAATTGCATCAAATTTATATATTACTTTGGGTAATATGCCATTTTAATTATATTTATTCTTCCTATCCAAGAACAAGGAATATTTTTCCATCTCATTGTGTCTTTTTCTATTTCTCTTAGCAATGCCTTGTAGTTTTCTTTATATAGGTCCTTTACATTCTTTGTTATGTTTATTCCTAGGTATTTTATTTTTTTTGTTGCAATCGTGAAGGGGATTATTTTTTTTGAGTTCGTTTTCTAATATTTCATTGTTGGCATATAGAAAGGCTATGGACTTTTGTATGTTAATTTTGTATCCTGCGACCTTACTGTATTGGTTTATTGTTTCTAGTAATCTTTTTGTGGAGTCCTTTGGGTTTTCGATGTATAGGATCATATCATCAGCAAAAAGTGATACCTTTACTTCTTCTTTTCCGATATGGATGCCTTTTATTTCTTTGTCTTGTCTGATTGCTCTGGCCAGAACTTCTAGCACCAAGTTAAATAAGAGTGGAGAGAGTGGACAACCCTGTCGTGTTCCTGATTTAAGGTGGAAAGTCCTCAGTTTTACACCATTTACTATGATGTTGGGATAACTATATATATTTTTTAAATATATATATATATATTTTTTTAAAAAACTATTACTGCAGGTTCCTAGAGAATGACACAACCTCAAAACCAGAATGTGCAGAGAAACCAACAGGACAGGTAATGGGAAAGGTCCCCTTAGTGTCCTTCCTGCCAGCAGATCTCTGGATTTGGCATGGTCATCGCCAGTAACTCAGATGGGTGTGAGGGCAGTTGGGGAATGAATGACAAGTCCAGTTAAAGCAAAGAGCTTTAAACACTCGGGCTCTTGCTGATACTTCCCCTCCTCAACATTTAGAACAGAGGGCAACTGCATTATCATGACCTTATTGAAGTGGTACCTCTTCTATTTAACCTTGAGATAGTGACAGTGAAGACAACAGCTCTGATTTCCTTAGGCCCCAATACAGGGGAGATTCCTAAAGAGGTTTATAGCATGTGGAGATTTCCACCAGAACAAGAAAATACTGACAAATTGCATTGCCACTGTCAGAAACTTCTTGAAACATCCTCAGGACACCAAAACAGTAATTCTCATCCTTCTCTCTGCCTCACACACACAAATAATCTAGTATAACAATGTGTGCGTAAAAAGACAAGAAGCAATGGAGGACATATCTTCAGGGATCTTAATAACTTTTAAATATTTGAAATGTTTATAAAAGAAACAAAGTAGGTAAATGCACTTGATGCAGATGTCCTACAACAGGTGCTCAATAATAAAGCTAACTGTGACTCTGCAGGGAAGAAGTCTGTATAACAATGAATTGCAGAGAGAAGATTGGTGGGTTGTCTGAAAGTAAGATGCTAATGGCCAGCGCCCTCACCACGGCCGGCCGGTGGCAGGTTCCCAGGATGATCAGGACCAGGCTACCAAACCTCTCTTTCCTGCCCACCCCGCACACCATGTGCGGAGATTCTAATTGGAAGGACGCATACATCTTTTAGAGCCATTATCCACTTATAATAGCAACCAGGCAGAGTCTGGGGAGCATTCTCTCTTCCCTCAAAAATTTAGATTCAGTACAAAAATAAGATATGACACCTTATGGGTTATGTGAAAAATCTAAGCGATTCTTTTTAAAACCTTAATGGGATAATACCGGAGCTGTGGGCCCTGACTGGCCAAGAAAATCGTGTTTCTTTGGCTCAGTGCATCACATACACACACACACACACACACACACACACACACACACACACACACACACACACACATGTATATGACAGCTCAGCATCAAATGGACAAATACCTAAGGAAGAAAAAGATTGAAAAGCATGGGTACTCTTTTCAAAGACTCCTCAGCAGACTATAAAGCATGCTGCTCTCTTCCAAACTGACAAATGTCACAATTTCTCCTTTCTGTGGGTGGATAGACAATAGACAGGCAGTCAGGGAATTTCAAGTCGGGGCTTTGGAAGTAATTTTCTTTCAAATCAAAGTCAGTGAGGTTGATGCTCAAAAAGAAACACTTGAATAAAAACTGACAGAAGGCATCCTTCCCCCTCCACAGCGACAGGGAGGTTTTTAATCCCCATGAGCCTTAGAAATTCCTCCCAGCCTCTGAGAGCCAAGGGCTTTCTTTCTGCCTTGTACGGTTATTGCTAGCAGGTCGTTATGAGGTGATCCATGAAGTAGAACAGCTTCAGAGGCGCAGAAAGCTCTTCTCAGGGTGGCTTTGAAGGGAAGCTCCTTCCAGATATCTGGTCCTCAAGCCCACAAGGCAACCCCACTCATTCTCTCCCCTTCAACTCCACACACATCACACATGTGCATGCACATGCACAGACACACACGCAGACAGACAGACACACACACACACACACACACACACACACTCATATATTCCCAGTTGGTTGTAGCACTTGCCCAGCTCCTGTAAATATCCTGGTCACCTCAAGCTGCTCAAGATCAAGGTGATATCCAACCCTTGGGCCCATAGAGATATGCCTTTGATCAACCACCATGTCCCCTAATAAGAAGACTAGTCTCTCTGCTGACAAGAGAGTATAGATACTGAATGCACTGCTTGGAAGTACGGACGGCCACTTTACAGATGTGGCTGCCCCTGAGAAAGGCAAGGATATCAGAATTGAGGCAGCAGGCTTCCCCCACAGTGTGCTGGGGGCAGTTCTGGGAGGCAAGGTTAGAACTGAAAGACACTCCGGCAGGTGTTTTCAAGTGCAGAGTGTAGGGGTAGAAATCAGAAGGCAGGTGAAGACCACAGTGCTACCCTTTCCTTCCTGCCAACACCAGTCAGGGCTTCTCAGCCTCGGCTGCATGCTGGAGCCACCTGGGGAGGTATAAAACAGGCTGACGCCTGGGCTCCTCTCCAGAGACTCTGACTTAGTTAGCTGGAGTGCATTGAATTCTAATGGGCATCCAGGGTTGAGACCTAGAGTTCGGTCAGGACACATGGGTCAGATGTGACGGCTAAGAGCCTATGCAGGATCTATTAAATGCCAGGCACCTCACATGGTGCCATAAAGACAGACAGAAATGAATAAAGCACCATTTTCCCCCAAGAGGTTCACCATATAAGGGGAGAGAAAGGCACATCAGTGAATGACAGCCCAGGATGGCCAGGGCCACTTTGTCCTTTGTAAGGATGGAGACTGCATGAGGAGGGTGGGGTTTCCTCTTCTGTGGGAAGAGAGGTGGTCAAGGAGGGCCTTCTGGGGGTGGGGAATTCTGCTTAGAACACAGATGGACTTACTCTTGTTATTGAGTCATTAGACCAGACCAAGCCTCCTAGAAAGGGCAGAGTCAACAGGGGTGATAGAAAGAGCATGGAGTCCTGGTGACAGGTGGACCTGGGTTCAGACCCCAGCTCTGCTACCTGTGTTCTCTTCAAGTTGACATTCCCTGAGCTTTGGTTTCCTTGATTGCAAATTGAAGATTGATCTAACTTCCCTTGCAGAGCAGTTATATTAAGTGGTTGGCTAGCACAGAGAGGTGAAGTGCAGCATAGGGAATGGAGTCACTAATATTGTAATAACTAGGTATGGTGCCAGGTGAGTCCTGGAAGTATCAGGGGGGCCACTTTGTAAATTATGGAATTGGCTGACCACTAAGCTGTATACCTGAGACAAAAATTGTGAGCTGCACATAATATACAATGATCCTGAATGTCAACTGTAATTAAAAAATAAGATTTTGAAAAAAATAATTTAGCCAAAATAATAAATAAATAAAGTACCTGGTTAGCACAGGTTCCTGCCTATTGCACATATTCAATAAGTAATAGAGACTATTATCTTCAGTACTCTCAATGTACTTTTTAAAAAAATCAACTGTACACAACAGGGAAAAGAACTATTGTGTCAAATATAAAGGTCATTTTTTTTATTTTTTTATTTTATTTATTCATTTTTAGAGAGGAGAGAGAGACAGAGAGGGAGAGAGAGACAGAGAGAGAGAAGGGGGGAGGAGCTGGAAGCATCAACTCCCATATGTGCCTTGACCAGGCAAGCCCAGGGTTTCGAACCGGCAACCTCAGCATTTCCAGGTCGACGCTTTATCCACTGTGCCACCACAGGTCAGGCAAAGGTCATTTTGAACCTTTAAAAAAAAACTGGCTCATATACTCCCGAAAAGAATTTTATAAAAATGCATAACCTTCACACACTTTTACATTAAAATCTAACATTTTCCATCATGAGTTTAAATAATGACAAAGAATGAAAATTCAAGTGTATTGTGAACATGGACATTTAAAAATGAAACTCGTATAACTTCGTGAATGCATCCAGGAGAACCTAAATGCCGTAGGTGTTTGATACCCACCATCACCTATTTTAAAAATTCATGAACAAGCTTTGCATTTTGAGTTGAGACTCTAAATTGTTTTTTTTCTTTTTCATGAACTCATAATTCCAATGCCTTCCCCTGGAGGATTTCATCGTTTTTAGTTTGAAATTATTTTATTGATCACTGTATCAAATATTTCTATCATAAATATATGAATATAAATTTTAAATTTTCTAATTTCTAAAATTTTCTGTGACAAAAATATTCAAAGCATTTTTAAAATATCTTCTAGATAAGTTTTTGTTATAATCATTGTTAGTGCACAATTTATCAGAAGAATATAAATGTATTAGAAATTTTATTATATAATTATTACCTATAAAAACTCTGAATGAAACAGATTGGGTTATTTTCCAGTTAATTTACTGATCTGTACATGAATGCTAGAATCTGTACAGATCACTAGAATGGGAGAGTCTAGCATCAATTTTAATCCAATTTTCTGTTTTTATCAATGTGAATGCTAACAAAACTTTTTATAAATGAGTATATGGTAATGGGGAGAGTTTGACTAGCAGTACTATTCAATTCTAAGTTGTATATCAAAAAACTCATGTAATGATTTATTATCTATGTGGTGTTGTTGTTTTTTTTACTTTCTTCTTATGTTTTTATTTATTTTTATAAAATTCATTTGGGTGACATTGGCTAATAAAACCATACAGGTTTCAACTGTACAACTCACTAAAACATCGTCTGCACACCACGTGGTGTGCCCATCGCCCAAAATAAATCTCTTCTCATCCCCACTTGTCCCCTTTGTCCCCTTTTGTCCCCTTCCACTTTCCTCTACCCCACTTTGTCTCTGGCTATCACCGTAATGTTGTTTGTATCTATGTGTCATATTTTGGGGGGCTGAATCTCTTTACCTTTTTTCACCTAGTCCCCTACCATCCCCTCCACCACTGACAACTGTCACTCTGTTCTATGTGTCTATGCTTCTGTTTCTGATTTCTTTGTTGAATTATTTTATTGATTAGATTCTACATATAAATGAGAGCATATGGTATTTGTCTTTCTCTGCCTGGCTCCTTTCACTTAGCATAATAATCTCCAGGTCCATCCATGCTGTCGCAAAAGGTAAGGTTTCCTTCTTTTTTACAGCCACATAGTACTCCATTGTGTATAGGTACCACAGCTTTTTTATCTGCTCGTCTACCGATGGGCACTTGCGCTGTTTCCGGATCTTGGCTGTTGTAAATAACACTGCAATGAACAAAGGGCTGCATATAGTCTTTTGAAATAGTATTTTGGATTTCTTCAAATATATTCCCAAAATGGGATTGCTGGGTCAAAAGATAGTTACATTGATTTTTTGAGGAAACTTCATACCATTTTCCACAGTGGCTGCACCAGTCTGCATTTCCTCCAACAGTGCACAAAGGTTCCCTTTTCTCCACATCCTGCCAACACTTGTTGTTTGTTGATTTATTGATGATAGCCATTCTGACAGGTGTGAGATAATGTCTCATTGTGGTTTAATTCAGTGGTCCCAACCTTTTTTGGGCCACGGACCGGTTTAATGTCAGAAAATATTTTTACAGACCAGCCTTTAGAGTGGAACGGATAAATGTATCACGTGACCAAGACAAGCGTCAAGAGTGAGTCTTAGATGGATGTAACAGAGGGAATCTGGTCATTTTTAAAAAATAAAACATTGTTCAGACTTAAATATAAATAAAACAGAAATAATGTAAGTTATTTATTCTTTCTCTGTGGACCGGTACCAAATGGCCCACGGACTGGTATTGGTCCGTGGCCCGGGGGTTGGGGACCACTGGTTTAATTTGCATTTCTCTGATGATTAGTAAGGTTGAGCATCTTTTCATATGTCTGTTGGTTATCTGTATGTCCCCTTTCGAGACATGCCTATTCAGGCCCTTTCCCGTTTTCTTAATTGGGTTGTTTGCCTTCTCGGTATTGAATTTTATAAGTTCTTTTTTATATTTTGGAAATGAACCCTTTATTAGTTGTGTCATTGGCAAATATATTCTCCCATGCAGTGGGTTGCCTTTTCATTTTATTGATGGGTTGTGTTGGGTTTTTTTGCTGTGCTAAATTTTTTTAATTTGATGTAGTCCCATTTGTTTATTTTTTTTCTTTGTTACCCTTGCCCAAAAAGATATATCAGAAAAAATAAATAAATAAAGCATTAGATAAATGGAGAAGGAAAGAGAGATGTCTGAGATTTTACTGCCTATGTGTTCTAGGATTTTTATGGTTTCACAACTTACATTTAGTCTTTTATCCATTCTGAGTTTATTCTTATGTATGCTGTATATCAATATATTTTTAACAATCTACCAGCTGACATCAGCACTTTGTACAAATTTTTTTAAAGCAAAACATTGGCTAATATCTGACCTGCAGAAGGATTTGCTTCTTGGAGAATCATTTACATTTAGAATTGTTCCTGCAGAGTTTTACACCCAGGAGCAATGCACCATGGGGGTTAAGTTTCAGAATGGGTAAAGGAGAAGGGTAATTGTGAAAGGGAAGTTGTGAGTAGAGAATAGGTCTTTCTGTCTTCTTTGCTGAAGATCAATTTCAGCAAAGAATACATAGTGAAGTCGAGATACTGAATACTGATTTCCTTAAAAGGAAAAAAACAAAACATGCTCTCATGTTCACAGTAGGGCTTTGCAAACCCACATTTTCATGCACCCCAGTTTTAAAACCACATTTTTAGGAACAATCTTTTTAAAATGCCTAAGTGTTCTGCAATGTCCTTTTGCTCTGAGTTCATCTTCATTTTCTTGTGGACGCAGTCATCTGTCTGTACTCCTATTAACCTCTTCCTTTATCGCAAAGCCTTCCAAACAGGAAGGATAAAAATGGTGATTGAAAATGAATCTTCCGTCTGGAGATCCTTTGACCATGGTCATTCCCTGAGGAATGCGGGCCAACATGCTCATCAGCATTGAAGATCATAGGTTCTTTTACTGTATTTTATACTATTTTATCCCAAGAGTAAGAAATATTGCCTTTACCAATGTGGTGATATGCCCCTCAACCATCTCTATCGGCAGGTTTCACCAATCATTTTCCCTATAGTTGCTAAGTGGCCCCTTCACTCAGTGCTGAGTGGATCCAACCTTGAGGTCTTCGATGTGTTGGCCTGCTGATGCTCACTGGTGTGCTCAACTTGCCTCCTCTTGCCTCTTACATAATAAGGCTCCTCTCTGCTTAGTTTTATTTTTAATCAGTAAGAGCGATGTTTAACTCCATTGTGCTTAGGCTTAAAATTTTTTCTTTTGTATGTTTATTAGCTAGAGTCTTTGTGGTGGCTAACTTCAGAGAATTGTTGCCCTCCTGGCTCATTTATTATTTCTCTTGTAGGTGAGGCATTTTTCCTACCTCCCTACCCTTCAAACTCAGTTACATAACATTACATCATGCTCAGCAAACTTCAGGTTCCCATGGGTGGCTTAGAAAATAAAAAGGAATATCATTAATGCTGAAACACTGGTTTGGTGATTAGAAATAGATGGAATATTAGATCATAGCCATCCTAAACTCATCAAAGAAGAAAAGAAAGGGTGTGGTGCCTTCTAGGTTTCCCTGTTTTGATTTCTGCACTATCTCTGAGTTGGAAGGACCCATCCTCCATCCAGGAAAGCTTTTCTTCAGACTTACCTCTAAAACCCCCCAACAGATCCCTTCGCACACCTGTGCGCCCTTGTTGTGGTTAAAGAGGAATTGCTGAGGCAAAGTATTTAAGTATTTCCAAGGACCAGAAGTATTTTTTTTCTCTCAAAGCTGTGGCTAATCCTTTATAAGCTGTTGTGATTTTCTGTTTATCAGCATTAATACCTTCTCTAATACATGCTGGATGCAATGTACCACAAAGCTCATATCTACACAACAGTGAAGAAAGGGGGAGCTGGTGATTTTCTGGAGAATTTAGATTTTGATGTCAAAGAAGTCTGACTTCCTTGCATCTGCCAATCCCTACCCCAAATTTGGTCAGATTTGGCTGTTTTTTCTGAAGTTTTTTATCAAAGCTGGTATTGGCTAGTAATGATCTTTAAATCAGGTAGATGGTGATGAGTGAGAATTAGACTTTGCTACTTTGACTTATCAGTCAGCCTTGGGCAGGGGTTTCCGTTTTGCTTACGGGGATGCTCAGGGACATCTGTGAGCTGAACCTGAATTTTCTTTTCTCTTTTAACTCTGCAAAGAACTGAGGAATGTAAGCATTGTTCCAAGAACAAATCTCTGTTGTGTTTTTCCTGGGAAAGAGTGTGAAAGATAAATGGCATGAGAAAGACATGCTCTCTGACAAGAGCAATATTCCAGAGGCCCCATTGCAACAATCCTCTAATAGCACAAAATTTGCAAGAGGATAGTCTTACTCATTGTCTAGGGGGGTGGGGGCTTGTTGCTGGAAGTGGCAGAGAGAAATCACACTTAATGCTGTATATGATCATTAAATTATAATGGTATAATAGAAAAAAACATGGGCATTGAAATCACACAACCCCCCTGGAAAATATCTTAAGGCTTATGAGACTTTCTTAGTCTTTTTGAGACTCAGTTTATTCATCTGTAAAATGGGAATGATAAGTAGATCGAACTTCAAGGATTACTTGAGAATTAAATAAGTGCATACATCACCTAGCTTAGTGCCTGGCACGTTGTATATGCCAATAAATTTTCATTCTTTTTCCTATCCTCTCACCTATAGTACAGTAAAGCTAGAGTTGAGATATAACATACATGAATGAATAGATTGAGAGAAATTTCAAATTGCATAAGAGAAACCAAGGCAAATGACATATGTGTGACTCTCATAAGTTTTGACAAGAATTTTTTCTTCTTTATATAGCCACATCTTAATGATTCAGTTCATGGGTTATGTAGTCATTAAATATTTATTGAGCACACACTCTATGGCAAGTATTATCCTGCAGGTAGGGGTAAGGGGCAGTTTGAGGCAGGGAGGCAGCGGAGCTCTAAAACTATTAATACAAAAACCAGCATCCCTTTGAATTCAGGAGACAAGAATAGACATGTAAGCAATTTATTGCTGCCTGTATGAGGTAAAGTAGTGGATACAATCAGTTCTATAAGTTAGACCAAGTTCTGACAATAAGTCATACTTCCAAGCTTTCTATTGCTTTTTTAAAATTTTTTACTTATTGATTTTATAGAGAGAAGAAGTGGGAAAGAGGGAGAAACATTGATTTATTGATTTATTGTTCCACTTATTTATGTATTCATTGGTTGATTCTTGTATGTGCCCTGACTGGAGATTGAACCCATAACCTTAGCGTACTGGAATGAGCAACTGAGCTACCTGGCCAGGGCCCCATTGCTTTTTAATATCCCCTTGGATTCAGGCTTCCCTGGATTTGAACCCTGGCTCTAACTTAGCAACATGATCTTGGACAAGTCACTTGACTTCCTAAGCCATTTCCACACTTGTAAAATGGAAATAATAATCTCTCCCTATACAGATTTTAAAAGATAACATATATATTATATATATATAATCTTTGACTTGTGCACCATGACTTTATGGACACACTGTATTACAGTCAACCATAGGAGTTACCTAATTCATGATCACTTTTCAAAGGAGACAGAGTACTGGAGTGGGGGAGGTGAGGAAATCCTAGACCATTTTATTCCTCAGGATCAAATATATATATACATACACATACACACACACACACACACACACACGTGTGTGTGTGTGTGTGTGTGTGTGTGTGTGTGTGTGTGTGTGTATGTGTATATATGTGGGGCCCTGGCCAGGTAGCTCAGTTGCTCATTCCAGTACGCTAAGGTTATGGGTTCAATCTCCAGTCAGGGCACATACAAGAATCAACCAATGAATACATAAATAAGTGGAACAATAAATCAATATATATATATATATATAGTGTGTGTCCGTAAAGTCATGGTGCACTTTTGACGGGTCACAGGAAAGCAACAAAAGATGATAGAAATGTGAAATCTGCACTAAATAAAAGGAAAATTCTCCCAGTTCATACCTATTCAGTGCAGTTCGATGTGGGCTCCATTTGTTGCCCTACACACATCCAAACAATAGTGAAGTTCTTGCCACACACGGGTAAGGACGTCTGGTGTAACAGAGTGAATAACGTCTGTGATTCTCTGTTTTAAGTGATTAATGTCGTGGCGCTTTGTTATAAACACGCCGATATTTACGTTGCACTTTGATCACGGATTCAAATTTAGCGAGCCACAGAACACACTGAACTTTCCTCTGTACTGTCCACATCTCGACTGGCATGGCCGTGGGCTGCTCCACTGTATACACGGTGTTACATCATCATCTGCGCATGCGCACATGCTGCCACATCATCCTACAGAAACTGGGATGGTTTTCCTTTTATTTGGTGCAGATTTCACATTTCTATCGTCTTTTGTTGCTTTCCTGTGACTGGTTAAAAGTGCACCATGACTTTATGGACACACTGTATTACAGTCAACCATAGGAGTTACCTAATTCATGATCACTTTTCTAAGGAGACAGAGTACTGGAGTGGGGGAGGTGAGGAAATCCTAGGTCATTTTATTCCTTAGGATCAAATCTAACAAAAAGTAAGAGAAGAAGTTGCAGACTAATGACTGTAATGAACTCTGGGGATTATTTCTTGATTGTAATTACCCATGCGATTGCTATCTTCTGTCACCACAGATAATCAAGAAGCATGAGTCAGCACTTGGCATTGCAGCATACCTAGCGAGGTAATGCGGGTTCATGTTTTTCTTCCTCATCAGATGATAAATAAAGCAACTTTTTTTTTTTTTTAATTTCAGTGACAAAATGTTCCCAGCCTTTGGATTTGGTGCCAGGATACCCCCAGAGTACACGGTGAGTGAGCAGAGATGCTTTGCTATCACCAAAGGGTAATTTGAGTTTCTTTCACAGGAGTCTCATTCCTTTGGTCCTTGATGTAATTATGTAAGAAGGGCACAAAGATTCAAATGGTCTTCAAAACCAGTGATATTACATTCTCAGAGCCTGTCTTTTTTTTTTTAATATATAGATTTGAGAGAGAGAGAGAGAAAAACATCAATTTGTTGTTCCACTTATTCACACATTTATTGGTTGATTCTTGTATGTGCCCTCTCTGGGAACCAAACCCATAAACCCATAGCCTTGGCAAATTGGGACAATGCTCTAAACAACTGAGCTACAGGGTAGGGCCTGAGCTTGTCTTTTGAGGAAACCTAGTCTTCTGGTACTCTGAATAGTTCTCAGAGGTGCAAACGAAGGCTTTCATTGACTAGCTTCTTATAGATATGGTCAGAGACTGGGAAAACACCCAGGAAGTTGATCTTCAGTGGCCCAGATCCTATCTATTCAGTTATCCCCTAGAGAAAGATCCTATTGACAATTACCAACTGAGGAAGTCCATGACACTGAAGTCTATAGACTCATTCATCCCAATTATCTGAGCACCAGTTTTGTGTGAGAGACACAGAGAAGTCCTAAGATAGAACTATTCAGGATTAGAGAATTGAGGAGCTGAAAATTTCCTATGAGGACATTGAAAAATCTATTTATTTTTGCTACTGATTTCCAAGACACAAAGAAAGCAAAGATTATGCAGAGAGAGATTTACACTGCAGTGGAGCTGAGGCACCCTACTGGGTATACCAGATGCTCCTGTGGGATACTCTCCACAGAGAACTCAGCTCCCTGAGTGGGAGGCCCTTGGAGGGGCACCAAGGTTGTTACCCCAGCCTCACCAGTGCCTCTGAGGTCTGAGTTAAGTGCAGACCACACCATCCACTGATGAACTTCTCTTTTATTGGCTGTGTCTGAGTTGCAGGGCAGGAGGCAGATGCCGACATTTACCCCCACACAAGAGCTGTCAGACCAAGGGCCTTTCCCTCTGTGCCCTTTGTGAAAGAGAGAATCCATCTCCCTGTGGCCGCTGGAGAGAGCAGTGGATGGAGTGGCATGTCCCCTGACCTGTCCTCCTTGTCTGCCTTTCATTCCACACTGGCTTCCCTGCTGGGCATGCCTACAGAATTCTAGAAGCATTTGTAGAAATAGAGCACATGGGGAGAAAGAATATAGAGCAGGAGTTGTTAAGTAGTGGTCTGAGAACATTGTGCAGGCCACAAATGTATTATATTGGACACACAGATTTTTTTTAAGGTTTAGGCAATTTTATATAAAATGTCAGATTTCTGGCTTCTTTGGAAAAACTAAAAAGCCTGGCAACACTAGATTACACAGCAAGGATTAGCCAGAACTGAGGAGATCCAATCCCATTCAGGTGGGGTACCAGCTTTAGGATGTGGTCAGGTGGGTGCCCCCTTCTGCACAGAGCTGTTGAATCTTGGGACTGAAAAGCATATCTACAACCATCAGTCCTACCACCCAGAAATGCGTGAGCATCCCCCACCACATCCCCACCAGGTAGTCTTCCAGTCTCAGCTTGGCCCAGCAGGGTGCAGAACACCGTGTTCCAGGCCTTCCTCTTCTCATCCATGACGTCTGCCTGGCCCCCTCCTGGTGTAATTTATCCTTCTTGATGTGTTCTGAAGCCCTCATGCTCACCGATCCTCCGGCTCTACCCTGCCTGCCAGCCGGCTCATTCTTCCTACTGTCCTCACAGTGTTCCCTCACATCTCCTCACTCTGCTCCCAAACAGCCACTCAAATACTGCTTTTCCAGGCCTGACTTTTCTTTTGTACCAGACAGACACTGATGGTCTCAGAAGCTCAGGGACCCGCCAGCAAGTTTACAAGGTCACCATGATTTATTTCTTTAAGATACAGTGTCTGAGTTTGCCTTGAAACTGAGCCCCGGGCACCTCAGTCTTAATTTACACTCTCTTTAGAACAGTGGTCCCCAACCTTTTTTGGGCCATGGACCGGTTTAATGTCAGAAAATATTTTCACGGACTGGCCTTTAGGGTGGGACTGATAAATATATCACATGACTGAGACAAGCACCAAGAGTGAGTCTTAGTCACAAGAAGACATACAAATGGCCAAAAGATTTATGGAAAGATGCTCATCTTTGCTAGCTGTGCTACAAATGCAAATCAAAACTACAATGAGATATCACCTCACACCTGTTAGACTGTTAGACTGGCTATTATCGATAAGACAGGTAATAACAAGTGTTGGAGAGGCTATGGAAAAAAAGGAACCCTCATTCACTGCTGGTGGGAATGCAAACTGGTACAGCTATTATGAAAGAAAGTATGGTGGTTCCCCCAAAAAATAAAAATAGAACTACCATATGACCTAGCAATCCCTCTACTTGGTATCTACCCAAAAAAATCAAAAACATTGGTTCATAAAGACACATGCATCCTCATGTTCATCACAACATGATTCACAGTGGCCAAGCCATGGAACCAACCAAAGTGTCCCTCAATAGAGGATTGGATAAAAAAGATGTGGTACATATATACAATGGAATACTACTCAGCCATAAGAAATGATGACAGGATCATTTACAACAACATGGATGGACCTTGAGAACATTATAATGAATGGAATAAGTAAATCAGAAAAAGCTAAGAACTGTGTGATTTCACACATAGATGGGATATAAAAATGAGACTTATGTACAGAAGTAAAAGTTAATGGTTATTGGTGAAAGGGGTTAGGGGGAGGACATTAAAGAGGGACAAATATATGATTACGGAAAATGATTTGACTTTGGGTGATGGGCACACAGTGCAATCAACAGTTCAACAGTTCAAATGCTATAGAGGTTTACCTAAAACATACGTACTCTTATTTATCAATGTCACCCCATTAAATTTAATTTTCTAAATAATTTTTTAAAAGACTACAGTCATCTAATAAAGCTAAGTGACACAAACACAGCACGTGCCCACTAGTTGCCATCCTACCTGACCACACTCTTACTCCAGAGGCTAGTGATTGAACTGGGAACTTCAGAGAAGAAAAACCCAACTCCTTTTCTAAGCCTCAGCACTAAAATGATGCTTTGACAGCTCTTTGAACTAACTCAGTATTCATAAGTTATTAGCCTCCAAATGGTAACATGATTTTCATTTGGTTCTAATTCAGTGAAATAAAATAATCCACGTAGGCACACCAGAGGACCAAAATCAGAAGTAAAGGCTTGTCTTCACGTTGAATAGGTACTTCAGTATCTGAGATGTCTGAAAATAACTGTCTCAAGGTCCTGAATATTGAACTTTATTTTTCCATCAAGTACAAAGAACAAAAGTTTACATAGGTAATACTCTGACTGCCAGTGAATATTTGGTTCAGGACTAAACCTGACAATTTGACCATATAGTCCAGGAAATGGCAAACATTATAAAGGAGACATTTTTAGCTATCTAGGTTAAAAGTACCATAATTATTTTAAAGTTAAATGCCACATCCTATATACCTCAAAAAAAAAACAACAACTGTTCTTAAGAATACAATGAATGATAGCTAAGAGTGGAGTGGAAAGTTTAGGGTAATAAGATTTTTAAAAAAAGAAAAAAAAAAAAAGAGTGAGTCTTAGGCGGATGTAACAGAGTGAATCTGGTCATTTTTTTAAAAATAAAACATCATTCAGACTTAAATATAAATAGAACGGAAATAATGTAAGTTATTTATTCTTTCTCTGCAGACCGGTACCAAATGGCCCACGGACCGGTACTGGTCTGCAACCCGGGGATTGGGGATCACTGCTCTAGGGACCGGATTAGGATGCAAGTTGTTTATTTGAGAGGTGAAGTCAACCTCAATAGAGAGTGGGGGAGTGAGAAGAAGCCGACACAGGATACCCTAACAACTCAGTTACCACTGTGGGCAGCAGAGCTTAATCCTGCTGGGGACCCTGGAAGACAGTGTGAGCACATGCAGACCCCAAGAGCTGGGTACCAATACACCATCTCCTGTCAGCCACTGAGATAATGCTGCTCCCAAGCGACATTAATCCCCTGACACTTTTAGCCTATCACTGGAGCAGGCAAAAGCAAGCTCTGGAGACCCAAGAAAATTTTAAGGAAAATAAAGCAGGTAAGATAGTTGGAAGTCAGTTAAATTGCCTGGAAGAGTTAAGGGCAGGGGAATATGGTCCAGGCACCTGCAACATCAGCTCTGACCTCCCACAAAGAGGAGGGACTTTTTAACACCATGACTATTTTCTAGCCCCCAAGACAGTCAGGGCTTGGAAATAACCTTTGAAAGGGAAGTTTTTATAAAATCCCAAATGATCCAATAATGTCCAGGTGCCAAGACATCCCTCTTGTTTTATCAGATTTTAAAAAGAAAGAAGTCAACATTTATTTGACCTTGTGTTAGGTCCTGCCAGGTAGAAGACTTGGTGTTAGAATATTACATGATACATTATTTTATCACTTTTCCAAAAGTAAGAGTCTATTTTACCTGTATATATGTGGAAATCATGCTGTCCTACAAGCTCTGCATAGTATGTTAGAATGAGTCTTAAATGTCAACAGCTCAGCGGGAGCCATTATAACCCTCACCGTGTTGAGCAGACATGATGAGGAGTTGCCTTTTTTTTTCTTTATCACTGGGTCCAAGCAGAGCTCAGCCAAGTCTAAACCTCCAGTCTGTGGCCAGTTCTTTCTTGGGGTTACATTTTTCTGAAATCTTATCTTAGATTCTTTTTGATATGCGTTATTCTCCCCTCCTGCTGGCATTTATCTGATTCTAGAAAAATTTCTTGTCACCTCAACTCCTCAGGGAGCTTAGAGGTCACCCATCATCTCAGACTGATTATGTGAAGGCTTAAAGTGATTCCTGCTGCTTAGCACATAATGAATGTAATGCACATTTGTTTGCATACTCTTCAACCCAGCGCCTCTTTACTGGCTTAAAGTCATAATTTGCCTTTCTTTGCTTTTTTTCCATCTTAATTGGTGTCTAGGTCTCCCATGACTTCGCAATCAACTTTAATGAAGACAACCCAGAGTGTGCAGGTAATGACCACGTGAAAGCAAGCCAGTGTCTCGCTGCCCGTTGTCTGAATGCTCCCATTTCAGTGTCCCTAATGGCTGCAGTGTATCCGCTAGGATTGTCCACAGCAGAGAAGTGGGCTTTCTGGATCCAAACAGACCATGCGACCCCAAGGGCAACCGAAAGCCTTACTGACAGGGTGAAAGAGGAAGAGCTGGAAAAGACAGGATGCAGAAGAGGTCTTGAGTTTACGGCACGAATATTGATCCCAATTCTGAATTCCTCTGGCCAAAAAATAAATAAATAAAGTAAAATAAATGGGGGAAATTGACCTAATGGACAGTAATGATACCCCTTTTTCTGCTCTCCAAGTTTCCCTCAAGTATCTATTTTTCACAACCTCCTCTCTGTGAAGGTATACGTAGGGGCAGGGCGAAGATATGGGCATCGTTTGACGTTTCCAGCATCTTGGCCAAGGATACAGCCTCAGTGACTTCCAACAGGTAGCTTCATGGTTTTGTGCCAGAAGCCTCCTTGAAGGCTCTGGTCTGTGTTCCATTATTTCCAGGTACAAGTTCCCCAGCAGGATTCCACAAAATAATGATGAAATGACAATGACAACTCTGATGATAAATTTTACCCTAGAATTATTTTTCCATCTTTCTAAATAACAAATGGAGCTAAGTACAGCTGTTGCTATGAAGAGTATGACATTTTTGCCTTGTGAAATAGGTAGAACTGTCCATCTCTCTCTCCTCCTTCTTGTCAAGGAGGGAGGGGGGTGGAACCAGGGTTAATTCGATCCAGTGGGGTGTGGAGAGCATCCAGCAGTTTCCTTCACCAATTCGGCGCTTAACGTCCAAGAATATGACATCAATATCATTGAGTCTGCACGTAGTAACCTCTGAGACCCGATCTCTGTTCTGTCAGTACTCCCTCTCTTGATCCCTTACCCTAAATTTATTATGATTTAGAGCTCACTCATCCCTAATCACCCCCATTCTTAAACTATAAGGATGGTTTTTCACCAAAGCAGAATGAAATACATGCCCAGTGTTCACCTGTTTCACACTCTTAGATTCCCCTGCCTGTTACTTTTTTTTTTTCTTCTTTTTCTTTTTCTGAAGCTGGAAACGGGGAGAGACAGTCAGACAGACTCCCGCATGCGCCCGACCGGGATCCACCCGGCATGCCCACCAGGGGCAACGCTCTGCCCACCAGGGGGCGATGCTGTGCCCCTCCGGGGCGTCGCTCTGCCGCGACCAGAGCCACTCTAGCGCCTGGGGCAGAGGCCAAGGAGCCATCCCCAGCGCCCGGGCCATCTTTGCTCCAATGGAGCCTTGGCTGTGGGAGGGGAAGAGAGAGACAGAGAGGAAGGAGGGGGTGGAGGTGGAGAAGCAAATGGGCGCTTCTCCTATGTGCCCTGGCCGGGAATCGAACCCGGGTCCCCCGCACGCCAGGCTGACGCTCTACCGCTGAGCCAACCGGCCAGGGCATCCTGCCTGTTCCTTTTGAAAGAGACATCCAACTTGCTTATCTTAGGCCAAAACTCCAGAGCCAAAATAGATAAAGAAATTCAGTAGAGTGTCATTTCACTCCAGAACCAAGCTGCAAAATGATATGATGTCTGTCTTTAGAATGACAGGCTGTGGAGCCGAGCAGAGAGGATGTGGCATTTTCAATGGGTTTGGAAGCATGTGTAGAAGGGCAGAACACACAGAACCTGCTTATCCAAAATACCCAAGACCCAGTTTGCAATGCACGGTGGACATGGAAAACCACTTCAGGGGCGCCTTAGGTGGATCCCTCTGGCCAAAACGAGGACAAGTGTGCTGTGTCAGCATAGAAAGGAACAGAAGGATGAGCTGGAACGGGAAAAGGCAAGAGCTAACACAGGCCCAGACACCAAGAGGAGCCATTTGAATAAAACTCATTAGTTAACGGGACTCTTGTGGGATCATGAGTATAACACTACATGTTCAGTCGAGACTCATAAAATGGCAGGAGAAGCTACCCAGTCAGGGCTGTCCCTTCCAGCAGAGTCCCGCCCTTCACTGTTGCCTTGGCTCACATGGCCTCAGGATGGAAGCCTCCTTTAAATGAGAGGTTGACCGTGATGATGAACATGGCTCATCTGGACCGCAGTCCCCAACAGACAGTGATGTCTGCCATATTGCTCATTTATCACACACCTGGGGCGCCCAACCTACCTCAAGATCTTGGAGGGAGTGACTCACAACTCCTGCCCCCAAGGACTTTAATACCTAGAAAGATGGTCGTGTGGCTATACGCATAACGCCTCTAAGTGGACTAGGGTGGCGTATAGTACAGTGGAGTCAACCAGGTGGTGTGAAAACTAGAAAAGTGTTAAAGCTGACTTGCCTAATGCCTGAGAACACAGCCCGTAGAGCCAGATGGACCTGGGTTTCAATCCTGAGTCTGCAGTTCATTTGCTGTGTGACCAGGGACAGACCATTTAAGCTCTCTAAGCCTCAGTCTTTTTACCTGTACAATGGGTATAACGCAGTGGTCCCCAACCTTTTTTGGGCCATGGACTGGTTTAATGTCAGAAGATATTTTCACGGACTAGCCTTTAGGGTGAAACGGATAAATGTATCACGTGACCGAGACAAGCATCAAGAGTGAGTCTTAGACACATGTAACAGAGGGAATCTGGTCATTTTTTAAAAATAAAACATCATTCAGACTTAAATATAAATAAAACGGAAATAATGTAAGTTATTTATTCTTTCTCTGCGGACTGGTACAAAATGGCCCACAGACCGGTACCGGTCCACGGCCCGGGGGTTGGGGACCACTGGTTTAACATCTATTTCATTACACTGTGAGAATCTAATGAAATCTTATTTGTAAAGGGGGAGATTAGAAAAAAATTTGTGTAAAGGATTACTTTTGATTTAAACTGTTAAAGAGAATAATTTCAGTGGGGGATAGAGGCAGCCATGTGGTATTCTTTTTAATCTTAAGAACATAAATGTGATGTTAGAAAGGAATATTTGGGGGATTTAATGCTTTATTTATTTGTGAGTTTGAGTACAAATGTAGTTGAGGGGACTACTGAACTGTCGATCTTTGCCAATTTCACCGTAGGAATTCAAGGAGTTGTGGAAGCCTATCAGAGCTGCCTTCCTAAGCTCCAACTCTATGGTCCCACCAATATTGCCCCCATCATCCAGAAGGTCGCCAAATCAGCGTCAGAAGAGACTAACACCAAGGAGGCGTCGGTAAGGGGAGGGGCAGTTGGCCTGTTGATGGCGGATTACCCTTTCTCACCCGGAGATTGGCCAGGGTTTCCATCCCATCCTGACAATAAATTACAGCTTTTCTACTTGTGAGAGTTTGGACAAGTGACTTAACATTCCCCTTTCTGCAGTCTACTCATCTGAAAACTGGGGATAATCACACCCATCTCTACTGGGTTAGTGTGGTTAGAGATGACACATCTCAAATGTCTGCAACATTAGCCAGACGGAGGGGACACTCCACAACGGGCCTTACGTTATTCACTGCAGTATGAATCATACCCACATTATGTTCCTGGGAAGGAAAATAACCTGTTCAAAATCTACTTGCTTTCCGGTGTGCCCATGTTACAGATGGAAGGGAAGCAAAATGACAGACGCTTCTGTCCACTGATGGTCACCTGCAGCAACACAAAACATCACAGACAAGACTTGTTTTATATTCTATTTGTGGTTTTCTTAAGAAAAATGCAGACCAAGGCTACAAGACCAAATAGAACTTGGTTTTTTTCCCGTAATATTTTTTTTTTTTTTGTATTTTTCTGAAGTTGGAAACGGGGAGGCAGTCAGACAGACTCCCGCATGCGCCCGACCGGGATCCACCCGGCATGCCCACCAGGGTGTGATGCTCTGCCCATCTGGGGCATTTCTTTGTTGCAACCAGAGCCATTTTGTGCCTGAGGCAGAGGCCATGGAGCCATCCTCAGCGCCCAGGCCAACTCTGCTCCAATGGAGCCTTGGCTGCAGGAGGGGAAGAGAGAGACAGAGAGGAAGGAGAGGGGGACGGGTGGAGAAGCAGATGGGCGCTTCTCCTGTGTGCCCTGGCTGGAATCAAACCTGGGACTCCTGCACGCCAGGCTGATGCTATACCACTGAGCCAACTGGCCAGGGCAGTATTTAACTAAAAAATATTAGACCTCCCCTAATATTTTTTAGTTAAATACAGGGCAGGCAAAAGTAGGTTTGCAGTTATAACACAACTAAATAATATAAGAATTGATAAATAATAATATGAGAATAAACTGTGTTTTCCATATTCCATACTCACAACTGTAAACCTACTTTTGCCCCACCTCTATACCATCATAACATTTTTATGTATCATTTTTATTGATATCAATATATTTCTTTTTTAGCTTTCTGACTTTTTTTCAGAGTTAGTAGAACATGACCGCTGTCTGAAATTTTCTCTGTGAATATGTTGCTCAGAAACCCAACATATAAAGTAGATTTTAAGAAAACAGACTGTTCTTGCTACGTCTGGGCTAAGAGGTGGGGTCTGAACTGGTTTATTCTCCTTTACCCCCTTTACCCCCCTTTACCTCCAAGAGCATCCAAGGCTTCGCCAAGACTCCCCAGACCCTAGATTGAAAACAGAAATCACCTGAGCCCCTCTGGGGCCCCAGGAACTAAAAGAATAAAAAGAGAACAGTGCTGACATGGATTTAGATTAGGCCTGCTATAAACCAGCATGAGCTTTTGCCCATCACTCACTCTCCCAGAGACAGGTGGTCTGCTCTGTAAGGACAGGTCAGGAGATGGTGCAGGAAGTGTCTGATCCGCATAACCCCAAATAAATGACCCTTATGGTCCAGGAGCAATGATTCTTCCCCACAGAGGTTTCTCCTGTTTTTTGAACAGTGTGTGGTCCAGGACCCCTTGTGATCACTGATTGCTAAGGGTCATAAACTTGAACCTCTTAGACAAGTTGTGCCAAGGAGTCCGGCTGTAGGATTTTCTCTGATTTTGTGTAATTCTTAAAAAAAAAAAAAAAAAAAAAGGTCTCCTCCATATCTGAACAGGACCTCATGTACATTAAAAGACTATAATTTTTTTTTATCTGTAAGCATTTTCTTAGCCTGGCTTTGGAAGCAAATGTTACCATGGCTTTATTGGAAATTTCTATTGGGGTTTTGATCCAGCAATCTGTAACCTATTACCTTCAGCTAGATCAACCTTGGATTAGATTCTAGAATTCTGACAATCTTCTTCAGATCAAACCTTATTTGTTCCATGGACCCCATTAGCAACTGATAAAGCCCACAGACCCCTTCTCAGAAGTATTTTTAAATGCACATGATAATCTCATTTTAGCATGTACTCCGTATAAAAATATTTTACTAGAATATTTTTATACTAAGTCTTCAAAAATCTAGTGTGTATATTTTACACTTACATCATCTTAAGGTAGATTCTAAATCATCATCACAAATACCTGATTTTTATTTAGACTTGATCAAGTGATGGTTGAGAAAGTAGAGTCACATGCTTTAGTTGTTTCAAAGATACTTAAAAGGCTTTCAGTAACTGTATCCCTTTCTAACGTTAAATTGAAGTTCATTAAAAGGAAATAAAATTAAAAATTTAGTTCCTCCATTGCTCTATCCACCTTTCAAGGGCTCAGTAATCACTTTTAGCTAGTGGCTATTGGATTGGGCAGTGCAGCTTTAGACTTGAAAGTCTCCCAGCTGAAGAGGCCTAGCCCCACCCCTCACTTGAGAGAGAAGCTGAGGCCAAGAGGAGTTCAGGGATCTTCCCAGCATCTCAGAAAATGAAGCTGTGAAGCCAGTCCTCCTGACTCCTCCTCCCTGCAGCTCTGTCAACCACGCTGTGCTTTGTAACAGTCACTAAGGTGATTATTAGAATTAACTTACAATTCTTGTGCCTGCCTTTAAGTCCCATTCATCATAACCTTAAGTCTTTAGTACTGTCTACACAGTCACTCAAAAAAATGTCTGTTGTCACTATTGCTGTAGCCAGTATGCACTGAAGCCACCCGGGTGTGTAACTGGTATTGTCCTTGTCTGCATTCCCCCTCCCCGTGCCCTTCCCCAATAACTCCTTCTTGTCCCCTTACCCCACATCCCTGTCCCCACCGCTGTCTGGCCTCTGATCCATTGCAGCAATACTTCATCCTGCTGATCCTGACCGACGGTGTCATCACAGACATGGCTGACACCCGGGAAGCCATCGTCCATGCCTCCCACCTCCCCATGTCGGTCATCATCGTGGGAGTGGGCAACGCTGACTTCAGTGACATGCAGATGCTTGACGGTGATGATGGGATTCTGAGGTCACCCAAGGGGGAACCTGTCCTTCGAGACATCGTTCAGTTCGTGCCCTTCAGGAACTTCAAACATGTAAGCATATTGTGGGCGCTTCCCATGGGAAGGCAGACCCAAAACACACTCACCGTACTTGATTCCAGATTGTCCTGAAGCAACAGCGCTACCCCTGCCCAGGGCGGGCCGTCTCCCGCACGGGCTGTGTAGAGCTCCCCTGTTTGGAGAGAGACCTGGAACTTGAATTATAGATGAGAAGTCATGCCAGCTCTGGTAGCCAACGTTTCAGTGGCACCTGTCCCCATCCATTTAGGTTAGCATCTCAGTGCCCTCAGCGCTGCCGTGTCCAGGTGGGAAGATTGTTCCCGGCGCAAGGGCCTGGCCGGAGAAGCAAGGGACAGCTTCAGTGCAGCCTGGATCTGCTTGTCGAGCCATGTGCCCTGGCAGAGGCCAGTGTTGGTCATATTTTCAAAATGACAGAAATCTAAATCCTCTATAAATATGGTCAGCAGCATGAAAGATTTATTTAGCTCATTAAGGAGGGAACCAGAAAGATGACAGAGGTAGTTTAAAGGAGGAAATGGAACGGTCGATTAAGGGCAGTGGGAAGAGACTGGAGTGAAGTTTGCTAGGACAGATTCAAAACGAGGTCACGGCCGAAGGGGTTAAAAATAAATAAATTGACTTTGGATTACTTTCTCTGCTGGACAGAAGTCTTCTCATTTTTCTCCAAGTTAACATCTAGCTTCACAGTCTTAGGCCCTAATCAGTATTAAATAATTAGTCAAGCAGCATTATGTTTTCCTGATGGCCCAAAAGCAGGTGCATTAGACAGTGCTCTAGTGTGACATCAAAAAATGCTTGATAACAATTGTTTTGCATTTCCAATTTTTGGATAATTATTAAGTCCATGAAAGAGGGGACACCTTTAAAATTTCAACAACACCCTGCACCTTTGGGGAAGGACACTTCCGATTTGTACAAAGTCTCCCTCGGGGCTGGCGGTGGCCCTGAAGCACCCTGCGGAGACTCCCCCAGCTCTGTCTGGGAGGCCTTGGAAGTAATATGGGAGGGAGGTCGCAGACAGCCCTCTGTGCCCTCTGTTCCGTGCCCTAGAGAGAGTCGCTCCAGAGTAGGGCAGCCAGTGGTAGCTGAACCTGAGCTTCCCCGCATGAGGACGTCTCCAGAAGGCTCAGTGCCCTAAAGCCACTCTGCAGGCCCCGTGGGAGTGCTGAGAATCCCCTCCCATCCACGCTGCGGTGACCCTCTGTCACCTGGACAGTTCATGCAGTGAAGCCAGTGTCCCCACAGCTCAAGGATCCCTGCTGGAAACATCTTCTGTAGCTCCCTCTGCAGCTCCTGGGTCCTCAGGGCTGTGGTCAGTTACTTGGGGCCCCGGAGAGGAAGGGACAGGCACCATACCATCCACTCCAAGCTTCCTTTCCTGGTGCTTTTCTGGAAAAGCCCTTTCTACTCCGGCCAAAATACCCTCATTCAAATGAGTCCTTGACAGTGTCCTCGCCAGTTTATCAGCTGTGCCCACGCTGGGACCCCAGCCATACTGGGTAAGGTAAATATAGGGAGCGAAAGGATGAATAGACCATTGTTTATATAGACAATGGTATCTATTATATATAAAGTGCCAGCATCAGAGCCTTTGGCCTATGCTTTCCGTAGATTGTCATTTGTTCTGCTGCCTCCGTGGGACAGGCTCTAAAGCCAGCATTCAGATAAATCACAAGCCCAGCGGCCTCCACTGAACCCTGGGTCTCATGAATCGCCAGGAGCACACAGGGAGGTCACTGCACACTCCGGGGCTCCTTGAACAGTGAGATATTGCTTAGCAATTCTGATTCTCTTAAGGAGGGCTAGAGTGTAATTAGAATCATTGAAGGGGCCCTGGCCGGTTGGCTCAGCGGTAGAGCGTCGGCCCGGCGTGCGGGGGACCCGGGTTCGATTCCCGGCCAGGGCACATAGGAGAAGCACCCATTTGCTTCTCCACCCCCCCCCCTTCCTCTCTGTCTCTCTCTTCCCCTCCTGCAGCCGAGGCTCCATTGGAGCAAAGATGGCCCGGGCGCTGGGGATGGCTCCTTGGCCTCTGCCCCAGGCGCTAGAGTGGCTCTGGTTGCAGCAGAGCGATGCCCTGGAGGGGCAGAGCATTGCCCCCGGTGGGCAGAGCGTCACCCCTGGTGGGCGTGCGGGGGGGGGGGGGGGGGATCCCGGTCGGGCGCATGTGGGAGTCTGTCTGTCTCTCCCCGTTTCCAGCTTCAGAAAAATACAAAAAAAAACAAAAAAAAACCAGAATCATTGAAGGAACATAAAATCAACCCTTGACCACAGAGTTGAGTGCGGAGGGAGCTCCACATAAGAGCAGCGGACACCCAAGCCCCCTACAAGCTCACAGGCAGGAAGCGTGGGGGAGGGGTGACTGTCCCACCATAGCTCAGCTCCCACTTGCCCGAGGAGAGTGGTTTCATCTGGGTTTGCAGATGAAACCACTCATGAGATGAAAGAGGTATGTCAGGTCCTCACGTCGCCTGCACGTGGACAGAAAGGAGTGGGGTCCTCTGTAAGGAAGCTTATGCTGGGGCTGGCTCAATACACTACAGTTGTGTTCATCATTGAAGTTACTTACCTGCCAGCTGCCCAAGGTGGAGGAAGGGGTGTTCTTCCAGGTTGTGATGTCCTGCTACATTTTCTCAGCCAGAAAGAAGTAGCCATCTCACTGACCACCACCTATAACTTTGCCTGAGTGACGGGTCAAAGAACTGACGCCTTAGGACAGTGATTTTCAACCTTTTGTTTTTCCCACATGACATACACAAGCTAATTAATAAGGAAAAAAGAGGGGCCCTGACCTCTTCTCCCTCAATAACTAGTTTAATTATTAGTATTGGGACCACTGCGAAATGATATTATAGCCATGGGTCCAGGCTTCAAGGAATTTACTGGAGCGTAGCATGGTTGGGACATAAGTGTCGGCAGAAAACTCCCTTGCTGAGCAGTCTGTGGGGGGTTGAAAAGGGGTAAAATGTTGCTACAGGACTTCAGATCAGAGAGAAGTCACTGTGAGGAAAGCCTTACAGCCTGAGCCGGACATACGAGGCAGGACAGAGGCTCGGCGAGCAGGAAGTCAAGGGGACCTCCGCAACAAGGGGAGTGCCCCAGTCAGGGCAAGGCGGTGGGCGCCACTCACCGTCTACACTCCACGGTCTCCAGCTGCTCTGTGGTGACGAAAACAGTATCCTCCACCTTAGCTTCGTGGCTTTCAAATTAGATTCTGCAAACCATTTCATTATCCAGACTAGACTGAGTTCAATCAGCCACAAATGAAATGAGAAGCAAGGAACTGATACATTTCATATAAGCCCCATGACCAATGAGTCCTCTCTCTTTGTCTGTTCTGCATTATCACTCAGAGCTTTGAAGTGGGCAGGGCACAGGCTCTGAGCTATGCGACTCTGCACAAGTTATTTAACCCCTCTGTGCCACAGACTTTCACCTGCAAAATGAAGCAAATGATACACACATTGGAAGATTGAAGGTGGTGTCTACATAAAGCTAATTAGCACAGTGCCTGGTTTGTGTAGGCAATTAATAAATACAGCTGTTATTACTAGCTGCTTTCACATTTTTTGGGCCTTATTCTAACCAACTAATGCCCCCATCCCTATTTGCTTACCAGAACCACCAGCATGGGTTTGCAAAAGGGTGAGAGAGTCGTTTAGGCACTGTGCTGTCTGTCCCATGCAGTAACAAACAGCTACACTATTTAAATTTAAAGTCATTAAAATTAAATAAAGTAAAAAATTTAGCTTTTCAGTTGCACTAACCACATTTCCAGGGTTCATTATTTGCCTGTGTCTAGTGACCACCATATCGGACAGCATGATTATGGAATATTTCCATCATTGTCGCAAGTTCTATTTGACAGCACTATTTAGGAAAGATTTTGTCTTCAAATCCATCTTATGGCTGATTGCATGAATGGTTCTTAATGAAGGGTGACTTTGTTTCCCAAGGGACATTGGCAGTGTCTGGAGACATTTTTAATGATGACAGTTGTGGAGGGCCTTATTCGCATCTAGGTGGGTAGAGGGGAAGGCTATTGGTAAACCTCCTGCAATGCACAAGACAGTCGCCGACACAAAGAGTTATCTGGCCAACAATAGCAACAGTGCTCCAGTTGAGAAACCCTGGATTACATAAGTACAAATACATTTTTCTCATGTCTGATTCAATCATATCAGGGCCAGCACTGGGTGATTTCCTTTGCTCTTCCCTTATAATGATAAAAATGGTTGCCATAGCCCCAGGAATCACACTCTAGTTACAAGGAAAAGAGGAAGAGGAAAGTGAAACAGAGCCAACCATGTTTGTCCCCCTTTTTTCTTTTTTTTTTTTTTTTTTTTTTTTGTATTTTTCTGAAGCTGGAATTGGGGAGAGACAGTCAGACAGACTCCCGCATGCACCCGACCGGGATCCACCCGGCACGCCCACCAGGGGCGATGCTCTGCCCACCAGGGGGCGATGCTCTGCCCCTCCAGGGCGTCGCTCTGCCGCGACCAGAGCCACTCTAGTACCTGGGGCAGAGGCCAAGGAGCCATCCCCAGTGCCTGGGCCATCTTTGCTCCAATGGAGCCTTGGCTGCAGGAGGGGAAGAGAGAGACAGAGAGGAAGGGGGGGGTGGAGAAGCAAATGGGCGCTTCTCCTATGTGCCCTGGCCGGGAATCGAACCTGGGTCCCCCGCACGCCAGGCCGACGCTCTACCACGGAGCCAGCTGGCGAGGGCCCATGTTTGTCCCCTTGAACCACAGGAGAAAAGCTCCCCAAGAAACACCCCCCAGAAACGTTCATATATGTCTCGAAGATGAAATTGGATCACATGGACCCACCTAGATTGAAGGGAAGTTAGGAAACCACAGATTTGGCTTTATAAGAGGGGGCCAGAAAGGAAGGGTGGGAATGACTTTTTGTATACCCCAGCATACACCTGGATCCTGATCTAACACACAACCCTGAGCAGTTATTTATGAAATAAAAGAACTTTCATGATGTCAGAGGTCCAACGTGCTATAACATCTCCACAATGTGAGGAATCATTTTAGAAAAACTCCTTGTGGTGTTTTCAGATTGTTGTTAAGATCTGTCTCTTATTTGGAGCCTCCTAAAAACTCTATGAAATAGAATGAATTTTTATTCTTTCTTATTTTGTCTCAGGCTCAGCAAAGCTAAATTGCTGAGTCCCAAGCCACATAGGAAGGAAAGAGCTAGAAACCAGGTCATCTGGCATTTAATTCACTTCCTTTCCTTCAGGTTCTTTCTTGTGAAATTTCATACATTTATTCACTAGTCACTTTCCTTCAACTTTTCAATCTCTTCAGTACTTATAATGAGGTTTGGGCAATTTGCTTGCCCGGGCATTGAGCAGTTAGTACTGAATACCAGAGTCCAAGCAGAATATCAACGTCTACCTTCATCTTCCTCAGACCATACAGTGGAGACATAATGCTGATAGAAGAATGGCTACTTTGAATAGCATGGTGGTATTCAACATGCTCCATCACCTGGCCTCCAGCTTATTTTCCAACCAAATGCCCCACCAATCCTGCATTTGCAGCGCGTGCACACACACAAACACACACACACACACACACATACACACATATTCACATATATGTTCTTCAGCCCCATCAGATGACTCATTGTCCCTAAAATGGTCAAATACCAATCTCCTCCTCTACATTCTAAAATATACCTAATTTAAATGCTACCTCCTCTTAGAAGCCTATTCCGACTTCCTCCAGGATGACTTACCCTCTTTGTTTTCTGTGCTCTAGTCACACAGTGTTTGTGACTGTAGAGCAGTGCTTCTCAAATTTCATATGCACAGAAATCACACGGGTATCAAGTTCAAATGCGGATTCTGATTCAGTAGCTCTGGGATGCGTCTAAGACTCTACATTTCTAATTCGTAATAAGCTCTCATGTGATGCAGTGCTGTTGGTTTGTAGTATGTGTCTCAAACCCACCTCAAATGTTAATTTTGGTGACACCAGACTCTCCTCACATGATTGTAACTTCCTTAATAGCAAGAATCATAGACCCCCATAAACCCAAACACAGTGCCTGGAACATAAATAAGCGTCTGGAATTGAACATAAATCAGAAACAAAACTGCGAGACAGTTCATCTGCCGTCCAACTTTCATCCATATTTTGGATGTGAGTGGTTTATATTTTGAGACAGTCATGCAAAAATGTGAATAAGAAAGTAATGGTTCATTTTCCAACAACCTGACAACTCTTGCTTGGAGACCCTTGACAGAGCAAGGAATGAAATAATGAAAGAGACTAGCTGCTCAGAACAGGATTCAAGCCTTCTAGGCTGATTCTCAATCAGATTCCTTTGGCCAGGCGCCAAAGTCATGGTGATTTCTTCTTCCCTGCAGGCATCTCCAGCTGCCCTGGCAAAGAGCGTGTTGGCTGAAGTCCCAAACCAAGTCGTGGACTACTACAATGGCAAAGGGATCAAGCCAAAATGTTCATCAGAAGTGTATGAGTCTTCTAGGACACTAGCACCATGAACTTCTAGGACACTCCATGCACTTTTACAGAATTCTGAAATACTGTTCCTGCTAATACTTAATACTTCTACTATGCCTGTACCTAAAAAAAAAAAAAAACAAACAAACAAACAAACAAAAAAACCACATACACATTTAAAAATAGCACGTTTTGGTGATTTTTAACTAACTGACAATTTTTTGCATGTGTAGCCCTGAGGCCTGGATCTGGTAAGCCCTTGTATTGTTAAAGACTTTTTACAAAGAGACACAAATAATTATAACTTCCTCTTTACATTACAGCATGTCGCCTTGAAATAAAATGGTATCTGTATCAGTTTTTTATACAGGTTTGTTGAAATTTTGCTAAATTTCTTATTATCTTTACACTGTAAAGCATTTTGAAACATTTAGTGAATGTCGATAGCCAAAACATATTTGGTTTTATCTGCTACAGGAGGAGAGACTTTTCAAAATGGCAGATGCATGGACTGTATTTTGCATGTTTAAAATAAAAAAGAAAAATCACCCACACTTTTCTGCAGTTGTTATCCATAACTCTTCCCTGCTAAGAGTGGTCTCTCTAACTGAAGAAGACAGGTTTAGCCACCTAGAAGTAGCCTTCTTGACGCGGGTCTGGGCACTTAGCCAACACCTCTCAGGCTTGACTGTGCCCACCGATCACCTGAGGATCTTGACAAGCTTCAGACTGTGATGCCATAGGTGTGCATGGGCCCCAGATTCTGCAGCACTAGCGAGGGTCCCAGGTGAGGCCAAGGCTGACGACGGACCACACAAAGAGTTCTGAGGTTCTAGACGTGAGGGCGTGATGTAGAGACCACCTAAAACAGGGCGGAGCCTAATCTGCTCGAGAATGACGCCTCTTCCCTGCCAGTAGCGCAAAGGGCCTGCCTGTCTCCAAGGTGGGAGTAGAAAGTAGGGAGACTGGTCCCAGAAGCTGCAAACCCCAAATCAGTCTCACTGCTTTCTAGTCGCACCTCTTCTTTAAACAGATAGAGGCCTGCTCCTCCGGCCCAGCCCCCGCCCTCTGAGAGGAGCCATTGCACGCCTCGCATGAATGACTCCATGTTTACATCAACCCCTAGGAATGACCTCAAAAAGTCTTCGGTAGAACCACAACAGACAAGGAGACTTAGCTGTGGCAGATGGCCATGCAGTGTGGCTCCCCAGAAATGTGGCCCACCAAGTTGATTTATAAGCTTAGTGTGGGGCTTCTCTCTGCCTCTTTTGATCACTCCTGAGAGCAAACTCTATCAGCAGAAATGCCTGGAATGGTTGTTTTAGGTGGAGGTGTTTTGTTTCCATAGAAACTGGCCAGTCTTGGATAGGGAGAATGAATGCTTCACTTGGATAATCTTCTCACAGATAAATGGACAAGGGTTTTTGCAGCATAAAAGGCACAAGATGGCCAGAGAGTTGGGGAAGTAAATCACAAGGCAAAATAGGTGTTTGTTGTTTATTTCTGAGGAAGGACATATTAACAAGCAAATCAAATAGGCCTTGAATAATTTCCAGTGTTATAATTATAGATTCTAACCTTGCAAATACATGTCAGCCAAATGCACAACATTTTGGGAATGATGGTAAAAAATGTATGACTGAAAAAAAAAATCATAAATATTTAAACTGTATGGTTTTATGAATAAACTGGGTACTTACAGAATTTTTTCTAAGAGTTATAGTCTGGTTTCTCTTTTCAAAGCAATTTTCTAGCAGTGGTTTATTTTATATAGGTGACATGGCCTCAGACTAGGACAAGCTCTTTCACAGTCCCATAGAAACATGGATTATTATTATTATTATTATTATTATTTTACAAACAAGGAATTAAAATATTTAGGTTTTTCGGGAGGTTGTTTCTAGCCCCAAACAAGAACATGAGTTTCCTTGTCTTTGTTCCTGGATCATAGTTAGCACTCAAGAGATATTTAATGAATAAAGAGATGACTAATCAAATGAATGAATGAATGAATGGATGGATGGATGAATGGACTTGTTAATGTGCCTCCTGAGCAATCTCACATCCATCACAGTGCTTTTTTTAATGATTGAATTTAGAGAGACAGAGAGAAGAAGGGGGAGAGAAAAAGAGAGAGAGAAGCATTCATTTGTTGTTCCACTTAGTTGTGCACTCATTGGTCGCTTCCTGTGTGCTCCCCAACCTGGAATCAAACCTGCAACCTTGATGTTTCAGGGCAATGCTCTAACCAACTGAGCTAACCCACAAGGGCCAATCTATTGCAGTTTTAACAGGTAGATTAAAAGGCTGTGGCTGGCAATCAAAATGATGTACCGTATCATCCTCAAATATCTGCAGAGATCTTTTACATTCATGTCAGGACTTTTGGGATTAGTGAGATGGTATGACAAAAACAGAGTTCAGTTTGCCTGGTAGAACCTTATGACAGTTTACTTTTCATAGCCAGACTGAAACCCAGCCCAAAATAATAATAAAAATAGTGCCTAACAAGTATTCAGGGCTCTGTATGCCAGCCACTGTTCTAAGTGCTCATCACGTACTATCTCTTAATTCTCCCAACAGCCCTGAAAGATAAGTAGTGGTATTAGTCTCATTTTGCAGATAAGGAAACTAAGACACAGAGAGATTGGGTAACTAACCTAAAGTCACACAGCTATCAAAAGGCATAGACAATATTTGAACACAAACACTCTGGCTCCTGAGCCCAAACTCATTTTGTATAATCCACATTTCAGCCACCCTCCTGCACTATTCCCATCCCCCGCCATATCAAGCAGCAGATTCTTAAGAGAGTTGATAGAACATGCCTTAAAACATGACCTTGCATCTGTTTCAGAAATTTCTTCTCATCTAGTGACCTCGGGTTTTTTTTGTTATGGGTTCTTGGCATCTTGTGATGTACTACACGCCTGCCCCCCCCCCCCCCCCCCGGAGCAGTGGAAGAGTCTCAGGATACATCTAGCTCTTCCCAGCTTCTTGCCCCCAGGGAGGTCGTGTAGATGGAACATTATACATACAGATGCTCACAGGGTCAAACAAAGGAGCATAAGGAGCAGAGTGTGGTGAGGACAGAGGGAAACTGGAAAGCGTGTGTCTGAAAGAGGGCAGCTACCACCCAGCCCTTGGGGACTGCGTGAATGTAGATTGAGTGCAGCCACTCAACCCAGTGTCTCAAGAAAAAAGGTTCAGGTTTTCCAAAATTCTAATTTTTGCTAGAATGCTCAAATGTTATCATTGACAACAAACACTATCAGCTGTTTTTCTTGAAGTGACAGGCTCAATCAACTTCATTTTCAAGAAAATATCTCTTAAATATGCATGTTTGAATAACTTATTTATCTGTCAGTCTTTCTTTTTTCCAGGTAAAAATGGAATTCTGTGGGGAAAAAACCAGCTAGTTCGGGTCACAGCACAATGACACGCATACTTTTCTTTGGGGCAACCATCTCGGGTTGAGATCAGCAGAAGTGCTTCTGGGTGCTTTGCATTTTGTCACCCAGCATAAGAAAAGGACATGGGAGTCAAGACTGAATAGCATTTGTGACTTTTCTGCTCTGTCGATAACATCCTTACATGAAACTGCATGTTCTTTCCAGCAAGGGTGTGGCAGTGAAAATCAAGTGACCACTGGTGCAGTGGTACCACCATCTTAAAGTAAACTGAGACGCCAGCAGGTTTACCCACCGTCGGTGCAAATGTCAACACCGTGAACAAGGCAAGGCACATTTTTGTGTTGTTAGGCAAATAGTTTTTTTACCTCCTAGACTCCTTGAAAGTGTCTCCAGACCATTGGGAACCAGTTAAAACTGCTTGCTCTCTAGACCACTTGACAAAGTGGATATTGGTTCCCTGTCTCTGTATAATAAATCACCACCAGCTTAGAAGCTTAAAACAACACACATTTATTATTGCACAGTTTCCATAGGTCACAGATCCAGGGAGATTCAGCTGGTCCTCTCAGCCTCACAGGGCTGAAATCACGAGATCAGCAAGACAGTGTTCTTTACAGGATCCGCTTCCCAGCTCACCCGGGCTGCTGGTTGACACTGTGGAACTGCGGTCTCATTTCCTTACTGGCCATCAGTTGAGTAAGGTGGTAGATGCAGCCTTTTCTTTTAGAGACTCCGCACATTTCTTCTCACGCCTCCAGATGGCCCCCTCCAGCACTGGTTGGCCAACTTACTTCTGCAACATATCTCTGACTCCAGCCAGGAAAACTTCTCTGCTTCTCAGTGTTCATGTAATTAGACTGGACCACCCAGATAATCCAGAATTCACTATCCCAAGTTCCAGAACCTTAATGACATCTGTAAAGTCCCTGGCGTCATGTAACAACATGCTTATAGGTTCCAGAGAGAAGGGCAGGAACAGGTTGGAGAAGCCAGGCTACCTCCACCATAGGAATGCAGGATGTTGCCGGACAAATTCTAAAAAGAAATGTGAGGAGTTCAAATACTGTAAGAGGGCTTCCCATGGAGAAGGTCAAAGACTGGTAATAAAACTACTTGCTGATTTCAAATCTTTGCCCAGGAGAGCTTAGAGGGGAGTCCTCACCTTACGTATCATACTACACGGTTTCGTTCCTACGACAGTGACATAACCCAAATTTTGGTGTAAGTCAAAATGCACCTTAGCCTAAGTCATTGACCTATCCTAACACAGCTGTAAAATCATAATCTAGAACACAAAAACACAACTAAGCCCCAGGAAAAAAAATACTGCTACTTCTTCCCCCACGTGCAAACAAACTAGTTTGCCCACGTAGTCTGTGCATAAGATGCTAATAGTGTAAGCCGAAACATCTACATCTCAATTTTTTAAAGTTTTTATGGGAACGAGTGTTGTAAACTCAAAATGTATGTCAAGACTGTCATAACCCAAGGACCCCCTGTATTCTAAATCTGTTTGGATACGTCCCTCTGTCAGTCTTTCCAGCAGGTGGGGAGTACTGGTAAGCACTGCCCCTGCCCTAGGCTTAGGGGTGAGGGTGGAGGGGTGGGATTAGGAGTGAGGGAGGCAGAAGGAAGAAGGCACCGTCTCTGCTGCCAGAGGAGCTCACACCCTCGAGCTGCCCTCTGACACGAGGACTCCAGGCTCCTGTTAGATCCAGTGCTCTTCAACCCTGGTGCGCCGCAAGAATTTTTAAAACATGCAATACCTGACTATTTAAACAGGGGTACAGACCTCTTTTCCCTTAGATTGTCAAATAAAAAAAAATGACACCAGCCAACACAGCAATATCCATCTGGTGTGAATGAATCAAAATTATATCTATGTTGTCATCAGATCGGCAAAAAACACATTTTTTGGTGCGGTGGAATTTAGGTAATTAGTTTGTGTGTGCCATGAGATGAAAAAGGTTGAAAATCGCTGTGTTCGACATATCTTACATGCCTTAACATTTAAGACACACACTATAGAAGGACTTTCTCATGCAAATGTTCTTACATATTTGAAAGGAGAAGAGTGGTGGCAGGAACAAGATGTGAGTCTTTCCCAGGAAGCAGAGCCGTGTCTTACCTTCGTCCCCGTGGGTCCTATTATCAGTGCTTACTTAGTACATGATGAGAGGATACCGGAATGAGTGAGAGGAGGTGCCCTCTGGTGAGAGGGGGGCCAGGGGGATGCTGGAACATCATTGCAGTCTTCCGAGAATTCCAGCTGCTCGGCGCCAATCAGAGGCTGGTGCATTAATTTCCATTGCATCGAAATTCTCAGTTTAACAAAAAGCTTCCCACGCAAACACCATTAAGTACAACAAAGCTTTAAAACAAGAGGATGTGACCAGTGTCTTAAGGTTTATGTAAGATGGTTACATAATCCAGATTGTCTCCAAAAATTCTCCAGCCTTTTATTAGAAACCCCAATAGAACGGTGAGGAAAATGTTTTGGAACTAGATAGAGATGATGGTTCACAATATTGTGATTACGCGAACTGTCAAGGAAGTATCCACTGTAAAATGGCTAATTTTATGTTATATGTGTTATATATGACATGAGTTTCACCTCAGTTTTTAAATACCCCATGTTCTAATCCCCCAGTTTATTTGACCAGAAGGCCATTCACTCGATCACAGGTACCCCTCCCATCCTCACTTCTGTCTTTGGACGTGGCTCCAGGTTCTTCTGCTCATCCTCCTACTCCCACGCCTATCTCATTAACACGTTTCTGAACTGCAGCATTTTTCTTTGAACTATGCTCCACCCCCTACTCCCCACAGGCACCACCATGGACACAGTTCCCTTGCTTAGTTCTCCACTGTACAGTCAAGAACAGACAGTAGTGCTTGACAAAGATTTCCTGAATACCTGAACTGAACAAAGGAAATTTTAATGCAAAAAAAGGTACACTTGGATACTTTGTTTTAACACCATGTGAGTCTCACTGCAATTATTTAGTTGCTATTTGTTGCTTTTTTTTCCGTCTCACCTAATACACACAAAAGTGGAAGGGTACTATGTAGGTTGAGTAATAGCTCATGGCTCCTCAAATAGTCTACAAAATTTAACTTACCATTGACTTTAAGATGCACCATTATTTTATGTGCCTTATAAAGAAAGAAAAGAAACACACGATTACACTATGACACATTGTCAGTCGAGAGCTTTGTCATGATTTAAACAATGCTGAAACAGAGAAAAATATGCATCTTAGAGTCAATAAAATATGATAACATCCTTTTCTGTCAACACAGCATACTTAAGTACATACATATACAACTGTACATATACAAACGACCCAAATGGGAATGGAATGATACGTGCTAGCCATTAGGCAGCAGCTGAGAGGGAGTGCAGTCAGTGGGGAAGATGATTACCATTGAGATGTTTGTAGCAGGTAGCAAGCTTAGCAGTTTGCCCAGTTACGGCTCTACAAAATAGACTCGTTTATGTTGAGCTTACTCTGTACTGTTGGGGATCCTTCTGAAGCTACTTCCAGTCTCATATTTACTTACTTCACGGTGAGTTGGAAAAGAAAAATAACAAATATTTTTTAAATGCTTGAAGGTTGAATAAAAAACAAAACAGAAACACTGGGTATGTTGTTTACCCTAAGATGTCTCGGCTTATAAGATGTATCATTTTAAAAAACCCACGTAAGGCCCTGGCCGGTTGGCTCAGTGGTAGAGCGTCGGCCTGACGTGCAGAAGTCCCGGGTTTGATTCCCAGCCAGGGCACACAGGAGAAGCGCCCATCTGCTTCTCCACCCCTCCCCTTCTCCTTCCTCTCTGTCTCTCTCTTCCCCTCCTGCAGCCGAGGCTCCACTGAAGCAAAGATGACCCCGGCGCTGGGGATGGCTCCTCGGCCTCTGCCCCAGGCGCTAGAGTGGCTCTGGTCACAGCAGAGCGACCCCCTGGAGGGGCAGAGCATCGCCCCTTGGTGGGCAGAGCCTCGCCCCTGGTGGGCGTGCCGGGTGGATCCCAGTCGGGCGCATGCGGGAGTCTGTCTGACTGTCTCTCCCCATTTCCAGCTTCAGAAAAATACAGAAAATAAATAAATAAATAATAAAAAATAAATTAAAAAAATCCACTTAATGAAATGCTTACAAAAATCTTATGTTTGCCAACAATCGCACACATTTATTCCCACAATTCCATCTTTCCTTGTTCGGTGTCAAAATGCACCTAAGCCTTGCTCAGACTGTGACTTTAAAGGTTCTTCTGCTGTTTGCAATTAAGCATAGCACAGCAAAGAAGTGTTGGCATTTGTAAGTGTGCTTAGGGCACTGAGCTTTGTCGGTTTTCGAAGTGGATAATAAAATTCCAAAGTTTACCCAAGAACACTGAGGTTGTCTATGCATTTCCTATCGGATTAAACTTGCAGTGATTTCTGATTTTCAGAAGCCCAGAGTGGATTCATGAAGGGACACAGGCTGCCATCCATTCCTGTCTGTTTCTGACTTCTGAGAGCATAAGAGGGTCCTAAAACTGCAGTCTTGTTGACAGGCCAAAAAAAAAAATACTTTCCCCCAAAAAAGTAAATGCAGTGTCAAGATCCGGCTTATGAATCATTTCTCTCGGCTTACTGAGAGAAAAAAGAAATTGACTTAAACATACATTGGTTTCTTCTAGTCTGTGGAGTACCCTTTCCATTTATGCATATACATATCTATATGCACATATATTCATTAGCTTTCACTTTTGTAAAATTGAAAGCAGCACACAAGTGTGGCAGAAGTCACTCCATGATGAACAGAAACTATTTCTCCTACTCTTAGTCCCATCCTGATGGCCAGGGTAAGGTTTCCAGGGAAGGAGATTCTTTCGCAGATGATTAAAAGCTATGGTATATTTCAAAAGGAAGATTTTGCTTCCCTCTTGAATATTGAATGATTTTTTTCCAAGTAACATAAAAATGCCAAAAAGGACCTCCTGAATTCATTAACGATCCGAAGGTAAATCCTTGGCAACCGGCTGGGATCCCCCAGGATTGCCAGCCCTGCATTATGGAAATCCATCAGAGAGCCAAATGTCAAACCCAGGTGGACTGGAGTGTGGGGTATTAAAAATATGTACACCCACAGGGATGGATTAGGCTGAGCAGATCGTTTTATAACCTTAACTAATTAATTCATTTGGAGTTTAATGTGAATCAAATGAATTGAAAGTGAATAAAAACATCATTAAATACAGCCACAGCCTTGAAATTACCATTGTGTCTGCCCGTGTCTCTTTATTTGATATCCTCAGCACTAGAATGAGCTTAGCTGAGCTGCTGTTCTGCAGCTCTCGGTTCATTTTAGGATGTGCATTTATCTATCCTAGCCAGGGATATTAACAAGCTGGTCCAACCCTCCCAAAGAAAGCAGAATCATGAGGGTTACAACCAAGAATTTTGGTGTCAGACAGAAATAAGTTTCCCAGCCTGACCAGGCAGTGGCATAGTAGATAGAGCATTGGCCTGGGATGCAGAGGACTCAAAACCCCGAGGTCGCTGGCTTGAGTGTGGGGTCACTGAAGTAAATGCGAGATCATAGACTTGACCCCATGGTCTCTGGCTTGAGCCCAAGGTCACTGGCTTGAGCGAGAGGTCTATGGCTTGGCTGGAGCCCCCTGGTCAAGGCACATATGAGAAAGCAATCAATGAATAACTAAAATGCCATAACAAAAAATTGATGTGCCCCCCCCTTTTTCTTGAAAGAAAGAAAGGAATAAATAAATAAATAAATAAATAAATAAATAAATAAATAAATAAATAAATAAATAAATAAATTTGGAAGAAGAATTCAGACTTGTATGCATGCAATAATGAAGAGATTAAGATCAAATCTCACATATTTGGAAAGCAGGAGGAAAATAGTGATTAAGGTATTCTCTAAATTTGCTAGAAGATTGAGGATGGGGGACTGAGGAAAGTTTGAGACAGAACGGTTCCTTGTCCCACAGGCTGGCCTCATTCCTTCTCAGGAAAGTCGTTGTGCTTTCGAGTCCAGAAGGCATCTTCTGCTCTATAACCAGCACCGTCTACTGCCGGAGACCTCCCAGCTCCCCAGTGCTGAGACGTTCCCCTGAGCTCAGGGGAGAAAGTGCTAAGTTTAGGTGGCCAAGTCAATTTCCCTAAGAATCCATTTCTGATATATTTTATTTTGTAGAGTGACCAAGTCCCAAATTCTCTTTTGCAGAAGGACTTTCCCACTCAGAATGACATTTTACATTTAGACACTTCCAATCTAGTTGATATTTCACTTTAAAGATCATCTTTTCCCCTTTCCTGCTGGCCATAACTTAAGTCAGGAGACAGTTTATAAATAACTTCTGCTTTCAATCATCCAAACCAGCAAACCTAAAGGCTCAGCATCACATAGAGTGGAAAAAATAGAGATGAAAATGAGGAGACCTGGGTTCTAAACCAGGCTGTACTAGATAGATGGCTTTACTAGGGATGTTAGCTAGACAGGTAGTCTTGGACAATTTCCTCAACATCTCTGGCCATGGTACTTTCCTCATCCGTTATGGTAGGGATTAAGCATGTAACATTATACCAGGCACTATAGGAGTAGCTCAAAAAGTAGATTTACTATGTGCATTTTCATTACTCCTACGACTACTGCTATGGTATAACAACAGTTTCCTTTCCAGAGAGCACACGTTCTCTCAAACAAATTGCTGTTCCCTTCATGACTGACTCAATTGAAGAGTGAATTCCAAGGAGAAATAGAGATGGAAAGAAGACAGGGGAATGGGCTTAGCATACTACACCTTGTCTAGAAAAAAGCCCTGGTTTCCTGATGGTGGTGTCCATGGTGTTGATGATGATGATATATATATCATAAACCAGCCTGGTTTATACACACACACACACACACACACACATATATATATATATATTTTTTTTCCTGAAGCTGGAAACGGGGATAGACAGTCAGACAGACTCCTGCATGCGCCCGACCGGGATCCACCGGGCATGCCCACCAGGGGGCGACGCTCTGCCCACCAGGGGGCGATGCTCTGCCCCTCCGGGGCGTCGCTCTGTCGCAACCAGAGCCACTCCAGTGCCTGGGGCAGAGGCCAAAGAGCCATCCCCAGCGCCCAGGCCAACTCTGCTCCAGTGGAGCCTCGGCTGCGGGAGGGGAAGAGAGAGACAGAGAGGAAGGAGAGGGAGAGGGGTGGAGAAGCAGATGGGCGCCTCTCCTGTGTGCCCTGGCTGGGAATCGAACCCGGGACTTCTGCACGCCAGGCCGACGCTCTACCACTGAGCCAACCGGCCAGGGCCGATATTTTTTTAAACAATGAAAACACTAGTCCTTTTTTTTTTTTTTTTTTTTTTTTTTTTGCGAAAGAGAGACAGGGACAGACAGACAGGAAGGGAGAGAGATGAGAAGCATCAGTTCTTTGTTGTGGCACCTTAGTTGCTCATTGATTGCTTTCTCATATGTGCCTTGCCTGGGGGGCTCCAGCCAAGTGAGTGACCAACTGCTTAAGCCAGCGACCTTGGGTTCAAGCCAGCGACCATGGGGTCATGTCTATGATCCCACACTCAAGCTGGTGACCTCAGGATTTTGAACCTGTGTCTTCAGAGTCCTAGGCTGATGCTTTATCCACTACACCACTGCTTAGTCAGGTGAAATCACTATTCTTGAGTATGTTGCTTTAGTATTTAAAACGGACCAGCAAACATGGACATAAAAGACACCAGAGGCCAACAAAAGACAAAGATATCTCCTAGCATCTTGTTAGGAATCTTGCATGATTACATCCAGATGAACTTGTTCATGCAGAAAATACCAACAGAAGAGTCAGGAAACAGTAGATCAAGATTTTGTATAATTATTATAATATCAAACAGGAAATCAATATAAATATCAATAATAGTAGTAGTCAGCATTTTTTAGTTCTTATGTGCTGAGTACTGTGCAAAGCATTTTATGTAAATGGTTTTATTTAAACTATTGTTGCCTTGTGAAGGAGGCTTTTTTTTCCTTTAATCATATCTTAAACAAGGGAACTCAGAAAAACTAGATGATTCACCCAGGTGCATGGAAATAGTAGCAAAGACAGGATATGAACCCAGACCTTCTCACTTCTAAAAAAGACTGCTCCTCGGCCCTGGCCAGTTGGCTCAGTGGTAGAGTGTCGGCCTGGCGTGCAGGAGTCCCGGGTTCGATTCCCGGCCAGGGCACACAGGAGAAGCGCCCATCTGCTTCTCCACCCTTCCCCCTCTCCTTCCTCTCTCTCTTCCCCTCCCGCAGCCAAGGCTCCATTGGAGCAAAGTTGGCCCGGGCGCTGAGGATGGCTCTGTGGCCTCTTCCTCAGGCGCTAGAATGACTCTGGTAGCAACAGAGCAATGCCCCAGAGGGGCAGAACATCGCCCCCTGGTGGGCATGCCGGGTGGATCCTGGTCGGGTGCATGTGGGAGTCTGTCTGACTGCCTCCCTGTTTCCAACTTCAGAAAAATACAAAACAAAAAACAAACAAAAAAAAAACTGCTCCTAGCCAAGGATGCAGGTGTACCAAACCCTCCGCTCCTCCTGATGTTGGTGGAGGAGGAGGAAGAAGGAACATATCACGTCAGTGAGCGAGGCAGAACCCTTCCCTTCTGTGAGGTGTTTGGTAACCCAAGTTCAGACCCTTTCAACCAACATTGTGTTCTGGGATTGCCCGCACCGTTGGTGTGGTAATTCTGACTACTCTCGGTATTTCACATCAGATTTCCAGATGTTTTTGATACTCTATAATTTTTCTTTTCAAAATGTACACTTCAGTGCTCCTTCGCATATTTACAAAGTTATGCAACCGTCACTACTAAAATGTCCAAGAATTTCTGAAGCTGATACAAATGTAAGGCTTCCAGGGAGTTGAAGATATACACTGTATTACTCAGCCTTTAAAGAGTTTGCAGTCTTGTCGAGAGATATGGTTTATAAACCTAAGGCTTCTCACTACTTTTAACAAAAGAGAACAATACCATGCAAGACCATCTATACGTATGGTAAGCGCTAAAAGAGGAGAGGAAGGAACAGCCAGGACCAGCGATGATGATGGAGTCCTCCTAGAGGAGTCAGGCCTTGGAGATGAGGGTGATTTGGAGAAGTGCTGTGAGCAGGGAGGGTGTCAGATACAAGAAACTCCCAAGCTCAGTAACCCAAATGTTCAACTCTTGGCGAGCATAACTATTTGCCCTACTGAGAGACTGGCTGAGAGGGACTTCAATAAGGAATAGAAAAGAGATTAGATGAAGCCACGTGACTTCAGCCAGGGATTGCCTGTTCTATTTGAGGTAATTTATATAACAGTGACCGGCAGCTCCTCTCAGAATGCGGGTGTGATGCTCTTTGGTTTCAGTGGGATGTGTGCTTTGTGGAGCGAAGAAAGCATTTGGCCCTCGGTGGGAAATTCCTGCTTTAAAAAGCTATTTTGTTCCATTGTGAAATAAAGTGGGAGTGAAAGCCGTGCCCCATAGTGCTTCATGGTTAATAAAACTGCAAAGGCATTTCTGCCTGGGCATAAAAGATTATTTTAAGCATCATCTCCTGACTCCTTGGTTACGAAGGGAATCCTGTCTCAGCTCAGCAGCACAGATGGGCGAGTTGCCATGACGATCCTGCTAAGCCTGGCTGGAGTCTAAACATCACAGATGGAGGAACCACTGGCAGCACCTGACAGCCAAGCAGTTTGGCAGTGCCCTCTCTGCCCCTCCACTTTGCCACTCCTCCTAAACTCACCGCGGCTTCCCACCCCTTGCCACTAGGGTGCATGAGCCCAGCTGGAAGGGCACTCAGGGTCACTGGCTCATCTGGTTTGATGGTCAGCCTCCTGTCTCAGGATGTGTCGTTCATGCTGGGATGTATTCAAGTCATCTTGAGCACATACAGTCCTTCCAGCCTGGCCTTTGTCTCTTTAGATAGAGGACATGCTAGATATTTACCAAGTACCTGCACCAGGAAGCAGAAGAGAGTCTGGAATAAATCGTCTTTTCTTTCCTGTAAGCCGACCAGATGTAATCTGAAACACTTTTACAGGGTAGGTTTGTCACGGTAGTCGGCGATCCGTCAGCTCCTGCAGCTATCCGGATGCAATTCCATTCTTTCACGTGGACATACACAGGATGTTTGTGGCATATTACATTTTCCAAAGATGGCTGTAACCGTCCCGTGTGTTCTTCTTTCAGTGTGACTTGGCCATGTCCACACTGAGGGGTGGGTTTATGTTCCTGTATCTGGGCCAGCTTCTATCTGAAGTCAAGTAATCCCTTGTGATTTCTGAGGCTAGGTCATAAAAGGTAGTAGTGCTTACTCCTGGTTCTCTTAGGATGCTTGATTTTGGAACCCAGCCACCACATTATAGGGAAACCCAAGTAGCCACATGGAAGGACCACATACATGTGTTCCAGCAAACAGCCCAGTTGAGGTCCTGGCTGATAGGCAGCATCAACCACCAGATACGGAGCCAGTGAGCTTTCAAATGATTTCAGACACCCAGCTGACATCATCCCGTTCTTTGAGTCATCCCAGAAACAAGCCATCCCCACTCAGCCCTTTCCAACCTCCTAACAGAGACCATACAAGTAATAAAAGGTGGTGTTTCTATGCCCAAAAGTTTGAGGTGGTTTATCACCCAGCAATAGTATCTGGAACTGTGTTCTTTATACATGAAATGTCCTTTCTTTACACTGCTCCTGGGCACCTTTACTCTTCTCTCAAGGAATAGTTCAGATTTCACCTCCTGTGTGAGTATCCCATCGAGGCACTTTGTATGTACTCTACACCTCTACTTTGGCACTTACCATGTATGTGGCTGCCTACCTCTTCTGTCTTGCCTGCTACACTATAGCTACTCAAGGACTCTTGTAGCTACTCAAGGACTGAGATTGTTTTGTCTTGCTGGTTTAAAGTAGAAGCAAAATAGTAGAGCGGGGATTTTGGAGCCAGATCATATTGAATTCAGCTGGGCTACTTATTAGTTAAGAGGGCACGTTACTTAATTCCTGAGTTATTCATATACACTCCCATATGTAAATTGGTAAACATATCTATCATTGTTGCTTGGAGCAAATTTGATGGTATCTATTCTGAACCCAGTACCTGGCATTTAGATAGCAGGTATCATCATATTACTTTATTATGCCTACATTTAGTTCAGTGTGATTCAGATTTATTTGATTATTCAGCCAATATTTTTTGAGCAGCTATTCTGTTGCTTAGCACTGTATATTTCATAGTGATATTAAAGAAATAGTTTTAAATATAGGCATGTACAAAATAATGCAATTGGCACTTGATTTGGATCTTTCCTGGATATGAGCCTTTCTATTAATAATTATTTTTCTCGGACTCGAAAGTAGATTTGAAGATAGAATGGTGATTTTTTTTATCTTAATGTCAAACTGAAAATAATCCAAAATCAGTGTCTATTTTCTCTAGGAGTTACTAGAATTTAGAACTTTGGGCATGAAAGTTTATATTACAATAGTTCTCTATTGCTATCATAACAAATTACCTCAGACTGAGTAGCTTAAAATAATGCAAATGTACTCACTTACAGTTCTAGAGGTCAGAAAGCCAACATGGGTCTTATTAGGCTAATATGAAGGTGTTGGCAGGGCTGCAGTTTTTTCTGGGATCCTTAGGGGAGAATCCATTTCCTGGCCTTTTCCATCTTCTAGAGGCCACCCACATGCCTTGGTTTGTTGACCCTCCCTTGCTCCGTTCCTCCCTCTTGCAAATCAACAATAGGCTGAATCCTTTCTACCTTGCGTCTATCTTATACTTTCTCCGTTGTTGCAGCCACGAAGGTTCTCTGATATTAGGGACTCATGTCATTGCATCTAGGGCCCACACACATAATCCAGGATAATTTCCACATCCCGAGGTCCTTAACCTTAACCATATCTGCAAAGTCCCTTTAAGCCACGCAACAGAACACATTCATAGGTTCCAGGGAATACAATGTCAGTATCATTGTTCTGCCTTCCATACAAAATTTCACCAGAAAAGGCCGGAAGGGGCTTCAGTTTAACAAACTCTACCCTCTTACTGTCTTGCAGATGAAGAGACAGAAAGGAGAAGTGACTTACACTGCTAATTAAATTTAGAAGTGAGTCTGTATCCCACATCTCTTGATTTTGAGTCCAGAGTTCTCTCAAGAATGCTGCTATTCAAAGTGTGGTCTGCACACCAGCAATACCAACATGACCTCAAGTTTATTAGAAATGCAAACCCTCAGGCCTCACCTCATACCTACCAAATCAGACTGCATTTTATCAAGATCCCCAGGTAATTCTTTTTTTTTTTTTTCCTGAAGCTGGAAACGGGGAGGCAGTCAGACAGACTCCCGCATGCGCCTGACCGGGATCCACCCGGCACGCCCACCAGGGGGCGATGCTCTGCCTATCCGGGGCATCGCTCTGTCGTGACCAGAGCCAGTCTAGCCCCTGAGGCAGAGGCCAAGGAGCCATCCCCAGCGCCCGGGCCATCTTTGCTCCAATGGAGCCTTGGCTGCGGGAGGGGAAGAGAGAGACAGAGAGGAAGGAGAGAGGGAGGGGTGGAGAAGCAGATGGGCCCCTCTCCTGTGTGCCCTGGCCGGGAATCGAACCCGGGACTTTCGCACACCAGGCCGACGCTCTACCACTGAGCCAACTGGCCAGGGCCTGCCCAGGTAATTCTTATATACATCTAAGTTTGAGAGGCACTGATCAAGGACATCACAGAGCCTCCTTTTTCTTTCCTTGTAGGAAGATTGTATGTGATTGAATGAGGGGACAAATATCTCAGGTAGTTTGGCCTTATTGTTCTCTCTTGAGCCCAACTGATTCTGATGCAGACTGATTAGATCTCTAAACATGCAGGCTTAGCACTACCATCCCCAGTCCTTGCTTATCTGGGGCAACCTCTGGATGCCAAGCTGAGTGTTCCAATATTGTGTCATGCAGTTTTCTCTTCTTGGAAGAGAATAAATAGAGCCATGAAGCACTTCCACTCCAGAGTCAGCCTGCATGGGCTCAGCTTCTGACTCCACCACTTAAGTTTGTGACCTTGGAGGAGCTGCTTATCGTCTCTGTGCCTCACTTTCCTGCCAATAAGGACGAGAATAATAGTGTCTGCTTTATAGTTGAGGAGCAAATGAGTTGATATATGTAAACCACTTAAAATCTGCCACTTAGCGAGAGCAATGTGTTAGGTATTTCTCATTCTACTGGGACCCCTTCCAAGTAGAATCAAACTTCTAAATGAGCTTAGTTTCTAGGAATTTATCAAGACTATCTTCTGGGACCAAAAGAGACACCCTGACCATGATACTAGGGGACAAGAGTATTCACTGGTCTAGTACCTCACTCCAGCAGTCAGAACGACACTGGCACTGGAAGAAAGACCGGGAAAAAGGGGCTTTCCTTGGCTAAAAGCATCTGGTCCCCCAGCATGTGAGTCTCCATTTCTGTCACTAGCATTTTTGTTCAGTCATCACAGAAATTTAAAGAAATGCACATAGGCGTAAATACATTAGTTTTCCAGAACCGTTCTGAATTCAACAGAGGCGGGCAGGATGCTGAGAAATTTTAATTAAATCCACATCACAACATGTCTACACTGGGTTGTTGTTTTTTTTTCTCTTAACTCTTTCTTCAAGCCAAATGTGTTTCCATTCTGGTCATCTCTTGAGCACTAAAATCTGTGGGTTGACTTAGAAATGTATAAATATTGCACATTTAAAATCATTATACTGAAGTTGAAAGTTGTCATTTGGTCTTGATGGAGGACATTGAAGCAGAATTCATCTTCTTATTGAATGAGCATCTGTGGATTTTGCAAGATGGCCTTTTAAGTTTTCTATACCAGCCGTAAATTAAATATCAAAGTTCAAAATTTCTTAAAGTTCATTTTCTTTATTGCCTTATCCAATGCTTGTCTCACCTTCATAATATCTCTACTAATTTTAAAATATGCTAAATTCTATTTAGAAGGGTGGAAGAAAGCCAAGGAAAATTTAATAAAAAGTCTAAACTCACTTTAAAAAGATTTTTAATTTCACATATAAGGCATGTTATGAACTAAGAGACAGCATAAATGAATATAAAATGCAAATTAACCACCAAAGAAAAATTTATTATTCTGCAATACACCAACCATACAGGACATGTCACAAACATTATAAAAACTGACTGAAGTGCCTAAAGGCAGGAACACATAGAAAAACTATTTCTAATAATTACTTGGCTTGAAATCTACTCTTTCAAAAATAAAACTATTCTTATTTTTAATGCTTATTTTATTGCTTTTTTTTTAGAGAGAGAGAGAGAGAGAGGAAGGGAGAGAATGAGAGAGTCAAGAACATCAAGCTGTTCCTGTATGTGCCCTGACTGGGGATCAAACCAGAAAATCTTGTTCTTTGGAATGATGCACTAACCAACTGAGTTATCTGGCCAGGGTATAAATAAAACTGTTGTTAATGTTTTACTTTATAAGAAGAACATTTATTAAATCACCTTTTGATTTGAATTAGAAGAGTAAGAATTATGGAATTGCAGTAAAGTAAGTCCTCACTTAACATCATCGATAGGTTCTGAGACTCTAAGGAAAATAACATATAACAAACCCAATTTTGCCTGACCTGTGGTGGCGCAGTGGATAAAGCGTCAATCTGGAACACTGAGGTCACCAGCTCAAAACCCTGGGCTTGCCCAGTCAAGGCACATATGGGAGTTGATGCTTCCTGCTCCTCCCCCTTTCTCTCTCTCCCTCTCTTTCTCTCTCTCTCTCTCCCCCCCTAAAATAAATAAATAAATTATTTTTTAAAAAAAACAATTTTACAATAGGTTAATTGGTATAAACAGGAGTTAAGTTCCTACAGCATCTCATCAATGTTATAACAAAATGATTTTGAAGAAAAAGACATTATTCAAGGACCTTCTGTGCTAAAAAGGCATGGTGGAGGTTATCTTTCTTCCAATGAGGAACTGAAGTCCCAGGGAGGCAAAGTGGTATCAGGGTCCCAGGGTCTAAGGCAATCTCTGAAGGATGATATCAGAAATAATGGGAAACTTGAGCTCAATGCCTGAATGCATAAAAGGAACCCTTACTAGGTCCCTTAAGAACTGAGCCTGGTCTTTGTGAATTAGCAGCATACTGCAGTGACAAAATTGGATATAAAGACACCACCCAGCCCCAGCTGGCAATAAACAGGCACGTGCTGTGTGATAGATGAAACACATTTTGCTTTGAATGGCTGCCTCCTCTATCCTCACTGACCACAGTTTGCCATAGGTTTATTTATCAGTATTCCTCTTTAACCATAATGAAATTTCAGTACAAGGATAGTAACGGATTTATCATAGAAAGTCGAGAACAAAACAGCTAAGAGCTGAAGCTCTCTGGTCACATTGCCAAGGTCTAAATCTTGGCTTTTCCACTTACTATTTAAATTATGTAATATCTCTGTGTTTATTTTCTTGATTTGTAAAATAGGAATAATTATAGTATTATCACATGTGGTTGTTATTGAGAAAATATACTGAAAGAGTAAAAATAAATCCCACTAGTAATCAGGTTGCAGAATTTATAATGGAACGTCAACACAATATTTCAAACAGACCATACCCAAGGCCACACCACTGGTACAAAATGACTAACTGTTTCGTCTTCTGAGTGATTTCTGCTTTCTTACCAATATCATTCTTAGTCTCACTTTGTCTTTCTTTCATCCAGAAGAAAATTATTGAGATGCCCAGTTGCTGAACTGTTCTTGCTTCTTAATAGCCTTTATTTCAAAATAAGTCCCTGCTTCCCTTATGCCACCTTAAAAATCTCTCTCATAAGTCTAAATCTTATAACAAGCCCCTCTCAACGCATTCATATAGAGACACCCTTAGGTATATGCACTCTCTTGCTGCAGCAAGCTAATTAAACTTAACCTTGTTTGAGTTCAGTTGTGCTCCTGGTGGTCTTTGACTGATGGGCTTCTACAATACTGAGCACTTGTTATTGCACACTACATGCATAAGGAATGCTGGCTTTTGGGAACAGTAGGCAAGTCTTTTTTTACCCTAGCTTTTTCATGTACTACACCTCAAGACATGTTTGTTCAATGAAGAGCCATTCTTATGTACCTGGGAAGCCAGTTAGCATGGATAGGATGAGAGATGTACTTTTTCTCCAAGGCTCAGAGTGTTATTTAGAAGTCCTGAGGGTAGGTGCAACAGCAATTGATGAAATGGAAGAGCAAGAAAAGCAAATATTTTTGAGCCTGCTCAAGCTCAAGTAGTAACCAGGAATTGACCATTGCCTGAAGCTTTTAAGCCAGGCTAGCCAGATAGCTATGAAAAGAGGGTGTAAAAATAGCTAAAATTTAAAGGTATTATTCCCAAATTTCTACGAATACCCACTTGAAAAATTAGGAAACAGACCCTTGTGCTAGTAGAATGAATGCCCAATGCACACACAGAGTGATTAGGGCCAGGTCTGGAACCAAGGACAGTGCTTTGTTTGTATTAGGATGATATCAGAAACCTATTGCTGTGTCACAAATCATCCTAAAACTTAGCGAGTCAAAATAAGAATATTCACTTATTCTCTTTGGCAGTATCTTTTGTCAGGAACCCTTGAGTTTCTTGGCTGGGAAGTTCAAGCTCAAGGTCTTTCATGAGTTGCAGTCATATGAAGGACTGCTGGGGTGCAGGATCCACTTCCTAGGTGGCTCACTCCGAGTTGGAAAGTTGGTCCCTCTTCATATAAGCCTCTCTACAGGGCTGTTGGAGTGTCTTCAGGACCATGTCCACTGGAATTCTCCCTAGATAACAACTCCAGAGGCCAAGACGGAAGTAGCCATACTTTTAATCACCCAACCCTGTAAGTCACACACCATGATCTGGGCCATATCCTATTGCTAACACATGCCAGCCCTGTTTCAGTGTCAGCTCTGCGCGTCTGCCAGATGTGCTGCTCTGGTCCAGCGCCAAATTCTGAGTCTGTGTTCCCTCATTTATAATATAAAAATAACAACTTCCTTTTGGGGTCGTTTTGAACATAAACCAATATATGAAAATCAAGCATTGCTTAGTACAATAATGTACTGAGTGGGTATTATTTAGAAGAGATTTCACTTGCTTAAGAAGCCTGTAAGCCTCATTCTTCTCAAGTTTAAACTCCGAACATACTTTTTTTTCCAACCCCCTGGAGAATCGTCCCTGTCCTCCATACACCAACTCCGACCCAAGGTAGGACTATTCCGGAGGCAGAACTTTAGTTCCGGGGCTGAGTCCGGTGCCCGGAGGGCATTGCGGAACGGACCGGAAGGGGGCTCCCGCGATTCTTTTTCCGTCCATGAGGACGTCTTCGGGCAGCGGGCGGGACTGCTCCAGGGAAGTTGTGGTGGGGGCGTGCCAGTGGCGTGGGAACTCCCTGAAAATAGAGCGGAGGGGGCCCCGGAAGTGTAGCGACCCGAGCCCTCTCTGGCTCCTTCATGCTTGGTTGGAGGCTGCTGGCTCAGGCCGGCTCCCAGGTGCTGGGCCGTGGCGCCGGGGGCCTGGATGCTGCCTGTGGCTCCCGGAACAGGTGGGTGTGGGCTAGAGACGGGGTCGGGGGGTGCGGGAGTGTGTCCCTGCAAAACGACAACTTCGAACTGTGGCATGGCTCGACACGGAAAGGTCTGCCCTGGGTGGGAGAGGAAGGGGGCTGTGTCAAGACCTAAGGTTTGGAAGGGTAAGTGAGGAGTGTTACTCCAAGATAGCCCTTCGAAGGACTGGAGGGTTTTTGTTGTTTTTTGTTTGTAATGCTTATGAGCGATTGACCTTGAGCATTACCAACTGCAATAATAATATCTGCCAATTAGCGTTTTGTATATTAGGTGCCCTAGCTTAAGTGGCCTCACGTGAGAGAACTCTCATCCATTTTGCAGATAAAACGGAGGCTTGGGACAGGAAAAGTAACTTACCGGTGATCAATAAATGCAAAATTGAGACTCTGACCTGAATAATCTGCCTAGCTACAAAGGGAGGATAGACTGAAGAAAACTTGACTGGTTTTCTGACATTCCGCTGCCCCGACCTCAGTCCCCTTTGGTCTTTCTAGATGTGTTCAGCTGATCAGAGGTCGTGGCTTTCACAGATCTTTTGAATTCGCACAACTAGTTTCTTCATCACTCTGAATCTAGGCCGGGTCACTGCAGGGAAGAGGTGTTTATCAGAGAAAGATCAGCATTGTATCCATATTCTGCAACTTGTACTGGATGTGAACTATTAAGGTTACCTGCAAATAGTATCTCCTGTGTCTAGGTGGAACTACTTTGTTAGAAAACTGATTATCCCAGAAGAGAAGAAGAACTTTGTCTTCAGGGTAATTATTAACACTTACTGTGTGAACCCCATTATTATCATAAAGAATGTCAGGGGAGAAAAAGTGAACTTGTATGGAATCCAAGCCCTTTCCTAAGGCCCTGAAGACAGTTCCCAATTTATGTGACCTCCCTTCACTATGTTAAATAGAGAAACTTTTGCATTGTGGTTTTTTAATTTTTATTTCTGCAGAACAGACATCTGGCTTTTGGTTAGAAGTCTCCATGGCAAGAGTGTTACTTGGTGGGATGAGCATCTTTCTGAAGAAAATGTCCCATTTGTTAAGCAGCTGGTCTCTGATGAAGATAAAGCCCAATTAGCAAGTAAATTGTGTCCTCTGAAAGATGAACCATGGCCTATGCATCAGTGGGAACCAGGTAGTTAATTTGTGTATGATGAGTCCTGGTTACTTGGTGGCTGGCACATTCAAAATTATAATGACTGCTTGACAGATTTATCCTCTCTTGAATATATTTTTCATGTCTTAAGTGTGTCTGTCTCATTGTGCTTTGGTTTGCAAATTTATTTCCAGCATCCTATTCTGCTGTTAATGAATGTCTGGTGATAATCAAGATTTGCTAAAGAAGCTGTTTTGTATGTGAAATGAGAATCAGTCTGCCTATGTTTTCTTGTTTCCTTCAGATAAAAAAGAATATAAAAATTAATCAGGGAAGAAAGTCTGGAAGTATATGATCTAAATTGTGTCCCAGATGTCTCCAGTTGGGAAGTTCTAGCACTGTGGATTTGCCAGGCATAGCCCCAGGATTAGGTGTTTGTGCCTAGTAGGGTGCTAAATCCATATGTGGACAGGCCAAGAAGAATAAGACCTGTCTTTTTGTGAATATAATCTCTGGTTGGGGTTTATTGTAACAGTTCAATTGTATAATGGAACAACTTGATCAATTTATTTCAACAAATCTGTTATGGTGAAGGCCAACATAGTTTAGCAATGTGACCACCTGTGTCATCCTTATAACCCCAGTTAACTTATTAGAATTTGAGTGGTAGATGTTGTCTAATTAATGACGTTTGATATTGATACTATAGGAGAGTAAAGTATAATGAGGGATTTATCATGCCCTCTCTTAATACCACTATTTTTAAACCAGACTATATTCGTGTAACAGTTTTCTTTATTATGCACAGTTTGCTGATGTTTGTTCATTATAGAGAAATTTCCTGAGTTGCTATATCTTATGTCAGGTTTGGCTGAAGGTGTTTTTGTGTGTGTGTGTGTGTGTGTGTGTGTGTGTGTGTGTGTGTATTTTTCTGAAGCTGGAAACGGGGAGAGACAGTCAGACTCCCGCATGCGCCGACGGGGATCCACCCGGCACGCCCACCAGGGGGCGATGCTCTGCTCCTCCGGGGCATCGCTCAGTTGTGACCAGAGCCACTCTAGCGCCTGGGGCAGAGGCCAAGGAACCATCCCCAGTGCCCGGGCCATCTTTGCTCCAGTGGAGCCTCACTGCGGGAGGGGAAGAGAGAGACAGAGAGGAAGGAGAGGGGGAGGGGTGGAGAAGCAGATGGGCACTTCTCCTGTGTGCCCTGGCCAGGAATCGAACCCGGGACTTCTGCACGCCAGGCCGACGCTCTACCACTGAGCCAACCGGCCAGGGCTAAAGGTGTTTAAATCTGTAAGGAACAATTGTGTTTTACTCTATGAATATATTAGCATGTTTTTTTACTTGCCTGCCACTTATTTTAAAACCGTGATTTAAGAAATGCTATTGCATCATGTTGGCAGATGTTGAAAACGCTCATATTAATATTCATTTGTTTTTAATTGCCAGGTTCTGCTAGAGTAGGCCTTGTTGCAGTGAAGCTGGGCATGATGCCTTTATGGACTAAAGATGGTCAAAGGCACGTGGTCACATTACTTCAGGTAAGAAACAGGAGATGTAACAGAGCTTTATGTGGAGACCTACTTGTACAAACTTAAACAGGCAACATTTGTATCCTGAAATGTGTGTCTGTGATGAAGAATAGGTTAATGTTGAGCGTAAATACTATTAAAGAGCTTTACTTCTGATGGTTTCAGTGAATGTTTTCACTCTTGCCTGGCTTCTTGTTACTGGCATGGGATAATTGGGACAATCAACAAAAATGATTGTAACGATGATAATGATTATAACCTGGCTTCTCCCAGATCTACTAGTTCAGTTCAGTATCAGAAAAAAAAAAATCTCAGTTCATCTAATTTACATAATGAAGTTCTTTCAACTCTAAAATATTTTTTATCTCTTTGCTAACTTGGAATGTAAGAGTCTTGTCAGGCGAAGCAGCATTTTGTTCTCTGAAATAAAACAAACTCCTTAATATTTAATAATGTGGGCCCTGGGACCAGAATACCTGACTTCGGGTCTCGGTTCTACCACTTCCTAGCTGTGTTCTTTGGAGCACTGTGTCTCATCTCTAAAATATATATTATTCCCCAAATCACTTTGGACAACTCAGTTCATCTTCGGGGCCAGCCTTACACAATTGATGAGAATGAAAGTAAGAGTTCGTGCACCTGAGTACTTGGAGTGCTAATAGGCACAAGGAGCCGACAGACCCTTAGTACATTGTTACTGACTCTCAGAGATCAAGGGTAGGGTTACAGTTTCTAGAACTCTAAAGAACTTTGGGAGCGTTGGGGAATGACTGGTGGGATTGTAAATTGGTCTGACCACTTCAGAAAATACTTTAGCCTTATGTGGTAAAGTTGAGATAAGTAACCCTTGTAGTCCAGCGACTCCTTTTGTGAGTACTACTAGATTTAAACAGGTATGCACCATGATAACTGTGCAACAGTGTTCATAGCAGTGTTACTACTTTTTTCTCTTTTTTTTTTTTTTTTACTTAAGGTTTATTTTATTGATTTTAGAGAGAGAGGAAGGTGGGGGGCAGGGAGACAGACAGGAACATCAATGTGTTCCTGTATGTGCCTTGACCGAGGATTGAACTGGTAACCTCTGCTCTTCAGACAATGTTGAGCTGTCTGGCCAGGGCAGTACTGCTCTTAGTACACCGAAGTTAGAAATAACTCAGATACCCACCAATGCTAGAATGGGTGAATTGCAGTATAATCACGTAATGAAATGCTGGATAACAGTGGAAAGGAGCTGATGGGGCTACATGCAACAATATGGATGAACCTTACAAGTGTAGTCTCGAGTGAAAGAATTAAGACATGGAAGAGTGCATGCAGTCTGATTCTATTTCTATAAAGCTTAAAGCAGACAGCGCTGAGCTACATTGTTTATACTTTTTAAAAAAATTTTATTTAGAAAATTAAATTTAACGGTGACTTTGATCAAAAAGAGTATATAGGTTTCAGGTGAACATTTCTATAGCATTTGAACTGTTGATTATGTTGGATACCCATCACCCAAAGTCAAATCATTTTCCGTCACCTCATATTTGTCCTTGATTACACACTTCCCCACACCCATTCCTCTGATAACCACTTTTCTCTATGTCTGTGAGTCTGTTTTATATCCACCTTGTGTGAAATCATACATTTCTTAGCTTTTTTAAATTTACTTATTTCACTCAGTATAATGTTCTCAAGATCCAAATATGTTGTCATAAATGTCACTATGTCATCATTTCTTATGGCTGAGTAGTAGTCCATTGTATATATGTACCACATCGTCTTTATCCAGTCCTCTATTCAGGGACACTTTGCTTGTTTCCATGTCTTGGCCACTGTGAATAATGCTGCGATGAACATGGGGGTCTTTACATACCAATGTTTTCAAGTTTTGGGGGTAGGTACCCATTAGCGGGATTGCTGGGTCATATGGTAATTGTATTTTAATTTTTTGAGGAACCACCATACTTTCTTCCTTAATGGTTGTACTAATTTGCTTCCCACCAGCAGTGAATGAGGTTTCCTTTTTCACTACAGCCTCTCCAACACTTATTATCTGTCTTGTTGATAATAGCTAATCTAACAGGTGTGAGGGAGTATCTCATTGTGGTTTTTATTTGCATTTCTCTAATAGCTAGTGAAGGTGAGCATTTTTTCATGTATCTGTTGGCCATTTGTATGTGTTCTTGGGAGAAGTGTCTGCTCAGATCCTCTCCCCATTTCTTAATTGGATTGTTTGCTAGTTTGTTGCTGAGCTTTGTGAGTTCTTTATATATTTTGGATATTATTCCCTTTTCGGAGATGTTGTTTGCAAATAACATCTTCCATTTAGTTGGCTGCTTATTTGTTTTGTCAGTTTCTTTTGCTGTGCAGAAGCTTTATAGTTTGATACAGTCCCATTTATTTATTTTTGCCTTTACTTCCCTTGCCTTTGGGGTCAAATTCATAATTGTTCTCTACTATGAACTTAGTACCTGTTTTTTTGTGTGTAATTTATAGTTTCAGAATTCATATTTAGTTCTTAGATCCATTGTGAATTAATTTTTGTGCAGGGGGACAAACTGTAGTCAAGTTTCATTCTTTTGCATGTGGCTTTTCAATTTTCCCAGCACCATTTATTGAAGAGGCTTTCTTTTCTCCATTGTGTGTTTTTGGCTTCTTTGTTGAAGATGATTTGTCCCTATATATGTGGTTTTATTTCTGGACTCTTGATTATGTTCCACTGTTCTATATATCTGTTTTTGTTGCAATACCATGCTGTTTTGATTGTTGTGACTATAGTATAATTTGAAGTGAGGTAGTTCATTCTTTTTCCTCAGGATTGCTTTGGTTATTCGGGGTTTTCTCTGGTTCCATATAAACCTGTTAATTTTTTGTTCTATTTCTTTAAAAAATGATATTGGTATTTTGATGGGGATTGCATTAAATTTGTATATTGCTTTGAGTAATAATGGCCATTTTAACTATGTTGATTCTTCCAATCCATGAACATGGAATATTTTTCTATTTCATTGTGTCTTTTCCAATTCCTTTCAGTGTTTTGTAGTTTTCAGTATATAGGTCTTTCATATCCTTTGTTAAGTTTATTCCTAGGTATTTTAAATTTTTTGTTGCAATTGAAAAAGGAATTGTTTTTTTAAGTTCAATTTCCGATGTTTCATCATTGGCGTATAAAAAATCAATAGACTTTTGTATATTCATTTTGTATCCTGCAACTCAACTGTATTGGTTTATTGTTTCTGATAGTTTTTTGGGAGAGTCTTTGGGGTTTTCTATGTACAGGATCATGTCATCTGCAAAAAATGATACCTTTACTTCTTTCCTGATATGGATACCTTGTATTTCTTTCTCTTGCCTGATCTCTTTGGCTGAGACTTCCAGAACTATATTGAATAAGAGTGGAGAGTGTGCAGCCCTGTCTAGTTCCTGATTTTAGAGGAAAGGCCTTCATTTTTTTCACCATTTCATATGATATTAGCTGACAGTCTGTCTACATGGCCTTTATTATGTTGAGGTACTTTCCTTCAATTCTAATTTTATTGAGTGTTTTAAACATAAAGGGATGTTGTATCTTAACAAATGCCTATCAATAGGTACAGTTCTTTGTTGTGTTGATGTGGTGTATTATGTTGATCAATTTCCATATGTTGAACCATCCTTGTGCGCCTGGAATGAATCCCACTTGATTCTGATGTATTATATTTTTAATGTGTTGTTATATTTGATTTGTTAGTATTTTGTTTGGATTTTTGCATCTGTATTCATTAGAGATACTGGCCTGTAGTTTTCTTTTTCTGGGTTGTCCTTGCCAGGTTTTGGTATGAGGGTTATGTTGGCCTCATATGTGTTCCAGTATTGCTGCTGCTTCAATTTTTGGAAGATTTTGAGAAGGATAGGTACCAAATCTTCTTTGAATGTTTGGTAGAATTTACTAGTGTAGCCATCTGGGCCTGGACTTTTGTTTTGGGGGAAGTTTTTGATAGTTGTTTCTATTTCCTCCCTGCTTATAGGTCTATTTAGGTTTTCCACTTCTTCATGACTCAATATAGGAAGATTGTATAGTTCTAGGAACTTACCCATTTCCTGTAGGTTATTGAATTTGATGGCTTATAATATTTCATAATATTCTACTATGATCTTTTGTATATCTATTATGTCTATGGTAATTTCTCCTCTTTCTTTTCAGATTTGTTTATATGAGCCCTTCCTCTTTTTTCCTTAGTGAGTCTTGCCAGTAGTTTGTCAATTTTATTGATCTTTTCAAAGAACCAGTTCATTGTATTAAATTTTTCTATAGTATTTTTGTTCTCTATTTCATTTAGTTGTGCTCTAACTTTTACTATTTCCTTTCTTCCGCTGACTTTGAGTTGCCTTTGTTCTTCTTTCTCTAGTTCCTTTAGGTATGAAGTTAGGTTGTTTACTTGGGATCTCTCTTATTTCATGATATAAGCCTATAATGATATGAACTTCCTTCTTATTACTGCTCTTGCTGCAACCCAGAAATTTTGATGTGTTGTCATTTTCATTTGTCTGTACATATCTTTTTTTCCCCCCCCCAGAGATAGAGGGACAGATAGGGACAGACAGGCAGGAAAGGAGAGAGATGAGAAGCATCAATTCTTTGTTGTGGCACCTTAGTTGGTCATTGATTGCTTTCTCATATGAGCCTTGACCAGGGGGCTACAGCAGAGTGAATGACTCCTTGCTCAAGCCAGCGACCTTTGGGCTCAAGCCAGTGAGCATGGGATAATAGTTATGATCCCATGCTCAAGCCAGTGACCTCGCACTCAAGCTGGTGAGCCTGCGCTCAAGCCAGAGGAGCCCATGCTCAAGACGGCAACCTCGGGGTTTCTAACCTGGGTACTCCGCATTCCCATCCAATGCTGTATCCCACTGCACCACCGCCTGGACAGGCTATATATATACGTATATATCTTTTGATCTCTGCTTTTATTTCTTCTTTCACCCAGTTATTTTTGAAGTATGTTATTTAATTTCCACATTTTTGTGAGTTTCTTGACTTCATTTTTACAACAGAATTCTAATTTCAAAGCCTTATGTAAATATGTTTGGTATAATTTCAATCTTCCTGAATTTGTTGATGTTATTTTGTGGCCCAACATATGGTCTATGCTTGAGAATGTTTCATGCACACAGAGAAGAATTTATATCTGACGTTTTGGGATGAAATGTCCTGTAGATGTCTATTATGTCCATTTGGTCCTGTGTGTCATTTAGGGCCGATATTTTCTTCTTGATTTTCCATTTGGATGATCTATCTAAAGCTGTCAATGGTGTGTTGAAATCTCCAAGTATGATTGTGTTTTTCCCAGCTTCTATTTTTAGATTAGTTAGTAGATGTCTTATATATTTTGGTGCTCACTGGTCAGTGCATATATATTAAGAAGTGTTATGTCTTTTTCATACAATGTCCCCTTTATCATTATGAAATGTCCATCTTTGTCTCTGGCTACCTTTGTTATCTTGAAGTCAGCATTGTCAGGCACGAGTATGGCTACACCTGCTTTCCTTTGGTTATTATTTGCTCGGGGTATCATTTTTCAACCTTTCACTTTGAATCTACTTTTGTCCTTGCAGCCTAGATATGTCTCTTGAAGGCAGCATATGATTGGGTTTTGCTTTTTGATCCAGTCTACTCCCCTGTGCCTCTTTATTGGTGAGTTCAGTCCATTTACATGTAGGGTAATTATTGACACTTAAGGATTTCCTATAGCCATTTTATGTTTTGTTTTCTGGTAGCTCTGTGTCTTGTTTGGTTCTTCTTTTTTTTTGTTTCTGTCAGTTGTTTTTGTTTGGTGGTATTCTATACTTCTTTCCCCCATTCTTTTTTTAAGCTCTGTGTTTCAGTAGTGGCTTTTTCGTGGGTGGTTACCATTAGGCTATTAAAATGAAAATGTTCATATGTACAAGAGTCCTTTGTCTTATGAGTGCTCCTGCACTCCATACTCCTTTGCTTTTGAAGATCTTTATCCTTTCCCCTTTTATTTTATTGTTGTCAGAGATTATCCTTGTTTTTGGGGGGCGTTATTTATTTATTTCTTTGACAGAGAAAGAGTCAGAGAGAGGGACAGATAGGGACAGACAGACAGGAAAGGAGAGAGATGAGAAGCATCAGTTCTTCGTTACGGCATCTTAGTTGTTCGTTGATTGCTTGTTCATTGATTGCTTTCTCGTATATGCCTTGACCAGGGGGCTACAGCAGAGCGAGTGACCCCTTGCTCAAGCCAGTGATCTTGGGCCCACGCCAAGGACCTTGATCTTCAAGCCAGTGAGCTTTGGGCTCAAGCCAGCTACCATGGGGTCATGGTCTATGATCCCACGCTCAAGCCAGTGACCCCGCACTCAAGGTAGTGAGCCCACACTCAAGCTGGATGAGCCTGTGCTCAAGCCAGTGACCTCGGGGTTTCAAATCTAGGTCCCTTGTGTCCCAGTCCAACACTCTATCCACTCTGCCACCACCTGGTCAGGCTATCCTTGTTTTTATTGTAACCTTGTTGGAGCTTTTTCTTGTAGTTTTGATTTGTTCTTTGTGTGTGGCCGAATAACCCCCTTGAGTATTTGCTGCAGTGGAGGTTTTCTGGTGATAAATCCCCTCAGAATCTGTATGTCTGGAAAAGTTTATTTCTCCTTCATAGTTGAAGGATAATTTTGATGGATATAGCATTCTTGGCTGGTAATTCCTCTTTTTCAATACTTTGAATGTTTGGGTCCATTCTCTTCTGACTTGTAGAGTTTCTGCTGAGAAATCTGAGGATTACCTAGTGGGCTTTCCTTTATATATTATGTTCTTCTTTTCCCTGGCTGCCTTGAGGATTCTTTCTTTGTCATCGATTTTTGACCATTTTATTACGATGTGCCTTGGAGTAGGTCTGTTTGGGTTGTAGTAACTCAGCCTTTTGTTTGCTTATTGGATTTGAGGCTCTAACTCTTTCCATAGTTTAGGAAATTCTCATCAATTACTTGTTTCAATAGACTCTCCATACCCTTCTCCCTCTTTTCTTCTTCTTCTAATATACCCATTATCCTTATATTGCTCTTTCTGATGGAGTCAGACAATTCTTGTAGAGCTCTCTAGTTTTCTTAATTCATGAGTCTCTCATCTTCACTCTTTAGCATCTCTAGTTGCCTGTCTTTGGTGTCACTGATTCTTTCCTCTATCTGGCTTGTTCTATTCGCCAAACTTGCTACCTCAGTTTTCAATTCGTGTATTGAGTTCTTCATCTCTGTTTTTAAAGTTTCAATCTCCTTGGTGAGGTATTCGTTTTCTTTATTAGTTTTCTGAGCTCATTAAGTTGCCTGTTGGTGTCATCTCGCATCTCATTGAGTATTTTCAGAACTTCAATTTTGAATTCTCTATCATTTAACTTTAAGGTTTCCATGTGATTGAGATTTTTTTCTTGAGTTTTTTTATTTTCTTTCTAACTACATCTCTGTCTTGTGTAGCCATGGTATTCAATTTCCTCTTCCTTGATGGCATTCGAGGGTGGTATTGTTAAGAACCCTATCAACAACAAAAAACTAAAGAAATGAAAAATTTTAAAAATAGAATAAAAACATATTTTCAAAAATTTATGACTAGAAGATAAACCACAGAAAAAAGATCAAAAACCAAAACAGAAAAACAAAACATCCAGAAAATTAATAAGAATAAAATGTATATAAATTAAAGAAAATGAAATTTAAAAGAGAAAAAAAGGATAAGAAGGAAAAAAGGGGGAAAATGAAGAAATAAAAAGGAAAAATAGATTTCAATTTTGAGAGGTTACTTCCAGTAGGTGTCATTGTATTAGCTCTGTGAATTCCCTGGGCTGTCCTCTGCTGAAATGTTGCTGTCGCAGTAATGTAAGTGGAGCCATAGTGACAGTGGGTGGGGCGTGTCGTGAGGGCTTTACGCTTCGGCTTTATGGCTTTATGGCTCTAGGAATGGTGATCTCGGGCTTCCAGGAGCTTCTCCCCATGTCTCAACAGACCTGTAGTCTATTCAGTCTGCACATCTGCAGGCCCAGCTGGGGTTTCTTTGCTGCGTTACAATTGCTCAGTTTGTTGAAATTTCAAGGGGAGAGTCAGGAGTATCTCTCACATTGCCATTACTCTGACATCAAGTAATACTTTCAAAGATAGTAATCATGAAGAAAAGTAAGTAAAGGATTACCATAAATGTCAGGAGGAAGAGTTATTTCTCAGGCAGTGCATCTCAAATAGTGTGCCTCAGGATCACCTGGAGGGCTAATAAATCAGAGGTTCTGATTTCGTAGATCTCGGATGAAGCTTGAGAACCTGCATTTCCGCAAAGTTCCCAGGTGATGCTGATGCTGCTTGTCCATGGACCATGCTTTGAGAGTCTCTCAGTGGTCGGCAAACCACTCTCATTTGGCTCTCATTAGTCAACAGAGCCAAATATCAACAGTGCAACGATGGAAATTTCTTTTGAGAGCCAAATTTTTCAAACTTAAACCATATAGGTAGGTACATTCCTTATCGAGGTAGCGCCCGCACGTGGTATTTTGTGGAAGAGCCACATGTAGCTCGTGAGCTGCAGTTTGCCGACCAGGGTGGGATTTGAAAAAGGAAAAAAGGCGTGGGGGGGTGTGATTGGGAAGAAACGGAGGCATGGGTAGTGGTTATGTGTATATTTTATTTATAAATATTCATTTTGTTATATGTTTGTGTCCTATGCACTTTTTTATATGTGTTATATTTGACATTTTTTTCCAAAGGTTATCTATATTTTATGATTGTGGTTGGTTAGAGGAGTGATAAGTAACTTGAGGGAATTCCTAAATGTCCTAGGGCCTCAGTGTGATTTGTGTGTAGTGTTAAATTGTGTCTTGGCCCAGGCTTACTTTTTTTGTGTGTGTTTTTTATGTTTGTGTTTTTAGGTACAAGACTGTCATGTCCTAAAATATACTCCAAAGGAAAACAATGATGGAAAAAGGGCAGCCCTCACTGTAGGAGGAAAAACTGTGTCCCGCTTCCAGGTAAGGATGTGTTTTCATTCCTAGGATAGTACATTTTAGAAGTTTTAGAGTTCTTTCAGTTGTGAGCATATTCCATTGCGACAAACATATTTATCCGTGAGGTAAACGGTGGGTTCGGGAGAGATAGTGTAGTAGAACTGCTGAGCCCAGGAGTCTGAAAGACTGAGTTTGTTCCAGCCTCTGCTCACTGACTAGCAGAAGTACCTTTAGTAAGCTGCAGGCTTTGTTCATCTGTAAAATGGGGATAAAAGTACTGCTTACCTAAAAAGATTACATGAGGGTTTTTAAATGTGCCTGGCATGTAGCAGATTCTTCAGTAATAACCTTTTTTGGTTATTGTTTTGTGTTTAGGTTCCCTTTTTTTCTAAGCTATTTCAACAATTGACACCAATAGCACGTGAGGGTTAATTCTGTATATATTAGAAGGAGCTTTCAGTATTTGGAAAAAGGTTGTATACAAACCCACATCAGAATTTTTCAAATGAAGCATTTTTTTCCCCAAATACTAATAGAATGCTGAGTTTATAGTTTAAAATGGAAAAATCTACACAGTATCCTTTATTGGATGACTAAAAGCAGAGGATACCTTTCTAGAAATAGTGATGGTTTTCACTAATGGATACTGAAACATCTTTAGGTTTGGTAAGACATTATCTTTAAGGTAAATATCTTTAAATTGTTTATGAACTGGACATGGATGGAACTCAGGATACAAGCTATCCTATGCAACTCTCAAACCTAGTGTGTACTTATTATGTGCCTCCTGTTTCCTTGTCATAGTTAACTTTTATTGAGCATTTATTACATGCTGAGTGTGTAAGCATGAAGCCTTTACATTTGTTAGTAATCTTTACAGCCTCTGAGGGCAACTAGCTAGTAAGAGAGTGACAAGCAGACTGCAGAGCCTTACTTTCGTAACTGTGACTTGATGCCCACCATCTGGGAACACATAAGCTAATTGGGAAGATGGACAAGTGAATTAGCCCTCTCGGTATAGTATTATAAGTGCAACAGCACGGAACAGGGGTGGCCACTTCTGGTTGGACAAATCCTCTGAGGGGTCACAGGAAGGAGACCAGAAAGTAGCATGTGTTAAAGGCATGCCAGAAGCAATGGTTTCTGTAGAAGCAGAGACATGTGGAAGAGTGTGTGTGCTTGGAAAGAGAAGGGTAGTGTGCCTTGATATTAGTGTGCGGGTGGGGAAGGTAGAAGTGTCAGGATGGAGGCTTAAGGAGTCCAAACTTCATCCTGTTGACTCCAAGGAGCTTTTTGAATTCTTTAATCAGGGTAGTAAGGGGATCGAATTGTTATCTTGGTTAAATAAATGATAGGAATCTGGATGGAGAGAGGACATTTGGGAAGTTGGTTTAAGCACTAGGGGGAGAGTTGATAAAGTTCTGAACCAGGGCAGTTGCATGGGTTTGGAAGGAGCGGAGGTATCTAAAAGACCAGGTGAGTGCGAGTGTGTGGTTAGGGGACTCAGGCATGGAGCAGTTTCTAGCTAAGCAGCTAGGTCAGTGCTTATGCTGTAACCTGGATTGGGACACAGAAAGAGAAATGGGAGGAAAGATATGTTTGAAGTGCTTAGAGAAAATCCAGGTGGAGTTGTCCCGTAAACCAGTGGTCCCCAACCCCCGGGCCGCGGACTGGTACTAGTCCGCAGAGAAAAAATAAATAACTTACATTATTTCCGTTTTATTTATATTTAAATCTGAACGATGTTTTATTTTTAAAAAATGACCAGATTCCCTCTGTTACATCCGTCTAAGACTCACTCTTGACGCTTGTCTCATAAGTTTGACAATTATATTTTAAAATACCAGTTTTTATGCTGGTCGCATAATTTTATTTTGTGCATTTATTCGTCCCACCCTAAAGGCTGATCCGTGAAAATATTTTCTGACGTTAAACCTGTCCGTGGCCCAAAAAAGGTTGGGGACTACTGCTGTAAACAGTTATATATACTGATCAGTAAATTGGCGGTGGTTGAAGTCATCTGAGTCCTATAGTTTAATAGGATTATAGGCCATCTAGGCCTGTCTCCTAAGTATTAGAGAAGTTAGCTATTTTGCATATTATATTATGGTAGTATAGTTTATCTTCCAGGAAAGCTGTGTAGCAATATCTGTCCTATTAATTCTTGATAGTTTATTGGCTAATAATTTCAGGGTTCAAGTAATTCCACAGTAATTAAAAAACACATTGAAGTATTTTTAGAAACTTCTTTTTAAATGTCAAGTGTTTGAATTTTTAATTTTGTAAATATATGCCAGCCTTCATGTGAATCATGCGAATAATTCTCTGGTTTAATGGATGCCACTGTTTTCTAATTGATTGTATTGCCATGTTTTTGTTTTGGCTATCAGCATCATCTTTATTTTTATTACCAATTACTATAAATTCACATCTTTACGGTTTTGATATTTATAAATCAAGTGGACATAGGGTCAGGAGATCTGAGTTCTATCCTGGTTTCTGTTTGCCCTTTCACTCCATCTTTATGAACATGTATGTATTTTCTTACCCAGGAAAACAAGGGATTGGCCTTGATGACCCTAAATTTTCTCCCAGATCTAAGTCTCACATTGATTCTCTAATAGTTTAGTTTTCAAGAAAAAACAGAAGTTCTGGAGGGAGAAAAAGTACTTGCCAGCTCAATTTATTGTTTTACTTAGTGATGATGTCTTACAAATAAAATTTAATTAATATAATACTAACATAGTACAGAAACAATTTTAACCCACAACATAAACTTTTAAAACTATTCACTTCTCTAGTATAGGAAGTGCTACAGAGGCCCTTCTTACTCTTTAAGATACAAATTCTCCAGGTCCAGAGGACATGTATTACTATGTTAAGGAAAAGCTTTGTCTCTGAATGACCTTTCTTCAGAATGGTGTATGAAAATGGAATTTTAGGATTCTTTATAAGAAAAGCATTTTGAGCCTTACTGATGGTGGTGCAGTGGATAAAGCATTGACCTGTGACACTGAGGTACCTGGTTTGAAATCCTGGGGTCACCAGCTTGAATGTGGGCTCATCTAGCCTGAGTGCGGGCCCAGCAGCTTGAGCGTGGGATTATAAACATATCCCATGGTCACTGGCTTGAACCCAGGGTCACTGGCTTGAGCAAGGGGTCACTGGCTTGGCCGAAGCCCCTCTAGTCAAGGCACATGTGAGAAGCAATCAGTGAAGAACTGCAAGTGCCGCGACTACCGTCGCACCCTTCCTGTCAGTCTGTGTGTCTTTCACTAAAAAAAAGTAGTATTTGATTCAGACGGTAAAAACAATTTTTAAACTGAAGTACGCAAAATTGCTCTTGCATATTGTAACCCTTATGGAAACTGAAAGTAGATTGATTATAAAGGGTTTTTAAAGAGAGAAAGACCTATGAATATAAAGCATCAAATAGTTAAGCATTCTAAAATAAATTGATGAAATCAGTTTTGTTTATAATAGGACTAAAACTGTTATTTTTTCTAGTCTGTAAAACATTTATGCCTCCAAGAAATTGGGAGTCACTTTGCTTTTGCTATTTTTGTACCTTGTTCTAAATAAAAACTGATGTGATACATAGTATTTTTGAATAAGGAAGTTAAATAGCCTTAAAAGTTGATTAAATCGATTCATCTTAGGAGCAGGGAAGCGTTTTCATTGTGAGGAGGATAATTACAGAAAACTTTGAAGAGGGAGAGAAAATGCATTCTCATATATGGGATTATTCAAGTGTGACATTGCTGTCAGTCTTTTAAATTGCCTTTGAAATTATTTATTTGGAAGTTTAAAAAAATACCTTTGTTACACTGCTGCTGGTTTCAACTCAACTTGAGCATTTGATTTTTCTCATGACTGATATCTACCTATACTACTCATAAAAATTAGGGGATATTTTATAGCTTCATATTCATTTTGAAATATCCCCTAATTTTTGTGAGCAGTACAGTTTTATGATATTTTTATCTTAAAAGAAAGAAATGGAAATACTTAATTTTAGCAAAATTGGAAGATAATCAAGAAGTATGTATTACATTTTTTCTGTTTATGTTGCAGTCTATAGTTATTTAGGTCAAGATGGTAATCTTTTCCATTTTGTATTACTAAAAAAGTTACGGATTTTTCTCAGAAGCCTCCTTGGTGTACTTAAAAACTGATATTAATAAAATACTATGATTTTTGAGTCACCAAGTAAAATATGTGAATGTTAAAAATAAAGTTGAAGTCTTAAAATTTGATATATCTTGACTGATTCGTCAGGAAAATAATATCAAGGAGCCACATTTTTAAATGAAAACTTTTGTGTTGCTTTTATTTAGGAACAACTGAGTATGATTAAAGTTGGAAAGCCTCCGTAAGAGGTGTTGAATGTTAGTCTTTTAGACCTCAGCAAGTGGGAGTGGAGGCCCAAAGCGACTGTGGTGAGTGCGTGTTCCCGCGCTCTTGGAGAAAAGGGGAGCTTCTCGAGGGAACGCTGGGAGACACAGAACAGTATTTCACCGACACTGAAGCAGAGCTGCTCAGCATGTGTGGCCCGGTCCACCTGTGGGCCACAGGGGGATTGCCACCTGTGGACTGATCTAGAATTAAAGTTCTATGCTTCCAGGCCAGTCCCACCCATTTTCATGTCCACACAAGTCAACCTCCTCAATAAGTTATATAAAGGGCCACTAACAGTTCACATTTCTTAGCAAGTACCTAAAGTGTGCAGTGTAATCAAGTAAGTCTGGCTGTGCGTATACTCCATTGTATTGTATTTGGGGGGGGGGGGGTGTGCTTTGTTTCAGTACAGCATTGGCGTCATCTTGAGGTGGGTAAGGTTTTTCAGTTGCTGCTATTCTTGTTTTTTGTTTTTGTTATTGTTACAAATTACTATTGTTTGATTTTATACTAGCTTAGTTTCTTACAGATTTGTTCATCTTCAGAGTAAGTTGTCATGTTTGTTCTAGACCTATAAGTTTTTAATAAATAGAATTGAAGATAGAGGCCACACACTGTCAGGCCACATGCATGGTGATGTTGTGTGCCAAGCACTGACTCAACAGCAGTTAAGGATGAAAAGTGGGGTGTCTGAGAGACAAAGCAGGACTCACACCCAGATGCATGTCTGTCCTCTGTCTTCCACATCTTCTCACCTTTCACATAGCTCACTTTGCAGTATCTGCCCTGCTGTCGTTAGCTCTGAAGTGACAGACACAGGTGACTAAACAGCCCCTACTCTCAGGGGCTCACAGACCAGCAGGCAGACAGACAGGTAAGTTCAATAAACACAAGGTCATGTGGACAGTAACTGAGATACGTACAAGGTCTAGAGATGGCAGATGGAAGATCAGCCTGCTCTGGCAAGGCTGCCCAAGGAGGGGTCTGGACAGAGGTGTCCCTTCAGCTGGGACTAAACGTATATTTAACAGATTTGTAATGAGCTTTGGAGGTTCAGGCTTGGGGGAGAGATTGCAGGGCACGAGACTGGCGTAGGCAGACACAGGTAAGCATACATAGAATACCATGGCTCATTGGGGGCCTCTTGGTGCTTCGTATGTGATTGGAGGAGAAATTGGGGGAGAGAGAAAAGCAGGAAGATAGACATACTTGTGTTGGCTACATTCTCATGAAAGAGACACTCTTTCCATCAGAAAATATAAAGTGATACAACTTTTTTGGTAAGTCTTGTAGCAGTCTATATTAAGAGTTTTAATTAAAAACTCAGGATGTTGTGGTAAGATAGTAGGATGTTCATAAAGTTTTCTATTCTGGGATATTTAAAATAGAAGAACAAAAGTTAAGGGATGTAGGGAAGCTGATAGCAGGACCTACGAGGAGCTGCAGACATAAGCAGCAACTAAAAAGTTCCTGCTCTCAAGAAGCTCGTATTTTGGTGGGATTGGAATGGTACAGGGAGACTATTACAAAGAAGATAAACTAAAACTGTATCATAACAAATGGAGAGAAGTACGTTGAAGACTAATGAAGAGGCTGGATGGATTGTGAGTGACAGAAAGTGGTGCTATTTTTATTATTTTTTTAAATTTTCCATTGATTTAAGGAAGGGAGAGAGGAAGCAAAGGAGAGAGAGAAGCATCAGCTCATTGTTTCACTTAGTTGTTCCATTTAGTTTTGTACTCGATTGCTTCATGTACGTGCCCTGACAGTAGGTTGAACCCATGACCTTTTGTGCGCCTGGTCAACACTTTATCCACTGAGCAACTCAGCCAGGGCCCAGTGGTGCTATTTTATTAGATAGACTGATCAGGAAAGGTAAGTTGGTGTTTTAATGGAGACCTGGGCCTGACTTGTGGTGGCACAGTGGATGACGCAACCTGGAACACAGAGGTCACCTGGTCAAAACCCTGGGCTTGCCTCGTCAAGGCACAGATGGAAGTTGATGCTTCAGGGGTACAGTATACACAAAGGACCCAAGACCGTTGTTTAATGTGTCCTTGCACTAGCAGGTGAGCCACAGGAAGAACAGCAGATGAGGCCGTATTGTATAGAACCTTGTAAATCGTGGTAAGGACTTAGGACTTGATTCTACATAAGATGGAAACCATTGTAGAGACATGAAATAACTTCAGTTCTGAAAGGAACATGCCAGAATGAGGAACAAACGAGGGGTCAGGAGTGTGGAATTTTGGAGATTAATTTGGAGTCTATTGAAATAATCCAAGGAAAAGATGGTTGGGTAGAGTGGGAGTGAGAAGTGGTTAATGTATTTTTTTTTTTTTTTTGTATTTTTCCGAAGTTGGAAAGGGGAGGCAGTCAGACTCCCACATGCGCCCAACCGGGATCCACCCGGCACGCCCACCAGGGGGTGATAATCTGCCCATCTGGGGCGTCGCTCTGTTGCAACCAGAGCCATTCTAGCGCCTGAGGCAGAGGCCACAGAGCCATCCTCAGCGCCTGGGCCAACTTTGCTCCAATGGAGCCTTGGCTGCGGGAGGGGAAGAGAGAGACAGAGAAGAAAGAGGGGGGAGGGGTGAAGAAGCAGATGGGCGCTTCTCCTGTGTGCCCTGGCCGGGAATCGAACCCAGGACTTCTGCACGCCAGGCTGTCGCTCTACCACTGAGCCAACCGGTCAGAGCCCATGTATTTTTAAATAAAGTCTACAGGAATTGCTAATGGATGGGACATGGGATGTGAGAAAGAAAAAAGTCAAAAGACCATGAGATTTCTGGTCCAACAACAGAAGTATGGAGTTGCCATTTATTGAGATTTGGACGATGAGGAAAACAGACTTGGGGGTAAGGGGGAAATCGAGTTCAATTTTAGACCAGTTAAACTTAAGTTACTGTGTGATATCAACATGAGATGCTGAGTTGGCAGTGGGACATAGGAATTTGTAGTTCAGAGTAGAATTTGGGGTTGAAGTTATAAATATGGGGTCATAGCATATGAAGGAACCAAGAGAGTAGTGACTGTAAGCCAAGCGAGCGTCTTAAGGAGAGAGGAGACACCTTGCCAGGAGTTGCTGAGAGGGCCAATAAAATGAGTATTGACCCATGTATTTGCCCCCATGGAGACATTGGTGATCTTGACAAACACTTTCCATTGAGTATTAGGGTCTGAAAGCATCTAATTAAAGTTGCTTTGAGAGCATGGAGGGAGAGAAGATAAACCCAGCAAGTCTTTTGGGAAGTACATATTATTGTTAGGGGAACAGACAGATTAGCTAAAGGAGACTGAATAAGGAAAAGTTTTGTTTTAACATTAGGTGATTGTGACATCTTTGTAGACTAATAGGAAAGTTTCAGTAGAAAGGGGGACATTAGTGATTCAGAAGATGATGGGGACAATTTCAGTAGTAAAGCCATTGAATAGATGAGAGGGGTTAGGACTGAGTACACAGTGACGGATTAGGCTTTTAATAAGAGCATGGACAGCTCACCTATCGTTGTGATTTCCATCCTTTTTTACATCAAAATCATACGAGTGCTTTAAAAAAATGCTGATGCCTGGATGCCACACTAGACCAGTGAAGTTACACTGTTCATGCTGAGCGCCCTGGGCATTGGCATTTTCTAAGAGCTCCCTGTGGGCGTCTGGGCAACCTGGAGTGTGATGGGAGGACAGTGTAGTTAGATGGAGTAGATTTAAGAGTGTGGGAAGTGCTCTTGATTCTTGTGTATTTTTTTAATGAAATAAGCAACATAATCAGCCCAAAGGGGAGAGGAGAAGGGAACAGTACTGGAGGATTTCTTTCTTTGTCTTTTGGTGCTCTGAGCAGTAGTTGAACCCACAGCCTTGATGTATCAGGACGCTATTCCAGCCAAGGCACTGCTGGAGGTTTTAAAAGGGGATGTGACATGGTTGACTTGGAGAGTGTGAGAAGGACTTGACCAGGAGGAGGGAAATGTAGGTTGGCCAGGCCACATTGAGATTCACTTTAGTATGTGGTCATACATTTGAATGTCACCTACCATGTTTTCTTCTAGCTACTTGGGAACAAGTGCAGAGTAGACAGAGTGGAATTTCCCAGAATTGGGATTGTTGGTATATAGAATCTCTGGTGAAAGTTCAAGTATGAACAGAATTCTGTTTATTTTCCTACAGAACAAAGGTCTTTCCCCATGTTCTGTATGTGAATCTGGGCACATGGTTGAATCCTACGTGTAATGGATTATAGATGCAGATCTCACCTCCCTTCAGTAAGGGGATGGAGTGTTCTTTCTTCATTGGGACCACAGTGCTCTTTGACTTGTCTTCTGGTGTGTATAACTTGGTTTAGATCTCTGCACTAAACCCCACCTTTAGTATTTAATGTGTGTGCTGCTTTTTCTCTAGAAATCCCCCACTGTATTGGAATTTTACCGAGAACTTGGATTACCACCAAAACAGAAAACTAAAGTCTTTCGCGTAACAGAGAATGCTATAATTAAGCCAGGTAATCTGAGGCTGGGGAGAGGAGGGAGGGGGGAAATACCCAAATGTGTGACTTATTTCATGTCAGCCCTTTCCGTGAAACTGTGTGCACGGAACAAAGTCTCAGCATTTATTGTTTAATATAAACAAGTAGGGACAAACAAGTCTTTCTCTTTTCAGTGAGAACTATAGAGAACTTGCTGTTTTTTCCATGAAAAAGGGAAGAATACTTTTGTTTTTAATGTACAGAGAGTTTCACATTTGGAAAAGCCTCTCAAAATAGATGCATCAACTTTTTTTTTTTTTTTTTTTTGTATTTTTCTGAAGCTGGAAACGGAGAGAGACAGTCAGACAGACTCCCGCATGCGCCCGACCGGGATCCACCCGGCACGCCCACCAGGGGGCGATGCTCTGCCCCTCCGGGTCGTCACTCTATTGTGACCAGAGCCACTCTAGCGCCTGGGGCAGAGGCCAAGGAGCCATCCCCAGTGCCCGGGCCATCTTTGCTCCAATGGAGCCTTGGCTGCGGGAGGGGAAAAGAGAGACAGAGAGGAAGGGGGGGGGGGGGGTGGAGAAGCAAATGGGCGCTTCTCCTATGTGCCCTGGCCGGGAATCGAACCCGGGTCCCCCGCACGCCAGGCCGATGCTCTACCGCTGAGCCAACTGGCCAGGGCAGAGATGCATCAACTTTTAAAATGTGAAGTTTACTGTTTGTAGGCCATTTAGCAGGGAATAGCTACACTCGCTGAGATAGAATAATTTGAAAAAATATAGCCTAAAATTGGACAGTGACTAACCATAGCACTTTGATATAAAGATTATTACTTAAAAATTTCAAAGTATTTTATATAATCCATGGAATGTGCAAAAAGTGAGACTTGGCAATGTGATTATATTTGTTCATGTGATTTACAGCATTTGATGTCTTTAAACTTCAGATGAGTTTTCCAATCTCTTGAACTTGAGTTCTTACACGTTGACAGTAGAAGGATGTTTTAAGACTTGGTATTTTAATATCTAAACTGAATTTTTTGAAGTAAAATACCATTGTAATAGACCATAATAATTGGAGTGACAGAGGGTCAGCTTCAGTATAAGTTAGAATTAAAAGGTATTTTTTGAAGTGCAAGTTTTGCAATTAAATGGAATTAAACTAAGTATAGAAATTAAGTCCACATTAACTTTTACTATAGCTCAGACAATGTGAAATTGTTATTCTTAAAGGGTGAAAAATAGTCAAATATCAGTAGTTCAGGTCAATTAACCTCATAGAAATTCAGTAATTTCTTTTTTTGTGTGTGTGTATTTCTCTGAAGTTGGAAACGGGAAGGCAGTCAGACAGATTCCCACATGCGCCCGACCAGGATCCACCCGTTACGCCCACCAGGGGGCGATGCTCTGCCCATCTGGGGCGTCACTCTGGTGCAATCAGAGCCATTCTAGCGCCTGAGGCAGAGGCCACAGAGCCATCCTCAGCACCCGGGCAATTGCTGCTCCAATGAAGCCTTGGCTGCGGGAGGGGAAGAGAGAGACAGATAGGAAGGAGAAGGGGAGGGGTGGAGAAGCAGATGGGTGCTTCTCCTGTGTGCTCTGGCCAGGAATCGAACCCGGGACTCCCGCACACCAGGCCGACGCTCTACCACTGAGCCAACCGGCCAGGGCTAAAATTCAGTAATTTTTTAATCTCCCCATTTTTTTCTTCTTTTTAATTTTATTTTTTAATTACACTTTACATTCAATATCATTTTATATTAGTTTTAGGTGTACAGCACAATGGTTAGATAGTCATCTAGTTTGCAAAGTGCTCCCCCGATATTTCAAGTCCCACCTGGCACCATACATGGTTATTACAGTATCATTGACTATATACTATATTCTCTCTGCTGTACTTGACATCCTCATGACTTTGTTGACTGTCAGTTCTTAATCCCTTCGCCTTTCTCACCCAGTCCCCAGCCCTCCTCCCCTCTGGCAGCTGTCGGTCTGCTCTCTGCAACTATGAGTCTGTTTCTATTTTTTGTTCATTCAGTTTGTTTTTAGATTCCACATATAACTGAAATCATTTGGTATTTGTCTATCTCTGTCTGACTTATTTCACTTATACCAGGGGTCTCAAACTCGCGGGCCGCATGCGGCCCGCCGAACAATTTTATACTGATTTTTTTTTTGTTTTCAACTGCAGTGAGAAAAGTGTTGCGTAACAGTTGCCTTTTGTAGACCTAGTGCGGCCCACCGAACGGCTGTGATCTTGCTCTGCGGCCCACATGCTGAGTTGAGTTTGAGACCCCTGACTTATACTATAATACTCCCTAGGTCCATCCGTGCCGTCACAAATTCCCCTATTTTTCCTTAATTCAAGGTTTTTCTCTGCCCATACAAATCCAGGTTACGTACTTGCTTAAAGGTTACTGCTGTCTGGAATTCTACTCCCTCTTTTAAACAAGTGAACCAAATTATTTTCCCATTATATTCTCTACTGCATTGGTTCCAGCTTTTTAAAATTAATCAAAAAAATTAAGTATGCTTGTGATACACTATTATATTAGTTATATTAATTTCAGGTGTACAGTATAGTGATTCAACATTTTTATACCTTACAATGTGACCACCCCACTAATTCTAGTAATAGTATGTTACTGTGCAAACTTACCACGATGTTATTGACTGTATTTCCCTTCACCTTTTTCACCTATCTCCCATCCCCTCTTTTCTCATAACCATCTCTTTGGACTCTGTTTTTGTGAGTCTGTTTTTCTTATGTTTTGTTTGTTCATTTGTTTCTTTTATAGATCCCAAATGTAAATGAAACCATATGGTATTTGTCTTTCTTTGCCTGACTTATTTCACTTAGCATAATACCCTCTTTATCCGTCCATGTGTCCATGTTGTCACAAATGGCAAAATTCATTCCTTTATTGCTGTGTAATATTCCATGGTGTATATATACCACATCTTCTTTATCCATCTATCTAATTTATCACAGACAGCTGGGCTACTTGCATATCTGTCTTAGCTATTTTGAGTAATGATGCAATGAACATAGGGGTGCATACATGTTTTTGAATTAGTGCTTTTTTTTTTTTGTCTGTTTGTTTTTTTATAAATACCCAGGAGTGGAATTGCTGGGTCATTTGGTAGTATATTGTAGCTTTTTTGAGGAATCTCATACTCTTTTTCTCAATGGCTGCACAGTTTTCCCTTTTCTCTACATCCGTGTCAACACTTGTTATTTATTGACTTTTTGATAATGGCCATTCTGACTGGTGTGAGTTGGTCTCTTATTTTGGTTTTGATTTATATTTCCCTGATGATTAGTGATACTGAGCATCTTTTCATAAGTCTATTGGGCATCTGTATGTCCTCTTTGGGAAAATACCTTTTGTGGCCTCTTATTTGATGATGTAATGTTGATTCTTTACCTCAATAATAAATTCTTGAGGTCAGGAGCCATGCCTTAGACTTTTGTATTTCTAACTTTACATATTGTAAGTGCCTTATAAATGTTTAGAGATTAATTGCCAAGTTAAATAGTTCTCATAAATATTAATTCCAAATTTATATAAATAAAGTATTTTACAGGGCTTTGAGCTACAAGATTCCATTAAATAGCACATTTCCCAAGTGCATTTAAAGTAAGTTCTATTTACATACAACTACTTTTGGAAATGTTAGTATATATTAAATTAGGTGTATCTATAGTTTTTTGCTATTCCAGATATCTGGGCACATACTAGAATAACTATTTTATTGGAATACTGACCAGTCTACCAAAAATCTCATATGTATGGGCTTTATGGGTATATTATACATTATACATACCACAGTTATTACCCAGAGAATGATGGACCTGTGTTCAAATAATTCAGATATTTTGGGGGAGTAACTTGTCTCCAAAGGGCAAAATGTGATTTGACCTAACCCCAACATTTTTGTCATTCTTTTTATTTTTCTTATATGAAATAGGAAATATACCTTATCTTATTATATTGTTACCAAAACGACCAAGACTCATTCAGCTTATGTATGTAGCAGCAGGAAACACTGGTTGTCACAGGACGTGCCCGTTTCAGGCAGCGCCACGGTGACTGCTGTGAAGGCACACCTCCAGCTGGCCGTGGTCTCCAGCACCATGTCCCTCATCCTAGGGCAGACTGTTAATTAGCCTATGTAGTCAAGTAAAGAATGTTTGTGGAGTAATTTTATTATCTTATAGTTGGTGGTTCTGCATTAATTATAAATGCAGAGGAAAATCTCCTACCATTTTTGAAATCTGTTATGTAGAAGGCTTCCTGGATTAGTTTATGTTTAGTGAAGTTATTTCTGGACAAACTTCATACTGACTTTGTTTTCTTTTCATAAAGGCACTCCTCTTTATGCTGCTCACTTCCGCCCGGGGCAGTACGTGGACGTCACAGCCAAAACGTAGGTCCTCGTAATGGATTCTCTTTTCCTTGCGTTTTCCTCTTACAGTAAAAATAACAGAGCAAGTGGAAGAAGTACAGTTTTTCAAATTAGTGAATAAAGGATAAATAAGCATTATTCTCATTCATACTTCTCATCTTTAATGTTACTGATTGTACTGGTTTTTAAATTTCATTGAATTAGTTGTATGTGAAGAGTTCATATCAGGTTATAGCTTGTAAACTGAGATGTATGCTTCTTGAGATGGGACTAAGAGAAAGGTCATATTCTTTGGGTTCTTCTATTTTGAATGTCAAAGGCTATATACAGTTTGATGGTGAAATATATATGAACAGTGCTATGGAGTTCTTTTGAGATTATTGTATAGTCTAGTAATTGGCGGTTCTTTCTAATTCTAGGAACTAGTTCAATTGGAAACATTTTATGCCATTTGTGATAGTAATAGTTGTGCTTAAGGTTCCTCTTACTTAACTGAAAAACATTTTTGTAACTGGGTTAAAAGCCTGTTAGAATCGGGAAGAAGAAATAGTATTACACCTTAAGCCTCTTAAGTAGCATGACATTATGTCTCAGTACTAGATAAGTGGAACTTCTTCCGTAAAAGCACATTTTTTATGTAGTTAAACAACGCTTTAATTTGGTACAAATCAACACTGAATTGTCATTCTAACAGCAACGCTGACTTTGAGTCATATTTTAGACTGAGCAGTGATATTTTGGGCACTTGTAGTTTTTTCATATTTTACCATCTATCAAATGGCTTAAGGTAAGTTCAGTACTAGCTGGATGATCTCCAGGAAACATTTATTGTAGATTTTATAGAAGTAATTTTTCAAAAATTAGTTGAGGTTACCTCACTATGAATGAAGTAATTGAGCACCAGTATGTGTTTATGTAGAAATTGTTCAGTATAGGTTATTAGAGTCTACATGACGGAGGCTTAAACTAAACTCTAAATAGCAGCTCCTGTCCGTTCCTTTTTCTTGTTCTACCCATATAGGTGATAATATTACTTCTTTATGTGCCTCAGTTTTCGTTTTGTCATTTGACCAAGTCTGCAGCCTGTGTTCCACGAATATTCTGACTAGAAGCCCTCTGGAAATGAGCAGTGTCCCACGGGTGCGCTGAGATGGTGTTAAGGTCATGTGACCGAGGCAGAGCAGCTTTTATCAGAGGAAATCACATGAGTGTCAGCATCAGTTCCCTCAACGCAGTCAGATATACCTTCATTTCCACACTATTACTGCCTGCCTTCAAATGTGGGTCGTTGCATACAGCTGATAGGGGCCTTTACCCTTGATGAGCTATGTAGAAATGGAATGAGATAGGCTGGCAGTAGAGTGCAGCCTCTTTTTAGAGAGATTATGAACTGCTCCCTATTTTCCCTGCTCCTTGATTGTTGTGAACTTATTTCTATACATTTACTGGGGTCTCTGAGATTACTGGTTGCTTGGTAACTTTGTTTTCTGCCTTCTCTTGTCAAGAATCCAAAATTTTGAAGCTATAAAGCAGGGGTCCCCAAACTTTTTACACCGGGGACCAGTTCACTGTCCCTCAGACCGTTGGAGGGCTGGACTATAAAAAAAAAACTATGAACAAATCCCTGTGCACACTGCACATATCATATTTTAAAGTAAAAAAACAAAACAGGAACAAATACAGTATTTAAAATAAAGAACAAGTAAATTTAAATCAACAAACTGACCAGTATTTCAATGGGATCTATGCTCCTCTCACTGACCATCAATGAAAGAGGTGCCCCTTCCGGAAGTGCGGCGGGGGCCGGATAAATGGCCTCAGGGGGCCGCATGCATAGTTTGGGGACCCCTGCTATAAAGCTTTGGTTTGGTTAGTTAGCAGTGTTCTGAATTAGATTATTTTACTTTTTTTCATTTCTGAGTTAATTATTACATATAAAATACCTTAGAGTAATTCTGTAATCTTTTTTAAATCTGTTAATTTAAACACAATTCCATTGCATATTTTATAGGCCATGTGGGATATTCTGAGAAGCCCTGTGAAGTCAGGGGCCTTTGTTAGCTGATGCCTTATGACAGGGTTGTGACTAGCTTGGATTAGCCTAGCTTTTCAAATGCCTGTGCTCAGTAAATGCTTTAATTTCAGATGCTGCTGTTGGGTTTCTTTGGCTTCTTTTCTGTTTTTTTTTCTTTTTAATTTTTTTTTCTTTTTACAGAAACAGAGTCAGAGAGAGGGATAGACAGGGACAGACAGACAGGAATGGAGAGATAAGAAGCATCAATTGTTAGTTTTTTGTTGCGCATTGCGACACCTTAGTTGTTCATTGATTGCTTTCTCATATGTGCCTTGACTGTGGGCCTTCAGCAGACCGAGTAACCCCTTGCTCAAGCCAGCGACCTTGGGTCCAAGCTGGTGAGCTTTGCTCAAACCAGATGAGCCCGCGCTCAAGTTGGCGACCTCGGGGTCTTTAACCTGGGTCCTCGGCATCTCAGTCCAACACTTTATCCACTGCGCCACCGCCTGGTCAGGCTCCTTGGCTTCTTAAAAGTTATTTTTAAAATGTCAGCCTTTTATAAAGTGAAAGGGGAAGGACGTATATTGGTTTTGTTTTGTTTTAAGATCATATGCCCAGAAAAGAAGATTGTATAAAACCATTTGTCAGCCTCAAGACTAGAAGCTGGGAGGATAACTAGCCCTGGGGTTAAAGCAGTTGACACTGAACTCTGGAGAAGGGAGGGCCTTCATCTGAGAAGATCCTCGCATGTGTGTGGGCTGCGGTGTGGTGTTCTGTACTCTCACTGGATAACCGGTGGGCGGAGGGCTCTGGTGTGCACTCCTCTATGTGTGTGCACTGCCTGAGCTCAGAGTGAACTGGCATTTATCATCCTCTCACTAAGTGCTTCTAAAGACCTAGAGCCTTGTAGCTGGCATGTTATTAAAGCCTCAAGATGCATGTAGGTGCTTGTGAGTTTGTAGGACTCTGTCCTTCTGGGTGCAGCTGTTTTGAACTCCCTCTGGGCGCAGCAGTGGATCCTCAGCTGCTTCCAGTCCCAGGTGCTGCCGCCTCTTCTCTTTGCCGCTCACCGCTCTGGGCTGTGCGGTGGGTGGGAGTGTGGGTTTAGCGGTGTGTGCATGTGCTTGCTTTTATTTTTCCTTTTTCAGTTCTGTCTCCTGTCCCTGATGGTTCTCATTTTTTAGACAATTTCCCCTGCCTAGAGTTGAAGGCCAACAGAGCCAATGAAAATGGGTTTCTTTTTCCTGTTGACTGCACATGGAACCATCTTTTGGGAGTAGGCTCTAAGTCCTCACTCCTGTACTGTGGCTTACTACTGCCAGAAATTAACTACATTGTCCTCTGTTTCCAGAGCCCATTTAAAAAGTTTGAAACTTCTGGGCTCCATCTTCTTGATTACTAACCCTGTTACAGTTGAAAAACTGGAGAAAAAAATCGTGCAGCAACATGGTTAAGTCAGCTGATGAAGGACATGGATTTACGGACGGGAGCGTTGGTTCCCACACTTGAGTGGGCCCAGAATCTCCAGGAGGGCTTGCTACACACAGATTACAGATGGCAGGACACACACCCCTCTTCTGGTTCAGTGGAGCTGGGCAGTACCTGCAAAGTTGCACTTCTAACAAGTGCCCAGGTTATGTGGGTGCCACTAGGCCAGGAACACACTTTGCAAACCAGTGGACTGGACAGTAGTCAAGAGCTCACCCCTGGAACCACCTCTCCTTCCCACTTCTTACTTAGCTCAGCACAGAATCCTAGGACTTCCTTTCCTTAACGCTGCTCCAGTTGTGACCTATAAACATCTGCTTTAAAGAAAACAAATGTAGTGAATCCAGTTTCAGAAAACATTGTTGATAAAACCTGGCCTGCTTATTACTCACATTTTAGTTAGTATGAAATGGGAAATTGATCTCTATAGTCATTGGCTTCATTATCTCCTTTCCACTAGAAAAGATGAAAACCTCAAATTAATCTCTAATTGAATTCTTCATTTTTCTCATGTTGTAATAGTTATATTTAATTGTAAAATTCACACTGATATTTTGAGTATTTCAAGTCCTTTTTACTTTCAATTTTAATTGCTGTATTAAACAGTCTTTAGAAATAACTGAGAAAATTTAAAACAAAAAAATACGTTCTCATTGAAAATAGTGGTACTGTGACCCATCTAACTTCAAGAATGAAACTGGGCCCTGGCCGGTTGGCTCAGCGGTAGAGCGTCGGCCTGGCGTGCGGGGGACCCGGGTTCGATTCCCGGCCAGGGCACATAGGAGAAGCGCCTATCTGCTTCTCCACCCCCCCCTTCCTCTCTGTCTCTCTCTTCCCCTCCCGCAGCCAAGGCTCCATTGGAGCAAAGATGGCCCGGGCACTGGGGATGGCTCCTTGGCCTCTGCCCCAGGCGCTAGAGTGGCTCTGGTCGCGGCAAAGCTACGCCCCGGAGGGGCAGAGCGTCGCCCCCTGGTGGGCAGAGCATCGCCCCTGGTGGGCGTGCCAGGTGGATCCCGGTCGGGCGCATGCGGGAGTCTGTCTGACTGTCTCTCCCCGTTTCCAGCTTCAGAAAAATACAAAAAAAAAAAAAAAAAAAAGAATGAAACTATCTGCAGACATTTTCTTTTTAAAGGGACCAGTGACCAACAGTAGCAGCCTGTTCTTGAAGACTTACTTAAAATTTTTAAATGTTCTTCTTTTAATAATTGTGTAGGAAATCTGCTTACATTGAAAGATAGATTGTGTATATCTGTGCTGAATTTGGGTATAATTCTCCATATAAATATATAAATTTACCTGTGTCACTGTGGAGTGTGAGGTGAATATATTGTTACCAGAATTTATTTTAATTTTTACTTTTATACCAGAAATATTTTTTATTCATTTTAGAGAGAAAGAAAGAGAGGAAGAGGGGGAGGGACTGGAAGCATCTCTTGTAGTTGCTTCCCATATGTGCCTTGACCGGGCAAGCCCAGGGTTTCAAACCAGTGACCTCAGCATTCCAGGTCACTGCTTTATACACTGTGCTACCACAGTTCAGGCCAGAAATATTTATATATATTTTTTTATCTAAAGGGTCTGAGAATACAAGTTCAATTTAGGTTACATGGGAAAGATTTTTTTCATCTAATAATATATAGGACCATTCTAGCAGAATAATTTTTCATAGTTTTATTATGATATTAACAGATAATAACGCCCAGTCTTTGAAATATGGCAGATTTATGAAATTCATTCAAAATAACACTTTAAGACTAGCATGTATAATGATGTGTTTTCCACACCACCACGAGCACCACCCTACTACCCTAGTGCCCTTTTAAAGTTTATATTCTTATTCTGTAATGGTGATTATATTCCAGTGTAACTTTTTTTGATTGATTTTTTTAGAGAGAAGAAGGTATAAAGAAATCAATTTGTTGTTCACTTATTTATGTATTCATGGGTTGATTCTTGTACTTGCCCTGACCAGAGATTGAAGCTGCAAACCTTGGTGTATCGTGAAGATGCTCTGAGCTACCCAGCCAGGGCTCCAATGTAACTTCTAATAGATGATGGTTTGGGGTCTAATATTTTCTCTTTTTTTGGTCTCTCTCAATATTGGGGAGGAAACAGCTGTGGATAATATGTAAATAGTGGGTGAGATTGAGGTATGACTATTGATTCTATCATCAATATAGAACCCATTGTTTTCTGTTGAATCCTAGAGGTGCTTATTATAATTTGTAAGTTTTTTTATTTATTTTATTTTTTTAAAGAAATCAAGAAAGAGTGAAACAGTAAACAAAAAGAAAACTGTAAAACTGCATTCTGCATTGTTTAGGGGAAAATATTGGGTCTCTGTGTCAAAGGATTAAAGAACACAGACTGTAATGAATCACATCCATAACAATGAGGCATCTTCCTGTTCCTCTGGAGCTTTGAATTCATGACATTGCCATACCTGAAGTAACTTTTCTTCTGGTTGTCTGGGACTTATTTATTTGTTTGTTTAAAACTTGAAGCCCAGATTGTAATAAAAAAACATCTCATTCAGCTGCTTAAAAGATTTTTTTTCTTAATGCAGTATAATCTAAAAATCTTGTCTACAACTCTTGGCTAATTAAGACAACCCATATATTTTTGAGCATTATCTTATTACATTACAGTAGCAATTTCTTGTATAATCTTTTTAAATTCATCAGTGTCCTTTGGACTCATTGCCCTTTGGCCTCACAATAGGTGCTTACCTTGATAATGTTACCCTGGTGGAAAAATGGAAGGAGTGGGTGGAATTTGATGACTGATAGAGCTCCTGTGCACACACACTGATGTTTGGTTAGTTTGGATTCTTTCATTAAGATAGCAGAATATGTACAGAAATATTATTGTCCATCAGTCTTTTTCTTTTTCTTTTTTTTTTTAAGTGAGGGGAGGGGTGATAATGAGACAGACTCCCACATTCTCCCCAACCGGGATCCACCCGGCAACCCTGTCTGGGGCCAACACTTGAACCAGTCGAGCCACTGGCTACAGGAGGGGAAGAGGGAGAGAAGTGGGAGAGGGAGGAAAGGAGCAGTTGGTTGCTGCTTTTGTGCGCTCTGACTGGGAATTGAACCTGGGACATCCATACGCCGAGCCAATGCTCTGTCCACTGGGCAGATGGGCCAGGGCCCCCATCAGTCTTAAGGTGATTATAATAAAAAGCCAGGTGGGCCCTTAAGAGAGTAACAATTCTTTGGGCTCATGCCCAGCCCTGCACACTGTCAGAAAGCTTCCTCTCTCTAGTTCATTTGTCCTCCGACCAGTGGAGGGGGGAGGTGTGGGCTGCCTTTGGGATATGATTCCTGTCCAGCCCTGCACATTTTCAATTTTACTTCATCTTTACTAAGTTACTTTATTTACTAGTTATTCAAAGCAGTAGATTTTTAAGCACATTAGTGAAACAATTTTCAAAATGAGTGATTAAACCATAGAGGGCAACAGTTCCTGTTGAAAAAAAAAAGCCCTCTTAAATCAGTTAAATTGAATGACTGAAGATAAAGATTAGAATTTGGAGAGTGGTGTTTTAGGGTTATATTTTGTTGTTTTCTTGCTTTAAAACTGTTTTTATAGTAGGCATCTATAATTGCCTCACTTTTAACTATACAGAGGTGAGTTTTTTGTTTTTGTTCTTACTCAAAGTCAGTAAAATTGGGACCTAGTGGGGGAAATCCAGGGAGTGGCTAAAAGCGTGGGCTCCTCTTCTCGGTAGCTGTGGCCTAGGCAGCTTTCTTGCCTCTGTTGCCTCATCTTTAGCATGAGAATAAGTGTAGCACCTACTTCATAGCCCTGTTGTGAAGATTGAATGAGATAATAAACAGAAAGCTCTTAGCTCTAGGCCTGGCACATAATAAATGCTCTAGAGCAGTGGTCCCCAACCCCCGGGCCGTGGACCAGTACCAGTTCGTGGACCATTTGGTACCCGTCTGCAGAAAAAGAATAAATAACTTACATTATTTCCATTTTATTTATATTTAAGTCTGAGCGATGTTTTATTTTTTAAAAATAACCAGATTCCCTCTGTTACATCCATCTAAGACTCACTCTTGACTCTTGTCTCGGTCACGTGATACATTTATCCGTCCCACCCTAAAGGCCGGTCCATGAAAATATTTTCTGACATTAAACTGGTCCGTGGCCCAAAAAAGGTTGGGGATCACTGCTCTAGAGTATTGACTACTATCTCTATTATTGATAGTATTATTTTTTAATTTATTAAAAGGAAAACTTTGTGTCCTTTAATAGAAATTATCTTTTTAAATGGTTAAAAACATTGAATCATTAGGAAGTCAATCGTGCTATTTTCTAGTACATCAAGTTATTGCCATATTAGTTTAGACTGTCTTTTATATACCCTTACAAGGTACTCTAGGTAATTTGAGGATTATACACCACTTGCTACATCTAGAATTTACAGAATAATGCTGATGCCCTTGAACTAGCTTCATGCCTGTCTGATTTGCTAGATAGTTTCATATTTTGCTGTAACCTGTTTCTCAAGAGGCAGTAAAGGGCCTGGGTTGAAAATAATGGCCAGATGCTTTCATTTACCAGGGATGATTTGACCTTGGAAAAGTAGCTTAACTTCTCTGGATGTAGATTTGATTATATTTAACATAAGGGTATGGGAGTGAATGGTTTCTAAGGTTCCCTTCAATTCTAAACTCTGTTTCCAAAGAATAATCCCTCAGTTTTCTAAGACGCATAACTCATTCTTATCTATATTAATGAAAAAATAATACATACATAATGATAGATTCACAGCACATGGCAGTATGGTTTCCTGAGCTCCTGAAGAAAAGATGTGGCCAAAGACCTTCAGAAAACTGTTAAGTCTTGTCATGATATTGCAGAATTGGTTATTGGAGTTTTCTTTTTTTAAAAAGAGCAGACTGAACTCAGCACAGCAAATGTGGTATCCTGGGTTTATTTCAGACAGCTGGGAAATGGTCTCTTTTATGAGAGGACCCAGAGGAGTCACTGCACATCTGGCTCTTAGTGCTATTGAATGAGCTAGGTTCTGATATCAGAAAGCTATAAGCTGTGCATTTATCAGTTTCTTGTTGACAAAAATGTTCCCAGATATTGCTGCGAGGTTTACAGTTTTTAGTCAGAAACAGAATGTCTGCATTGGTCTTGCTGTCACAAATTCATCTAGAGAGTAACAGCTATACAGATATTTCATGCCAGCTTTTAACTATATGTGATGAACACAAAGCAATTGGAAAAGTCTACCGTGACTTACTCGTGAGCTCAGGAGCTATACATCACTGATGAAATTGGTTTGACAGCGGCACAGAATTGGGTAGAAGTTAACTTCCAGAGTGTGCAGGGACCATCGGTGGGGATGCTTTATCTTTGAAATGTGTGGAGATGAAAGTAGATCGATAACATCTGGGTGAGTTTGTTGAAATGAGGAGCAGCTATAATTAAAGATTAAAATCTTTATGCTCTATTAGTTTATCATAAATTAAAAGCCAAACCTGATGGAGATGGTGAACTAGCTAATAGGGCCTTTTATATGCATGTAATTTATTTTAATGAAAATTGTCCTTTTTTGTTTACTGGAATATTTAATTATTAGTAAAAGACTCTTGAGTGGGCCTGATCAGGTGGTGGTGCGGTGGATAGAGCACCGGTTTGGGACACAGAAGACCCAGGTTCACAACCCCGAGGCTTGAGTGTGGACTCATCAGGCTTGAGCATAGGCTCACCAGCTTGAGTGCGGGGTCACTGGCTTGACCGTGGCATCATAAACATGACCCCATGGTTGCTGGCTTGAGCCCTAAGGTCGCTGGCTTGAAGCCCAAGGTTGCTGACTTGAGCAAGGGGTTACTCGGCCTGCTGTAGCCCCCTAGTCAAGGCACATATGAGAAAGCAGTCAATGAACAACTAAGATGCCACAACAAAGAATTGATGCTTCTCATTCTTTCCCTTCTTGTCTGTCCCTATTTGTCCCTCTTTCTGTCTCTCTGTCACAAAAAATAAATAACAAAATGGTGTTAAGTAATATGTTATAAGACGTTCTTTAAGTTGTTGGTTTGGACATTATGTTTTTATATTCAATAATACTTTTTCACAATTAAAGATTTCATTTTACTTCATTCTGTTCTCAGTGGTTCAGTTTTACAAAGAAGCCCAGTCTTGATTTTGGATAGGAACTGACAGGCTCCATTTCCATGTGTTCAAATGCAGTGTTTAACCAGAGAAACTGGTGTTAACTAGTGATTTTTTCACGTTCCTACCCCACCTCCATTTTTATTTATTAAATATAAAAATGTAACCAGATCTTGGGGCATCCTTAGAGAAGTCAAGAATCCTCTCTTCTGGCCCTGGCCGGTTTGCTCAGTGATAGAGCGTCGGCCTGGCGTGCGGGAGTCCCAAGCACACAGGAGAAGCGTCCATCTGCTTCTCCACCCCTCCCCCTCTCCTTCCTCTCTGTCTCTCTCTTCCCCTCCCACAGCCGAGGCTCCATTGGAGCAAAGTTTGCCCAGGCACTGAGGATGGCTCTGTGGCCTCTGCCTCAGGCGCTAGAATGGTTCTGATTGCGGCAGAGCTACACCCCAGATGGGCAGAGCATCGCCCCCTGGTGGGCATGCCGGGTGGATCCCGGTCCGGCACATGCAGGAGTCTGACTGCCTCCCCGTTTCCAACTTAAGCAAAATACAAAACATTAAAAAAAAAAAAAAAAAAAGAATCCTCTCTTCCATATGGTACTCAGTTATAGGTTTTCTGAGAGATTATGTACAAGTCACTTAAAGTTTTTACAGCATAAATCAGATAAAGAGAGAAAGTTCAAGCTTAATTTGGAAACGATTCTGATTGAAAACCTATTTACAGTATGGATTTTGATTTTTTAAATAAAGAGATCAAGTACTTTACAGCTGATGCAATACATGATGACAGGCGCTTTCAGTGTTTGTCATGGTAATAGTGGAAGATAGTGCCGTGGGAAGGGTGGTTGAGGTGGAGGGAACTGAATGAGAGAGGCATGCAGAAGAGTAGCATATTGAGAGCTTCATAGAGTAATCAATCTCCTGTGACTACATCTGTAATGGGCAGTGTTTGAAAAGTTAGGCTGGACCCAATTATAAAAGGCCTTATGTGCCTCAAACTAAGGAAATTGCTAGGGAACATTGAAGGTTGTTTAGTTTGTTTTTGTTATTGCTGGGGTTTTTGTTTTGTTTTTTAGAGCAGGAGACAGCTTGTGTGATAACCTTATCATTTTAGAAATTTCCTTCTAGTGGTCATGGAGAAGGACATCTTGAAGAGAGGGTGTTTAGTTCCTGTTTCTGAAATACTGTAATTGAATGGCTGAGGTCTTCTGGTTAGATATGGTCCAAACATCTGTAGAATGGGATGGTAGCAGAATTCTTGCCAAAGGTCAGGTTTGTGGAACACCAGCTTATTAGTAATAGCTTCAGGGTCAGCAGACTTTTTCTCAAAGGGCCAGATAGTTAATATTAGTTTTGTGAGCATTATGGATTCTGTTGCAACTACTCAATGTTGTCATTATATCTCTAACGCAACCACAGGCAGTAAGTAGGAAAATATGCAGGGTTGTGTTATAATAAAACTTTTATTTACAAAAAGTAACCAGTGCAGGCCATAGTTTGCCTACCCCTGGTTCAAACCATAATGAGAAGAGGGTCAGAGGCAGGACTTCAAGGGCAGCTTTTAATGTAGCTATAAAGGGAAAATAACTTCTCAAAGAGCAGTAGGGAAGCAGGAAAATGGGGGGAAATGATTGGGGGTGGGGTGGGGGTGGTAAGAAGCAGGAGAGGACAATTATTCTATTTTAAAAGAGGCCATAGATTTTTGAAAACTGACTAGATAATGATATTAAAGAATGATTTTCTTTTAGATTGTGATAATGGTAATGTGGTTTTGTTCTTTAAAAGGATCTTTATTTTTTAGAGACCCATATTGAAATATTTATGGATGGAATGATAAGATATTTGGAATTTGTTCTAAAATAATCCATTGGAGTCGTAGGGGAAGGAAAAAGATGGAACAGAATAGGCCTTGAGTCAGAAATTCTTTGGCCCTTGGTTCAAATATGTTTTAAAGCTCCCATAATAAAAAGTTATTTTAGTAAAAGACTTTGGATGTGAGAATTAAGGGGTTAAACACAGAATGAATTCCAGAGAATAATTGGAAAGAAAAACAGATTGCAGGTAATGAAGGAGAAAGGACGGACAGTTTGCTTCCTGAGAAAGAGAAGGGAAAATGCAGAGGAAAGAGAAGGTAGAAGGAGCTGATGGAGAGGGAAGGACTCGGTGTGAGAACTTCGGAGGAAGTTCTCAGAGGACTGGGAATGGATGGACGTGAGAGCACTCTTCACCTCGTGGTCATTTTGTTTGTTTTATCCCCGTGTACGAGTGTATCCTGCACTATGACATCAACGGCAGTTTCCCAGAGTGAGGAAGTACTGATGGGCTTGTATTAAAAACTGTCTGCTGGTAGACATTTGGGCATTTGTCATAATATGGCAAGGGAATGAAATCCATGTGCTAGTGATTTGTAGAATGCAGTTGGAAACATTATGGCTCTCTTCTGCAAGATTCTTACAGTCATACCTTTAAGGCCCTCTTCTCCTTTTAACACCATCTGATTAAACTTTTCTGAAAGGCATGCCCATTAATACAACATTTGGAAACTACAGGGCAAAATAAAGGAAACTAATCTTTTTTACTAAGACTATTGCCAGTAACAAAATTACTCCGACTTCTCTAGGTTGGGCACTAGGATTAAATAATACACAATCCCTGCCCTTTATGAAGATATACTACTGTATACTAAGGAAATGGGCCATGAAACAGGGCAATAAAGTCTCCTAAATTTAAATAGTATTTCTGAGTTTTTTAATGAATTCTTGGTTTAACAAGTATAAATGCTCTAAATAAAATATTTTCTTTTAATTTTTAGATGTTATACTAAATTTGGAACTTTGAAAATTATGGTTTTTCTAATTTGAATTTTCCTTGATTTGACTTTTTTTGCTGTCATTAACTAAAAACTGCATTAGAAAAGGGTTTGGAGGTAAAGCATGTGTACTTTGTGTTGTGTATCATTTCTAGTAAAATAAAGGTTTTTATTTCATGTGACCTGTGAGAACCTTATATTTGAAATGTGTGTTGTGTGGGTATGCTAAGTATAGATTAGTTTATTTCTTTTGTTGTTTTTTTTGTTGTTGTTGTTCTCAGTTGAGTGATAACTGAGAGAAACAATAGAAATGATACTGTACCACCCATGGATCAACAGGTGCACTCTATTCTCCATATCTAAATTAAGCCAATAATTTGTCATGTCATTTGTTTTGTCCTTTTGTTTCAAAGTTATTTATTGAAGAGTTTCCCATTGTACACACTATAACAACATGATGTACTCGAGCTAGATTTAAAGACAGTCTGTAATTAGCTGATAGGTAATTAGCACTTTCAGGGTACCATTTTCATCTTATAATCATTTACTCTCAAAATGAGCTAAATTATCATCTGTAATTTAGCTGGCATGTGTGTTGTTGGTGCACAGTCATCCTCTCTTTAAGGAAGAGATGAGTCAGTTTGAGAACTCAGAAGGCACCAGCAAACTTTCTACCAAGAATGGGCAATGTTAGAATGTGGTATTTAAAAATAAGTTCATTTTAGATTTAGTGTTGCCATTCCCCTCCCCTTTTTTTCTTTAAAGTGTTATTTGTCAAAAACTATCATAGATTCAAATGACTCTTTAGGTGTTTCCTTTTTATTTTTAAATTGCCAAGGTTTTTATTTTTCAAATGTTTTAAAACCCAGTGTTAAATAGAAATATTTGTTAAGTTACTGAAGCAGAATTTCAGTAAAATATTTGATTATCATAGTTTTCTTCTCTTTTTTTTTTTTTTTTGTGGCAGAGGGAGGACAGGTAGGGACAGACAGGAAGGGAGAGAGATGAGAAACATCAATTCTTTCGTGTGGCTCTTCAGTCTCCTTAGTTGTTCACTGATTGCTTTCTCCTATGTGCCTTGACCTGGCGGCTACCGTAGGGTGAGTGACTCCTTGCTCAAACCAGCGACTTTGGGCTTCAATTCAGCAACCTCTGGGCTCAAGCCAGCAACCATGGGGTCATGTCTATGATCCCATACTCAAGCCAGCGATCCCGCGCTTAAGCCAGCAATCCTGCGCTCAAGCTAGCGATCGGGCGACCTCGGGGCTTCAAACCTGGGTCCTCTGCATCCCAGTCCTACGTTCTGTGCTACCACCTGGTCAGGCCATAGTTTTCTTCTTAAGTGTTAATCTTGCAAACTTTTTAAATTTAATATATATGAAACTTCTGTTTTAGCTCTTCTATCAGGAATAAGCATTATTTTGAGGTTTTTGAAGCAACAAAGAATTATGTATACATTGTAAGTGATGTGTCCAGTTGATTAATATGAAGAAAGTAGTGTTAGCTACATTTATATTCATATACAAATACCTTTTTTGTTGTTGTTGTTAGTCAGAGAGAGGCAGTGACAGGAAGGGAGAGAGATGAGAAGCATCAACTCGTAGTTACAGCACTTCAGTTGTTCATTGATTGCTTTCCCATATGTACCTTGATGGGGTTGGGGGGGCTCCAGCCATGCCAGTGACCCCTTGCTCAAGCCAGCGACCTTAGGCTCAAGCCCGTGACCATGGAATCATGTCTGTGATCCCATACTCAAGCCGATGACCTTGGGGTTTTGAACCTGGGACCTCAGCATCCCAGGTCGACACCACCTGGTCAAGGCTACAAATAACTTTTGACCTCTGATATGATAATGTTCAGCTCTTAGGTTCTATACATAGTTCATAGATTGTTTTTATGTTGACTTCTTTATTTCTCTAAAACAAACTATTATACAAATGGGCTTACTTCAGTCCATTACTCTGATAATTCTTTGTTAAGTGTATTGCAAAGTCCTTGTGGAAATAAGGTGGTTTTCATCTTTTGCTCTTTGACCTTTTTTGTAAACAGCCTGAACTGTTCTCTTTCTATTCAATAGTAGCTACCTTTGTTAGGATTAGGAAACACAATATTTAAAATAGATTAACATATTGTCTAATGAAAGCTGAAAAAAACTGTTTAAGAGTCTCTAAATATATGTCCATTGCAGCTTATGCTTTATTCTAGCCCTTTCATTGTGTCATTTGTACTGATATATTTGACCATCACAGGCGGACTTAATAATGCTTTGAATTTTAGTATTTTTCACCTTCCACCTGCATGGCAAAATGTTTCTCTAGTTAGTAGACTTTGAAAGTAGAATAGTTTTATTTTAAAAAATGCAATATTGCTCTTTAAGAAATTGTTCCTCTCCAATTTTAATTTTTTCATTAGGTTCCTATTCAAACCTTGAAACCAGTATCTACCTACTATCTTCTAATAGTAAAACATTCAGCATTTGGGGCATTATTATTGTTTAGTGTTCTTTCTCTTGCTGCCTAACAATTACCCTAAACCGTAACAGCTTAAAACAACAGATATTACCTCACAGTTTCTGTGGTCAGGAATCCCAGTAAACTAAGCTGATCAGGCTGATGGTGTCATGGGCTGCTGTAGTCATCTCAGGGTCCGACGTGGGGAGAATCGCCTCCAAGCTCACTAACTCGGCTGTTGCCAAGCCTTGGGTCCACAGGTGTTGGCTGAGACATCCTTGCCTCTTGACTCTATAGAATAGCTTATGATATGGCAGTTGGCTTCCTTCAGAGCCTATCAGGCAAGAGAGTGCCAAGAATGAAGCCACATTCTCCTTGTAACCTAATGTCAGAGGTGGCATCTCATCACTTTTGCCATAGTTTATTCCTTAGAAGTGAGTTATTCGGTCCACTCAGACTCAAGAGGTGATTACTTAGGGTCGTGGGGATCTTAATGGTTGCCTGCCATATCTCTTTTGAGTACTTTGGGACTTCTGGAAATTTACCACTCTTATTAGGTTTTTTCTTAGGATTATGATGATAAAACTCCCTGTTCAGATCGAACTCCCTTCACTTAGCTTTCTCTTGTCTCACAGTCTTGAATTAGTCATTTGATATAGAATGAGACTTCAGGAGGGGTGCAGACCAGGTCAGAGATAAAGGAATGTTCATTTGCAGTTTTGAATTTGTAGCCTTTTCTAGTTATTTAGATTAGGAGCTTTGTTAAAACTCTAAGGTACTATAAAAATGTACAATTGGGAGTATTTCGTGCTCTGTTAATTATGAAAATTCTATTGTTTATCTTGTTCAGTATTGGTAAAGGTTTCCAAGGTGTTATGAAGCGGTGGGGATTTAAAGGCCAGCCTGCTACTCATGGTCAAACGAAGACTCACAGGAGACCTGGAGCTATTTCAACTGGTGTAAGTATCGCTTTGTGCTGCTTTTCGTAATACTGAATATTCAGCTTCTGCCATAGAGTGCTTTAGTCTGTCCTTGGGATCAAGTCACATATGTTAGTCTGACCCAAAGTAGGTCCTAGACCTTGTCACACTTTTATGGGTCCTGGCCTTACTTACTCTTTCCAGAGGCCAACTTGAATCATTTAGTTATACCCTACAGTCAGTAGTCATATTCTTAATTGTTTTCTGCCTACTTTCTCATTCCCATCTCTGACTTCCATCCTACACTCTGAAGTCAGCTGCAAAGTCAGGGATTGCAAAGCCCTTTGGTCTGGCACCACTGGTCCTTCACACTTTTTTTTTTTTTTTTGTCTTAAAAGAGGAAGGATTGTCAAGGACAATATAATGGTGCAAGGGAAAAGTGGTAGAGAAGAAATGGAGAAATAGACATTAAGCACATAGGAAATGGAGGGAGACTTTTGTATTGCTAATTCAGTTCTACTCTCCCAGAGATACAGCATAAAGTGCTGGGGTGGGGTTGGGGGAGGTATTCTTAGAGTATCGGAGTAATGCAGGTTTAACCTCTAAAGCAGGGGTCTCAAACTCGCGGCCCGCCGAACAATTTTGTACTGATTTTTTTTTGTTTTCAACTGCAGTGAGAAAAGTGTTGCGTAACAGTTGCCTTTTGTAGACCTAGTGCGGCCCGCCGAATGGCTGTGATCTTGCTCTGCGGCCCACATGCTGAGTTAGGTTTGAGACCCCTGCTCTAAAGCCTTATATGTGTATGTGTGTATATATATAGTATATATATCAGGGTTAAATAGAAATATTTCTACTTCTTTCATAAGTGGAATACAGATTAAAGCTACTCCTGAGTTACTAATGTTTTATGTAGCAGATTGTGTTATGAAACTCTTTGATTTTTGGCACTCTATTAGTAAGAATGCAGAGAAATAGGCACTCTCCTACATTGCTGGTGGGAATACAAAATAGTGCATCCTGGATGGAGGAGAATGTGACAATATCTAACAGAAATACACAGCAGTCCTACTTCTAGGAATTTAAAGATATTCTCTCCAAAATATAAAAATGCATTTTCATAAAATTAGTCATTGCAGTATTATTTGTAATTATAAGTATAAATGTCTATACCTGGGAGTTTGGATGAATAAAATATGGTACATCTACTCAATGGAATACTGCACAGCTAAAAAAAAAGTAAAAGAAGGCCATTTCTAAATGATGGCATGATTTCCAGGATATAAGGAATTGCATGTTACCTGCTTATTTTTGCAAAAGGAAGGACCAAAAAGATAACCCACAAACGAATGAGATTGGTTACCTGTAAGAGATGGGTGGGAACAGTAGGGAAGGCTCAGAAGTGGTAAGACACCTTCCTTGGTGGACTTTTTTGTTATACTTTTTTGTTACACTTTTTATATTTGGAATCATCTTAATGTTTTACATATTCAGAATAAAAACAAGAGGGGGGATTCATAATGGAATATAATTAGAATATGAAACTGTTTCAAATGAATAACACAACCTCACCAAACAGGTGGGGAATAACTCAAGTAACTTTTGAACACAGTATTTGGCTAGATACCCTGAGTCTAAATTTAAAATGTACTGTGCACAAGTATTGGGTTCTAAGTATGTTTATTTGCAACAGTATTAGGTAACTATTCTGAAATACTTTTCTGTGAATTGTATGATTGAGTAGATAGGTAAATATCATGATATGAAAGCCAGGTTTCTCAATGTTAGAGAAGGGTATTAAGTTATGAAAAGGAAGGAAATTAAAATGAACCTTGTAGTGTTGAATTCCAGGTGTAGGTATCAATATATATTTACTGTGTGTTTATGTAAACAAAGAAACAGATATGGCTATGTATGTGGCTGTGTACATAGTATTTGGCTAGATACCCTGAGTCTAAATTTAAAATGTACTGTGCACAAGTATTGGGTTCTAAGTATGTTTATTTGCAACAGTATTAGGTAACTATTCTGAAATACTTTTCTGTGAATTGTATGATTGAGTAGATAGGTAAATATCATGATATGAAAGCCAGGTTTCTCAATGTTAGAGAAGGGTATTAAGTTATGAAAAGGAAGGAAATTAAAATGAACCTTGTAGTGTTGAATTCCAGGTGTAGGTATCAATATATATTTACTGTGTGTTTATGTAAACAAAGAAACAGATATGGCTATGTATGTGGCTGTGTACATATTTATGTTTAGGATGCTGAAAGGACCTAAAATTAAAGATATACCACAGCAAGAGCACACTTAAAACCTAGATCTTGGTTTCTAAACACCATTCCCCACTAAAAGGAAGGGCTTGTTGGAGAAATGACTAATGTCATGCGTGGGGGTAAAAAGAATACAAGATGAACACAAACCAGCTTGTTCAAGAAATCAAGGAAGTGCTTAAAAAATAATGACACATGAATAGGGCCCAGGGCCCAGCTGAAATTAGCTCCCACTTGCAAAAATTGGGAGTTTGATCTGAAAACTTAAAAATGAAATAAACGTAGAATCCATGAGTTTACCCTGATACAAATAAATAAAATGAACAGATAGGTTAATAAATAAACCAGAGAAAAGGGACTACTCTTCCTTACAGTATAATCTCAGCTAATGCAGAAGAAATGATGGAGTTAGAACATCACTCTGACATCCGTCAAGGAAATAATTGATTCAGACAGGAATTATCAGTGTATGCTTAAACAAGTGGTGAAAGCTTGATGGACACTACTTACTTACATAGGCCCAAAACAAATTGCTTATTAATTAAAATGGGAAAAATAATAACCTTAGAGTGGATTTACCCTAGAGAACACATCCTTAAGTAACTGATCAATGTTAGACATAACCAGTAATCGAACAAACTGACATAATGTGCCCCTAATCGGATTCTGGGAGAAGAACACAGCATCACTTCTGTGCTAAGTCCTACTGAAAACGCTTCACCTGAATCCACTCACAGGGAAACATTAGACCCAAAGTGAAGGATGGATGACAAAATAATTGGTTTGTCACCTTCAAAAATGGCAAGTGTAAGACAAGGAAAGACTGAGGAGCTGCTCCTGATTTAAGGAGACTAAAGAGACATGACAGCTAAGTGCAATCTGTAATTCTGGAGTAGATCCTGGGCTTGGGGGCGGGGATGGCTATAAAGAACATTGGAGCGGTGGAGAAAATTAGAATGTGGACTGTAAGTTATACAATCAAGTATTAAATTTTCTTAGTCTAATTGTATTGTGGTTATGTAAGAGAATATCCCTGTTCTCAGGAAACACAGTGAAATACTTACAGGTAAAGGAACATCATGTCTGTCACCAGATTTTAAATGATGTAGGAGATGTGCTTACATAGAGATAGAGTGAATGGTAGAGAAAATGGACAACATGCAAACAACTGGTAAATTTGGGTAAAATGTATGAGTTTTTTGTGTGATATTTGCAACTTTTCTATAAACATGAAATTATAGTTATAAATTGAATTTAAAAGTTATAAAAATGAAGTAGATCATAGACATAAATTCAGAGCTTAAAAACTCTTAAGAAAACGTAGGAGTAAATCTTCATGAACTTGGGTTTGGCAAGGCCTTATATATGATACCAAAAGTACAAATAACAAAAGAAGATACAGATAAATTAGATTTCGAGTTTAAACTTTGTGCTGCAAACAGTTCCATTAAGAAAACTGAGAAAAGACAACTCAGAGAATGGAAGAAAATATTTTCAAATCATTTATCTACTAAGACATGTATCCAGACTATGTAAAGAACTCTTAACAACTCAGTAGTAAAAAAATAACTCAAGCAAATGTCGGCAAAGGACTTGGATAGACATTTTTCCAAAGGAGATATTCAAATGCCAATAGCACATGAAAAGATGCTTCACATCTTTAGCTGTTACGGAAATGTACATCGAAACTCCAGTGAGATACCCCTTCACGCTATAATGGGATGATTATAATTTATAAAGACAGATAACAACAAATGTTGGCAAGGATGTGGAAAAATTAGGACCCTTACACATTGTTGGTAGGAATATAAAAATGTTGCAGTTGCTTTGGGAAATGGTTTGATAGATGCTAAAAATATTGAGTGTAAAATGATCATGTGACCCAGAGTTCCACTCTTTAGTCTATACAAGCAGTCTCTGGTTACAAACGACACAGGGTCTGTAGGTTTGTTCTTAAGTTGTATTTACATATAAGTTAGAACAGGTACGTTTACCTATTAAATATTATCTTTCTGTGCATATAAATACTTAAACATTTTACTATACAGCCTTAAACAATCTTGGATGATGGACTTACTGGAGAGGCTGGGACTGGTGTTAGAGAGTCAGGGTTTGATTCTGCTGCTGGAATGAGCTCCTTGAAGTAGGCATCCAGGGAGGTTTGTGCAGATCCTGTCTTTTTCTCATCATAAATGGCCCTGTAGCGTCTCCGGCCTTCAGGAACTGTACATATAGTAAACTTTGGTGGACCTCTCTGTATCAGGATCTTGCTCTTCTAACTTTGCCATTCCTGCTTCAATGAGACAAAAAGCATCAACCTTTTGTACAAAATGTTTTCTGTTCTGGAGTTTCTGGGTCCCTGTTTTCTTCCCTAAAAGCTATCATCTAGTCTGCTGCTTTAGTTCTTTATGGTCTTAATTGGTTAGTTCTTTGCCACAGGAGTCGAGTTAACTCTATCATACCATTTTCACTGATGTCCAACAGTAGTTGATTAACAATAGCCTGTACCGTGCTCCATTCGTAAGTAGGAGTTGTATATAAGTCTGATGTTTGTAACTCAGAGACTTACTGTGCCCCAAAAGAAATGAAACATTTAAGCTCCTTAAATTAGGGAGGGCGGAGTCTTTTTTTTTTTTTTTTAGTAATGTAATGTTAAGCAAAGTACTTAATCACAAAGTATTTATAGAACAGAGAATGAAAGAGTGATACTTCATCTATAATATTCAGAATTGTCTTTTAAGCTTTGTTGGTTATTTCTTAATATGAGCTACTTCCCCTGGGCTTTTTTTTTTTTTTTTTTTTTTTTTTTGCATTTTTTCTGAAGCTGGAAACAGGGAGAGACAGTCAGACAGACTCCCGCATGCGCCCGACCGGGATCCACCCGGCACGCCCACCAGGGGCGACGCTCTGCCCATCCTGGGCGTCACCATGTTGCAACCAGAGCCACTCTAGCGCCCGGGGCAGAGGCCACAGAGCCATCCCCAGCGCCTGGGCCATCTTTGCTCCAATGGAGCCTTGGCTGCGGGAGGGGAAGAGAGAGACAGAGAGGAAGGCACGGCGGAGGGGTGGAGAAGCAAATATGCGCTTCTCCTGTGTGCCCTGGCCGGGAATCGAACCCTGGTCCTCCGCAAGCTAGGCCGACGCTCTACCGCTGAGCCAACCGGCCAGGGCTCCCCTGGGCTTTTACCTGTTGTTGTGAGAGTAGTGATGCAGAATTTATGTGTTATGAGAACCTTTCCCATTTTAGTGTAATTCAGACTTGCTTCTTTAGATGTTAAAATTATCCATTATCAAAGCCAAAATCAGAGAGGCTGTGTGAAGCTGTTTGATTTTTGTAAGTCAGAGATGACCAGGGCTGGACAAACAAAACTCAGTATTGTGATAACGCAGTCCTTTCACAGCTCTGGTGAAGGAAGGTAACAGCAAAAGCCGAGGTTGGGGCAGGACCATTGCAGCAACTGGAGTGTGCATGGAGTCTATTAAGTTAGTACGCACAGACGATTAGTGAAAACAGCTGGGCAGTTAACTGGTTTTTGGTGGTGTGACATGTTTGTATATCCTTTTTCTTTTTAAATTCTCAACAAATATTAGTGCAGTTGCTACTCTCTTGCTACTGAGTTTTTCTCCTAAATCTGTTCTTAGTCCATATTTATTTTGTTGCTCTCAAACTCCTATCTTGGTTTACAGTCTGTTTTGCTCAGAACTGAATGAGAGTACTTCAACGTGCTATTCTGGTTCTCTTACTTAGGATGTTGCTAGAGTCTGGCCTGGGACTAAAATGCCTGGACAAATGGGAAACAGAGACAGGACAGCATTTGGACTGAAGGTAAGTTTCTGAAGTGGCTCTTTTTAGGAATGGTTAAATTAATGCCTAAATTCAGGGGCGCCGGAGTATGTATTTAATGGCTTTAATTATGGGTTGTTCAATTTAATGTTTAAACAATATAATGACTGTTCTAATCAGTTTCACAGTTATTGAGGGGTAGAAGATAGGTGAACTGTGTGTTATCCTCAAATTTTTAACTTTTAAAGTTGGATTTCATTTTTTGCTTTAGGTGTGGAGAATAAACACAAAGCACAATATAATCTATGTAAATGGCTCTGTTCCTGGACATAAAAATTGTTTAGTCAAGGTAGGTATATAGATAGCTCTCTGTATTTTCTATTGTTCACATATGTGGTTGTGAATAAAATTCTCCTTTGACCTATAATTGTAGCTTGAAAATTAGTGGCTATTTTTCCATGAAATTTTTTTTCTTGCTTTTTAGTAACATTTGAATAAAAAAAAATTGCACAAAATAACCTATAGTATATGTCTATAAAGTGAAGAACTGCAGAAAGGGTAGGACCAGTGAGCAGCGTCTCTTTGGAAATACAAAAAGGAGATTTGCATACCGTTGCCAAAATATCAGTGTATCTCTGTTGTTCCCAAAAAGAACTTTTTAGTTTCTTAAGAGTACTTTGAGCCTGTGGTGGTGGCGCCGTGGACAGTGTCGACCCAGACTGCTGAGGTCGCTGTCTGATCCCCAGTCAGGGCACATGTGAGAAGCAATCAGTGCACAGCTAAGTGGAGCCAGAAGTTGATGCTGTTCTCTCTCCCCCTCAAAAATACTGTAATTAATTAAAGAGTACTTTGACACCAGAACCAGAAATACAGAAGGTTAAAATTAAATGTCAAGAAGAAAGGTAATTAAAAGGTAGACATTTTAAGGAGAGATTCTGTTATTACTAGCATTGCTCTGATTATACTTTTAAGGATTTTCCCTAAAAGGGAAATATTCCTGCTCATTTTTATGTTCAGATATATAAAGTAAAAGAAAACTCTGTACACAGGATGGATCTGAAGAAGGACTCATACTCTCGGAGACTGATTTCCATCACATAAAATACAAATGAAATATGCTGCCTGTGGTTGAAGCCAGAGTGATATAAAGTGATAAATCACCTGAATTTTGAATCTTCCATTCTGAAAATAAATTTGTAGTAGAAGTTATAACAGCTACTCCTAGGAATATATTCTTCATTAATTTTCCAACAATAACAAAAACAGATTGAAACTTATACCTCAGATTTTTCATTTGGGGTCTTTCTGTATATGCTTCTAATAATTTTTTTTGTCTTTTTTAGCGGGGGGGGGGGGCAGACAGGAAGGGAGAGAGATGAGAAGCATCAACTCCTAGTTGCGGCACCTTAGTTCCTTGATTGCTTTCTCCTATGACCAGGGGGGCTCAAACCAACGACCATGGGGTCATGTCTGTGATCCCACGCTCAAGCTGGCAGCCTCGGGGTTTCCAATCTGGGTCCTCAGTGACCCAGGCCAACATTCTATCTACTGCGCCACCACCTAGTTAGGCTTCTTTTTATACCTTAAAGTATGTAGGTTCTATTACTAGCAAAAGGTACAATATTTATTTTAATCTTACAGTAATTAAAATTCCTTTTGGACACTCTTTTCAATGGATTATTCTCATTTTTCTTAAAGAGAAAAATGTATTCGATGAATACTTACTTGCAAGGTCTTCTTTTCCTTTTTAAGATTGCAGGTGTGTAGGCTTACGTAGGTTTCCGTTCTCCGAGGGACTACAGTGACAGGCAGCTGAAGGCAGCAGGCTGTCATTGAATTTCTCATAATATTTTGGGTTGTGATTCAGTGGATTACTACCTCCACTTTCCAGATGTATTACATGTTATGCATATCTCAACCTAATAAAAGAGAAAAAAAAGGAAAGTGATTATTTTCCATAATAAAATATACTGGATAGCAGGTAAATTCGTTAACGTCAGATGCTTCTAGCTAGCCCCATTTGCTGCACACACGATTCTCAGCAGGCTTCCAGGTGGACCTTAGTGCCACTGAGACTGTGCAGGTACCGCCTCAGCACCCCGACACCAGCGGGATGGGTAGGTCACCTGTCTTGAAAACCATAATGTGTGCAGTGATTTTCAAGTGTGCCTGTTTTTGTGTGTGGCCTAACCTCCACCTTTCTTTTTTCTTGTTTATTGAATTTATTGGGGTTAGGAATTTGAACTGGTTTACCAATATAAAAAAATATAAAAAGAAGGATGTAGGTAGTTGAGGGGGTCTTGCTGAAGGCAGGGAAGTGATAAAGTCAGGTAAGATTAAGTGCACAGAAATACATACCCAGGAGTCTTGCACCTCTGGGCCGCAGACTTTGACTCTCAATTTTAGAGCCGCTGTCGTCATTAATGTTTCAAATCAATGAATTACAGTATTGTAGCATTTTTTTTTTTTTTGTATTTTTCTGAAGCTGGAAACGAAGAGAGACAGTCAGACAGACTCCCGCATGCGCCCGACCGGGATCCACCCGGCACACCCACCAGGGGCGACGCTCTGCTGCGACTAGAGCCACTCTAGAGCCTGGGGCAGAGGCCAAGGAGCCATCCCCAGCGCCCGGGCCATCTTTGCTCCAATGGAGCCTCGGCTGTGGGAGGGGAAGAGAGAGACAGAGAGGAAGGAGGGGGTGGGGGTGGAGAAGCAAATGGGCGCTTCTCCTATGTGCCCTGGCCGGGAATCGAACCCGGGTCCCCCGCACACCAGGCCGACGCTCCACCGCTGAGCCAACCGGCCAGGGCCCAGTATTGTAGCATTTACAATTAGAATATTTAAGCACCTGGAGATGTTTTCTCTAAACCTTTTTACCCTGATTGATCAATGTCACCCCACTGACATTAAAAAGAAAAAAAAATTTAAGCAGTGCTTTTGTCTGAAATGTTCCTCAAACATGATAAATTCATAAAAATGTAAAAGTAACTGAGAATTCACTGTTTAGGTCATTTATGTTTACATTTATCAAAATAGCAGAGAAAATTTTATTACTGGTTTCATAGTTTGTTTACTTGGGTTTTATTTTCAGTTTTAAATTCTTTTTTAAGAGACAGAGAGAGGGATAGACAGGGACAAACAGGAACGGAAAGAGATGAGAAGCATCAACCATTAGCCTTTCATTGCGACACCCCAGTTGTTCATTGATTGCTTTCTCATATGTGCCCTGACCGCTGGCCTTCAGCAGACTGAGCAACCCCTTGCTTGAGCCAGCGACCCTGGATCCAAGCTGGCGAGCCCCTGCTCAAACCAGATGAACCTACGCTCAAGCTGGCGACCTCAGGGTCTCGAACCTGGGTCCCTCCGCATCCCAGTCCAATGTTCCATCCACTGCACCACCGCCTGGTCAGGCAGTTTTAAAATCTGAGAGTTTAAATTAGAAAGAATATGACTGTTTTTATCCTAAGTTAAAGTTCAACCCAAGATTAGTTGGGGAAAAAATAGGTTTATTTTCTTCTGGGAAACCTATGGATAATTTTTTGGAACAACTTTAATGAGAGAGATTAAACTAGATATATTTTTCTGTACTTAGCTGTTCCTAGCAGCTATGTACTTATTTCAATCAAATTATTCATTTCTTATTGCCAAAATGATTATGGCTTATTTTATTCTGTGTGTATAATTATATGTAATTTTTTATTCCTCTCTGAATGAAGGCTGTAGAATAAGTCAGAAGCTTTAATCAACCCAACGATGTTTTCCAAAATTAAAACACATCATTTTAGATTATATCAGTAACTACTATTCCTTGGCTTATGAATTCAGATATAATTAGAATATTTTTAGACTATCAAGCATACATTTTTTTTAAATGTAGAGATAATAGTATTATAAAGACTTACGAGTTTATTATTGTTTTTTGCTAAGTACTATTCTGTTCTTAGCTTCTAAATGAGATGCTGCTTGTTAAATGTAAACTAATTTCCTTAATAAAACAGTATTTTCAATTATGTGTTCTTAGAATTAAGACTAATAAAAATATTAGGTAAACTAATTTTAGCATCAGCTCAAAAAAATCAGTGGTATAAAATAATAGATATGAATAGATAAAATCAGTGATTAAGAAGTAGATAGTAATACCTTTTAGGTATATAATTTATATTAGATTTTTATATTTGAAAAACCAATTTGGATAAAACATACTTAAAATGTAACAGTTGCATTATTCACATTAGAAAATATAGGAATAGCTAGTCTTTGATTATGTGAATATTAAATAAAACAAGCTGTCTTTAACTTAGTTGGTAGCACTTACTAATAAGATATTTGCCTCCTCCCCCCAGATCAGAGATTCTAAACTACCTGCCTATAAGGATTTCTGTAAGAATCTACCATTCCCGACATATTTTCCTGATGGAGATGAAGAGGAACTACCAGAAAACCTGTATGATGAAAATGTGTGTCTGCCCAGTGCACCTTCTATTACATTTGCCTGACCTCAGTGGACATGGGAGAGCCTCATCCTTTGTAGCTTTGATGGGTCAGCAGAGCCAGGAATTCTGTTTTGCTTTCTTAGTCACAACATCATCACACTTGTCACCTTTGTCAAGGACATAAATATTCATCTGCCAATGGAATTATTTTTAATTACCACATTAAATAAATCAAGTATACCTGACCTGTGGTGGCACAGTGGATAAAGCATCAACCTGGAAATGCTGAGGTCACCGGTTCAAAGCCCTGGGCTTGCCTGGTCAAGGCACATATAGGGGTTGATGCTTCCTGCTCCTCCCTTCTCTCTCTAAAATAATAAATCAAGTACCATTGGATATGCCAAATTTAGATGGACTGGCGGTGTGCATATTAGCAAAATCTTTGTAATTTGTGGGGTTTTTTACTACATATTTTTCAAGGTATCTTCAGATGTTCATAAATTTAACTTTTATTAAAGATTTGTCTTTGTGAATGGTTATGGGACAGTGGCAAACCATAGGGGGACTATGGTGTAACATATTTAGATAATCCATTTCCTAAAATATTTTATCAGTCTTCTACATTTTTGAGGCCTAAAGAGTGGAAGTGAGATTTTTATTTAAATTACAGAAATATATTTGTCATAAATTAGGGGACCTATTTACATTTCTGTTGAGAAGAATAGTTTTTAGTTTGATCACTAAGCTGTAAGATAGGTATAATCATTTTTTCTTTGATGCCCTCTAGAAAGTATTTGAAATGGCCTGGGATCATACATTCAACACACTTATTAAGTACCTCTTACTTGAAAATGTTAATGGCTGCTGGGTTTCGCTTCATTGTATGAAATTAAAATGTGTTTACTAAGGGCTATTTCTGACATAATTAAGCTTAACCATGTAAGTCCTGTATAAACAGGCCTCATTTAACTACTGGATTTACTGTGGACCAGATCCCTCTGGCCCCACAGAGTGCGTATTAACCCAACATTTTCTGAGACATCGTTCATACAACCACCCAAGAGACTTACTAACCATGGTGTTAGGTCTCCATGTGATCTCCTGATAACCAAGGGATGTTATTAAAAAGTCCTATAGTATATTCCTGCCCATATCACATTTCTCTCATTCTTAATTTTAAATCTAAGTGTGGCCACGTCTTTTAAAATTTTTTATTTATACTTTATCTCATTCTGTTAAAGATTTGCGGACATTGACAGGCTCTGACATGGTAAAGTAAGGGGAAAATATGAAAATATAAATCAAATTAGGTGGACGGTTGGGAAGGAAGGATGCCAGTATAATATAGATGAGCAGGCCGTGGCATGCACTTGTTATACTCAGAGCTTCCCAGGTACCAAAATAAAACATTGAACTATTAGATATTTATCTTTAATCATGAGTTCCTCAAAAAGAATCATTTTAAACTGGAGTAAGTATTGCTTTCCATCACATTTTTTTAATTATTAAAAACATTAACTTATAAACCTAGAAATTCCTGAACTTGTTGAAAGGTAGTTCAAATAAACATCATACTCAAGGGTAAAATATTAAATGCATTCTTCTCAGCTCAAACCACAGGCGCCCTTTACTAGCTCTGTTCAACAGTGTTCTCGGAGGTCCTAACCAGAGCATGTGGCACAAAAAAGTAATGATATAAATATTGGAAAGTGAGAACAAATTTTGCTGTTTATAAGAAATATCTATCTAGAATACCAAGGACAATTAACTAAGCTATCAGAACCAATGAAGAAAGTTCAAAAAGGTGACTGAATACAAGATTAATATACAAACATATACTAGCAATATTTAATTGGGAAATTTTGTGGAGGGAAAATGGATACCATCCACAATAGCAAATTTTTTTAAAAGGTTACCTGGAAAAAAGCATGACAAATTTGCTAGAGTGTTACTGGTGAAGATAAAACTTTGTAGAAGGACATAAAAGAAAAATAATGGAAAGCAACTTATGGTTGTGAATGAGAAAATATTGTAAGGAATTCAATCCTATTTTTAAAATCTCAACGGGACTTACATGGAATTGTTCAAACTGATTCTAAAATTTCTACTTTATCTTTTTATTACGTGAGAGGCAGGGAGGCTGAGACAGACTTCTGCATGCTCCCCGACCCGGATCCAGCTGGCAAGCCCCCTACAGGGCAATGCTCTGCCCATCTGGCGCCACTGCTCCATTGCTTGGCTATGTTTCTAACTAGAGCACCAAGCTTTTCACCTGAGGCAGGCCATGGAACCATTCTCAGGGCCTGGGGCCAAACTGCTGAACCATTCAAGCCATGGCTGCTGGAGAGGGAGGGGGAAAGAGAGAAGAGGAAGGGTGGAGAAGCAGAAGGTCACTACTCCTGTGTGCCCTGACCGGGAATTGAACCTGAGTCTTCCACACACCGAGCCCACGCTCTACCGCTGAACCAACCAGCCAAGGCCTGATTCTAAAATTTATGTGAACTTGTAAATTCAAGAATAACCAAACTAAACTGCTTAAAACTAGTTAGGTATGATCCATATTATGCTTAGGAACTTAGCCTTACTTAACTTTGAAATTCAGATTACTGTATGCCTTAATTCTTTAGCTACATATGATCAAAAGGTTTGAAGGAACTTATAGATATGTCACGTTTGCTGATAAAGTGATGGGAAGTGGCTATTGTCTTGGCAAGGCAAATGAACAGTTACTACTGGGGAAACCATCTTGGAATCATAGCATCTGAACTAGCCAGTGACAGAATGAGAGCAAGGATCTGTTCTGCAGTCCTTTGCCCAAGGCATGTGTGCTGAAGGCAGGGAGCCTCCTCGGAGCCCTTCCGGAGCCACCGTGGATCTGCATTTGAGTTTTAAAGAGAAAGTGAGTGATCACCTTTTAGGATTACAAATGTGAGCCCTGGCTTCTAGAGCCAGACAGCAGAGCATCTACTCCCACGTCCCACCTTTCACAGCCCCTCCCTTTTCCGCCGCCCATCTATTGAGAATCGAGATCCTGCTTTTGCAGACTTCTTCAGTGGCCCAGAAGTGTTCTAATGAACCAGGTGGGAAGGAGGAAGCCTTCTCTATAGCTATGGACTAGATAAGCCAGAGTGCCTGCTCTAACACTAAGCAAAACACGTGATTTGCTAGCGAAAAGCCTCGCTTCACTATTTCTAACTAGAGCACCTATCACTAAACATTCAACTCAAGAAAAATGTAACTTTGCCTACTATGGGTAGAGGAATACATGGTCTGGACGCTGACTTGCTCACCTCTCCGGAGCCCATGCTAGTGACCTACTGCTGAGCAGCATTGGCTCCTGCACAGGTGTGGAAGCAATTCAGTTCTCAGCAGTGGAGCCCACTTTGATCCTGATTTGGGCTTGAAATGGGGAAACATTTTGTAACCATATTTCACTGAAATCAGATATTTTTTTCCAGCTCAATTTATACTTGGTTATAAAATAGATGAATATGGAGTCTTAGATAAGTTCTGTAGGCTTCGGGAATAACAACTGATCAAGGCAGACCTACTTTAAGAGTTATCTGCGCTAGCTGGATAAAGCATTGTCCCAATATGCCAAGGTTGTGGGTTCAATCTCCAGTCAAGATTCATACAAGAGTCAACAAATGAATGCATAAGCCTGGCCAGTGGGTGCACAGTGGATAGAGCGTTGATCTGGGTGCTGCGGTCCCAGGTTCAAAACCCCTGAGGTTGCAAGTTTGAGCGCAGGCTCGTCAGCTTGAGCGCGGGCTCGTCAGCTTGAGCGCAGGCTCGTCAGCTTGAGTGCAGGCTCGTCAGCTTGAGTGTGGGATCATCAAAATGATTCCATGGTCGCTGGCTTGAGCCCAAAGGTCAATGGCTTAAGCCCAAGGTCACTGGCTCAGCTAGAGTCCCCACCCCCCACCCCCAGTCAGGGCACACATAAGAAGCAATGAACAACTAAGGTGCCTCAGTTACGAATAGATGCTTCTAATCCCACTCCCTGTCTCAAAAGAAAAAATAGACATGCATAAAATAAGTGGAACAAGTCATTGTTTCTCCCTCCTTTCTCTATAAAATCAATTTAAAAAATAAATTCAAAAAAGAGATATACTAAGTCTTGGCTGTCCTTCCTTTCCAGAGCCCTTAATTTACTCACTAGGGTAGCTGGAGCTGAAATGATAGTGTTGGTTAGTCCTGACGCCACAGTGGGTCCTGGCTCAGTGCACGAACATTGGGTGATGCCAAGCTGTCACTAACACTGAAATTTCAGAGCATTTCTTGCACAAAGTATATGTAAGGATATAACTTTCAAGGAGACTTAAGTATTTCAGGGTCAGCTAATAGTGCATATTGTAACCTTTAATGCTGAGACACAGACCTACTTCAACTTTTCACAAGGGCTGTAATATAAGGATGACTTTTACAGTTTATTTCCAAAGGTAAATTTTGTAAATGGACCCAGACCATGTCTCGAGCTATATGATGAAGTATGTACAGAACTATGTTTTGTTTTGGTTTTTTGTTGTTGTTGTTTTGTATTTTTCTGAAGCTGGAGACGGGGAGAGACAGTCAGACAGACTCCCGCATGTGCCCGGACCGAGATCCACCCAGCACGCCCACCAGGGGGCAACGCTCTGCCCACCAGGGGGCGATGCTCTGCTCTGGGGCGTCGCTCTGTTGCGACCAGAGCCACTCTAGCGCCTGGGGCAGTGGCCAAGGAGCCATCCCCAGCACCCGGGCCATCCTTGCTCCAATGGAGCCTCGGCTGCGGGAGGGGAAGAGAGAGACAGAGAGGAAGGAGAGGGGGAGGGGTGGAAAAGCAGATGGGCACTTCTCCTGTGTGCCCTGGCCGGGAATCGAACCCGGGACTTCTGCACGCCAGGCCGACGCTCTACCACTGAGCCAACCGGCCAGGACTATATATATATATATTGATAACTAAAAGAAACAGTAAGTTTCTGAATGTAAAACAAGTACTCCTACAGACTGGTAGAATTCATCCTGCAATACCAGGACCCCTGAACGACTGTCTTGTGTCAAAACGTGTCAAATGAGTCTGGTCTGTTTACAGCAAAACTGGACCCTGATCCTAAGTCACTGGCCACCGAGACACCATTGGCTGAGTCAGTGAAAACCCATCCCGGGAGGAAAGAGCAGCATTCAGATTGCTGACCCCTGTCTGCTGTTTGGACCTCTGGGATGTACGCTCTCACGTGAATACCTTCAAGTGTTTGTAGGACTCCTTGCTCTTTTTTTTTTTTAATTTTTTTTAATTTTATTTATTCATTTTTAGAGAGGAGAGGGAGAGAGAGAAACAGAGAGAGAGAAGGGGGGAGGAGCAGGAAGCATCAACTCCCATATGTGCCTTGACCAGGCAAGCCCAGGGTTTCGAGCTGGCAACCTCAGCATTTCCAGGTCAACGCTTTATCCACTGCGCCACCACAGGTCAGGCGACTCCTTGCTCTTGTCAGAGTGGAAACAATGCCATCACTTGTGTGGCACTAGCCTGCCAGGGTGGTCTAGCCTGCAGTGTGCTGTATTCCCCCATGGCTGATTTCCTTCTGTGGCATTGCTCTAAAAATCCCCATCACTGCCTGTTTTGTCTAAAGGCCTCTGCTTTGGAAGTTTGTCCCCCTGTTGCAGGAAGTGTGGCAGGGAGAACGCTTAGTACTGCTTATCTGGTTTTGACAGTTTTATAGTAGATGAGCTTAGGGCAGGGGTCCCCAAACTACGGCCCGCGGGCCACATGCAGCCCCCTTAGGCCATTTATCTGGCCCCCGCCGCACTTCTGGAAGGGTACCTCTTTCATTGGTGGTCAGTGAGAGGAGCATAGTTCCCATTGAAATATTGGTCAGTTTGTTGATTTAAATTTACTTGTTCTTTATTTTAAATATTGTGTTTGTTCCCGTTTTGTTTTTTTACTTTAAAATAAGATATGTGCAGTGTGCATAGGAATTTGTTCATAGTTTTTTTTATAGTCCGGCCCTCCAATTGTCTGAGGGACAGTGAACTGGCCCCCTGTGTAAAAAGTTTGGGGACCCCTGGCTTAGGGCATGGTGCTGATGCCAGTTTTACTGAACTGTTCACTCAAGAAAACACTTAAATACAGACAGAAGTAGGTTCCAGTACTGTGAGCCCCCTTGGGCAAACAGCGTCAGGAGCTTTCTAATGTCACTTCAGAGCTACCTGTTTTCTAGATAGGAAGCAGTTCACACAAGAGTTGACTTGACTTAAGGATGGAAAAAGTTTCTACTGCTTTCAGGAATTTTCTGTGAAGCTGACTTTACCGTAACAACAGACTTTCTCCTTCAGTTTCCCGTTTGACTGCTCTGTTTGCTGTAAAGGCTCATCTGCCAGCTTCCAGTAATATAGTAATTCCTGCTGCACCAGGTGGGAATTTGGCCCCAGAAAGAACAGTGGTCTCTCAAAGCATGCCAAGATCAGTGATGACTGCCACCCATGTTCTGCCTCTAGCAATTGCCGAGGATCCCCTCAAACGAGAGGACCCAATTAAAGTGCCATTGTCCCCTCCAGAGGACAGCCGGCATCCTGAGCCTGTGGGGCTGCCAGCCTCCATTTCATCTGCTTTTCTGCTTTTAAATGTTTGCAAAGAACCTACAGCAGTCCATTCCACACAGTGTTTTCCATTCTCTTTAGATTAATGAGGTGGCCTGTTCAAGTCAGATGAGCCAAATTAATCTCAATGAATGCCACCCCTGACACCATAAAAGCAAATAAATGATTTTAACTCAGCTGGCCAAAGAATTGTTCTGGCATAGGAGGTGAATAATTATTTCCCCCGGGGCATTCGACTGGAAGAATGAAAGTAATAGGGTGAGCTTGATTCTCCTAAAAACAGAGTTTATAGGAGCATTGAGTATGTATTATGGCATTTAGAAAGCTTGCTGTTGTTCTTAGCAAAAAAGATAAGAAATCAATCAAGTTCTGACACTGGACTGAATTTGCCTTATTTGAGAAGGACCTAACTAAACTCTCCATCACAAAAGCCCTGACAAAGACACATGGATGACTGTATAATGGCACTGTATCAGAAGGAATGATAATAAATGGCTTTCTTGGGCATCCAACATAAATTTCCGTAACTGAAATGCTGTGTTTACACGATGCACTGGAGATGGCATCAGAACTGTTGCTGACTCCACCTCAACGTTCTTCTCACCAAGGAGGACTGGTGCTTAATAAGGAGGTGTTCCTCTCCTCCTCACACAGCTTTACAATCTGCTCATGGCAGCTAGCCTACGCCAAAAATATCACTGGAGATGGCAGAACCTAGGTGATGACCACAGTGGGAATGGACATTTAGGAAAACATGAATCAAAGCAGAGGAAGTAGGCAAATAATAATAATAATAATAATAATAATAATAATAATAATAAAAACCTGATGAAAAGAAAGTGAATAAGATCTATAAAAACTAGACTTTTTGGCCCTGGCCGGTTGGCTCAGTGGTAGAGCATCAGCCTGACATGCAGGAGTTCCGGGTTCGATTCCTGGCCAGGGCACATAGGAGAAGCGCCCATCTGCTTCTCCACCCCTCCCCCTCTCCTTCCTCTCTGTCTCTCTCTTCCCCTCCCGCAGCCAAGGCTCCATTGGAGCAAAGTTGGCCCGGGCGCTGAGGATGGCTCTGTGGCCTCTGCCTCAGGTGCTAGAGTGGCTCTGGTCGCAACAGAGCGATGCCCTGGAGGGGCAGAGCATCGCCCCCTGGTGGGCAGAGCATCGCCCCTGGTGGGCGTGCTGGGTGGATCCCGGTCGGGCGCATGCGGGAGTCTGTCTGACTGTCTCTCCCCGTTTCTGGCTTCAGAAAAATACAGAAGAAAAAAAAAACGACTTTTTGCCTGACCTGTGGTGACGAAGTGGATAGTGTTGACCTGGAACTCTGAGGTCACCGGTTCAAAACCCTGGGCTTACCTGGTCAAGGCACATATGGGAGTTCCTGCTCCTCCCCCACCCCTTCTCTCTCTCTCTCTACTCTCTAAAATGAAAAAAATAAAATAAAAACCAAACCAAAAAAAATAACTAGACTTTTTCACCCGGACAAAGAGAACAGGCAGCATCTCTTCCTCTCTCACTTGCATGGCTCATGTCCCTAGCCAGTAACAGATGACAGCACACCTGCCACAGGAAGAAGGTTGTGATTGAAGGATCCAATGCCCTTTGTAAGACCCCACTTCCCATAAAAAGAAGGGCTCACTGCTCTGTGGCCCAAGCACTGAGATTCATGTTTATGACGAGGCTCACCTAGACAAGAGGACACAGGAAGGGACCACGGCAAGCATAGGTGATTCTCACAGTGGTTCACTTAGGCAAGTCTTACCTTCACCTAACACAGTGCTTCCCAACCTGAGCTGCGCGCGAGAACCACACAGGGAGCTTTGACAACCCCAGTTCAAACAGACTGAGGGAACGCCAGAGGGAGGGGTATTGGAGGTGAGAGGGAAAAGGTGATGGGATTAAGAAATACGAATTGGTAATTACAAAATAGGCTTGGGGGTGTGGGTTAGGGCATGCAGAATAGTCAACAATATTGTGGTGCCCGGTGGGTGCTTGAATTATCAGAGGGAACACTTTGCAACCTATGTGAATGTCTGCTGTGTAACTGAAACTAACCCAAAAAAGTGTTGAGTGCAAACATAATTAAAAATAAAAGGCCCAGTTCAATATTCTCAGGATCTCCAGGGCTGGGCCCCCGACATCAGTATGTTTTAAAGCTCTACAGTCAAGGTTCAGCACAATTGGCCTAAAACAGCTCGATGTGTGGACAGACACGTCATTTGTGGTACCCAGGCCAATCATTTGGGAACCTCCCTACAGCAATTCAAGGCGAAGATTTTATAAAAATGCAACAATAGTAAGATTTTATATGTGCATAGGATTCTATATTATAAGGTGTTTTTATGTTCTTAGGATAGTGCCCTTGTGGGAAAATGCTTTAGCATCTTGTAAAACTGCACAAATGTTAGATTCAATCAATCCTGTGTGGTAATTGAGGAAACAAGCATCATGAGAGTCCTGGGGCTTGTTCAAGTTCTCACTAAACAAGTGGCTGGATGAGCTTGTACTAAAATCTTGACTTTCTGCACAAAATCCTGGGGCTCATGATTATCTTTGAAGAGCACCATCAAATATGGATATATTTGTTTTCCTTTCGTATAATAGAACTGCGATTTAACCTCATGTACAAATAGGTGTTAAATTGTTTTAGGTTGCTTTAGATATATGTTGCTTTAGTACCTCAATTCAATGATACAATCACAAGTGATACAAGCTGTCAGTTTTAATTTGTCTGAAGTTTCCAGTTTGTTGTTGTTGTTAAAATTTGCTTATGTATTTATTTCCGCTTGTCCTCCACCTGCAGCAAATATCAACGGTTTAAGGAAAATTACTGAGATGAAAAATGGAGAAAATTTTATTCATTAGTGTAGTTTCTTATGCTGCAGATTGAGATAGATCAAGACTCTGTTCTGTTCGTGGCCAAGTGCTTTAGAACAAGTCTGGAGATGGAGAAGCTGGCATGGAGATGGAGAGGCTGGCATGGAGATGGAGAAGCTGATGTGGAGATGGAGAAGCTGACATGGAGATGGAGAAGCTGGCATGGAGATGGAGAAGCTGACATGGAGATGGAGAAGCTGATGTGGAGATGGAGAAGCTAGCATGGAGATAGAGAAGCTGATGTGGAGATGGAGAAGCTGGCGTGGAGATGGAGAAGCTGGCATGGAGATAGAGAAGCTGGCATGGAGATGGAGAAGCTGACATGGAGATGGAGAAGCTGGCATGGAGATAGAGAAGCTGGCATGGAGATGGAGAAGCTGGCATGGAGATAGAGAAGCTGGCATGGAGATGGAGAAGCTGACATGGAGATGGAGAAGCTGGCATGGAGATGGAGAAGCTGACATGGAGATGGAGAAGCTGATGTGGAGATGGAGAAGCTGACATGTCGGGTGAAGTGTACCCACAGGAGCCTGAGAGCTGATCATAATCAGTAAATCTTTTCTCTCAGGCCTCATCAGGGCCCGCTCCCTTATGACCTGAAGGTAACAGATCTACATGGCATTTGTTGAATAACCACTCAGAGTCAGATGCTTTATACAGTCTCCCATCTAATAATCCTCAACTACCCTTCTCATCTCTATAGATGAGAAAACTGGGACTCAGATTATGTAGCATTTCCAAGTCAAATACCTTGTCAATTATTTCTCTGATCAGGGCCAAGAACTAAAGGTTGCCTCTGGACCCCAAGTCATGCATTCCGGGCAGAGCCCCAGGGTCCAGTCACCCAAGTTTCCTGACCGTTTTTGATGAGTACCACTGAATAAGCCCTCTCTTCAGCTATGGGGAGATAGGACTCCCCCCTTCCCCCTGGCAGCACCTGTAGACGTGGTTTAGACAACTTTTCTGGGAGGCAGTTTCTCCCTCATATCCAAAAGAATAGGTGTGCACCGTGTGCCTTAATTTCTCTGCTTCTCACCTCTTCGCCCATCACCTAAGATGGGAAGAGAGTTGAAAGAGGGCTGGTTTGCCCAAGCGAGGCCGGGCGAGACCTGGGCAGGAGTGAGTGTGAGAGGAAGAGCGGACCCGCAGACTAGGGTCATTTACCATTGGACTGGAACCTTGGTGATGTCACTCCTATTTACGTGTGAGCAGAACTGCTCTGTGGGCAGGACGAGCTCCACCATCCTCTAAGAAGAAGAGGGCTGAGTATGTATGGGACGGGTCGGGTGCTGATGAAGGTGAATCGACGGTAAGGATGGAAACGTCTGCCCTTTCATTCCAGGCTGCAGGTCAGGACAGTCCTAGAACCCCCTCGGCCCGAGCCCCCTCCGCCATTATTGTTGGATCTGAGCGAGGGTCTGAAGCCTAATGTACACTGATTAGACCTGCACATAACACCAGGCAGTCAAACAGCATGAGACTCCAAACAAACACAAACAAAAACTCCTGCGGTTCCAGAATACCAAGGAGGTCCTACCAGCCGAAACTGCTGAGCCGACTTTTTAAAACACTAAGCATTGGTTCAAATTCTAATTAAATAGAGAACTCTCGCAGCTTTTTAAGGCCAATGTCCTAATTTCCCCTTCATCTAATGAGATGGTAAGGAGCCTTGGACAGTACAGATAGGCACTCTTGGCCTCTGCCCACCTCTTCACGGATGGGAGGCCCCCAGAGGACGTCTATGGGTGAGTCATTTCTCCTATTTGATAGGTTGTTCTAATTTATCAAACACAAAAGGCCAATGATCTGGCCAACTTTAAGAAATCTTCTAGATAGTCTTTTCTTTCACCATCATGCAGAAAAGGGCCTGAGCTGTTTAGAACCTGGGTGCTCCCCAGACATGGAGATTCGTAACTTCTCATTTGCTGGTGTCTGTGTGGAACTACTTGTCTGGCCGGGGAGGGGTCCTCTCGGTTACCTCCTGAGCTCTCAGTTACTTGATTCTGTGTTGAGCCTGAGCTAGTTTCCTGTTCTCACTGAAAGGATAGACGCATTTGGAGAAACCACTAAGTAACTAAATAAAAATTAGGAAAGACTATTATGGATCAATCACCCAGTTTGATTTTAAGAGGACACCAAAGAAAAGGAGTAATGGATTTTCAAAACTTAAAAAAAAATGCTTCAGGCCCTGGCCGGTTGGCTCAGCGGTAGAGTGTCGGCTTGGCGTGCGGGGGACCCAGGTTCGATTCCCGGCCAGGACACATAGGAGAAGCGCCCATTTGCTTCTCCACCCCCCCCCCTTGCTCTCTGTCTCTCTCTTCCCCTCCCGCAGCGAGGCTCCATTGGAACAAAGATGGCCCGGGCGCTGGGGATGGCTCCTTGGCCTCTGCCCCAGGTGCTAGAGTGGCTCTGGTTGCTGCAGAGTGACGCCCCGGAGGGGCAGAGCATCGCCCCCTGGTGGGCAGAGCGTCGCCCCTGGTGGGCGTGCCGGGTGGATCCCGGTCGGGCGCATGTGGGAGTCTGTCTGACTGTCTCTCCCCGTTTCCAGCTTCAGAGAAAATACAAAAAATAAAAAATAAAAAAATAAAAAAGCTTCATATCACCTTGCAGAGTTACTAAGATATGTATTAGACCTGTATAATAAACGAGATTCACTGAGCACGCTATTTCATAGTCTTTTTTGTTTGTTTACAACATATGTTTTAGTGTCTTAAAGTTACTTTTTTTTTGCTGGGTTGTACTGTTGTTTTGCAATTGGAAACAATCCTATGGTGAATGCTTTTACAGCTAAATCTTTGCGGTCATCATTAATTATCTGAAGTAAATGGGCTGGAAGTGAAATGACTGGATCAAGGAGATATAATACTAAACAGACCCTCGGGAAGACTGCACCAAGTTAAATGCGTTCAAAATCTCCTCGATTAAGAAAACATCTGGTCCCTCGCTCCCTGATGTACAAGGTGCATGGGATTCCTCCTCAAGCACCACCTACTTATCAGTAATTTCTCCCCTAACTCTAAGGATGTTGTTCATATCCTTTCCTCTCCCAAGTTGCAGAAGGGGCAGCAACCACCCTTCCTCATCTCACTTTTCTCCCTCCATTCCTAAGACTGGGTTTATCCTCCCAGTGAGCCAAGCATGGTCCCTTGATCCCATCTAGGAATTTTCAGAATCTCCTGGAAGAACTGATGCCCTGGGTGCAGTCATTAGGCCACCGCTTGGGAAGCAGGAAGGGCTGCAGAAGCACCTATCACTGCAGCCCGTGGGTAGTGGATGGGCCCACGTATCTCCATCAGATGCCCAGAGCCCTTGGGGGAGTGTGCCGCTGCACAGCAAGGGAGGAAGGGCTTTGGCTTCACCCGGCCTGCCTGCTGATGGGGGCACGTGGGCTGGCAGCATCGGGAAGGTATTAACACTGGACAACCATTGCTGTGTGTATCATCACTAAAACACCTCTGTGAGGCCAAAAGAGGCCCGTGTTGTCACAAAACCTGATACTGAGCACTCTGTCCACCTTCCTTATACAGAGGACAGCGTGACGCAGTCCACTCGGGGAGTAATGTTAGGAAGATGTGTGTCTTTGCTGTCAAAAAGAGTGTGATTCGGCCCTGGCCGGTTGGCTCGGTTGGCTCAGCGGTACAGCGTCGGCCTGGAGTGCGGGGGAACCGGGTTCGATTCCCGGCCAGGGCGCATAGGAGAGGCGCCCATTTGCTTCTCCATCCCCCCTCCTTCCTCTCTGTCTCTCTCTTTCCCTCCTGCAGCCAAGGCTCCATTGGAGCAAAGATGGCCCGGGCGCTGGGGATGGCTCCTTGGCCTCTGCCCCAGGCGCTAGAGTGGCTCTGGTCACGGCAGAGCGACGCCCCGGAGGGGCAGAGCATCGCCCCCTGGTGGGCAGAGCGTTGCCCCTGGTGGGCGTGCCGGGTGGATCCCGGTCGGGCGCATGCAGGAGTCTGTCTGGCTGTCTCTCCCCATTTCCAGCTTCAGAAAAATACAAAGAAAAAAAAAAAAAAGAGTGTGATTCCTTGCCTGACCAGGCAGTGGCACAGTGGGTAAAGAGTTGGACTGGGATGCGGAGGACCCAGGTTCGAGACCCCGAGGTCGCCAGCTTGAGCGCAGGCTCAACTGGTTTGAGCAAAAAGCTCACCAGGTTGAGCCCAAGGTCGCTGGCTCAAGCAAGGGGTTACTCGGTCTGCTGAAGGCCCGTGATCAAGGCACATATGAGAAAGCAATCAATGAACAACTAAGGTCTTGCAACGGCAACGAAAAACTAATTATTGATGCTTCTCATCTCTCCGTTCCTGTCTGTCTGTCCCTGTCTATTCCTCTGACTCTCTCTCTCTCTCTCTGTAAAAGGAAAAAAAAAAAAAAAAAAGAGTGTGATTCCTTGAATCAGCAAAGGAAGGTATTTAATTCCTCACGCGTCTCTACCCTGACTCCTCGAAAACGGAGTAAAAGCAAACCACTTATTCTTAGCCTGGTTTCTGGGATAATCATCTCTCTTCACTCCATCTTTCCATGCAGCATGACAATTAATATTCAGGTCTATGTTTTCAAGTAGATACAGTCCTATTGTGTATATGTCTTTTATGATAATGATACCACCTTGTAAAGAGAAGAAAAAGGGTGGGCGGAAGGAAGGGAAGACCAACTGGAGGATTTGGGGAGTGGCTAATTTGAAACTGAACTCTAAGTCTCAGGTTCCATTTTAATTTAAATACTGGAAAGAATCAATTCCCTTCCATTTATCCACAACAAGATGGACAATAAATATTCACTCCATTCTTGCTTAGTGAAGACTTAAGCTCAGGGGTGAGAAAAACACTGGAGACAGTGTGTCCCAAATATCTGTAGGAAGAAAGGATGGAAGTAAGAATAAAGGGGGGAAACAAAGGACGACAAGTAAGTGAAGGCCTGGGGACATCTCTTTAAACCACAGATAACAGCCTAAGTGTTTCTAGATCACAGCTGAGCAGTGACACTTCCCCCAGGAGGTGGGTAATGCTTGCTTTGGGAGCTCTGCACTAATCTGACAGAGGCAGGTGATCCGGACCACCTCCCAGGAGTTGATTGACAGCCTCCTGAAAGGTGCTGAGAAGCTAATTAAAGCTAAAGAAGTTTGCTAAGCACTTTTTAGACCCATTCATTGTCATTGACAGTGGCGTCCAATGATCTTAATTGCTTACTGCAGAGCACAGAAAGCCAACATCTGAATACTTGCAAACGAAGCCATGAGAAGGGCTGTTCTATCTCTCTGGGCAGGATGTAGAGAGTGAAGCTCTCAGGGAAAGTTTCCAGATTTTAAATTCTATTTTTCTCAAGAAAAAAAAAAAAAAAAACCTTTGAAATGATGAGATAGACTCTCTTTCCAATAGACATTTTCTGCCCCAGGTGCTCTTATGTAGGAGCAGTTTCCACAGGCTGTAAGTTTAACATGTTGTGAATTAATTCATCATATAACGTTTTACTGACATTCATCATTGAACTATTAATAATTTCCCAGCCATTGCTTTACTGTACCAAGCAGGGCTTCCTATTATCTAGCTTCGAAAACATCTTCTACAAGCTCTCACGGGCTGCACCATGGTCAAGATTTTTGAAATTTGACAGACAAGATTATGATCGTTTCACCCCACTTTATTAGACTTCACCCCTGTAACCCTTAGTCTTCTGTGAACTCCCAGGGGCAGGGCCTATGGTTTGTTCCTTTCTGTGTCCCCATCACTAGCAGATCTTACAAGTGGCCTGGGAAGACCTCCAAAAGGAATATACAAGAAGTAAAGGCAATGAGCCTATTAAAGATTTTTCCTTGTATCCATTTAATTTTATACTCTTCTCTGGTCTGGCTTCTCCTCCGTGTCCCCTCATTCAGCACAGTGCCTGGCAGGTGACATGTAGACTCTCCAGAAGGCTTATTTGCTAAGGGAATAAAATGAACCTATTGAAGGATCTGCATTTTGTTTTGTTTTGTTTCCCACTTCCTTGGTGGTTTTATCTGCTTTCCTCATGGTTGACATCAGCACTATAGTGACATTCTTGCAAAGACTGAAAGTCATTCAAGAATCCCACAGAGTGATAGCACACCTGTGCACCCTATGCTTCTTGTTATAGAAGGTATCTCATTATAGATATCATTGATCTCATTAAAACTTGAATAAATGGGGAGTAGACCTGTTCCTGATGAAAAGACTACATATCATAAAACTGCCTTATTTCCAAACTGGTTTCTAGGTCCAATGCAGCTCTATCACATTCCACCAGAGTTGAGGGAAAACAGTGAGGAGAAAAGACATGAGGGGGGGGGGGGGTAAATAAATGTATAAAGATAGTTCTAAAATTTATCCAGAACAATAAATTGGAGGAAAGCTCAAAAGAAACTCCAAAAATAACTAGTAATGGGGGGAAAGACGTATTTTTCTAGACTCTCAACCACAGACACAGCTTTAAGAATGGACAAAGCCCAGGTGGTACTGGCACATGAAAAAGTAGATTTTAAAGAACAGAACTAATATAAAAAGATACTTTTAAAAGTCAGTTAATTGGCCCTGGCTGGTTGGCTCAGTGGTAGAGTGTCAGCTCAGCATGTGGAAGTCCCGGGTTCGATTCCTGATCAGGGCACACAGGAGAAGCGCCCATCTGCTTCTCCACTTCTCCCTCTTCCCACTCTCTTCCTTTCCCACAGCCATGACTGGATTGACACGAGTTGGCTTCGGGTGCTGAGGATGGCTCCATGGCCTCCGCCTCAGGCCATAAAAAATGGCTCCGACTGCAAAGGAGCAACAACCCCAGATGGGCAGAGCATCACCTCCTAGCGGGCTTGCTGGGTGGATCCCAGTCAGGGCACATGCAGGAGTCTATCTCTCTGCCTCCCCTCCTCTCACTAAAATAACATCATCATAATAATGATAATAATAATGTCAGTTAATTCATGTGAAAGCATTTGGAAACATTCAGGAATCCATGAGTCCATAGAATAGTAAATAGAAATGAGAGAGAAAGGAGGATCATTGCTTGCAATAGAATTTTGAATGCCAACTGATACACTTGGAAAGCATGCTAGAGTTAGAAAGCCATCATTTGTAACCATCATGCTACAGATTGTTTCAGACAAGAATCATCAATGGATACTGGAACAGGATATTTGCATGGTCTGAAAAGTGCTCCCCACAGATTGCTTAATAGTTAAAAGGGGAAAATACTAGCCAGTGATCACCAGGTGATCAAAATTAACACCAATGAGAAACAGATGAGCATTACATGTTACCAGATAAAATATACTAAGAACCTAATGTCACTTTCATAATAGCCCAGCTGGGATCCATCACCTGATCTAATCAAGGAATGTTCAGCAATTACCCCCCACCCAAACGAACTAATCTTTTTTAATTTAATTTTTTATTTATTGATTTTAGTGAGAAAGGAAGGGAGAGAGAGGGAGTGAGACAGAAACATCGATCTGTTCTTGTCTGTGCCCTGATCGGGAAACAAACCAGCAACTTCTATGCTTCGGGTCAATGCTCCAACCAACTGAGCCATCTGGCTAGGGCCGAACTAATTCTTTAAAATATATCAAATGCATAAAAGACAAAAAAAAAAAAAAAAAAGGAAATTTAAAAGAAATTAAAGAGGCATAAAAAAACCAAATGTAATACCTGGTCCCACCTGTGAGAATAGGTGGGAATGGAACGTGAGGGATGTGACCAAGGGGGTATGAAATGGTATCAAGAGAAACGCTTCCCAGTTTGCCTCAGAATTTTCACAAACACCTAAACTATCCTGCATGTCCACAGACCTGTGCACAATAGAATGATATAACTTAGCCATAGCTGCTGATATATATGCTCCTAACAATTAAACGTTAAAATACATAAAGGATGTACAAATAAAATTGCAAGGGGAAATCACAAACCCATGGCAGGGCTCTGACGGTCCCCGGATCTGTCTCTCGCTCCAGTACCGTTCCGACGAGAACAGACGAACAGACCGAGGAACGAGGAACGACCCCTCGTCCAGCCTAGGAACACAGTGCACCTCAGCGGTCCTGGGCCTCCCAGACCAGCCAACGCCTCCTTCAAGCTTAACTCCTTGTTGTCTAGCAACCGTGAGCTGCCACATTGGTCAGAATCACCGTATTCCACGGAGCCGAGTGGATACTGCCATCAGCGCGGTCACCCCGCCTCTGCGATCCTCCCACACCTACCTCTCCCCGGGCTTGTACTTCCACCTGAGTGATGTGCCCCTGGAGGGCGTGGGCCGCTTCCTCCACGAGTAGGCTGAGCCCAGGGTCCTTGAAGGTGCAAAACCAGCGAGACCACTTTCAGGACGCGCAGGAGCCTCCCGAGATGGCTGGGCCGGGGCGGGGGGGGGGGATCAGGACACCATGGAAGCTGCCACGGTCCTGGAGAAAAACCTGAACCAGGCCTTTGGGTTCTGCGTGCCCTGAGTTCTGCCCGCAGGGACACTCAGCTCTGTGACTTCCTGGAGAACCATTTCCTGGATGAGCAGGTGAAACTCATCAAAAAGATGGGCGATATCTGACTAACCTGCGTAGGCTGGCAGCCCCCAGGCTGGGCTGGGTGGGTCTCTAAAGGCTCCCCCTCAAGCAAGGCTAGGAGCCTTTGGAGCCCAGAGGCCTCTGAGGGGCGGCCCACCCTGCCCCTCTGCAGCACCCTGGTGTCCTGCATCTGCCTGAGCCTCTCCCTGCTGCCACAAGGCATTCTTTTAATCACGCGGGAGCCCTCTTCTATGCATTGGACCAAATGAAAATAAAGCTTTTTGCAGTAAAACAAAACAAAAAACAACAAAAATTATGAATCCATGATTATAGTACGATTTATTATTATTATTATTATTCAGTGAGAGGAGAGGAGACAGAGACAGACTCCCACATGGGCCTCAATGGGGATATACCTGGCAAGTCCACTAGGGGGTGATGCTCTGCCCATCTGAGGTGTTGCTCCATTGCTCAGCAACTGAGCTCTTCTTAGCACCTGGGGCAGAGGCCACTGAGCCATGCTCAGTGCTGGGGGCCAACTCGCTCCAATCAAGCCATAACTGCAGGAAGGGAAGAGAGAAAGACAGAAAGAGAGAAGCGAGAAAGGAAGGGGTGGAGAAGCAGATGGGCACTTCTCTTGTGTTTCCTGAACGGGAATCGAACCTGGGACATCCACACAGTGGGCTGACACTCTACCACTGAACCAACCTGCCAAGGGCATAGTAAAAAAAATTTAACATATCACTATCAGGTATATTAAACTGGTAGATGAAGCAGAGAAAAATAAGGGTCTAGAAGATTTGAGCAAGAAAATAAAAATGTTTAATCTAATGTATATTTAAAGAGCCATTACTTTCTGGCAGCACAAAACTCCCTCTAGACTCTTCTGGGCATTAATTAATATTTTACTCTTTCTGTTACATCCATTCCAGCCTTCCCCTGGATGAGGCTCCTATCATTTCTGCCTGTATTGGATCAGTGACAATAATGATAGCTAAAATGTATTGAGCCAAGGGCTAATTACTTGAGGCCAAGAACTAATTACTTTAACTGTTACCTAATTTAATCTGCAAAATCACTCTCTATGGTGGTACTTTCCAAAACAGGACCTACTAGCCACCTGTGACTCGGAAATATTTGAAATGTGGCTGGTCTGGTTTGAGATGTGGTGTGAAGGTAAAATACACGCTGGAGTTCTAAGACAGTATCACAAAATACACATATTTGTTACACGTTGGATAGAGACAATTTCATACACCAACAGCAATAGACAAGCCTACTCTGTGACCATGACGGAGCACAACAAAAGCAGAATCACTCTGAAATTGTATCTAAACACAAACAAAACAGGAACACAAGCAAAACCATCAAATGACCAAATGCCCTGTCCCCCGCCAGCTGATATAGTGACTGTTTCATCAATGACAGTGTTGGGCAGATAAAATATATTATGCTCACTTTGTTAAAGATGGCGCTGCCCACGTGGAGGCCATTGCCCAGGTGATATTAATGTGTGTCTCTGTGGGCTGTGGGCAGGCAGAATCCTTGTAGCCTGGGACTTGGTTTTGGGATTAAGCCTTTCCCACCCTTTTTGATGTAGGGTAGTACAATCCCATCTTGACTCAGATAAGTGACTTTGTATTAGAGATTTCCCTATTTTGTATATTGGATTAAAGGTTTGGATTTCTACACTATAAAATAGGGGCAGGATAGGAGCTTGCGCTCTTAGTTTCTGAGATTAATATTAGAGGAGAAAGCAGAGAGCAGAGAAAGGCCACGTGGAGGAGGCCAGGAGAAGCAGCCAAGATGGCAGAGTGTTGAGTGAGAAGCCAATTTGTGCAGTTTGTGTGGGGAGAAGGAAGGAGATAGGGAACAGAGGTGAATAGTCTGGTGAGCTAGAAACCTTGATTCTAGGAAACTCGGATAAGTCAGTAGCTTTGTGAGCACTGAATGTGAGTGGGTTTTGGAGCCCAGTGTGTGTTTTTTACTTGCCTGCTGGTTGCAAGCTAGGATTAAAGCTAATGGCCCATCAGTTTTTGGCTCCGTTGTTTCTTTACCGACTGTCCGAATCCAATGTGAATCTGCATGGGCCAGGCTGCTGTGATGGTGGCCTTGGCTTCTGGCTTTACAGACAGCTTTTATCAATTATGCCTTTGTTCCTCTCACTTCTGAGGGATAAAAATTAAGGTATAATGGAATTGCTCCTGCCTCCAGACAGCACCCAATCCAAACCAACACCACACAGTCATTAATTCTCTCCCAAATCACCCAGCACAAGTTCAAATCCTGCAACAACCCCCTCCCAACACCCTCTTTCTGAATCGCCTTATGGCTCCCTTATGAAGTGCTATTTCCTAAGTTGCAGCAAGTCACTAAATCAACTTCACTCGACTGCTATGTATTCCCGAAGGACTTTGGCTAGAGGGCATTGAGAAGCCCATTGACCAGATAAGAAAACAGAGGTACAGAAAGGCAAAGTAACTCATGTAAGGTCACACAGGATACTGAGCTACAATCAAGGATCTTCAAGCCTGACCCACACATCAAATTCTCTGGAGATGGGACCCAAATATTTATATGTATTAAAAGCTTCCCACAACCTAGAGGGTATTAGGTTAAGTGAAATAAGTCAGACAGAGAAAGACAAATACCCTAAGATTCCACTTATACGTAAAATCTAAACAGCAAAATAAACAAAACAGAACCAGACTTACAAATACAGTAGAACAAACTGATGGTTGCCAGAGTGGAGGGGTTTGGGGGCTAGGTGAGAAAGGTAAAGGTATTTAGAAGTACACATTGGTAGTTACAAAATAGTCACGGGGATACAAAGTACAGTATAGGAAACACAGATAACAATATTATAACTATATGGTGCCAAGTGGGTTCTTGAAGTATGAGGGGATCACTCTATAAAGCATATGGTTGTCTAACCACTACGCTGTACACCTGGAACTAATATAAAATAATATTGAATGAACATCAACTGTAATTGAAAGTTAAAAAAACAAAATCTTCCCACACTGATAGCATGCCTGGGCTGAGAAATATTGGCTATGACTCTATAACAGCATATGTCAAACTTTCATAGGCCTGTTGATCACCTGGGGGTCTTGTTAACAAGCAGATTCTGATTCAGCGCTCTGGGTGGAGCTGAAGATTCTTCATTTTCGACAAGATCCCAGGTGGTGCTGAGGCTACTCATTGCAGACCATTGCTTGAATAACAGAGTCTAAACCAGGGGTCTCAAACTCGCGGCCCATGGGCCGCATGCGGCCCGCCGAACAATTTTGTGTGGCCCGCAGACTAATCCACGAAGTTCAAAATATTTTGGATAAAATTAAGTAAGCCTAGGGGCCTACTTGTATTTTTCATTTCTCTAGCATCCTAGCTAGATATTAGCTTAGTTAACAGCAGTTGTGATGCGAACTACAGTTTCTGGTCATTTTGTGACACTGAGTAAACTGCATGTACGATTGTGCTTGTTGTACTGATTTTTTTTTGTTTTCAACTGCAGTGAGAAAAGTGTTGCGTAACAGTTGCCTTTTGTAGACCTAGTGCGGCCCGCTGAACGGCTGTGATCTTGCTCTGCAGCCCACATGCTGAGTTGAGTTTGAGACCCCTGGTCTAAACTAAAGTTTCTCACAGTTCCAGAACGCTGACTTTACAGAACTGTGCTTTGTTTCTCTGTTTTTTTAAAGCGTAATTTATTCATTCATTTATTGAGCACCTCTAAATCATCAGGCCCCATGCGGGAAATGAGACAGAAAATGTCTCTGCCACCGGAGCAGCCTGAGAGGAAGTGTTACGTCTGGTTAAAGCTGGGAGTCTAGAGACCTGGGGTCAGCGTCTGGGCTTCCACATTAGCCTGGTGAGCTTGCTGATGGTTGGGGTCCTGGCATCTTCCTTCAAACAACAACACTGTATTGTTTCATTTTTTCCCCCCTGAATAGTATGAATTTGGTAACCATATACAGTGTGTCTGTAAAGTCATGGTGCACTTTTGACCGGTCACAGGAAAGCAACAAAAAATGATAAAAATGTGAAATCTGCACCAAATAAAAGGAAAATTCTCCCAGTTTCATACCTATTCAGTGCAGTTCTATGTGGGCTCCATTTGTTGCCCTACACACATCCAAACAATAGTGAAGTTCTTGCCACACACGGGTAAGGACGTCTGGTGTAACAGAGTGAATAACATCTGTGATTCTCTGTTTTAAGTGATTAATGTCGTGGCGCTTCATTATAAACATGCCGATATTCACGTTGCACTTTGGTCACAGATTTGAATTTAGCGAGCCACAGAACACACTGAACTTTCCTCTGTACCGTCCACATCTCGACTGGCATGGCCGTGGGCTGCTCCGCTGTATACACAGTGTTACGTCACCATCTGCACATGCGCACATGCTGCCACATCATCCTACAGAAACTGGGAGGGTTTTCCTTTTATTTGGTGCAGAATTCACATTTCTATCGTCTTTTGTTGATTTCCTGTGACCGGTCAAAAGTGCACCATGACTTTACGGACACACTGTATTTATTCTAGACACATTCCTTTGTTAAAACAACTCTCACGTGTTGTGGGTTGGGGGGCGATAACAGCACACCTATATTCAAGGTCATGAAAATAGAAAGTGTGCTTTTTTTTTTAACACACACACACACCAACTATAACAAGTTAAAAGTAAATTGTTTAGCATCCATGATAATCCCCTCTAAAGATTATCACAGTTTTAAAGTAGATCAGTTTCTGAAACTGTCTCTAGACTGTACCTACAATAAGTAAAACTCAATGTTTTCATTGCTCTTTCATTTAAATTGTTTTGACATGAAATTTTAATTAGTCTTCCAAAGGCAGTATGTCTGCTGCTGGGAGCTTGGAGAATTCGTAAGCCCCACCTGTTTTGTTTCTTCTGAATGTCAGACCAGCAGAGCCAGTTTATTGAAAGCTGGCATCTCTTTCTCTTAATGTGTGGCCAGTTGTGCAGGGTGAACAAGAGAAAAGCTGTCCTTGGCCCCGGGAAGCGGGTGTGGTGCTCTCAGCTGGGCGTGGCGCCCTCCTGTGGAACATAAAACTTGCACAGAACATCGGCCTCAGACAGCGTCACTCTGTCTTGTTAAACCAGGGGCCATGGTCTATTTAAAAACCTGGAAGGACAACTGTCAGCATCCCAACTACAACCCAGATAGAAGGGCCTCCTTCAGGTCCTTTGAAGCATCCCAACTGCAGTAAAGCTCACGGGGATAGCTGGTTAGACACTTGTCTTGAAATACAATAAACCTGTTTCTTGTGAGTCCCCACAGGAATCACAACCTGAGAACTCGTCAAAGACCTCAAGCTCCTTTTCAAGAAACAAGAACCTGTTATGCTGTGACTTCGATAGATGGAAGCAAAAACAGGACCGCCCTGCCACCATGTCTGAACACAGACAAAACACGAACATTGCCCAGACCACGACAGTGACCAAACAGCTCCCTATCCGGACTCAGACAAGGGACTGCCGGTTCTTCTCCTATTCCCGCGAGACTTTCAGTCTACTCTTCCCTCTTCCTAAATAGGTTTATTAAGGCACCCAATCATAGAGTTCTTCTGGCCCATAGCGGCCACTCAAGATAGAATTGTTGCCTAGAACTCCAAATTCTTTTTTTGTTTGTTTGTTTGTTTTTTGTATTTTTCTGAAGCTGGAAACGGGGAGAGACAGTCAGACAGACTCCCGCATGCGCCCGACCAGGATCCACCCGGCACGCCCACCAGGGGCGACGCTCTGCCAGCAGGGGGCGATGCTCTGCCCCTGGGGCGTCGCTTCTGCTGCTACCAGAGCCACTCTAGCGCCTGGAGCAGAGGCCAAGGAGCCATCCCCAGCTCCCAGGCCATCTTTGCTCCAATGGAGCCTTGGCTGCCGGAGGGGAAGAGAGAGACAGAGAGGAAGGAGAGGGGGAGGGGTGGAGAAGCAGATGGGCGCTTCTCCTGTGTGCCCTGGCCGGGAATCGACCCCGGGACTCCTGCACGCCAGGCCAACACTCTACCACTGAGCCAGCCAGCCAGGGCTAGAACTCCAAATTCTTGATTTGACACACCCTCTACTCCAACCACTTTCTCCTGGTCTTCTAGCTCATGTGCCTTGTCTCAGATCAGATGTATTGATCTCACTGAAGCAGGGCTTTCCTCTTCGCCAGGCATTGCTGGTGAGAATCACAGCGTCCCTCAAGGAGAAAACAAGGAGCGAAGAAGTGTCAGGTGGCCGGGGGAGGGAGGGTCATCTTCAGAAGCATTGGCTTCCAGTGGAAGAAAATGGCATTTTAAATTTAAACGTCTCTACAATAGAAAGAAAAACATTGCTTTGGGGTGGGGGGGGGGCATGACCCTTTATTCTCCATCCCCCAAGATCTGAGTCATCCCATTGATAAGCCCTTTTATACTATTTTAGAAAGAGGTTTATTTAACTAAAAAGCACTTCCAACTAGCTGAGTTCTGCCATTGGCATGCAGGGGAGAGAACCCCAGGATGGCCTGGTGTCTGGATAACCCACCACCATTATTGCCCCAGGCAACTGGACGTGCGCAGAATCGTTTCACACCCTGACCCCCAGCTCTCCACCCTATGCTTAGTCTTGTCCTCTGCCCCCATCTCTCTGGTGACTTGGAACATCACCTGTTTCCCCTATTTTGGGCCACTCTTGATTCTTCTAAAAGATACTGGCTTTGGAGCTTCCCAATCACCTGCCTCTTCCCCAAATGCATCTTCAGTGTTAACAAAGGCAACTTTCTGCTCGAGCCTGGTCTCAGAGCATCTAGCTCTTCCAGACCAGGGAAGGCAGTCTTTTCCAGGGAGTGCAGGGGGCTGAAAAAAGCCCTCCCAAAGATGGGCATGTCCTAATCCCAGGAATCTGTAAATGTTACCTTATACCAGTGGTTCTCAAACTTTTTGAAGTCAGGGCACATTTAAAAGCCTACAAATAATTGTAGGCACACTATATACAAATTTCTGAGAAATATGTTATAATAATTAAGTCAAATACTTTAAACTATATTATAGGGCCATGATAATCAAAACAGCATGGTATTGGCAGAAAAATAGACACTCAGACCAATGGAACAGAATAGAAAGCCCAGAAATAAAACCATATATATATATGGTCAAATAATCTTTGATAAAGGGGCCAACAACACACAATGGAGAAAAGAAAGCCTCTTTAACAAATGGTGTTGGGAAAACTGGAAAGCCACATGCAAAAGAATGAAACTTGACTACAGCTTGTCCCCATGTACTAAAATTAATTCAAAATGGATCAAAGACCTAAATATAAGACCTGAAACAATAAAGTACATAGAAGAGGACATAGGTACTAAACTCATGGACCTGAGTTTTAAAGAACATTTTATGAACTTGACTCCAATGGCAAGAGAAGTGAAGGCAAAGATAAATGAATGGGACTACATCAGAATAAAAAGTTTTTGCTCAGCAAGAGAAACTGATATCAAAATAAACAGACAGCCAACTAAATGGGAAATGTTATTTTCAAACAACAGCTCAGATAAGGGCCTAATATCCAAAATTTACAAAGAACTCATAAAACTCAACAACAAAAAAACAAACAATCCAATAAAAAAATGGGAAGAGGATATGAACAGACACTTCTCCCAGGAAGAAATACAAATGCCAACAGATATATGAAAGGATGCTCATCTTCATTAGTTATTAGAGAAATGCGAATCAAAACTACAATGAGATACCACCTCACCCCTGTTAGATTAGCTATTATCAACAAGACAGGTAATAGCAAATGTTGGAGAGGCTGTGGAGAAAAGGGAACTCTCATCCACTGTTGGTGGGACTGTAAAGTAGTACAACCATTATGGAGGAAAGTATGGTGGTTCCTCAAAAAACTGAAAATAGAACTACCTTATGACCCAGCAATCCCTCTACTGGGTATATACCCCAAAACCTCAGAAACATTGATACGTAAAGACACATGTAGCCCCATATTCATTGCAGCACTGTTCACAGTGGCCAAGACATGGAAACAACCAAAAAGCCCTTCAATAGAAGACTGGATAAAGAAGATGTGGCACATATACACTATGGAATACTACTCAGCCATAAGAAATGATGACATCAGATCATTTACAGCAAAATGGTGGGATCTTGATAACATTATATGGAGTGAAATAAGTAAATCAGAAAAAAACAAGAACTACATGATTCCATACATTGGTGGAACATAAAAACGAGACTAAGAGACATGGACAAGAGTGTGGTGGTTACCAGGGGTGGGGGGAGGGAGGACACGGGAGGGAGGGAGAGAGAGGGTTAGGGGGAGGGGGAGGGGCACAAAGAAAACTAGATAGAGGGTTGGACAGAGGACAATCTGACTCTGGGCGAGGGGTATGCAACATAATTTAATGACAAGATAACCTAGACATGTTTTCTTTGAATATATGTACCCTGATTTATTAATGTCATCCCATTAACATTAATAAAAATTTATTTAAAAAAATAATAATAATTAAGTCAAATAGTAAGGAAAAAATATATAAAGTCCAAGCGTGTTTTTATGGTAATTAAACAAAATAAATACGATGAAATTAAATGTATTCTGACATTAAAAACATTTTTATGTTCAATTTTTTAAATTATGCTTCTTAGAATTCATAAAAAAAGAGGGGTTAAAAAATAAGAAAACAACAAAAAAAGTTATCTTTTTATATATATAGACACATTCTTGTAAGATTTAGTAAATTCGGCAGGTCCTGGCACGAATGTGTTAAGGTTTTTCATTCTTGTGTTTATGAGAAACATGAGCCTGAGGTATCCTAGCAATTTCTTCAATGTTTGGGCATATATTTGAAAGGCAAACTGTCATTTCCTCATCAATACATTGAAGAATTCCTCTCTTTTTACTCTTAATTGTGTTGAGGGTAGAAAATCCTAGTTCACATAATAGGATGTTGAAAATTGTACTAAAATGTTCAAAGCTTTTTTAGATATTGCCACATACTCTTCTTTTATAGAAATCCAAAAGGCTTCAAGAGACAATTCCTTATGTTTAATCATCAATCCAAAACCCCCACCATACATATCATCTTAACTTTACACCAAACAAAAGATAGAAGAAACTTGCCTCCAGTCTTTCCAGGGAACATGGGGGGTAGTGTAAACAATCCAGCACCACAGCTTAACAGCCTTTTGCAACCTAGTCAGGCAAGTGAGGTGGGGGGTTGGGCAGACTGTCAGCCAATTCCCCACACGTCTGTCCTCCAAAAATGTAAACTCCAAAAACCCTGTTGGTTTTTTGGTCCCCAACTGGCACATATTTCTCTGGAATACCATAGGATGCACCTGGAAATCTTCTAGGGTGCACACTTTGAGAACCACTGCCTTATATGACAAAAAAAGGACTTCACAGGTATAATGAAAGTAAGGATTGTGAGACAGAGAGATAGATTATCCTGATTGTCTGGGTGAAACCTAAATGCAATCACATATCCTAATGAGGGGGAGGCAGAGAGAGAGGTGGCAGGCAGGAGAGGAGAAGGCATTGTGCCCAGGGAGGCAGAGACTGGAGTGAGGCAGCCACCAGACAAGGAATGACAACAGTCACCAGAAGGTAAAAGAGGCAGGGACAGATTTTTTTCCCCTAGAGCCTCCAGAAGGAGCATGATCTTGACTCAGACCTCTGGCCCCTGTACTTGTGTGAGGATACATCTCTGTGTAAGCCACCAAGTGATGGTAATTTGTCACAGCAGCCTTAGGACACTCACACAAGGAGGTTCCCCCTTCTCTCCCCAGGGACGGTTTTCACTAGAGCTGGTGTGCAGAACTGAGCTCTCCCAACTTCTCTCCCAGTGTGTCTCCAGGGGGACGGGCCGGTGCACATCCTGCCAGGGAGCATGTGAGCGGGGCTTAGACACAGAAAGACAAGCAAATGCGTGTGGAACAGAGAGGCACATTCCAGCTATGTGCTTTGCCGGCATTTCTACCCTTAACCTGTCCTTTGGGGATATGGGTCATTAACCAAAAGGAGGCAGAAAGTTCATGGCTTCAGGTGAACCCAGAAGCCTTCAGCTACAAATCAGCATTTCTTGGCGTGTAGCATGTCTATACTGCTGGAGTAGAAATAGTTTTCAGGAAATGGCTTTGGGGAGATAGGGGATGGGGGGTGACCTTTCCTGAAATGCAATGGCCTATGCAAACTTCCAGTGATTAGTTAGGCAAACACAGGGCTCTGGGCTGATAGGAGGAAGGCTGGGAGAATAGGTCCAGGTTGGCCCAAGGTGAGTTGACACTGCTGAGGACTGTTGGTTTAGCAGCAGAAGGAAACACCAGGGGCTGCAAGTTTTTGCAGAAAGCCCTTTCCTTTTCTCGAATCATCTCTGAATTCACCCAACTCCAACAGGGTCCGACAGGCACTGAGGAACCAACACTTGCAATGAAATGAGAACATTTCTAGTCTCTGAGACCCACTCCTCTTCCAGGCCAGTGTGAATGGCAAAAAAGTCCCTCTAGTGCAAGGGTCCCCAAACTATGGCCCGCGGGCAGCATGTGGCCCCCTGAGGCCATTTATCCGGCCCCCACTGCACTTCCGGAAGGGGCACCTCTTTCATTGGTGGTCAGTGAGAGGAGCATAGTCCCCATTGAAATACTGGTCAGTTTGTTGATTTAAATTTACTTGTTCTTTATTTTAAATATTGTATTTGTTCCCATTTTGTTTTTTTACTTTAAAATAAGATATGTGCAGTGTGCATAGGGATTTGTTCATAGTTTTTTTTATAGTCCGGCCCTCCAATGGTCTGAGTGGCAGTGAACTGGCCCCTTGTGTAAAAAGTTTGGGGACCCCTGCTCTAGTGTGTGAGCCATGCTGTGCCCAAAGGGAGTCTGGGATATCTTAAACCAATAGCACTTCCTCTTTTTAAAAGTCATTGTTCATAATGAAAGTTAATGTGAACATAAAAAAAAGCATATTACAGGAAATTTGTAAAATAGAGAATAGAAGGTGGGAAAGGAGTCAGACATCCATTTCTCTAATGTGACCGCCCATTGTCAGGCTTCCTTCCGGAATAATCCTTTGTCCACGCTGGTTTTCCTTGGCTTTGGAAAGTCTCCAATCAGAGAAGACTACAATTTACAAGTCCCACCTCTTCCGAGGGCTTGTGACTGACCACCCTCTCTGAAAAAGCCACCTCTCTTATGGCTATCAATCACTTTACCTTGTTTTTATGTTCCTCCGAGCCCTCATCACTATCTAAAAGCACATGTTTTGTTATTGCTCCCTTGTAGATTGAAAGTCTCTTCCCATTGGCTCCATGTGGGACTTTGTCCCGTGCCCCATGACCTAGGAGAGCTTTGGGGTGATTTGTTTTACAACAACAGAAAACCAATATACTGTTTTTCCATAGCAGAATTCTAGGCACAATTTCATTTGAAGAACCCTGTTGCTTAGAACAACACCGCAGTGGAAAAGCAGATATTTATAATCATTGAATCCAACTTTCATTCACTGATAAGAAACAGAAGCAAAAGACACAGTGTCAAGAGACAGTGCCACAATCAGGGCACAGCACAGGCAGAACCAGCACGCGACTCTGATTGCTCTTTTCTCCCATGCAGCCAACAGGACCAGATACTCAGGGAAGAAAGTATTCAGAGCGTAGCTGGGAGACCAAAACTGCTTTATCCAACCTGATTATTAAAGCAGCTACCAAGACGTTTGAAAGTGAAGATTAGATAAGTATGGACTTCAGTTTTGACACCAGGAGTTGAAAAGCATGCTAAGAGCTCACTATTGATCATTATCGTGAACAAGAGAAATGATGTGTTGAATCTTTAAGGGCCTTTTTATTTTATTTTCTTAATGTATAAAGCTTAAAACTCACCATCCATTAACTAAAAGCTTTGCTGCCCTGAACATGGCAATTTCCCAGACACCAAATCAGTGATTTGCAATGTAAATAAAGCAATCAGAGGGAAGCAAATAGAAGCCTTCCAGCAAAACCCACTTCTGAGACCCGCTGCCCTACCGAAAAGGAAAGGCATTTTCAGGCTCAAGTCTTGACTGACAGTGATCACCTCTCTCCGGAAACCTAGCAGTTAATCATGCTGTTTCACAGCAAGGTGGCCACCGAGGCAGCTGTGATGAAAGAAAGAAATGTACATTAGGAGAAAATTCAAACCACACTCCTCTGATGGAACATTATTCACCCCCCCCCCTTCCCGCCCCCAATGCAGTCCAGGTTGGAAGTGGTACTCCGCTTCCTTCAGGAGCTTTTGTGAAATTGCTGAAAAATGGCTGCAGAATTTTGCCCTGTCTCTTCAAATGATCTGCTCTCGGATCTCTTGGTTCAACACTCCCTTTTCATTGCTATTTCTGTTCCTGGCAGGGTGCAGAGCTAGTCACCCAAAACTGTGCATCTGGGATTTGCAGATCGTTGTGAGCTAAGGGCAGTGAAATCTAGTTCAAGCTCAAGAGAAACTTCTGCCTCTCCTCTTAACTACCTAGAAGAACTTGAATTAGGAGCCTTGCCCATAAGTAATTAGCAGCCATAATCTCTTTTTACAATAACTCACCTATATAGCAGAGCAAACTTTTACTTACTAAATATCTGCTCTTTTTATCATCCTGTAATGATCCTTTGAAGCCCCTTCCCCCACACCCAGGGGCATTACATCATCCCTAGCTCAAAATGTCTTATGTACCTCCATTCCCCTTTCTGTCTCTGAACCTCTCCTGCACGTGGGGTCTCTCTCTCATGTATGCGGGGCTCCCATACATATGTATGTATCACGTTTGATTATTTTCTCTCACTAATGTCTCCTGTCTGTTTATTATTAGACCAGCCAGAAGAATGCAGAGGGTAGAGGAAAGTTTGCTCCTCCCCCACATTGTCACCTGGAAGCATGTGGCAGTGTGTGGGAGCAACCCAGGACTAGTTGGGGTTCTTGTGGCTTCCTCCCACTGTCTAATTAGCAAAGACATGGAATGTCTCATGTGGGCAATTGCTGGGGTCACTCTTCAACTTGAAACAGACATTTTCACCCCTGAACTCTAAACATGATTTATGATTTACATTACTATTTTCTATAAACGCATCTGCATCCAGTCAAAGGCAGATAGAATAAGACTATTAATACAGTTTGAATAATCACAGTAGCTCATGTAGCCGGATCATTGATTGAAATATCAATCTGTGGGTTTTCATAAGCCTCCACTCAAGTTACAAACTGGGGTCCAGATCCTCAGTATTTCCTTGCCTCAGGGATTTTTGTAGCTAGAATAAATGGAAGCTGCTTAATACGGAAAGCACTTGAATTTTGGAAACTCTAGACCTTAACAAAGAGATCTGTCTGAAAGGCGCAGAGGAGAGCAAGAGAGATTTCCCTAGAGGCAGACACAAGGATAGGATATCCGTGAGTCAGGGAACCACATCCTGGCCTGTGGTGAGGTCTCTGGAAGGGTCCAGGCTTTACATGGGCAGGTAGGTGTGTGTGGTGTACTCCGAAGGGCTGGATCCAAGTCTGGCGCCCCAAAGCTTCTGGAGGGCTCTCTTTAACAAACTGTATACAAAATAAGGCACAGGTGTTAATAATTTCTTTAGGATAAAAAAAAAGAGATGACAACACATGAAAAATATGAACATTTTGACAAATACCACACATATCACCAAGTCAAGAAAAATAATATATTTTTATTAATTGACTGCTTCCCACACCTCTATAATGCTTTCCCCCTATATTTTGGGGAGCTCTTTTATTAGTTCAGATGGCAATTTTGTGATATCATTTTCTATAGAGAAGATACAAAGATAGTGAAGAGAGGAAAAGTTTTCCTTAACTTTCTTAGGGTACCTGGATGAATCCAAAAATTAAACTGACAAAGGCAGAGTAACAGGAGAAAAGCATACACGTTATTAAAAGTTTGCATGTACACAGGATCTTTTGTAGAAGAATAAAGACCTAAAGAAGTGGCCAGAGTAGAAACTTTGATACCTTTTCAACGGCACACATAAACTAATGCTAAAATTCTGTAGCACACAAAAAATATATTTTTTGCCCATCTGACAAAAAATTTGATATAATTTTGATTCATTTGCACCAGATGGCTGTTGTTTGTTGGCTGTTGTCATTGTTATTTTTTAATTTGATAGTCTAAGGGGAAAGAGGTTAATGCCCCTGACCAAATAGTCAGAAACTGCACATTTTAAAAATTCTTGCAGCACATCTGTTGAAAATCACTGTTCTTGATAAAGAAACAATAAATTTGTGAAGAGTTGACAAGACAGAGGGATTTGGGTCAGGGATAGTAAATGCAGATGACTTGATACAAATTCTTTGTCTCTGGTGATAAGAAAATCTTCCTTTTGATACAGGGCGGGCACCTTTCACATGGGGATTTTACAACCTGTTTCAGGGAAAGAGGGAGAAAGGGGGAGGTCAGAGTGCTTCTGCCATCTTCTCAGACTCCTTTGGCTTAAGATATCCAGTATGCCTGTAACCGCGGAACCCGCTCAAATGGTCCTATCCTGTTAATGAGATACCGAGTTACTTGTCAGAGACAGCAGACCAGAACCACCAGTCATGCAGTAAAAGCATGTGCAGAGGAAAGAACTTTGACCTCTAGCTGCACCCAAAACCAAAGTCTCGTCGTCCCCCCCCCACACACACACACACACAAGGAACCAAAGGACCAGGACATAACCAGAACCTGAACACTGGGAACTGTTTCAGAAGCCATGGGTCTGTGGTCCGAGAAGATCTAGTATTGATGCCCCTTTACCATAAATGGCCAAGTTCCAAAGTCCTCCAATTCAGTGGTCCCCAACCTTTTTTGGGCCACGGGCCAGTTTAATGTCAGAAAACATTTTCACGGACCGGCCTTTAGGGTGGGACGGATAAATGTATCACATGACCGAGACAAGCGTCAAGAGTGAGTTTTAGATGGATGTAACAGAGGGAATCTGGTCATTTTTAAAAAATGAAACATCGTCCAGACTTAAATATAAATAAAACGGAAATAATGTAAGTTATTTATTCTTTCTCTGCGGACTGGTACCAAATGGTACTGGTCTGCGGCCCGGGGGTTGGGGACCACTGCTCCAATTGACACCTGCCCCACCAGCATTTCAACATACCTGGTCCCCTTATCCCCTTAAAAACCCTTAACCTACTTCAGTGTGCAAGATGGATTTGAGGCACCATTAGCTCTCCCATCTTCTTGGTTGGCATCTTCCTGATCAATAAAACTTTCCTTAATCCAAACTCTGACGTGTTGAGTTGTGGCCTTTTGAATCAGACACTTGGACTTGGCTCAGGAACATGCCAAAGTGCCATATTTTGGGGTAGTGTCCTGAACCCCATCATAAGTCTATTCTCTATCATAGTTGATTAAAATGTATTATTTTTATTTAAAGCTTTAAATAAGTTTTCTTTATCTTTATTGCATATTACTAGTAAAGTTATGTAAATTTGGGGAATTATCAAATTAGGAAATTATCCAGTTTCTTTCACATATGTATTGGAATATTTCAAGGCATGTCAGGTTTTCCTGCATACTGAGCAGTCAAAGCATTATCACATCAGTACCCAGCCACACACCACAAACCCTCCCTTAAGGGTTTCACTTTATACAGTGTGTCCGTAAAGTCATGGTGCACTTTTGACTGGTCACAGTAGAGCAACAAAAGACGATAGAAATGTGAAATCTGCACCAAATAAGAGGAAAACTCTCCCAGTTTCATACCTATTCGGTGCAGTTCGATGTGGGCTCACACACAGATTTTTTAGGGCTCCTTAGGTAGCTAACCCATATAGCCTCTACAGACTCGTCACTGACTGATGGCCTACCAGAACGGGGTTTCTCCACCAAACTGCCGGTTTCCTTCAATTGCTTATCCTACTGAATAATGTTATTCCTATGTGGTGGCGCTTCGTTATAAACACGCCGATATTCACGTTGCACTTTGGTCATGGATTCAAATTTAGCATCTTTTGCTGCTTTCCTGTGACCAGTCAAAAGTGCAACATGACTTTATGGACACACTGTATATGAAGCAATGCCTGCAAAGCTCTGCTAGGAAAACTGGCCTAATGCTGGGCCAACAGGGTCCCAGCTTCGCGGGGGGTAAGGTAGGTCACCTTCTGGCAGGCTAAGAAGCCAAGAAAATTGAGGGGACCTTAAGAAGAGAGGAATTTACCAAATTTACAGGTTGTCCGGGTTAAATCTGGTGGACAGGGTTTCTTGGGCTTAGTTCCCAAGTGTCAAGATAGGAAAGGAGCCTGACCAGGCGGTGGCGCAATGATTAGAGCATCAGACTGGGATGCAGAGGACCCGAATTTGTGACCCTGAGGTCGCCATCTTGAGCGCAGGCTCATCTGGCTTGAGCAAATAGCTCACTAGCTTGGACCCAAGGTTGCTGGCTCGAGCAAGGGGTTATTCGGTCTGCTGAGGGCCTCTGGTCAAGGCACATATGAGAAAGCAATCAATGAACAACTAAGGTGTCACAACGAAAAGCTGATGATTGATGCTTCTCATCTCTCTCCGTTCCTGTCTGTCTGTCCCTATCTATCCCTCTCTGACTTTCTCTCTGTCCCTGAAAAGAAAAAAAAAAAAAAGATAGGAAGGAAAACAACGGGTCTCCCACTTATCCATGGTTTCACTTTTCACAGTTTCAGTTACCTGCGGTCAATGTGGTACAGAAACAGTAAGTGGAAAATTCCAGAAATAAATAATTCATAACTTTTAAATTGTACGCTGTTCTGAGTATGGTGATGAAATCTCATGCTCCCACTCAATCTCACCCAGGCCATGAATCTTCCCTTCGTCTACTGATACACACTTTACAGGCTCCCCACTTGTGAGTCACTTAGAAGCCATCTGCATTGCGTGGTATCAGTGTGTGGTCAAGTAACCCTTGCTTTACTTAGTAATGGCTCCATATTGCAAGAGTAGTGATTCAGCAATTTAAACATGCCAAAGACAAGCTGTGAAGTGCTTCCTTTAAGTGAAAAGGTGAGCCCTGAGTGGATAGCTCCATTTGTTAAAGCATAAGCTGAAAGCATAGAGGCTGTCAGTTTGATCCTTGGTCAGGGCACATACAGAAACAGATTGATGTTCCTCCCTCAACCCCACTCCACAGCCATGGCTCAGTTGGATGCTGAGGGCTCCATGGCCTCTGCCTGAGGCACTAAGAAGAGCTCAGTTGCTGAGCAACAGAGCAATGACCCAGATGGGCAGAGCATCACCCCTAGTGGGCTTGCCAGGTGTTACCAGTCTGGGCAAATGCAGGAAGGAGTCTGTCTGTGCCTCCCCTTCTCTCAGTGAATTTAAAAAAAAGAAAAAAGTGGAAATGTGAGTATAGTACATCCAATATTTTCAGAGATACCACATTCGCATAATTTTTCTTCTAGTATGTTGTTATCATTGTTATATTTATCAGTCCTTGTTGCTAATCTCTTACTGTGCCTAATTTATAAATTAAACTTTATCATAGGAATGTATGCATAGAAAAAAACACAGTATATATAGGGTTTAGTACTATTCATGGTTTCAGGCATCTGTTGGGGGGAGTCTTAGAGCATATCCCCCTTAGATAAGGGGGGACTACTGTATCAGAGACTTTTCAAAGTCCTATTTGAGATTCCAACTCAATATAGTTGCCCAGTACTGATTGGCTCTAGATTTGTAAAGCAAACCCAAGTGAGCCTATACAGGTATTTAACACTCCTGCTGCACAGGACAAGCCTAATGAGAATAGCCTTTTCTGTCTCACAAAGTGGCAGAGGGTCAAGAAAAACTATCCTAAACTTGAAAATAAACAAGAGAGTATCAAGATTCTTTCAAGAGTGAAGCTGGGAATACACCTGTGATTGGCTATCTATTGACCAATCATTTTACAACTCGGTGGGGGGCAGAAGCCAACTTGTAGAAAACTGAAAACAATGCAAATGATTTGTGCCTGAAAGTAAAACAAACAATGCCTGACAAATACAAATTCTGTCTGGTAGTGAGACAATTGATTTCCATTGGTAGAAATTATAACCGCTAAAGTTACCCTTTATTGTTTGTAGGTATAAACCAATATCACATTTATGAACAAACTCATTTTAGTCCCCCTCTTTTGTTTTTGGTCTGACCATTGTAAAGCTCTGTTCTTCAAATTTACATTTGAATTATTTTCAACATATTATTGGTCTCTTAGTGTGTGGAATAAAATTCTTGACATGTTTATTGTATATATGTTTATAGAAAGGTCATGTATGTAACTTGTTGAAAGTATTCTTCAGCACATGCACTAAAAATATGCCAGCAGTTTTATAAATATGCTTCACTGGCTCGTTCTTACCCGCCAGTTCACACTGTAGAGCCAGATTCCCCTTCCCAGTGCCCAGATCTGATTGTATCGCTCCCTCGCTCAAAATTCAAGAACACCCTCCTCTTGATACAAGAATGTTCAAATTCATTAGATTGGTATTCTGGGCCTCCTGGGGCCATGCCTGAACCTCTCTACACCTACACTTGCATCCAAGTCAACAGAACTCCTACCATTCCTCAGACACACCTTCACTCTCCCACCTGCTGAAAATTATTCTTACTATTTGCTTTGCATAGAACCGTGATGGTGAACCTTTTAATAAAAACCACCCACTTTTGCAGTGCTGGTCAACCTGGTCCCTCCCTCCCACTAGTGGGCATTCCAGCTTTCATGGTGGGCAGTAGTGGAGCAACCAAACAGCGCCATGATTGGCCCACTATGAAAGCTGGACCGCCTACTAGTGGGCGGGAGGGACCAGGTTGACCAACACTGCAAAAGTGGGTGGTTTTTGGCCCTGGCCAGTTGGCTCAGAGGTAGAGCGTCGGCCTGGCGTGCAGGAGTCCCAGGTTCAATTCCCGGCCAGAGCACATAGGAGAAGCACCCATCTGCTTCTCTACCCTTCCCCCTCTCCTTCTTCTCTGTCTCTCTCTCTTCCCCTCCCGCAGCCAAGGCTCCATTGGAGCAAAATTGGCCGGGCGCTGAGGATGGCTCCATGGCCTCTGCCTCAGGCACTAGAATGGCTCTGGTCGCAACAGAGCAATGCCCCAGATGGGCAGAGAATCGCCCCCTGGTGGGCATGCTGGATGGATCCCGGTCAGGCGTATGCAGGAGTCTGTCTGACTGCCTCCCCGTTTCCAACTTCAGAAAAATACAAAAAAAAAAAAAAAAAAAGTGGGTGGTTTTTATAAAAAGGTTCGCATAGAATGATCTCTGATTAAAATCCTTTTTCATCCTCCCTGCAAAGCCCTCTGACCATCAGCATAAATTCTTTTTCCTCAGACTCTTTTTTTTTTTTAATTTATTTGTTTATTCATTTTAGAGAGGAGAGAGAGAGAGAGAGAGAGGAAGAGAAAGAGAAAGGTGGAAGAGCAGGAAGCATTAACTCTCATGTGCCTTGACCAGAGAAGGACAGGGTTTCGAACTAGCAACCTCAGTGTTCCAGGTCGATGCTTTATCCACTGCGCCACCACAGGTCAGGCTTCCTCAGACTCTTAACCATTTTATTTGCATATCCTTTGATCACATTTCAATTTGGGTTGAGGTATAAATCTAAATATAAAACTAGATTCAAACTCAATGAAGATAGTGCTTGGTTTAGTATTATGCATAGAACAGGTGCCCAATTAATGTTTGGCAATACATAGATAGATGAGCTCATTAAGATCATTTACCTGAATGTAATGGTTTTCTTTTTGTTCTCAAGAATAAAAGTTAACCCTTTCCGTTATGGGGCATCCCACCTAAAACATTTTCTTTTATATTCATCTTAGTTTGGTTGCCCCCAGCAGCAGACGCTAAGACAAAGATGCAAAGACAAGTAATTTAGTTGAAAGGAGATCCAAGGAAACGCCAGCGAAGCAGTAAGAAAGTGAGTTGGGAAGAGAAAGGTGAGAAGGGGAGTTCCCACAGTGGGTGACTGGAGTTCAGTCCTCTTAGGGTGCTCAGGACCTCCTCTGAGCTGTCCCAACCAAGAGGTGAGGACACCTGTGGCTTTATCTACTATGACCCCATCTGTCGTTGGTTGCATGTTGCTTCTGGGGACATGATTTCCTGACACTTCAGCTTCTCTGTGCACAAGCCAGCATGCTCCCTCCAGCGGACAGAAAATGCTCAAACAGCCTCAAAGGTCTTTACAGTGAGCAGCCTCCGGGGCACCTACAGCTCGGGCTACTCCTGGGAGCTCCCAGACATGTCACCCAGTGCATTTCCTTGAGCTCAAGAGAAAAGACAAGCTCCTCTCTCCCACAACCTCTGTGTCAGGAGCTCAATTTTTTCCTGACTATGTTCTAGCGTGACTGAATTCCATTATAGTTCTAGATTTAGGCATTCTGGCTTTGGAACATATGGAAGGGTCTCAGAAGTCTGCATCATTGATGTTCAGCCATAAAAAAAACCCAGATGTCTGCAGTTTTTCTTTTTTTATTAAAATTCTGTAACATGTCAATTACAAGCACGATGAGGTTGGTTGTGACATTACTTCTCATGCATTTCATGTGCTCCCTCTGGGCTCTGTTTAGCATGCAGGTCACAGTGAGGGGAAGCAGAAAGGAGGGAGGCAAGCCCAACTGCTGGAAAGCTGAGTCATCCTTGCTAAGTGTTATTCCACATGCAAACAAGGACGGAGAGGCAGGAAGCTTAGGTTTCCCTACAGGAGGAAAAGGTTTCCCTGCACAGGAAGCGATCTGGTCACCTCTGGAATGGAAGCGAAGCACCTTCTTGGGAACCCAACAGGTCATGAGAAATTTCAATTGGTGATGAAATATTACCACCCAGGTGCTGTCCAGGTAGAACAAGGCCAACTCCCAGTTCAAGCTAGATTATTATACTGGGAGAAATGCTCTAACCCTGTATTTTTCAACCACTAGTCCATGGCCAGAAATGTTGTGCCAGTCCGTGAAAAGAGTTAACCACCTTGATGTTGCATGAAGATTATAGGCCCAATGAACTTAGTCAAACTCGCTGATGCTCAGGGTGATTTCTGCCTTAGCAGTCTCCAAAATAATTCTCCTGTTTTCACCGGTCCCCAAGTGTAAAAAGGTTGAAAACCACTGCTCTATCCTGTGACCCTCCACACCAAGCTGCCAGCCCACCACCACATCCCTCTGCCTCTCCTCTCCATTTTCAGCAGGCTCCTCACCTCCCTGGGTTCTGGTGGCACTTCCTATTTTTAGTAACACTCGTGAACAGTGGTTCTCAAACTTTAGGTGCATCCAAATCACCAGGAACGTTTGTTACAATACAGATGTCTGGTAGAGTTTCTGATTCAGTAAGGTCTGAGCTGGGTTTACAGCTTTAAGACGTTCCCAGGTGATGTTGATACTGTTGGTCCAAAGATCATAATTTGCGAACTACTGCACCCCAGACCCACTGGTTCAGAATTCCCAATACAGCAAGGTCTCCAGGCGACCCCTGTGCTCACCAAAGGGTGAGAAGCACAATCTTCTCCATTCTCATAAGGATGGTCCATTGCTAGATGAATAGAAAGGAAGTTAATTCAGTACATACTGTAGGAGTTAAGATTTTTTTCTGATTGAGAAATGGTTGTTTTTTATACAAAATATAGTAGAACAATGAACTGTTCCTGCAGGGCAAAGGCAGCATCTAGCTCACCAAGTCCTGGTGCCATATGGTATCCCTGAAGATAGGTGCCAAAGACATGGCACCGATTCCTAACTGCGCTTCTCCCAGGCATTGAGATTTGATTTCCTCCTAAGGTTAGAAATAGCTGAATTATCTAGAAAAAGAGCTCCCAGTGTTTTCTTTCCTTTTCTTTTTTTAAAAAAATTTTATTGATTGATTTTAGAGCAGAAGGGAGGGAAGAGAGAGAGAGCGATCGATTTGTTGCTCCATTTATTTATTCATTCATTGGTTGCTTCTTCTATGTGCCTTGACTGAGGTCCAAACCCACAACCTTGGCATGATGATGCTTGGGATGATGCTCTAATGACTGAGCTACCCTGCTAGGGGAGGAGCTCCCAATTTTTTCAAGAGCAGAATCCCTCTATAAGGTCAAATTATTTTATATGTGCCACACACACACACACACACACACACACACACACACAAGTACCTATTCAAAAAGAAAATAACTGTCCACAGCTCGGAATGCCTATCCATACTCAGCAGTTAGAGACCCAATGGGTTATGGTCAGACAAGCCACAGGGACTAGTGAGTGTAAGTGATAAGGCCAAGATGGGCCAGGCGAGGGAAGCAGGCAGGAGCCTGTTCCTAGAAGTGGAATATACTCAAAAATTAAGAAAGCCACCCCATAGGCAAGAGATTTTGAAGTTGAGGGAATCATGGGCCACCTTGCTTCAGACAAGGAGTCTTCTTTATGTTTGTGACTACAGCATTAGTCACAAACTGATTCTAGGACATGGCCCTCCAGGGTCCAGGACTCAAGGCACAGTTTGTGCACCAGTTCTCAACACTTCGCAGGGTCTAAGAATGTGGGCCTGGGAAAGAGAGGGCTGGGGAGTAGCTGAGCCCGTAGGAATTCTGGAGCTAGACCGCCTTGGCTCAAACTCTGCTCCTACCACTCGCTAGTTGTGTGACGTCATCAGGCCTGCCCGAGCGGTGAGCTGAGGCTGGGCTCGTCTGGCTTCCGAACTCCCACTGTGCACACCTTTCCCCACTCCCTGCTCGGTGATGTCCCATCACCCACCCCGGGGAATCAGTTGTGGTGGGCGTATGTGCACCATGGAACTAACTACAGTTCAGGGCTTCCTCCATATTACCTGCACTCCACTCCCCAGAGCTGGTTGTTAAACACCTATGTGCACACTTCTGCTCACCACTAACATTTACGGGGATCCAAATAAGAATATAAATGTAGATGCATGTACATTTTAAATATATGTCTACATATTGAAAAGTTATAAATCATGCTAACACACTGTCGTTTAGAATAGTTCTATCCTCCAGCCTTGGCAAATAGATCTTCATAATGGCCGAAGTGCCGTGTTCAAAGTTAGAATTCTAATGCTCTCCAGAGCTAGGTGGCCGGAGGGAAAGAGCCTGCCACTACCTGTCTTCTCTTCCCACTCTGTCCCCAGGTCTATTCTGGTCCATGTGAGGATCCCCAGCCTGCACACTCAAGCTCCCCCAGACCCCACAGCCACAAACAACTGCTTGTTAACAGTGCCTCCTGGCTTAAGCGTGCACACTGGTCGGGAAAGTGGGGTGGGGTGGGTTGGGACCGTCCACTCTCTGGAGGATGGCCTTGGGGAGAATGCCTGCGTGGGACATGGACATATTCTCAGGACAGTTTGAAAGGGGGTTCTGGGGTTCCATGTACCTGCTATGGTCTAGATCAGGGGTCCCCAAACTACGGCCCGCGGGCCACATGCGGCCCCCTGAGGTCATTTATCCGGCCCCCGCCGCACTTCCGGAAGGGGCACCTCTTTCATTGGTGGTCAGTGAGAGGAGCACATTGACCATCTCATTAGCCAAAAGCAGGCCCATAGTTCCCATTGAAATACTGGTCAGTTTGTTGATTTAAATTTACTTGTTCTTCATTTTAAATATTGTATTTATTCCCGTTTTGTTTTTTTACTTTAAAATAAGATATGTGCAGTATGCATAGGGATTTGTTCATAGTTTTTCTTTTATAGTCCGGCCCTCCAACGGTCTGAGGGACAGTGAACTGGCCCCTTGTGTAAAAAGTTTGGGGACCCCTGGTCTAGATTCTAGACTCTAGAAGGTAGGACAGAGCCTCCAGTTAGACAGCACCTTGGCCCCACTGGTTTCTCATCCTGCAGGGAAGGCAAGAGGAGGTCATGTGGTCTCTACAGCAGTGCCTCAGTTGGCTCTTTTCACTATAAAATGAAAATAAAAGTAACACTTAACTCCTAGGGTCATCATAAGAATTGAATATGTTAATATTTGTGTAGCACTTAATATTGACCCGTAAGTGATTTATAAGTTTTTGTAATATAAATTAAATAAGCATTTGTGCCTTGAAGAACACATTGAACTGTGAGTCCACAACCCTGAGCTAGGGGAAGAGCATGTGCAAAGGTGCTGTGGAAGGAGGGAACTTGTTATGAAGGACAGACAAGAGGCTATTTTGATTATGAGCTGCGAGATGGAGCAACAGACTCATGGGAGATAAGCAGGCAGAGTCCAGATCATGGAGGATCTCATAGGCCATGGGAACATACAGTTTTCTTTTTTTTCCCCTAGAAGCAATGAGAAGTTATTGGAGGACTTTAAGTATGGAGAGTGCAGAATCAGATTGCTTTAAAATACATGTTCCCAGAACCCCAACCCCCAGAGATCCTGATGTAGGAGACTTGGGGTGAGACCTAGGTCATCTGCATTTCCAGCAAGCACCTCAGAGGATGATGTCACATGCAGATAGCCCTTGAATCCCCATTTAAAGAAGAACTGGGGCATCCCATTCTTCAAAGGATTGCTGAGCATCAGTGACACAAAACAAGACTTGGGTATTGCAGAAATTTGCCTCAGAAAAGGACAGTAGGGTTTTATGAAGGCCAGATGGCCTCTGATTAAAATAGAACATAATACAGAGGACATGTGCTATCTTGCAGGCACAGAAGGCAGGGGACTCTGTCCACCTGCTAACTGTGTAGTGTGCTTCTGAGACAGCCAGGCCTTGCCCAGGCCTCTCCTGTGCCTGAGGGTTAACCCCGGGATGACTTTTCAGTAGCCAGATTCAAACTGCAAGTTCTTAATTCCCTGCTCAGCCTAGGAGCCCAACTGACAGCAACACTGTTGTTTAAAGAGCATCTGCTCCAAGCTTTGGGGAATCCCTGTCCGAGCTCCTCTCCCAAGTCTTCTTGATGCTGAAACAAAACTCTTCTCTGAGAAACCAAGTCCTGCAATATTTTGTTTTCAGCTTGCTAACTTCCAAACAACCATCACTGTTGCTCGGCCTAACCCCGCCTTTTACTCATTGATTTTTCTGCATGCCCTTTGAATTTCAGAACTGAATAACCAACAGAGATAATAATCATCACTCTGGCTCTCTCATGTGTCAGGAGACCACCGGGACTCAGAGGTCTGCAGCCCCATAGAGGGCCTCCACCAGAACTCAACCATCCGGCATCCCCACCTTGGACTTGCAGCCGTCAGAACTGTGTGAATCCCAAATAGAGCATAGTGTTAGATTCTGCTTTGGGAGCAAATCTGAACATGACTCTTGAAATAGGCTTAAGCCAGCACACTATAGTAAGTAAAAGAAATAAAAGGAATTCAGTTTGGAAAGAAGGTCCTTTTATTTGCATAAAACATGATCGTTTTTGTAGAATAGCATATGGAACTTCAATAAAGCAATGATGACTAATAATATATTTGGCTCCCACCTGTGCAAGAGAATGCTGCTATTCCCACAGAACATTTTTGACTCAGCAGCAGAAAGTGATAGCTTGAGTTATAGTAAATTGGTGGAGATATATTTGGAGAAATAGAAATCATTTTTCTTTCAGAGGTTAGAGTATGTAAATGAAGAAACATTTGCGAAGCCTGCCTTCGCCAGGTATCTTGGTTGGTTAGAGCATTGTTCTGATGTGCAAAAGTTGCAAGTTCAATCCCCAGCCAGGGCACATACAGGAACAGATTGATGTTTCTGTCTGTCTGTCTGTCTAAAATCAATTTAAAAAAAGTTTGGATAGCCTAAAAAATGTAAACTTTAAAGAGGTAAAGCAGAACTGTTAACTTAGAGTGAAAAATTAAAATGGTAAGAATGAACACATCATAGGATTACTGTTCTTTGCTCTCTCTGTGTCATTTTCTAGTTTCCAGAAAGGAAGGAAAAATGTGTTAGAAAGTGAGCAAAACAACAGCAACAAGAACCACCACACACACACACACACACGCACACACACACACACATGCACGCGCGCACACACACACACATGCACGCACACACACACACACACACACACGCACACACAAATCCCAAATTTGAACATTTATGTAGAAAACTCTTGAGAGGGAGGGGAGAATTGAAGTCAATCAATAAATAGAACAGGTTCGATCCCAGTCAGAGCACCTACAAGAAACAACCAATGACAGCATGAATGAGTGGAACAAGTCAATGTCTCTCTCTCTCTCTCTCTCTCTCTCTCTCTCTCTCCCTTTCTCTCTCTCTAAAAATCAACAAATGAAAAAAAGTGTTTTACACATTTAGTGCCCTCCCTCTCAGGAGCACATCTATGCCTTTCCCTTCCTCCTCTTCTTCCTCTCCGGGTGTGTTACCTTCGCATTCTCTCCTCTAACCTGCAGCGGCCCCTTTTCTTCCTCTGTAGCTTGTTTCCTGAGCCCACGCAGCCCAGCCAGCTCACTTCCTATCTCTGTAACCTTCTAAATAAACTTTCTCTTATAATTTGAAAAAAAAAAACCATTGAGCAAAATCGTATGATATTTATTAAATGAATAAATTATTTTTAGGGGGTATGTGTCCTTCCCTCAAGAAGAAATATACTAAACTCTTTAACATTGGGTTTAGGGGATGGCTTATGATTCAAATTTGAAAAATAACAGCTGTGTGTGTTTTTTTAAAGATGACGGTTTAGATGCTAATAACAAAATGTTTAAAAGCCTCCTCCCAAATTTGTGAATATAGTACCTCTAAACTGTAAAGGGATTATTAAAAAATAAACACTATCTGTAAAGCCAGTAGCCACGACCACCATCACAGCCGCTTGGCCCATGCAGGTTCACATTAGATTCAGACAGACAGTAATGAAACAATGGAGCCAAGAACTGGTGGGCCATTACCTTTAATCCTAGCTTGCACCTGGCGGGCAAGAAATACACACAGTGGGAAAACACTTCCCTTTCCATTCAGGGCTCCCAAAGCCACTGACTTATCCGAGTTTCCTAGAACCAAAGGTTTCTACCTCACCAGCCTTATTCACCCTCTTCCCCATCTCCTTCTCTCTGCACAAACTGCACAAACTGACTTCTCCTTTAGCATTCTGCCATCTTGGCTGCTTCTCTTCTCCAAGTGGTCTTTATCTGCTCTTCTTTCTCTGCTCTCTCCTCTAATGCTAATCTCAGGGACCAAGAGAGAGTAAGCTCCTGGTCTGCCCCATTTTATAGTGTAGAAATCAAAACCTTTAATCCAATATACAAACAAGGAAGTCTCTGATACAAAGTCACCCATCTGAGGCATAATGGGATTCCTCATGAGAGTGCACCACCCTACATCAAAAAGGGTGGGACTTAGTTTTAAAACTAAGCCTTAGGCTATAAGAACCTGCCTGCTTACAGCCTGTCCCTCCACATCCAGTGCAAACTATAAACGAGCAAACATATATATCATTATTTACAAACTTATTTGACCAACGCTATCCAAAGGAAAGACAGACATAGTTATTTTAGTGCTTTTTTGTGGTCTCATGAGACTCTAGGAAAGTAATGGTGGCTTGAAATAGGGTTCTGACCATGGAAATGGAAATAGACTGAATTGTGAAATAGTTTGGAGGTAAAAGCAACCACAATTCTACCGTTATTCCCTTGCAGACACTGCAAAAAAAAAAAATCTCAAGTAAACACTAGGATCTTTTCAGGGAGTGACGGGATTAGGAAGGTCTTCCCCTAAATCCCTTTAGAATGTCAATCTCCCAGAGAAAGATAGCATCACCTCAATTCTCATCAAGGTTTATCACCTTTGTGTGACTAACTTGACAAAAATACTGATAGTCAATGCCCCAGGCAGGAGCCCTGGCAGGGAGAGTGAGTGAGTCAAGTCATCAGGACCAGGCTGTGAGAGGAGGAAGCGCAGCCAATGCTGTTGCCAGGCAACAGGGGGAGTGAGACCAACAAAGGAGTCTGCAGGTCAAGACCCCGGGGCTGCCCCTTCTCCTTGCTGGTCCAAGACAAGGTGCGCACAGTATTGCTGGTGTTAGATTCAGGAAGGGGTGCTGAGACTGCCAGAGTGTAATTATTGAAGGAGCCAGAACAGGGAGGTGCTGATAGAGCCCCTGTGAGGCTGAGAACAAAGAAGATCAGCACAAAGGAAGACAAACGTTTGCATTCCATTGGTCAGAGACCCTTATCAGAAGTTTATGTTGGAAATTCACCACTAGGCTAAACCCAGCCCCTGTTGCTATGCTGCGTGCGGACCCCTAAGCAAATAGATAACTGCCACATCTGCTTCTGTATAATGCTTGCTTACTTAGGATATATAAGGACCTGGCTGTAAGCGCCAGGAGCGACTCCCATTTGCATCTCCCTGTGAGTATGGTGTCTCAGGACATCTGGGGAGTTCGCCCCTGCACAGGTTAAACTTGGCCAATAAAGTACAATCTAAGCTCCTAAAAGTCTCCGACGTTTGTTCTCGTACCTGGTGGATCCAATAGCTGGAGCTTTAGTTTTTCTAAAAGTTGTTAGAAATGCAGATTTTTTTTTCTTTTTAAAAATGATAACTCTCAATTTTTAAACATCGAAACTGATTCAAACTCTAAGAAAATACTCTGGGTGGGGGGGAAGAGAAGAAAAATAAGGACAGTAACTTTGGAACTTCTAGCCTAATACAAACTCATTTAATCCTTACATTCACCCTGTGAAGTTGAGGATGATCGTTCCTGTTCTGCTGATGAGAAAACCGAGGCTCAGAAGGCACGGAGTTCGCTTCAACTGTGTCTGAGATCTTGGGTCTGAGTATCTGTAAAATGAGGAAGGGATGGTTTTTGAGCCCCTGGAAGTTAGGCGCCAAGGTCTACACAAATGAAAACACGTGTATTTTTCTTGGAAATAGATTCTCAAAGGCTCCCTGACCCAAACAGGTTGAGCATCACCATCCCAGAGAGGATACAAATGGGGAATTTATAGAAGAAGGTAGTCAGCCCAGGCCCGGTTGCTCAGTTGGTTGGTTGCAAATTTGGTCCTCGGTCAGGGCACAAACAAGAATCAACCAATGAACGCTTGGATGAGTGGAGCAACAAATCGATGTCTTCCCCCCATCCCCCACCTACTCTTCCTTTCTCTCTCTCTAAAAAAAAATAAATTAAAAAAAATCAACAACAAAAAAGAAGGTAGTCAAATACGCAATAAGCATTTTAAAGAATGCTCAGCATCTCTATTGTTGGGGAAATGTAAGTGAAAGAAATGGGCTTATCTCAGAAATTAAGCCATGCCTGTCCAAGTGGAACTTCCATGCTGGTGCAGTGGAACTTCCATGCTGGCGCAGTGGAACTTCCCAGGGGTCAATCAGTTACGCTCCTCTGGTCTCTGTTGCCTACTTGGAAACTGACCATTCTAGGGCTAATCCATGCAACAAGAGCCAAATGGCTTCATAATTTCTGTGCATCAACCTTCAAGGAACATAATTCAAGACCAACTTTAGCTGCTTGAAAACATTTTTGTGTCTTTTTAGTCGTAACATCCTATCCTCCTTTCTGCTAAAGGATTTTCAATAATAATCCTGAAATGAAACTAATGATAAATGATCAGAAAGGAAATGCAGACAACAAAATTTCTATTATTGAATTGCATATGTATAATTATACTAGTAATTTAAGTTTAAAAATTAAGTAAATATTACATTAAAACTAAAAGAAAAATGATTAATAGTTTAACATTCTATGAATGCAGCTTTCAAAAAAGTTACATACTCCATCTCAGTAATGAAACAGCATTGTAGTACTTGTTTTTGAGTCTTAACTTCTGCAAATGTCAACAATTTGGTCAAAATTTGTATATTCCTGTTAAATAGACAGAGTAGCTAGATTTATCTACCTTTCTTTACTTACAGTTTATGAAAGACAGTTTTAATTTTAATTCTGAAAAGTTTATTTCATTTAACATAACCAATCATTAGGAAACATCTAAACATAAAAATAAATTGGACAGACCCTGGCCAGGTAGCTCAGTTGATTAGAGCATCATTCCTATACATCAACATTGGGTTCCATCCCCAGTCAGGACACGGACTCAACCAATGAGCAGCTCTATGGAGCACACCTGTTCCTTTCCCCACCCATCTCTCTCTTTTTCCTAAGCTTCAAGGACCCTTCTTTTGCCTCTGTAACTTGTTTCTAAGCCCATTCCTTCTACAGCTCACTTCTTAAACATCTGTGACTTTCTGAAGAAACTTTCTTACATGTCTGAGTAATATAGATGTGTGTGTGTGTGTGTGTGTGTGTGTGTGTGTGTGTGTGTGTGTGTGTGTGTAAAAACCCTGGCCAGTGGCACAGTGGATAGAGCCTCATCCTGGAGCACAGAGGTCGCAGATTCAATCCCTGGGTCACAGGCTTGATTCCAAGGCCACTGGCTCACCCTGAGGTAGCCAATTCAAGCCCCAGTCAGGACAAACATGAGAAGCAGTCAATGACGATATAAATAAGTGGAATAACAAGTTGATACGTCTCTCTACCTCTCTCTTACTCTTGCTCCCTTCTCCTCCTCTCTTCTTCTTCTCTCACAAAAAAATAATCAAACCATAAATGTATGAATGAGTGGAATAGTAAATTAATGTTTCTCTCTCTCTTCCTCTCTATCTAAAACCAATAAATAAAAGTTTTAAAGATAAATTTGACAGATTCATAAAAATAAGATAAAAAAGACAAATTTGACAGGTTCATAAAAATCTCATTTTACAATGAATCCCAGAAATTGCAGCATTTCCACATTTTGATTCTTTGAGATTAAGCTCAGTTGTTTTCAAATGTCTCTGCAGTTGAAATATCTCCATTGAAATACTTTTACCAGAAAGTTCATCACACATTTCTATTTAGTGGAATCCCCTTCTCCTAAATTCAGAGAAACAACTGACTAAAGTACACCGACATCATTTGATTCAACGCTTTGAGATGAGTGTCTAGAAAATGATCAAGCTATTCAAAGATTGCTCTGATGCTTTTTTCTGGCAGTATGAATAGTGCCCTTTGTCACTTCTTCCCTCATTCTTCTTTAAAATTGGACTCCATTTTCTATGGAATTGCCTATTTTTTTTTTTTTGTAATTTTTTTTTTTCCACAGAGACAGAGAGAGTCAGAGAGAGGGATAGATAGGGACAAACAGACAGGAACAGAGAGAGATGAGAAGCATCAATCATCAGTTTTTCGTTGCGACACCTTAGTTGTTCATTGATTGCTTTCTCATATGTGGCTTGACCGTGGGCCTTCAGCAGACCGAGTGACCCTTGCTTGAGCCAGCGACCTTGGGTCCACGCTGGTGAGCTTTTGCCAAGCCAGATGAGCCCGTGCTCAAACTGGCAACCTCAGGGTCTCGAATGTGAGTCTTTCCACATCCCAGTCCAACACTCTATCCACTGCGCAACCGCCTGGTCAGGCTGGAATTGTCTATTTTCTCCCTTTTTTGTCATTGTTGCATACTTTATGGCCTTCTCCACAATTTCTGTGCACTGACCTTCAAGGAACAGATTTCAAACTTGGTGTTTCAGGCTCCCTGATTCAAGGCCAACTCTGTTTGAAAAGATGTTGTGTCTTTTTCATCCCCTGAAAGAATCATTGCATCCAACTACCTGGTTGATTTTGAATCTCCTGTGTAAGCACAGGCATGTGTGGTCCCCAGGAGCTGGAGACACAGCTGCCTCTGAAATGAGCTAGAATTATTGAGAACTGTTATAAATTTACTTTTGAAACAAACCTAGCTGAATCATGCGTGTTTGAGGCCAACTGTGTAAGTGGGATTTGAAACTTACACATCTTATTAAAACTCCATAGTAACCACAGAAACAGCTTAGAATGTGGGTCAACAAAAGAGTTTTTAGGGAAGGAGTATGTTAGCACTAGCATTGTTAGATTGACCTGTGTGTGGGGATAACAATAAGCAAACTGACTTTTTTTTTTGCAACATTCTATTGCTTATACTTTGGGTAACTGCTCTCACATCCTTCTCTTGGCACACCACTGTAGAGAGATAGTACTTTTCAACCATAGTTCTGGAAAATCCCAGGGTGTGATAGCTTCTAATGTTGTCCAGGATTTGGGGTGTCTGGGGGTAAGGGAGAGACAGAAGGGGAAGGGAGGAGGCATTACTGGAAGAAATGTGGGGATCATTCTAGCCTTTGGGCTAGAATATGGGAACAGCTAAGGAAATTAAACATCCAATAATCCAATAATCCTACTCCTGGGAAAGAGGCTGAATGCATATCGAAATATTGTCATGTATCTGAACCATGAAATTCCACATGGCCATTAATAAGATTAAGTTAGATCTGCACTGACCAACTTCGAAAGATCTCCACAATCTTTTTATTAAATGAAAAAAGTGAGAGGGCTAAAAGTACCTATCAACAACAAGGCCCTCTGTACAGTAACATGTAACTTTCTATGACTGTAGGTGCCTGAGCAAAGCCATAGAAGGATTATACACACCTGGCTTATCAGGAGAGGAGAGGGGAGGAGTCAAAACAAGAAAAAGAGAGTAATGAAAAGAGTCCCACAATTAAAGAAAGAAAAATCATGCAGCTTGACTGGTGGTGGCACAGTGGATAATGTGTTGACCTGGGATGCTAAGGTCCCAGGTTTGAAACTCTGAGGTCACTGGCTTAAGTGTGGAGTCACTGGCTTGAGCGTGGGATCATCAACACGATCCCATGTTTGATGGCTTGAGCCCAAAAGTTGCTGGCTTAAGCAAGGGGTCACTGGATCAACTGGAGCTCCCTGGTCAAGACATGTATGAGAAGCAATCAATGAACAACTAAAGTGCTGCAACAAAGAATTGTTGCTTCTTATCTTTCTTCCTTCCTATCTGTCTGTCACTAAACAAACAAACAAAAAGCAAAATTATCCACTTATATAAAATTGCATGTATTTGTTCATTGTCCCAGAGAACTACGAAGAGAGGCCACCAAACTATTCAGTGCTGCAGACTAGAACTTTCTACAATGATGGAAAGGTTTTATATTTGTACTGTGCCATCCAAAACAGTAGCCAGTAGACACATGTAGCTATTGAGTACAGTGGTACCTTGAGATACGAACAGATCAACATACAAATTTTTTTTTTAAGATACGATCTGTGACTTGGTCTGTATGTACTAGAAATGTAGTTACTGTGACTGAGGAACTAAAACTTTAATTTTATTTACTTTTAGTTAAATTTAAATAACCAGTACAGTTTATAGACAATGATTTTTGATGAGCTGTACAGTTACAATCTATTCATATTTTCTTTCCTCTAGTTTTCTATAGTGATTGGATGTTTCTATGATGAAAAGTAATTGATTATATAACTGGTATAAAAAAAAAATTACAGAGAAGCATAAGAGCTCATATTTAGAGCCAGACAGCCTGGTTCAAGTCTTATCATTGCTACTTCATTGCTTATAATTTTGCACAAATTACTTAACCTCAAAATACTTTCTTCACTGTGCCTCAGTTTTCTCACCTGTAAAATGGGCATGATCACAATACCTACGTCATGGGGTTATTGTGCGGAGTAAGTGAGTTGACACATGTGAAATACTTAGAACAATTCCTGGCACATGGTGTTTGATCAATATTATTAATTTTATTTGTCAAGGGTCTTAGTTGCAAGTGATTAAAAAATCTGGCTAAGGAGTTTATTAAATAGATGCTGGTGTGTTCCCCAAAACATTGAGATGGCTGGAGGACATCGAGGCCCAGAGAGCAGACCCCCTAATGATGCCTCACCACCAGTTCTCATGAAGAAGCCACTGATGCCAACGTCTATTGTCGGAGGCAGCTGCTTCTCTCCCAATTCTGAGTAAGAGCATCAGATTGGCAGAGCCTAGACCAAGTGTCTGATAGAGCCCATCCTCTGTCTGCCACTTCTGGCTGCTGTCAAGGAGGTGGGGGCTCCCCTCAAATAAAAAGGACTTCCAAAGATTAAAAAGCAGCCAAAGACAAAGATTTTAAAAAATATGCTACAGCCCTGGCCGGTTGGCTCAGTGGTAGAGCGTCAGCCTGGCATGCAGAAGTTCCCGGTTCAATTCCCGGTCAGGGCACACAGGAGAAGCGCCCATCTGCTTCTCCACCCCTCCCCCTCTCCTTCCTCTCTGTCTCTCTCTTCCCCTCCCGCAGCCAAGGCTCCATTGGAGCAAAGATGGCCCGGGCACTGGGGATAGCTCCTTGGCCTCTGCCCCAGGCGCTGGAGTGGCTCTGGTCGCAACAGAGCGACGCCCCGGAGGGGCAGAGCATCGCCCCCTGGTGGGCAGAGCGTCGCCCCCTGGTGGGCGTGCCGGGTGGATCCTGGTCGAGTGCATGTGGGAGTCTGTCTGACTGTCTCTCCCTGTTTCCAGCTTCAGAAAAATACAAAAAAAAATAATAAAATAAAATATGCTACAAATGCTATTTCAACTAGGCTGGGGAGAGCGGAGAACTAATGTAAAATCTTTAAGTAGAAGACCACAAGCCAGCAGAGACATGCCAGAACCCAGCCCGGGTCTCCCTCACTTTGGATGTGCTGTGATTGCTGGGGGGTGCTACCTGGAAAGTATGTGATGGTGATGGGAGTGGCTCAGGCCATCAGCCCTGAGCCGTGCCTGCAGGCTGTGAAGATGACAGATCTTTCTTTTTAATAATAATAATAATAAAAAAATTTTAAGTAGACCTAGATTCTGAACTCATTAGTTTCAAGTAGCTTTGTAACTTTCAGAGGTAACTGTCGCTCCCAGGACTCTGGTTTTTATATCTGTGCAATAAAAATGTTGGGTTGAATATATCTGGACATGAGCAGCTGTGAAATGCCACATTCTTTCATAATCTCTGTGACTGACATGATTCAAAAACAAAGGACTTCAGATGATTCCCCTGGCCAGGTAGCTCAGTGGGTTAGAGCATCCTCTCCATACGCCAAGGTTGTTGGTTCAATCCCCAGTCAGGGCACATACAAGAATCAGCCAATGAATGCATAAAGGGGTGGACCACCAAATTGATTTTTTCTCTCTCTCTCTCTCTCTCTCCCTTCCTTTCTCTCTCTCTAAAAACAAATAAAATTTTTTAAGATCCCATAATTATGCTGAAAAAATTATTATTTTGTCCAAAGCCACCTCAAAATTTATTTTTGGAATGAGGAAGGTAATACATTTTATAGGAATCTGTAGTCCTTTCTTTCAAGTAACTTGCCAAAGTTACACTGTCACTTACAGGAAGAGTTGACCTTCTTCTCTACCCTTTCTGATCCTCAGTCTCCAGACCCGAAATGCCCTGCTCCTCTTGCTCTCTCTGAAATGGACCACGTGGTCTGTAAAAGGGAGAGAAATAGGTGCCATGAAGCAGAATAAGGGACAAAAGAAAGAAAAGGTAGACTCTGCTTTACAACTCACCGGCGGTCTCTGTTTTAGCCGCACTCAGCGGTGAATGGAGGAGCCCTTTCTGCTTCTCCCGTTTCCCCCATGGACGTCGCCAGGGCCTGTGCAACCTTCCCTTATGAATTGCTGCTGCAGAGTTTTTGGATTATTCCTATTTTCCTCTGAATGTCGAGTGTATGCACATGTTGTTTACATTTTGCTGAACTCTTGTGATTTTATGACACCTCAGTTTCTTTTTCTGTGGAGGCTGTCTCTTTTTACAAATCTTAAGTCAGGGCTTCCTAAAGGCTTTCATATCATGGCACTCATAAACATGACGTTTGGACAATAAATGAGGTTACTTCTGATCCTGAGGTGACTGTGCGGGGGACACCAGCCTTCAGCTACCCCAGTCCCAGGCCAGCCACCCTGAGGACAGAGGGCATCGAGGCTGCCATCTGTCTCCCACTCACAGCTTAACTGGCATGCAAAGTATTCCTCAAGAAGCTCCGGCCTAAGCCAATGGGCAAGTTGGGTTTGATACACCGAAGTGCTCTTTACAAACAATTTCCCAGGAAGGGATCTGTTAAAGAAGCATAGAATGGATCAGAAAGGGTAGAGCTCACGAGAGTGAAGAGAACAGTGGAATAGCCTGGCGTCCCTCAGTAGAAGACTGGTTAAACAAAATAGTGGTTTCTTCATACAGTGGAACTTACTTATTAATAAAAACGGAATTACTGAATCCATGCACCCACATGGATGAATGCCAAAAAATAAATAAATATGCTGAGAGAAAGCCAGACACAAAAGAGAACATACTGTATTCATCCATTTATATAAAGTTTTAGAACATCCAAAAATAAGCCATGGGGGTGAAGTGGGGTGATAGAAATAGGAATTGGCTGGAAGGTGCATGACGGAACTCTCTGGGGTGATGCTAATGCTTTTTATCCTGATAGAGATTTGAGTTACACGAGTGTATGCATTTGCTACTTGAGATTAGTGTATTTCACAGTATATAAGTTTTATCTTAAAAAAAAAAAAGTTGAAGGCCCTGGCCGGTTGGCTCAGTGGTAGAGCGTCGGCCTGGCGTACAGGAGTCCCGGGTTCAATTCCTGGCCAGGGCACACAGGAGAAGCGCCCATCTGCTTCTCCACCCCTCCCCCTCTCCTTCTTCTCTGTCCCTTTCTTCCCCTCCTGCAGCCAAGGCTCCATTGGAGCAAAGTTGCCCCGGGCACTGAGGATGGCTCCATGGCCTCTGCCTCAGGCTCTAGAGTGGCTCTGGTTGCAACAGAAAAGCGCCCCAGATGGGCAGAGCATCGCCCCCTGGTGGGCATGCCGGGTGGATCCCAGTCAGGCACATGCGGGAGTCTGTCTGACTGCCTCCCGGTTTCCAACTTCAGAAAAATAAAAAAAAATAAAAAAAGTTGAACTTCTGTGCATGCTGAAATATTTAGGGGTGAAGTATCTGGAACTTTGAATTACATTTTTAAAATATATTGAAATGATGGCTGGACAAAGGAATGGGTAGATGAATAAAAATGTGATTGAGCAAGTGAAGTAAAATGTTAATGGTGGATTCCAGGCAGTGGGTATATGGGTATTCCCTGCACTACTCTTTCAGTGTTTCTGTATGTTTGAAGAATTACAATAAAATGTCTAGAGAACATTCAGTAACATGATATATGCGTGGGCAATTTATAGAAACTGGATTTAGAGTCGGGAAGCTTTTGTGCATCTACAGACACTAAGGAATTCCAGAGCAGGAAAGAGCCCAAGAGATTTCCAGTGGCCTCTTAACAAACGAAGAGACTGAGGCCCAGAAAGTAGCCACTTGCCAGGAGAGCACACAGCTAGCTGCTGGCAGGCCAGGCCTAGAACTGCAAGCTGAAAGCCCCCTCACTTCTGTCATTTAGAAAAGGTTTTGGCTTCAAACTGAAGCATTGCTCTTAAATGCATTTTAGAATCTTGGATTTTTACTTCTAATAATCTACTTCTGAAAACAATCATCTTTGGTATTGACCTGAGCAATTAGTTCAAACACTATCTCTTAATGTTTGTAGACACCAGTGGGGTGGTAAAAAAAAAAAAAAGAATGAAAGAATGTACTTTATATTAAGCGGCTTAATGAAAGTCTTTGACTATCTATTTATTGCTTTTTTCTAAAGTGGCTTTGGCGGAACACAGAGAAATAGTTATTACCATTATCATAACCACCTCACAAAGCAAGAAGTACTTAGACCTTCGCCTGTAATTTGGAGGAGCAAAAGTTTCTCATCAATATTCCTCAAACACAAGCAACTTAGGGTAAAATATTCACATGAATCATCAGGAGCTATTATTAAACCCACTGGCAGAGTTTCTGAGTCATTAACTGAAAGAAGATTTAACTTCGGTTTAATTGGAGGAGAAAACAGAGGGCTTTTACAACTTAATATTTTTCTTCTTCCTTAAAAAGTACTGATCCTGGACCATGTTTTCTGGAACTTCCTGGCTTTCGGTCGCTTCTAGAGAGAGGTGAGGTTCGGAGGCCCGCGATGCCGCTGTAGAAGGAGGAGCGGGTCTGGGAGGGCTGCGCTCCGGCATCCTCTGTGCTCTCAAATGGGCTGCGGGCTCCTTCCCGCAGACCCGCCCTAGAGGAGCGGTGGATGCAAGGTGGTGCATAGCTGTGAGTCAAGGGTTCAATAGTGCTCCTCTCAATGTGAGAACCTCCCGGGGAGACGGGGGTGTGCGGAGCAGGTATGTGGGAGGGGAGGCTGCAGCCTGGCGCACGCAGCTGGAGAACACAGCAGACAAGGGTGGGCTGGGGAAGGGCTCTGGACCCTCCCCACCCCCCTGCACGCCTGGCCTTCACTGATCTCAGCCGCCCCTCGGCCGCAGAGAACCGCAGAGTGAGCACGGGCGGGCGGCTGCTAGTGCAGCCGGGTCTGTGGGACAACAAAGCCCTGCTGGGGTGAGCGCTGAGGGAAACAGGACCGACCAGCTGATACGTAGCCTTCGCTCCCTGACCTCTTCCCCTCAGACCCTGGGTGGTGGAGTTTAATCTGGGAGCCCTTTGCTCACAGCAGTCGCCAGGTGCAGAGGCACGACGGAGGGGGTCTGTGGAATTCCGTGGTTTCTGGAGAAACCTGTTCTGGGGTTTATCTCTCTCTTCCCCACCCTTAAACTACACGGAGGCATTCAGCTCTTCCTCAAAACGCACTACCAGCCCCGGTAGCTTAAAACAGGGACGTGGGTTCCCAGGGCAAAATAACTGCCCACCTAAAGGCAACAAATATTGATTGGAATTTATGGAGGAGCTTAAAATAAGCCTAATAACTATACTGTAGGGGCTGGGGTGGGGAAATGGGGATGCAAGTCAAAGACACAACTTCCCGCTATTAGATGAGGAAGTTCTGGGGATGTAATGCACAGTGTGGTGACTGTAAGTAACTATACTATGTTGTATCCTTGAGAGTTCCTATGGGAGCAGAACTTAAATGTTCTCACCACGACAATGACAACAAAATGGTGAATAGAGCCGCGAGATCAGGAAAAACTCAGTCCTAATCAGGACCTTTGAGCATCATTGACTACAGCCGGCCACTCCTGAACTTGCCCATGGCGTGAGCCAATAAAACTTTCACTGGGCGTGCACACGTGCTTACGTGCTCAAACAGGTGAAGGTGGTTTTCTGTCTTTCTGTCTCTTGCCAAGGAAGGAGCTGGCTAGCTGGGGGGGGGGGGGGGGGGGGGGGGGGGGAGGGGGGGGGGGGGGGGGGGGGGGGGGGGGGGCTTAGATACCTCTAAGCTTGCTTTTAGCTCTTGCCACTTTATGATGCTATGAACAGAGCATGCTCAGAGTGTTGCCCCTTTCCAAAGGAGCTGAATACTTGAGCTAACAGTTCACTAAAGCCTCTAGTCTTTTGCTCCTCTTGTCCATTCTTTACTTGGCAGTCTTCATGATCTTGCTGAAATAATATGTGTTTATGTGTGCTCTTTAGAATACATGTAAAATATTATTCTGTTTATATGAAGCTCTGGGACAGCAATTTTCAACCCTTTTCAACTCCTCATGGCACACATAAACTAATTATTAAAATTCTGTGGCACACCAAAAAGTATACATATTTTTTTCCAAGCTGACAAAAAGTTTAATTTTTATTGACTTACAAAAAAATAATAATAGTAACTACCTACCCTTTTGGCTCCAAAGTGACTTTTTAAAAACTCAAGTGTCCATACTTGTATATTAGGATTTCTGATACCAAGAATTAACCAATCAGACACAGCCTTATTATGCAACATGACCAATAAGATGCAACTCTGTTATATAATCTATGTATTTATGATTGAAGACAGGTTATTCACACCAGATGACTATTGTTGTGTTGGCTGTTGTCATTTTTTTATTTGACAATCTAAGGGAAAAGAGGTCAGTGCCCCTAAGTAGTGAGGTATTGCATGTTTTAAAATTTTTTGCAGCACACTGGTTGTAAAGCACTGCTCTAAAAAATAAAAACTAATAGGTACTGACAGGTCACTGGTTGCTTGGGGACAGTAATGGAGCAGAAAGAAAGGATTAATGGGGGGGCATAGAAAACATTTGGGGGTGATGGATATGTCTGCTCTCTTGATAGTGTTTATAGATGCAGCAATATATATTATGTGGAAACTTATCAAACTGTATATTTGAAATATATGTAATTTATTGTATGTCAATTATATCTCAATAAAGCTGTTAAAAAGAAAATGAAATAAAAACTTATGGACAAAATAAAAAGTGAATCTGATAATGTCATGCTATTTAATGACCTTTGCTAGTTTCCCAGTTCTCTTGACTGCAAAATCCTGTCTCCAGAAACGTGACTGGGAGGGCTTGCATGATCCAGCCGCTGCTCAGTCTCAGTGTGACCCCTTGTCATGTCCAGCCTCTCATACAGGGGCCCAGACACCCTGGATTGTTTCAATCCTTGGGTCCACTCCAAGCAGTTGCATCCTTTTGCTTCTTGGAACATTCTCCATGCTTCACTCCTCTGCATCTGCTTAGATGTCCCCTCTGGGAAGCTGTCACCGACCCCTTTCCCTACCCCCATACTTGCATTAGGAGCCCCCCCTATGCACACCTGGAGTGCACAGAGCTGTTCACACCACCACACTTGTTACTCTGTCTCAGAAGTGCCCATTTACTTCTCCAAAGCCCTTCACCATCCTATGAGAAAGTATAAGGGCAGTAATGTGTCTTATATGTATATCATAGGTCCAGTGCTTTGGATACTGTCAGGAATATGGTATGTTTACTGAATGGTTTGAAAAATAAATCAATAGGAAATGGGTGATCCAAGAATATGTCTTAAGCACTAAACTGAAAGGAGACTCAGGTCAGCTCTGTAAACAAGGAGGGGCAGGGTCATACATGGTAAGAGCTCAGGGTGCAATGTCAGGTAGACCTGGATTCAGATAAAAGCTCTGTCAGTAGTTTAACCGTGTGGAAGTTCCTGAACCTCATTGTGCCTCAACATCTTCCTCTGTTAAATGAAGACAACAGTGACACCTGTCCCACTGGATTGTTTTGAGGATTAAATGAGATAACGTATGTAACTGGAGGTCCAATGCCTAGTGCAGCACAGTAAATGTTAACTATGACTAAACAAAATAAGACCAAAGTCTGTAAGAGCAAAAGGAACTCAACAATAATAGAGGGAAGTCAAATAAACGTTTCCGGTATTACCAAAATCTGAAAGCCTGTTTAGAGTCAAGTGGCTTTCTTAATCAGTGGTGGCTCAAACTCACAGCTTTGCCTTTGCGGCTTTCTGTCCAGTTTGCCTGCATTATTTCTTTGGTGAGTCTAAGGCAGGCATCCACAAACTACAGCCTGCGGACCGCATGGGGCCCCCTGAGGCCATTTATCCGGCCCCCGCCGCACTTCCAGAAGGGGCACCTCTTTCACTGGTGGTCAGTGACAGGAGCACTGTATGTGGCGGCCCTCCAATGGTCTGAGGGACAGTGAACTGGCCCCCTGTGTAAAAAGTTTGAGGACCCCTGAAGGGTATTGAGGTCTGAGTTTTTGCAAAAACCTTGCTGAAATAATAGCCAGAGGTGAGCAGGCCATAGGAACGTTCCATCAGAGGGAAGACAACCATCTCATCTGGCATGTGGAGTCAGTGGTGGGCTTCCCAGGCCCACAACTGCAGGGCTGAAGTCCTCACCCCCCCAACTTCCAGGAGCGCTGGCAGCCAGCACTCAGGAACTCTGTGTGGGAACTGGGGGGAACGCTGCTGTACCCCGGTCGCACTCTCTTCCCAGGGGCCGCTGCGTGAGTGAAATGACTGTTTGATGTGAGGGTGCAGAGGCCTGGCCCCTCACCCAACTGGAGAGATGCTTCTGGCTCCAGAATTCCCTGTAGAATTGACCTCTCTCAGGGCTGCCTAGCAGTTCACCATTTCCCTCCACTCGGTTTGTGCCTAAGAGCACTTTTTATAAACTTCTTGCCTGCAAATCTCTGGATCAGAACCTGTGTCCCTGAAAACAGGACCTGCATTGCCCTTTATGTCCAAATAACCATCTCTCGATCCGTTGGGCACCCAAGTGTCCCTATATCCATGTGCCACTAGGCAAGCGGCCAACTCAGGGCCCTAATACTTTCTCTGAAAGAAAAAAAAAGGGGGCAGTAAAGAGTGTTTTGCATCAGAAAAATGAAAGCAATTTCCCACTGACCTTATGGCTCTGAGAGGTTGAGTTATATTTCAGGGCAAGTAGCATTTAGGATAGAGGCCGTGAGTTTACTGGATGACTGAAAATTATATTTAGGGTGTGGAAATTGGGGAGATCAGGACACAAATAACCAAATTATTCTTTTTTTCTTTCTTTTTTTTTTACAGAGACAGAGAGTCAGAGAGAGGGATAAATAGGGACAAATAGACAGGAAGGGAAAGAGATGAGAAGCACCAATTTTACCGTTGTGGCACCTTAGTTGTTCATTGATTGCTTTCTTATATGTGCCTTGACCGGGGGGCTACAGCAAACCGAGTGACCCCTTGCTCAAGCCAGCGACCTTGGGTCCAAGCTGGTGAGCTTCGCTCAAACCAGATGAGCCCGCACTCAAGCTGGCAACCTCAGGGTCTCAAACCTGGGTCCTCCACATCCCAGTCCGATGCTTTATCCACTGCGTCACCACCTGGTCAGGCCCAATTTATTCTTACTAAAATGTAAGCTCCTGAGGGTAGGAACGTTTGTCCATTTTGTTCACTCTAGCACCTAAAACAGTGTCTGCCATATAGGTGCTCAATAAATATCTGAGTCAGTGGATATAGAGTTTAGCAGAGGAGCAGTGGACAGGGAACGAGGCAAAGTAAAAGCAAAATGAAATGGGTAATTTAATTCAAATGCAGCGAGGCAGCGAGCCAATGAAGCTTGGTGGGTCAGACCATGGGCTGTGGCCACAGGCAGGCCCGAGTCCAGTTCAGGCTTTGCCAGCCACTTAAAGCTCTGTGATGGCTGGAAAATCATTTAAGGTAAGCTCTTCAAGCCTGTTTCCTTAGCTATACAATTGAACTCATTTAATAAAGTGACTCTACATGTTAAATAAAATGATTTAGATTAACTTCCTGGTACATAGTAGACACTTAATTCTCTGCTCAGAGAACATCTGACACATATGTACACATGCACACACACACTCATACACACTCACGTAATCTCAAGGGAACCTAAGGTGATGAGTGTTTAAGATGTACCTGCGGGCCCTCAGGAGGAAACAGTGTGGTGCATTGTCAGTTGCAAAAGTCTTGATAACACCTTGGCGTTAAGGATGACAAAAAGGATGTACATGTTCTGGTCAAATAGAGCCTTTGAAATAAAACTGCAAGGCTACCCAGCCCATTAATGTGAGTCCTAAACATATTATTAATTTTATAGTCACTTGAACAAATAAATGTTTTGAAACACCCTTTGGAGAACAGCCTAATGTATAAGTGATTTTTTTTTAATTGGCCATTTGAGACGGTGCTGCTGAGGCTCGAATACTCAGCTTTGACTTCCAGTAGGACAGTTATACCAGACAGAGGGGAGACCGTTTGGCTCTTATCTCTGCTCAAGCACTCTGAACAAAGGCCTTGGACACAGGTGAGCTATATCCAATTACTACGGTATATAAGCTACCACATCCATTTCTGCCTCTTACCGAATATGGGTGGGAGTAGAGAAGCTGCCAAGGACAGCCAATGGCTTCACATAAATCCTTCAATTACAGGGAACTGCTGGAAATCAGGCAGAACAATGCAAATTTAGTTTGAGCCCCCTTTATCTTTTGACAAAAATAATCATGTGCTCAGTTTAGAAGTTACATTGTGGCCAGTTTGGGATGTTGTGGTTTTCTTCCCTCCCTCACTGAACAGGAGCCATGAAATCTGAATAGAGTTGAGCCTCACTTAATCCTATTCTGCTTGGAGCAATCACTTATTTCAGCCTCCCAGGTCTGGGCCAATTCACTCATGCCCTTCCTTTGACCACAGGAATTGGCCAGGGCTGGCCCAGGCATGGCAAAGCTAAGAACTCTTCCCTTGGATACAAAATAAGGGGAAACAGCCTTGATAGAGCCCTCACTGTACTTAGTTGAGTGCAGAGAGAGAATAAAACTGTCATTAAGCCTGACCTGCGGTGGCGCAGTGGATAAAGTGTCGACCTGGGAACGCAGAGGTTGCCAGTTCAAAACTCTGGGCTTGCCTGGCCAAGGCACATATGGGAGTTGATACTTCCTGCTCCTCTCCCTTCTCTCTCTCTCTCTCTCTCTCTCTCTCTCTCTCTCTCTCTGTGTCAAAAAAACTGAATAAAGTTAAAAATAAAATATTAAAAAAAACTGTCAGTAAGCCTTTGGATCAAATATTCCTGAAATCTACACATTTTTCAGATTTCCAGATATATAAGGGAAAATGTTTAAATTGGATTTTCTGTTATTTACAACCCAAAACTTCATAAATAATATATGTCCATAGAAAAATCAAATTAGATTTGACTTCCTGCATTTTATGTCAGGGGTTCTGCCCACACTCCCTGTAGTGGTGTGCATAATTGAGGTAGATGATCGTACTTAAGCAAATGATTTTCCTCCACATCTGAAGTAGAATCCTGAATTTGTAATTTGTTTGTATGTGAGCACTGCACATTTTTTTCCCTCCCAGTTTTGAGAAATAACATACATCACTGTATAAGTTTAAGGCGTACAACATGAGGGTTTGATTGACATATATTATGTAATGATTATCACAATAGGTTCAACTGACATCCATCAACTCACATAGATACCACATAAGGAAAAGAAAGAAGGAAAAAAAATTCTCTTTGTGATGAGAACTTTTAGGTGAAGTATTTCTTTGCATTATTAGAAAGCCAAAGAATGACCTTTGAGATACTTAATCCAATTTTTTCATTCATTTTACAGATTTATTTACTCAAATATTTATGGAGCACATACTATGTGCCAGGCACTGTGCTAAATAATGAAAGATATTCTTCGGGCAAGGGAAGCAAAGGAAAAAATAAACACGGGACTACATCAAACTAAAAAGCTTTTGCACAGCAAAAGAAACCATCAACAAAATGTAAGGACAACCCACTGCATGAGAGAACATATTCACCAATACATGATAGGGGGTTAATATCCAAAATTCATAAAGAATTTATAAAACTCAACACCAGGAAGACAAACAATCCAATTTAAAAATGGGGAAAGGTCCTGAATAGACACTCTCCAAAAAGGACATAGAGACAGCTAACAAACATAAAAAAAAATGATCAATGCCACTAATCATCAGAGAGATGCAAATTGAAACCACAATGAGCTATCATCTCACACCTGTTAGAATGGTGCTCATCAGCATATCAACAAACAAGTGCTGGCCAGGATGTGAAGAAAAGAGAACCCTCGTGCACTGCTGGTGGGAATGCAGACTGGTGCAGCCACTGTGAGAAACAGCATAAAATTTCCTCGAAAAATTAAAAATAGAATTGCTTTTTTACCCATTAATTTCACTTCTGGGACTATATCCTAAGAATCCTGAAACACTAATTCAAAAGGACATATGTCACCCCAACAAGTTAAATAAGTGAATAAGTAATAGAAGATAAAGGGCACCCTTGAAATGTCCACATGAAATGGGGAAAGCAAGACCCAGTGAGGTAGGAAATTTGCCCAGAGTCACTCGGGACTTGTAAAGGAGACTTGAATCCCAGTCCTATTATATTGTGCTATTTGCCACGATATGAAAAAAACTTGTTCAAAAAGAATTAGCATTCAGCCTGACCAGCTGGTGGCGCAGTGGATAGAGCGTCAGACTGGGATGCAGAGGACCCAGGTTCGAGACCCTGAGCTTGCTAGCTTGAGTGCGGGCTCATCTGGTTTGAACAAAAGCTCACCAGCTTGAACCCAGGTCGCTGGCTCAAGCGAGGGGTTACTCGGTCTACTGAAGGCCCGTGGTCAAGGCACGTATGAGAAAGCAGTCAATGAACAACTGAGGTGTCGCAACGAAAAACTAATGATTAATGCTTCTCATCTCTCTCCGTTCCTGTCTGTCCCTATCTATCACTCTCTCTGACGCTCTCTCTGTCTCTGTTTTTTTAAAAAAAAAAAAAAAAAAAAAATTAGCATTCAAAATAAGCTTCCTCAAACCAGTCAATGGTACAAGTAGAACAACAAATTGATGCTTCTCTCTCTCTTTCCCTTCCCTCTACCTTCCTCTCTCTTTCTCTCTCTCTCTCTCTCAAAAAAAAAAGGCAACAAAATAAGCATCTTCTACACCTACAGGCTTAACTTCCATAAGAGAAAAGACTCTTCATGGAGCATGCATCCGATACACTTACTAGGTCTGCTTTATAAGCTACATGGTAGATCCGGGGAAATCAAGCTGTGTCTGGTAGGGCCAGTGGGATGGTGCTGATGGAGGCATGTTCAGGTTGCCGTGGCAGCCCAGAAGCCCAAGCTGCCCTAGAGGGGTGATGAGCTCTGAAGCACAAGTAGGCATTAGAGAGGCTTGGGGCAAGTGGGACTTTCCAGGAGAGGGCAGCATTTACTGTCATTAATGTTACTAAACAGAGGACTGGTGTTTTCTCAGCAGTTTCTGACAGCAGGTGCCGAATACCTATGGAGATGTGTCCAGTTTAAAGCACTGACTCCTTTGTCCCCTCAAGTTGGGGCCACTTTGACACACTTTGACCAACCACAGATCCTAGTTCGGGAAATGGGGAAATTCAGCCAATATTTGAACAGATTTAAGTACAAGTGCTCGGGTCGCCATGAGTGGTTCAATTGGCTAACTTATTTCACCTGAAACATTTGCCAAACGCACACCCAAACGCCGTTTTAACTTTTCCCATAAGCAGCAGACCCGCAAATGTTTTTTTTTTCCCCGCAAATATTTTGATTCCACTGGTGCCTACCTCAGCTAGGCAGCTGTCCCACAACGGCAGTCCCATGTCACCTCTGATCTCCAGGTTGTGGCTGGGCCCTTGAGTCCATTTTATAAGGTACTTGAGGCCGGCCTGGTCATCAATGGCAAAGACAGGCAGAAGGCGCTCACTCTCCCAAGAGGGCACCTCAGAACCCCTCCTGTCCGAGCTAGGGGCTCCTCTGCCCAGCAACTTGCCCCAACGTTGCTTCCAGCCACAACGTGTGGTCTTGGCGACCTCAGCTCTGATTTGGTGCTCAGTGCTGCCCTCTCCCGGTCTCTGTCTAGGGCCTCAGGTAGCAGGTGAGCCAGCGCAGCCGCGTTGGCATTTCTGACTCCCTGTCTCTCAGTCCTCACTGCATACCCCAGACTAGTTCTTACATTACTTATGACTCCAGATGCCTCTGGAGTATTAAAAAAAAAAAATTAGGTTTCTCCCATCCTGCATTTCACCTATTCTATCTAAGACATGATTGATCATAGCGTGCATTATTATTATACATACATCTAAGAAAGAAAAATGCTGGCATGAAGTCATAACACAGTGCTTTATCAACTTAAAATTTTGTTAAAAAAAATTGTTAGATTTGAGATTCCTAGACATGAGTTTTACCATAGATCACTTTAGTGAATGTGAAGAAAGGAAATACAAGCAAAGTAAATTGATTTAGCTGTCCCTAAAACTTCTGCACAAGGCCCAGCCCTTTTGAATTATGTTTCCACTTGAGGTCGTAAGTGTTTTTCCACAAAACACTGACTTCCGTGCCACCAAGAATCATGCTGTTGCAGCATTTCTCCGAGTTCTCTGGGATTCCCCCCAAGCCTCCCACACTCACCCCAAACATGCTCAGACTCTGTGCAGCAAAAGACCCCTACAATTGGCATCAATTGTAAGACCCATCTGATTCCGAGATTCTTCAAACGTGCATCTCAGAAAACAGGAAGCAATGATAAATCAGACCTGATGTTTCTTAGCATGTTACCACTGCTTTAGAACTTAACAGGAAAATAAAAAGTCCAGGATCCTGAAATTTCCCTCAGCCCTTCACAAGGCACTGCCCTGCGTCCACCTCCAGACTTCTGAGATTTGGCTCTTCTGGCAGCCTCGTGCCTGTGAGGCCCACACAGGGAGCAGGAGGACCGCTTCAGAGCAGAACCTGCTGTCCGTGACTGATTTCAATCCCGCCAATGAATGCTTGGAGCCCTGTGGAAGACCCACCTGGAGCTGAGTGCTGAAGTAGGGTGGGTCTCCAACACGGGCCTCAGACCTAGAACTCTTTGTTATGACAAACAGTTTTGAGACTTCTGGAGGCAGAAGGAAATTTATCTCTAATTTTATTACATGCAGTGGCCACAAAATGTGATAGGACTTTATCAATTTCAGAGAGGGTGGGAAAAGCCTGGAGAGAATTCCTGAGGCCATGGGAGGCCCACCGTATGACTAATTCAGTTCATGTTCCCTGGGCCCTTAAAGGTATATTCTCTGCTTCAAGTTATATTCAAATTTTATCTGTCAGGTTAAGGACCTTAATTATTTCGCTGACCTTTGTGCTTAAGTTTTTTTATTTGGAGTGCAGAAGTAAGTGAATCTCTAGCTCATATGGCTGTTTTGACTAAATATGTTAACACATGAACAGAGCTTAGAATAGTGCTGCCAAAATGTTACTGTAATTGTTGTCATCACTGTTGCTAATGTTTAGATCCTAGATTCCGCACTTAAGCCTTGACATTTTATTGGCCAAGGATTGAAGAAGAGTGTGTGGTTCCCCAATGATCTGATGATTTATTTCTCCTTGCATTTCCAATAGATTTTGCTGTATGTAATCTGAAATTCACATGATCACTGTGAATAATCTCTTGATCAGTTAAAGAGTTCTTAGTTTCACCTAATGCTTTAGTTTGGCTCTAATTCTGTTGCCATTCACTAATTTTTATCACAGGTAATTTTTTCTATTTTTAAAAAAATTCATTTGTCTGTATGACGAAGATTTTGGGGAGAAAATCTAATTTCTGTGCAATAAACTGAAACCCATAGAAAACATCCCTTCCTACTTGTCGACCTTTGTCCTGGTCTAATTCCCTTAGCAGTTTCGGAAGGTCCAAGTAACAGAGGAAGGAGACAGCCGCTCTTGCCTCAAATGTCTCTATCTAAAAGCAGCAGCTTTGCTGGAAATTCAATAGCTGAGGGAGACATCTGCTCAGGACAGCATGGCGCCCGACAGTGTCAACACAGCATCAGCAACCGTTACTCGAGGAAAAAGCACAGAACCGAGAAGTGAGAATAACTTGCTGACTCAGCTGGGAAAAGCAGAAATGTGTGTCTGGGGGAAGGCAGCCCAGGACACTCACCAGCCAAGGAACAAAATGCAGTAATGCGCAGGCGCCAACGGGGTAGTGGGGACGGGGAATGACTGGGGGTGGGGGAAATGGCGGGGAGAGGGGCGACACAGTGCTGGGGGCGCTGGGCAAAGCGGCCTCCCAAGTACTGCCTCGATTAACCTTCACCACAGGAACCATGAACCAGGATTTCAGGTAAGGAACAGGGGTCAAGTGCTGCTGAAAGTCACCACAGCAGCTAGTGGGGTGTCAAGGATTGTTGGAAGCCTCCGGTCTTCTATCCCTGGCGATTGGGTTTAACAAGGCCACAGGAATCCCGCGTGGGCAACGGTGCTGGGTGTCCTTGTCCCGCAGCAGGACGGTAGCGGGTAAGGGAGGGGAACCAGGGGCTACGCTTCACGGCTCCCTGCCTGCCGCTGGACCGGGGGCCAGGGGGCCAGTGGAATGGACTCAAGCCACAAGGGACACTGAGAATGCTCAGAGACGTGGCCTACTGATTAGGGGGAGTGGTATATGTGGGGGATGACACAGGAGAGTCAGTAGAGATCTAAAAAAGAAAATTTGGTATAAATAAATGATGGCTGAGCTGCCAGGAGGTCGTGGGAGACCCAGTGCTAGAAAGACGGTATAAACAGGGTGTGGGGCTGGATCAGATCACATCTGGAAACCTTCACTTTATTAAACGTCGATTTGCCTGGTGGGCCCCTGAGCTGAGGGATCTGTTAGCACTGCTGTGGCTGGAGAGTTACTCCCATCTCTCTGGGCCGCAGGTCCTCACCACCCCCCTTAGAAATCCCAGATGCACTCCCTGTCCATTCCCTCCAGCCCTCCTACCTGAGGGTTTACTCTAGAGCAGGGGTCCCCAAACTACAGCCCGTGGGCCGCATATGGCCTCCTGAGGCCATTTATCCAGCCCCCACCACACTTCTGGAAGGGGCATCTCTTTCATTGGTGGTCAGGGAGAGGAGCACAGGATGCTGTATGTGGCGGCATCGCTCACGTACAGTACTACTTCCGGTGACGCGGGACGCAAGCGTCATGGCTCCGAAAGTGCGTCATATCACTTGTTATGGCTAGCAGTGACAAATATGGAACCGGACATTGACCATCTCATTAGCCAAAAACAGGCCCATAGTTCCCATTGAAATGCTGGTCAGTTTGTTGATTTAAATTTACTTGTTCTTTATTTTAAATATTGTATTTGTTCCCGTTTTGTTTTGTTTTTTTTACTTTAAAATGATATGTGCAGTGTGCATAGGTATTTGTTGATAGTTTTTTTTTATAGTCTGGCCCTCCAATGGTCTGAGGGACAGTGAACTGGCCCCCTGTGTAAAAAGTTTGGGGACCCCTGCTCTAGAGCATACAAAAGGCTCAGGGTTAGGTTAGGAGGCAAAAGACAGAGTCCTTAACTTCTCTAGGTGTCTATTTACCTGATCCCTGCAGCTGCTCCCCTGCCCTACCTTCAAAGGCCAGGAGCCACCTCTGGGCCCACACTGCTCTCTATTGCCCTTCCAGATCACCACTCTCCCGTCTCCTCACAGATTCCCTCATGCCCATTTTCCCCTCCTGGCCACTGTCCCTGGCCTTTGGGTCACTCTTCTGTCCGCAGAGGGTGTTGGCTCCGAGTTCGCGCTCTCTTCTCCAATGTGTCCGTTTCTTGCTTCATTGCCCACATGACTTGGACTTTACCTGTGACTGCTCCTCTCAATTTCAAACCGGCCCTCTCTGGTTCAGACACACCTATCTCACCAAGACCACCAATGCTAACACCTCTCAAGTCATCTCCTGTCTTCATTAAACCTTGTACCCCACCGTCCATCATTTCTCCTGTACCCTAACTGCCCCATCCCTTCCTTGTGCTCCTGGCAATTCCCCAAGTCTGCATCAAGTGCCTTCATCCCAGATGGCGCCCAAGGGGAGAAAACAGTGCAGGGGCACACACACCCCTGCCTGCCAGTCTGTTTTTCTTTTTTTCTTTCTTTTTTTAAAATTTATCAATTTGAGAGTGGGGGTGGGAGAGAGACATCAATTTGTTGTTCCACTTATCTATACATTCCTTGACTGATTCTTGTATGTGCTCTGATTGGGGATTGAACTCGCAACCTTGGTGTATAGGGACAACACTCTAACTAGCTGGGCTACCTGGCCAAAGCTCTACTCTTTCTTTGACTTACTTTTAAATACCAAAATGAATGACTACTTCATATCTTCTTTTTTTAATGTTGCCTTATCACCTTCATAACTTCTGAGAACATCTTCCAGCCACATCCAGCTAGCTGATGGCCTCACTTCATTTCACCAAGAAGACATTCAAACTCCATGATCTCATCATTAATTTCGCCCCCTCCTCCTCTACACCTTCCTTCTCCTCCTTCCTGAGCCCAGTCAGGCTGCAGGACTCCACCTGCTCGCACCTCGGGGCCCTCCCTCCTTTTTCTTGGGTTGTGCCCTTCAGTGACCCCTTCTGCCATCCCCACACCATCTCTCTCCACACCCATTGTCCCATCCACATTCACATGCCCCGTGTCCCACTGCAAACACTCTGCTGACCCCCAGCTCTCTCTGTTATCACCCCATTTCTCCACAGGGACCAACTTCTCACCCTGTCCCCTCCCCCACTCAACCAGCTCCAGGTTGCCTTCCACTCCCAGCCTTTCCTGAAATTGTTGCCATCTAAGTTATCAAAAGCTTCACGCCACTCACTCCAGCAGTCTGCCCTCATATTACCACAGCTCACAAGCACTTGGCACAGGAACGTTCTTACAGCAGCTTCCTCTCAACCTCTGCTCCTCCCCCACTTCCGGGGGGGGGAGGGGAACTTCCTCAGGCCCTGTCCCGGGCCCTCTTTTCTGTCCTCCCCCTGGCTGACCTCCTCCAGTCTGACAAATTGTCCTATCCTCTTTATGCAGATGACTCACAAATTTGTGTCTCAACATGCCCCAAAGGACTTTGATTCTACACCTTCCAAAAGTCTGCCCCCCACCTCAAGGTTTCCCTTCATCCACATCTTGACTAACAAGAAACAAACTGAAAAGTCATCCTTGAATCCTCTTCTCCCTCACCATACCCCCAACCAGTCCCTCAGAGGGCTTGTCAGTGACACCAGCATGCTTCTCAAACACCTTCACTTCTCACCATCTCTGCTGCCCTCCTGGCCCAGATCACCACCATCTCCCCCGTGAACTACGGTGGCAGCCTTCTATCTCATTTTTATCCCCTCTGAGTCCAGGCCCCACACAGCACTGGGCCACAGACCTTCGCTCCTACCTGCCTCCTGCCGGCCTCTCCAGCTGCGGCTGCCCCTGCTCACTAGTCTAACTACACTGGCCTTTCCCACTTCTAGACCATCCTCCACTAAATTAAAGATGGAGTCTAATTCCCCTACCCTTGTTTTGGGATCATTTGCCAAGATTCTTCCTTGGGGCCTTAACACATGCTACTCCCTGGAAAACCTTACTATACTCTTCCCACACTCCTACTTGGGGACTTCCTTCTCATCTTTCAGCCTAAATACTCTTCAGAGATGCTTCCCAACCATCTCAATAAAAGTAAAAAATAACGAGGTGAGACCTGTATCAACCCTTTATTTTCTTCTTAACACTGACATAAATAAAGCAAATAAATAGGCATCATAATTAATATTGTTAATCTTATCTTCCTCTAGAGCAGGGGTTGGCGGCCTAAGGCCCACAGGCTGGCCACCTCCTTTTAAAAATAGTTTTATTGGCACACAGCCACACCCACTGACATGGCAGAGTTGAGTAATTGCTACAAAGACCATGTGGCCCAACAAAGCTCAGAATGTATACCATTCCCAACCTTGAGGAAAGCAAGTCCTATGGCTCTCATCCTTAGATCTCCAATACATCATACATATTGTAAGAACCAAAGGGCCAAGAAGCCCAACAATAAGCCTTTCTTTACTGAAGGCTCTTTTTGTCCGACCAAGGCAAATCAGGGATGGGTCAGCTCCCTTCTGATGTCTCCAGAGTTTAAGGGGTCCCAAAGATGCAATCCCTGGAGATGCACCAGGACTCAGATGTGTCAAATTCAAGGTCAGTCCAAGGAAACCAAACCACTGCTTCACCCTTTCTGCTCAGTTTCAGGACACAGCAAGGGGTTGGGTTAAGACCCTTTACCACCTTTCAGGGGCATACTGCTCTGGCCAACTCCCAGGGAAGGATGCGACCACTTTCACAGGGAAAAAGTCCTCTGCTTCTCTGTCCTCCACAACAGTCATGGGCTGGGCTAGACCCTGGAGAGCAGCTATGTGGGAGGGTGGGAAGAGGCCATGCAGGAATGTGCTACCATTCCTCCCCCTCGCATGAGGATGGGATGGTGACAACTTCGGCCCCAAAAGAGCCTCTTCCTGGTTAAACTAAACTTTGGGGGTCAAGGGAGCATCAACTTGTATGGGCACAAATTTTATATCCCCTTGTCTGGGGGATTCCAGGCTGTGTGTATGCAAATACACTGGGAGGGGTGGGCTCTGAGAATTTGCCAGGGCCCCTGGGATGAGCTGCATTTTTTTGTCAGTTGCCCTGAGTTGCTGGGGGCCCTCTGCTCAGAACATATTGCACATACTTCTCCTTTTAATCTGTTACCACCTATCGGTGCAGGCCCAGAAAATAAAAATTTCCTTTCCTCCTCCCTCCTTCCGACCCTCAGGCCCCACAGGTCCATGGAGGGCTCCTCTAGTGAAGAGCTGAGATCTTAAAGCCTCAAGCAGAGCTCGATTCCAGCAGTTCCAAGTCCTGTAGGGCTTCTATCAGCTGCTCCCGGGAAGCACCAATAAAGGTATTCTCCAGGAAGGCAGGCAAGCCTCCCACACCGTCCCGCAGGGTATACAGCGGCACCCGCACCAGGCCCAGCACCTGTGAAAGGAGAAAGCCAGGAGTCACCGGGAACCCAGGCAGCTGCTCATTCCTCAAGTCATGCTACCCAGCTCCAGCAAGGCTAGTCCTTCCGTACTACTAAACCTTTAGTCAGTGGCTGCTTCCTCCAGGAGCCTGTCTGGCCCTACATCGGTTCTCAGAATGTGGTACCAGGCCAGGCATATTGGCACCATTTAGGAATTCCTGAAAAATGCAGATTCTCAGGTCCTTCTCTCCCTCCCCCACTGAACTGGCAATTCTGGGTGTAGGGCCAGTAAGTACTGTTTTAATAGGCCTCCCACATGATTCTGATAACTGCCAAAGTTTGAGAACCATCCCTATGCACCAGCGGTCCCCCTACTCCCCTAGCCTAAGTGCCAAACCAAAATTTCCCCACGAAGAATCAGGACGCATCTCCTTTCCAAGAAAAAAGGGGGCTTAGGGTATGACGCCTGGCCATTATATACGAGAAGCAGAAGAGAGGCTTGGTTGGATGTGTTCTAGAAAGTTAGCTGCAGAGGCCTGTCAAAGGAGAAGAAGTGGGGAGAGACCTTCGCAGGGGAACAGGGTTGGCTATTGTCTGACATCCAGAGGAAAGATGACCAAGACTTCCACTCTATACCAGGGGAGAAAGAGGCTTTTGAGCAGAGGGAGAATGTGGGGGTGGGGGTTTCCAGAGAGGCCCCACCTCCAGCCCGTGGTCCCTGGCGTACGGGGCGCCTTTCTCCACTGCAGTCAGCTGCTCCAGCGTCAGACGCTTGGCATAGAAGTGGGCCACGACGTGCGGGTTGGTCGCCGCATGCGAGCTGCGGTAGTCGGCGCGCTCTATGCGGAAGGCCTGCGCACCCTCGCCCAGCTCCTCGTTCAGCTCGCGGTTCAGCCCATTCTCCAGCGTGCCGTCCTGCAACTTCACAAAACCGCCAGGGAAGCCCAAACGGCCATCAAAGCGCATCTGCATCTGCAGGAGAGGAAAGCTGGGATTGCCTGGGGCGCCAGAGGCAGGCACTACAGGGAGGTAGCAGGGCGGGGAGTGGCCTGGGGCGCCAGAGGCAGGCACTACAGGGAGGTAGCAGGGCGGAGAGTGGCCTGGGGCGCCAGAGGCAGGCACTACAGGGAGGTAGCAGAGCGGGGAGTATCCTGGGGCGCCAGAGGCAGGCACTACAGGGAGGTAGCAGGGCGGAGAGTGGCCTGGGGCGCCAGAGGCAGGCACTACAGGGAGGTAGCAGGGCGGAGAGTGGCCTGGGGCGCCAGAGGCAGGCACTACAGGGAGGTAGCAGGGCGGGGAGTGGCCTGGGGCGCCAGAGGCAGGCACTACAGGGAGGTAGCAGGGCGGAGAGTGGCCTGGGGCGCCAGAGGCAGGCACTACAGGGAGGTAACAGGGCGGGGAGTGGCCTGGGGCGCCAGAGGCAGGCACTACACTACAGGGAGGTAACAGGGCGGGGAGTGGCCTGGGGCGCCAGAGGCAGGCACTACCAGGAGGTAACAGGGCGGGGAGTGGCCTGGGGCGCCAGAGGCAGGCACTACAGGGAGGTAACAGGGCGGGGAGTGGCCTGGGGCGCCAGAGGCAGGCACTACAGGGAGGTAGCAGGGCGGAGAGTGGCCTGGGGCGCCAGAGGCAGGCACTACAGGGAGGTAGCAGGGCGGGGAGTGGCCTGGGGCGCCAGAGGCAGGCACTACCGGGAGGTAACAGGGCGGGGAGTGGCCTGGGGCGCCAGAGGCAGGCACTACAGGGAGATAGCAGGGCGGAGAGTGGCCTGGGGCGCCAGAGGCAGGCACTACACTACAGGGAGGTAGCAGGGCGGGGAGTGGCCTGGGGCGCCAGAGGCAGGCACTACAGGGAGGTAACAGGGCGGGGAGTGGCCTGGGGCGCCAGAGGCAGGCACTACACTACAGGGAGGTAACAGGGCGGGGAGTGGCCTGGGGCGCCAGAGGCAGGCACTACCAGGAGGTAACAGGGCGGGGAGTGGCCTGGCGCGCCCCCTCCTCACCAGGACAGCATAACGCATAGGGATGTGGTGGAAGAGTAGCCCAGGGTCCGGCGCGTAGAGCATCGCGTGGCACGCGTGCTGCCACTTAGGCTCCAGCGCCAGGGCCTCCTCCAACGTCAGCCTGCGGACACCAGCCATGGTCCCGCGCTCTTCCTTCACCGATCCCGCAGGCCCACGTGGGCAGGGTGGCGGGCGGAGCGGCCAGGACTAATCCCCGCAGGGCTCAGGGGCGGGACCTAGAAGAGTTAGGGCAGCGACTGGTCAAGGCGGCAGCCAATCAGGGTGGGTTATAGGTGAAGTCGAAACCTTCCTCTGGATTGGGCTTCGGGATGGGGCGGGGCCATAGGTGTAGCCAGCGTCCTATGTAGGGACAGTAGCGGTTAAATTTGCTTACATCACAATCCAGCGCTGGTAGTATTCCTAAATGTATTTGGAGCCGGGGACGCACTTGAGGGATTGTATCCTGAGCACGATTTAATTAGGGACGAACCCTGGGAGCCGGAGAAATACAGGGAGCGTTCAAGGAACTACTGTACATCTGGTTTGATCTAATGGTACACGAGGCATGGGTCTGGAGTGGGGTTAGGAAGGAAATGAGGCAGAGCTGGCTGCTGGGACGTGGCCTTTCTAGGGCAGTGGGGATGGAGAGGAGCGATGGGTGTAACAGCTATCCTGAGTGGAGGAATCGAGGGGACTCCGTGGCTGATTGAATGTTGGGGCTGATTGGTACTTAGGGTGAGGTTAGAGTCTCTGGTCTGGGTGGATGGTGGTGTCCTATCTTGAGAGGGGGATTTAGGAGGTGTAGTCAATGGTAACTGTAGCTCTAGTCAAGAACTGGGGGTAGTGATAAGCAGTGGATAGGATGGATAGGATCAATCAAGTTTTCCGAGGAAAGAGCTGTGCGTGGAACCCTATGGGCACAGGAAGGAACGTGAGGAAGGTTTAAAGATGGAAGAAGTGCCCAAGGCTTTCTAGATTTATCTTCACACACTCAGACCACTGAGCTGTGAAGGAAGGTAGGGAACAGCCACCCCCAGGGTAGTGGGCTACTCTGGGCCTGATGCTGAGGACCAAGGATTTGGGATCTCTCACTGCAGGCCAGGCCTCCCCCACCTTTTCTGAGGCCTTGTACTCTATGCAGACTACCTCTACAGGAAGCATCTGTCTCTTACACAAAGGAAAAGATGAGGCAGCTCCTTGAAGAGGGCCCTGTAAGTGACAGCTAGGGATGGAGAAGAACCCGAGAATCCACCCAGACACAGGCCTGAGACCTTAGCATCCTTTAACCTTGTCAGATCCCCAGTTGCTCATCTTTAAACGGAGATGATACCAACCAATATTAGGAATGTTGAGAGTTCAAAGCACTTAAAACAGTGTCAGCACCAGGTAAATGTAGCCTCCCTTGGTGTTGAGGGTGGGCAGAGTGCTGTCTTATGTTCAAGACCTGTTGGTTAGAAGTCAGCCACAGTCATCAGACCTCAGCATCCTACGGGGAGAAGAGAGTCATCTCTGGCATCATCTTTCCTAGCTTACAGATGTCTAAATAACATGGCAGAGGTGGTGTCTACTAATATCAGGCAACTGGATTCAGGTGATGGGACTGTAGGTGTGACACAGCTCATTACCCCACAGTGGTCTAGGGCAGTGGTCCTCAACCCCCGGGCCATGGACCGGTAACGGTCCGTGGGCCATTTGGTACCGGTCTGCAGAGAAAGAATAAATAACTTACATTATTTCCGTTTTATTTATATTTAAGTCTGAACAATGTTTTATTTTTAAAAAATGACCAGATTCACTCTGTTACATCCATCTAAGATTCACTCTTGACGCATGTCTCGGTCATGTGATACATTTATCCGTCCCACCCTAAAGGCCGGTCTGTGAAAATATTTTCTGACATTAAACTGGTCCGTGGCCCAAAAATGGTTGGGGACCACTGGTCTAGAGGCCTTGGAAATGGCCCTGGGTTAAATGTTAGAATCACCTTGCAAAAAGCTCGCAAAAACTGCCAGTTCCAGATTTCCACCCCAAACCAACTGCATCAGAACCTCTGGCAGTGATGCTGAAGCTTAGACAGTTTTAAAATGTGTTTCAGGTGACAGATAAACAACCAGGGTTGAGAATCAGTGCCCTAACCCTTACTTCTAACATTCCAAAAGTGACTTGGTTTCTCTCCTAAATTGGCTTCCTCAAAGGATGTAAGGTCAAACATACCCTTTCTAGAGCTTCAGATGGTTGCATATTTCTTTCCTGGTTGCTTGAAGAGGCTTTGAAAGATGGATTCCTCTCCTTGTAAGGCAACATGAAAAACTGAAATTAAGCCAACAGTTGTCTAATAATGAGTGACTTTGAAGACCAGAGCTTTTTCGGGATGAAAGAACATGGAAGTCCTCAGACCCCATCCCCACACCCCAACCTTGCCTTTCTTTTTGAAGCATCCACCCACCGGGTATAATAAAACAAAAACAAATGTCGGAGACTTTCAGAGGTAGGTATAGATGTAACTTTATTGGCCAGTTTCACCTGCACAGGGGTGAATTCCCTGATGTCCGGAGACACAGTACTCAGTAGGAGCTGCAAATAGGAACCGCCCCGGGTGCTTACAGCTAGTTCCTTATATATCCTAAGTAAGCAAGCATAAACAGAAGCAAAAATGGCGATTACCTATTCGCTAAGGGAGTTGCACATAGCATAGCAACAGGGGCTGGGTCTAACTCATTGGTGAACTTCAAACATAAACTTCTGATAAGGGTCTCTAACCAATGGAATGCAAATGTTTGTCTTCCTTTGTTCCTAGCCCCACAAGGTCCCTATCACTACCTCCCTGTCTCTGCTTCCACACTCTGGCAATCCCAGCACACTTTCCTGAATTTAACAATTTGATTTTTTCTTGATTCTTACATTTTCAACCTTCTCTGCTTCTGCCAGCAGAGCCCAGGCTCCATGCCTCCCCTTCCCCAGTCTATCTACTGAGGCCGATTGCCCAGGATGAAAGCTGGAGGTGGGTGCTAAGCAGTGCCTTGTACCTCAAGAGCTACTCCATGCTCATAATGGTACTCAAAACCAAAAATAACTGAGGGGTCAACCGCAGAGGATGATGCTAAAGAATGAATTCGTTATTTTTAAAGTAATGAAAAGAATTAAGCATTTATCCTGTCTTTAGGAAGGGAAGTTTCTCTTTATATGGAGTATTCCAGTTAATCAAAGAAAAATGACAGAACCAATAAAACCTTTACTGTTTTTTAAAGTTTAAAGAATAGATCCTAGGGATCTATCATCAATGGCTGCTAACATCAATAATAGAAAACCAGCTATGTTATTTGCCTCATGATGACAACACATCACTTCCTGTGAAATATTAATCCTAAAAACTGGAATTTGAATCTGGATCTGATTACCATTTTATAAGAAATACGAAGTACATCTTTAAAAATCAGGAAACCCTGGCCAGATAGTTCAGTTGGTTGGAGTCATCTGGAGGTGTGGAAGTTACTGGTTTGATCCCTAGTCAGGGCACATGCAGGAACAGATCAGGGTTCCTGTCTCTCTCCCTCCCCTCTCTCTCACTAAAATCAATATATATATTTTTTAAATCAGGAAGAAGCTTGAATGATCCCTGTGAAAGTGGATCGAGTTGGAGACATCAGTATGAATTCATTATGTTTAACTTAATTTAGATACAGATGGTTACATATAAAAGTATTCATAGATATGTGTGTATACAAGGCTTATATACATATATATTTCTTTGCTCTGTCACCTGAGAGGACATAAAGCAATATCTGTCGGGCAAACCAATGTGTTTCAAGTGTCTAGGTTTGCTGGCTTGTATCGGGGTAGCGCCATGTGTGTATAGTCCAGGGAAGGCTGTGGGTGCTTGCCCTCGGGGCGGCAGATTGCAAATAGCAGACTGCCTGTCAGTGGTGGGGAGGGGTTATTGTTTGCTATTGTTTGCCAGAGAAAGGGTATTTCCTCCTGGCCTGTTTGCTGGAGTGCCGAGGGGCTTGGGAGCTCTGCTGAGAATGGTGGGGTGGTAGAGGGGCCTGTGAGGAGAAAGGGAAGAGGTCTTTCCTGCCTGTTTGCTCCTCCATTGTTATGAGACTTTAATAAATGGAATGGCCCACCATCCTCTTGCTCCACAGTTCCTTTACCATCTGCCTGAATCCAGTGAGAACCTGCATGGCCACGGCAGTGGCCACTGGCCTTACAGTACCCCAGAAGCAATAGGCACACCTAGTGCCCAGATCTTGATTTTTAATACCCTTCTCCAGCGAAAGGAGCCAAGGTTCCTTGGAAGAAATGGCTGATTCAAGCACTGGGGCAGGAAATATACACAATGGATACATGATAAGCCTGAAGCACCTTGTGATGCCTGAAAATAAGGAAGTGCACCCCAAAAAATTATTTTTAATGAAAAGCCATACTGATGTCAAAGGGACAGGGACACAGGAACCAACTGAAAGAGTTCCCAGTGGCCAAAGCTGAAACTATTTTAGCGACAAAATAAAGTAGTATTGGACTATAACCCAAGTCTAAAATAAATATCTGCAGGTTTATACTGATATAGACAATGAATAAGTAAGTAAAAGGGTGAGAAGAGAAATCTCCCATGCAGAATTTGAAGTAATGTACTCTGCCCTCGAGGTAGAATGTACTGCCCACTCTATGGGTGGGTTGTGAATACTATCTTCCAAAGAGGACAATATGGAAAGAAGTGAATGTGTTGGAGGGAGGGGGGTTTTGTAACTTTGTGGAGAAACCTGACAAACATTACCTTAGCCAAGTGATCAAGGTCACCATCAACAGTGAACAGCCATGTATGTATCCTTGATAATATGATGTGATAAATATGATATTTAATGTCATTGGCTTTCCTCCTAAAATGGCATAACCCCTGTCTAACTATGAGAATAGCATTAAATAAATCCCAGTGGAGAGATATTCTACAAAATACTTGACCAACATTCCTCAAAACTGTTAAGTCACAAGGAAAGTCTAAGAAACTGTCACGACAAAGAGGACCGTACTAAATGTACTATGCTATCTGGGATGGCATTCTAGATCAGAGAAAGAACATTAGGACATTAGATAAACCCTAAGGAAATATGGGCCCCAGCCAGGTAGCTCAGTTGGTTAGAGTGTCGTCCTGACGCCATGGGTGCAGGTTCAATCCCTCCAATAGGACACATACAAGACAAGAATCAACCAGTGATGGCATGACTAAGTAGAACAACCAATTAATCTCTCCCTCCCCCTCTCTCTCTTTCTCTCTCCTGCTCTGTAAAAATAATAATTTTGGCCCTGGCTGGTTGGCTCAGCGGTAGAGCGTCGGCCTGGCGTGCGGGGGACCCAGGTTTGATTCCCGGCCAGGGCACATAGGAGAGGCGCCCATTTGCTTCTCCACCACCCCCTCCTTCCTCTCTGTCTCTCTCTTCCCCTCCTGCAGCCAGGGCTCCATTGGAGCAAAGATGGCCCAGGCGCTGGGGATGGCTCCTTGGCCTCTACCCCAGGCGCTAGAGTGGCTCTGGTCATGGCAGAGCGATGCCCCGGAGGGGCAGAGCATCGCCCCCTGGTGGGCAGAGTGTCGCCCCTGGTGGGCGTGCTGGGTGGATCCCGGTCGGGCGCATGTGGGAGTCTGACTGTCTCTCCCCGTTTCCAGTTTCAGAGAAATACAAAGGAAAAATAAAAAATAAAAAAAATAAAATAAAAAAAATTTTTTTTTTTCATTTTTTCTGAAGCTGGAAACAGAGAGAGACAGTCAGACAGACTCCCGCATGCGCCCGACCGGGATCCACCCAGCACGCCCACCATGGGGCGATGCTCTGCCCACCAGGGGGCGATGCTCTGCCCATCCTGGGCGTCGCCATGTTGCGACCAGAGCCACTCTAGCGCCTGAGGCAGAGGCCACAGAGCCATCCCCAGCGCCTGGGCCATCTTTTGCTCCAATGGAGCCTTGGCTGCGGGAGGGGAAGAGAGAGACAGAGAGGAAAGTGCGGCGGAGGGGTGGAGAAGCAGATGGGCGCTTCTCCTGTGTGCCCTGGCCGGGAATCAAACCCGGGTCCTCCGCACGCTAGGCCGACGCTCTACTGCTGAGCCAACCGGCCAGGGCCTTAAAATAATAATTTTAAAAAGCTAAGGAAATCTGGATGAAGTGTAGACTTTGGTTAACAATAATGTAACACTATTGTAACAAATATTCTGTACCAATAGAGGATGTTAATAATAGGGGAAACTGGTTGTACTATATGGGAATCTGCACTTTCTTTCAAGTTTCTCTGTAAATCTAAAACTTCTAAAAAGTAAAGTTTATTGTTTAAAAAAAATCAGGATGATGCAATTAGCAAAATCTAGACTGAAGGTGACTTTATAAGACAAATGGCCTGGTTTCTTCAATAAGTGAATTATGGGGTGTGAGGTCGGTCGGCAATGGGGGGAGGTCACGTGAGGAACCAGGCCCGGGAACTTTGGCTGGAACCGCCCACATCCATGCCTGCCAAAAGAAACTCTCTGGAGCCCTTTAAAAAGAACGACTGTGTCAGCCAATGAAATTTCACCACGTCATACTAACTCACCTTCACCCAACCGACCCTATAAATTACCCCCACACAGACTCCCCCCCTCCTCCGCGCAACTTCTCTGGCCCCTGGCTTGTGGACCAGAGAACCTTGTCTGGGAAGAGCTCTACTATTAATAAATAAAGCTTTTGCTATTCCACACTTTGTGGCTACACCTTTCTTTCTTCCTCGCGGGGGGGGGGTGGGGTGGTAGAAAGATGGAGGCAGAATCTATACATCAAAAGAGATTGAGGAGACATCATTAGAAATGACTGGGCTTTATTTGGATCCTCATTTGAAGAAACAAACTTAAAACAGCAGGGGAAATTGAGCAAAACAGATTGGATATTTGATATATAGGAATTATTGATCACTTTCAAATATAATAATATTGTGACTTAAAAAATTATTTAAAAGACAAAGATTTTCTTGCTACCTTAAAGATCTCGATATTATGGTTTAAATAGCTTTAATAATTGAATTTCATGGTTTAAGTTTTAAGCACGTAGCAGAATAAGAATCTTATGACTCAACAGGGGAAAGAGATTCTTTATCCTTTAGAGATATAGGCTAAAATATTTATGAATGATAGGATAAAAATAATCCAGTTTGGAGGAGTGGGTGAGAGCATAAATAAAATAAGATTGGTTAAAATAAGATTCCATAACAAGGGCTTATTATATTATTCTCTTTACTTTTATGATTTGATGCTTTCCATAGTAAAATGTTAAAAATATAAAGAGCTTCCCATAAAGTTAAAGGTAAAGGTTATAATTTACATTTGAATAAGCTTTGCACTTCACAAAACCCTACAGATCTACTTTGAAAATAGTCCTGTTGGAGACAGGCTTTCAATTCTGCATACTTGTTAATGACTCTGGTGCTCCTAATGAATATTTATGATGTTATATAGTTTTTGAATATGTCATTTTATAATGTATATATACTATATATTTGAGACCAAATTTCTGAATGTAGGGAAGAATGCCTGAAGTTAGGGAAGAACTGAGTGTCCTAAAGGTGCTGGTGGTGCCACTAACTTTGGGGTCACACAGGCAGGTTACTGGAGTGTGAAGTTCATTGACGCATTGTGCAGGGGCATGCTGGTACTCAGAGACCATTCACCCACCTATTCAGAGCTGCTTTCTCTATGGCCTTCATGGCTTTTAGCAGACCGTCAGTGAATTTTTAATACAGTGCTAGCTGAAAATGGCTAAGTGTGTACTTTTGGGTGTGTTTGCACAGTAGGAGTAGAATTTTAGAAGCCTAAAGCCTTCTGTTGGGCAAACAAGTGTGTTAGACTTGCTCGCTTGTACTTTGACTGGTGCATGAGCAAGGGCCGCACCACGTGTGTACAATCTATGTAAGGCTGCAGGTGCTTGCCCTCAGGGCGGCAGATTGTAGATTGGATTGCCTGCTGCCATTGGGAGGGGCCATTGTTTGCCAGAGAAGGCCCCCCCCCACCTGTGTGCTCATCGGCCCTGAGAGAGGGAAGCGGTTTGCCCTGCCAGCTTGCTCGTCAGCTGTTGTGAGACTCTAATAAACGGAATGGCCCACCATCCTCCAGCTCCACTGTTTCTTAAGTGTCTGCTCGAATCCAGTGTGAACCTGCATGGCCACGCCCACCAGTCTTACACCTTCAGAGATGAATCGCCAATGATGGGAGATCAGGTGGCCTGACCATAAAATTAATAATAATTTCTCCTCCAAAGTCGAGGGCATCTACATTTAAATTATTTTTCTATATTATGGAGAACCCATTGGCAATGTCATGTGATTCAACCTATTAAATCACCTTACTTGTTCTTTACAGTAATCTTCAGACACTGGCAGGAAACTAAGACTTGGCAAAAATGACTTGCCCTAGCCAGACCTGTGGTGGCGCAGTGGATAAAGCGTCGACCTGGAACGCTGAGGTCTCTGGTTCGAAACCCTGCACTTGTCTGGTCAAGGCACATATGGGAGTTGATGCTTCCTGCTCCTCCCCCCTTCTCTCTCTCTCTCACTCTCTCTCATTCTCTCTCCTATCTAAAATGAATAAATTAAAAAAAAACTTAAAAAAAATTTGCATAAAAAAAAATGACTTGCCCTAGATCACACTGTAAACGGCAAGAGTGGGGCTAGAATCTGCGTCATCTGATATTAAGTTCAGTTTTCCCCTTACAGCCTGACCAGGTGGTGGTGCGGTGGATAGAGCATTGGCTTGGGACTCCGAGGACCCAGATATGAAACCCCAAGATCACTGGCTTGAGCATGGGATCTTAGACAAGACCGCATGGTTTCTGGCTTGAGCCCAAAGGTCTCTGGCTTGAGCAAGGGCTCGCTGGCTCAGCTGGAGCCCCCCAACCCCTAGTTTAGGTACATATAAGAGAGAAATTAATAAACTAAAAAAAATTTTTCCCCCTTACATAAGTTGTGAAGATCATTTAAAAAGTTCTTTACTGTGTGTCCACCCCGGCTCCTTTCCCTAATCCTCTGTCTTTTAAACACACACGCACGTGCGCGCGCGCACACACACACACACACACACACACACTTCTCTTTGCCCTATTTTTCACTTTGCTCCTTTATCATCTTGGTGACCTGGCCCCTATTCCCTTCTGAAACATTTGTTAGCGACCCCATTATCCTGAAAGAGTTTTCCCCTTGAGCTACTGTTTGTTAGCACCCTTTATCCTGAGCCCACTGCGATGGCTGAACTTTTATAACAGATCTAGAGCTTTTGCTCCAGCCTCAGTCCAAATACATTAAATAATTAACTTCCATTACGCCCCTTTGTATCTTTATTATCTCTGCCTCACCCAAAATAGCTGGTGGCATTTCCTCTGCATAAATAGAAAACAGAAAGGTCAATTGGCATTTGTGAAATATACGTATATTTAACAAAGCAGCAAGCTAGCAGGGTCCCTTTCTTCCCTCGTACCTGTGACTGTTTCAAAACAAGCACCTTCCTAATTCTCTAATTCCTCAGCCAGTTTCTACTCAGCATCTCCCATCTGGTTAGTGATGTAATATCCATACATGTGTGTGTGTGTGTGTGTGTGTGTGTGTGTGTGTGTGTGTGTGTGTGTGTGTGAGATGTGTTATTGAGTTGGCTCCAACTCCTGGCAACACAATAAATGAGTGATGTCCACAATGTCCTGTCCTCAACAGCCCTGCTCAGCTCCTGTGGGCTCATGCCTATGGCTTCCTTTATGGAGTCAATCTATCTCGCATTTCATCTTCCTCTTCCTGCTGTTTTTTTTTTTTTTTCCAGCATTATTTTTTTTTTCAAAGAACCCTACCTTTTCATGATGTGCCTGAAATAGAACAGCTTTGGTTTTGTCGTTTTTACCTCCCGCGATGTTGCAGGCTTCATTTCCTCTAGAACCTACCTGCTTGTTCATCTTTCTGGTAGTCCAGGCTCCAGGGTACCTGTCAGGCTCTCTTCCAACGCCGTATTTCAGATACATCTATTTTTTTCTTATCAGCCTTCTTCACTGTCCAACTTTCACATCCATACATAGTGGAAATATGAGGGTGTGGAATGACCTTAGCGTTGGTCTCTTATGACACACCTTTGCTCTTGATGATCTTTCCTAATTCTACGTAATTCAATGAATTTCCTAATTTAATGTAAGGAGATAGAAGAGAAGAACAAAAAGGAAAAACCAAGGATCTCTACCAAAAGATTGAAGAAAATAAAAGAAAATTTCAAACCTAGACTAGGAATGCTGAACAACCAACAAGGAAGCACATTATCTGATCAGGAGAAAATAAAGGGAAGGTGGAAACAGTATTGTAGGAAAATGAGAGATTTAACTGCAGCCTTGAGACGTCTTTGGTGTGGACTTCCCAATGCCAAGTCCTGCGGGGGCAGAACGCTGCTTCGGCAAGCACTACTGTGATTGTTTATAGCAGGGGTCCCCAAACTTTTTACACAGGGGGCCAGTTCATTGTCCCTCAGATCATTGGAGGGCCAGACTATAAAAAAAAAACTATGAACAAATCCCTATGCACACTGCACATATCTTATTTTAAAGTACAAAAAAAAAACCAGGAACAAATACAATATTTAAAATAAAGAACAAGTAAATTTAAATCAACAAACTGACCAGTATTTCAATGGGAACTATGCTCCTCTCACTGACCACCAATGAAAGAGGTGCCCCTTTCAGGAAGTGTGGCGGGGGCTGGATAAATGGCTTCAGGGGGCTGTATGCAGCCCGCGGGCCATAGTTTGGGGACCCCTGGTTTATAGGAAGCAGCTGATTCCTGTAGCTATTTTCCTACATGCCTGTGGACATCTGTTGGTCATCTTTCTCTGCACCTGAATCCATTGTAGACTAATTTGACTCAGGCTCTGCTGATTTGCTTGATGAGCAAAGACACGAATAAATACGATGAGGCTGCAGAGATCTGGGCTCTCAGTCCTAGAGCCTGGGAGGCCCCTGTACCCATCTTTTCTCTATGTTGTGTCCTGTGTGTGTTTTTTCTTAAGTCCTGCAGTGCCTTCCTTTCATGCACACCCACTGCTGAGCTGGTCTTGGCACAGTATACTTAAAAATCTATACAGAAAAGACAAAAGGATGACAGATACCTTCAAATAAGGTTACTATTAGAAAGAACTTGTAATTCGGGAAAGCAAAGTAAAACCTGTCGTGAAAGTACTGGAAAGAAGTCCTGGCTGGTTGGCTTAGTGGATAGAGTGTCAGCCTGGCATGCAGATATCCTGGGTTTGATTCCTGGTCAGGGCACAAGAGAAGCGAACATCTGCTTCTCTCCCCTTCTGTCTCCCTCATCTTTCTCTCTCTTCCTCTCTTGCAGTGGCTCAGTTTTTCTGGGTGTTGGCCTCAGGTGCTAAGCATCAGGTGCTAAGGATAGTTTGGTTGCTCCAAGCATCAGCCCCAGATGGAGTTCCCGGGTGGATCCTGGTCAGGATGCATGTGGGAGTCTATCTCTCTATCTCCCCTCACTTAAAAAAAAAAAGTACTGGGAAGAAATAAATCACCAGGTATACATGGGATACCGATAGAATTATTTCAACCTACTCTGGAGTCAAAATTAACAGACTATGGTTGAAGGAGAAAGTATTTCCCCAGTGGTAAATCTAAAACTTCTATATAGATATTTTCTTATAGTCATCTTAAATCCTGTGCTGCTGCTCCCAGTGAACCAAATGAAAGGTAAACATGCATGAGTGCCTTTGTAAGGCAAAGAGCTATGATCCAAAGTGGTGTTTCTTCTTGGGTCTCCTTTCTTCTTTTTTTTTTTGCATTTTTCCGAAGCTGGAAACAGGGAGAGACAGTCAGACAGACTCCCGCATGCGCCCACCGGGATCCACCCGGCACGCCCACCAGGGGCGGACGCTCTGCCCACCAGGGGGCGATGCTCTGCCCCTCCGGGGCGTCGCTCTGCCTCAACCAGAGCCACTCTAGCGCCTGGGGCAGAGGCCAAGGAGCCATCCCCAGTGCCTGGGCCATCTTTGCTCCAATGGAGCCTTGGCTGCGGGAGGGGAAGAGAGAGACAGAGAGGAAGGCGTGGTGGAGGGGTGGAGAAGCAAATGGGCGCTTCTCCTGTGTGCCCTGGCCGGAATCGAACCCGGGTCCTCCGCACGCCAGGCCGAAGCTCTATTGCTGAGCCAACCGGCCAGGGCGGGTCTCCTTTCTTTTAAGCCTCATCTGATGACGACGTGCAGCACCAACCCCAGGAGTACCAGTTGTTTCCAATCTGTACCTGTCTTCCTAGATACTGTAAGGGGTCAGAATATGCCACCCAAAATATGCCACACTGGCATAAGATTATTTTGAGCTAAAAGCAAATAAGAAACAGCAGATGTTGGAAAAGCTCTCTGCTTCCTCCCTTTCTACCTAAAAGCATAAATTTCCCATGAGAAAAGTGCCCCAAGGAGACCAGGAAGAGACCAATCTTATCACTGGAGATGGGATGCCAACACCAGAGGTGGACCCGAACGGACAAACCTATTAAAATAACCCTTATCTCCCACTAGTTTCCCCATGCATTTCCTAGTCACTTTCCCACAATTTAACCCCCTTAGGAGTTCAAATCCCCTTTTTTCTTGTCGTTACTTCTCCACAAATGTATTGCTCCTTTGTCAGAATGGTATATAAGCTCTCAGGCTTAACTGCTTCCTTGGGGTTTCCACTTCTTTCTAGAAAGCCCCCAATGCCACATTGAAAATATTACTATTAAATAAAATCTGTATGCTTTTTCTCCTGTTAATCTGTCTTTCGTCAGTTTAATTTGCAGGCCCCAGCCACAGAGCTGAAGAGGGCAAAGGAAGCCTTTCCTCCCCTCTAACATGTTCTTACACCCAGGGTATTATTCCCTGGACAGTACCTTTAAAAGTGTGTATGTTTAAGAAGCTGCTCAAGCAAGTCTGCTGGAGCTCCTCAGTCGAAAGCCCACATACATAGAGTTTAAGACAGGGGTCTCAAACTCGCGGCCCCACGGGCCGCATGCGGCCCGCCGAACAATTTTGTGCGGCCCGCAGACTAATCCACGAAGTTCAAAATATTTTGGATAAAATTAAGTAAGCCTAGGGGCCTACTTGTATTTTTCATTTCTCTAGCATCCTAGCTAGATATTAGCTTAGTTAACAGCAGTTGTGATGCGAACTAGTTTCTGGTCGTTTTGTGACACTGAAAAGTGTTGCGTAACAGTTGCCTTTTGTAGACCTAGTGCGGCCCGCGGAACGGCTGTGATCTTGCTCTGCGGCCCACATGCTGAGTTGAGTTTGAGACCCCTGGTTTAAGAGCTGGGGTGCTGAATCAGACAGACCAGCATGCAGTCCCAACTCAGCTCAGGCTGGGTGACTAAGCAGGCTACCTAACTCGAGCATCCTCGGTTGTGAAATGGACTGATCTCTCTCTCTCTCCCTGGTGAAAAAAATCCAAGAGGTATATAATGCACTCCTAATAAACCTAATGCTAGCTGCTCTAAGTGATAATTATCATTACATGACTGTGATATATTCCACAAGATACTTCTAGATAACGAAAAGCTAGAATAGGTCATTTATTTTGTAACCATGGAAAATCTAATATTAAGAATAAGAGTCTTCACTACTCCACGGATGAGTCTGGGGAATCCATCACAGGAGAGAATCACTTTTTGGATTTCTACTCAGATCCTTATACATCGGCACTTCTTGCTTGAAAGCTATAAAAGGATAAAAGTGGACCAAAAAAATCAGGTCACCCAAAACAGGCATGTGTGATTCTTGGTCAGCAGCTCAGTATGTCAGCGGCCAGTGTCCACAACTGTCAGAGGCATGCTGGCCACAGTCCATGGAGATCCAGGGCAGAGGCACCGAGTTTGTCCTCCAAGGGGAAATGATAAAGAGCAGAGGGCTTCCCCAAGCTGTCCTCAGGGTGGTCGACCCCAATGGGAGCCTTGCAGGGACACTCAATCTGAACTACATGCTAATGTCAGACCCAACAATACTGACCTGCTCGTGACTCCAAGTACAGGCAGACTGCGTCTGCTCCTCTCTAACTCCCTCTTGATAAAGAATAAAAGTAAAGATGGTAGCTCCCGCTGTGTACCCATCTCCCAGACTAGACTCCAACTTATGTGTTGAATGGATTTTCACAGAAATCTGTCCCCTTGAACCTGCTTGCTTTTGACAGTTGTTTGTGTTGGTTCTGAAGTGTGGGCCCTTCTCCCATTGTGATCAGCAACTGCTCCTCAAAGTAGAGGAGCTGGTCAACTTCAAAACAGTCACTGGCACGAGGCACCACTTTTTCTAGAGATGCCCTGATCTCCGCGTCACTGGCGTCGCGCCGCCTTGCTTCCTTGAGGTAACCGTAGACTTGCTCAAACGTGTCTGCTCCCAGTTTCTGCATGGCTGACCTGTCGAACGAGATAGCAGAGGGAAAGAAGACGGACCCATTGAAATTTATTTTTAAATTATTAATTACACAAATCACATTATAGCCCTGGGATTCAGACCAGGGGCAGAGCAGTCCTCTTTGAGGAGGGGCCATCTGAGCAGAGAGCCCCAGGACGTGAGGCCAGGACTAGAGGGAAGAAGAACTGGGGCCGAGGCTAAAACATGTCAGACAGAGGCTGAGAAAGCCAGTGTGGCTGCAGTCGGGAGGAAAAGGATGGGATATGAGACCAGAGAAATAATAATGAGAAGAAAACATTGTTTTTATTAACTATGTACTTTTCTATGCACTTAACCTTTACAACAGCTCTATGTGGGTTGTTTGTTGTTGTTGTTGTTGTTTTAATCCCTATTTTACCAAAGAAGAAACTGAAAAAGGGGTAATTAGGTCAAGTTCCCACCAAGGCCAGCGTTCATTTTTCTGAATTTGCCTCCGGTCCTTGTCCACACGTCGCCATAACCTGTGCACTGCTATCACCCCATGGCCGCTGCTGGCGAGTTTATTTTGCCTCTATTTTTCTCTTTCTCAAGCCAGGGTCACAAACTAAAGGCCTATGGGCAAAACTTGGCCCGTGACATATTCTGTTTGATCAGCATCATGCTTTTAATTTTTTCTAGTTTCTCTTTTTTTTTTTTTTTTTTTTTAACATCTTCATGTAAAAGTCCCTAGGCAGGGACTGAGTCTCCCTCTCCGTTTGTAAACTGGCCTCTGTCCCCTCCCACATCCCTTAGGACCTCCCACCGGGCTGCTTCTCACATTCCCCCGCCCACCTGACTCAAGGGCTTTTTTCTTTCTTCTTCTTTTTTTTTTTTTTTTTTTTGTATTTTTCTGAAGCTGGAAACGGGGAGAGACAGTCAGACAGACTCCCGCATGCGCCCGACCGGGATCCACCCGGCACGCCCACCAGAGGGCGATGCTCTGCCCCTCCGGGGCGTCGCTCTGCCTCGACCAGAGCCACTCTAGCGCCTGGGGCAGAGGCCAAGGAGCCATCCCCAGCGCCCGAGCCATCTTTGCTCCAATGGAGCCTTGGCTGCGGGAGGGGAAGAGAGAGACAGAGAGGAAGGAGGGGGAGGGGTGGAGAAGCAAATGGGTGCTTCTCCTGTGTGCCCTGGCCGGGAATCGAACCCGGGTCCCCCGCACGCCAGGCCAATGCTCTACCGCTGAGCCAACCGGCCAGGGCAAGGGCTTTGGAGTTTTATGAGTTTTTAAGGACAATTCAAAACTTATGTGCCAACACTTACCTTATCATTCCCCCACCCAACACTTAGCGTTTTCACCGAAACGCGGTGTGAATGTCTTCAGAAATACAGTTTTCCATGTAGGGGAATATCTTCTGGCACCATTTCCAGGAGAGGGGCTAATTAAGTGGGTGTGTTCACTCAGTGAAAACTCCTATTTATACTTAAGATTTCTGCACTTTTTTTGTATGTATGTTGAGCTTGACTACAAGACAAAAGATCGTGTGAGAATGGAATTATTAGGTTGTAAAGCCAGTAGCCGTGGCCACCATCAAAGCCGCCTGGCCCGTGAAGGTTCTCATGTAATCCGGACAGATCGTAAAGAAACTGCGGAGCCCAGAACTGGTGGTCCATTTTCCTTTAATCCTACCTAGCTCGCACCCGGCAAGGGAGTAAATAACAAACACACTGGGCTCCAAATCCCACTCATTCAGTGCTCACAAAGCTACTGACTCACCCGAGTTTTCCTAGAATCAAAGGCTCCCACCTCCTTGCCTCCATTTTAGCTGCCTCTTCTCCCCCACGTGGTCTCTCTCTCTCTCTCTCTCTCTCTCTCTCTCTCTCTCTCTCCCCTGCTACAGCATGGGCTCCTCCTCTCTACAAGAAGTGGTCACTCTTTTCCAAAATGGCCTCCTAGCTCCTCCTTTTAAAACTTTTCCTGGGAACAACCCCTTCCTCCAGCACACATTAGCATAACCAAGCCCCTTCCCAAGCAAGAAGGGCATTAATAGTATCACCTGGGCGATGGGTAGCACCATCTTTAACAATAAGAGTGAGAAAAACCCACAAAATACAGATTTTACAACTCATTCACCCAACATAAGTCAAAAGTATTTTTATGACTTTAACCTTGAAAAAAATGCTTCTTTATTCTTCATTTCAATGGATTTAGTGAAAATAAAGATTAGGTATTTTGGGTTATTTTACCCTAGAATTTTTAAAGCATTGCTGCTAGACAGTAACGTTAATGATAACATTGAAGGCACTAATCACTGACTCTTTCATACATTTTATAAGCTTTTATTGTGCAGTACTATTCACCCTTGTGATCTGTAGAACATAGGAACTAGGTTAGGTATTGTGGCAGATAAAAAGAAGAATAGTAATTGATCCTGCTCTAGTGGAGAGGCTGGAAATTATAATGCAAGCCCCATACATTTTAAATTTTATCTAACATTTTCATAGTATTTTAGAGTTTGCAGAATGTTTCTACATTATCTCAAATGATCCTTGTGAGCTAGGCAAGTCATTGAACATTTATCTTAATTTTACAGATGAGATAAGTAGGTTGACTTTTAAAACTCACACAGCTAATTGGTGATGGAGCTTAAACTCAAACACAGGGAACTGGAACTCGGAGTGCTAGAGGGGTCCCAGCCCCAGGGTCCACATCGTCCAGCGTGGACAGGTTTCTCACTGACCCCAGATGCCTCACACTCCTAGTCACCTCAGTCAGACCACCTTAACTATTTGTACAGCACTTACAACTCTCTGGTATTTTTCTTCTTTTTTTTTTCTTTCTTTCTTGCTTTTTTTTTTTCGTGAGAGAGAGAGAGTGTGTGTGTGTGTGTGTGTGTGTGTGTGTGTGACTAGAACAGGACCAGAGAGAGAGAGAGAGAGAGAGAGAGAGAGAGAGTGTGTGTGTGTGTGTGTGTGAGTGTGTGAGACTAGAACAGGACCAGGCACGCAGAAGGTGCTTGGTAAATATTTATAGAATGAAGGAATGACCCATACAGCCATTAAATATCATGATAAAAATATAAAGTGCTATGAAAATTTACAGCAGGGAAAACCAGAGCATTCCCTCTGGAGAAGAGAGCACCATCGAACCTGGGCTGTAACAAGTGCAGGGAAGCCGGGTGGCAGCCAACAGGGGGAGCACTGGGCATCAGTGGGTCTGTGTGGCAGGTGAGTAAGACACGTGCTGAGGGTGAGAACCAGTAAATAGAACATTAAAGAAACCATAGAATTTGACTAGTAATATCACCCATTGATGATAAACAAGCCGCACCTGTCCCCTGAAACCACAATAACGAATAGTTTCTGAATAGCCATGTGCCAGGCTCTATTTTGGGCATCACCTCATGTCATCCCATTAAATCCTCATAACAATCCTCTGGATAGATATTGTTACTCCTATTTTACGGAAGAGAAAACTGAGATAGAAGAGGGTATTAAATAATTTGCCCAAATCACTAGGGAGTATACCTGAAAATAACATACTATTTAATGTCCACTGTAATTGAAAAATATTTAAATTGAAATTAAAAAAAGAAAAACAAAGAAAAAAATTTAAACCCTAACTGCCATCCTCTGAGGACATTTTTCAAACAAACAATCTGGGAAATGAGCATAAAAAAAGAAAGTTATTGCCCTGGCCGGATAGCTTGGTTGGTTAGAGCGTCGTCCAGAAGCACAGAGGTTGCTGGTTTGATCCCTAGTCAGGGCACATACAGGAACAGATCAATGTTTCTGTCTCGTTCTCTCTCACAAAATTTTTTTAAAATTTAAATAAAAAGTTGTTAAGAGAGTAGAGCCTAAGATTTCTCATCACAAGGAGACATTTCTTTCTTTCCTTTTTTATTGCATCTATGAGATGATAGATGTTAACTAACCTTATTGTGGTAATCATTTCATAATATATGTAAATCAAACCATCATGCTATATACCTTAAACCTATACAGTGATGTATAACAAATATTTCCCAATTAAACTGGAGAATCAAAAAATAAAAAACAACTTGCCCATTGCCAGAGAGTTTGAAATGGGGGAGCTGGGATAGGAATTCCAGGAGTTTCACACAAGGACTCATTCTCTTCATCATAACAAATTTGGAGAGACTGACGTTGAGTCCTGGCTCAACCCTTCACTGGCTGTGTGATCTTGGGCCAATTATTCAACCTCTCTGAGCCTTAGATTTTCATATTTAAGTGGAGATCACACACACACACATCTAAGCAGAGTACCTGCCACCCACCAAGAACTTGCTAGCCTCTGTGTTACTATCACACACATTACCGTTGCTTTCCCAATGGTGAATTGCACAGTTATCTTATTTTTGTTTAACTGGAAGCATCAAGTAATTTCTCAGTTCTACCTCTGGTTAAGAAACTATCATATGTTAAATATTTTTATCTTCTCTACTGAATTTGAAAAACAAATGACACAAGAAGGCAAGTGGCACAGTGGGAGTAAAAAAATAACTCATTTTGTAGAAATAATCAGAAAACCTAGTTTAGCAGAAAGCTTTAAGAGAGCACACAGATTATTCTACAGGCACAGTTTAAAAAAAAACTTGAAAATGACTTTATAGACAATAAGAAATCCCTGCACATCAAATATGTATGAGCCACTGCAGGAGCAGAATGGTGTGATGTGTTTTCCCTTAATACTGCTGTCTTAACGATCATTTGGTGCTAACAGGCATCAGGAATCTCAGTTAAGGATGGATTCTGTACTCCTCCTCTCTGTACCTAGTATTGTGGTGGCTGTCTGTGAATCTGCTGGGCATAGATGAACAGATCTCTCTGCCGATCTCTACAGAAACTGCACTGTGGATGCGGGAAGACATGGGACATGGGACCACCCACGCCCCTTTCTGTAAGTGGTGCTTGCCTTCTGTTCTGTGCACCCTGGGCAGCTCAATCTTCAGTGTTCCTGCTGGTTGGGTACCCCGTTACAGCTAACCATTCCTGTAAGGGTTATTTTGTTCGTGACCTAAACACCCTCCATTGTTCATAATCAGTAAATGTAAACAAACTCACTACAAACAAAATCCAGCTAGATATTGTTACAAAAGACACACCAAAAACAGCGTTGAATGGTTGAGAGTAAACAAACAAACAAACAAAAGATATGCCAGGCAAATAATAAAAGAAATCTGGAAGTAGCCACTTGATATGAGACAAAATAGACTTTAAGAAAAAAAAGTGTTATTAGGATAAAGAATGCCACTAGATAATGAAAACAGTTCAACAGGAAGAAATAAAAATTTAAACCTAGCATACATCTAATAAAGTAGAATCAAAATACAAAAGGCACTAGAGGGAGAAATTGTCAGATATTTCCTCATAATGTAGGATTTCAAGACTCCTTGCTCAGTTGTTGGTAGGTAAACATTCAAATGATTAGTATTAACACAGAATATCTGAATACATTAAGAAGCTAAACTTAATAGACATATATAGGACCCTCTCCTTCCCTGACGATTAGAGAATTCACTCTCTTCCCAGACTCTCTTGTAACACTTAGCAAAACTGACCACACACTAGACACCAATTCAAGTCTTAACAAATTTCAAATAACTGATTTTTTACAAAATCTAGTTATCAGACCTCAGTACAATTGATAGAAATCTGAAACAAGACTATAGAGTTAGCCTTGCTGGATATTTCAGTTGGTTAGAGCGTCAAGGTTGTGGGTTTGTTGCCCAGTCAGGGCACATGCAAGAATCAAGCAATGACAGCATAAGTAAGTGGAACAACAAACCAATGTATTTTCTCTCTCTCTCTCTCTGAAATCAATGAATAAAAAAATATGGATTAGCCCTGGCTAGATAGCTTGGTTGGTTAGAGCATCGTCCCAATATGCAGAAGTTATCAGTTTGATGCCTGGTCGGGGCACATATAGGAACAGATTGATGTTTCTGTCTCTCCCTTTCTCTCTGAAATCAATAAATACATTTTTAAAAATATGGATTAAACATTACCGTATTTTAAAATTTATTTATTCCAAGTAAATTATGGGTCAATGAAAAAAAAAAGACATGCTATAAACAGATTCATTTTAAGCCAAAATAAAAGTGATAGTGTTCAGCATTGTAATATTGCAGTGTAAATTTATTCTGGCACTTGGAACACATGCTGTAATAATTCTGCAATAAGTATTTCAGGAATCATAAAATAGAAAATTCTATTTAAGGGGACTCTCTTGCTGTCACCTAAGACTTGAGAAGAGAGGGAAGTGTTCCCTGTTTGGTTCAAATTAAAGAAGGGTTCTAAGTTAGATTTTTCCAAGGAAGGGAGGAGAGGAGAGATGAGGAAGGGGCAGGAACTACCCCTTTAGTTAGGCAGGTATCTCAAATAAAAAATACTTACATTTTCAAATGAAGAGAACTTACATTTTCTTTCTTTTTCACCTATTTCTTCCTACACTTCATACCTTTTATCAGTTTTATCCTCCTGCTCAAAAGTCATCTTAGTGCGGATGTTTCACGTGCAGGCCAGCGATCCTTGGGCTGGACCACCGTCCTGCCCACATGGCCAACGCAGGTAATCATCTCACAGCGATGGAGGAAGCCTCTGCAGGTTCAGCAGAAGCCCCGCTGCCTGGAGCCAATCCCTGTGTGTGTTTAGCCGACTCTCCAGCTGAAAACTCCATTAAACCACAAGAAAGCACTTTCTCCCTCTCTCTCCCTTTTCCCTCCAAACTCAATCTCTCACCCTCCAAATTCCTTTACTGACCTCTTTGCGTGTTCACTTTTTATGTGCAAACAATATATTTTATCACATATATTCATTCGCCCATTAATTATAGACTGCTCTGTGTGCCCTCTCTCTCTCTCTCTCTCTCTCTCTCTCTCAGGGCTCTAAAGAAGAGGATATCATAAAAAAATGCCCCCACATTTTACATATTATTTTAATTTTGAAACAGTCTCATACTTATAGAAGAGTTACGGTTAGAGCAGAAAGAACTCTTTTGAGAATAAGTAGCTGTCTTTATGCCCTCCTCCCCATACTTTGTATTTTCTACAAATAAAGGCACTCTCTTACATACCCACAAAACAGGAAATCAACATAGATACATTACTGTCATCTAATTCTCTAATACATTCAAGTTTCCCCAATTGTCCAGTAATGCCCCTTATAACAATTATTTTGATCCAGGTCAAAAAAAAATCCTGTGGTGCATTTCTATGTCTCCTTCAATGACCTTGACACATTCAAAGGTCTGAAGCAGGTTATTTTGCAGAAGGACCCCCTCAATTTGCACTGCCCTTGCCTGTGGGAGTTACCAACCCCATCCTCTGGCTCTCCCTCCTTTTATGTATCGGTTTGGTAGACAAGAGTAGAGCCTTCTCGGAGCATTATTTGGAGCATTGCCTTGGAGCATTATCTTGGAGCATTACTAGAGTACCCCACCTAACCAGGTCACGAAGATTCTTTCTTTTCTTAGATTCCCCAGATTGCCCTGGTAGTAACAGTATTATTTTGTTGCTTTCAGATGCCTCATTCATGATCCTCCCTCTAGCTTTGTTCCCAGTGCTCTATCTTAGGGGAAGAAGCAGATTGTGAAGCAAGTCTGTAGGGGCTCATGACAGAGTGCCCTGAGCATTCTACCTACTTGATACCTTCACTGAATGTCTTATAGTTATCATGCCCATTTGAATTTCTGATCTTCCCTCCAAAGCATCCTAATGCAGCAGCCTTCCCCATTTCTGTTCATGTCAGTGTCTGCCTTGCAAATCTGCTTGGAAAAAGGCCCCAAACCTTTGAGTCATTCTGGATTCCCTTCTGTCTTCATATTCCAGTAGTCACTCCTTTGCTCACAGCCTCCATCTCATTCAGAGTGAAATCAAGGTCCTTCCACTGGTCTACAATTTCCTGAACGATCTTCCCGCCATATTTTCTCCAAATGCATCTCTTCCCTCCCTCCCCACACTCACTCCATTCCATCTGCACCTTCATCTTCCTCAAACATACCAGGCACATCCCACCCCAGGGCTTTTGCACTTGCTGTTCCCTCTGATTAGAATGCTCTTTCTCCAGATGTGCCTATGTCTCTCCCCTCCCTCTCCTCCAAGTCTTTGCCCTGGGTCATCTTTCAAGAGAGACCTGCCCTGACCACCCTCTTTACAACCAGGGGGCAACCTTTACCCCCTTTCTGCACTGCCCACCCACCTTCCCTGCTTCATAGTTTCTTCTTAGCACGTGTTACTTCCTAGCACACCCTGCTATCCCTACTATTTTATGATATGTCAATTACCTCACGGGAATATAGGGTCCAAATGGCAGGTATTATTTTTACCATCCGCCCTCACTGATCCCCCCACCCGGAACAGTGCCTGGCACATAGCAAAAACACAATAAGTACTCTTTGGACAAATGAAAGCCAATTTTAAAAAATTACAGTAATGTCATACAATTTTATTTAAAAACGTGCATTCCTGGTGCTCACGGTAAGAATCACCACACAGTGAAATTACAGCCAAATTTTGCAAAGTATACGATCCTTTATATGATGCTTAGCTCTATTCAAGTGTATTTTTCAGTATTTCTTATGATATTTTCATTCTTATTTCAAATGAATTGGTATTATGGGACCTGTAATATCATCTTTGGATAAAAATGATCACTTGACCAGACAATGCACAGTGGATAGAGTGTCAGACTAGGATGCAGAGGACCCAGGTTCAAAACCCCAAGGTTGCTGGTTTGAGTGTGGAATCATAGATATGACCCTGGCATGAGCGCTGGCATGGTGGCTGGCATGAGCCCAAGTCACTGGCTTGAAGCCCAAGGTCACTGGCTTGAGTCCAAGGTTGCTGGCTTGAGTAAGGGGTCACTTGCTCTGCTGTAGCCTGCCAGTCAAGACACATAAGAGAAAGCAGTCAATGAACAGCTAAGGTGCTACAATAAATAACTGATGCTGGCCTGACCTGTGGTGGCGCAGTGGATTAAAGCATCAACCTGAAATACTGAGGTTGCCGGTTCAAAACCCTGGGCTTGCCCGGTCAAGGCACATATGGGAGTTGAAGCTTCCTGCTCCTCCCCCTTCTCTCTCTCTCTCTCTCTCCCCTCTAAAATGAATAAATAAATAAAAATAATTTAAAAAAATAATAATTGATGCTTCTCATCTCTCTCCCTTCCTGTCTGTCCCTCTTTCTGTCTCTCCGTCTCTCTCTCTCACTAAAAAAATAAATAAATAAAATAAAACAAATAAAAAAAGAAATGACCTCTTCATGGCTCTGTGGAGCCTTTGCCTCAGGCACTAAAAAACAGCTTGGTTGCAAGCCCAGATGGTCAGAGCATTGGCTCCGGACAGGAGTTGCCAGGTGGGTCCCAGTGGAGGTGCATGCAGGAGTCTGTCTCTCTAACTCCTCTCCTCTCACTTGGAAAAAAAAAAAAAGAAAAAAAATGACCTCTTTTATTTCTGAGTGGGAAGAAACAAACCTTATTTTTTTTTCTTTTAAATGCTATGTGGAAGGGACCATGTTTCTGCCATCTTCTTCCTCCACATGTGCACACCGGGGCCATTTGGAGAGCACCTGAAATCCACCCAGAGCTGCCTGAAGCCCCAGCTGCCCTGGGCATGGATGAGGCTGCACGGATGGAGCAGGATGACTCCAGAGGCCCTCAGTTCCTGGGGTGGGGTGGGGGGATGGGAGTGGGCAGCCATGCCAGGGCTGCTCAACAGATGTCACCGTCTGCTGTGGGAGTCAGATAAGGCGGAGAGCGGCAGAGGAGGGGATTTTAGCCTCCTGTTCTAAAACACAATTTAGCTTAACAGCAGAAAAGGTTGAACACACTTCTTTCTCTAGAAAAACAACAGGCTGTTTCTCTTCGGGGAGACAGAGAGGGAATGAGTTTCCACCAGTTCTGATGGGTCATCGAGTTGAAAAGCTCCTTATCACCATCGCTTTAGAGGAGCCAGCGGATCAGTCTCTCTCCCTTGCCTTGGAACTCACTGCCTGGCAAACCGCGTCTGCCCAGGAAACGTCCCCTCAGTGATAGCTGCATATATACTTTTGTTTCCAGATTAATTAACCACTAAAGGAGTATCCAACCGAAAGCAAAGGACCTTTGGTTTTCTGTTCTGCTCCACCACTCGATTCAAAGCCCACTGGGGACAAAGAACTGTCCTTAGTCACGTTTGCATCCAGCAGTCCTGGCACAGAACAGTACCCACTGTTCATCCAGCACGTGTTTAGTCAACACCGAGTGCACGCCAAGTGCTGGGGAGGCAGCCGTGCCGCTGACCTCACGGAACTCGTGTTTCAGCAGGAAGACCGCAGAGAGTAAGCAAGTAAACAAGCCAACAAGGTCACTTTAGATTTCTGCCAATGCTACAAGGAAAATAAAACAGGGACCCCTAGGGGTATGCACTATTCTGAATCTGGTGTTTTATCATCACCAAGCATTTAAAAAAATACTTTTATTACATATGAAAGTATGTACTTTGAGAAATAAGTAGTATTGTTTTGTGTGTTTTTTACATTTTTAGTGGCATCATACTTAGTTTTCTGCTTGCCTGTTTTTGCTCAGAATTATTGATACATACACACACACACACACGCCCTTTGTTTCTATAGCTCATTGATTGTCACTGTTCTATTCCATCCCTATCTCTCCTGCTAACATGCATTTCAGGCTGTTTCTGTTCCTCCCTAACCCCACGCTTGCTTTTATTAAAAAAGCTGTTGTGAACGTTTTTTGCACACATTTCAGATTCAATATATCTTAAGCCAGTGGTTTTCCATTGTTGGCCCGTGGTTAACCAGCATGAAATTTCTGGGAGGCTGGCGCCGGTCTGTGAACCGGTGGGTGAAAACCACTGTCTTAGACACACAATGCAAAGATGTAGGGAAAACTGAGCTTTACAGACTCAGGGCCTGCATCGCGTCATTATTTTCAGATTGATTTGCCATCACTCGTATTTGATCTTTTTGTAATGACTTTCAAATGGATATTTTATAATAAAATATGGAAATAGAATGGTTTAAAAACAGAATGATGGGCCTGACCAATGGTGGGCAGTGAATAAAACGTCAACCTGGAATGCTGAGGTCGCCTCTTCGAAATCCCTGGCTTGCCTGGTCAAGGCACATATGGGAGTTGATGCTTCCTGCTCCTCCCCCTTCTCTCTCTGTCCCCCTCCCTCCCTCTCTCTCTCTCTTTCTTTCCCTCCACCCTCTCAAAAATGAATTTAAAAAATAAAAATAAATAAATGAAAACAGAATTATGAAATTTTTGAAAAGTACCAAGGAATTCATCTAATCAAACACCCTCATTTTATAGACAAGGAAACCGATTCCAAACTGGAAAAGGGACTTGCCCAGCGGTGGGCACTGGGATACAGGGAGCAGAGCCTGCACTGGGCCTCCACCACGATGCACATGTGCATGAAATGTGGATAAAATAGGCCTGACCTGTGGTGGCGCAGTGGATAAAGCGTCGACCTGGAAATGCTGAGGTCGCCGGTTCGAAACCCTAGGCTTGCCTGGTCAAGGCACATATGGGAGTTGATGCTTCCAGCTCCTCCCCCTTCTCTCTCTCTCTCTCTGTCTCTCTCCTCTCTCGCCCCCCCCCTCTCTCTCCCTCTCTCTGTCCTCTCTAAAAATGAATAAATAAAATTTAAAAAAATTAAAAAAAAAAAAAGAAATGTGGATAAAATAAACAAATCCCCTTGCTTTTCCTTCTGCTCTCTGAGCTCCGCTAAACGATGCACCGCGACAAGGGGACCACTCAATGCAGTCCTTCCTGGCCAAATCGCAACTGTGCTGCTCTTGATCAATTCAAATTACACTTTTTAAAAGTCAATTTTGCCCCAGTTTTGCTGAGTAGAAGCAAAAATCAGAAGATGAAATAGATTTCCTAATCAAACATAATAAGAATAATTGGATTTGCAAGGAAAATGAAATCACAAAAGGATAAGAAATGAGAGCATAACTGTTTGGAAGAAGCTCTCGGAGCAAGGATGCATGCTTATGACTGGGAAACGATGGGTTGTCTTGGAGAAGAGTGAATTTGAAAAGCTGCCTTTCATTTGGGGGCCTTCCATAGCGATTCTCTCCCTGACCAAATGTTAGCCTGGCACTCCTGAGTCCTCCACTAGTCCTCATTGTCACCTGCAATCCATGGGCTACTGTTGAAGGAGGTAACTAAGAGGACATGACCACCAGCTGACCTTACAACTGGACCCAGGCAACCAGAAGCACCTCACCCCCACCCCTGTGCTTGAAATGCTCTCTCTTCTTAATGGGAGCCATTTTTAAAGCTCACTATTTAGACAGTAAGATGGTGTTGCAGCCATCTGGATGGTATATGTAACTGAACATAGTTAAAACTTCTACATCAACTTTTCAGTTTTCATAGGTGGGTGTGGGAAACCATTTATCTTGTGGCTAAGACAAACCTCATGAGTTCCGCCCTGGCCAGTTGGCTCAGTGGTAGAGCGTCGGCCTGGCGTGCAGAGGTTCCAGGTTCGATTCCCGGCCAGAGCACACAAGAGAAGCGCCCATCTGCTTCTCCACCCCTCCCCCTCCTTCCTCTCTGTCTCTCTCTTCCCCTCCCGCAGCCAAGGCTTCATTGGAGCAAAGATGGCCTGGGCGCTGGGGATGGCTCCTTGGCCTCTGCCCCAGGCGCTAGAGTGGCTCTGGTCGCAACAGAGCGACGCCCCGGAGGGGCAGAGCATCGCCCCCTGGTGGGAGTGCCGGGTGGATCCCGGTCGGGCGCATGTGGGAGTCTGTCTGACTGTCTCTCCCCGTTTCCAGCTTCAGAAAGAAAAGAAAAGAAAAAAAAAAACAAAAAAAACTCATGAGTTCCTTGCTCATCAAAACTGCCACTTACCAATCTGGAGTGACCTGGCTTTTTCTTTGGTCTCTCCTTGACCTTTGTGTATAGGGGCTGTTTCAGATCTCACTCAGGAAGGCCCCAAGGTTGCAGACAAACATCTACAGAGCCCAGCTTACGAAGAATCCCCCTGCCCTTCATACAGATCCATGTTCCTCTCAGTCATTTTCCGCCTGTTGACCCTGCTCTCTTCCCTTCGGCTATAACTTCCCACTTGCCTCTGTTGTAGTCACAGCTCAGTTCAATCTCTGTCCTCTAGTGCAGTAATCTTGAATCAAGTCTTCCTTGCCTGTTCAATGCTGCCTGGTGTTGGAGAACAGATTCACTTTGTGTGTGTATGTGTGTGTGTGTGACAGAGAGAGAGACAGAGAGAGGGACAGATAGGGACAGAGAGACAGGAAGGGAGAGAGATGAGAAGCATCAATTCTTCATTGAGGCACCTTAGTTGTTCATTGATTGCTTTCTCATATATGCCTTGACCCAGGGGCTACAGCAGAGCGAGTGACCCCTTGCTCAAGCCAGTGACTTTGGGCTCAAGCCAGTGACCTTGGGTTTCAAGCCAGCAACCTTGAACTCAAGCCAGTGACCTTTGGGCTCAAGCCAGCAACCATGGGGTCATGTCTATGATCCCATGCTCTAGCCAGCAATCCCTCACTCAAGCTGATGAGCCCACACTCAAGCCAGATGAGCCTATACTCAAGCCAGCAACATTGGGGTTTCAAACCTGGGTTCTACACATCCAAGTTTAATGCTCTGTCCACTATGCCACTGCCTGGTCAAGCAGAACAAATTCACCTTTTAATGTCAGACTGTCACTGGGTTCCCTATTGTCAACTTCCCATGATTAGAAGAGCCATGTCTCAACTGAACTGTGATAGTCTCAGTGCATGGCTGACATGAGAACATAATCATCAATGCTGCCCATTTCCACTGTCTAAAGTATCCTGGTTTGGGCAATAAATGTTATGGTCACCTGCACATGGTATAAAATTTACTGGCTAGAGACCCTCAATGACAAGAAGAACTGCTGGACTTTAAAAATGGTGCTATAACCACTACCAAGGACAGAAGAGAGAACTCCTTTCAGTCCTGATTCCTGATTTGTAGCATTTCATGTCCAAATTAAAATGTTTCTCTGTAAGTAAAAAAATGATTATTTTTATCACATCTCTCAACCATGTTGACACATTGCCTTTATTATGCCTCTCTTTTGATCATGACAGATGGGTTTATCACAGCACACTTACCCAGAATGTGACATGCATTCAGATTGAGAGGGGGGGGGGGGAGACAGACAGAGGGACCAGTAAGGCCAACATGGTACAGGCCTTCAGAGAAACAGATGAGATTGGGAAATCAATACTGAATTCTCTGGTGAATTGCATTAAAGGACTGAAATAAATTAGCAAAACAATAATTGAAGCTGACAGTTCCTCTTAATAAGTGGGGACAAATCAAGTCTGAGCTGTGCTTTCAACTGCTATGGGGAGAGGGCAGGACAGGAGGGAGCCCCCCAAACCCCTTCTGCTGGAAACACTGGGTTTCATCTCTCTCATCAGGTGATGTTTGCAGAGTGGTTTTGAGCACTGGGTTTGCTAGCTGCTTTGGCTCACTTGAGAATACACACCAGAGGCCCTTACCCTGCAGAGCTCCCTCGGGCCCGCGGGATCTCAGAGGCACAGGCATTAGATACAGGCGGGGTCAGGGTAGAGCAGAGAGGGTTGGATCAGACAAGCTCCAAAGTTCCCTCCTACCTTGAGATTCGGTCCTCCAGTGGACTCTCAACATGGATTTGTTTACCCCACTTTACAGGTAGGAAGAGTCAAACGGAAGAGAGAGTAAGACCACTGAAGGGGAGCTGGATAGAGCATCCTGTCTTCAGCCCTCAGTATGTGACCCACAGGGCCAGACTGTCGATTTGGCAAAAAGCAACGAAAGCCCTCAGAAGGATGCCCTGCTACAACCCAGTGTGATCCTGGCCATGCAGAGTCACAGCACAGGGGTGCTGCTCAGAATGCTAAATCTCAGACCCCATCGCAATCAGAATGTGTGCTTACCAGGACACAAAGTGATTCAGCCTGACCTGTGGTGGCGCAGTGGATAAAGCATTGGCCTGGAATGCTGAGGTCGCAGGTTCAAAACCTTGTACTTGTCCGGTCAAAGCACATATGGGAGTTGATGCTTCCTGCTCCTCCCCCCTTTCTCTCTCTCTTTCTTTCTTTCTTTCTTTCTTTCTTTCTTTCTTTCTCTCTCTCTCTCTCTCTCTCTCTCTCTCTCTCTCTCTCTCCTCTCTAAAATGTATAAAATAAATTAAAAAAAGAAAGCCCAGGTGAGTCAGATGCACTTTAGAGTTTGAGAAACACTGGCTTGAGCTGTGGGTTACATCAGTGGTCCCCAACCACCGGGCCGCGGACTGGTATCGGTCTGTGGGCCATTTGGTACCGGTCCGCAGAGAAAGAATAAATAACTTACATTATTTCCGTTTTATTTATATTTAAGTCTGAACAATGTTTTATTTTTAAAAAATGACCAGATTCCCTCTGTTACATCCGTCTAAGACTCACTCTTTTTTTTTTTTTTTTTTTTTTATTTTTTCTGAAGCTGGAAACAGGGAGGCAGTCAGACAGACTCCCCATGCACCCGACCAGGATCCACCCGGCACACCCACCAGGGGGCGATGCTCTGCCCATCCGGGGCATCGCTCTGTCGCGACCAGAGCCATTCTAGCGCCTGGGGCAGAGGCCAAGGAGCCATCCCCAGCGCCCGGGCCATCTTTTGCTCCAATGGAGCCTTGGCTGCGGGAGGGGAAGAGAGAGACAGAGAAGAAGGAGAGGGGGAGGGGTGGAGAAGCAGATGGGTGCTTCTCCTGTGTGCCCTGGCCGGGAATCAAACCCGGGACTTCCGCACGCCAGGCCGATGCTCTACCACTGAGCCATCCAGCCAGAGCCAAGACTCACTCTTGATGCTTTTCTCGTAAGTTCGAAAATTATATTTAAAAATACCACCGTTTTTACGCTGGTTGCATAATTTTATTTTGTGCATTTATCCGTCCCACCCTAAAGGCTGGTCTGTGAAAATATTTTCTGACATTAAACTTGGTCCGTGGCCCAAAAAAGGTGGGGACCACTGCGTTACATTGTGAATCGCAAACCTCTAAAAAGCATTTAAAACTATGAGTTAGAGTTTGCCAGAGAATTCCGATGCTTTTATGGGATCAGGCCAGCTTCCCAAGCTCTGAGGCATCACTTCCCATTCTAGCACCCTCTACCAAATTACTAAATTTACTTTTTTTACAATATGAGTTTAAATCAGATACAAATAACGGAAAAGAGACCTCCATCAATTTGAGGCTGAAGCTCAAGCTCCTCCCCCTTTTCTTCTCCCTGGATCTTTGGTCCACAGATTTGTAGCAATAACAACGCTGGATTCACAGCACATCCTCAACATTGTGTTTGCCTTCCAAGGAGGACACCAGCCTAGCCTGGGTGGAGATTATGAAGTTTGGTAGTTCACTGGATCTGCTCAGACATGCTTGCTCCTGACTTCTAATTCTGCATTAGCTAAAATCACTTTGCTTAAATAAGCAAGGGACCTCTTTCCCTTCTAGTTCGGAAATATAGAATTCTGATTTTATCTCACTGATGATCTGACCGGGAAGTGACAACCAAGCAAAAACTTGTGTTAATAAGTTTTCTCTTTTTGTTGTACCTGGAACAGATATTTTTTTAGACTTCTTTTTTTATTTTTACAGAGACAGAGTCAGAGAGAGGGATAGATAGGGACAGACAGACAGGAACGGAGAGAGGTGAGAAGCATCAATCATCGGTGTTTTGTTGCGACACCTTAGTTGTTCATTGATTGCTTTCTCATATGTGCCTTGACCGCAGGCCTTCAGCAGAATGAGTAACTCCTTGCTCAAGCCAGCGACCTTGGGTCCAAGCTGGTGAGCTTCTGCTCAAATCAGATGAGCCCGCGCTCAAGCTGGCGACCTCGGGGTCGTGAACCTGGGTCCTCCGCATCCCAATCCGACTCTCTATCCCCTGCGCCACTGCCTGGTCAGGCTGGAATAGATATACAGAAAGCATTTGGTGTGAAAAAAGTTTTGATTGAGTCTAAAATATGGGTCATCTTGGAATATGCTTGCAAAGAAACAGGAAGAATTCAGTTGAAAATTTTAGTTGAACCATATGAAATTGCTACTTCTATAGGCTAAAAAAAAGTCAAATGATGGCAATTTCATTTAGTCAACCCAATTAGAATGTTTTAGTTTATAATTTTTGACCTAAGAAATATTAAGAGAATTGAAAGTGATATTTGTAGAGTTTGAGCTGTCTCTTCTCCTTGAAGATTTTTTTTGGGGGGAGGGAGTTGGGGCAAATGCTTTGAAGGCTAGATAATCATCTTTCTATTCTAAGTAGCCAGGAAAAAATGGGGTATTTCAAGGTCAGGTTTGGTTATAGATTTAGAATGAATGTATGTGTCCTTGAAGGAGCCTTATCACCTTCTGAATCTGTGAAATATATAAATGGCACTAGACCTTGACATACAAACTGGGTTTCTTTCCTACTTCTTTGTTAAAGTGATGTGCAGCGAACACTTGAACTCTGATAGGCTCAGAGGAGATTTTCCCATCGGCAAGTCACACCACTCTTTAGTTAGAATGTCGGGGAGGAACAGTCAAAGTGAAGTATCAGGATCTGGTCCCTCTTTTGGTTGACCAGCACAACTATACCGTAGGTGTGCTGTGTTCCACAGTTCTCCGGGCATCATTCTCTGAGCGCCTGGAGTGCAGCACTGTGTAATTACGTGTTTACACATGCTGGCCTTGGACCGCACTTAGAGTAGCAGGTAGAAACTGTCTTATTTGTATGGTGTACCTAGTGCCTTTAAGAAAGGCACAGTAGGTATTAAGACCTGTTTGATCTCAAATTTTAAAATTTGTTGAATAAACTATGACTCTTAATAACCAATCATGGCCTGACCTGTGGTGGTGCAGTGGATAAAGCGTCGACCTGGAAATGCTGAGGTCGCCGGTTCGAAACCCTGGTCAAGGCACATATGGGAGTTGATGCTTCCAGCTCCTCCCCCCTGTCTCTCTCTCCTCTCTCTCTCTCTCCCTCTCTCTCTTCTCTAAAAATGAATAGATAAATAAAAAAAATAACCAATCACAATAACAAAAATTGAAGATATTACCCTAAACAGCTTTGTGAACTTAGAAACTAATTTTCCAATACATATCAAGGGTCACAGCCTATGAACCAGTCATTACATAAGACATTTACCTTAGAAAAGAGTCTGAAATTTAAAAACAAGATTAGGTAAAAAAATGTTTATATCAACATTACATATGAGTTGAAAAAAACTGCAAACAACCTAAGATCCAAGAGTTATATTAGAGAGAAATTCATATTTTTTGGAAATTTTAATAACATTGAAAAATGCTCAAGAAAGGTGGAAGAGGAAAACCATGGTACTACCATATTTCCCCATGTATAAGACGCACCTTAATTTGGGGGCCCAAAATTTGAAAAAAAAATTACTTAAAGTTATTGAACTCAAGTTTTATCCATTATAAAATTTATACAATGCCTCATCCTTGCAAAAAGGCGGGAAATGCAAGTAAAAATAATCTACAACCACTGTATAAGACACACCCGGTTTTAGACCGCAAATTTCTCGGAAAAGGGTGCGTCTTATACATAGGGAAATATGGTATGTCCTGCTCTTTTAAAAATACCTAGCATCACATTACAGAAATGTCCCAAATTATTCAAAATTCTGTCGATATCATGTTTGCAACGATTACAGACTATTCCATTGGATGTAAATCTAGTAAGTTATTAACTATGTTTCATAAATACACACATGTATACACACACACTAACAAAAAGCACAAGTGGGATCAAATCACACCTATTGTTCAACACCTTCCTTTTCTGTTATATAAGCTAGAGAGCTTATCACACGCACACAGTGATCTTCCTCATTGCTTTCTACTGCCAGGAGAGTATTTCATTGCAGAGACATATGTTGATTTTTAAAGATAACTCTTATTGATAATACCTTTAGGCTACTTATTGCTTTTTGCTATTAAAACAACAAATAGCTTTGACATACACTTTTGTGTGTTTCTGTAAGTATTTCTGTGGGATAAATTCTAAAATTGCTGGATCAAAGAGAATGTTCATTTTAAAATTTTGAATAGACATTGCCAAGTTGCCTTCCACATTATTATACCAGTTAACACTCTCTTCAACAGTGTATGAAAGTAAACTGCTTCATTTTAAAATCGAAATAATGACTGGGATGTATTTGTGTGTATTTGAACACTACTAGGGCACAGTTGTAATGTGGGTCTCCCTCCATCCTCGCTTACCCCCCAATTTTTCTTCCTTCCTACCTTCCTTCCTTTGTTCTTGTCTTCCTTATCTCTTTCCTTTCTCCCTCATTTCCTTCCTTTTTAAAAAATTTTTATTTATCGATTTCAGTGAGAGAGGAAGAAGAGAGAGACAGGAACATCAAGCTGTTCTTGTATGTGCCCTGACAGGGGATCAAACCTACAACCTCTGCACTTCAGGACGATGCTCTAACCAACCAAGCTATATATATGGCCAGAGCTCTCATTTCTTTCCTTTCTACCTTATTGTTTTATCTAATGGGTGAAAGAGAGGGAAAACTAAAGTGAAGGCTAGTGAAGAACTCATGTGGCACTTAGAGAACCAGAAGGAAGCAGGGTGCTCGCTTCGGCAGCACATATACTAAAGCTGGAACAATACAGAGAAGACTGGCGTGGCCCCTGCACAAAGATGACAGGGAAATTCACGAAGTGTCCATATTTTCATGGTTACTATGTGAAGTGATGGATATTTTCATGGTTACTATGTGAAGTGATGGATGTGCTAACTAATCTTACTGTGGTGATCACTTCCAATGCATACCCATCTTAAACCATCACAATGGTTTAAGTACACCTTAAACTCACACAATGTTACACGTCAATTATATCTCAATTAAAGGGGAAGGAAGTTGGGAGCAGAATGGAATGGGAGATGTCTGGGAGTTTACAGTGCGGGGCAGCCAGACATACTGGGGAGGGCAATTTGCATGAGTGTTTCTAATCTCCACGGGCACAGTAGTCACCTGGGGAACTCGTTAAAAATGCAGATTCTGATTAGGTAGGTCTGGGGTGGGACCTGAGATTCCGCATTTCTAGTTAAGGCATGTTCTTTTTCTTTTTAAAACATAATCAAAAGGACAAGATACAGAATAGCACAAGTCTTGAGAACTCTGTCACCTGATGAAGCTGTTGAATGTACCCCCTGTGTCTATACCTAGGGAAGGTGTTTGCATTTAAGAAAATAGGTTCAGCCTGACCAGGCATTGGCACAATAGATAGAGCATTGGACTGGGATGCAGAGGACCCAAGTTAGAAACCCCAAGGTTGCTGGCTTGAGCGTGGGATCATAGAAATGACCCCATGGTCACTGGCTTGAGCTCAAAGGTCGCTGGCTTGGCTGAAGCCCCCCCCCCCCCATCAAGGCACATATGAGAAAGCAATCAATGAACCACTAAGGTGCCTCAATGAAGACTTGATGCTTCTCATCTCTCTCCCTTCCTGTCGGTCTCTATCTGTCCCTCTCTCTCTCTGTCACACACACACACACACACACACACACACACACACACACACACACACACACACACAGGTTCTATGCGAGTAAAATGGTATATTCGTCTAAAGCCTGGGGGACATGCAGAATTTGCTTTATGAATGATAGGTACAAATGAAGGCTACATAAGAAAAGTTTTTAATATGCTTGTATTCTCTTTAAATTTTGCTTTAATTAGAGATCATTAAATATATGATGATTAGCAATTAGGTTGTTTTTATGCCTAATTGATGCCTTCATTTGCATTTAAAAAGTTCTATTTAGGCAGCAAAATCAGTGAGGCATAATGTTTCTTAACTTTTACAAAAAAAATAGGCTGTTTGAACTCTATGTTCAAACTGCCGTCTAACTGGTGCATGAGAGAAAACAAACAGTGTTTGGAGAATTCCCTTTGCATCTGCGCACACACACATGGGGTCTGCTCCCAGAATGCCCTTGCTGGGCTTTGGGTGTTGTGCTATTGCGTGGTGCCACCTGTTAGACTAGTGCCTCAGCCCCACACCCCCTCTTCCGAACTCGGCCTGGGACATTGGCTTCGAGACTCTGCTAACCATAATTTAGTTTTGCCTGCCTTTCCCTATGAAGATGCCCCCATAGGGCGTGCTACAGGGTGATGGGAATGCTGTGGGAGAACAATGGGACTGGCCCCCTATTCCAGTGACTGTCAGGGTGACTACACAGCGTCTGCTGCCAGCAGCAACTGACTCCAGCTTGCGGTTCCTCCCAGACCCAGCACGTGCAGAGAGCCAGGGGCTGGCACTGTCTTTCCCAGAGACCTTCTTCCAAGCTCAGAGACACCAGCACAAGCTGAGTGGTAGACTCTCCTCCAAGGTCTGCGTCCCTGCTCCCTACACCTCTCTTCCAAGCTCTCTGGGGGCCGTAAAATGTATACCATGGGAGAGAAGAAAAATCTAGACCAGACTGGACAAGTCATGCTCTAAGAGAGCAATACTGATTCTTAGAGAAGAAGGTAGAAACTTACCATGCTCACTCTCTCTCATCCTCTGTCCCCTTTTATTTAGCCATCAGGATTTGTGTTTTTATTCTGCATTTGTACTTGTTCACAGGCCAGAGGGGCAAAGTTGATCACCCTCTATACATCCTTGAGATCATTTTAGACAGTCCTGAGTTAAGAAACCTCTCCATATTTTGTTATAGTCTGTCCTGGCTGTTATGAACAAGACTCTAGCACCTGAACATGGGCAGCCCAACCCCTGACCAAAGGCTAATGAGCTTCTGCATTGAGTGACTATGTGGTGTTATTCTGCATCCTGCTTTTCTCAGCATAGCTTTTAACAGTGACTGCACTTACCTGCGTTGATCAGGAGCTGACCATAAAAACAGGAAGTCAGAATGCTGTTAGTTAATGCATGGCGGTAGGAAAATAGACTCATCAAATCAGCCAAAGGCATTTAAATTTAAATCAGCCTTCAGTTTTGCTCTTATCCTTTCTTTAAGGGTCATATTCTTTTAATTTTAAAAACAAAGAAGCAGGGCCCTGGCAGGATGGCTCAGTGGTAGAGCATCAGCCCAGTGTGTAGAAGGCCCAGGTTTGATTCCCAGTCAGGGCACACAGGAGAAGCGCCCATCTGCTTCTCCCTTCCCCCTCTCCTTCCTCTCTATCTCTCTCTTCCCCTCCCACAGCCAAGGCTCCATTGGAGCAAAGTTGGCCCCGGGGCTGAGGATGGCTCCATGGCCTCTGCCTCATGCACTGGAATGGCTCCAGTTGCAACCAAGCAGTGCCCCAGAGGGGCAGAGCATCGCCCCCTGGTGGGCATGCCATATGGATCCCGGTTAGGTGCATGCGGGAGTCTGCCTGTCTGCCTCCCCACTTCTCACTTCAGAAAAATACAAAACAAACAAAAACCAAACAAAAAAAAAAAAACAAGAAGCAAAACATTTCATTCTAATTATAATCAATAGATCATAAATGCTCTAGGTTTACCAAGTTTTACCCTTGAATAGAGTTAGGCCTCTTGAAAACTACATGATTTAGTTTGTCAGAGGACAGCTTTTTATCAACAAAGAAGTCATTTATAGGAAATTGACATCTGCATTCCCTGCAAAACTATTGTTGAGGATATGACTTCACTCCAACACCTTTAAATAAAAGACCATGGGAGAAGCTGACTTCCTGAGATACAGGTAACACATTCACGTTCTTGTCATGAGTATTAGGAATTGTATGCCATTTCCCTTTTTGACTTGGCTTCCTGGAAGCTCAGAGCCAAACTATTCATCCAGCCACAGCAACTATGTTCACTCACGGACTGCCTCACTTTCTCTCGGTGGGAAATCATGCGCCACCCAGAGCCTGGGCCTAGGCACAAGAGTGAATGAACGTGCGCGAAGGCAGTGAGTCAGGCTTGTCCTGCTCTCCGTCACAGGCAACACAAAGCAAAGAAGTTTGCTAACCACAGTTCAGGGCAGTCCCTCAGTCATCTCTGTTCCCTAGGTCAGTGTTTCCCGATACCATCTTTATACATGCAAGCACCTTCCAGAAATTTGCACCTACCCCTCAGGACCAGGAGGGGGGCATTAGAAAGTACTTGCACCTCAGATACTGGAAACACCTGATGTTACTGACTGAATTGTACCCCTGCCAACAATTCACATGCTGACTGTGACTCTATTTGGAGATAAGACCTTGAAACTGAGGCCTTTAGCATGGGCCCAAATCCAGTCTGACTGGTGTCTTTAAAAGAAGAGAAAATTTGGACACACAAAGAAACACCAAGGTTGCACACCTATAATATAAAGTCCGGCCTCGCTTTCATCAACACAGGAAGACAGAAAATACCCTCTTTCAAATGGAGCTGGAGCACTGTTGACTCTAGAATTCTCCCAGTCCTTTTATGGTTTGGTCTGCTACCCTGTACCTGACTCTACCGGGGAGGCTCTGGCTGTTTCTTTCCCACACTCAGGTGGCAGGAGGCCGACTTGCCCACCTGTGCCCCTCACACACAGAGGGGTTTAAGAAAAACAGCTGCAACTCCCTGACTCTATCTCACCTTATCAAGAAACTAAAATAACATTTGTTTAGATTCTTTCTTTGCTAATATCTTCATACTGTACAGTCAGAGGAAGGCGGCCACCCTCCCAAGTTCCTGTGAGTTGGGAGCCCAGATTTGACAGTTTATTCCACAGCCAAGAACTGAAAGGGTTGGGTGGCATGCTGACTCTCTTTTTCTAATTTGACAAATTAAAAAATTATTAGAGTTAAAACTCAAAAAATACAGCAATAAACAGAAAACTTCTTGCTGAACCTGCAGTACCTGGTGATGTTTCAGCACTGAACAGATTGCAGACATTTCAAAATAATATAGAAACAGTTGTGTTCATTATTATAATATTATTATAAATATGTTTAATTGTTTCAAAATAATGCCTATTGCAGCCAGCTGGGAAAAGTACAAGTATACTACAAATCAGGCATGGTTTTAATGGAAATTAGAGACATATAATATATCTTATTTATGGCTCTAAAAATAAAAGAAATGAAGAAAGAAGAACAGACAGAAGACATGAGGAAGACTGAAGAAGCTTGGACAGATATAAATATTGCCCAATGAGTCCTTGAACAGCCTGTTCCGTGGCCGTCCCCTCACTCCCCAACCTTGAACATCTGTTTCGCAGTTGACAGTAGCGAAAGGGCCCTCTATAGGATCATTTGCTGGAAAGCAGGATTTCAAATTTGTGTAGAAAAACAACTAACAGAACAAGCATTTTCATGGTCACTTGGACACCAACTCATAAAGTCAGGCACTGTAGGATGGCAATCAAAAGGGTCGAGAAAGAGATGTGAGAAGGGAGGCATCTGGCTTTACTGGGTCTCCACTTAGTGGAGCGCTGTTTAATGCTTCGGCTAACTATCCCTCCATTTTCCAGGAGCTGTGAGAAGGAGGCATCTGGCTTTACTGGGTCCCCACTTGGTGGAGCGCTGTTTAATACTTCGGCTAACTATCCCTCCCTTTTCCAGGAGATGTGAGAAGGGAGGCATCTGGCCTTTACTGGGTCCTCGCTTAGTGGAGCGCTGTTTAATACTTCGGCTAACTCTCCCTCCCTTTTCCAGGAGATGTGAGAAGGGAGGCGTCTGGCCTTTACTGGGTCCCCACTTGGTGGAACACTGTTTAATACTTCAGCTAACTATCCCTCCATTTTCCAGGAGATGTGAGAAGGAGGCATCTGGCTTTACTGGGTCCCCACTTAGTGGAGCGCTGTTTAATACTTCGGCTAACTCTCCCTCCATTTTCCAGGAGATGTGAGAAGGGAGGCGTCTGGCCTTTACTGGGTCCCCACTTAGTGGAGCGCTGTTTAATACTTCGGCTAACTATCCCTCCCTTTTCCAGGAGATGTGAGAAGAGAGGCATCTGGCTTTACTGGGTCCCCACTTAGTGGAGCGCTGTTTAATACTTCGGCTAACTCTCCCTCCATTTTCCAGGAGATGTGAGAAGGGAGGCGTCTGGCCTTTACTGGGTCCCCACTTGGTGGAACACTGTTTAATACTTCAGCTAACTATCCCTCCATTTTCCAGGTGAAGAAACAGAGACTTGGAGAGGTGCAGGGACTTGTCTAAGACTACACACTAGGGCGAGCAAATTGCAAACCCAGGCCATTCGGATTCTAGAATCCCCCTTCTGTTCATCACAGCAACATACCTCCGGTGTCTCCCATGACTACCAAAGTGGGACAGATGAAATTAGGGCATAATGTGTTCAACTTCAGCTGGTACAGACACACACACACACAAAAACACATATTTAGAAAAAACATGTAGAGAAGGCTTTTTCTAGGGAAAGATGAGACAGATGTGAGCAAAAGGCCAAGAAGTGGAAGAATGGCTAAGATGCCCAGCGTGGGAACATTTTCTTTTGCTTCTAAGAAAGGGAAGGAGGAAGAGATGCCAGAACAGCAGGATGGAGCTGGGGAGGGAGGCCCCTGGGGGGTGTAGGGACTGTGACCCAAGGCCCCGTCTTCAGCCTGCAGCCCTCTTGGGGAATGGCCCTCTCACCAGGGCCCACACTCCTTCCTGCACTCCTGCAGCCAGTGCCTGGGGCGCAGGGCTCTCCGGGTCAGCCCCTCTCGCCCACCTGGGACAACCCTGCAGGACCACCCGATCGTCAGCGTGTCCTGTGCCGCTGAGGGCGCCTTGCTGAGATGGTGATACCACAGCCCAGCTTCTCCCTCTGCCCAATCCTGCTTCCTCCCCTCCCGCCACGTGTATGGATTCCAGCCCCCCTTTGCAGCAAAATCATTTCAGAGCCTGCTTTGCAGTGAGTCCACTTGCAGCAGGTGGCCAATGAGCATTTTTAAACAAGAGAGATGCCTAATTATTAGTCTGAAGTTGCTTAAGTCTTCATGACATGAAGCCTTTATCATCAGCTTCCAAATGTTCAAACAAATAAAAGCCCCGTGCACTCAAGGATGCTGAGTAGGAGTATTATGGAAAATGGATAAAGAAGCTAGAGTTTCAGTCTAGACCACGGCGTTGCAGAATGAAGACAATCAAGACAGAGGATGAGATAGTCACAATACCCAGGGGTTTGCAGACGTCTTGGGAAGGGCTGTCAACTACAACAGGACGTGGACGTAGGACTTGAGTGAAAGTTGCACAGACCTGGAAGGGCAGGGCCGAGGTGGCTGATAGGCAGGTAAAGTGATGAGGCTGAGCCTCACCTTCACAGGGAGGGGTGACATCATGCCTGGGCCAGGGAAACATATGGTCCTGGGAAGGACCATAAAGGCAGCACGTCTCTTCGATGAAGAAGACAGCATCTGAGCAGCGCGTGGACCTTTCTGTTCAGTTCGAAGAGACAGGCTCCTCGTCTGAACTTCTGGGCACTGGCTCCGCTCAGGTGGCACTTGCCATACATTCCAGTCTTGTGACTCACACTCCAGGTGTCCAATCTCCCTCGCTAGGGCGTAAGGTGTCTCCGTTGCTATGTGCCTCGCTACACTTACTACCTCACACCTAACAGACTCAGAAGAAAAGCACAATTGATTGATTGCTGGCCCTGAGATAGCTGAGTAAGAAGTCTATCTGGCTCCCCCGGTTTTTTAAAGAGAGAGAGAAAGGAAAAGCGATGAGAAACATCAGTCGTAGTTGCGGCACCTCAGCTGTCCATTGATTGTTTTCTCATATGTGCCTTGACCGGGGGCCTCCAGCCATGCTAGTGACCCTTGCTCAAGCCAGCGACCATGGAGTCATGTCTATGATCCCACACTCAAGCTGGCGACCCCGCACTCAAGCTGGTGAGCCCATGCTCAGGCTTGAGACCACACGTCTTCAAACCTAGACCCTCAGTGCCCGGATTGACACTCTGTCCACTGTGCTACCTCTTGGTCAGGCTCTACTTGGCTCTTTAAGGCTCTCTTAAATATTACATGTAAATTTAGAACCACTATTCTTTGAGCAAGAAGCCCTATTTGCCGGTCACCGAGTTTTTCTTACATATAAGCTTTTGTTGTTTTGAAATTAAAATGCTGGTTTCAATCAGCAGCTGTGCTGCCTCACACTGACTTTTTATTTAAGAAATGGAACTTTGAAGGCATAACTAACACCTTTTCAATGAGATTTAGAAAGCGGAGGAGAAAAGAACCATCACTTCATCTGTTTCTCCACTGAAGGGTTATTTCAATCAGCGAGACAGAATGAGCTTTATTCATAAAGCTCTTGGACATCCTGAAATAGTAAGTTATTTGTATTAAATATATATCCTTGACAAATCAGAAGCCTGGACTCAGAGAATGAGATGCTGTCAAAATTCAGACTTCAAACACCCAACAACCCAGAAAAGCATGCAGAAGGGCATCAAATTTGATAGCAGCAGACCAGCCGGGATGCTGGCTTTGGCCTTGGGTGTTTTACTTAGTTAGCCTCTTTGTATCTCAGACTTCTCATCTTTAAAGTGGGTTGGTACGTACTTTTGACTATCAAGTGGGAACAAGCAGGTTCCAGAGCATGACACCAGGTACCTACAAGGCTTGTGGCAATTAAAAGCCTCCTTTAGAGTTGCCGAGGGGAGCCAGGCTTTTGTGTCACTCAGCTGCCACTGTCACCATCCCAACTTGGCAGTGGTTACCAGCACTGGTTTCAGAATTAACAAGACTTATAATTGAAACAGTCTTGCCACTTACCAGCTGCAATGTAGCTGGAAAATTTCTTAACCTCCTGGAATACAACCTCTTTACTTATGAAATGGAGAGTCTTGCCCACTTCAGAGATATGTGGGGAGAGCCTCATGCAATAGAGGGGCTCTGGCGTAGCACACTCCTGGGGCAGACGAGGAGGGCTCAGAGAGCGAGCTTCCCTCCACATAAACACTGCTGCGGATTGCGTCCAGGTCAGAACCTGAGCTGATGCTGTAACAAACCCCGTGCTGCTCTGTCTTGGAAACATTTTAGTAAGTGCTTAGTGCTCTACAGTCGTTTTTATAAGTGATTGCTACTACACCATGAGCTATATGTCAAGTTAATGAGAAGGACCATAAAGGTCGTCGGCTTCTCATCTTCAGTTTGAACTTCCTCGGTCAAGGTCTTCCTGTGATTGAAAGTGAAAAATAAAAAATTAATGAACTCACGAGCCATCTGAGACTGAGCCAATCACATTTGCCCTCAGTGTTATTACATAGAGAACCTCCATGTACCTTCTGCAGCTTCTAAATAGTTAACTGCTGCCCTCATCACGGCACTTGGCCAGGGGCTGCGCTCTGACCTTGGCAAGACCTTTACAAACAGCTGACATGAGAAGTCAAAGATGAAACTGCCAGGGATCTCTCCGCAGCCCTGAGGCACTCAAGGAAGTCCCCAGCTATAGCAGCTGACATAAGATCTAGTACCATCTGTCCACGATGGGTCTCTATGACACACAAATGCAGAAACCAGTTTTGAGCATCGGAAGAGGCACACACCATGTCAGGTATGCTCACGCAAGTAAGTTATGAGTGCAGCCCACTAAAGACACCAGAGCACTAGCAGCTCCATGACAACCTCCTTGCTTTTCACCTTCCTTAATAAACACTCTAGGTTAAATGCCTGCTTGTAGGAGCAGTGATTTGGGCACAATGCTGCCCATCACCACACACGCATTAATTAACTGACATCACCCAATCAGCAGCCCCAGACAGGTCATTCCCCCTACATGTTTAAAGCACCATAAATCCTTTCGCTGCTTAAGATAATTCACACAAAAATCACTGGCTAAACGCAAAAAAGAAAAAAAAGTGTCACTTTTTATTAACCTGTGCAAGTAACATCACCTGATTCCCAATTAACAATGTTTCTGTAAAGCGAAGTTGAAACCTGAGGCCAAAAGCGACTTCTTCCCTCCCATTGCAAATCTAGGCTTTGGTACATTTTGTGGCCTTGAGTCTCAAATTTGTTTGCTGAGAGAGATGAAAACACAGCTTCCTAAATTCTAAAAAATATAGGAACAGCAAATAAAATAGACACCCCCATGTAAAACTATATTTATAAAGGAGACAGAGAGAAAGGTAGGTAGGTAGATAGATAGATAGATGATAGATAGATAGACAGATAGATAAGATAGGTTGATAGATACAGAAAGATAATATAAAACATAAAATCCAGAAGTCTGAAAGATACTGTGTGGGGAAACTGGAGAAAGGCATTATCATATATATACTGCTGGTGGGAACACAAAATGGCATTTGGAAATACGTATATGCCTTCATATATGTATTTATCCTTCAATCAAGCAGTCCCACATCCAGAAATCTATGTCAAAGATAAATTGGGGCCCTGGCCAGTTGGCTCAGCGGCAGAGCATCGGCTCGGCTTGTGAAAGTCCCGGGTTCAATTCCCAGCCAGGACATACAGGAGAAGCGCCCATCTGCTTCTCCACCCTTCCCCTTCTCCTTTCTCTCTATCTCTCTCTTCCCCTCCCACAGCCAAGGCTCCACTGGAGCAAAGTTGGCCCGGGTGCTGAGGATGGCTCCATGGCCTCTGCCTCAGGTGCTAGAATGGCTCCAGCCTCAATGAAGCAATGCCCCAGATGGGCAGAGCATTGCCCCCTAGTGGGCATGCCAGGTGGATCCCAGTCAGGTGTATGCGGGAGTCTGTCTGCCTTCCCACTTCTCATTTTGGAAAAATACAGTGTGTCCATCAAGTCATGGTGCACTTTTGACTGGTCACAGGAAAACAACAAAACGATAGAAATGTGAAATCTGCACGAAATAAAAGGAAAACCCTCCCAGTTTCTGTAGGATGATGTGGCAGCATGTGCTCATGCACAGATGATGACATAACACCGTGTATACAGCGGAGCAGCCCACGGCCATGCCAGTCAAGATGTTGACGGTACAGAGGAAAGTTCAGTGTGTTCTGTGGCTCACTAAATCCAAAGTACAACGTGAATATTGGCGCGTTTATAACGAAGCGCCACCACATGGGAATAACATTACTCGGTGGGATAAGCAGTTGAAGGAAACCAGCAGTTTGGTGGAGAAACCCCGTTCTGGTAGGCCATCAGTCAGTGATGAGTCTGTAGAGCAGGGGTCCCCAAACTTTTACATAGGGGGCCAGTTCACTGTCCCTCAGACCGTTGGAGGGCTGGATTATAAAAAAAAACTATGAACAAATTCCTATGCACACTGCACATATTTTAAAGTAAAAAAACAAAACGGGAACAAATACAATATTTAAAATAAAGAACAAGTAAATTTAAATCAACAAACTGACCAGTATTTCTTTTTTTTTTTTAATTAATTCATTAATTTATTTATTTTTGTATTTTTCTGTAGTTGGAAACGGGGAGAGACAGTCAGACAGACTCCTGCATGCACCCGACCAGGATCCACCCGGCACGCCCACCAGGGGGCGACGCTCTGCCCACCAGGGGGCGATGCTCTGCCTCTCTGGGGCGTCGCTCTGTCACGACCAGAGCCACTCAGGTGCCTGGGGCAGAGGCCAAGGAGCCATCCCCAGCACCCGGGCCATCTTTGCTCCAATGGAGCCTCACTGCGGGAGGGGGAGAGAGAGAGAGAGAGAGAGGAAGGAGAGGGGGAGGGGTGGAGAAGCAGATGGGCGCCTCTCCTGTGTGCCCTGGCCGGGAATCGAACCCAGGACTTCTGCACGCCAGGCCGACGCTCTACCACTGAGCCAACTGGCCAGGGCCCTGACCAGTATTTCAATGGGAACTATGCTCCTCTCACTGACCACTAATGAAAGAGGTGCCCCTTCTGGAAGTGCGGCAGGGGCCGGATAAATGGCCTCAGGGGGCCGCATGCGGCCCTCCGCTAGTAGTTTGTGGACCCCTGCTGTAAAAGTTATACGGGATAGCTACCTAAGGAGCCCTAAAAAAATCTATGCTGAGCCCACATTGAACTGCACTGAATAGGTATGAAACTGGGAGAGTTTTCCTTTCATTTGGTGCAGATTTCACATTTCTATCGTCTTTTGTTGCTTTCCTGTGACCGGTCAAAAGTGCACCATGACTTTACGGACACACTAAACAAAAACAAAAAAAAAGAAAAAGATAAATTGGCAATAAAACAAATGAGCTAGATGCTATTATAGTACTATTTTTAATAGCTAAAGACTAGAAAATCAGATATGTTCATCTAGGGAACAGGTTAAATAAACAATGGTACATCCGTACAAAGGAGAACTCAGAAGCTATAAAAAGGAATGAAGTATATTGCTATAGTTACTATGAAGTAGTCTTTAGGAGATATTGCTAAATGAAGCTGATACAAGTTTGTATAATGTGCTACCAATTTTTTAAGAAGTGAAAGGGAGGACACATTTATTTGAATATATAATATATATTTGAATATATTTTTTAAATGAAAGGATGAGCTATAGAATTTTAAATAATGATTCCCTATTGGGGAAGGGAGAGAATAGGGTAAGGATCAGGATAGAAGCTGGTCCTCTTTAAAATGCCTTTTTAAATATTTAACTTTGGACCCATGGAAACACTGTATGTAACTAAGAAACAAACATAATAAAACAAAGGCAGCTTTTACATTTTTGAAAAGAAAAACCTCTGTATACCCACACAGACAGTAATGATTCAGTTAACTATAGATCAGTGCATCTATGTGAGGAAATTACCAAGGGGAAGGGAAAACTGTGTAAAAGGGCTAGAAAGAGCAGCCCCTTAGAGCCCACACAGGGCCAGAAACAGTGCCTCTTCGTACCTGCAACTGACATTTATTATCGAATCTGATAATCCACTGGCATGGAGTAGAATACACAGAAGGGTTTGCCTCAATAGTGGGCAATTATCAGCCATAGATTCATTGCTGCCCTGATCCCACAAGACAAAGCTAAAAGTAAGACCTAAAAGTATCAAATTGTTTTCTTTCTTTTTTTAAAAAAAAGTTTATTGATTTTATCAAGAGAGAAAGGGAGAGAGAGAGACAGACAGACAGACAGAAAGATCAATCTGTTCCTGTATGTGCCCTGATTGGGGATCAAACCAGCAATCCCTACACTCCAGCATGATGCTAGTCTAACTAGTCAAGCTACCCAGCCAGGGCTCAAACTGTTTTCAAGTAACTTAACTGAATCCTGAAACAAAGTTCAAAACTATTTATTGCAATACAAAAATATCCAGCACCCAGAAAGGTATAAAATTCACAGTGCTTAACATTCAATCAAAGATTATCAGGCATACCAAGAAGTAGGAAAACATGGCCTATAATAAGAAAAATAAACTGAAAGCAACCCAGAAATGGCAAAGATGTTAGAATTAGAAGGACATTATAATTATTATAACTGCATTCTACTTGTTCAAATAGCTAAAGAAAGTATTGAACATGTTAGGCAGAGATGTGGGAGATGTACGAAAGACTCAAATAAAACTTCCAGAGGTGAAAACTACAATGTCTGAGATGGAAAATATAATGGATGAGACTAACAGCAAATTAGATATTACAGAAGAAAAGGTTAGTTAAATTGAAGACATAGTAATAGAAATTATCCAAAATAAATGGGGGTTGGAGGAAAGACATAAAAAAATGACAAGAGCACCAATAATAACTTCAAGAAGTCTGAGATATGTATAAAATGTAGTCCCCAAAAGGAAGACACACATTTATGCTGTCAAATACTTTATTTTTCCTCTGCCTCCCAACTTTCAACTGGAGAAATGGGCTCAGAAGCTCCTCCAGACCCTCAGGGCTTCTCCATGGCATCCCATTCTTGGGCTGAGACTTAGTGAAGTGGATCCCTCTTCCAGAACTTTGTCCTACTGAGCAAAACAGTGGAGATCACCCCTATCCCCCTGTTCTCAGGCAGTAAGGACTCTAGCAACCGGCAAAACCTGACGAATCTCTAAAGGGAAATTGGATGATCAGCTTCAGAATTTCCTAGGTAGTGAGTTGCTCTAATAGCAAGTGTCATGGATCCAGAAACCTTAGGAACAACTCCTTATGAAGTACCTGGGACTTTAACCCACCTGGCTCTCCTTGTATCAACTGTTCATTGTGTGACAAATAAAGGCACCCAGACCTAGAAGGATCTAACACATGAATATTCATAGATCTAGATCCACAGCCATACCTACTATCCAGTTACAGCTGGGGCCTAGGGTGCTAAGTGATGAGTCCACTTACATGATATTCTGGGACAGGCAACACAATAGGGACAAAAAAGAGATCAACGTATTTTCAGAGGCAGGGAGTGATGGAGAGATGAACTACAAAGTGGGAGCACAAAGGCATTTGGGGGGGATGAGAAACTGTTCTAGCATCTTGGTTGTGGTAATGATTATATGACTAAACACATTTATCAAAATTGATAGAACCATATACTAAAAAAGTTGTTTTATTATATAGAAGTGATACATTTGTCAAAATCCACAGAACAATATACTATAAAGGGTGAGTTTTACTAGACATAAATTATACTGTCTTTAATAAAACAAATGAAAAACAAATTGAGTAAATAAAAAGTCCAGAAAATTGAGGCCTTAAAAACATAACATATGCCTGACCAGGCGGTGGCGCAGTGAATAGAGCATCGGACTGGGATGCAGAGGACCCAGGTTCGAGACCCCGAGGTCGCCAATTTGAGCGCAGGCTCATCTGGTTTGAGCAAAGCTCACCAGCTTGGACCCAAGGTCGCTGGATCGAGCAAGGGGTTACTTGGTCTTCTGAAGGCCCGCGGTCAAGGCACATATGAGAAAGCAATCAATGAACAACTAAGGTGTCACCACAAAAAACTGATGATTGATGCTTCTCATCTCTCACCGTTCCTGTCTGTCTGTCCCTATCTATCCCTCTCTCTGACTCTCTCTTTGTCCTTGTAAAAAAAAACAACAAAAAAACCCCATAATATATATTTTTATATAATAGTTGGCTTTTATTAAGCTTGATTCAAATGTTTTAACTGATGTTACCTCAATAAATTTAATTATTTAAAAAAAAGATTGACCCCCAACTCATACTCTGGTAACTCCTCCCTGGTGAAAGGCCTCTTGAGTCTGTGCTTCTCAAACCTTAATATGTGCATGAATCCCCAGAAAGCTTATTAAACTACGGACTCTAATTCAGGAGAGGTGAGACCAGAGACTCTGTGTTTCTCACAAGCTTCCTGGTGGTATCAATGCTCCTGGTCCATGGACCACACTTTAAGTAGCAAGGCCAGGGACGCTAGAGAGATCACATGATACATCAAGACCAGAGAATTACTCATTCAGATTGAACAAGCCCTTTATGACACGATACGTTTTGTTGGTCTGTGTAAACTAAAGAATTGGTCCCTTGGCCACAGTGTACGACTCTCCTCAGAGCCGAAAGCAGACCAGCTGTCATTCCACAGGGTCACCTCTTTGGTCCCCAGTGGGAGCCTGAACCAGCCCGGAATCCACTCCAGCTCAAGGTGATAAAGGAAGCTTTTCACAACAGAAAACCTGCTGGGATGGTCGAGTCATCAGGAGGCCCATGAAGCCACAAAGGCCCATCCATCCACCAGCACCATCCATCTATCCATCCATCAATCCTTAAATGAATAACAATGTCTCTTCAAAAGTCCCCGGAAATTACTCAGCCAGAAAGGAAGTTGAGGCCAATTTCTTGTGATTCTGCTGACACCCCAATGGCTTTGAGTGGCACCACCTGACAACTGCTGAAGCAGGTGCTGCCCGCGCTCCAGCAGGGGAGTTTCATTGGCAGAGTGGTTACCCAGCAGGATTAAGAAGTGGCCCTGACAGGAAGCCAAGTGTTGAGGGATGGTAAATGGCTGGCTTTTATATTCAACAACTTTATGAAATTTTCCCAGAGAATTGGCACTCCTTTTTGCCTACTAAAAAAAAAAGCTATATAAATGTTTTTCCCAGACAGCTTTTTCATCCACAAATGCCTTCGGGTATAACACATAACTTAACAGACTAACACATACCAACACCTTCAGATACTTGGCTTGGGGGCTTTTTGAGAAGAAGCAATCACATACGTATTGAGTCTATTATCAGTTGTTAGCATTTACTGAGTGAAGGAAAAACAACTTGTTTACCTCATGTTCTTTTCTTCAACAGGATTTTCCCAACCCCCTTTATCTGGTTTCTCTATCCCCACCTCTCCCTTCCCCTTTCACGCAGCCATTAAAACTAGCCAATCAGGAAGGAGTAAGATTGTACATCACCACCCTAGACAATCGGGCAAGACCCAGCCTAGGGCCTGTGTTAGGGATAAAAACAGAACCCAACCTCCTGCTCGCATGCTTGCTGGCCGGCTTTCACTAGCGGCAGCACACCCTTCTGCAGAAGTTATTAAAGTTGCCTTGCTGAGGTATTTTGTCTCCATGAGTCTTGCTTTCTTGTAACTCTAACAATCTGGGGGCCCATCCGGGATACCTGTTCCCCTTGGGAGGGGTCTCAGCCCACTGTTGAGGGAGACGAGGCTAGCTGCTCCATTGTAGCAGCTCTCAACCAAAGGGATGATGACCCAGCTCAGGTAGCGAGCAACCCCCGGACCCTCAGCAATGTGGAGAAGGGGCCCTAAAAGGTGATATCACAGCAACCAGACAACTCTGCGCATGGACCAAGGTAAGAAAAGTTGCGGGTGCAGTGAAGTACTCTGCATGGCCAGTAGTCACGGCCATCACAGCCAGCACATGCAGGTTCTCACTGAATTCGGACAGACGATAAAGAAACAGCGGAGTCAAAAACTGGTGGGCCATGCCTTTATTCTAGCCTTGCAACTGGCCGGCGAGTAAAAACACACAGGGCACCCAAACCCACTCACATGTTCTCTGGTTCCACAACCAGGAGAGTCTTTTCTGGTTTTTCCTAGAATCAAAGGCCCTCACTAGTCTTAGTCACCTCTGGTTCCCCATCTGCACATCTTCTCCCTCCTCATCTCTGCACAAACTGGCTTCTCCTTCAGCACCCTGCCATTTTGGCTGCCTCCTCTGCAAATGATGGCCTCCTTCCTCTCCTTTCTCCTTCTTCTTAAAACTTTTTGGTGCAAAAACCCCTCCTCCAGCACACAGTAGCCTAACAAAGCCCCTTCCCAAGCAGGAAGGTAATTAGCAGTTTCACAGATCACATATCTGGGCAGCCATTTTTAACAATAAAAGTGAGCAACTCAGAAAATACAAATTTTACAAACTCATTTGCCCAACATACTCCTTGGTGGTCGGGGAGGTGCAGGAGGTGGTATGCATATGTCATGCTGAGACACGGAGTGAGTGTGGAGTCCTAATCTGTAGTTCTGAGGTGACCTCATAAGGCTTAGTGTGGTATCAGGCAATGCTTGATCCAAGTTGGCGGTTTATACCAACCCACCAATTACTAGGAGGCTCCTAACATCACAACGAGGGGAGCGGACAAATGAGATGGATGAAGCAAATGACAAGAGTGCAAAAACCTGCAAGGATGGGGGGTTGAGCCTCTCTCAGGAGTCATGCCACAGTCAGGATTTAATCGCACCTTTAAGATAACTAGAGACAAAGATGGTACCAAACAAAAGAGAAAGAAAGCTCCAAATGGTATCAACCTAGGAGATCCAAGATATGGCTCTTTTGAGGTCTAAATTAAGTTCTTGCATGCAAAATTGGAAATGTTAGCTCTAATATTGAACTAAATAAAATAGTTTCATTCTTGTATTCAAATGCTCTGGGCATTGTTGCTTTAAAATTAGACCATGTAAGGAGTGCTCATTTAAACTTAAATAGAATGGACTTTTTGGATCCTAAACTTGTTTCTTGGTTTTGTACTCTGTAAGGTCTTGCTATGCTAATTGCTGTGCTTTGTGTCATTGTCCTCAGAGTTAAGAGCCAAGCAGCAGCTCTGCTATTAGGTTCCATCAGGTTTTATTTGTGTCATGCTCAAGTCTCTGTTCTGTGATTATCTTGTTTGTGTGTAAAACTGTACTCAGGTCTGTGAAACAGGAGAAATCAATTTCAGTTTGAGGGCTCTTGTCTGTCTCATCTGTCTGTCTGACTGAAATTCATACTATTCTATGTGGGGGAAAAAAAGTGGATAATTCAAAATGGGGAAGAGATCTCACTCCCCTTTCCAGTCAGTGAATCTCAGAAAACAAAAAGAATAGGTTATGTAAATATTTTAAAGCCTCTTCCTGGAGGTCTGAAAAATGGCTGTAGTTCTGAGAACAATAGGAGAATTAACACCTGTCAGACTGTGTGGACTGTGAAAATGGAAGGGGTCATGCTAGGATCTCAGAGTAAGGGCAAAAAAAGGGGGTACTTTTAAAATCCAAGGGGTGGCCTGACCAGGCAGTGGCACAGTGGATAGAGTGTCCGGACTGGGATGCGGAAGACCCAGGTTCAAGACCCCGAGGTCACCAACTTGAGCACGGGCTCATCTGGTTTGAGCAAAGCTCACCAGCTTGGACCCAAGGTCGCTGGCTCGAGCAAGGGGTTACTCGGTCTGCTGTAGCCCCACAGTCAAGGCACATATGAGAAGGCAATCAATGAACAATTAAGGCATTGCAACGCACAATGAAAAAAAACAACAAGTAATGATCGATGCTTCTCATCTCTTCGTTCCTGTCTGTCTGTCTATCCCTCTCTCTGAATCTCTCTCTCTGTCTCTGAAAAAAAAATTAAAAAAAATAAATAAATAAAATCCAAGGGGTGGCTCAGTAGCCCATCCCCTCCTTTCTTTTCAGTCATACTAAAAGGCCACCAAGGACAGATAAGGAGTCTTGCCTTCTCTGCAACTATTAATGATACTGTAAAATAAAGTTATTCCAAATGTTCTTTTAACCAGGTGGTCTAGAAAAGCATTTAATATTATGACTAGTTTAATTTAATTAGTGTCTTGTAAATTTTTTTTTTTTTAGCTAGAGAAAAGGGGGGTCAGACAGGGACAGACCAACAGGAAGGGAAATAGATGACAAGCATCAACTCATAGTTGTGGCACCTTAGTTGTTCATTGATTGCTTCTCATATATGCTTTGGCAGAGGGTCTATAGCAAAGTGAGTGTCCCCTTGCTCAAGCCAGCAACCTTGGACTCAAGCCAGTAACCTTGGGTTTCAAGCCAGTGACCTTGGGGCTCAAGCCAGCAACCATGGGGTCATGTCTAAGATCTCATGCTCAAGCAAGTGACCCTGCGCTTAAGCCGGTGAGCCCACGCTCTAGCTGGGTGACCTCGGGGTTTTGAACCCGGGTCCTCAGCATCCCATGCTGACACTCTATCCACGGCGCCACTGCCTCATCAGGCCTTTTTAAAGTTCTTAACAGAAAATATGTTTGTTTTGCCTTCATAAAGATTCTTGTTATCTCTGTTACGTCTTTTGAAAATATAAGTTTGTTTGCTAATGAAATATGTTCTGTCAACGTAAAACAACTTCTAAACCTGTAAGAATTTTTTATGAGTTTATTTGAGCTGTTTCTGGAAATCCTCAAGGTGACCCTAAAGGTTAAGGTTTGAGGAGACCTAGGTTAAGGCAGGACAGGGGATAAATAACGGATGGCTTGTTTTGAATTTTTGCCTTTTTCAACTGGAACTAACTGTGAATCTGAACAAAGAGACCTTTGCGGGATAAATGAGAGTCTGAACTTGTTCAGTCCCAAAGATAAGGGGCACTTCCTCCCTCTAGACCGAATCTCAGGTATTCTTAGGTGACTGAGAATCTCTGTGGAGGTATCGAGAAGGCATCACTCCTCATGACATATAGGTCACCCCATAGGGACTTCCAAAATCAACTGTAATTAAATAATTAACTTGTCTGGGGACGCGCATATAAAGGCTGGTTACTTAGTGCTCTGAGTCCTCCTGGCTGTATTAGGCAGTCAGGGAGAGAAACTGAGACACAGAAGAGGATTTGAGATGACTTGGGAGGTGAAATTCCCTTGGAGCTCAACCCACAAACAGCACACTTGAATCCCCTATACAATATCCCTAGAAATTTGTTCAGATTCTGCAGATATACAAAGAAAACTAAAATTAACATGGGAAATTGTACCTTTACTGTACAAGGACACCAGCCCCCCATTAATAATCCTGCGGTTAACTTGCCAAGTATCTACTAAAATGGAAAAATTTTAACTTGAAGTGGCCAAAGTGGGGAACTTGTAATCCCTCTGAAGTGATTTTTTTCTGTGCACTCAATTAGAAAATGCCGGCTCTAAAGTTAATATTGAATGAACGTAAAGCATATATTGGTCGGACATAGGAGCTTCTGGGAGAGGCACAGATAAATTCTTTAAAAAAGGCTGCCCTGGCCGGTTGGCTCAGCGGTAGAGCGTCGGCCTGGAGTGTGGGGGACCCGGGTTCGATTCCCGGCCAGGGCACATGGGAGAAGTGCCCATTTGCTTCTCCACCCCCTCCCCTCCTTCCTCTCTGTTTCTCTCTTCCCCTCCCGCAGCCAGGGCTCCATTGGAGCGGGGATGGCCCGGGCGCTGGGGATGGCTCCTTGGCCGCTGCCCCAGGCGCTGGAGTGGCTCTGGTCGCGCAGAGCGACGCCCCGGAGGGGCAGAGCGTCGCCCCCTGGTGGGCAGAACTTCGCCCCTGGTGGGCGTGCCGGGTGGATCCCGGTCGGGCGCATGCGGGAGTCTGTCTGACTGTCTCTCCTCATTTCCAGCTTCAAAATTAAAAAAAAAAAAAATTCTTTAAAAAAATTTTTTTATTACTTCAGAGTAATGAAGGCCTTTGAAGTTAATGAATGAGAACACCCCATTTTCTCATTCTACAGCTTCTCCACTATATTTGCTATCTGAGCTTCCTTGTCCAGACTCCCCCTTCCCCTCTCTCCTTCCTTTCTCTTCCATCTCTGCCTCCTCTACTACCACTCCCTACTAACCTAGGGGAAAATAAGAATAGGAATTCACACAAGAATAATCCAGGAATTCTAGCAGCTCCCTTTGAAGAAAAGCTGGTTTCAGCTAGAGGGGAACAGCAATTGTGTATGTTCCTTAGACTAGAATAGAATTAACCTACATGAAAGATTTCCATGATTTTATCTAGGTCCCTGATGGATTCACAAAGAAATTTAAAATTTAACTGTTAGAATATGTGATCCTGGCTGTTGTGATCTATTCCAAATAATATAGTTACTGGTTTCTAGGGGTCAAGCTACAGAATTACTAAATAGGGTTTGCTGAGGAACGCTTATAAAGGAGAGTATTTTTATTGTAAAAAGCCAGGGCACCTTAAAAATTATAGGAAACTGAAATGGGATTATATATATATATATGTATGTATAATAATAGAAACAGAAATAAGCATATGTTTGTCCCAAGGACTATGGAAGGACATTTCACTTTCTCCTTACTAACAATTTAGGAAAAGTTAAAATTACCATTACAAAGGGAAATTGTTAAGGCCCCTATAAATACTGGGGGCTACTTTATCTGTTCTTAACCCTACCCAACTAAGAAGTTGCATCCTACTTCAGAGTAAAGCATATGTGCAAATGGTAGAAATATATAATCAACCAATGATTATTAAATCATAACCTGTCTCTTGCCAATGAGTGAATATTGAGGGACGATATATATTTTGGTAATCAAGTTTGCCCCAGTTAACCTAATACGGTTAAATTTTTCTTAAAACCAATGATGCCCACATATCTTTTCCAGAAGGGTAAAATGTATTTAGAAGTAAATCAAATACTACACCAATTGGGAAGATAATAATTTTAAAGGAATTTCCATGAAAGAAAAATAATCTTGAGACTGAAGGTTTGTTGCAGGACATCCCAATGCAACTTTGGGCCTTTTTCAGTACAGATATTGGCAAGATTTGCCAATATTCTTTAAGATCTGATGCACTAGTAGCTGGAATTAAGACCATTTTACTAGATTACTTAAAGGATTTATAATTCTATCTATAATCCTTTGTAATTCTAGCTTTCCAGTAAAATAGATTTATACAGAATCTCAAAGCTATAAATAAAATAGTTACTCCCAGACATCCTGTGGTTCCAAATCCACATAATCTATTACCAGCTATTCCTGTAGGTTGCCAATATTTTTCAATGATAATAAAGTCATGCAGTGCCTATTTGAACACATCTGTAAAATAAAAGAACAGGAACACATCTTTGATTTCACCTGGGAAGGTTATAAATTTAATTGGATAGTAATGCCCCAGGGATATGTGGAGAGTCCCACCTACTGCCTTAGATACTAAAAGCTGATTTAAACAGTGCTGAATTTTCCAGAGATTTCACTCTAATCCAATATGTAGATGATATACTTTATGCTCTAGAACAAACTCTGATTCTCTTTACCTACAATGAAATACTTGGGTCATCACACATTTAAAAATGGGACTGGGTAAAAAGCAAAGTATATATGCTAAAACTTCTTTTACATCAGGCGGAACAAGATAGTTAATAGTTCATGGTATAAGAGGGTCTGTTGGCTCCTGCTCTGGGGGGATGTCTGGCCTGATGACAAAAAAAAATAGCATAACCATAACCCTCATATTCCAAAGGCATGTTATCAGGTACATTATCATAGATGCAAAAGACAGCAGACAGGATTCAGTAAAGTAAGCATTGACCTTTGTCGAGAGAGAACACCTCCCTAGGATATGACTACCCACCATAAACTGCTTTTAGATATATATTCTATTGGAGTTCCAAAGGGGGGGTCCCCCACGAGTTCAAGGCATGGAATCAAATTGCAGTCAGACTTAATCAGCCTTATTCTGGTGGGTAACCATAAACAAGAATATAGATTGAATAAACTACTGTGTGTGTGTGTGTGTGTGTGTGTGTGTGTGTGTGTGTATTATAATCAACAAAGACTCATCAGTTACACTAGGGGTCTGATTAAGGGAGTCGCAGAGTAGCTTGATCTTACCAGCTGAATGGCCTTGGAGAACAGACTAGCACTAGATGTGATACTAGCAGAGCAAGGTGGAGTATGTGTTATCATTGAAACCCAGTGTTGTAACTACCTCCCGAATAACACAGTCCCAGATGGTACCATTACCAAAGTCTTATCACAGACTGACCACCCTAGCAAATGAATGTCAAAAACTCAGATATAGATGACCCCTTCACCAATTTAATAAAACAACAATTTGGAAAGTGAAAAGGATTAATGACATCTGTACTCTGCCCCCCCCCCCCAATAATTGTTATCGGAGTCTTGATTCTTATAGGATGTTGCATCGTCCCATGTGCTCCAGGCCTAATTCAGAGACTGATGTTGGTTATGGAACCAAGCAGAGCCTTCCCCCTTAATCTAACCAGATGCCAGTATTGAACACTGATGACCAGAGCCAACTTCTGCTTACTGAGTTTGAAGAATGAAGACCTATAAAGAACAGGGGGGACTGAAGGAAAAACAACTTGTTTACCTCATGTTCTTTTCTTCAGTGGGAATTTCTCCAACCCCCTTTATCTGGTTCTCTATCCCCACCCCTCCCTTCCCCCTTTGCACAGCCATTTAAACTAGCCAATCAGGAAAGAGTAAGATTGTGCCTCACCACCCCAGCCAATCGGGCAAGACCCAGCCTGGGGCCTGCATTAGGGACAAAAACAGAATTCACCCCCTGCCTGCATGCTTGCTGGCCAGCTTTCACTAGTGGCAGGATGCCTTTCTGCAGAAGTTATTAAAGTTGCCTTGCTGAGGTATTTTGTCTCCACAAATCTTGCTTAATCGCAAGTCTAATGTTGAGCACTTACTATCTGCCATGAACTATCCTAAGTGCGTTTCATACATTCATGATTACAACCCTATGAGGAAGGAACCATTGTCAGCCCCACTTTACAGATGAGGAATCTCAGCCACAGGAGGCTGCATAACTTGTCCAAGGACACATGCTAGTAACTATAAGCAGGAATATAAATCCCAGCAGCTGCTGTCCCCCATTCCACATCTTCCTCCTGATTACTATGCTAAGGTCTACTATAGGCCTGACACATATAATGCAATTGAGCCCCAGGGTCTCCCAGCTGAGGGACCTGAAGAAACATGGCAACATGCATTGTACCAACTTCCTCACAGAGCTTGTTTTCTCACAGCTGGAGAAGATGAAGCCGTGGGGGCACCAGTGACTGAGCTGGACGGTTTGTTCTCACCCAGATCCTACCTTCCTTGTGTAAAGATGGCTGTGAGAGGAACAGGTCTGGTAGGGAAATCAGGGATTCAGCTTTGGACTGCTTGAGTTAAAAATGCCTCACTAATACCCTAGGGGAGATGTCAAACAACAGGTTAAAATTCACATATTACTGAAAGACTAATGAATGGAAAGATATGATGAATGGGACTTTCTTAAAAGAATAGATGGGAGTTGAGATAAAACAAGGTGTCCCATGGGTTAATAATTGCTGAGCTGGCTGAGGAATCATTGGGATTAATAACACTATTCTGACTACATCTGTGTATCTCTGCAACTTCCCCAAGTTAAACTTTTAAAAATTCAGATCACAGCATCACTTATATAGGATAACACTAATAAATGCATAACTTGTATTTAATCATGAGGAAATATCAGACAAACCCAAATTAAGAGACATTCTACAGAAGTACCTGTATTCTTCAAACATGTCAGTATCAGGAAAGACAATGGATAGCTGAATAAATGACAGAAGAATAAATGACACCGCAGTAACTAAATACAATGTTCCTGGTTTGTATCAGAAAAAACAAGTGCTATAAAGAACATCATTGGGGTAATCTGCGACACTTGAATATAGATAGATTAGTATATTAAATAGTACATATCCATATGAAATTGCTTAAATGTATAATAGTTTACTGTGGTTATATAAAAAATGTCCTTGTTTTTTGGAGCTGAACACTTAAGTGGAGGAAAGAATCATGATGAATTAAATTTATTCTCAAATAACACAGCAATAATAATTATAATTTACAAATTAGATAGATGTAGAGAGATTATATACATGTGGCAAAATGTTAACTGGTGAGACTTTGCTATAGGCTTCATATTTTTCAAAATAAATTTTTAAAAAATTAACATGATTAACCTAATGTAATCAATGTCCCTAAAATATATCTCTTGAGTTCCCTTCCCTATAAATATTTTATTAAACTGAATTATACTGGGTGACACTGGTTAACATACAGTGTGTCCGTAAAGTCATGGTGCACTTTTGACAGGTCACATGAAAGCAACAAAAGACGATAGAAATGTGAAATCTGCACTAAATAAAAGGAAAACCCTCCCAGTTTCTGTAGGATGATGTGGCAGCATATGCACATGCGCAGATGATGATGTAACACCGTTTATACAGCGGAGCAGCCCACGGCCAAGCCAGTCGAGATGTGGATGGTACAGAGGAAATTTCAGTGTGTTCCGTGGCTCGCTAAATTCGAATCCGTGACCAAAGTGCAACGTGAATCGGCGCGTTTATAACGAAGCGCCACCACACAGGAATAACATAACTCGGTGGGATAAGCAGTTGAAGGAAACAGGCAGTTTGGTGGAGAAACCCCGTTCTGGTAGGCCATCAGTCAGTGACGAGTCTGTAGAGGCTATACGGGATAGCTACCTAAGAAGCCCTAAAAATCTGTGCGTGAGCCCACATCGAACTGCACTGAATAGGTATGAAACTGGGAGAGTTTTCCTTTTATTTGGTGCAGATTTCACATTTCTATCATCTTTTGTTGCTTTCCTGTGACCGGTCAAAAGTGCACCATGACTTAATGGATCAGGTGCCCAATTCTACAACACATCTATGTACACTGTATTATATGTTCTTTCCCCCCAAATCAAGTCTTCGTCCATCACCATATATCCACCCCCCATACTCCCCTTCACCCCTCCTCCTTCCCTATAGACTTTTAATAAAAAGCTATCTGCTTTACTCTTTAGTGCTGAGTTCCAAATTGAGGTGATTTTTCTTTAAGGGAATTTAAGAATGCCTCTTGCAGGTTTCAGTTTCACAGGCATATGTCACTTACTCATCACAGCAGGCCAGCGGGGGCGGGGGGGGGGGGTGCCGCTGGCGGACTACCCTTAGCCGTCAGCCAGTTTGAGGATCACTCTGGCTGCAGAATGTCTTGCCCAGTCACAGTCCCTTCCCAGGGAGGCCTACATCCAGCCCGGGATTGACCTGCGGTTGTAACGGCCTGGCCCTCCCACTGCCACTCAGGACAGTTCTGCAGGGCTGATCCAGCTTCAGAGCTCTCTGCCGAGTCCACAGAGGCCTCCACTGAGACGAATCGCAGCCTGACTGCCCCTGTGCCCAGTCCACTTCCTTGCCCTTCCTGCCTCCAGGTGCGGGACTCAGGAAGCCTCCCTCACAGACCCCCTGCACAGCAACCCCCATCTCAGTCTGCTTCCTGGGGACCCCGCCATGGCAATAATAAGAGCATGGCAATGTTTGTGTATCTGTGAGTCAACAGTTGTTTTCATATTTAATTAATTTATTTAATTTCTTTCTTTCTTTCTTTCTTTCTTTCTTTCTTTCTTTCTTTTAGCAAGAGAGACAGAGAAAAGGATGGATAGAAATAAAAGGGGAGAGATGATAAGCATCACTTGATCCCACACTCAAGCCAGCGACCCCATGCTCAAGCCAGTGAGCCCGTGCTCAAGCCAGTGAGCCCGTGCTCAAGTCTGTAATCTCAGGGTTTTGAACCTGGGTGCTCAGTGTCCCAGACGGATGCTCTATCCACTGTGCCACCACTGGTCAGGAAAAAATTTTACTAAATTTATTGGGTACATTGGTTAATAACATTATATAGGTTCCAAATGTACAATTCTATAACATATTACCTGTATATTACATTGTGTGTTTACCACCCCAAGTCTGGGGCTGATATAACCACAGGCTCGGTAGCTTGTAAACAACAGAAATTTATAACTCACACTTCTGCAGACTGGGAAGTCCAAGATTAAGGTGCCAGCATGGTCGCCTTTTAGTGACAGCCCTCTTCCTGGCTCATAGCCACTGCCTTTTCTCTGTGTCCCCCCATGGCGGAAGGGGCTAGGGGCCTCTGTGGGCTCTCTTGTATAAAACACTGACACCGTGCATGAGCACTCTTTCCACGGTGTAAGCACCTCCCAACGGCTTCACTTACCAGTACCATTACCTTTGGGAGTTAGGATTTCAACACACGAATTTTGGGGGGACACAGGTGCCTTCGATGCAGATTCAGGTCTTTTACCTGAGCTTGTACAGTTCTACCCACTGCTGCGTCTAGGAAAGCACAGCTGCTAGCCCAGCATCCCGTGATGGGATCCCAGCCGTTGTCAGTATGTTCTAATACTGCCTCTCCCAGGGGTCGGGCAACACACTACTTACTCCTTCATGCGTTGCATCTTGGTCCCAGCCATCACACTGTTGAAAACTGTTGGTCCTGCGGACATGTCTGGGACTGTGGCGGTGGTCCTCGTATCTGCAAATCAATGCACAGCCTTATTAACTTCATCAGCGCTCCGGCATCTTTAGGGCAACATTCAAGGGCAATCAGAAAACAGAAGCTAATCCACCTTTGTTACAAGGTAATGCCACATTCATTTAAGAGAAATTCAATCATGTCATGCATATCAAAGAGATTTATTCCAAGTGACAAGATTATTCACACTTTTAATATGCCCAAGGAATTCCAGGACCAAGCTGCTCTCAAAAAGGATTAAACAGAAACATGATTGTTTAAAAGATTGGCTTTTTAGGCTAGAAAACTCAGGGAGCAATGTATGCACAGAAAATCAGTCCTTCTTGGGGATTCTTCAGCTCGTTTCCTTCAGCAGGTGTGGATATTTCCTTCTGATGACAGCAGAATTTTTGCTAAATAAACTTAGTTTTCCCTTTACTTTAATCTCACATCTGAGCATTAGCTTTTTTGCCACGGAAAGCAAGATACTGACCCGGAGGTCATCCGCAGCCTTGAATTTCAGCAGAAGGAGCAGAAGGCCAAAGTTGGGTTCAGAAGGTAAAGAGCTGTCAGTGAACGCGGTGGTGTTATCAAATCTGCTGAGCGAGCCACAGATTTTACTGAGATGCCCTGGAGGCTCTTACAAACATACTGGAACTGGAGAGAAGGAAACAGTCCACCAACTGAAACAGCACTGCTTCCCTCTGCGACGCTACAGCTGGCCCCCGAGCCAAGGATCAGGCTAATCCAGGGCCCTCCTTGGAGGTGGGGCAGAGTCCTCTCTGGGTGTTCCTTAGGCCTCCCATAGGGTGCCTTACACCCCCTAGGAAAGAACTTTGAACACCCTAATATTCATTTATAAATTATATCCTTGTAGTTGCTATGTCGGAAAAGGGACCTGTATTGCCATTGGCCACCACCATGACCATGCAGGTTCTCATTGGATTTGGGCAGATGGTAAAGGAACTGTGGAGCCAGAAAACGGTGGGCCATTCTGTTTATTAAAGTTTCCTAATGGAGGATGAGCAAGCAGGCAGGGAAGACCGCTTCCCTCTCTCTCAGGACTCCCAAGCCCCTCAGCACTCTGGACTCCCCGGACTCGCAGGCCTCCACCAGCCTCAGACCTCTCCAGCAAACCAGCTGGGCAAACAATCGCCCCTCACCATGGAGGCAGGCAGTCTGCAGTTTGCAATCTGCCGCCCGGAGGGCAAGCACCTGCAGCCTTCCATAGACTGCACACACAGACACACAGACACACAAACACAAACGGCACTGCCCCGAGCCAATGAGCCAATTAGGCAAAATACAAGTGAGCAAACCTAACTCACTTGTTTCACACTTGAAACACATTGGTTTGCCCAACAGGGCCCACAGTGTGAAATTCCCACTCACTTCCCAACGGATTTCATATAACACATGACTGATGACTTAGGGACACACAAGGAAGTGTGAGAGCCAAATCCCACTCTCTCTCTCTCCTACTCTCTCCTACTCTCTCTCTCTCTCTCTCTCCATCTGATGCCATGCAATAAAATACAGTAAAGTACACTGCAATACAATTATTGGAAGCCTTCCTTGACTCCCCAAGGCTAGGGTAGTTGGTCCTCCTTCGTGCTTGCATAGCACCAATAAGAGTACTGTTCACTCTGTTATGCTGCAACTACTATTGATTTTTCTCGTTCTCCCACCAGACAGTAAGCCCCAGGCGGGCAGAAGTGGTTCTACCTGATTCCCTGCTGCAGTAAGTGCCCAGTGCACACCTGCACTCTCTCCACCCAAGGGACAGCTCTACATGCTGTTCATTTTTAACTTGATGTTTACATTTATAAACAAATTATAAATCGTCTATTCACTTAAATATAAATTTGACTTTATACTTATATATTTTTTTTAAATTTAATAAATTAAATGCAAATTCCAGTATTTTTCACATACACCCTTCTTTTGTATACCCTCTTGGGGGCATCCCGCTTTGAACTTGCTTTCATAGGTGTCGCTGAGGTGAATACTCCCCCCAGCTCTCTGTCTGAATCTCTGATCTTTCTTCAGGCCAGATCCTTTGATGCGAAATTACCAGACCAACAGGTATAAACTTTGCTGAGGGCAAATTACAATTATTTAAGTGAAGAGCCTCTCCTACCTGGTACATCAGCAGTTACTCATTCACATTAAGACACTGGTACCAAGGACGGGTTTGTTTCACTTACAGAGGTGCCCCCCTCCTCACGAGAGGAAGCTGCCCCACATCGGCTGTCACCTGACAGCAGCCTCATCCGCTTCCCCCTCCACGAAGCGCTAGCAGGACAGCTGCTGCTCTTCAGGAAGGGCTTTGGGAGTGGGCTGAGGGAGGTGGCAGGGGGTCCATTTCATATTCAGGTTGGTTGCTTTCTATCATCACCTTTCCTGGAACCTGAAAAATTATTAAAACAATAACCAAGCACACCGTGCTAAGTAACATGCATGCTCAATCACAAGTTGTGCCGAGACTGATGAAAGGTTGAAGCTGCAGTGCCCAGTCCACTAGGGAAGGGGACAGCCTGTTGTCAACGTCCCGTGTGAGATAGCCGACAGGCTAAACCCCTTCCAAGGTCTATAGGTGGGCACCGGGGACAGCCAAACTGAAAACACAAGGCTGGTGTGTTCCAAAAGGATTGTTTATTTAAAACGCCTGGGTGCAAGTCTACCGAGACCAAGCCAAAACCCGTGTTGGAAATGGGGAGGGTAGCAGTACAGTTTTTGTAGGTTAGTCAGGTGTAAAGCCAGAAGCCAGGGCCACCATCACAGCAGCCACCCGGCCCATGCAGGTTCGCATTGGATTCGGACAGTTGGTAAAGAAACAACGGAGCCAAGAACTGATAGGCCATTTTCTTTAATTCTAGCTTGCACCCGGCGGGCAAGTAAAAATATACACTGGGCTCCAAAACCCACTCACATTCAGTGCTCACAAAGCTACTGACTTATCCGAGTTTCCTAGAATCAAAGGTTTCTAGCTCACCAGCCTTATTCTCCTTAGTTCCCCATCTCCTTCCTTCTCTCTACACAAACTATACAAACTGGCATCTCACTCAGCACTCTGCCATCTTGGCTGCTTCTCCTGGCCCCATGGCCTCTTTCCGCTGCTCTCTGCTCTGCTCCCTCTGCTCTCTCATGCTAATCATCCCAGGAACCAAGAGAGCAAGCTCTCATTCTGCCCCCATTTTATAGTGTAGATTCCAAACCTTTAATCCAATATACAAAATAGGGAAGTCTCTAATACAAAGACACTTCTCTGAGGCATGATTGGATTGTACCGCCCCACATCAAAACGGGTGGGAAAGGCTTAATCCCAAAACCAAGCACCAGGCTACAAGGATTCTGCCTGCCCACAGAGACACACATTAATATCACCTGGGCGATGGCCTCCTCGTGGGCAGCGCCGTCTTTAACAAAGTGAGCATAATATATTTATCTGCCCAACATCAGGGGTCTTGGAAAAAGCGGCTGACATCACTGCCTTTATAGGTACAAGGTAATTTTTTTTCCTATGTGGATTGGAGCGGCACCACAGCTTCTCCAAATTGTTTATCTCCCGGCTCAACTGTCTAAAGTCCTGGGCTAGTTCAAAAGGTCTCTCCTCCCTCATGGGTTTTAACTGCCCTGGGGATGGAGGCAGGCTGATCTATCAGAAGACTGCTATCAGAAGACAGCAACTCTGGCCCTGAAGCTAGGCTTTTACAAACTACTATTATGATTTAAACTCCCCTAATTGTCAGGTACCTTCCTAATGTAAGCTTTCCCTGACATTACTGCGAAGATAAACTTTATGCTACATTTCAAAGTGAAGGCTAGAAAGCCATTAAGCCAGAGAATAGCAAGCAAATTAACTACAACCTCACAGTGGGGGAGGAAAATGTTCTGTAGAAGTTGGGTGAGGGGAATTTGAGTTTTAAAGGGGGCTCTGGCTTTAAAGGTGCCCTGAACCCAAACCTTACAACTGAAGGGAAGGTGCTGCTCTACAGCCTCTTCCAGACACAGGGGGCAGGTCCTGAAGGCTTATGCAAATAAAGGTCAAAGCCTCTTCCACAGCGGCAGTTTATTTTCTTTTTTTTTTCCTTAATAATTTTATTTTTAATGGGGCGACATCAATAAATCAGGATACATATATTCAAAGATAACAACTCCAGGTTATCTTGTCGTTCACTTATGTTGCATACCCATCACCCAAAGTCAGATTGTCCTCTGTCACCTTCTATCTAGTTTTCTTTGTGCCCCTCCCCCTCCCTCTTTCCCTCTCCCTCTCCCCCCTCCCCCTGTAACCACCACACTCTTATCAATGTCTCTTAGTTTCACTTTTAAGTCCCACCTACGTATGGAATAATGCAGTTCCTGGTTTTTTCTGATTTACTTATTTCACTTCGTATCATGTTATCAAGATCCCACCATTTTGCTGTAAATGATCCGATGTCATCATTTCTTATGGCTGAGTAGTATTCCATAGTGTATATGTGCCACATCTTCTTTATCCAGTCATCTATTGACGGGATTTTTGGTTGTTTCCATGTTCTGGCCACTGTGAACAATGCTGCAATGAACATGGGGCTGCATGTGTCTTTATGTATCAATGTTTCTGAGTAGCTCAGATAAGGGCATAATATACAAAATATACAAAGAACTCATAAAACTCAACAACAAACAAACAAACAATCCAATAAAAAAACGGGAAGAGGACATGAACAGACACTTCTCCCAGGAAGAAATACAGATGGCCAACAGATATATGAAAAGATGCTCATCTTCGTTAGTTATTAGAGAAATGCAAATCAAAACTGCAATGAGATACCACCTCACACCTGTTAGATTAGCTATTATTAACAAGACAGGTAATAGCAAATGTTGGAGAGGCTGTGAAGAAAAAGGAACCCTCATACACTGTTGGTGGGAATGTAAAGTAGTACAACCATTATGGAAGAAAGTATGGTGGTTCCTCAAAAAACTGAAAATAGAACTACCTTATGACCCAGCAATCCCTCTACTGGGCAGTTTATTTTCATCCGACCACTGTTCCCCTCAGCAAGGCTCTCATCATTGGAAAAGATGGTAAACCTTGAGCCCAAGAGTGGAGAACAGGGCAAACAGAATTTCGAAGAGCGGGGCTGGCAAAGCTTGGTGCAGAGCAATTCCTTTTCCAGCGTTTCTTATGGCCAGCCTCTCCCTCTCCACCCCGCCTTCCAACATGAGCAGCCAGTTGCTTTACATCACAGAAAAGGACAACGTGTTTAGCAATCGTGATAAAGACAATTGAGCTAGAATCATAGACGTCACGATTAGTTCACTGAATCCCAGAGTGTGTTCTAGACCAGTGTTTTCAGTCCTTGAGTCTATAGTCCTTAGACAACATCAGGGTGGTTAACTCTTTCACAGACCTGCATGAAACTGAAAAACACTGCTTCTCAAACTTTATGATACGAATCAGCCAGGGCATTGTCCTATGCTACCATCTCCGACCTGCCAGCCCAAGGAGTCTGTTAAAATGCAGGTTCTGACTTAGTGTTGGTGGAACCTGAAATTCTGTATTCCTTTATTTCAATTGGGTTACACCGGTTAACAAAATTATACAGGTTTCAGGTGTCCAATTATTTCTTTTAATTTTTTTAAAATTTTAGTTCTTTTTTCTTTTTTTCAGGTGACCAGTTCTACAGCACATCTCTGTACACCACATGGTGTGTTCACCACCCCCCAGTCATCTTTGTCCCTCTCCACCATGAGTTTTTTCTCTTTTTTTGTCCTTTTTCGCTCAATCCTTCCACGCCTCATCTAGTTCCCCTTTGCCGATGAGAGATACAATGGCTACTCAGCTTCCATCCCTAGACCAATGCAGGCCCGGAGGAGGAGGAAGGGCTCGAAACAGGACATTCTCATCCCCCACTGTGCGGTTATAGTTCATTTGCTTGCTATTCTTTCTTATGGGCTTCCTGGCCTCCCCTTTGAAACACAGCAAGAAGTTTGTCTTCACAGCAGAATCTGGGAAGTATGTTTAGTAGCAAACATTTGGGGGGAACCCGACCTCAAGGTTAGGAAAGGAGAAGGCCAGTCCTGAAAGGGGCTAACTCACAAATCTTAAATTTTTATCTTGTCTCCCAGCAAGAATGTCAGATGGACCGGTAATGGGCCTACACTAATTAGACCTGTGTTAACTTATTGAGAAGACATTCCTCCCAAATGAGGCCCCCACCTCCTTCTCATCTTCAAGTCAGTGACCAAGGCCACAAACCAGGATATGCGAGTCCACCCCCAACCCCTATATCTACCACTGCCTCCTGCAGCTCGGGGCTGACACCCTTTGCTGGTCTCAGTCAGCTTGCACCAGGCATTTTTAAAATAAATTTTCCTCTTGGAACACACTAGCCTTGTGTTTTCAGTCCGGCCCACGGTTTCTGCCTTTCAGCCGACAGCTGTCAGTCTGCTCTCTCTCTGAGTCTGTCTCTATCTTGCTCAATAGTTCATTTTGTTCATAGGATTCTATATATGACCTCTAAGGGGATAGAATTTACTTGGGAAGGCAACACTTATATTAATAAAGATAAAGAGCAATCAAAGGGACCGAATGTTAAGAGGCAAATGGCTGGGACCAACAGGAAGTGCTACAGGCATTATAGAACATCAGGCAGAATCATCCTGAACTCTTTCCCCACCTGTGAATAACAGGATATGAGGATTATAACACTTAAAACTACTCCACGGGGATGTTTTCACAATGATGTGAAACAAAAGGAGCCTGACCAGGCAGTGGCACAGTGGATAAAATGTCTGACTGGGACACAGAGGACCCAGGTTCAAAACCCTGAGGTCGCCAGCTTGAGTACGGGGTCACTGGCTTGAGCGTGGGATCATAGACATGATCCTGTGGTCACTAGCTTGAGCCCAAGGTCGCTGGCTTGAGCAAGGGGTAACTCACTCTGCTGTAGTCCACCCCTACCCCACCCCCGTCAAGCACATATGAGAAAGCAATCACTGAACAACTAAGGTGCCACAATGAAGAACTGATTCTTCTCATCCCTCTCCCTTCCTGCCTGTCTGTCCCTATCTGTCCCTCTCTCTGTCTGTCTCTCTTGCTAAAAACAAAAAACAATATGAAAAAACATTAAGTGACTAGAAATGGTGTTTCTTAAGAACGCAGAGCATAGCTCATAATAGTAACATTTTCAGGATCCCTCCTACTTCTACAGTCTTTTACCAGGAAATCTATTTTCCCTGAAGGAGTGACAGCTTGGTGATTCTGATATTTCACCAGTAGAAAGCAGTTCTCCTCTCATTTCTTACAAAATTTCCCTTTACTCATTTCAGTTGTTGGACAAATGACCTTGATCTTAAAAACCTGCGTTTGCCCTCCCTGCTAAGTAAGCATCCTACTTACTTAGTGGGTAATAAAGAGCTGATGCAGGGACTGCTGGGATGGATATTTTAGCAAAGGAGCTCTCACGTAAGCACCTGGGACATTGCTTACTCAGGAATCCTCGCAGACACTGCCCTTGGTGTACAGTACAAGCAGAACGCTTCACACCTAACCTCCTTTTAACCCTCCTCTTTCTCTCAATTGCCTAAGGAATACCTAGGAAATAACTGTGATTTGAAGACACCCCCCTTAGCCCAAATTATTGCAAACACATGTTCTCATCGCCCCTTTCTCCTACTCTTTAGAAGAGCACATGATCAAAGATTGGCCCCTAAGCCCCTAGGGGTTGCAAACTTTTTCTCTAAAGGACCAAGTAGTAAATATTTTAGGCTTTGCAGGCCATACAACCTCTGCTGCAACTACTCAGCTCTGCTGTTGTAGCATGAAAACAGCCACAGGCCACAGATAAATGAATGAGTGTGGCTGTGTTGCAATAATAAGCCGATTTGGCCTATGGACTATAGTTACCCAAACCTGACCTACTGATAGAGAATCATCGTGATTCAGAGCTAGCGGTGACCGTAAATCTTTTTTATATATATAATTTTTAAATTTTATTTAGAAAACTAACTTTAACATGGTGACATTGATCAATAAGAGTACATAGGTTTCAGGTAAACAATTCTATATCAGTTGAATGGTTGATTATGTTGTATACCCATCACCCAAAGTCAAATCATTTTCCATCACCTTATATTTGTCCCTCTTTACACCCTTCCCCCCACCACTTCCCCCATCCCCTTCCCCATGGTAACCACTTCATTTTTATCTATGTCCATGAGTCTCAGTTTTATATCCCACCTATGTGTGAAATCATATAGTTCTTAGCTTTTTCTGATTTACTTATTTCACTCACTATAATGTTCTCAAGATCCATCCATGTTGTTGTAAAGGTCACTATATCATTTCTTGTGGCTGAGTAGTACTCCATGTACCAGATTTTCTTTATCCAATCCTCTGTCGAGGGACACTGCGATTGTTTCCATGTCTTGGCCACTTTGAACAACGCTGTGATGAACATGGAGGTGTATGTGTCTTTATGTACTAACATTTTCAAGTTTGGGGGGTAGATACCCAGTAGAGGGATTGCTGGGTCATATGGTAGTTCTGTTCTTAATATGAGGAACCACCATCCTTTCTTCCATAATGGTTGTACTACTTTACGTTCTCACCAGTAGTGAATGAGGAGGGTTCCTTTTTCTTCACCGCCTCTCCAATATTTGTCATTACCTGTCTTGTTGATAATAGCCAATCTGATAGGTATAAGGTGATATCTCATTGTAGTTTTGATTTGTATTTCTCTAATAGCTAGTGAAGATGAGCATCTTTTCATATATCTGTTGGCCATTTGTATGTCCTCTTGGAAGAAATGTCTGTTTAAGTCCTCTCCCCATTTTTTAATTGGATTGTTTGCTTGTTTGTTGCTGAACTTTGTGAATTCTTTATATATTTTGGATATTAACCCCTATGGGAGCTGCTGTTTGAAAATATCTCTCATTTAGTTGGCTGCCTATTTATTTTGTTGTCAATTTCTTTTGCTGTGCAGACCTTTTTAGTTTCATATAGTCCCATTCATTTATTTTTGCCTCTACATCCCTTGCCTTTGGGGTCAAATTCATAAATTATCCTCTACAGCCAAGGTCCATGAGCCTGGTACCTATGTTTTCTTCTATGTAATGTATTATTTCAGATATTATATTTAGGTCTTTGATCCATTTTGAATTATTTTTGTGCAGGGGAACAAACTGTAGTCAAGTTTTATTTTATTTTTTTGCATGTGGCTTTCCAATTTCCCCAGCACCATTTATTGAAGAGACTCTCTTTTCTCCATTGTGTGCTTTTGGCACCTTTGTTGAAGATGATTCATATAAATGTGGTTTTATTTCTGGGCTCTTGATTCTGTTCCATTGGTCTGTATGTCTGTTTCTGCCAATACCATGCTATTTTGATTATCGTGGCTCTATAGTATAATTTGAAGTCAGGTACCTATGGCTTCATTCTTTCTCCTCAGGATTGATTTGACTATTTGGGGTTTTTTATGGTTCCATATAAACCTGGTAATTTTCTGTTTTATTTCTTTAGAAAATGACATTGGGATTTTAATAGGGATTGCATTAAATTTTTATATTGCTTTGGGTAATATGGCCATTTATATTATGTTGATTCTTTGAATCCATGAGCATGGAATATTTTTCTATTTCACTGCATATTTTTCAATTTCTTTCAATAATGTTTTGTAGTTTTCAGTATGTAGGTCCGTCACATCCTTTGTTAATTTTATTCCTAGGTACTTTATTTTTTTGTTGTTGCAATTGTAAAAGAAACTGTGTTTTTGAGTTCATTCTCTTAAGTTTCATCATTGATGTATAGAAAAGCAATAGACATTTGTATATTGATTTTGTATCCTGTGACTTTACTGTATTGGTTTATTATTTCTAATAGTTTTTTGGTGGAGTCTTTGGTGTTTTCTCTATACAGGATCATGTCATCTGCAAAAAGTGATACCTTTACTTATTTCCTGATATGAATGCCTTTTATTTCTTTCTCTTGCCTGACCTCTCTGGCTAAGACTTCCAGAACTATATTAAATAAGAGTGGAGAGAGTGGGCAGCCTTGTCTAGTTCCTGATTTTAGAGGAAAAGACTTCATTTTTTTCACCATTTAGTATGATATTAGCTGATGGTTTGTATATATGGCCTTTATTATGTTGAGGTGCATTTCTTCTATTCTGATTTTATTGAGTGTTTTAAACAAAGGGATTTGTATCTTATTGAATACCTTTTCTGTGTCTATTGTTAGGATCATATGGCTTTTGTTCTTTGTTTTGTTGATGTGGTTTATTATGTTGATAGATTTTCATATGCTGAACCATCCTTGCGCTCCTGGAATAAATCCCACTTGATTGTGATGTATTATTTAATGTGTTGCTCTATTCAATTTGTTAGTATTTTGTTTTAGATTTTTACATCTATATTCATTACAGATATTGGTCTGTAGTGGGTTTTTGTGTGTGTGTGTGGAGGGGGTCTTTGCCAGGTTTTGGTATGAGGGTTATGTTGGCCTCATAAAATGTGTTGGGGAGTATTGCTTCTTCTTCTATTTTTTGGAAGACTGAGAAGGATAGGTACCACATCTTCTTTGAATGTTTGGTAGAATTCACTAGTGTAGCCATCTGGTCCTGGACTTTTGTTTTGGGGGAGGTTTTTGATAGTTGTTTCTACTTCCTCCCTGCCTATAGGTCTATTTAGGTTTTTCACTTCTTGTGACTCAGTCTAGGAAGATTGTATAGTTGTAGGAATTTATCCATTTCCTCTAGGTTGTTAAATTTGGTGGCATATAATCTTTCATAATATTCTACTATGATCCTTTCTATGTCTATGATGTCCTTGGTAATTTCTCCTCTTTCATTTTGGATTTTGTTTATATGAGTCCTTCCTCTTTTTTTCTTAGTGAGTCTAGCCAGTGATTTGTTGATTTTATTGATTTTTCAAAGAACCAGCTATCTGTTGTATTAGTTTTTTCTATAGTTTTTGTTGTTGTTGTTCTCTATTTCATTTAGTTCTGCTCTAATTTTTACTATTTCCTCTCTTCTGCTGACCTTGGGTTGCCTTTGTTCTTCTTTTTCTAGTTCCTTAAGGTGTGATGTTTGGTTGTTTACTTGGGATCTCTCTTGTTTTAAATATAAACCTGTAATTATATAAACTTCTCTCTTATTACTGCTTTCGCTGCATCCCAGAAATTTTGATATGTTATGTTGTCATTTTTATTGGTCTGTATATATCTTTTGATCTCTGCTTTCATTTCTTCTTTGACCCATCAATTTTTTAAAAAATACGTTGTTTATTTTACGTATTTTTGTGTGTTTCCTTACTTCATTTTTTAGTGGCATTCTAATTTCAAAGTTTTATGATCAGAAAATATGCTTGGTATAATTTCAATCTTTCTAAATTTGTTAATGTTAGTTTTGTGGCCCAACATATGGTCTATCCTTGAGAATGTTTCATGCACACTGGAGAAGAATGTATAATCTGATGTTTTGGGATAAAATGTCCTGTAAGTGTCTATTATGTCCATTTGGTCTAGAGCATCATTTAAGGCTGATATTTTTTTATTGATTTTCTGTTTGGATGATCTATCTAAAGCCATCGGTGGTATGTTGAAATCTTCAAGTATGATTTTGTGGGGGTTTTTTTTTTTTGTATTTTTCTGAAGTTGGAAACCAGGAGGCAGTCAGACAGACTCCCACATGCGCCCAACTGGGATCCACCCGGTATGTCCACCAGGAGGCAATGCTCTGCCCATCTGGAGCATTGCTCTGTTGCAACCAGAACCATTCTAGCACCTGAGGCAGAGGCCACAGAGCCATCCTCAGTGCCTGAGCCAACTTTGCTCCAATGGAGCCTTGGCTATGGGAGGGGAAGAGAGAGACAGAGAGGAAGGAGAGGGGGAGGGGTGGAGAAGCAGATGGGCGCTTCTCCTGTGTGCCCTGGCTGGGAATCGAACCCGGGACTCCTGCATGCCAGTCTGACGCTCTACCACTGAGCCAACCGGCCAGGGCCATGATCGTGTTTTTGTCTGCTATTTTAGATCAGTTAGTAGATGTCATATATTTTGGTGCTCCCTGGTTCAATATATATTAAGAAATGTTATGTCTTTTTGATACAATGTCCCCTTTATCATTATGAAATGTCCATCTTCGTCTCTGGTTACCTTTGTTGTCCTGAAGCCAGCATTGTCCAATAGGAGTATGGCTACCCCTGCTTTCCTTTGGATATTATTTGCTTGGAGAATCATTTTCCAACCTTTCACTTTAAATCTACTTTTGTCCTTGCAGTTTAGATATGTCTCTTGAAGACAGCATATGGTTGGGTTTTGCTTTTTGATCCAATCTGCTCCTCTGTGCCTCTTTATTGGTGAATTCAATTCATTTACATTTAGGGTAATTATTGACACTTGAAGATTTCCTATAGCCATTTTATGTTTTGTTTTCTGGTAGCTCTGTATCTTGTTTGGTTCTTCTCTTTTTTTGTTTCCCTCAGTTGTTTTTGTTTGGTGGTATTCCATAGTTCTCTCCCATTCCTTCTTTTCTTAAGCTGTGTATTTCAGTAGTGGATTTTTTTATGTGTGGTTACCATTTGCTTATTAAGAGAAGAATGTTCATATGCACAAGAGTCCACTGTGTTATGAGTGCTTCTGCACTCTGTTCTTCTTTGCTACTGCAGATCTTTATCCTCTCCCCTTTTATGTTATTGTTGTCATAGATTATCCTTGTTTTTACTTTGACCTTGATGTAACTCTTTCTTGAGGTTTTGATTTGTTTTGTTCTTTGTAACTGATCGAATAACCCCCTTGAATATTTGCTGCAGTGGGGGTTTATCGTGATAAATTCCCTCAGCTTCTATATGTCTGTAAAAGTTTTTACTTCTCCTTCATATTTGAAGGATAACTTTGATGAATACAGTATTCTTGGCTGGTAATTCCTCTCTTTCAGTACTTTGGGTCTACCTCTTGGCTTGTAAAGTTTCTGCTGAGAAGTCTGATGATAACTCAATGAGCTCTCCTTTATATGTTATGTTCTTCTTTTCCTTAGCTACCTTGAGGATTATTTCTTTGTCATTGGTTTTTGACAATTTTATTATGATGTGCCTTACAGTGAGTCTGTTTGGGTTGCGGTAACTCTGTTCTGTTTGCTTCTTGGATTTGAGGTTCTAACTCTTTCCACAGGCTTAGAAATTTCTCTTCAATTATTTGTTTGAATAGGCTATCCATTCCCTTCTCTCTTTCTTCTTCTTCTGATATGTCTATTATACTTATATTGCTCATTTGATGGAGTCAGACAATTCTTGTAGAGCTCTCTCAGTTTTTTTTAAATTCATGAGTCTCTCTCCTCTTCTCTTTGTAACATCTCTAGTTGCCTGTCTTTGATGTCACTGATTCTTTCCTCTATTTGGCTTATTGTTGATTACTGGAACTTTTTTCTAGGTAATGGTAATATACAGAATGTCCTTTCTTAAGAGTTTACTACTAAGAATGACTACTAATATTGTTTTATGGATTTATTTATAACACAAAGCCTTTTCCCTGTTCCCTTCCCATCACCACACACCTGCCAAATGAATGGGCCTGGCATGGTATCCGACAGGTAACAGGTGCTATGAAATTGTCACTAATTCTGAATCTGTAGCATCCTTTCAAGTTTTAAAAAACTTATAGGAACTATTTAACTTCTGTAATGCATAAACAGAGGAACAGTAGCAAACAAATATGTGCATTCACATAAAAATAATCCAGGTGGTTTATGATCCAAAATATTCCTCCTCACCTCCAAAAGTAGTGGTTTCAATGTGTCAGTTACCAAAGATAAAACACTATGTTGAAGTCATTGTAATTGTTATGAGAAATTCTTTTCTGTCAAGGTGAAAACACAATAGCAAAAGGTTAAATGGCTGTCAGTCATCCCTACACTTAACGGCTTAGAGTTTGAAGAGCTTAAGCAAAGGAAGTGTCTAAGGGATTCAGAAGCCCTGTTGCTTTCTCTGGTCTATTATCAGTCACATTGTTTAGTGGAGATTAAATAGTTATTACCAGAGTTCAATGAAAGAATTGAGGGGTAACAATTTTCAAAAAGCCAAACTGATCAAATATCAACACAGTAAAGGAATCTTAATGAGCAGAGACATGTTGAAGTATCTGTTTTATTCTAATTACTTCTGTGACAATATCCAGTTTAGATCTACAAAACAAGCCTTTGTATAAGTATAGTTCACCAAGGACTCTGTCATTCTGCTGATGAATTCTCTCTAGAAATACAGTTAAAATCCTAAAAGTAAAAAACAAACAAACAAACCCCCCCCCAAAAAAAACATTAAGCTTTATATGCTTCCTTGGTTCGTAATCAGGTTACTAAGAAATAAGTTGACAGAATTTTCCTTTCTATGTGTAACAAAAAGGAAGACAGAGGTCATCTTCTGTCCTTCCTGAGTAGTGATGGGCCTGACAGTTACTATAGTAACAGCATCTGTTGCCTATGTAGTGGGAACCCATAACCAGTCCCCCACCTTTTGTTTCTTTCAAGGTATCCTCTTTATTGTTTGTTAAAGGTAAGCTTTTCTGATGTGTTTAAAAACCGGTGGTATTCTAACTCACAGGAGAAAGATCAAATTCCTTAACCTGGCACACAAGATTCTCCATGGCCTTGGCCCTATGTATCCAGGTTTGCTTATTTATCCCTTCCTCACACCTTATATTCCAGCAGCAAACTTCTTCACAGTTCTATGAACATACTCAGTTATTTCATACCCCTGAGCTTTCACACTGCTTGATGCTTTCCAAAGAAAACTTCCTCCTCCTGACCACTTGGCAACGCTGCTGATCTTTTCATTCAAATCACAATTTAAAAAGTACTATGTGTCAGGGTATATGTTAGATTCTGAGAACACTACAGTGAATAGGCTTTTGTCTCGCCCTCACAGACACAGGATATTACAAATCCTCCCCTCCCCTCTGAAGCCTTTCCTAGGCTGCGCCCCCAGTGGACCACTTACCTCATTCACAGTATGTATTGTCCTCATTGCAATGCCCTGTAATTACTGGGCTCCCTGACTAAACTGGGAACTCATTAAGATAGAGGTCTTGTTTTCTTCAACACTCTGAAATAGTTGGCTTATCATATGTGTTTGATAAACACTTGTAGGGAACAAGGGTGGTGGAGACAGAATTCACATTTCTGCCACAGAAATCTCGAGTTTTACAGCATCTGCTCTTGGTGAAATGGCCACTGCCCACACTGTTGGCTGTCCTCCATGCCGTCATTTCTGTCCTTTCCTGTTCTCTTTTCAATTCCTTCTCTTTCCCTCTCCTAATTCCACCTGGGATCACTGAATATCCTGTTCATGACTGACTTTGTTTCTCATACCCTGTGGGAAATTTCAGGAGGAATTTAGGGCTTCAGAAATCAGTTGCCCTCATTTGGGACAATATGTCCACCATGTATGAAGAAAGCACCTAGTGGGTGCTCGGTGGTATTGTTACAAAGATTTCACTGCATCTGTCTAGGACCCTACCTGGTGTCTGGGACCATGTTCCAAACAGGTCTGAACATTGTACAATGCCTCGTGCCTGCCAGTCCTCCCTCAATGTCTGATGCAGATACTGAGGATGAGGCAGGAATACAGTATTGGTCCCGGGAAGCTCAGTAACTCTTTTCTACAGCACCTGAGAGCCCAGTACACACTGCTGGCACCACAAAAAGAGGGGGGAAAACTAGAAGGAAGCTATTTTCATTTTAGCTTATAGGCAAGCTCCCTATCATTTTAAGAAACAAGATTTTAATTTTACACTTTAGTAATGTTTTGTTTAGATTATAAATTGGGAAGGGTGTGCACGAGAAGAACTTCAGGGCTTAAGGACTTTGGAGGCCTGGTTCTCAAAGTGGGGTCTGGACCCAGAAGAGCACCATCGCTTGGAAACTATTAGAAATACAATTGGGCCTGCATTAGATGTGCATTTTCAAAGCCCTAGAAATAATTCTGATGCATGTTCAAGTATAAGAACCACTGATCTAAAGGCTTTAAAATGACCTTGATGTATAGAGGAAACTAATCTGAACTTGGAACTCCAAAGGGCACCTTCTAATTCAGGAGCTGTTGAAGCTACACAATGATAACTTGTTCATCCTCTCTATTACCCAGTGATGTAAGAAGGGAGAATATCACTGTCCCTGTTTTAAATGGAAATAGAACTAAATCTTGGATTGAACATGGGGTCAAACCACTGAATGATTTTTTCACGGCTATAAAATACACAGGCTGATGTTGAATGTGAATGAAGACTAACTCAATCCACAGAGGTTTCATTTTTAAGTAACAAGGCTTACACTCTGACACATTTAAGTTTCAACTGTCCCTTGGATTCTGTTAACATTCTGACATACATTAAGAACAGCAATTAATTAGCTCTAACTATTATTACAGCTGGCAATCTCCCCAAAATGTCGTTACAGCAAAGTAGATATTAGCTACCCGAGCAATCTCAATCCCTGTAGGACTCTGTGAGGAGATTCCTTCATAGCTTCTAAGCAATAATAGAGAAGCATCTGGAGTTTGTAGTGGGGGGTCCTGTTGTGAGTAGTGTCCCAGACAGGGATTTCTAGAGCATGATTCCCCATCACCGCTCCCCTCTTTTCCTTTCCACACCCCTTCGGTCAGGCGTGGCCAACAGTTTTTGCCCCCAGGCCAGATTAGAAAGAAAACTTTATTCACAGGCTGGACGAAATATTAAAATTAAAAAATGTTAAATACAGGCCCTGGCCGGTTGGCTCAGCGGTAGAGCGTTGGCCTGGCGTGCGGGGGACCCAGGTTCGATTCCCGGCCAGGGCACACAGGAGAAGCGCCCATTTGCTTCTCCGCCCCCCTCCTCCTTCCTCTCTGTCTCTCTCTTCCCCTCCCGTAGCCAAGGCTCCATTGGAGCAGAGATGGCCTGGCGCTGGGGATGGCTCCTTGGCCTCTGCCCCAGGCGCTAGAGTGGCTCTGGTCACGGCAGAGCGACGCCCAGGAGGGGCAGAGCATCGCCCCCTGGTGGGCAGAGCATGGCCCCTGGTGGGCGTGCAGGGTGGATCCCGGTGGGGCGCATGCGGGAGTCTGTCTGACTGTCTCTCCCCGTTTCCAGCTCCAGAAAAATACAAAAATAAAATAAAATAAAAAAATGTTAAATACAAAAATGATTCGTTTAAGTAAACAAAATTTTATTATGTAATTTGTTTATGAATAAATGTGAGTGAAAAAAATTTTAATATACAATATTATTTTAATAAAAATATATTTTAATAAAAATATATTTTAATAAAAATATAATTACATACCATATAAATATCCAAACTGTATCACAATCAATCAAAACAATATTTAATTAGTAGAATGAGCTTGAAGGGGTTATATTGCAAATAAAATAATTATTTTGTTTTACAAACAGCCTGGACACATTTTCAGTTATCAACTGCAGCTATTGTCTATGCTACAATGCCACTTGATTCAGCACACTTGACCACAAAAATAATGAATTGTTTGACCTTGGGTGCGCACTGGCAAACTCCACCTAAAAGAATGTGGGTTTCACATCACTGCTAAACATCAACAGTTCATATCAAGTACAGACAAGAACAAAAGTTGTAAATCTTTATAATGGATTTTTTTTAAAAAAAATAAAGAAGTATCGCGAATCCATTCGACCAATTATTGGAAGTTAACCCTAGATTAGTCACACATGGAATTCTTTTCCGTGTATCACTATCTTCTTAAATATCTCGATTTCCAATAATCAAAGACGCTTCCACTTCTGAGTAGCTGAGATTTTAAAGTAGCGGAGAATATTAAAAATTTAATCGCGGGCCGCATAAACTCATTACACAGGCCGGATCCGGCCCATGGGCTGTATGCTGGCCAGGCCTGCCTTAGGTACTAAACTTTCACCTTCTTGTTTTCTAACTCACTTTCCACTCATTCATCTGCTTTCTATCCTCTCAAATTCACTAACAGCTGTGCCTGTGGGTTTATATCACTTATGCTTTTTCTGTCATTATGTGGCGCTCTGGGAGAGATAAACATGTACTTTTATTCTATGTTTCTAATGCTCATTTTTTATAAAATCATACAACCCAGAAGGGAATTAAATATCAGATTTCAATCCAGTGTTACTTTTTATTTTTTGGCAATAGAATCCATCTTTTTTTTTTTTTTTTTTTTTTGTATTTTTCCAAAGCTTGAAACGGGGAGAGACAGCCAGCCAGACTCCCGCATGCGCCCGACCGGGATCCACCCGGCACGCCCACCAGGGGGCGTCGCTCTGCCCACCAGGGGGCGATGCTCTGCCCCTCCGGGGTGTCGCTCTGTCGCGACCAGAGCCACTCTAGCGCCTGGGGCAGAGGCCAAGGAGCCATCCCCAGCGCCCGGGCCATCTTTGCTCCAATGGAGCCTCGGCTGCGGGAGGGGAAGAGAGAGACAGAGAGGAAGGAGAGGGGGAGGGGTGGAGAAGCAGATGGGCGCTTCTCCTGTGTGCCCTGGCCGGGGATCGAGCCCGGGACCCCTTGCACGCCAGGCCAATGCTCTACCACTGAGCCAACCAGCCAGGGCCAAGAATCCATCTTTTTAAAGACATAATCTTATAAGTAGGAATCTAATTTAAAAACAGGTAAGAGTGAAACTATCTGGGTTGAAGCTGGTAGAGGAGCAGTGTCTGCAGCTCTCTCTTAAATTTTTGAAATACCCGTTAAACGCCTCTTCCGCCCCAGACACCGTGCTAGACTCCGGAGAGACAGAGGTGAGCAGTGCATCCGCGCGGCTGTCCTCGCGAAGATCATGCACCTCCCCTTTCCCGCTCCTAGAGGTCCCCAAGGAACCCACTTTGAAAATTACTGATGTCATCTAACTGAGGTCTGGGGGAAAGTGACTTGGCCAAAGGAAGGCCTCTCTAGTCTTCAAGTCCATTCTTGGGAGTCAAACGTGCCTACTAAGTGTTTACTGCTGTGCAATCGATCACAGGGTACGGTCGGGAGAAAAATGCAGAGGGCTGTGTTATAACTGAGGCTTTGTGCACAGAGATGGGGAATAAGTTAGAAAAAGGCTATGAATTGTGCCTAAAGATCCTAATAAAATAGTGGTAAATGCTTACACGCCTGAAAATTTCATCTTTATGCCTGCTATGCCCTTTGAAGAGATGGCTTTTGGTCAGACAATTAAAAAAATTTTAAGTGACAATTTATGTCCCTTCCAAGTACTAATCAGGCCTGACCCTGCTTAGCTTTCAAGATGAGACCAGATCAGGTGTGTTCACAGTGGTACGCCATAGATGACAAATGACAAATTTTCATTCAGTGCAAGACATTATCACAGGTGGCCTTTTGGATTTAAAAAAGAAGAAACTAAGAAATAAGGTTTTGGCTCTGGCTGGTTGGCTCAGTGGTAGAGTGTTGGCCCGGCATGTGGATGTCCCAGGTTCGATTCCTGGTCAGGGCACAGAGGCGAGGTGCCCATCTGCTTCTCCATTCCTTCCCTTCTCACTTCTCTCTCTCTCTCTCTCTCTCTCTCTCTCTCTCTCTCTCTCTCTCTCTCTCTGTGTGTGTGTGTGTGTGTGTCTCTCTCTCTTCCCCTCCTGAAGCCATGGCTCAATTGAAGCAAGTTACCCCAGGTGCTGAGAATGGCTCCATGGCCTCTGCCTCTGGCACTAAGAAATGGCTCTACTTGTAGTGGAGCAGGGGCCCCAGATGGGCAAAGCATCGCCCCCTAGTGGGCTTGCCAGGTAGATCCCAGTTGGGGTGCACGTGGGAGTCTATCTCTGCCTTCTCTCCTCTCACTAAATTAAAAAAAAAAAAAAAAAAGAACGAGGTTTTATTCTTGGAGCACAGCAATCTCATATATAGAGGCTGACAATGCTAAAGAAATTTCAGCTTTGTTTTTCAGACTAAATCTCTTTCAATAACTAACTGACCCTCAGTGCAATGGTCCTTTTGGCTTGACTGAATGCAACCTGTTTCTATAGGAGGAGTGAGGTAGACAGATGTCCCTTCAAGGAAATTTGCAAAACCTGATACTAGGCACTGCTAAACCACCATCTGATCACAATAAACCACCGAATTTCAATTATCTGCTCACAAAAATTAGGGGATATTTCAAAATGAATATGAAGTGATTAAAAAAAGTAACATTTAATTTTTTATTAAACAAGAACATCAGAAAAGCAAACAACAAGTCAAAGAAAGTTGTTCAATTATGCAAATGAATGCAAAGCCAACTTTTATTTCATTGGTGAAAATACAAAAGGCTGAAAGTACTGGAGTATCTCTGCACGTTCCCTGATCCCCTCATTTTTGTGAGCTATACCTTTTATTCTTGGAGACTGAGGGTCACTACCATAATAATAAACAATTCTTCTTTGAGATTCCTGGGTCCATGGGCCAGACATTCAGCATCTCTTAGCCTCAGTCTCCTCATCTACAAAATTAGGAGGTTGGACTGAAACATTGATAAGATTCCCCCTAAGCTTTCTATTCCTCAGAAGGTCCACCAGAGTCAGTAAGAGTCACTATATTTTGGAATGAAGAAACTTACTCACCTAGGGAGGTGCAACCCAGGACGTTTTCCAAACACCTGACCAGCGATTCAATATCACTGCCCTGTCGGAACAAGAGAGATTTACTTCCCTGCATAGTAGAAGGATATTTAGCAACATGAAAAATGATTTTGCCACACTTAGCCAAAACAAAACAAAACCAAAAAATCTGGTTGCAAAATTATTTTACAGTATGATCTCCTTTTTAAAAAAGAAGGACGTATCTCTTACCCTGGCCTGGTAGCTCAGTTGGTAGAGTGCCATCGATATATAAAAGTTGTTGGTTCAACAACCCAGTCAGGGCACATGCAGGAACAGATTGATGTTCCTGTCTCTCTGTTTCTCTCGGTATCTGTCTCTCTGATGGAAAGAACCTACCTACACTGGAATGTTAACGGTGGTTTTGACTACAAGGTGGGATTATGGGTGATCTTTATTTTATTTTTATTTACTTAAAATTATTGCCCTGGTCGGTTGGCTCAGCGGTAGAGCGTCGGCCTGGCGTGCGGGAGACCCGGGTTCGATTCCCGGCCAGGGCACATAGGAGAAGCGCCCATTTGCTTCTCCACCCCCACCCCCTCCTTCCTCTCTGTCTCTCTCTTCCCCTCCTGCAGCCAAGGCTCCATTGGAGCAAAGATGGCCCGGGCTCTGGGGATGGCTCCTTGGCCTCTGCCCCAGGCGCTAGAGTGGCTCTGGTCGCGGCAGAGCGACGCCCCGGAGGGGCAGAGCGTCGCCCCTGGTGGGCGTGCCGGGTGGATCCCGGTCGGGTGCATGCAGGAGTCTGTCTGACTGTCTCCCCGTTTCCAGCTTCAGAAAAGTACAAAAAAGGGGGAAAAAATTATTTATTTATTTTTATTGTTTTTTAGAGAGAGAGAGGAAGGTGGGGGAAAGAGAGAGAGAGAGAGAGAGAGAAACATCGCTCTGTTGTTCCACCCATCCATGCATTCACTGGTTGATCCCTGCTTGTGCCCTGACTAGAGACTGAACCCACCCCCTTGGGCTGCATGTGGGAATGATGATCTAACCAACTGAGCTGACCAGCCGGGGCTGAGTGTTCTTTATTATATACTTTGTGTGCTTAATGCCTTTTCTAAATTTTAATGATAAATATTATTTATTTAACTTATAAAATGGTAAATGTTATTAAGATTAAAAAATAGTTTTATGCAATCTATTATCTGCTCAATACAGCAGGAATCAAGGGAATATTTTTCCTAGAGAGTGTCTCTAGCAGCTCTTCTTTGGACATCTATGGTCTGCAAGGAGTCCTAAGTCTAAGAATTGCAGTCCTCACTTACCTTAACCCTCAGTAAGAGTCAGACAGCCCCGTGAGGGGTCAGGGGAAATCCGAGAACTTGTATTTGATAACAAACTTAGTCTTTAATGCAAAATAAACATCTGCCCTTTACTCAGGAGGCCAGAAATATTCAAAACAGCATCATAACGATCTGGGAAAACGGAACCTCTTAATTACTTTCAGGTTAGTGGCTATTCTGAGAGAAATTAATAATTTACGGCTCACCTGCTCCATTTCAAAACAAGCAACACATTTTGGATTTTTAAAAAAATGTACTGTAGTATAATAAACTACTCAAAGTATTACATAAATGTGTTGGGTTTCGTTTTATAATATCTGGTGTGGTTTGGGCAGCCACTGTTTATGCTCGTGGAAGAACCCAGCATCATTTCATGTTCTGAATGTATAGACAAGGCAATGATGAGGAAGGCATGCCTGGCCAAGGTTGGTCAGTGAGGCCAAAAGCATTAATTAAAGACCCTGGTGCCCAGTACAAAAATAAGGAGGCAGGTACCAGGGACAGATATTAAAGAAGGAAAAAGCAGTTCTCTTCCTTCTTCTGTACCCTGTGTCTCCAAAATGAACAGGGACAGCCCTGAGTCAGGGAGAAACTTAGCAGAGACGTCCTCTGCTGCAAGGAAAGCCAAGCACAGCCTGACACATCAGCCAGGTGAGCCCAGGTTCTAGGCCGGCTCCTCCATGACTGTGCTGGCCCGTGCTAGCAGGCTTGGCTTCCCAGGTCTCAGTTTCTGCAACTGTAAAACTGGGGGCTGGGGGGTGAACAGATGATGGTCAAGGAACCTTCCTGCTCTACAACCCTGGTTTTCAGGCTCAAGAGTTAGATGGATGGATTGTAGCAGAGTTTTCAAAGATGGCTAGAACGGTCCCTCCCATCCCATGCTCCTGTTTCCCACATCAAGAGGAAGAGTCCCTTCCCTCACCTCTTGAGCTGGCCCTGTAACTCGCTCTGGGCCACAGGATGCAGCAGAAGTGGTGCTGTATGACCTCTATAACTAGGCCTTAAAGAGGCCATGCAGCTCCCGTTTTTACTCTCTTGGACGTCAACGACCACATAAAGAAGTCCAGGCCATCCTACCTGAGAGGTCGCATGGTGAAAGGTCCTGGAGTGTGAGAGGCCACATGAAGGAAAACAGAGTGTCCCCGCCTCCCCCCACCCCGACCAATAGCCAGCACCAACTGTGAGCCACGTTAGTGAGGCCATCTTGGACCCCAAGGCAAACTCTCAGCTAAACCCAGCCACATCAGTGACTTTGAACAATATCATGTGGAGTAGAAGAACTGTCTCATGAGTCCATACAATTCGCAGAATCATAAGAAACAATAAATCACTGTTTGGGGGTGTTTCGTTATACAGTAAAAGGTAACTGAGACACTAAACAAATTGAGGTCACTAACCAACTCTTCCATTTTTATGTCCCCAGAACCTAGCACAGCCCCTGCCTACCACATGAAAAATGCTAAATCTGGGCGGGTCTCTCCTAGCACCTGTGATTTGAAAGGACTTAAAATAAGGATGGCATCGACTCTTTGGGCTTTGGCCCACCTATAGAGTGTGTTCTCCCTACTAGAAGCACATCATTACTGGGAGAGTGGTGGAACACATCCTACTTGTTAATTCTGCAGCCGTGGTCAAGTCTGTTCACCTCTCCAAGCTTCAGTTTCCTTCATTGAACAATGAGTGAATAACGGCCTCTGTCACACAGGGCTCTTCTGAGAAGCAACTGAGATAAAAATCCTTCAGTACAATGTGTGGCTCCTTGGAAATACCCAATGACGGGAATAAGAGGGTTGGGTAGGATAGAGTGAGACGGGATGGGGAAGGGACAGAGACATAAATGATTAAACAGTTCCAACCACTGCCTGCCACTGAGCATGATGATTCCCAATAAGCATTGGGGTTGATTCAATGAAACAGAAGCAGCAAGGATCAGACAGGGCTGCCGGAAGCACGGGGATGGGCGGAACACATCAGTTACATCTTCCTAACACAGATGAGGAAACACTGTGTGGGAGGAAAACAATAACTCTAATAATATAGATGAATGATTGAATAAATGAGTAAATAGTAACTTTTATTAAGGTCTTAATATGTGCCATGTTGTACCAACTGACATGTATTAATTTCTTTATTCCAGGTGCACTATTTTTCTCCCCATTTAACAGTTGAGAAAACTGAGGCACAAACAGGTTCCATAATATGACTAAGCTCATGCAACTACTAAGAGGTAGAACGAGCAGTGTGTCTCCAGAGCCTGAACTCTTCTTAGCCAGAGGCTCCTAACGCAGAGGAGCTCATGACATCATCGGAAGAAATGGTACAAATTCAAGAGGAAGACCTAAGAACAATTCCTTGATATATACTGCTCACAAAAATTGGGGAATATTTTATCGCTTCATATTCATTTTGAAATATCCCCTAATTTTTGTGAGCAGTATATATGATTATAATGCAGCTTGGAGAGGAAACACAGCTAAACAGGGGTTGGGTGGGGAGGGGTGGGTTCTTCATCAACAGCTTCCAAATGCTGGTTCTAAAGAGGAGTCTAAGCAGAACGTTTGTTCTCTGTCTAAATATGGCCTTGACGTGAGGGGTGTGCACTCTCACGGTAGAGCAAGCAAATACAGTCATGCAGCGTGTGGGCACTTGGGACCTCTGCTGACTTCACTCGCTTCCCCTGAGGACTGTGACCCCAGAGGTCATGGACAATGACGGACTCGGCCAAACTTACATGCCCAACAAGGGACAAGACATTTTCTACATTAGGCTGCAGGTCAGTGGATACAAACCAAAATGGACTACTTTACACATTTAAAACTTAAAAAAAGCAACATTTCCCTGGCTGGGTAACTCAGTTGGTTAGTGTCCTCCTGATAACACCTAGGTTGTGGGTTCAATCCCTGGTCAGGGCACATACAAGAATCTACCAATAAAGACAAATAAGTGGAACAACAAACCAATGTCTCTCTCCCTCCCTCTTTCTCTCTCTCTCTCTCTAAAAATCAATAAATAGAAATTAAAACAAATAAATAAAACGGAAAAGTTTTGAAATAATTTCAGACTTACAGAGAATTCCCATGTACCTTTCACCCTGCTGCCACCATTCTATACTATTTTATGTTATTTCCCATCTATCTACACATGTCAAGCTCTCTCAACCTTGGCTCTATTGAAATTTTGGGCCAGGTAATTCTGACCAGTACACTGTGGGATGTTTGGCAGTATTCCTGGCTACCCACCAGATGCTAGTAAGACACTCCCATCCTCCCTTCCTTCGACTCTGAGATATGAAAACTAAAATTATACTACCAGACACCGCCAAATGTCCCACAAAAGGCAAAATCTCCCCTGGTTGAGATCCATTGATCTATATATATATCTATTTCTACATATTTATTTTTTTCTACTGGTCAAATCTGGAACAATTTGAAGATCAAAATAAATAATGGTAGGCCCTGGCCGGTTGGCTCAGCGGTAGAGCGTCGGCCTGGCATGCGGGGGACCCGGGTTCGATTCCCGGCCAGGGCACATAGGAGAAGCGCCCATCTGCTTCTCCACCCCTCCCCCTCTCCTTCCTCTCTGTCTCTCTCTTCCCCTCCCGCAGCCAAGGCTCCATTGGAGCAAAGATGGCCCGGGCGCTGGGGATGGCTCCTTGGCCTCTGCCCCAGGCACTAGAGTGGCTCTGGTCGCGGCAGAGTGATGCCCCGGAGGGGCAGAGCATCGCCCCCTGGTGGGCAGAGCGTCACCCCTGGTGGGCGTGCCAGGTGGATCCCGGTCGGGCGCATGCGGGAGTCTATCTGACTGTCTCTCCCCGTTTCCAGCTTCAGAAAAATACAATAAATAAATAAATAAATAAATGATGGAATAAAACAAAATGCCAGTAACTGTACCTTTTAACATTAAAAGGAAACTTTCTCTATGTTGGCAAAGGGACAACTTATTAGAATTTTTATTAAAACACAATTGAGGAAAGGAATTAAAAAGCTTACTTTACTGTATTATAATTTAATTAAGCAACCAACTCATTCCTCGTGTTGTAGACATTATCATTTAGTTGAACATATATGACCCCACTAGAAATACACACCCCCCCAGGAGAAAAGGGAGACAATGGAAAGAAATGCCATCCTTTCTTAACATGCTTTCTGCTGTTCTGTACCATGTGTGACCCTCAGCAAGATGCCCGTCTTGGAAAATATCTTTCAGGAGCACAGTAAGGCTGGTTAAACACAGGGCTTCCGCTGTTGATTAGAACTTGTGCGTGTCCTCTTTGTCTCACCATTTAAACTGAGAGCTGCTGGAGCTAAGCAGCCTGCAAGAACAGCCACATCTCGCTAGATGCCAGGTTACGGTGCCACCAGCCTTCAGCCACTTCAGCCAAATGCCAGGAGGCTGATTTTTTTAAAAATGATTTTAGAGAAAGAGGAAGGGGGAGAGAAAAAGTGAGACAGGAACAATGATCTGTTTTTTTACGTGCCCTGACCAGGGATTAAACTGGCAACCCTGGGACGAAGGTCTAACTAACTGAGCCATCCAGCCAGGGCAGCTAGCTGCTTTCAAATGCTGTGAAAATAACCGAATGGCTCCTGTGCTCACAAACTTAGATGTTCTTCAAATCTCCTTCTTCCAGAACCACCAGTCCTTTATAACGAAAATATGCCTTAGGAGCAGGAACAACACCTTCTGAGATTCAACTCTGAAAAACCATCCCACAGATTCAAGTTTAGGAACACACCCAGATTTTTTTTCAGAAACAGATGTAATAAACTGTCGAATGAATTAGAATTTACTTCTGAAGGGAAAGGGGTAGCTGTTTTTTAAAAGGTCCCATTGGAGCCTGACCAGGTACTGGAGCAGTGGATAGAGTGTTGGCCTGGGATGCTGAGGACCCAGATTCAAAACCCCAAGGTTGTTTGAGCACAGGGTCACTGGCTTGAGCATGGGATCATAAACATGACCCCATGGTCACTGACTTGAGCCCAAAGGTTGCTGGCTTGAGCCCAAGGTTGCTGGCTTGAAGCCCAAGGTTGCTGGCTTGAAGCCCAAGGTTGCTGGCTTGAGCAAGGGGTCACTGGCTCGGCTGTAGCCTGCCTCTTCCCTGCCCCCACCCCCCACCCCTGTCAAGGCTCATATGAGAAAGAAATCAATGAACAAAGGTGCCACAATTATGAGTTGATGCTTCTCATTTCTCTCCCTTCCTGTCTGTCTGTCCCTCCTCTTTCTCTCTCTCTCTCACACACACATACACATAATAAATAAATTAAATAATAAAATAAAATAAAAGATCCCGTTCCATTTGTAAAGTACTTGGTAACTAGCAACGCCTGCTCAGCAGCCACAGAGAAGGGTATAATATCTGGAGCAACCTCTTCTTTTAAACAATGTTTGTATGTAGATTTTAAAACAATCTGTTCTTGAATAATTCATATTTATTTTTCAATCTGAAAAATATATAAAATTATCACACAAAAAGAAGTATCACCAAAAATTCCATCACTCTTGACATAGAAACACACAAAAAATATTCAATATATGCATGTTTTAGTTAGTCTTCCCACATAGATCTTTTAGATATTTGAGGTTATGTGGTATATTTATGACATACAGAGACTACACAGACACTTTTTTCTGGACTTTCATGCCATGGCATTAAAAATTCTTCAGAAACATAATTTTAATGGTTGCAAAATATTACACTGTGAAGCCATATCATATTTATTTACCCAAGCCCCTGTCATTGGACATCTAGGTTGCTTCCATTTCTTTTTAGTTGTTGTAATAACACTATAACAGTTATCTTCACACATATATTTTTGCCCCAGGATAATTGCAATTTCTTTAGGTCAGCCATTCAGAAATGGAAGCATGAGTCAGAGTGTGAACACTTAGAAACCCTCACCTTTCTCTGCTCCGGCCCCTTTCTTCACGTTCCCAACCATCCCAAGTAGTGCATTCTCTTCACAAAGGGCTAAAACCCTCCCAAACTTTTTCATCCTCCTCTCTACTAATACCTGCTTTCTCTCAAGAAAAGATATGATAGATCCATTAAAGCCAAGATGATTGGGCCCTGGTCGGTTGGCTGAGTGGTAGAGCATTGGCCCAGCCAGGGCACATAGGAGAAGCACCCATCTGCCTCTCCATCGCCACCCTCTCGCTTCTATCTATCTATCTATCTATCTCTCTACCTACCTACCTATCTATCATCTATCTATCTATCTATCTTCTCCTACTCTCCTGCAGCCATGGCTTGATTGGAGCAAGTTGGCTCCACGCACTGAGGATGGCTCCATGGCCTCTGCCTCAGGCGCTAAAAAATGGCTCCAGTTGCAATGGAGCAAGGGCCCCAGATAGGCAGAGCACTGCCCCCTAGTTGGCTTGCCAGGTAGAACCCGGTTGGGACACATGCAGTAGTCTGTCTCTGCCTCCCCTCCTTTCACTGAAAATTTTTTTTAAAAATGCCAAGATGATTGACAAGGCTCATGTGTTATCTCAGGATATTTGTGTTTCAGTAAAGGATATAACCTCACATCAGAAGAATTAACTTTTAATAGCAGGACTTTGGGCAGCATGTCAAAGGAGAAATCAGGTGGTATTGTCACAGGGCTGTCATAACCACACTGCACAGACTCTTACTTAGTTATCAGCCAGTTCTAACTAAATAATCCAAATGATCTCCTCACTTCAGAGCTAGTCATGGTGAAAGATTTAGGACACACACACACACACACACACACACCTGCCACTTCATTGTTAAGTGGTATTCCATTCAGGAGACATTTATTATCAGTTATGTTCCAAATATATGTAAAGATGAGGGAGACAGGTGCAGCCCTAGCTCACCATTTGGGGACAGATACTCCATTTCTATAGACGGGAGAGAAGGCGCCCAGAACAGAGGCTGGTAGGGATGCTTATGTGCTCCTAGGATATTCCCACCTGTATTCTTAGTGAGTCACTGCTCTTTGATCAGTTAATCGCCCCACAATTTCCCCTGCAATTCATGTTCTCAACCATCAGGTGGCTAGTTGGATTACAGCAGCCAAGTTGAGACGCACATTATAACCAAGCCTAAATCCAATAGCTACTCTAGCTCAAGCCACCATCATTTCTTGCTTGGACCATGCAACAGCCTCCTCGTGTCTCTCTCTGCTTCCACTGTGGTTTCACTTTAATCTGTTTTCCTCACAATAGCCACTACTTCTTTGTTGCTGTGAACAGAATAAAATCCAGGACCGTGCCCTGGCCGGTTGGCTCAGCGGTAGAGCATCGGCCTAGCGTGCGGAGGACCCGGGTTCGATTCCTGGCCAGGGCACACAGGAGAAGCGCCCATTTGCTTCTCCACCCCTCCGCCGCGCTTTCCTCTCTGTCTCTCTCTTCCCCTCCCGCAGCCAAGGCTCCATTGGAGCAAAGATGGCCCAGGCGCTGGGGATGGCTCTGTGGCCTCTGCCTCAGGCGCTAGAGTGGCTCTGGTCGCAACATGGCGAAGCCCAGGATGGGCAGAGCATCGCCCCCTGGTGGGCAGAGCATCGCCCCCTGGTGGGCAGAGCGTCGCCCCATGGTGGGCGTGCCGGGTGGATCCCGGTCGGGCGCATGCGGGAGTCTGTCTGACTGTCTCTCCCTGTTTCCAGCTTCAGAAAAATGAAAAAAAAAAAAAATCCAGGACTGCTACTCCTTCCCTACCATGACTTGCCACGCTCCACATTACCCAGTTCCCGTCGATCTTTCCAAACTCATCTCTTTCCACTTTCTTTCCTACTCATTATGCTCCCACAACACTGGCCTTTTTCCTTCAAACACACCAAGAGCTTTCCCACCATGGGCCTTCTCATTGGCTGAGAATGCTCTTGCTCACATATTTACATGACTGTCCTTCTCATCCTTCAGAGCTCAACTTTATATCCTGCTCAGAGGTTCCTTGAGCATGTTTTTAAATTAGGATTCTACCACTGCTTTGATCAACCCTATCTCGGTGCCTGTTAATTTCTTTTCTTTTTTTTTTTTTTGTATTTTTCTGAAGCTGGAAACGGGGAGAGACAGACAGACTCCCGCATGCACCCGACCGGGATCCACCCGGCACGCCCACCAGGGGCGACACTCTGCCCACCAGGGGGCGATGCTCTGCCCCTCCAGGGCGTTGCTCTGCCGCGACCAGAGCCACTCTAGCGCCTGGGGCAGAGGCTAAGGAGCCATCCCCAGTGCCCGGGCCATCTTTGCTCCAATGGAGCCTTGGCTGCGGGAGGGGAAGAGAGAGACAGAGAGGAAAGAGGGGGGTGGTGTGTAGAAGCAAATGGGCGCTTCTCCTATGTGCCCTGGCTGGGAATCGAACCCGGGTCCCCCGCATGCCAGGCCGACGCTCTACCGCTGAGCCAACCGGCCAGGGCCTGTTAATTTCTTTTGATGCATTTCTCCGAAGGTACAGTTAGTATTTGGTTTGTTATCATTTGCTCCATGAGTGCAGAGACCATGCCTGCTGAGTCATGAGTAGCTCAGCACTGGGCACACAGAAAGATGAAACCAAAGCAGTATTTTTGGAATCAGTAACTCTCACATTTGGTGGCAGCAGATTTGTGTCAAATCCTGTGTTCATCTGAAGATTCAGTCAGACAGAGAAAGACAAATGTCATAGGATTTCATTTATATATGGAATCTAAAACAAATGAACCAACAAACAAAAGAGAAACAAATTCACAGACAGAGAGCAGATTGATGGTTGCTAGGTGAGAGGGGGCTTGGGGACTGGGTGAAAAACGTAAAGGGATTGAGAAGTACAAATTGGTAGTTCCAAAACAATCAGGGCGATGTAAAGTACAGCATGGGGGATACAGTCGCTAATATTGTAATAAGAGCGTAGTGCCGAGTGGATACTAGATTTATCTATCAGGGGATCGCTTCATAAGGTATATAAATGTTTAAACCATTATGCTGTACACCTGAAACTAATATAATGTTGAATGCCAACTGTAATTGAAAAATAAAAAATTCAGTGTGCTTTGATGAATTTCTCACTCTCTTCTTAAGTGCTGACCTGTGGAGAAAAGTCTAAAAGGGGCAATGAAAGCAGTTAACAGGAAAATCCTGCATGGGGCAATTCTATTGCACATGTGTGGTAGGGAGGATTTCCAATCTTGCTTCATGTTCCTTGGAAGTGAAGCTTTGGCCTGGTTTCTAGTCACAGATAAGCTCTGGAGTGAGGTCTACAAACATTTGTCCCTGACGGTTCTCAAAGTTAATGCCATAAAGCAGCCAATAATTTGATTGTCTGGGATGCAACTAGCTGTCCCCTTTCACTTAAGTAGATACATAGTTCTCTTACCTGTGATTCTCAGATTTCACTATATATAGGGATTATCCTGAGTTAAAAAAATTGTTGCGCATAACAGTTCCTTCCAGCTTAAAGTAACATCCATATTATTGAACAAATTATATATATATATATATATATATATATATATATATATATATATATATATCAGGGATACCAGCGAATTTTATCAAACATTCAAAGAAGACTTGGTTCCTATTCTACTCAAAGTCTTCCAAAAAATTGAAGAAGAAGCAATACTTCCAAACACATTTTATGAGGCCAACATAACCCTCATACCAAAACCAGGCAAGGATGGCACAAAAAAAGAAAACTACAGACCAATATCTCTAATGAATACAGATGCTAAAATACTAAACAAAATACTAGCAAATCGAATACAACAACATATTAAAAAAATAATACATCATGATCAAGTGGGATTCATCCCAGAATCTCAAGGATGGTTCAACATATGTAAAACGGTTAACGTAATACACCATATCAACAAAACAAAGAACAAAAACCACATGATCTTATCAATAGATGCAGAAAAGGCTTTCGATAAAATACAACACAATTTTATGTTTAAGACTCTCAACAAAATGGGTATAGAAGGAAAATATCTCAACATGATAAAGGCCATATATGATAAACCATCAGCTAACATCATATTAAATGGCACTAAACTGAAGGCTTTCCCCCTTAAATCAGGAACAAGACAGGGTTGTCCACTCTCTCCACTCTTATTTAATGTGGTACTAGAGGTTCTAGCCAGAGCAATCAGACAAGACAAAGAAATAAAAGGCATCCATATCGGAAAAGAAGAAGTAAAGGTATCACTTTTTGCAGATGATATGATCCTATACATCGAAAACCCCAAAGAATCCACAAAAAGACTACTAGAAACAATAAGCCAATACAGTAAGGTCGCAGGATACAAAATTAACATACAGAAGTCAATAGCCTTCCTATATGCCAACAATGAAACAACTGAGAAGGAACTCAAAAGAATAATCCCCTTCACGATTGCAACAAAAAAAATAAAATACTTAGGAATAAACATAACAAAGAATGTAAAGGACTTATATAATGAAAACTATAAACCATTGTTAAGGGAAATTGAAAAAGATATAATGAAATGGAAGAATATACCTTGTTCTTGGCTAGGAAGAATAAATATAATCAAGATGGCTATATTACCCAAAGCAATATACAAATTTAATGCAATTCCCATCAAACTTCCAATGACATTTTTTAAAGAAATAGAGCAAAAAATCATCAGATTTATATGGAACTATAAAAAACCCCGAATAGCCAAAGCAATCCTAAAGAAAAAGAATGAAGCTGGGGGCATTTCAATACCTGACTTCAAACTCTATTATAGGACCACGACAATCAAAACAGCATGGTATTGGCAGAAAAATAGACACTCAGACCAATGGAACAGAATAGAAACTCCAGAAATAAAACCACATATATATAGTCAAATAATTTTTGATAAAGGGGCCAACAACACACAATGGAGAAAAGAAAGTCTCTTCAATAAATGGTGCTGGGAAAACTGGAAAGCCACATGCAAAAGAATGAAACTGGACTACAGTCTCTCCCCCTGTACAAAAATTAACTCAAAATGGATCAAAGATCTAAACATAAGACCTGAAACAATTAAGTACATAGAAGAAGACATAGGTACTCAACTCAGGGACCTGGGTTTTAAAGAGCATTTTATGAATTTGACTCCAATGGCAAGAGAAGTGAAGGCAAAAATTAATGAATGGGACTACATCAGACTAAGAAGTTTTTGCTCAGCAAGAGAAACTGATAACAAAATAAACAGAAAGCCAACTAAATGGGAAATGATTTTTTCAAACAACAGCTCAGATAAGGGCCTAATATCCAAAATATACAAAGAACTCATAAAACTCAACAACAAACAAACAAACAATCCAATAAAAAAATGGGAAGAGGATATGAATAGACACTTCTCCCAGGAAGAAATACAAATGGCCAACAGATATATGAAAAGATGCTCATCTTCTTTAGCTATTAGAGAAATGCAAATCAAAACGGCAATGAGATACCACCTCATACCTGTTCGATTAGCTGTTATTAGCAAGTCAGGTAATAGCAAATGTTGGAGAGGCTGTGGAGAAAAAGGAACCCTCATACACTGTTGGTGGGAATGTAAAGTAGTACAACCATTATGGAAGAAAGTATGGTGGTTCCTCAAAAAACTGAAAAGAGAACTACCTTATGACCCAGCAATCCCTCTACTGGGTATATATCCCAAAAACTCAGAAACATTGATACGTAAAGACACATGCAGCCCCATGTTTATTGCAGCATTGTTCACAGTGGCCAGGACATGGAAACAACCAAAAAGCCCATCAATAGATGGCTGGATAAAGAAGATGTGGCACATATACACTATGGAATACTACTCAGCCATAAGAAATGATGACATCGGTACATTTACAGCAAAATGGTGGGATCTTGATAACATGATACGAAGCGAAATAAGTAAATCAGAAAAAAACAGGAACTGTATTATTCCATACGTAGGTGGGACATAATAGTGAAACTAAGAGACATTGATAAGAGTGTGGTGGTTACGGGGGGGGAGGGGGGAATGGGAGAGGGATAGGGGGTGGGGAGGGGCACAAAGAAAACAAGATAGAAGGTGACAGAGGACAATCTGACATTGGGTGGTGGGTATGCAACATAATTGAACGACAAGATAACCTGGACTTGTTATCTTTGAATATATGTATCCTGATTTACTGATGTCACCCCATTAAAAAAAATAAAATTATTTAATAAAATAAATAAATAAATAAATAAAATAAAATGCAAATTTTGATTCTGAAAATTGGGTTAGGGTGAGAGTCTGCTTTTATTTTATTTTATTTTTTCGAGAGAGACACACACACAGAGGGAGAGAGATAAGAAGCATCAACTCCAAGTTGTACCACTTTAGTTGTTCATTGATTGCTTCTCATATGTGCCTTGACCGAGGGTCAAGAGGGGGTTCCAGTCGAGCCAGTGACCCCTTGCCAGTGGTTTTCAAAGTGTGCACCAGGGCGTGCTGGTGCACCCTAGAAGATTTCCAGGTGTGCCCTATGGTGTTCCAGAGAAATATGTGCCTGCTGGGGACCAAAAAACCAACATGGCTTTTGGAGTTTAGATTTTTGGGGGACAGAGGTGTAGAAAATTGGCTGTAAGCTGATGGTATGCCCAACCCCCCACCTCACTTGCCTGATTAGGTTGCAAAAGGCTGTTAAGCTGTGGTGCTGGATTGTTTACACTACTCCCCACGTTCCCTGGAAAGACTGGAGGCAAGTTTCTTCTATCCTTTGTTTGGTGTAAAGTTAGGATGATATGTATAGTGGGGCTTTTGGATTGATAATTAAACATAAGAAATTGTCTCTTGAAGCCTTCTGGATTTCTATAAAAGAAGAATATGTGGCAATATCTTAAAAAGCTTTGAACATTTTACTACAATTTTCAACATCCTATTTATGTGAATTAGAATTTTCTACCCTCAACACAATTAAGAGTAAAAAGAGAGGAATTCTTCAATGTATTGACAAGGAAATGAGAGTTTGCCTTTCAAATATATGCCCAAACATTGAAGAAATTGCTAGGACACATCAGGCTCATGTTTCTCATAAACACAAGAATGAAAAAACTTAATACATTTGCACCAGGACCTGCTGAATTTACTAAATCTTACTAAGAATGTATCTATATATATAAAAAGATAACCTTTTTGTCGCTTTTTAATTTTTAACCCCTCTTTTTTTACAAATTCTAAAAAGCATAACAAAAAATGTAACATAAAAATGTTATTTTTATTTTTTTTATTTATTTATTCATTTTAGAGAGGAGAGGGAGAGACAGAGAGAGAGAGAGAGAGAGAGAGAGAGAGAGGAGAGACAGAGAGAGAGAAGGGGGGAGGAGCTGGAAGCATCAACTCCCATATGTGCCTTGACCAGGCGAGCCCAGGGTTTTGAACCGGCATAAAAATGTTTTTTAATGTTAGAATAAATTTAATTTTGTTGTATTTATTTCATTTGATTACCATAAAAGCATGCTTAAACTTTATATTTTTAATATTTGACTTAATTATTATAACATTTCTCAGAAATTTGTATATAGTGCGCCTACAATTATTTGTAGGATTTTAAATACGCCCTGACTTCAAAAAGTTTGAGAACCACTGCGCTTTGCTCAAGCCAGCGACCTTTGGGCTCAAGCAGTGACCATGGGATCATGTTGATTCCATGCTCAAGCCAAAAAAACCCTGCACTCAAGCTGGTAAGCCTGATATCAAACCGGATGAGCCCGCACTTATGCCAGAAACCTCAGAGTTTCGAACCTGGGACCTCAGCATCCCAGGTCGATACTCTAGCCACTGCACTACCACCAGTCAGGCTGATATTCTGCATTTTAACAGGCTCTCAACAGCTGCTAATGCTGCTGGTCCATGGACCTCTATTTGAAGAGCAAATTTTAACCAATATGAATGTTATGGGAACTCAGTTCAGTGGTTGCCTTCTTTAATGAGCCAGCCATGGGGAGTGTACCAGAAAGGACTGGCTGCCATATATATACATATACATATACATATATATATACACACACACATACATATATATGTATGTGTGTGTGTATATGTACATATATGTATATATGGGTGTATGTGTATATATATGCATATATATATCATTTGTTCAATTAATGTGGATGTTACTTTAAGCTGGAAGGAACTGTTATGTGCAACAATATTTTTAACTCAGAACTTTTCAAATTCAACAGTATTGACATTTTGGACTGGGCGATTCCGTGTTGGGGAAACTGTCTGCATTGCAGGATGCTCACCAGCATCCCCGACCTCTACCCACTGTTAGCATACCACCTCTCAACAAGCTATGACACTAAATACCTCTCTAGACATTTCTGGAAAGCAAAATGCCCATTGAGCTAGTTTGGAGCCATGATGTTTCAAGTAGTGATATTTGCTGTATTCTGTTTGATATCTGAATCCACAGATTAATTGACTCCACATTGATGTATTTCACAATTTTAAGTAAAGTTACATTCGGGCAAAAAATAAAGATGATTTCTAAGAAGGAGCATTTCAGGAGAAGATTCAGACATTTTCCCTTCCCTGCATGGCTGTAAGAACATTATATCTTTTATTTGCTGAGCTTTATATTTAAAACAGTGAGATGTGTGTGTGTGTGTGTCCACATGTGGGGGGTGAGAATAGCAGTATAATTTACACTAAAACCATAGATACTATTATATATAGTACATAATATAGATTTATACCAGCAGCAAAATCTCCCCTTCACTTGTTTTCATTCATGAAATATTTGAGGGACTTAGAATCTAAGTCTTAGATGAGTCAAGTATGAGAGTAGATATGTTAGTGATGAATTGGAGGAGAGCAAACTCAAGAAAAATCACATTTTTCATTGAAGTCTTCTGGGTTAGATACTTTAATACTGTAAATCTTACATACACTGGCTATCAATTAAAATGTTAGCTTTGAGTTAATAATTTTTAAAATGTTCTTAAACCCTTGTTTGGGCCGTTAAACAACAATCTGTAATTGCCAAGCACTTCTATTGTTTTCCCAGTCAACTGTGTATGGATATAATTGGAGAATTCCGACTCCTGGAAAAACATAAAAATCTCTCAGTCATAAAGTATTCAGCGGTGTAAAAAAGCAGTTTTCCAATCCAGGAAGATGACTATCTATGAGAATTATTTTGTTGGAATCTAACACTGTGATAGTCACAATGAACCCAATTCTCAAAAACCGTCTCATAACAGAACACGGCCGTAAAATTTTAGTTTCAAGTTTTATACCACACTGGAGCTACACAGCATCTTCCACTTTCATCTATAGTCCTCAGAGGCAAGCCCAAAATACTGTGTCATTTGTGCATATCACAGGCATTATTGCATTCCTTGAAAAATCCAAACTTGATTTAAAAGTTGACAAGATGCTATTTTGAAAATATAAATCCAACAATTACACAACCATATTTCTACACCAATATTCCTGCTAGAAATAAAAAGATCTTATTTAGCATCTATATCACCTAGGATGGTTTCAGCTACAAGTAACCAAAAACTCACAAATAAATGGTTTAAACAAAGAGTTCTAGCTTGGTTAGTTAGTGCCATCCTGACACTCAGAGGTTGCCGGTTAGATTATGGTCAGGGAACATACAGAAACAGATTAATGTTTCTGGGTCTTTCACTCTCTCCCTTTCTCTCTTCCTAAAATCAATTAATATTTTTTTTTACATTTTATTTATTTATTTATTTATTTATTTATTTTTATAGAGATAGAGAGAGTCAGAGAGAGGGATAGAGACAGACAGACAGGAATGGAGAGAGATGAGAAGCATTAATCATCAGTTTTTTGTTGCAGCACCTTAGTTGTTCATTGATTGCTTTCTCATATGTGCCTTGACTGTGGGTCTACAGCTGACCGAGTAACCCCTTGCTCAAGGCAACGACCTTGGGTCCAAGCTGGTGAGCTTTGCTCAAACCTGATGAGCCCGTGTTCAAGCTGGCGACCTCGGGGTCTCAAACCTGGGTCCTCCACATCCCAGTTCGTCCCTCTATTCACTGCGCCACCGCCTGGTCAGGCAATGATTTTTTTAAGGAAGAGTTCTAGTGTGTTACTTCCCAAGCATCCTTGGGAGCCCCCTGTTTCCCAAAAAAGTGTATCCTCACAGTTTTTGGCCAGAATTGATTCTATGTTCCTATTAATCAATCCCTGCCAAGTGGAGAATGAGGACCAGACCGCTTGGAATGAGGCAGGACTTATTCAGATCATGAGAGGGTGGTCGCAGGCAGAGCTGAGGCTCCGACAGAACGAGGCCAAGGGAGAGGGCGTGGGGCAGAGAAGAGCCTGGACTTTGGAGCAAGCCTGCCTGAGTTTGAACCCAGCACTGCCATTGCTAGTCAAGTGTTTTGAGCAAATGACTTAACCTCTCTCTGCCTCCATTTCCCCAGCTGTAAACTGGGCTGTTGGCAGGAGTGAATGTTGGCATTTGTAAAGTGTCTAGTTCCATGCTTGGCACATATTACCTGTAATATGTGTTTGTTAAACAAAATGCTCAAAAACGTTTTCTGGGTATACAACCAATGTGCACAGCATCTTGGAGTGGACCCAGGTTAACTTTCTACACAAACTGTTGGAATGGATATTTCAGTGGAAGGAATCTCCTTCTGGAGCAGTTTGTCTCTCAAACTGTCACTGATAGTCCTTACCGCAGAGACCCCAGGCATGGTGCACTGATGCAAAGAAGGTGAAACAAAGAGGGAAAAGAGGCTCTGCCATTTCCCTGAGGGACAAAGCAGTGAGAACCCACTCTCAGGGAAGACCAGTCCTCGGAGGACGTTTGGTCTCCAGATAGGTGACGATGGCGGAGGAAGAAGCCAAAGGGAGCCAGGCAGAGACCGGAGGCTGCGTCCTCACTCTTCCCTTTCCACCCTGAACGTCTTTCACTTGTTAAATGAGAGATAAAGAATTCTAAGATACAGAATTAAAAGAAACAAAGTATTTGCTTAAGAGAAACTTTAAGGAACTCTGAAACTTAACTTTAGTTATAAAGTTAGGTAAATGAAAACAATTTATACAGCTCCAAGTCTCTTGGAAGCCTAATACATGGATGAAAAGACCTAACAATAATATCTGTAAAATGGTAACTAGTATACATTAATATGCCCCTTGAAAAATGAGCTGTGAATGAACGAACAAACGAATGAATGAATGAATGAATGAATGAATGAACGAACGAACGAGGCCCTGGCCGGTTAGCTCAGTGGATAAAGCATTAGCCCCGCATGTGGACATACGAGGTTTGATCCCCAGTCAGGGCACACATGATAAGTGACCACTTGCTTCTCTTCCCCTCTCTCTCCCCCTTCTCTCTTTCTTCCCCTCCCACAGCCAGGGGTTTGGTTGGGCCAAGCATCAGCCTCAGGCACTGAGGATAGCTCAGTTGATTTGAGCATCAGCCCCAGATGGAGGATATCAGTCAGGATGCATGTGAGAGTCTATCTATCTCCCCTCTTCTCACTTAAAAAAAAATGAATGAATGGTAACTAGCTGCAATAAGACAGTCTGGGATGAGGGCTCACTTTGGGAACCAACAGCTCCTTAGTGATTGAGCATCTATTTCAGACATTGACAAGAGCCTCCCGGAGGGTTCCGCTTCCACTCCTGCACTTTGAGGCAGTGAAAACTCAACCATCTGTCTCTACGTAGCACCCTCAGCACTTGCCAGGCAGGGGGGCTGACTCCCAAAGGCTGGATGGATATCAACACAGACACAGACAGTTCCACAGCTACAAGCTGTCTTATGTTTCCAGTGGCTGAAAGCTGCTCCGAATGAGTGAGCCTTCCCGGGTGTTGCCAGGCCTGACACTGTGTTCTCTGTCTGCTGAGCAATCCCCAGCAGGAGAGATCTCTGAATGTGTACAGAGAAGACTTAAAACCTTCCGTTTGCTTCAGTCACTGACAGGAGCTCGGCTTTGTCAGACTCACCCAGGCATCTCCTCCCATTCAAGGGTCCCAATGCCAGTGAGAGTGAGAAGGAGCTGATTTCTTTCCCCTCTGGGTCACTTCTCTCAGAGTCACCCCACAGGATGAAACCACACCGTACAGCAGGGGTCCCCAAACTACGGCCCGTGGGCCACATGCGGCCCCCTGAGGCCATTTATCCGGCCCCCACCGCACTTCTGGAAGGGGCACCTCTTTCATTGGTGGTCAGTGAGAGGAGCATAGTTCCCATTGAAATACTAGTCAGTTTGTTGATTTAAATTTACTTGTTCTTTATTTTAAATATTGTATTTGTTCCCGTTTTGTTTTTTTACTTTAAAATAAGATATGTGCAGTGTGCATAGGGATTTGTTCATAGTTTTTTTTTATAGTCCGGCCCTCCAACAGTCTGAGGGACAGTGAACTGGCCCCCTGTGTAAAAAGTTTGGGGACCCCTGCCGTACAGAACCCTCGTCCTACTCACGCTCAGTCATTCTGCACTCACCTCTTTTTCTCCTGTGGGGCCTCATTTGAGTGTATCCAGGGCCTTCTTGAAGCTGAAAAGTCCTGCACGGGCCACAGGAAGCTAGAAAAGTGGCCTGGATGCTTCAGGCTAAGGGCTTAATGCGTCCTTATATGTACATGAATACCACAATTATTTTTTGTTTGTAGATTTTATTCATTTTTAGAGAGAAAGGAGAGAGAGAAGGGGGGGAGGAGCAGGAAGCATCAACCCACATATGTGCCTTGACCAGGCAAGCCCAGGGTTTTGAACTGGTGACCTCAGGGTTCCAGTTTGATGTTTTATCCACTGCGCCACCACAGGTCAGGAGTGAATAAATTCTTTTTTGAAAACTTATTTTGAATTTATTGGGGCGATAATGGTTAATAAAATACATAGGTTTCAGGTGTACAATTCTACACTACATTATCTGTGTTCACCACCCAATGTCAAGACCCTTCCATCACCATTTATGCCTTCTTTACCCTCTTCTACCTCCTACCCCCCCTTTCCCTCTGGTAATCGCCACACTGCTGGCTGTGTCTCTGAGTGTCTTCTCTTTGCTTAATCCCTTTATCTTTTTCACCCACCAACCACTCTCTCCTCTAACAGCTGTCATTCTGTTCTCTCTTACATATGAGTCTGTTTCTACTTTGCTAGTTTATGTTGTTCATTAGACTCCACATATGAGTGAAATCATATGGTACTTGTCTTTCTCTGACTGGCTTATTTCACTTACCATAATGCTCTCCAGATCCAACCGCACTGTTGCAATAGGCAAGATTTCCTTCTTTTTACAGTTGAATAGTTGAATATCACAATTCTCTCTCTCTCTTTTTTTTTTTTTTTTTTTAGTGAGAGGAGGGGAGGCGGAGAGACAGATTTCCACATGCGCCCCGACCCTAAATCCCTCAGCAAGACTACTAGGGGGTGATGCTCTGCCCATCTGGGGCCGTTGTTCTATTGCTCAACAACCAAGCTATTATTTTAGTGCCTGAGATAGAGGCCACAGAGCCACCTGAGATCAACTCGCTCAAACCAATCAAGCCATGGCTGCAGGAGGAAAAGAGAGAAGGTGGGATGGAGAAGCAGATGGGCGCTTCTCCTGTGTGCCCTGACTGGGAATCGAACCTGAGACAGCCACACACCAGGCCAGCACTCTACCACTGAGCCAACTGGCCAGGGCCGAATATCACAATTCTGTTGTATTTTTTTTTAATAATTTTCTCCTCTTAATGATATTGTTGATGATGCATTTTTACTGAGGTAAAATTTGCATGCAATGAAATGTCTAGATCTTAAGTGTACAAATGAGTAAGTTTAAAAAAAGAAAATACCCTTGTAGTCACCACCCGCAACAAGATAAAGAATCCCTCTCTCGTTCCTGAAAGTTCCCTATGCCCCTTCCAGCCAATCCCCACCCTTCCAGCCACAGCTCTGGTTTCGATCACTGTAGATTCATCTTAAGACTTAATTTCAGTTACCCTTCACTGGACTGGCCTTTCACTTAAAATAAAATCCTCTCTCCTTTTGAGACCATCATGATGTAAGTACAGCTGGCCTGACCCATCCAACCTCATCCACCTTCTTGCTCACTCTGCAATTTCTGGAGCTTGCCAAGCCCTTTCAGGCCCAGGGTCTCCCTGCATACTCTTCCCCTCTCTGAAATGCTCCTCTCCTAACTCCTTTTCCTTAGATGAGGGGGCAGGTCCTCTCCATCCTTCAGGTCATAGCTGCAAGTCCTCTACTACAAACTCCCTGACTCCCCTCTTAGTAGGTGTCCGCACCCTCTGCCCCAGTGTTCACGTCCTTTGTCACTTCAACGTCTTCCTTTCCCAGCTGCTCTCACCCGTTTGTGCACTGGCGTACTGGCTGCCTGTCCCCCTAGCCCGTGAGCTGCATGCATTCATTCATTCGTTCATTCATTCATTCATTCGTTCGTTCATTCTACATTATCTACTGAGTACTGGCTCTGTGCTAAACATTGTTCTAGGTGTGGAAATACAGCAGTGGGAAAACCAGAATCTCTGCCCTGCTAGCTTACATTCTCATAGGGGGAGATAGACCATGAATAAGCAAATAAAGAGCGGTGTATCAGATAGTGATGAGAACTATAGAGCAAGAAAATGGGAGAGAGGGTTCTCAGGACAGCAAGTGCTATTTCATACAAGGCGGTTGGAGTCCTCCCCAGTAAGATGACATACAAGCAGAGACTGAAGGTAGAGAGGGGACAAATCATTTGTGTATGTGAAGGGGAGGGTGTTCCAGGCCTCTACAGGCAGGAAATGCCTGGTGTGCTCCAGAAACAAGGAGGCTGGCATAACTGGGGTGGGGTGAGCAAGAGCAGTTCTCAGAGTGACGGAAGAGAGGGGTTCTTCCAACAGTGAGCACGGGGTGCTGGAAGGCCACCGAACACACTTTGCTTTTTCTTTTGAGTGCAGTGGGGGGATGTCATTGGCAGACCAGTTAGAAACTATTGCAATAATCCAGTGAGGGGTGACAGCGGCTCGGGCAGTAGGAGCAGAGGTGCTCAGTAGTGATCATACTCTAAACATGTCTTGAAAGGTCAAACCAATAGGTTTTACCCATGGATATAATGTGTAATGTTAGTGAAAGGAGGTAAATCAAGGGTGAGCCAGGAGGGGTTGGTTGCACTGGGACCGGGGTAGATTAGTTCACTTTTGGACAGGCTTAATTCAGGATGTCTGTTAGAAGTCCACGTGACCCCACTCCTAGCAGACTGGATATGTGCGTAGACTTCGAGAGCTAGAACTGGAATGGAAGGCACGTATTTGGGGATTGACAGTGCATGGATACTACTTAAGTATATGAGAGTGTGGGAGATGTCCAGGAAGGTGGGGCTGTGTCTGTTTTGTCACCACCCTATATCCAGTGCCTAAAATACTCAAACATGTGAGTGTAAATGATCCAAGCAACAACCCATCTAGTTTCTTTTCTGCAAGTTGCTTTCCTAAACTATGGTCCATTCACCTTCAAACCACATCCACAAACAGCTCTTAAAAAAATGTCACTACGTGACAGAAACCGAAAGACCAAGGTGACCTTATCTATTTTCTACACACTCAGGTGAATCTTTCATATCTCACTTTGATCTCATCAGAAGCGAAGCCCTTGCTTACCTGCATTCATAATTCATGGGAAGACAGAGGAGGCCATTTAGCACAAAGCCATGGGACCGAGCTGATGGCACCTTCACGGAGGCTGCCCCAAAATTGGGGAGCTGATACCTTAACTCCTATCTCACTGTCAGTGGCAGCCTTCTGCCAGGGAGGAAAGGCCTTCAAGTGTGTATAGTGATGGGAACAGAGAGCCACATCTGTAAAACTCACACTGTAAACAAGTCCCCCAGCTCCCATAACAGTAAACACCTCTGTCACTGAATTCAGAATCACTGAAACGTGACTGTCAATGTGTCCACACTTCGCTGCTAATGCCTTGTTTACTCTTCATTATTAAAACCTTCTAACTGCAGCTGTCTCTCATTAATGCCCAGGTCTGCAGCAAGTCAGTTTCTGTGGGGTTGCTTTAGGGTTTCAAAGACATCCAGAGGTCTCCAATGCAGAACACTGAAGACGCTTTGGGTTACAGTTTGAAAGTGTGAAGGATGAAGAGAAGAAAGCAGGGATGATAGAGAGGTGCTGTTTACAACACACTCCCAAGAACATGGGCATGGATTGACCGGAAGCTGGTGAGGCTGGGACCCCCTTCCTTGCAATCCCTTCCTAGGGTTACCAGCGTGGAGGGAAGCCTGTCTCCAGTCAGTCCTCAGCCTCCCAACAGCTCCCTCATCTCTTTACACGCCACATGCCAGCAGGCTGGGGGAGAGAGTCCTGCAGTGTGACGAAGGTTTACTGGAACACACGGAGAACAGTTTTCATGTTCCGAAAGCTCGCCCTCCCGATCCGCTCCGCTTTATTGCAGATCACTATTTTTGACTCCCACCTGGCTTTACTCCTGTTTTGAACAAGATGTGAAAACATCAGATCATGTTCCACGCTCACACATTTGGGGACTGTCCCTTAGGCCCCCAGCACCTCCTTTCCTCTGCTTTACCAACTTCTACATTGAGTTCTGTACTCGCCCCAGATGTCTTCTAGTTGACACGGTATTTTTCTGGTCTCAGAGCCAGCTCTATCAATGGGCTGGGTGACCTAGGTTGAAAGAGTTATTCTCCCTACTTCGCAGTTTTGCCACCTGTACGGGGGATGGAGAAATCTTAAACCCCATAAAGTGCCTGTCAGTGGAGAACGGCAGGAAGTGTAGAGGGCTTCGTGAGCACTGCGTCCAGCAGCCGCGAGGAGGGTCTGTTCTGTTAGCCATGACTAAGACTATACTTTCAGGGATCATTTCTATAGTTTGTTTGTTAGCCATGACTACTGTCTTCTCCGGTAGAATGGGAACCATGTGCTTCCAGACCAGCAAGTTGTATGGAGAAGCCAGCACCTCCTGCGGTGTCCCCAATGTGCCACACTCCTTTCCTCCTAGTCTGGACACCCTGAAACCCTATTTACTTCCTTTTCCCAGGTGAATAAAATATTCAGAAGATTACATTTATCCATGTAAATGAATCACAGGACAGTAGGATGGGCGTTTTGTTCAGGAAGATTTGCGTATTTTTGGTAGACTCTGTTGTACCCTGGATGGGCAGGGCGCCTCAGCTCTGACAGTAGCTGGGGAGACAGAATTGGTGTGTGCATGTGTGGCGGGAGCAGGGGGTGGTGTTGGAGAGAAAAAACCCCAAAGCACCATTCCAACTAGTCTTATTAGTTCTGTAAAAATCAGCATGACCCTCTCTACCACTCTCACCATCTCCCCTACACCCTCTCCTACCACCACCACCAGGAACAGCACAGCAGAGCAGGGGGCACCTTGTAGTGCAGGTCATTGTCCCCTCACCGGCCCATCTACCTGTGGGCCTCCGCTCAGCCACCGACAGGGAGGCAGTGACAGAGGGTGACTGCCACACTCCACACTGGAGACTGCGTGGACCCTGACATTCAGCTCAGTTCTGCTGTCTTTATCAGCCTTCTGAGTCTCCCTCTTTCCCCTCCATGCTTTTGGTAACGGGGTAAAAAGTTTTGGTGTTATCCTAAACCCAATAGTGAACTTAATGAAAAGTGACTTGGGGACTATGGCCTTCCACAGAGCACACTGGGATACGCCCCAGAGCAAGGTTTTGCTGGTTCCTGTCTGAGCGGCAATGAGCTACGCTTTATCCTGGACAAGAACTGGTAGAGAGGGAAGGGGAAGCAACCATGATCAAAAAAAAAATAAAATGAAATAAAATAAAGGACAGGGTGGAAATCACCACATCAAAGTCATTCCTTTGAGTGACATACATTGGGTCTACAGAAGGCCCATGGAACCGGAACCGTTAGTATTAACACCTCAGCAAGTCGGGCTGCTCCTTAGAACTCAAACCTCCAAGGTCCGTGGAAGACACACAGTGTTTCTCCCATGTCAAAATTAAATTAATTAGGTCATACCACATAAACAGCAGGTAAACCAGCCCTACTATTTGAACTCAAAAGTTCTGGCACCTTCTATAAAAACACAGTAGGAGGAGAGAGATCTGCATGACAGATGTGCTCTTTTTCATTTTAATTTCATAATTCAACACTTTTTCTGGAAGCAGTATTTTTGGGCAAACAAGTGTGTTAGGCTTGCTTGCTCTTTGCCTGATTGGTGCATGAGCACAGGGCAGCACCATGTGTGTATAGTCTATATAAGGCTGCAGGTGCTTGCCCTCAGGGCAGCAGATTGTAGATTGGATTGCCTGCTGCCATTGAGAGGGGCCATTGTTTGCCGGAGAAGGTCCCTCACCCCAGACCTGTGTGCTCATCAGCCCTGAGAGAGGGAAGCGGTTTTCCCTGCCTGCTTGCTCATCTGCCTTTGCGAGACTCTAATAAACGGAAAGGCCCACCACTTTCCGGCTCCACAGTTCCTTTACTGTCTGCCTGAATTCGATGCGAATCTGCATGGCCGTGGCCACCGGTCTTACAGGTATGAATTTTGGTTTCTATGTATCTCAGTCATTCTGATCAGTAAAACAGGTATCACCAGAGGACAGATAATGCAGTGGCCCCACGGGCCATTCCCCGCCACCTAGCGGACTCACTCAGTGGTTGTGTGGGAGAAGACTACACAGTAGGGGTTGAAAATAAAAAAGACAGTCTAGCTCTTGGAGAAGTTACTTCACCTCCTTAGGCCTCAGTTTCCTCTTGTGCAAAGTTAGGACATCACAACAGTCTCATCTTCAAACAGACCTGGACTTTAAAGTCGGTCCCAATACCCTGATCAATTACAGACAAGTATCCTCCAGTGGTTTCTTTGTGCAGCACCACATGAAAGAGATGACTGCATTGTATGAAAAACATGCATCTTTAAACTCCGCAAGTCTAGGGCAGTAATTCAAAGCAACAGGGAGTTCACAACCTGAGAGACTGGCAGAAGCTGAGATGCAGCGCGGGCTCTGGACCTACAGCTCCCTGCCCCCTCCCCCTCGGGCACTCCCTTCTGGGTTGAAAGTGGGCAGCCCCGACTCACAGTCTCCCCCGTTCTCCCATCCTCACTATCTTCCTCACCCCGAGCCCCTTCCTTCTTTGAAGTCCAGCCAGTTAAATTCTTGTTTGAGGTTGCTCAACTAGAATCCACACATCAAAAGGATGTTACAAGAATTAAATGAAATGATGCTTCTGTGACGGCCACGGAGATGCACACTTCCACAGCTCTTCAAGACTGGGCCTGTGGCAAGTTGTGGCCTGAGCTGAGGGCCTCCAGCGGCTGTGTCCGCAGGAGCCAATGCCATGTTCGAATTGAGGCCATGCTCTTCCCAGGCGGCCTCTGGCCAACGTGAGCCAGGTGGGAATAAAGGAGCCAGGCCACCCTGCCCAGTGAGGAACGAGGACTACCCCACTTTCTATCGACCTGGCCAAGCCTTTCTCGGAACCTCACTGAAACCAGCTCCCTTCCCTTCTGTTCTACGCTCAACTGTGCAGACTGGCATTGTGGTTTGAAGCTCTCTCCACCCACTTCACAGGTAGGTCTCCTTGATTTCTAATTCTGTCTTGTTATCTGCTTCCTAGAGGACCCGAGCTGACTGGGCATAGAATGAAGGCTCTGGAGATGTTAAGCTGCTATTGTTACACTTTGATTAAACCGATGACTCCACTGCCAGAAGACATTCCTGATGCACCTGCTGTCACGGTGATCTGCTCTGTGGGTCCTCAGTAAAATCTTAGGCTTTACCTGGGCTGTAACAACCTCTCTGCCCCTGTGGTGCCATTCCTAGCAGATCCCTCCTGCTTTCTCTACTGCTTCACTGTGCAGAGAGAATTTCAAAGCCCCTGGAGGATTTGGTCAAAACATATTGAAACTTTCAGATTTAGCTGAGAAAAGGGGCTCTGCAGCCCTTCATCTTAGCAAGAACAAACACCCGGGTCCTAAGAGACTTAGAACAAGCAGCAGTAAAAGCCGCATTCATTAAATGGAGCCTTTCCTGAGAGAGTTCTGTGTGAACTCATTATGGTCTAGCTAGTATGCACCTTACTGGTGCACCTGGGGCATTGATATTCCTTGGGGCAGAGAGGAATGATGGTCAAGGCAGGAAGAGAAAGTCAGAATGGTCTACAGAAACACCCATCGGTCTGCAGCCCTACACCATGCCCATTACTGCACATGAAACACTTTTCAGTGACAGGCCCCATCAATATTTTTGAGAACCCTGTTATGATGACAACCATAAATTGTGTTCCCCTGAGATCTGAGAAGCTGGTTCCAATTCAGTGACCACGGACTTTGCACAAAAGCTATCAACGAGATGGTAACGGCTGTGATAAAGGTGTTATTGATGTTCTGTTTATTGTAGCAAAGAAGCAACTGACAATCAACAGCAATTAAGTACTTAATAAAACTGCTTCGGCGATGCTGCTGAAAGACCGTCATTGGTGGCACAGGGGACTCTGCAATCAATCCCAGTGAAGCCTGTGACTGTGTTCTTTTCTGAAAGATCGTCTTTTGTCAAAGTTAGAACTAGAAGACGTTTGGCCCATCTGAAGGAAGGAAATCCAACTTCAATTGGAATACTCAAATAAAAGCCATGAGGATGGGGATCACCTAAGGAGACCCTGGCACCCTTAGGGGTCAAGGCCAAGGTGGGGAAGCAGGGAGAGGAGGTGAACCCTAGAGGTGGCTACCGGTTTCACTCATTTCACAAAGCCAACAGCGACTGGGTCTCAGCAGTGTGTGTTAATAAATTAACTTAAAAAAAACAAAAGGCCATTCCCATACCAATCACAACTCCACAGCAGCCATGTTTGAGGAGGGAAAAATGATATCAAATACTAGGAAAAACAAGTGGCCCAGAATGGTGGTTCTGCAACATTGCAATAATATCTGTCTCCGCTGTTTTGGCCAGTGGCACCGAAGCCAAGAGAAACTATTTTATTTTGTGGGCGGAGGTGCTGTGGTTCACCAGAGTCCATCAGGGAAAAGTGCAGAAATGGTCTAAGGAAAGTGTTTTTGTTTTGGCGACCTGAAGAGCCCCCACCTGACTGTGTTTTCCTCCTTTGTTTCTCTCTTCGTGTATTTGTCTTTTAATTTTCCCCTCTCATTTCTTTCTTTCTTTCTCTTCTTTCTTTCTCATCCCTTTTTCTGCTTTGCCCCATATCCATGCAATGTTAATTTCCCTCTCCCTGCCTCTCTCTCCTCTTCTTAAATAGAACCTGAGAAGATGTCTTGTTTTATTTATTCAATATGATATATTACTTGGTCTTCATGAAACGGTTGAATGGATTACATACAACCTTCTCTCCCCTCTAGAAACAGTCCTCCTGAATTAAGTGTCCAATGACATGGTGCTTCGTGATTGACTTTTATTTTACCAGCTTACTGGTTTTCCCAGTTAATAAAAAGCTGCTGTGCCTCCAAAAGTTTAAAACTGGAAAAGTTACTAAGTCACGGTCTAAGAAGAAAATGAAGGATCTGAGCCTAAAAACTGCCCAAGGTCACCCGCTTTCTCCCCACATTCTTCTCACTTTCCCCCTCTCCTGCCACCACTCAATACAGAGATGGCAGCCAGGGCTGTTTCTCAGCCTCCGGCCTGCGTGGGGCTCTGTCTTGCTATAGTTACAGAGCTCTGTGGAAAGGGCATGTTCTCGAGACCTCTCAGCACTGCATGTTGGGATGGGCCCTCAGAGGTTAAAACCGCCCAGGAAGATCAGCCGCTCAGCCCACGGTCTCCCCAGAATGAAGTTGTGCATTGAGACAGGACTCACAAATCTGATTACCAGGCAGGAAAGTGTGTGTGTGTGTGTGTGTGTGTGTGTGTGTGTGTGTGTGTGTGTGTGTGTGTGTATTTCTTTTAGATTTATTCATTTTGAGAGAGAGAGAGAGAGAGAGAGAGAGAGAGAGAGAGAGAGAGAGAGAAAGGGGGGAGGAGCAGGAAGTATCACCTCCCATATGTACCTTGACCAGGCAAGCCCAGCATTTCGAACTGGCAACTTCAGTGTTCCAGGTCAACTCTTTATCCACTGTACCACCAAAGGTCAGGATATATATATATTTACTGAGAGAGAGAGACAGACAGACTGACAGGAAGGAAGGGAGATGAGAAGCATCAGTTTTCTATTGCAGCACCTTAGTTGTTCATTGATTGCTTTCTCATAGGTGCCTTGATGGGGAGGGGGGACTCCAGCAGAGTGAGTGACCCGTTGCTTACGCCAGTGACCTTGTGCTTCATGCCAACGACCTTTGGGCTCAAGCCAGAGACTATAGGGTCATGTCTATGATCCTATGCTCAAACAGGTGACCTCAGGGTTTCAAACCTGGGTCCTCAGCAGCCCAGGCCAACACTCTATCCACTGCGCCACTGTGTGGTCAGGCAGAAAGTACCTGTATATTTTTTAAAATCCCCTTCTCCCTACTAAAGAGACATTTGCATCATTTATTCAAAGCTTGTGAATGGGGTGCTCCTCAGTGTACAAGGCAGTGTGTTCCCCTCACCTCAATAATTACTGGGTACCCCAGCTCTTCCTTCATCTACATGGCCCAGATCAGATTCTCAGAAATCCATGGGGCTCCTGTCTGCCTCTGGACCTTGGAAACCAAGATGCATCAAATGGAGCCTTTATAACAAACCGTGTCCCCCTCCCTCTCTTCAGGTGATAAGACATTCTTGATTGTCTGGGACGTCACAGCCCGATCAATACCCCAGCGAGTCCCATCACTTCTGGTGGGGAGCAGTGTGTACCTGTTGGCTTGTTCTGTAATTAGGTTCGAGGACCTCCTCCTTGACCTCTTCCTCCAGTTCTGAGAACTCTGTTTCCTCTTCCTCCTCCCCACTCTCTTCAGAACAGGAATCAAACTTATCAGCATAATACTCCTCAGCTATAAGTGGGTCTTCCGGGATCCCTGAAACAAAGAATAAACAACAATCATGTCCTGCCAGTCATTAAAATTATAATGAGGCTCAGATTCCCTGTGTTTTCCCCTCGGGCTGCATTGTGTTTGTACTGACACAGCTTCCGAGGAAGGGAGAGCTGAATCTTAGATTCTGAAAGTATCTGGCTGAAAGTAATAAACACTCAGCAAAATAAAACCAGTAGAGGGAAAAAGAAGTGACCCTATTTCAACCAAATATTTTTTTTTTCTTTTTTCAACCACGTTTTTAAGATGGAAGAATAAAACCATTAAAAAGAAGAAAAGGGCCCTGGCCGGTTGGCTCAGCGGTAGAGCGTTGGCCTGGCGTGTGGGGGACCCGGGTTCGATTCCCGGCCAGGGCACATAGGAGAAGTGCCCATTTGCTTCTCCACCGCCCCCTCCTTCCTCTCTGTCTCTCTCTTCCCCTCCCACAGCCAAGGCTGCATTGGAGCAAAGATGGCCCAGGCGCTGGGGATGGCTCCTTGGCCTCTGCCCCAGGCGCTAGAGTGGCTCTGGTCGCGGCAGAGCGACGCTCCGGAGGGGCAGAGCATCGCCCCCTGGTGGGCAGAGTGTCGCCCCTGGTGGGCGTGCCGGGTGGATCCCGGTCGGGCGCATGTGGGAGTCTGTCTGACTGTCTCTCCCCGTTTCCAGCTTCAGAAAAATACAAAAAAAAAAAAAAAAAAAAAGAAGAAGTAAAGATTTCCTTTAACATATTTAAGCATGGGTCCTTATCACAAATGAGGTGATTTCAGAGAAACAGCAGGATGAGATGCCTGGGCTCAGGACCCTATCACTCACCCACATAAAGTGTTTGCAGAGGAAGTTATGGTGGAAGCACTTCCGCTCTCTTCCCAGGAATTTATTTTCTAAAGGAAATTTAAGTGGTGAGACCAGGCAAGATGGACAGGATGTACAGCAAGGGCATGCTAGTGTCATGGTATAAAAAAAAAAAAACCTTCCAAACCTGTAAGAATTTTTGTGAGTTTGAGACAAACTGTCGACAACTGAGGGGAAGCCGAGCCTCAACAGATTGAGAAAGTGCTCCCGGGAAATGGCGGTTTCATCACTTATTTTATAGATACGTTAGAATCGTGTATAAATGAGGGGAAGATGGAAGGGGGTTCCATGAAATCGATTGGTGATAGATCAGGGAGGTGGGAGAAGGCAAAGTGGGAGTGAGAATCTCTAGGATTAGATAAGAAGTAAAAATATAAATGCTGCAACTTTTATTTATTTATTTTTAATTTCTTCATTTTAGAGAGGAGAGTGAGTGAGAGTGAGAGAGAGAGAAAGAGAGAAGGGGGGAGGAGCAGGAAGCATCAACTCCCATATGTGCCTTGACCCGGACAAATACAGGGTTTTGAACCTGCGACCTCAGCGTTCCAGGTTGATGCTTTATCCACTGCAGACCTCAACTTCTTTTATATAGGAAGGCATACGCTAGGTAAATTAATTAACATGATAATAATAACAATGAAGGGGTTTGTTGGTTCCTGCTCTGGTGGGATGTCTGCCGGGAGGGGGCAGAAAAAGAAATCCACCTTTACATTTCAAAGGCATGTTATCATTTACGTTATTGTAAATGCAAAGGGCATCAGGCTTCAAAGCAAGCACTGACCTTTGTTCAGATAGATAATAACTCCCTTGACTATCCACCATACACTGCTTTTAATTAAAAACTTTCGATTTCAGACCATCCTGTGTGGTTACTTTAGGTCCCTGAGTCTGCAAGGCCACCATGCAGGCCTTCCTGAGCTGGTCAGGTTCAGTGTGTGGCCGCTTTTCCATCCACACTGGCAAGCTGAGGAAAACATTCAGATTTTTTTCTAACAAGCTATGAAGGCTTTTGAGATGATGTTTACTCACAGGCCCTACTTACTCACATGCACACAGGGCACTTATTTAAAAAAAAAAAAAGAAAAGGGCAGAAAAGATCACCCATTAAACTGAAGCCAAGAAGTGGCTACCTACACTATTTAGTGTATCGTTACTAAGAGCACAGCTGGTGCTTATAATGGTCTTCGACCAAGAAAGACCAAGAATAGATCACAAAAAGCACAGTAATATCAATTCACTTTGCTGATGGGGGGCTAGAAATAGAAAAATATTCTTGGAAACAGGAGAAAATTACATACTGACACCGCGGCTTGCGAGTCAGATGCGGCTCTTTGGCCCCTTGAGTGTGGCTCTTCCACAAAATACCTAATGATTAGCAAAGGCCAGCTTAGGAGCACCCTAATTAAGTTAATAACAGTGTACCTACCTATATAGTTTGAGTTTAAAAAATTTGGCTCTCAGAAGAAATTTCAATTGTTGTACTGTTGATATTTGACTCTGTTGACTAATAAGTTTGCCAACCACTGTCTAGCACATTAAAACTGTCGGCATTTTAGGCTTTACACCATTCTCTGATTTATAAATATAATTCTTCCTCTAAGTTCTAGCACACAGCACTATTTTTTCATCCTGTTGCTACCAACTTTTGTCTACTGGGGAAAATATGGAATTTGAGATCACAGACTCAAGGGATGAATCTAGTTCTATCACTCCTTAAAATTTTTTTTTAATTTATTAATTTTAGAGAAGCTAGAGAGAGAGAGAGAGAGAGAAGGAGGGGAGGAGCAGGAAGCATCAACTCCCATACACGTCTTGACCAGGCAAGTACAGGGTTTCAAACCAGCGACCTCAGCATTCCAGGTCAAAACTTTACCCACTGAGCCACCACGGGTCAGGCTACCTTTACCACTTCTTAGATTAGGGGTCCCCAAATTTTTACACAGGGAGCCAGTTCACTGTCCCTCAGACCGTTGGAGGGCTGGACTATAAAAAAAAAAACTATGAACAAATCCCTATGCACACTGCACATATCTTATTTTAAAGTAAAAAAACAAAACAGGAACAAATACAATATTTAAAATAAAGAACAAGTAAATTTAAATCAACAAACTGACCAGTATTTCAATGGGAACTATGGGCCTGCTTTTGGCTAATGAGATGGTCAATGTGCTCCTCTCACTGACCACCAATGAAAGAGGTGCCCCTTCCGGAAGTGCAGCGGGGTCCAGATAAATGGCCTCAGGGGGCTGCATGCAGCCCATGGGCCATAGTTTGGGGACCCCTCTCTTAGATGAGAACCTGGACAAGGGATCTGAACTTAATAAGTTCCAATTTTGCCAGTAAAACTGACATAAGGCTACTCTATCAGAGGAGTGATGAAGAGTCAATCATATAGTTCTTATGAAAGCATCTGTATGTAAGAAAATCTTACACACATGTTCACTTAATTTCCACATCTGTAAAAATGGACTTTTAATGAACTTATCCTAGAATCCTCTGAAATCAGTGTCTGTAAAATCCTCGGCAATGAAATACTTTAAAATCTTTGCTATCTACAGTTTCCCATAAAACATGAGGCAGTACTGTGGAAACAAAAGTAGTTGGCTCAAAAGACAAAAATTACATATATTCAAAACTGCCTTTGCCAATTCCTTAGGAAGGAGCATGTTGTACATCTCATGGTTCCTCTTGGTAACGCAAACCCAGACTGTTTTCCCTACAGATCACTGATTTTCAGTTAAGCACCAGATGAAATAGATGGTTTGTATTTGGGGCAATGCTTTGTAACACTCTTTATTTGACTCACACGCAATGACACAAAGATCACAGCAAGAAAAATATATGAAAACTAAAATCTACCAAGAGGTCACTTTAGGTCTTCGGTTTTTGCAGCGGGCTGGATCATACAACTCTAAACAAGACGCACCTTTCTCTGGCTAGTATGTAGATCCTCCTCCAGCCACCTGGCCCTTTCTTTCCCTCCCTTACCAAAGATCCCCTCCCAGGAAGGCACAGAAGGAAAGAAAGGTCAGGGAGAAAGTGCCTTCCCAGCATGCATGCCTAAGTCAAAGTCATGAAACAAACTGGGAGGAATCCGTCCCCAGTTTTCCTTAAGTACCATGAACTAGGTGCCGCTCAGAAAAGGGCTCCTATTCCACGGGAAGAGTCAAAAGAAATGTAAGTCTGATCAAACTGTGTCCATCAAGCCAGTGGTCCCCAACCCCCGGGCCGCGGACTGGTACCGGTTCATGGGCCATTTGGTACCGGTCCACAGAGAAAGAACAAATAACTTACATTATTTCTGTTTTATTTATATTTAAGTCTAAACGATTTTTTATTTTTTTTAAATGACCAGATTCCCTCTGTTACATCCGTCTAAGACTCTCTTGACGCTTGTCTCATAAGTTCGACAATTATATTTAAAAATACCACAGTTCGCCTGACCAGGCAGTGGCGCAGTGGATAGAGCGTCGGACTGGGATGCAGAGGACCCAGGTCCAAGACCCCGAGGTCGCCGGCTTGAGTGCGGGCTCATCTGGTTTGAGCAAAGCTCACCAGCTTGGACTCAAGGTCGCTGGCTTGAGCAAGGGGTTACTCGGTCTGCTGTAGCCCAAGGTCAGGGCACATATGAGAAAGCAATCAATGCACAACTAAGGTGTTGCAACAAAAAACTGATTGATGCTTTTCATCTCTCTCTGTTCCTGTCTGTCTGTCCCTGTCTGTCCCTGTCTGTCCCTCTCTCTCTCTGTCTCTGAAAAAAAATTTTTTTTAAATACCACAGTTTTTATGCTGGTTGCATAATTTTATTTTGTGCATTTATTCATCCCACCCTAAAGGCTGGTCCATGAAAATATTTTCTGACATTAAACTGGTCCGTAACCCAAAAAAGGTTGGGGACCACTGCATCAAGCCTTGTGTTTCTGTATGTGGGCCCATTTGGAAGCCTTTTACAGCTAAGGCCCGTTTCCCTATCACTGGGGGAAAGACGGCCTGTGATGAATAGCTTTAATTTCATTGCACCCTGAAGTCGGCCTCCTAACAGAGGCACTGGAGTGGCATTCCAGATCTCTGCTCTCAGGGTGGGCAGTGACATGGCGCATCTGTGGAGTAACCCAATAATGGCTGCCTGAACTTGGACACAGTTATCGCAAATCCACGCTGGAGAAAAAGAAAAGCAATCACCCTGTTCTGGGAAAGGGGTTTGCTTTGTCACAACCTTCAATTAAGACCCTGTTGGTCAAATAAGTTTGTAAATATGATATGTAGGTTTGCTCGCTTATAGTTTGCATTGGGTGTGGGGGACAGGCTGTAGGCAGGCAGGGTGGTTACAGCCTAAGGCTTAGTTTTAAGACTAAGCTTTTCCCCACACCCTTGACTGATTGCATGATGTATGGTGGTGCACTCTCATGAGGAATCCCATTATGCCTCAGATAAGTGACTTTGTGTCAGAGACTTTCTTGTTTGTATATTGGATTAAAGGGTTTGATTTCTACACTATAAAATGGGGCAGACCGGGAGCTCACTCTCTCTCAGTTCCTGAGATTAGCATTAGAGAGGAGAGCAGAGAAAGGCCACATGCAGGAGAGGACAAGCAGCCAAGATGGTGGAGTGCTGAGGGAGAAGCCAGTTTGTGCAGAGTTTGTGTAGAGAGAAGGAGATGGGGAACAGAGGTGAATAAGGCTGGTGAGCTAGAAACCTTTGATTCTAGGAAACTCGGATGAGTCAGTGGCTTTGGGAGCCCAGAATGGAAAGGGACATGTTTTCCCACTGTGTGTATTTCTCACCCACCGGGTGTGAGCTAGGATAAAGATGATGGCCCACCAGTTCTTGGCTCTGTTGTTACATTACCATCTGTCCGAATCAAATGCAAACCTGCATGGGCCAGGCAGCTGTGATGGTGGCCGTGGCTATTGGCTTTACAGACCCAAATTAATATTTTCCTATAAGACTTAAGTGAACATTGGGGTCCCCTATAGGGCTTGTAAAACTCAGAGATGCTTATTCAGGAGGTCTGGGATGAGGCCTGGAAATGTGCATTTGTAACAGCTTCCCAGGGGTGGTAGGGCTGCTGGTCCAGGGGGACCACTTTGAAAACCACTGCTCTACGATGGGACAGTTCAAATAAAAGTACTATTATATACTTGTAAGGCTTGTGTCTGGCACTGTGGCCATGCAGGTTCACACTGGATTCAGGCAGACAGTAAAGGAACTGTGGAGCCAAAAAATGGTGGGTCATTCCATTTCTTAGAGTCTCGTAAAGGTCGACAAGCAAACAACAGGGAAAATGGCTTCCCTTTCTCAGGGCTCCCAAGCCCTGACCCCCTCTCTGGTTCTACAACCTGGACCCCATCTCTGGACTCCCCTTTTGGACTCACAGGCCCCCACCAACCTCAGCAGGGCACCCAAGCCCCTCAGCACTCTCCAGCAAAACCAGTCCAGGTGGAACTACCTCTTCTCTAGCAAACAACCCCACCCCCCAATGGAGGCAGGCAGTCTACAATTTGCAATCTGCCGCCCTGAGGGCAAGCACCCACAGCCTTCCCTACAGGGCACTGCTCCAATACAAGCCAGCAAACCTAAAGACACTTGTTACAAACTTATTTGTCCAACAATACTGTATAGAAGCACTATAATAAAATATGTAAAACTCTATAATATCTCTACATCTTACAACCTGTGTATATTAGACCAAAAAAAAATAAAAGAAATAAACTTTACTTGAGAAGAGTTCTAATTGTGCCATTAGTTGTCTTGACCATTTACAATCTCTCTGGAGATTTAGAGGACTATTTCCATTTTATTGATTGGGAAGAACAAAGTTGTGAGTAAGTAGGCTACAGTTACACTTTACAGTTTGTAAAAGCATATTCACACTTATTATTCTATTTGATCATTGCGACAATTATTCCAGTTTTTATCTCATTTTTCAGGTAATGAAAGCGAGACTCAGAAAGAACCAACCAAAGGTCACATAGCTTGCCTGCATGGTGAACGCTAGACTAGAATGCTAATGACCTGCCTCCTATCAATTTTTTCTGCTGAATTAGTGCTATTTTATGATTAGCTAGAGATTTTCACCTTTGCTAGTAAAACCATGTCATAGATAAAATCCGTGACTGTCTTCCCATTAACTCTGAAGGATGTTGGACATGGAATAGACTTTTGATTTATGAGATACAAAAACTGACCATTAGTCATCCTGGTAAATTGGTGTGCAGGGAGCTGGGGCTCCTGAACGCCAGGGGCACTCACTCACATTCCGTCAAGTATCCCTGCCCTCGACCTCAGATGCGCTCGAGCTGTGTGTGCCATGAGGATCACCCGAGGGCTCGTTAGAACACAGAACACTTGCCCCGTGCCCAGTGTTTCGGATTCAGCAGGTCTGGGGCGGGGCCGGAGATCCCACATTTCCTAAGAATGCTGCTAGTATGACACCGTGAGAACCACTGCTCTATCTTACAGGACCTTCACGGAGAAAATGACATGCCAGCGTAACTGTTTAATGAGAAATTCCCCAGCACTTATCCATTATTGCATCAGCTTTTAAACTTTTTAAATGATCAGAAAATGCATTAAAAAGTTTTAAAAAGAAAAAGAAAAACAAAATGAGCCAATATAATGAGAACTTTGCCTAAAGGGAAAATGAAGTTAACTTTAAAAAAAAAATCATTAATACGTATAAATTTCATTTATTAGAATCTCTTCTAAAGGGGGGGGGGTATTCTAACTGCAGAAAAGATTTTATAACAAGAAAATGGTCTGCAGAACTTTCTTATTTCATTATTTGAAATCCCTTTATAAGCAACCATAGGGAGATAGCTAGATAATGATACAATGGCTACTCAGCTGCCATCCTGAGAACAGTGCAGGCCCACAGGAGGAAGAAGGGCTTGAAACAGATCATTCTCAGCCCCCACTGCAAGGTTGTAGTTAATTTGCTTGCTATTCTCTCTTAACGGCTTCCTGGCCTTTTGAAATGTAGCAAAATGTTTACCTTTGCAGGAATGTCAGGAGGAAAAGCTTACACTGGGGAGGCACCTGACAATTAGGGGAGTTTAAATCACAATAGCTGTTTATAAAAACCTAGCCACAGGATTTACTGTGTAAAGTTAAAGCCTGTACATTAATTAGAAACTTAGTTCACAAATCCTAAATCTTTACTTTGTATCCTAAGGAAAAACAGAGTCTGTGTGAGAAATTTCACGGTAATTCCCAGAGGTGCCAGGACTCCGCTGTTCCTAAAACAGGCTGTCTTGGAGGTTTACCAAGGACACCAGATAGGACCGTGCTGATTAGGCCTGTGCTACATCAGAAAAAACTTATAGCCTGACCTGGTGGTAGTGCAGTGGATAGAGCATTGGACTGGGACACGGAGAACCCAGGTTCGAAACCCCAAGTTTGCCAGTTTGAGCGTGGGCTCACCAGCTTGAGTGTAGGGTCGCTGACTTGAGCACGGGATCATAGACATGACCCCATGGTTGCTGGCTTGAAGCCGAAGGTTACTGGCTTGAGCAAGAAGTCACTGGCTCTGCTGTAGCCCCCCCAGTCAAGGCACATATGAGAAAGCAATCATTGAACAACTAAGGTGCTACAACGAAGAATTAATGCTTCTCATCTCTCTGCCTTTCTATCTGTCCCTAGCTGTCCTTATTTCTGACTTTTCCTGTCTCTGTAAAAAAACAAAAAACTTGCAGAGAAGGTGTTTCTGCAGCTGAACCACCTACCTCCTACTCATCAAGTCAGTGACCAAGGCCATAAACCAAAATATGCTAATCTGCCCCTGGCCCCGATATCTAATGCTCCCTCCCACTGCTCTGGGCTGAGCCCCTCAGCCACCTGCACCCAGGAATTTTTTGTAGTTGTTGTATTTTTCCAAAGTTAGAAGCAGGGAAGCAGTCAGACAGACTCCCGCATGCGCCCGATTGGGATCCACCCAGCATGCCCACCAGGGGGCGATGCTCTGCCCACCCAGGGCATTGCTTCGTTTTGGCTGGAGCCATTCTAGCACCTGAAGTGGAGGCCATGGAGCCGTCCTCAGCACCTGGGCCAACTTTGCTCCAGTGGAGCCTTGGCTGCAGGAGGGGAAGAGAGAGATAGAGAGAAAGAAGAGGGGGAAGGGTAGAGAAACAGATGGGCGCTTCTCCTGTGTGCCCTGACCAGGAATTGAACCCAGGACTTCCACACACTGAGCCTACGCTCTACTGCTGAGCCAACCAGCCAGGGCCTGCGCCCCGGCATTTTTAAAATAAATTTTCCTTTTGGAACAGACTAGCTTTGTGTTTTTGGTTCGGCCCACAGTTTCTGCCTTTCAGATAAACATCAGTATATTCATCTAATTTTTCAAATTATGCTGTAATAGTAAAAAAAAAATACAATTTTGATACATAGTAAGGTTGCAACTATTAAAAATATGTACAGAAAAAGAGACTGTATCTGTTAGGGTGGTGATATAATCAGTGTCTTATTTCTTCTTTTTTCTCCTGTTTTCATTTTTTTCAACAAAAAATGTATATTTAAAATTATGACTGTGGAATTCCCAAGGTTGCTTCGTTTTCAACATGATTTGGGTCTTGTGACTTAGCAAAGGTACTCTCAATTCCAATTCATAGCTAAATTTTTGGAGAGTTAACACCCCAAGAAGAATGAATGCTCTTGCTACTCTGTTACTAGCAAAGCATCTGGCACCAAGCCAGCTGCCTTGGTAAAACCATGGTTCACAGAGTCTAAAGCAGGGGTAGTCAACCTTTTCATACCTACCGCCCACTTTTGTATCTCTGTTAGTAGTAAAATTTTCTAACCGCTCACTGGTTCCACAGTAATGGTGATTTATAAAGTAGGGAAGTAACTTTACTTTATAAAATTTATAAAGCAGAGTTACAGCAAGTTAAAGCATATAATAATAATTACTTACCAAGTATTTTATGTCAAATTTTCGCTAAGTTTGGCAGAATAAATTGTTGTAAAACAACTTACTATAGTTAAATCTATCTTTTTATTTATACTTTGGTTGCTCTGCTACCTCCCACCATGAAAGCTGGAATGCCCACTAGTGGGCGGTAGGGACCAGGTTGACTACCACTGGTCTAAAGGAATCCAACTATAGTTGTATCTTTCTTCCCAGGGTTCCTTCTGTGGTACTTCTTCTAAAATGTACAGCGATCACTCCATTGCATCTCAGCACCAAGAGAACTCAGCAATAATACTGAAACCCCTTCTCCTCTGGTTGTCTTATCCAGGACTTCCATTACACTTGGAACATCAAAAATCAAAGTGAAAGCCAAGTTTACTTTAAAGGAGCTTGGTTTTGTGAAAGGCATATCTCAGTCTGCATGGCCACCACCCTCCTAAATGACTCTACCCATAGATATGCCTTGAGCCAATGCAGCAGAGTTCAGCAACAAGGTTCTTAGAGCAGCAACGCGACACCTGGAATCTTCTTAGAAATGCAAATTATCAGGCCTCCCAGGTCCTAGTGAATCGGAAACTGGGCTGAGGGCCCAACAATCTGTATTTTAACAAGACTTCCAGGGATCCTGATGCACACTTGTGTTTGAGAACCACTAATTTATCACAATGGCTGGCACTTCATATCTGCTCAAATGAAAATAGTTTCTCCTGCGATCCCCAGGAGAGAGTAAGCTCCTGCAGGGCAGAAGCCACGCCCACCCTGTTTACCGTGGTATCTCCAACCTATGACTCACAGTAGACACTCAAACTTCTTGTTGAATAAATGAATGACTAAATCTCTAAAAGATAAGGACTTTCAAAGTACCATACAGTATCTTATGTAAAGAATTTCCAGCCCTGGCCGGGTTGGCTCAGCGGTAGAGCATCGGCCTGGCGTGCGGGGGACCCGGGTTCGATTCCTGGCCAGGGCACATAGGAGAAGCGCCCATTTGCTTCTCCACCCCCACCCTTCCTCTCTGTCTCTCTCTTCCCCTCCCACAGCCGAGGCTCCATTGGAGCAAAGATGGCCCGGGCGCTGGGGATGGCTCCTTGGCTTCTGCCCCAGGCGCTAGAGTGGCTCTGGTCGCGGCAGAGCGACGCCCCGGAGGGGCAGAGCATCACCCCCTGGTGGGCAGAGCGTCGCCCCCTGGTGGGCAGAGCGTCGCCCCTGGTGGGCGTGCCAGGTGGATCCCGGTCGGGCGCATGCGGGAGTCTGTCTGACTGTCTCTCCCCGTTTCCAGCTTCAGAAAAAATACAAAAAAAAATATTAGAATTTCCTAATGGTTTTCTGGGTGTGTGTATGGTGTGTATGGTGTGTATGGTGTGTATGGTGTGTATGGGGGGGGGGGGCAAGAGAAGGAGGAGATAGAAAATTTCTTTCCCTAGGAATCCTGCTCTTTCCCTTTTTTCTCATATACTTTGAACTTGTATTTCAAATGGAGCCATCACTTTGAACAGCACAAAGTCTTCTTCATACTAAGGTTTCTAGCCATGTCCCACAGGCCCACCAAGTTCAAGGACTCAATCAAGATTACCCAGAATGTGAGGACACTCGGTGTTAGACTGTGGCTTTGTCCAGGTGACTCAGACTCTGCTCCAGCTGCACGTCACCTGGCTGGCTTTCCATATCTCATAATAGTGTCAGAATTGATTAATGCTTGCTGAGCTCAGTGGCCAAGTGACTTGTGATGTGGGAAACCCAACGGACTCATTTGCACTTTTATGACACTTTTCCTGGGAAGTTAACAGTACCTACAAGATACCTTTAAAAATGATTCTCACTCTATCTACCATATGGGGGGAGAGGGAATCTCTTTATAAAAAGTCGATGCTCCTTATTTTAGCTGTGATGGGGCAGTCTGGGTGTGAACTGGGGACCAGAGATGACCTTCTTGATTTTTCCTTCCTTTCCTAGTTTTCTGAAAGAATCAATGGCTTTATTACACTTAGCCAGAAATCACTTAACAAAAGCCACCATAAGAACAAACCAAATTATTGTTAGATCTTTGTTGTGGCCTCCCCAAAGACCGTGTTCTCTCTCCTATCACAAATTGGGATCAACAGTGCTCAGAATGACAATAGCTTTTATTACACTGACAAGGCAGGTCTCAGAAGTTCTTATTTTTCTAAAAATGGCATGTGTGCATATGAAGACTGCCCTAATTAATTTAAAAAAACATTTTTTTTTTTTACAGAGACAGAGAGAGAGAGAGTCAGAGAGAAGGAGAGATAGGGACAGACAGACAGGAAGGGAGAGAGATGAAAAGTATCGATTCTTCATTGCAGCTTCTTAGTTTTTCATTAATTGCTTCCTCATATGTGCCTTGACCCAGGGGGCCACAGCAGAATAAGTGACCCCTTGTTCAAGCCAGCAACCTTGGGCTTCAAGCCAGCGACCTTTGGGCTCAAGCCAGAGACCATGGGGTCATGTCTATGAATCCACACTCAAGCCAGAAACCCCGTGCTCAAGTTGGATGAGCCTGTGCTCAAGCTGGCAACCTCGTGGTTTCAAAACTGGGTCCTTTACATCCCAGTTCAACTCTCTATCCACTACGCCATCACCTGGTCAGGCAATAAAAACATTTTTAATAAAGACCTCATTTTCTCATATGTAGAGAGAACCTGTGATTAATATTCTCAAAACAACAGAGTTTCAAGACAAAGCCTTCAGAAGACAGATGTAAACATGGTCGATGCTGAAGACAATGTTTCTGCCTCAATTTCCTCATAGGGCTTCCTCGTGTGTAAGGTGGGGACAAATTAGGATAAAAATGACAGAAACTGAAGCCCAAGTTAGCTGGTGATGTCTGTTTCTGAGAAAGATTGTCTCCCTCCAGTTGGGGTGATATAGAAAAGTGATTAAGAGGATAACCAGGGGTGGGGCAGTGGAAGCTTGTAGAGGAGAGTTAGGGGGAATAAATGGTGATTGATGGAGACTTGACTTGGGGTGGTGAACACACAATTAATACACTGTATAGATGATATATTGTAGAATTGTGCACCTGAAACCTGTATAATTTTGTTAACCAGTATCTCCCCTATAAAGTCAGTAAAAAGAGGAAAAGAGAGTAAAATTGATTTGGAAGATGTGTGATGACAGTTTTTCATATCCATTTTTTTTTAAACTTAAGTTACAATAACACGTCTGCCCTATACTTAGGGATCTGAAACACAAGATATGTAATCATTTAATACTAAAGATATATTCTTATACCATGAGGCTATAACATGCAAGTTAACAGCTGTTAAGCCAATAAAATAAAACGGCTAAAAGCTATCTTCAAAATGTTATAATAAATACATATTATGTTTTTTTATTTGTTGTTTATTTGTTTTAAGGAGGATAACCTATAGTATTAGAGCAAGGTTCAAATCTGGCCTCTGTAGCTTACTGGACATGTGATCTTGAACATGCCATTTCAGTTCTCTGGTCATAGTTTTCTCATTTGTAAGTGGGTGTAGTGAACACTGACGTCTCCCTGAAACTTTTTTACCAGACACACTCCAAAACATACTGGGCACACTTGTCCTCCTGCTGCTGTGAATGTTGGTTGCTGTGTTAATCAGCTAGGGCTGCCATGACAAAATGTCACAGACTGGGTGGCTTAAACACCAGCAATTTACTTTCTCACAGTCTGGAGGCTAGAACTTTGATATCAAGGTGTTGACAGGTTTGGTTTCTCCTCGGCTTGCAAGTAAGTGGTTGACCTTCTATGCACTGGTGCCCCTGGTGTCTTTCTGAGTCCTAGTATCTCTTCATAAGGACACCAGTCAGACTGGATCAGGTCCCATCTGACCAGCCTTATCTTACTCTTATTCACCCCCTTTAAAGATCCTACCTCCAAATACAGTCACATTCTGAGGTATTGAGGGTTAGAGCTTCACCAAACAAATTTTAGGGAAACATAACTTAGACCAGAACTGCTAATGAGGCACAAGAGCCTCCTTTTCCAACAATTGCTCTCAGATCAAAGAACTTCCTTATCAAAAAGGTTATGCCTCCCCTCCCCACTGTGCAGTCCCGGCTGATGGCTGACTGACTTAAGGTGGAACTAACTCTGGGGAGTCACTCATGCCCCAGAGCTCCTTGTGGGATCAGGCTGGGGCCAGTCTCCAGCTGAGACCACATCCTTGCTCAGTTCCTCCCAGCACCCCGTCCTGACTGACCTCCATTCCCCTTCAATTTTTTTAAAATTTTTAATTTATTCATTTTAGAGAGGAGAGGGAGAGACAGAGAGAGAGAGAGAGAGAGAGAGAGAGGAGAGACAGAGAGAGAGAAGGGGGGGGAGGAGCTGGAAGCATCAACTCCCATATGTGCCTTGACCAGGCAAGCCCAGGGTTTTGAACCGGCGACCTCAGCATTTCCAGGTCGACGCTTTATCCACTGCGCCACCACAGGTCAGGCTTCAATTTTAAATTATATCCTTGCTGGGTAAAGTAATCTTGGTTGTAGGTCCTTGCTTTTCATTACTTTGAAGATTGCATGCCAATCTTTTCTGGCCAGAAATGTTTCTGTTGAGAAATATGCTGATAGTCTTATGGGAGTTCCATTGTACGTAACTGTCTTTCTCTGGTTGCTTTTAAATTTTTCTTTGTCTTTTGCCATTTTAATTATGATGCATCTTGGTGTGGGCCTCTTTGGGGTCACAGTGTTTAGGAATATTGCCACTTTTCTGAACTTGTGCGTCTTTTCTTTCCCCAGGTTAAGGAAGTTTTCAGTCATTATTTCTTCAAATAGGTTCTCAATTCCATGTTTCTCTCTTCTCTTTCTGATAGCCCTATGATGTAGATGTTGTTTACACTTATGTTGTCCCAAAGGTCCCTTAAATAATCTATCCTCATTTTTTTTTCTTTTGCTGCTGCTTTGATTGGGAGTTTTCTATTACCTTGCCTTCCAAATCGCTGATTCAGTTCTCTGCTTCATCTAACCTACTGTTTATTCTTTCTACTGTATACTTCATTTCAGATATTGTATTTATTTCTGAGTGGCTCTTTTTTATGGTTTCTAAGTCCTTTTTCATGCTGTTGTAGTACTCATAAAGTTCCTTGAGCATCATTATAACCATTTCTTTTTAAACTTTGTATCTGATAAATTGCTTTACTCCATTTCATTTAGCTCTTTTTCTGGAGATTTCTCTTGTTCTTTTATTTGAGGCCTGTTTCTTTGTCTTTCCATTTTGGCTGCCTCTTTATATTTGTTTCCATATATTAAGTAAATCTTATATGACTCCCAGTCTTGGTAGGCTGACATCATGTAGTAGGTGTTCTGTGGGACCCAGTGACACAGTCTCCTTTATCACCTGAGCTGGGTGTTTCAGGAATGTCCTTTGTGTGGGTTATGTGGGCTCTCCTGTTGTAATTGAGCTTTATTTTTTTGTGACAGAGAGAAAGAGACAGACAGAGAAAGGGACAGAAAGACAGGAAGGGAGAGAGATGAGAAGCATCAATTCTTTGTTGTGGCACCTTGGTTGTTCATCGATTGCTTTCTCATATGTGCCTTGATGTGTGGGGGGGGGCTACAGCAGAGCGAGTGACCCTTTGCTCAAGCCACCAACCCTGGGTGACCATGGGCTTCAAACCAGTGGCCTTTGGGCTCAAGCCAGCAACCATGGGCTCATGTCTATGATCCCATGCTTAAGCCAGTGACCCTGCGCTCAAGCTGGCATCCTCAGGGTTTCGAACCTGGGTCTTCTGCATCCCAGTCTGATGCTCTATCTACTGCGCCAATGCCTGGTCAGGTTATAATTGAATCTTGGTTGCTACTGGCCCATTTGTGAATGTGGTCAACCCTCAGACTGACTGTGAGACTCAACTGAACCACAGTGTACGAGCTGCTGTCCAGGTGATGACCACATGAAGCAGAACTTGCCTCTCTACGATCTGGTGTCAGCTGAGATCTCCCTTTGGATATGCTGCTTGTAAAGCTAATTTGATCCTGCTCCGATGTTGTCTGAAGCTGTCCGCAGACTGTGTTGGTACTGGGGCCTCTTGGGAGGGACTCTGGTGCAGGCCAATGTCAGAGGCTGTCTGTGACTGGCCCTGAGTAATTTGTTTGGAGCTACAGAGTGATCCACAGTTTGTGGCTGCCTCTGCTGGGCCTGGGTTTGCTCAGGAAGGACCAAGCTGTGCACCATGGCCAGCTGTTACCAGCACTGGCCACAGCTGAAGTTCCAAGGCACCCTGAGATCTGCCTCCACCTGCCTCTGCCTTTCCGCCACCTGTTAGGCTCAGTCACTGAGAGAGCCTCTGGTGGTACGCAAGGTGCATGAGGTAGGTTCTCAGTGAATCACCAGGTAGGGGTGAGTGTTGTTCACCAGACTGATACAGGTTCAAACTTGATGTTAGTGCTGGATCAGAACCCATTCAGCAAATGTCCCAGGGTATACCAAGTCTAGCTGACACCCTTGGGTGTTCTCACACCTTTGTGGTGGGGCTAGGTACCATTGAGTCATCAGGTGAGGACAGTAGAGTTTATTAGGCCCAAACAGACCAAAGATTTGGCGGTGTGAAGGAAGGGCTCTGCAGCATTTGGGCATGCAAGAAAAACATGGCCCTCAACCTAGAGCCACACAACTCAGTCTGTCCCAGATTCTCCCAGAAGCCTGATCTCAGTAGGGCAATGTCACTGGGAGTCTGGAAATGGAGCTAATGATATCCTATGAGGGGGAGATGCCAGTCAGCTTGGGGAATTGTAAGGGTATGTGGCCCCCGTCCCAGAGCCACCCAACTTTGTCCTGGATTCTGCCCAGATCTTGGCAGGACAGAGCCACTAGGAATCAAGAGGGTGGGGCTTCTGGGAGCCCAGAGAGTGAGGCTAGCAAATCTCCCTGAAGGGGAGGTGCCACTAAGGTTGACAGGAAATTGCAAGTAATAGCCCCCACCCCAAAGCCATGCAGTTGAGTCACTGACACCTCCTGAGTCTGCCCAGATCTCTACACCCTGACCCAGGCTGTAGACTTCTTAGCAGCATGCAAGCTCTGTGGGGTAGGGCAACAGGGAGACCAGAGTGTGGGGCTATTGCTTTCATACAATCCAATGCCTTATGGAGGGGCACGCTCCACCAAAAAAGATGGTGTAGGAGAGTGACTCAGTACAGAAATCCTGGTGGCTGTCCCTTTAGCTCTCTCCTCAGAGCCCAAAACCCCAGTCTCTCCTCATACGACTCTGATCCAATCCCCCCTCCCTCTGCTCCCAGAGCCCAGGGTGAGCAGCTGCAAATGAGATTTTGTGTTTTGCCCCTTAGAGAGGACACCCATGTCTCTAGCAGACTGCTGTCTCTCCCTGGCAGACAGAGTTCCCGCTGCTTTTCACAGCCAGATGTTATGTAGGTGTTTCTTCCCGGCTCTGGTGCTTTGGGCTGGGGAGCTCAGCTTGAGGTTGAGACCCCACGCTTCTCAGAGAAAACATTTTTCTTTCTTTTAGTTCTTTTTTTTGTTTGTTTTTTGTTTTTTTTTGAGAGAGAGAGAGAGGCAGAGAGAGAGAAAGAGAGGGGCATGGAGACTCTCCTGTATGTGCCGTGACTGGGGAGTTGAACTGGGACGATGCTCCAGAGCTATCTGGCCAGGGCTTAACTTTTATTGATTTTTAGAGAGACAGAGAGAAGAACGGAGAGAGGAGTAGGAAATGAAGCATTTGCTGTTCCACTCAGTCATGCATTGTTTTGTTTTATGTTTGTTGTTTGTTTTTGTTTTGGGGTTTTTTTTGGTTGCTTCACATGTGTGCTTTGACCAGGGATTGAACCCATAACCTTACTGTTTTGGGACTACGCTCTTAACAGACTGAGCTAACAGGCCAGGGGGGAATCTTTTCATCTGAGATCTCCCTCCAGAATCTCAGCCGCTGCCCACGAAGGTAGGGCCTGCCCGTTTAACATTCGGCCTTCCTACCAGTCTCATGTGGCTTCTTCCGTAAACCCTTTGTTAAAAGACTTCTCTTCAGCTGGTCTTCAGCTGGTTATTCGGGATGGCTGCTCTATATTTTAGATGTAATTCCAGTTTGGTCATGAGAGGAGTTGAGTGTAACCTCAACCTACTCTGTCACCATGTTGGATCTCCTTCATAATCTTCCTTTTCAATTTTTAAAAGCCGTCTCTCCACTGTGAACTGTGAACTGGTTTATTAGAGTTGTGCAGTGAGTCATCAGCTGGGCCTGGAATACAGTTCTTATAATGTCCTAGTTCCCATCAGCAGTTATTAAGATTGCTCATTGGAGCTTAGAAGGCATAGCGGGGGAAGGGTGAGCCCTAAGAACAGCGATCATGACTCCCCATGATGAGTCATCCTGTTTATGGATACCATGGCCCTTGCTGGAGCTCCCAGAGAAGCTGTTACTCCATATTCCAAATGGCTGCCGCATCTCTATTTCATTACAAAGACCCCCGCTTTGGGGCCCATGGGAAATGATTGGAATTTTCAATCACCATAACATTGTGAGGCTGGAGGCTTGCAGACACATATTGCTAAGGAACATTTTAAACTAATATTCAGTCCAGGGGAAAAAATATGGACAGTCCCCAGTGAAATCAACATACTCATATTCCGAGGGAGAAATGCATAGTCCAGATATCTTTTAACACTCAGCTCTTGCCACCACCTCCAATCCTCCGCCTCCATCACAGCTAACGCACGCTCTAACAAATCTTGCCTAAAGCACTCACCATGTTATTCTCCTCCTTCAATGGCTCCCCTACTGCCAATGAAGTTGAGTAACAAAATCTTCTGTCATCTGGCAGCAACCTACTTTTCAGACCTGCCTCCTGCCGTTGAAGTTTAAGGTCTGCACCAAAAGGATTCTGACTAGGTGGCCCTGGGATGAGTTCAGGCAACTTTATTTTTCTGATGCTTTCCAGATGGTTTTTGTTAGATTCAGGAAGATGTGCTGAGACTGCCAGAGTGTAACTATTGAAGGAGCCGGAACAGGGAGGTGCTGATAGAGCCCCTGTGAGGCTGAGAACAAAGAAGATCAGCACAAAGGAAGACAAACGTTTGCATTCCATTGGTCAGAGACCCTTATCAGAAGTTTATGTTTGAAATTCGCCACTAAGCTAAACCCAGCCCCTGTTGCTATGTGGCGTGCGACCTCCTTAGCGAATAGGTAACTGCCACATCTGCTTCTGTAAATGTTTGCTTACTTAAGATATATAAGGACCTGGCTGTAAGTGCCAGGGGCAACTCTCATTTGCATCTCCCTGTGAGTACGGTGTCTCGGACATCTGGGAGTTTGCCCCTGCACAGGTTAAACATGGCCAATAAAGTACGATCTAAGCTCCTGAAAGTCTCCGACGTTTGTTCTCGTACCCGGTGGATCCAACGGTTTTTAGGTCAGGAACTTGGCTTTTGTAACCTAGACTGTCTACATTTTCCCTTGAATTCACTCTTACTTTCCAACTCCATTCCTTTAAAGAGCTCTCCTTCTAGAATTGCCTTGTCTAATACGGTGGCCACTAGTCATATACAGTATGGCTATTTATATGAAAATTAATTAAAAGGAAATAAAATGAACAAATTCAGTTCCTCCGTCACATTAGCCACATCTCAAGTGCTTGAAAGCCATCTGTGACACGATTATAGGACATTTCCATCATCACAGCAAGTCTCATTGGGCAGCACTGTTACAGAGTGTCCTTACTAGGCTTGCAGGGCACCAGCCTCCAGTTGAAATTTGGCTAGATTTCTTTGAAGTCTTGAGATGTGGGTCACTTGACCTCTCTGCCCCTTCAGTACTTCCTGGCCAGCACACCCTCCACCACCACCCATCCCACTCCCTTGAAAGAGAAGGTGGAACCCTAGGAGGGGTTCACCGGCTCAGACCCTGGGAAGTCCTCCGGCTCCCCCAGTCCGAGACTCGGCAGTGGAGAGGCAGTGATTCCTCCCTCCCCACCCTAGCCGTGGGTGTCCTCTGCATGTCCCCCAGAACGCCTGGTCATCTGTAAGGTGCCCTTCCCACCTTCTTTTACACAGTGTCAGCAGCAGAGCTCGAATAGACACTGAGCTCCTGCTCTTCGTCTCAGAGAAAGGCAGCTCATGGGCCTCCCAGACCCTCACAGTAGAAAAAGTTTTTCACTGCAGAGCAGGGCTCAAGTCACTTTGTTATTTTAATAATTATATCGTTGACTGTAAGTGGAATTAACCTCAAGATGCAGTCAGTATGTTTACAGAGTTTGGGGTATAGAGCAGGTGTTTGGTCAACATCTTTCTGATGTTTTCTCTTATCATACAATCAGCTATGAGATGGTACTAGTACCATGATCTTTTCTAAAATAAATCCTCAAAACTAAGGCTAAAGTTAGCCATGTTGATTAAGCTTAGCGTTCAGCATCGCACATGAGGCTGAAATAATTTCCTTAAAAAAATGTATATTCATGACCCATCTGTGCAAAGGCTAAATCGGTTACAGTATAGTGCCTTTTTAATATATAGGACAGCAAGGTTCTGCTGTAAGTTTTTCTTCAAGTCTTCAAGTGACATCTCTCCGCTTGATCAAGTACACCAAAGACTCCCCTCCACCCACACCCCCCCCCCCTAGAAACCAGCCCCATGATCCACGTGGAAACGGGTTCCCCTCACACACTGCAGATGGTGCTTTCCTCCTCTGTGTCAAGATGATTCTCCCTTAGGCAAAACTACAGTTTCTCTGAACTTTTCCTTCTGGCTAAAAGAGCAAAACCCAAAAAGGGTAAAATAAAGTTTGTCTTTTCTCCACCAGATTCAGAGAAATAAAAGCCAGCCAGGAAACCATTCTCTCGGAGGAGATACAGGGAGACAGACCAAAGAGCCGGAGGAGCTGGAGCAGTCGCTGGCTGCTCTGTGTTTGCTGTGTGCTGGCTGTGACTTTAGGCCCCTGGTACAAGTCCCCTGGGCTTTAGGTGTCTCTTCCTGAAGACGGATTTCAGGCTGCTCTCCCGCTCTCCGGCGCAGAGCAGGGACTGGACCGGTATGCATGTGGATCGTGGGGACCCGATGAAGTGGAGATCTCGACAGGTCTGGAGTCAGGCCCTGAGAGCCTGCATCTCGGATGTGCTCGGGGGGATGGACAAACTCTGTCTGAGCAGCAGGCCAGACCACTGCTTTCTCTTCCTGGCCACCAAGTGCTTGACAAGTGAGATTACAACTAAGAGGATAACAAAGCTGGAGAATATAAATTGCTACCAAAATGAAGCCTCTACCTTCTCTCTTATTTTTCTTTGGCTGCATCTCCTCATGAACAGAGGCGTGAGTCCATCAGAACGCAGTTAACCATTGGTGTGTTGGCAGAGAGAACACCTTGTGAGCCACGTGGGATTTCCTCTTTGATGAAATCTCAGAGTTATAATTTCCCTTTGCCACCTCCACTCCCCTGGAAAAGATTTGTTTTCCATTGGCAGCGCCCCTCTGTTAACTGAACAGCTGGAGGTGGTCGGGAAACAGCCAGAAGGTGCTTGCCAGCGCTAAGACTTAGCTCGCCAATGCGAACAGGCAAAGTAGATACGGCAGGACCTGCCAACGATCGCAAAAAAACGAGGGGATCTTCTGCACTGATAGGCACGGCGCTCATTTAAATATTTTTAATTAAAGGAAGTGCCTATCATACACATCATTCTAGTGGGAACCTTTTGTTCCCACTCAGGAAAAGTTTCTATTGCAATGCTGAATTTTCCTGGGTACCTGGCACTTCCTGTTGAATGTGATCTTAGAAAGCAAGGTAAAACCAAGTTTAAAAGGAATTCTTCCACGGCCTATAAATTTTAGAAAAGCGTTCAGTTTTATGTCCCCAATTGTAGTAAGTAATTGCAACAATTACTTACTTACCTTTGTGCGACCCTTCACAATCCGCAAGGTGCTTTCAAATATATTTCCTTATTTAAGCCTCCCTCCCTCACAACACGGTGTGACATGGGTAGTGTTATCCCCTGCATCATAGACAAAAAATAAATAAAGTTTAAAGCTACTTGACCTCTTTGACTTGAAAGTGGCAGACCCCTAACCAGGTCTTCTAATTCTAAATCTAAAGCCCTTTCATATTAAATCATGCCGACTACATAAATCTATTTGGCCATTTTATGAAGACAGCCACTCAGTCTGGTCACGTACTCACAAATGCAATAGCATATGCAATAGGTGACATTACAATTTTTTGCAGATTCTTCTCTTTTTCATATGCCAGCTTGTTTCCTTCTGCTTCTTCCCTACCACACGTGACCACCAACTACTACAGAGCACTTCCAAATAATGTCTGGAATCCTGATCAGAGGCTAAAACGTAACTTTTGAAAATGCGAAGTCAGGAGAAAGAGCTGTTGAGCAAAAATTACTGCATTAGTTATCTACTGTTGTGTAACAAATTACCCTCAAACCGTGGCTTAAAACAATAAATATTTATTACTGCATATATTTTCTATGAGTCAGAAATCCAGCAGTGGCTCGGCCAGGTTTAGAGACTGTCGTGATGTTTCAGTCAAGAAGTCACCTGGGGCAGTTGTGACCTGAAGGATTGAAGAATTGACTGGAAGGTCCAACTCGAAGTGCACTCAGGTGGCTCCTGGCAGGAGATCTCTGTTTCTTGCACATGGACCTTTTGTAAGGTATTTTTTCCCACCAAGAAGGAAGGAAGGGGCCGGAGCCACGAAGTGTGGAATAATAAAAGGCTTTATTGAGTACAGAGCGCACATATCACCCGGCGAGGTTCCCTGGCCCCGAGGAAAGACGGAGGCCAGGGAAGTTGCACATGGAGAGATCTGTGTGAGGGATATTTAAAGGGTCCCTCTAGGGAAGTCGGCCTAATATGACGTAGTGAAATCTCACTGGCTGGCAGATAGTCGCTGTTTTCCAAAGGGTCCCTGGGAAGTTTCTTTTGGCGCGTTTGGTTGTGGGCGGTCCTAGCCAAAGTTTGCGGGTCTGACCTTTCCCATTATCCACCAACCTTACACCTTTCACGGGGCTGCCTGAGTGCTTTTACAGTGTGGCAGCTGATTTTCCCCAGAGCAAGGCAGAAGATACAATATCTTTTGTTACCTAGCCTTGAAAAGACACACTCTGCAATTTTTACACTACACAATTGTTACACCAGTTGGTCCTATTCGATTTGAGAGGGGACCATACAGGGGTATGAATATCAGGAGGCGAGAAGCACTAGGAGCCACCTTGGAAGCTGGCCACAATAATAGCCTAGAAGTTTTGTTTTCTGAGGAAAATACTGATTTTTTTATCTTAATGTATAAATAGTCATGTTGTTATACTGAGATAAAATAATGAATCAGCAACAGATTCATGCTAGGATTCTCCCCTAGTATCCAAGTTGGTGACCCTCTACCTTTAAAAGATTATAATTAAAAGATATATACATAGGCCCTGGCAGGTTGGCTCAGCGGTAGAGTGTCAGCCTGGCGTGTGGAAGTCCTGGGTTTGATTTCTAGTCAGGACACATAGGAGAAGTGACCATCTGCTTCTCCGCTCCTCCCCCTCTCACTTCTCCCTCTCTCTTCCTCTCCTGCAGCCATGGCTCCAATGGTTCCAGCAAAGTTGGCTCCGGGTGCTGAGGATGGCTCCATGTCCTCACCTCAGGCACTAAAATAGCTCGGTTGCCAAGCAACGGAGCAGTGGCCCAGACAGGCAGATCATTGCCCAGTAGGGGGCTTGCCCAGTGGATCCTGGTCAGGGCGCATGCAGGAGTCTGACTCTGCCTCCCTGCCTCTCACTTATGTAACAAGATTTAGTTCATCATTAGGACTAATATGAACTTGAATAATCAGATCCTAATGAGATTTCACATTGTTCCCCAAGTGGCCAAAATCATATTTATGGGCACAAGTGTGTAATTCTTTTTAATATTACATCATATTATTAGAATTGTAAGCATTCAAAAAACTTATGGGAGAAAAATACCACAAAAAAACAAAGATGTACTATAACCTACATGAAAGTGAGCACAAACTGATTAACCAGATAAATGCTAAAAATAAAGAACTCTTATCAGGGGGCCTTTAATGAGATCTGTATTTCTCCACAAAAACAGACCCCATAAGATATACAAGATGTGTATGTGTGTGTGTGTGTGTGTGTGTGTGTGTGTGTAAATATATACATACATACAGACAAGTAGCTAGAAAGATGAGATATAGAGCTACAGAGACATAGAGACAGAGAGATCTAGACAAAGAGGTAGAGAGTGTGTGTGTGTAAATATATACATACATACAGACAAGTAGCTAGAAAGATGAGATATAGAGCTACAGAGACATAGAGACAGAGAGATCTAGACAAAGAGGTAGAGAGAGAAAGAGAGAGGCAGATTTTAAGCAATTGGCTCTTGCAAGTCCAAAATCTGAGGGGCAGCCAGCAGGCTGGAGACCTGGGCAAGAGTTAAAGCTGCAGTCTTAGATACAAAGGCAGTCTGAAGGCACAAGTCTGTCTTCCTCAGGAGAGACCTGAGTCTTCTTCTTATAAGGCCTTCAATGGATTGGATAAGACCCACCCACATTAAGGAGAGTTGTGTGCTTTACTAAAAGTCTACTGATTTAAATGTTAATTACATTTTAAAAAAATACTCCCACAGCAACATCTAGACTAGTGTGAGACCAAACATCTGTGCACCATAGCCTAGCCAAGTTGAAACTTGAAATTATCCATCACAAGGTCTAACAGAAATATTATTTTCCAACCTAGATTCTGACAGAGAGGTTGAATAAAGTTGGCAAGAACTCAGATCTCCCACTCAGGTTGTAAAAGTCCCAAACAGGATTTCAGGCCACTCTCGGTACTGAGAGACATCTCATCACTTAAATGTTGACTTCAGGGATGAGGGTAATTGTAGTTTCTTAATATATAGAAATGAGAATCTACTACCAGAATCTACTGCTTACCTTGCAAAGCTCATTGTCTCTAAGTATTCATGGTAAACTGTCCACAGTCCTCTGGTAGAGTTCCCTTCACAGTAATTCTCAGAAAATTCTGTCATCATCACTTTCGAGTTTTAACCCTCTCGGGTCGCCTGACTACTTGGGTACAGACACTGACGCCCACCATGGACAGTACCAGGTAAACAGAGTAAGGCCTGTGCAGGGCTTTCTTTTGGTGGGTGTGGGCACTCTGTGTTGTATCATAACCATAGAGAGTGTAAGTGCCCACACTAAAGGCTTAGGGATTCATTATAATCACTTTTCCTTAGTGATTCAGGTGATGGTCCTGTGTTTAGTTTTGTTAGCTTGTATTTTGCGCTGGCGTGGGGCAGCACGGTGTGTGTGGTCTGTGGAAGGCTGCAGGTGCTTGCCCTCAGGGCAGTGGATTGCAAATTGTGGACTGCTTGCCTCAATGGAGAGAGGCCACTGTTTGCTATTGTTTGCTGGAGAAGGGGTATTTCTGTCAGGCCTGTTTGGCTGGGGAGTGCTGAGGCTGGTGGGGGTCTGTGAGTCCAGGGAGTCTGGAGAATGAGTCCAGCAGAGTGCTGGGGGTCTTGGGAGCCTTGAGAGAAAGGGAAGCTGTCTTCCCTGCCTGTTTGCTTGTCCGCCACTACGAGACTCTAATAAATGGACTGGCCCACCATTTTCTGGCTCCACTGTTCTTTTACCATCCGCCCAAATCCAGTGAGAACCTGCATGGCCACGGTAGTGGCCACTGGCCTTCCAGTCACCAAAATAAAGATTTTTAAAAAGCTTAATTCAGGAAAAACTGAGAAAAACTCCATCAGATCTCTTACAACAGCCAGGAATTGCTTCCGACTTTTTGAAAAGCTAGGTATTTTAGGAAGGGTTCTCCAGAAACAGACTCTGGGATGAGGGTTTTTGTTAGTTATTGTTAGGAAGAGCCCCAGAGAACACTGGAATGGGGGTAGGGGTGTGTGTGGGGGAACAGGGAGGGACAGCTTGCAGCCCCTCTAGCGTGTGTGTCTGAGCTCTGAGATTGTCCTCCTGCAACACACAATGGCAAAGTCCAGGGCATGCCTCCCGATTTGCTTCAAATTCTGTCCGTAAACAGCAATGTTAAATCATCCCATATTGAAGTTAAGTTTGTCCTATTTAATAACTAGGGAGACATGGATGTGCTGTGCATCTGCATGGTTATAGCATCTAAAGCTTATGTTTTAGTGAAGCCCAAGCCTAGTTTCAATAAAGGGCAGGAAAACATCAATCGAGCAAATTTCTTTTCAAACGTACATTTTCCCAGTGTTGTTAGAGTGTCTACTAACACACTCAGAACACAAAGGCAATGAGCAAAAAAAAATGACTCAAACCAAGGATTGGCAAACCATGGCCTGTGGGCTGAATCTGGGCTGCCTGATTTGTAAAGGAAGTGGTGTTGAACACTGGCACAGCCCATATCATCTATGGCTGTTTCCCTCAGACAATGGAAGAGTTGAGTGGTTGTGATAGAGATAGTAAGTATGGCTTGCAAAGCCTAAAATATTTACTATTGACCATTTAAGAAAGTGGTCGACTTTGCTCTATAGACAGAAAGTAGCTACTGGTCACTCCTGATAAATCCCTAACACTACGGAGCTAGGAGCAGCCTCTCCTTCGAACCCCTGGCTGCATCTAGAGTGCATCCAATCACAGTAAACTTGAAAATTATACAACACTCTCTGGTCAGTGAAGCCCGCAATGAAGCCAATGTGAAAGGCCTTTTCATCTGAGAAGAAAAGGCTCTTGTTGAGCTTGTTCTAGATGCAAGAGCCCATCAAAAGTGAGAAATCATTTTAGTTAGTATCTGATTTCAGCTTATCAAGTTAAGTTTTACTCAAACACTAACTCCCACTGACAATCCCCTACCCCAAAGTCATTCAGAGGCAGGAGCCAAAATTCTGTGTGAGGTTGTGACCTTCTATAGACTGTACCTTCTGTGATCAGGTGTCCAAATAATTTCTAGCTACTCGCTCAGGGAGATGCAATAAAGACCTGCTTCTAACCCAGGCTTTGGGTAGGAAATAAAAAATAAAAAAAGATGCATGATAAATTAAACCCCCAAATGCAATGTGTTTAAAATCTACATTTACACTCCTTGTGTGAAATATTGTTTGTCTCCTTCCTTCTGGGTCTCCAATTAAATGACTTGAAATTTCACCGTATCCTCAATCTCTTGTCCCTTTCTTCTGTAATTTTCATGCTTTGTCTATCCATGCTATAATGCCTATGACTTTTCTTCCCATTCATTAATTTCTGCTTCATTTGTATCTAATCTGCTGTTAAATCAGTCACTGAGTTCTTAATTTCAGTCTATTGAATTTTTCATTTCTATAAATTCTACTGGATTGCTTTTCCAATAGGCATTATAATTTTACAGTGTTTTATTTCCTGCAAATATAGTCAAAGTTTTGTTGTTTATTTTTTTAAACATTGGAAACACCACTTTTTTTATTAAGTGAGAGGTGGGGAGGCAGAGAGACAGACGCCCACATGTACCCCGACTGGAATCCACCAGGAAAACTCCCTATGGGGTGATACTCTGCTCATCTGGGGCCACTGCTCTGTTGCTAGATGTGGGGCAAACAAGTGTGTTACAAGTGTTAGGCTTGCTGCTTTTATTTTGCCTGCTTGGTGCATGAGCACGGGGCAGCACCATGTGTGTAGTCTATGTAAGCCTGCAGAAGCTTGCCCCTCAGGGTGGCAGATTATAAATTGCAGAGTGCCTGCCTGCTTTGAAAAGCCATTGTTTGCTATGGTTTGCAGGAGAAGGGGTTTTCCCCCCTAGTCTGTTTGGCTTGTGAATCCTGAAAAAGAGAGAGAGAGAAAGAGAGAAAAACAGTTTGCCCTGCCTGTTTGCTCGTCCACCTTTGGAAGACTAATAAATGGAATGACCCACCATCCTCTGGCTCTACAGTTCCTTTCCCGCCTTCCCAAATCCAATGAGAACCTGCAAGGCCAGGCCAGTGGCCTTATACTTGGCAACTGAGCTATTCTAGTGCCTGAGGCAAGACCATGGTGTCATCCTCAGTGCCCAGGGCCAACTTGCTCAAACCATTCAAGCCATGGCTGTGAGAGGGCAAGAAAGAGAGAGAGAGAGAAAGAGAGAGGAGGGGAAGGGGGAGGGGTGGAGAAGCAGATGGTCACTTCTGTGTGTCCTGACCGGGAATTGAACCCAGGACTTCCACATGCCAGGCAGATGCTCTACCTCTGAGCCAACTGGCCAGAGCCTAGAACAGCATTATTTTATAGTCTATGTCAAATGTTTTCAATATCTCAAGTCTCTGGTGGTCTATGCACATCTAGTCTAGTGAAAACTTGTTGGCATTGCTCAGCCTGCATTGACAAAAGTAGAACTCCATTGTGTTTTATAAGATACTATGTTTTATTTCTATTTATTTTTTTTAAATTCATTTTCTAACTTCTCTTCTAGAATGTTACATTCTGTGAGTTATCATTTTTTTTCCCACTGTATCCTTAACATCTAGAATAATACTTTGCAGATGATTTTTAAATTGAATAAAAATATTATCAAACATTTCTTCAAAATTAGTTATGTTACCCAAAATGTATAAAAACTCCTGTTTTTCTCCCGTACTTTTCTTAATACTGTATATTCTCAGTCTTATAACTCTTTGTTTGTTTTATGAAAAAAGTGACATATTATGACTTTAATTTTTAATGAGGTTGAATTTTTCGTTATTAGCTATTTGTAGTAGTTTTTCATGAAAGTAGTCATTTCCTTTGCTCATTTTTCTATCTTCCTTTTCTATTGGATTTAAGAATTGAAAGATAGCTAGAAAGAGGAATAGATAAGCAGGTATATATATTTTATACTTACAAATTAAATACATTATAAAAATTACAAATATTGGGGGGATTTTTGTTTGCTTTTTAATCAAGTGAGGGGCAGGGAGGCAGAGAGATGGACTCCTGCATGTGCCCCAACTGGGATCCACCCAGCAATCCCTGTCTGGGGCTGATGTTCTACCCATTTGGAGCCACTGTTCCATTGCTTGGCAACTGAGCCATTTTAGCACATGAGGCAAGACCATGGAGCCATCCTCAGTACCCAGGGCCAATTTGCTCATTTGAGCCATGGCTGTGGGAGGGGAAGGTGGGAAGGGGAGAAGCAGATGGTCGCTTCTCCTGTGTGCTCTGATAGGCAATCAAACCCTGAACATCCACACACCAGGCCGATGCTCTACCACTGAGCCAACTGGCCAGGAACACCAATATTTTCTTAATCTTTAATTTGTTATTTCTCATTTGTCTTTTAACTTTATGTCTTTCTAAGATGTTTTTGTATTTTTATATAGGCAAATCTGTGTGTCTTTTATGCCTTGTGGGTTTACTTCATAATTATATAGAAATTTCTAACAAGATTATGAAAATATCCTCCAATATTTTCTTCTTAGATTTGTTTAATGTTTTATGCCTTAAAATTTCAATACACTGGCATACATTTTTGTCTGTACTATAAGGTGGAAACCTTAATTTTTTTTCAAACAGGCAATTGTTTAAAGACCACTTATTCAAATATATTTTCTTTCTTCACTAAGTAACAATGCCATTTTCATATATTAAATTCATATACATAGTTAGGCAAGTTTCTGGATTCTTTATATTTTGTTCTACTGATCAATGTGGTTATCACCATATGTCTCTGTAAAGTCTTAAAGACTGCTGATAGAGTAAAAAAACATTTTAAGAGTTTTATATCACAGTAAAACCTAGCTATATCTGTGAAAACTAATAATCATTTTCTATTTTGTTTACTGTTTATCATAAAGAAACAATCATAATTATTTCAATTTACAAAGGGCCTTTGATATATCACCTCATGGAACAGTCACCAAATCCATGTTCCTATTCAGTCATTAAGCAAGTATTTATTAAGCACAGTTTATAAATCACTAAGTGTGCTGATTATTGGGTAGTAAGATGATCAGAACTAACAGCATCCCTGCACTCAAACTTACAGACCAACAGGGTGGATAAAAATTTCAGCCTGACCAGGCGGTAGCGCAGTGGATAGAGAGTTGGATTGGGATGCAGAGGACCCCAGGTTCGTGACCCCGTGGTCGCCAGCTTGAGTGCGGGCTCATCTGGTTTGAAGAAAAGCCCATCAGCTTGAACCCAAGGTCGCTGGCTCCAGCAAGGGGTTACTCCGTCTGCTGAGGGCCCACGGTCAAGGCACATATGAGAAAGCAATCAATGAACAACTAAGGTGTTGCAACGCGCAATGAAAAACTAATGATTGATGCTTCTCATCTCTCTCTGTTCCTGTCTGTCTGTCCCTGTCTATCCCTCTCTCTGACTCATTCTCTGTCTCTGTAAAAAATAAAAAAAATAAAAAAAATAAAAATTTCACACACACACACACGCACATTCTTCACATATAGCAGGTTCTTGATTAACATTGTTTTACTTAATATCACCTCATTATAATATTGATTCACTACCATAGGAATTTAACTCATGTTTATATACATAAACATATGGTAAAATTGATTTTGTTATATATCGTTTCACTTAAACTCACAGAACCTACTGATGTTATGTGAGGGCTTACTGTGTATATCATATAAACTTCAGATATATTTGTATATATTACACATTTCACAACTGTTAAAGGTACTAAAAAGCAAAGCAGGATTCAAGGCTCAGTTCTCCATGCCAGTCCTGGGAGCACCATCACATGCAGTCTAGGGGGATCCCTGACACTGTGCTGTGCACAGAGGCACGACTGTATGTAGTGGCCCAGGGGTACTTCAATAAGTAAGAATAACACATGAGATTGTGTAGGAAAAACTCACTTCTCTTGTGAGTCTCCCCTTTACTAGTCACCCAGAACACTTCACTTGTGACTCTTCTGGTCACTGAATGTGTATGGGGTTTTCCCCCATCAAGCAATTCTGTGACACTAGCTGGGTTTCCTTTAGAATTTAACTCAATTCTGATACTATTTACCTAGAAATAGCATCAGATTCCATAGATTAAAGGCTGAGTCCTACAAGACAGCTTCTCCCCCCTACTTCATATGAGAACTGCAAGTCCAGGTTGTGACCTGTTCTAACTGACCAGCTGTATGTTCCCCTGCTTCCCTCCTTGGGATTAGTAATTTGCTAGAATGGCTCACAGAGGTCAGGGAATCACTTACTTACATTTATACCCATTTATTATAAAAGGAGACAATAAAGGACAAAGTAAACATCCAGATAGAAGAGATACAAAGTGTGTGGGAAGGTGGTGTGGACCTTCCATGCCCTCTCTGGGCACCCTACTCTACCAGAAATCCACATGTTCACCAACCTGGAAGCTCTCCAAACACCATACTTTTGGAATTCCTAAGGAGGCTTCATCATGTAATCACGATCCATCATTAACTCAATTTTCAGCCTCTCTCCTTTCTGGGTGAGGCTTAAAGTTCCAAGCTTCTAATCAGGATTTGGTCTTTCTGGTGATTGGACCCCATCCAAGAACCCACTAAGAGTCATCTCATTAGAACAAAAGACATTCTTATCATCCAGAAAATTCCAAGGGACTCAGAAGCTCTATGCCATGAACTGGGAGCAGAGAGCAATATATATACTAGTATGTATGAATTTCCTATTACTTCACAGGATCTAATTGACATCAGTGGTTCCAGGAAGAATCCTCTGAGAACATGACATTTAAACCGAAGGCTAAAGAATGCAGAGACATGAGCCAGGCACACAGTTACATAACATTATGTGGCTTCCAGGAGAAACAGCACCTGCAAAGGATCTGAGATGGGAAAGATGTGGGTACACTCAGGGAACAGAAAGAAAGTCCTTGTCCCTAGACCATCAGGAATGGCCAACCATTCCAGTTTTCAGTACTAAAACCAGGAAAGTCCCAGGCAACATGGGATGACTAGTCATCCTAACAAGAGTGGGGTGGAATGTGGCACTGGGAGAGCAGGAGGGTGGGCAAGTATGCAGGGGCCTTGAAGGCCAATAGAAAGACTTTTTATCTTGAATCCTCAACACACATTTACATATCTAAAGGTCATTTCGGCAGCCACGTAGAGAATGAATTAGTTGGAGACCAGAGACTAGTTGGAGGCAAATGTAGCATTTCAGATGAGATGGTGCTTGCTTGACTTAGGCAGTAGGACGGTTCCGCAGATCCTCAAAATCTATTTTACAGATAACAGTGTTGAGATTTGGAAAAGTTAGGGAATATGTCTGATGTCACACAGTCTGTGTGGGAAGGGTGGGCTCTACCTCAGATCTTCCCACTCTGCCTCTCTTGATTTCTCACTACGCCGTAAAACTCCTTACTTTACATTTACCATATAAAAAACAAAGCTGAGAACATGCATCCAACTGCATGACCCTAGATAGGATGTAAACTTCTTAAAGAAATAAAAGAGGAAAAAATATATTTTTTTATTTTACAAATGGTTGTGGTTTCTCCTATTAAATCAATTGTAAACCTCAATTTAAAACAAGCATAATTAACAATTAAAATGGTCTGATATGATTACCAAAAGTTGGGTTTTTTTGTTTGTTTGTTTGTTTTGTGTGTGTGTGTGTGTGTGTGTGTGTGTGTGTGTGTGTGTGTGGCAGAGCCAGAGAGAGGGACAGATAGGGACAGACAGACAGGAAGGGAGAGAGATGTACAGCAGTTCTCAACCTGTGGGTCGTGACCCCGGCGGGGGTCGAATGACCAAAACACAGGGGTCGCCTAAAGCCATTGGAAATACATATTTTATTTAAAAATGTATTGTATAATAAATATGTATTTTCCGATGGCTTTAGGCGACCCCTGTGTTTTGGTCGTTTGACCCCCGCCGGGGTCGCGACCCACAGGTTGAGAACCGCTGGATGAGAAGCATCAATCCTTCACTGTGGCATCTTAGTTGTTCATTGACTGATTTCTTATATGTGCCTTGACCGGGGGCTTGGAGGGGGGCTACAGCAGACCGAGAGCGACCCCTTGCTTGAGCCAGTGACCTTGGGCTCAAGCTGGTGAGCCTTACTCAAATCCAATGAGCCCGCACTCAAGCTGGCGACCTCGGGGTCTTGAACCTGGGTCCTCCGTGTCCCAGACTGACACTTTATCCACTGCGCCACTGCCTGGTCAGGCCCAAAAGTTTTAACTAGAAAAGATAAATTTATAAAAATTTAACAAGGCAAATAGTGTAAGTATAGTATTGCTTCCCTCAAGAAAATGGAAATAATTATTTTAAACAATTGTGAGGGGGGAAATTATCAGTGTTAAAGTGAGAAAATGTTATGCATCTCTGACTGAGGATCTGACTTAATAGGATCCCACTGACAAGCCCCCTAGGAAACGACTGGAGTCTAACACATCTTGCTGATGAAAGAGGTGCATGTATAGACATAAACCTGGGCCCACCAGTGCTTTTGCTGTGTACCCACCTAGAAAACTAGAGTTGTGTTAATGCCATCAGTGCATTACATTCCTTTATCAGATGCACCTAATTTTCAACAGGTCATTCAAGTAAAAAATAATCTTATAACTTCCCAAGAGAAAATGAAAGAAAACGGGGATCTATTCATTGAAGAATACAACGAGAGAAACTGAAAGAGATAGCTAGCTATACATGTAACTTATCAGCGCTGACACAGAACAATCAATCTAAAGACATGCTCTGCAATCCCCTGCCACCAGGGGAAAAGCACATTTTGCTGTCATCATACCTTCCTCTGTCTGAAGGTTTTATTTGCATGGTGATAAAAGCTGCAAGTCAGCCTGCTCGAAAGAGTTGATTGCATTTGCTGGTGCTACAGCTCTCCAAGGACTATTTTTCTGAAAAGTTGAAGGTCTAAGTAACACAAAATAATTTATCAGGCCATTTGCATCTTAGGCGAGATTTCTCAGTGATGAAAAACTATTGCGCCCGGTGAACGCTGGAGACAGGCTTTTGGGTGATTGATTTAGAAACTCCCCAACTCTTTGGGGGAATATATGTAAGTAAATGAATACACTTCACCACACAATTATCCCGGCAGGAGGCCCCTCAAACAATTTCAAGACCTTGCCTCCACCTACTTAGCACATAAAATTATGTCGACCAAAGCACAGAAGTGCATCATCTCAGCAAGATGCAGATTTTTATGACCATTACAATAACATAGGCAACATTATTTCTGCTTATTAATGATTTCACACCCATAAAATTCAAACAGAGCCGGGTTTTTACCTCAGAACGCCCTGCTCATGAAAGGCGCTCCTGCGGCTTCATTATCCTTCTTTCCAGTTTATTAAAAATTGTTTAACGGGGCAGTGCCAATGAAGAAATTATTCACAATATCCAGAAATATGTAATATGAGCTCTTGCAGTGTCTCATTTCATGCTCCTCGACTCGTTCCACCAGAAGGGAATAACCTTTAGGGGCCACAATTCAACCCACTGCAGGAAGTAAGGAAAGGATTGGGGCTAGAGGAAAAGTTCCCAGTAGGCTCCTAAGGGTAGAACAAAGTCTGTCCAGCTTACTACTGCACTCTGTGTTCCCTGCTCCCGGCAGGGGAGGCACCCAGTAGCTAGTTGTTGAAGGTTGAATGTTGCTGAAAGCGGTGTTTGGTGTATCTCCCAGGAGCAACAAGATCAATTAGGATACGAAGTTACCAGGATAGAGGTACAAGGATAACGGCAGTGGGGAATTCCTAAAAGAAAGAATTTCAGAATTCTTAAAAGGAAGCTAGAAAGAAAAAAAAAATCCCCAACTGGTTTTGAAGAGATTTCTATAGAACCGGACAAAGCAACAAGTTTTGAAGCTCAGAGAGGCAAATAGCCATTTGAGAAAAGAATCAGTTATAAATCTTTCAGAGGAAAAAAAAACACCACTGGCTATTTTTTTAAATAAAGAACATAAAATTTCAGTCACATAGGAACTGAAATAAAAATATTTATACATTATTTAGGCCACACAAGAATGTTGAGATGGGAACTCACCAAGCACGCTTCTATATGCCCGGCTATGTAATAAACCGAACATTACCTAGACACGCCGGAAGCGTACCCACATGAAATGGCATTCCAGGCCAGCTCTGTCCTGTGTAACCCTCCCTAACTCAAGTTTCAGTGACTTTTTACCGCATATGTCACTAATGACTGTTAACTGTATATTTCCCTTGAGACTTCATCTCTAAGTTCTGTTCCCTCTTTAGTTTTGTATAATCCACTGGTTTGAACACTTATGATTTATTTACATGATCAACTGGTTTTCAATAAATGCCATTTGTGTCCTTCGCTGGGTAAAAGGAAACTGTTCTTAGATAAATTCTAAAAGACCTCTGGGGCTTTTCCTGAGATGTGTTTAGTCCAAGGCAGTGTAATAATATCGCTATACTGGGTCCTGAGATCTGGAGGTAGGACTGTAATCATTTCTCTATTTAGCAGAAAGCTGCCTTCTGTTTGAGAGACAATAACTTTTACTGAGCTGAAAAGGTAATGGACTTGGGGCTGGGTCCCAGACCAACAATACTCCTTTTCTCCTTATCTCTTTGCACCTCAATGTCCTAATGTATAAAAACAGGTTGTCAGTATTTGACCATTTCAGCAAACCAATTCTTCCTCTACAGTAAGAGGTAGAAAATGAGAAAAACAATTCTTTTTGTGAGTTTTATTTTTAGACAGTTGAAATATCTATTTCTCACCTATTATACAGGTGAGAAAACTGAGGCTTGGGATTTTTTTTTCCCACCCAAGTTCACATAGCTGGTAAATGGCAGAAGTGGGAAAAAGAGAAAGTCTGGCTCCAAACTTCTTTCAAGCACTCTAATAGTCTAGTGGATTTCTGTGAAATATGTATGAATATTCTTTTTGTTTGTTTTTAATTTGAACATTTAATAGTTGTAGTGACTATTGAAACAGGTTTCCTGCTGGAAGCACCTGTGGAACTTAAAAAAATCAGTTGTGAAGATTTTATCCTAGAGTAATACCACTGAGTCGGACTTCACTGAGATGATGAAATGTTCTAGAAGTGTGCTGTCCAATATGACAGCCACTCACCACACGTGACTCTTAAGCATTTTTTTCCCTCCAGTTTTATTGAGATATAATTGACATACAATGTCATATTAGTTTCAGCACTTGACATGTGACAAATGGGACTGCGGATTTTAAATACAGTCATGCACTGCTTAATGATGGGGACTCTTCTGAGAAATGTGTCATTAGGCAATGTCATTGTTGTGTGAACATCACAGAGTGCACTTACTTAAAACTTTATAGCTTACTAAAGCAGAAGATAATGGAAAGAATTAGGAACAACTTGTCTAAAACCAAGAAGTCATTTATAGATACATCCTCCAAAGTAGAGTGTAGAACAAACACTTATGTTTCAGACAAACTCCCTCATTTCATTACACACCCAGAGCCTCCCAGGCTGATACGCTATCCACTGCATCACTGCCTGGTCAGGCATGGCAAAGGAGCATCTTTTAAAGAAAGTACTTTGTCTTGGGTGCTCCTTCTGGGCATAACAATGGCATCCCTGACTGCCAACAGGAGACGTACACATTTGTGGGGATTTGACTTTAGTTACAGGAACTGTCTACAGTCTTGACAAAGAAGGTAATTTTTCTTGGTACCTAAACTAACTGGCCCAGATGGATATAATGAAGACCACAATTTTACAAAACTAGCCAACCTGAGTGATTTTATATTTCTCATAAATGCAAAAACTATAGCAAGTAAAAGTATTGCATTCCAAATCATACTTAATTTATATGGTGAAGGTATTTATAAGCTATAATCAGAAGGTCTCCTGAGTGGTTAAAAACTGATTCAGAACCAATTCAAAGATTTTATGTGGAACTTGAGAAAATATTACAACTTGCTTTGACACTATATATATATATGTATAAATATTCTTTTTGTTTGTTTTTAATTTATAGACTGTTTATCCCAATACTGCTTTATTCATCTCAAGCATATGGAATGACTCAAATTATCCGCTGTGGCGTCTATGGAGGGCTGCCTCTCCAATCTCCTTCCAAGATTTGCTGATGAGCTGCAAGGCCTGCAGTGAGCTGACAGCCTTCCACTGCCACACCTGAGGATCTGTTGAGCATGTGAGGTGGTAGGGATACTAGGACAATGCATTTCTGCCCAGTGTGGCATTCCTTTATGGGGAATGTTTGATCCAGAACACCCCACTGCACTGACCGAGTCTGTCTCATGTTGGAGGAAAGCCAAAGCACTGGGTGACTTTCTGTTTCCATCCTGAGGAAGTGAAGGTTGAGACCAAGCATACATGACTGAAGGCAGTCGCGTCCAGGGAAGGCCCCAAGGACATGATGCTTGGCCCTGCTGGAGCTTTCTGCAGGTAAGGAATCAGACAGCAGATGGTGGGGTGTTATGTCTCAGAAAAGGCAAGAGAAATCTAATCCATTTTGCAAAACTAAATAATAAAATTGTACACTGTATTCTGTTTGTTAGTTTATTATGCCATGATGTCATGTTTCTGCTTAATAAATTGGATAACTGATCTCTCTAAGGCACCTCAATCCAGGAGAGATTGGGGTCCTCCACTTGCAATATTGTTGCTGCCTCATTCCTTTGTGGCTTCTCTTCACAAGACCCTTAATACTAACAACAAATGGTGCCCAAACAGGGACTTGAAGAGGAAATAAGTCTTCGAGACTGCTTTTGGTTTTCAGCCCAAGGGAACCAGAGGGATTTGTGCGGATTGGTAAATCCCTACTCTGGGATAGTGGAACAATGGGGAATTCCCCATCAAGTGACTGTGAAGCCAATGCCTATTTGCAGTTGCTTAAGAGATTGTTAGATAGTTCCGAAGTCAAAGTTAAGAAAGAAACTTTAGACAAACTATGGTATTTAGTTAGAAGGCATTGTTGTTGGTTTACCCCCCACAGGGAGAACTTTACTTAATTTACGACAGTGGAAATTAGTAATGAAGTTTCTCTGGAGAGCTCATCAGAGTGGAGAAATCATTCCTTCAAAAGGCTAGTCCGATGGTAATGGGTTACCAGAATTTATTAACTTAGTTTGCCGCTCAGAGGGAATTGGGGTGGAGGAGAGGTCTCAGCATAGTCAACCTGAACTGCCCGTCACAGCAGTTATAGAATTTGAGAATGGATAGGAGACTCAGGTATTAGGAAAGTCACAGCTTTTCCTGTTATGGTCTGATTTTCTTTAATGTTTTAGCTACAATCCTCTGAACTATCACTTTGTTTCTTTCTTATTCTTTGCCTGGAAATTTAGACAAGGGACTCCTGATGGATATGATTAGAAAAATCTCTCCACGGCCTCAAGTTTTTTTTTTCTTGGGGAGATTTTGATTAGTCCCATTCATCACTTAGTCCCTCTCAGAAAATGCCCTAGGATCAGTCAGGCATCTTTCTAACCTGCCTGTGCTCTGAAATCCTGGGTTTCTCTCTGGTTTGTCTGATTCTTGTTTCTGTTTAGTCTTTGTAGAATGTTGTCTAAAATGTGTCTGTTTTTAAGGCCTGAATTAAGTCCTTGCATGCAAAAATTGGAAATGCTGGCTCTTATATTGAAAAAATAGTTTCATCCCTACATTTTTTGTTTTAAAATTGGAACTTGTAAGGAGTGCTCATTTAAATTTAAATTGAATAGAATATTGATCCTTAAGACTCGCTAATTTAGTTAATGCATTGTAAGGTATATTCAAAGTTAGAAGTCAAATAGTAATTCAAGTGTTAGGATTAATTGAAGTTAGGTGTTGCACTTGTGTTTCTGTGCTGAAAATTGTCTTGTTTGTGTGTAAAGATGTGCTCAGGTCTGTGAAACAAAGAAATTAAGCAGGATCCTGATAAGTCATTTCAAGAATTTGCCTCAAGGTGCTTCAGGCAGTTGGCTGCTTCTCAGGCCACATCCTGCAAAAGGAGCAATTTTTTGAATTACAGTCTAAACTTTCTGATGTGAAGGTTCAACATAGTACTAACTCTTTCAAAACTGACCGAGATAATTGGCCTCTGTCTCCTCCTTCTGTTGTTGGGAGATGTTAGCTTGGACTATTCTTTCAAAAGCGGAATATTTACAATTTATGACTTGGTGGGAGGATCAGGCTCATAGTCAAGCTAATCAGAATGCTAACGCTTATCTTCCTGTTAATATTATACAAAATAAACTTTTTGGACAGGAACAGTTTGCTGATTTACAACAGCAATGTGGGCAAAATAGAGGGGTGAGGATTTGCTCTTATCTCCACAGATATGGGAGACCAGTGGATACCTTCCAGAAAATTGAAGCCTTGTCATGAGACAGAAGTGGAAGAGAGGGAGATTTAACATCTTTGAGCCACCAGAAGAGAAATGGAGAGACTAAGCCTAGAGCCAAAGGTTATAGAGAAGTGAAGATGAAGACAACTGCAACACAAAAAGCTGAACTGCCTACTTGGGAGCAACTGAAAAAACTTAACCAGGAGGCAGAAAATGTTTTAATTGGGACTAAGACTGCAAAAACATCCTTGACTCTGTTTCTGGCAATATTGGTTGTTGTGTCTGTAACAATAAGCGGAACTATTCTTATTGAGTTTATATTCCTAATTTCCTTTAAATAGACCTGTTAGTTGGAAAAACACCCCCTTCTCTTGTTTATGTTAATAATTCTGTTTAGCTTCCAGGACCATTTGACAGCCATGGGCCCGTAAGGCCTGAAGAAGAAGGACAGGTTACATCAAATTATACTGTGGGATCAGATAGATTACCCATTTGTATAGGTGCAGGAAATCATTGCTTCAAGATAAAATCACAGGGTTGGTTAATCTATTATAAAAAATGGGTCATATCACCTTATTCTATATATTATAAGGGTAGACCTTTCAGACTTATGTATGTCTACTTTATATGTTCATGATTGGTCCTGTGTTCTGGAATGAATCAATTAATCTCATTACCTATGTGAATTGTTCTTTTTATTCATGTCTCAATTTCTCTATTAATTATAATCAATCTGTTAATTCTCTGTATATACTTAAAGCTAGAACCGGAGTCTGGATTCCTGTTCAGATGCATAGACAATGGCAAAACTCGCCTGAAATGTATTTAGAAGATGAGGCTCTAAAAAAGATATATATGACACTTTCAGAGAAAAACTGAAATTGCTTTCTAGTATACCTTTATTAAGTAGTATTGCTGATAGATTATCTAAACTAAACCCTGTTAAACATTTACAATCATTAGGAGCTTCTACAATAAGCACATTGTCATTTCTGTTTTGTTTTTGTATTTGCTTAGTCTGGAGAAAGAGCAGAAGCAACTCGTGACGTTCCGGAGGATGAGCCTCCTTGTACCCCATAATGTTGCAGAATGAGTTAAAGAGAAAGGGGGGAGCCTGACCAGGTGGTGGCACAGTAGATAGAGCATCGGACCAGGATGTGGAGGACCCAGGTTTGAGACCCTGAGGTCACCAGCTTGAGCACGGGCTCATCTGGTTTGAGAAAGGCTCACCAGCTTGAGCCCAAGGTCGCTTGCTCAAGCAAAGGGTCACTCGGTCTGCTGTAGCCCCCCAGTCAAGGCACATATGAGAAATCAATCAATGAACAATTAAGAAGCTGCAACGAAGAATTCATGTTTCTTATCTCTCTCCCTTCCTGTCTGTCTGTCCCTATCTGTCCCTCTCTCTGACTCTCTCTGTCTCTGCCACCAAAAAAAAAAAAGAAAAGAAAAGAAAAGAAAAGAAAAGAAAAGAAAAAGGGGGGAGATGTTGGAGGAAAGCCAAAGTACTGAGTGACTTTCTGTTCCCATCCTGAGGAAGTGAAAGTTGAGACCAAGCATACGTGACTGAAGGCAGTCGCATCCAGGGAAGGTCCCAAGGACACGATGCTTGGCCCTGCTGGAGCTTTCTGCAGGTCAGGAACCAGAGAGCAGATGATGGGCGGTTATGTCTCAGAAAAGGCAAGAGAAATCTGATCTGTTTTGCAAAACTAAATAATAAAATTGTACACTCTATTCTGCTTGTTAGTTTCTTATACATGGTGTCATGTTTCTGCTTAATAAATTGGATAACTGGTCTCTCTAAGGCACCTCCATCAGGAGAGATTGGGGTTCTCCACTTGCAGTATTGTTGCTGCCTCATTCCTTTGCAGCTCTTCTTCATGAAACCCTGAATACTAACAACAGTCTCCGGACTTCGGTGAAGTCTGAGGCTCTTGCTACCTGATACTTCTTCCTGTTCACCTTTTAGAGGTGTCAGGCCTGCACCACTGTCTGAAGGCTCTACTCCTGATCCACTCCCATTATTCTTGCAACAGAAATTACCCTCAGTACATTTCTGTACTTCTAACTCCGTCTTAGTGTCTGTTTCCCAGAGGAACCAGCTGGCACAACCAGTAAATAACTATTTTCAAAGAAAAGCCTTACTAAGCATGTTAAAAAAACAAAGAGATGTGTACCAAATGGTGTTTGCTCCTTGTATGTCATATGTAAAGTGCCGTCATGGGTTCCAATGGGAAACAAAGCTGCTGCAAACAACAAAAAGGACCAGAGTGCACCTGTACCACACACTGTGCTTGATAGAATGCCTTACTCCCATCAGTGTGTATATTTAGCAAATGCATTAAGGTGTCTGGGAGAATGACTTTATGTGACCACTTCTATTAAACTAAACACTATCCTATGGTCATTGCAAAAGAAGAAACCATAATTTTGTACTGTTGTTGGTTCAGATAAGCAATTATTTAAATGGAAGGGTATTTATAAACAAAGGAGCAATGGCTAGAGGACTCAAAAAGCATGTTCCCATGCCTCCAAGACTGCTCCTTTACTTTTCATCTTTCCAGTAGTCACCTGCCCCATGCCGTCACTGAGCTTAGAGCCTAGCTGAGGGCTTTGCAAACGTAAATCACTGAGATTTTGTTACCTCTTCTGATCCAGTACGTCTAGAGTGGGGTCTAAGATTCTACCTTTCTAGTAAGTTTTCAGGATGGCAGTGATGCTGGTCCTCAGACTGTGCTTTCAGTAACAAGGGGCTGGCTTGTTGGCTCTCAGCGGCTGTGCTGTGACACACCTCTGTTCTGCGCATGCTTCTCAGGGTTGCCATCAAATTTGAATCAATATAATAGGAAACATAATTATACTATAACACCTGCTAGGTGGAATTTTGAGCTTAGAGATCAACGACTGTAGGAGGAAGATTAACTGAGAGTAAACGGAAGATGTGAGGTGTGCAATGTCACCAAGAAAGCTCCAGAGAGCGATGGGGTCCTGGGCACAGGAGAGAACATGGCGTGTGACCATGCTGGCACAGTCAGGACAGTGACTCACTCTCCTCATCAATGATACAGAGCTAATGAGGCCAAGAAAACACTAAAAAAATTTTTTTTTCAAAACCTGCTTTTTCTTAACCCACAGTCACTTTCTAGCCCTTTTAAGTATAGCACTAAAATTTCTCACTCAGGTGCCATGAGAACACAAAAATTAGTGTTGTTAAAAATGTGTGATCTCACAAATAAAAGGAGGCTAAATATATAACTGCAGACTATTTGTTCATAAGCAACCACTTATACAAATTGTCAAATTATATGTTTGTGTGTGTGTGTGTGACAGAGACAGAGAGAAGGACAAATAGGGACAGACAGGCAGGAAGGGAGAGATGAGAAGCATCAATTCTTTGTTGTGGCATCTTAGTTGTTCATTGCCTGCTTTCTACATGTGCTTTGACTGGGGGGGGGGGCTACAGCAGAGCGAGTGACCCCTTACTCAAGCCAGCGACCTTGGGCTCAAGCTGGTAAACCTTGCTCAAACCAGATGAGCCTGCACTCAAGCCAGTGACCTTGGGGTTTCATCCTAGTCCAACGGTCTATCCACAGCACCACTGCCTGGTCAGGCTCAAATTATTATATTTAAAAATGGGGTTGTGGGGAGGTGCAGGGTGGAGGGAAGTAAGGGGAACTTAACTTAATTCTGTGCTATCTGAAGCCAGGAAAACAGGTCACATAGAGTTAAGCTGGAGAAAGGGGGTGGGTTTGTTTATTTTTCTTAGATTCAAAAGAAAAATTAACCTGATATATAAAAAGGGTAAAGTCAAACACCCAAAATACCCAGGTATAAAATGCAGTGAAAGATCGCAGACATATGAAACTCATGGACAGATATGTTCTTAGTCAGACACCCTTTAACAGCAAGAAGAAGCTCCCACTAACACTATCAAGTCAGAGAGAGAAACCCGGCCATGTCAAGGGGTTAGCAGGGAAGGATGATCAAAGTCAGCTGGGAAGCTGGGTATGTAGGTTACACTGCACATTCATAAAACTGTATCCTTACATGTGGGTGCCAATGCAGAAAACAATAACAGGAATTTATGAAGAGCCAACCCTGCAACCTCAGAGACTAGCCTAACCGGGGACCTGCAAATGCTGGCGACATCACAAACGTACTTTCTGCAGAGACACAGAGGAAAAAAAAAAAAAAAAAAAAAAAAAAAAAATATATATATATATATATATATATATAAAGAATAAGTCATATTCATTACACTGTTCATACACAGACATAAGACTATGAAACATGACAATCATTTGAGATCTTTTTGTAAGTTTCCTATTTTTCTATTTTGAATTTCTTTTTAGACAAGAAAAAGAGAAATTGTAAAATGCTGTTAGTCATGAATGATAAAAGGTATTTGATACAATTGTTCCTTACTGGAAATTTTTTTTTTTTTTTTTTAGATGTGCTTTTAAAAAAAGAAAGTTTGACAAGTGAATCTAGGAGGTGCTGATACTGACATGGCCCTCCTGACTTTTTACAAAGATCAGAGAAGACAGATTTAAAATATCTATCACAATACCTAAATTAAATTCTGCCCTAAACACCAAAGCAAAAAATTTTAATCACTTCAACAACAAATTAACATATGAATTGAAGATGGTTATTGTAAGGTATTTTTCCCTGCGGAGAAGGAATGAAGGGGCCAGGGCCACAAAGTGTGGAATAATAAAAGGCTTTATTGAGTACAGCACATCCCGCAGGCGAGGTTCCCTGGCCCCGAAGAAAGAAAGATGGATGAGATGGAGGCCAGGGAAGTCGCAAGGAGTGACCCGTGTGAGGGATATTTAAAGGGGTCCTCTAGGGAAGTCTGGCTAATATGACATAGTGAAGTCTCACTGGCTGGCAGATGGTCGCTGTTTTCCAAAGGGCTCCAGGGAAGTTTCTTTTGGCGCGCTTGGTTGTGGGCGGTCCTAGCCAAAGTTCGCGGGTCTGGGTTCCCCACGTGACCACCCCCCATTATCCACCGACCTTACAGTTATTTGACTGGAAGCAGACACTTCCCAATATAGCTGCACTAGTTTCCTGGGGCAGCTTCACTTCCTCTGGGCATTCTAACAACCTCCAGGTGGTGGGTGCACGGCCCTGCGGACAGCTGTGAAACTTCCGTGCGTGGAAAATAATTTCATCAACTAAAGGGAAACCATGCCATGGCATGTCCAAAACACTGCCTGAGCATGCATTATATGAGGTTGTAGTCTATTATATTTTGCATTCTATCCTACTTTAAAGCCATGATTGATGCTTATTTAATTTTCTGCTTAATTGAATAATTCCAAGCCTGAATAACCAAGGCCACTTCAGGATGTTCTCTGTCCGACCAGCTGGGCCTTTAGTTTATTAATTACTGTATAATTCATATCCAGCTAAGGGATGAACCATGGGGTCACATGCATCTTCCCCAGGGGAGTAACTTATCTGAGAGGTCCGTGGGTGCTGACTTTCTTTAGGAATAACTAATGTTCTGGGGATTGATTTTCCTCATATTTCTCTTCTGCCTGCTTAGGCCACAACGGCAAAGTGGCTGTTGGGGCAGGTGTTATTCTGTGTCTACTTTAATTTTTTGTATTAAGTAAAATCTTTTAAATTTCAGTTAGAGGCACCTACCCAGCTTGTCATGCAGAAGAAACACTTTAAATTATTAAATATGCCTCAGGGTGGAGGGTCAGCACATCTTCATTCAATATTAGATTTATTCTAATTATCCTGAGCTCATAAAATTAGGGAGTAACTGCAGGAGTAAATATGAGAATTAGGTGGAAACACAAATATAATTTAGTGGAATATGTAATAAATATGAAATAAAACCCACCATCAATTTATACTTATAAATCAAGTCTTTAAGTTTCTAAAGCTCTGGAAGAGGTGGGATACTAAGGAAGACAGAAGTGGCATTTGGTCCTCTTTTCTCAGAGCTGAAGAGCCAGGTAGATCCACAGCTTCCCTGTCTAGGCTGGGGGCGGGGTCTGGGCGTTTACTCTTCATTTGTTTTTGCTCAAGTTGCTTTGATCAGTGGTCCCCAACCTTTTTTGGGCCACGGACCGGTTTAATGTCAAAAAACATTTTCACGGACTGGCCTTTAGGGTGGGACGGATAAATGTATCACGTGACCGAGACAAGCGTCAAGAGTGAGTCTTAGATGGATGTAACAGAGGAAATCTGGTCATTTTTAAAAAATAAAACATCGTTCAGACTTAAATATAAATAAAACGAAAATAATGTAAGTTATTTATTCTTTCTCTGTGGACCGGTACCAAATGGCCCACAGACTGGTACCGGTCTGCAGCCCAGGGGTTGGGGACCACTGGCTTTGATGGCTTCTGGGTCCTGCAGAAACTACTGATGTGGTTCCCTGCCATGCCAGTGGGAGCCCTCCCACTATACAGACTAAAGACAGGGGCTCAGGGACCTCAGCCTCTCATCTTTAAATAGCCAATTTACCTCCTGAGAAAAGACCTCAAAACTTTATTAGCTCTCCTGGTGGAAGACAATGTTGTTCAGTTGCCATTAGAATAAAAAAACTCTATGATCATTTTGAGGACTGGGGACTGAGAACTATGTATCCCAAGTAATATCTAGAGACCTTCCCAGTTGTTTACTATCTCCATGACTTTACCAAAGTTTCTTTCCACCATGCATTAGCTAAAACAAAGACTGATGAGTATTATTCATGGTGTTTTCTTTTCCCTTTTTTTTTTTTCTGGATATCTTATGTTTGTTTTTTTTATTTATCAACTTTATCTATATGAGTATAATTTATAGACAATGAAATGTACTTATTTAAAGCACAGAATTCAATGACTTTTGCCAAATACATACATCTGGGTAACCATCACCACATCAAAGTATCAAACTTCTCCATCACCACAACAGGTTCCCTTGTGCCATTCTGGGGTCAATAACCACTGGCCTCACTTCCATCACTCAAGTGCTGCTGGTTCTAGAACTTTACAGAAATGGAACCACTCAATATAAACTCTCTTGTTTGAGGCTTCTTTCACTTAGCATAGTGGTTTTGATAATCGTCCATATTGTTGCATGCATCAACAAATTGTTATTTCCATTGCTAAGCAGTATTCCGTTACATGGATAAGCTATACGTTTGTTTTATCTTTGGTACTATAAATAAAACTGCTAAGAACATCTGTGTACAGATCTTGTAGGCATGCTTTCATGTCTCCAAAGTAACTATATAGAAGTGGAATTGCAGTCAGTCAACATTTTCTTTTCTAAAATTAAAACAATAAAAACATGTCATTGTCTAACAGAGTTTATGTCCTTATTTCCACCTGGGCATTTAAAAGGAAGAGATGACACCATAAGTCACAGAGCAACCCACAGCTGGAAAGGGCATGTAGACTTCCTTCAGGCAAGTGAAGTAAGACCATTATGGGTCCGAGCTTTCTCCTAGCGTGGGGGAGGAGAGTGGCTCTAGGAGTGGCTGGAAGGAAAATTAAGAAGCGACAGCTGGTCAGGCTGTCAGGAGGCAGCCAACGCCTATGCCAGCGAAGCCTCTGCATTTGAACAGTTGGGTTGAGAGTCGTGCTCTGAGCATGCCCAGGGCCCACGAGACCCAGACTATTCCAGCTTTCAACACTGCTCCTCTGAAACTCAGCTGTGAGGTGCTGAGATAAGGCTAAAGTGCAATGAAGTGCTGGCAAAAATTAATAATAGGCCAGAAATCATCAGCCTTACATATGAGAATTTAGATATAAATCCTTATTTAAAGGGGTAATTTCTTTAATGTTCCAGTTGTGCTTTCTCGTTTGACTATAATACTTATCCATGACTCTGGCAAGATTAAATCAGCTATAGTCAACTAAATGTACATCAAATGTAAATAATGTCTTACCTTGTTTACTTTCTCTGTGACTAAATCCTTACATCCCAGAGGGAGTTTTTCCATTTAATATCAAAAAATTGATTAAACACTTGGTCTAGGAACTTAAAAAATGACTGTGTAATTTTATTTTACATATACATGCTAGGAAAAAACAAATAAACTTCCTCTGTGTGCTGAAAGTTTGTAGTCAAGTCTCCTAAAAGCCAAAGACAATGGGGAAAATAATAACCACTTCATGGTTCATCAACAAATTACAGTCTCATGTCTCAGAATTTCATGATTAAGCTGTGACCACTAATCATCTTGTAGTTGCCCACCGTTCTTCCAATCAATCATCAACCCAAAGGTTATATTTTCATAGTTCTAAGCATCTCTTTTCAATTTAATATTTAAGAAAGAATAGAATTTAGACAATACAAATTTAGAGAGAGGTATAAATGAAGGAAATATTTAAAGTATTTTAAAGGACACTGGCCTAACTGAAAGTACTGTGGTTTTGGATCTTATAGCATATTATGGACATCTTTTTTTTTTTTTTGTATTTTTCTGAAGCTGGAAACGGGGAGAGACAGTCAGACAGACTCCCGCATGCGCCCGACCGGGATCCACCTGGCACGCCCACCAGGGGCGACACTCTGCCCCTCCGGGGCGTCGCTCTGCCAAGACCAGAGCCACTCTAGCACCTGGGGCAGAGGCCAAGGAGCCATCCCCAGCGCCCAGGCCATCTTTGCTCCAATGGAGCCTTGGCTGCGGGAGGGGAAGAGAGAGACAGAGAGGAAGGAGGGGGTGGGGGTGGAGAAGCAAATGGGTGCTTCTCCTGTGTGCCCTGGCCGGGAATCGAACCTGGGTCCCCCGCATGCCAGGCCAATGCTCTACCGCTGAGCCAACTGGCCAGGGCCTATTATGGGCATCTAGTGGTCAAAGGAGATTGGATCATTTACAGTTTGACTGGTAACTCAATACCTGGTCTACCCTACTGAAATCTCCATGACAAAGAGACAAAAGGAGAGGTAAGAAGGACACCAGCTTGAGTTTCCTGGTAGCAGCTGGCACCTGTGGGCTAGCTGAGGAGTAATTCAGCTGCTAGCTCACAACCATTAGCAGAGACACACAAATAATCTCCGCCTTTTGAAAGTCCAATTCATTTGACACGCTTTTTTGCAGATCTACTGCTCCTACCTGCCATCTCCAGATACATGCATGCTGATGGAAATGGAGAAGGTATAGCACTCGTAAGCAGGAACATCAGTGTCCTGCAGCAAATTACTTATGTTTTTGGCTTGTCATCTATAAAATGAGTAATAAGTATTTTTTGTTCTTGAACCCAGAGGCTGGGCCTAGACTTCTCGATCCTAGATCAGTGGTCCCCAACCTTTTTTGGGCCACGGACCGGTTTAATGTCAGAAAATATTTTCACGGACCGGCCTTTAGGGTGGGACGAATAAATGTACCATGTGACCAAGACAAACGTCAAGAGTGAGTCTTAGACGATGTGACAGAGGGAATCTGGTCATTTTTTAAAAAGAAAACATTGTTCAGACTTAAATATAAATAAAACGGAAATAATGTAAGTTATTTATTCTTTCTCTGTGGAACAGTACCAAATGGCCCACGGACCGGTACTGGTCCACGGCCCAGGGGTTGGGGACCACTGTCCTAGATGACCCATTCAACATCCTGTTCTGAGGCTTCCTCTTCACAGATAGTGCAGGCCCCGCCCTTCCACAGAGCAACAGGCCATCCATATTGGGGGTTACCCACTGGCCTAACTCTCAGTTTTATATTCTTGGGAAGAAAGGCCCATGGAATATTTTTATGCTGCCAAATTCTACTTGTGGAAAATAACAAATAATATATTAAAGAAATGCCTGAAGAGAGTTGTATCCATCTGATATGACCACACATATTTGTCAGGTATTTGTTTCATCAGATGGCTGCCCGCAGTGCCAACCTCAAGAGCATCAAGTACTAGTCTCCCGGCAGCCAGAGGAGGCAACACAAGTTCAACAGCTCAGTCAGGAAGACATCAGATGCAAATCTGGGCTCAGATGACCAGCCAAGCCAGATGCGCTACCTTCAATCTCACTACGAGAGGAGAAGTCCACTGCTGCCAGAGAGAGCTGTTATCCCATCCTGCAGCCATGAGCAGGCGGCCGTGAGCATGCACCTCACAGACCTCCAACTACAAGGAGCGTAGCTGGCCAAGGGCCCAGGTGCTGGGCTCTGAAAGCCCTCTCTGCATTCTCTCAGAGGCACGGGCTACTGCCAGTTGCAGCAGTTACAAAACCTGGCCTCTGATGGCAGACTTTGCCTAAGGGCTTCCTGACGCCTTGGCTGCCTCTGTCTGCCTAAGCAGACTACTACACCTCACCGAACCTCCTTTCTTTCCACTTGGAATTAACCTTGACTCCTAGTCTGATGGGTTTCTCAGCCTTTCCCAGCTCCTTTCCTATTTCCTTTCATGCAAGCATTTCTCCTAATTACGTCTTTGCACTTTTAATCCCATCTTGGCATCTGCTTCTCAGAAGTCCAGACTAGCATATCATTCATTCATTCATTCATTCATTCATTCAAGAAATACGTACTCGGTGTGTACAATGTCCTGGCACTTTGTCCTGGGACTGGGGAGAGTGGTGAAAGGCTGAGAGGACCCCTGTGGCAGCCCTCCCCTCAGAGTCATGAACCGCTTCGCTTTCTTTGGCTCCTACTGTGCTGGACACTGAGCTAGGAGGACATCACGCGGCTGGGCCCATTTGTTTTTCACGACAACCATACAGGAGGTATTCTTCTTGTTTCATGGGTAAGGAAACTGACACCCAGAGAGTCAGTTGCCAGGGGCTTCCTTGATAGCCAGCTTTTTCACTCAGGTTTTCAACCATTAGGCTACGACGTATCTCCCCTATTCAGTGACAGCCCTGTGCACAATTTTTTCTGGCAATGATTACGCATCTGAATAGTTGATTTTCCAAAGCCTGACTTCATTTCTTCAGTTTAAACTTATGAGGGCCAGGAACACCACTTACAGAGAGAAAACCAAAGCTTCAGAACATCCATAGTCCCTCACTGTTCCAAAGTCAGGGTAGGTAATGACAGCCACTTTAACCCATGCAGGGAGGCCCCTCACCTGCTGTGAGTTTCTAACTCAGTATTGGGTAAACAAGTATGTTAGGCTTGCTCGCTTATACTTTGCCTGATTGGTGCATGAGCACGGGGCAGTACCGCGTGTATGTAGTCTATGTAAGGCTGCAGGTGCTTGTCCTCAGGGAGGCAGATTGTAGATTGCAGATTGCCTGCCACCATTGAGAAGGGCCATTTTTGCTATTGTTTGCTGGAAAAGGGTCCCCCTACCCTGCCCTGGCCTGTTTCCTCATCAGCCGGAGAAAGAGAAGTAGTTTTCCCTGCCTGCTTGCTGGTCCGCGGTTGTAAGACTTTAATAAACGAAATAGCCCACTATTTTCTGGCTCCACAGTTCCTTTACCATCTGCCCAAATCTGATGTAAACCTGCATGACCACAGCCACCCGCCTTACACTCAGCTTCACTATTACAGAAAAATAGGAGAGGACAGACTAACCTCTTGGCTTCTCTGCTTTTCATCCTAGTCACAGCCCAGCTCTGGCAAACTGATGGAAGGTCATACACATCTAGGGCTTTACTCAGAGACCAGCCAGGCCTGCTGCAGGGCCAGCTACACTGACCCCCGTGTCCACTGAAAGCACCCTCCTGAATACTGATGCAAACTCATACCATGATCTCCAAGGTCAGTGATGGTGTCCTCTGCACTTGACTCAAGCACCCCGAGGTCTGGGCAAGGAACGGGCCACGGCTCAGGCAGGCTCTCTGAAGTCGGGTCATCGGGTTGCTTATGGAAGATAATTAACAATTCATGAGAAACATAAAAGTAAGCAGCACTACCACAGATGCAACAATATTCTTCTTTAGAAAACCACAGTTGTCCCTAGCCATAATGCGGTTCACATTTTGTGGTCTCACTGTATCGAGGATTTTAAAATTGTATATATCTAATTTTGTATCGTGGATTTTTCGGGATATTGTGGGATTTTGCAGTATATAGGCATTTTTATATATTTATTATTTTAACTATTTTTGCAGTAAAATAAGCAAAATAAGTGTGGGAAAGGTTTATAAGAGTGTGGGGAGGGTTTATAGAGCCTTAAAATATATATAAATAATAAAATAAACAGAAGGTTGCTACTTCGTGGATTTTCGCCTATCCGCAGAGGGTTAGACCACTGTATTGGAAAACAAAAGCCTATCTAATCCTCTCCTTTAAACATGTTAACATTTGCAAATTTCAAGAAGGCAGCATGAGATAAAAAGACACAGTGACTTGAGTAAACTGGGCAAAATATTTCAACCTCCTCTGGCCTCAGTTGCAGGCCCATGAGTAGCGTGAGGCCAATGGAATGCCCAAGGTACAAAACTGAAGGAGACACGACCCTCAGGCTCACGCAAGAGTGCGTTCTGTCAGCGGCTGAGAGCAAGCGCCTCCTTCAAGTCTGCACATGGGTGTGGCACATGCCTCACCTCACTCTCATCCCACCCCCTCAGTGTCCTCAGCTCAGAATGACAGGTATTGATTTGGATGACTTCCAAACTCTTGTCTAGCTTTAAAAGTTCTGTGATCCTATCAATTCCAATTTCCTAAAAGAAAGAGATCTAAGAGGCCACATGAAAGAATTCATACTTCAAAAAAGGTTAAATTTCTCATGTATATCAATAGGTATTTCAGTACATCATTTTGGGGTTTTTTTTTTTCAGTTTTGTGTGTGTGTGCTTACAACTGAGAGCTAATGCTGAATTGACCTATTTTCCTTGATATATGACCCTCATGGAGAACAATTCCAAAAGTGTCTTCTTATTAAAAACAGGAAAAGTTCTAACTAATCTTAAATGAATAAATAAAAGCCGAGAGACTCTGTGGTGCAGCATTTGTGAAAATACAGTCATAAAGTATTTTAATGAAGTATGTTTGTTGTACTGCATGTTAACTGTTTGTGGGTCAAATAAGTTTGTAAATATGATATATATGTTTGCTCACTTATAGTTTGCATTGGGTGTGGGGGTCAGGCTGTAAGCAGACAGGGTCCTTATAGCCTAAGGCAGGGGTCCCCAAACTATGGCCCGCGGGCCGCATGCGGCCCCCTGAGGCCATTTATCCGGCCCCTGCCACACTTCTGGAAGGGGCACCTCTTTCATTGGTGGTCAGTGAGAGGAGCACATTGACCATCTCATTAGCCAAAGCAGGCCCATAGTTCCCATTGAAATACTGGTCAGTTTGTTGATTTAAATTTACTTGTTTTTATTTATTTATTTATTTATTTTTTGTTCTTTATTTTAAATATTGTATTTGTTCCCGTTTTGTTTTGTTTTTTTTTACTTTAAAATAAGATATATGCAGTGTGCATAGGGATTTGTTCATAGTTTTTTTTATAGTCCGGCCCTCCAATGGTCTGAGGGACAGTGAACTGGCCCCCTGTGTAAAAAGTTTGGGGACCCCTGGCCTAAGGCTTAGTTTTAAGACTAAGCCTTTCCCCACACCCTTGAGTGTTGCATGATGCACTCTCATAAGGAATCCCATTTATGCCTCAGATAAGTGACTTTGTATCAGAGACTTCCTTGTTTTTATATTGGATTAAAGGTTTTGATTTCTACACTATAAAATGGGGCAGAGGAGCCCATGTTGTAGGAGAGCAGAGAGGAGAGCAGAGAAAGGCCACGTGGAAGAGAGGACAAGCAGCCAAGATGGCAGTGTGCTGGAGGAGAAGCCAGTTTGTGCAGAGTTTGTGCAGAGAGAAGGAGATGGGGAACAGAGGTAAATAAGGCTGGTGAGGTAGAAAACTTTGGTTCTAGGGAACTAGGATAGGTTGGTGGCTTTGGGAGCCCTGAATGGAAAGGGAAGTGTTTTATTTCTTGCCCGCTGGGTGCAAGCTAGGATTAAATGTAATGGCCCACCAGTTCTTAGCTCTGTTGTTTCATTACTGTCTGTCTGAATCAAATGTGAACCTGCACCGGCCAGGCAGCTGTGATGGTGGCCGTGACTACTGGCCTTACACTGTTGCAGGAGGAAAAACTGGTTTCAAATTTCAAAGGATCAGTGATCGCACACAGAACTTTAAGAATAAAGAAGGGAGATTGCATAAAATGTATTTTTATGTGTACTTCAGGAATTACTTAAAATAAGTATTTGGACTCTCAATTGACTGATTCGCTGAGGTTCTCTTTGAAGAGATAGAATTGTTTAATTGTTTCCCCTTTGAAGAGAAGAGATGGAATTGTTTTCATTGTTTCTCTTAGAAAGAGAACACTTGATCTGATCTCTGATCTGCAGTGCTGTTTCATGTATGGAGGTCTGATCTCTTCTTCACTTTTCCCTGAAATCCAATTTTGATACCTTCCCAACTGTGTATGCCACAGGATGAAAAAAGAAAAATAGACTGGGCTTATTGTGTGTCTGATGGTGTCTAGGTGTTCTTAAGCTACCATGCTTTACAGAAACAGTGCCTAACATGACTCCACATTCAACCATGCTTCAAGATTTCAAAATCCAAATCTAGCCAAGCAGAAAATCACTGCGAAAATAAAAGGCTCTGTCAGGTAGGTTCTGAGAAATGAAACAACCCGCTCTCCTGAAAGCCTCAAACATTTCTTATCACATGTTTAAGAGGTGACAGAGCCAGTCCATTCTCTCCCCTACCCCTGATTCTGTCTCCTGCAACTGCTTTTGAAATATACAGTGGCTTGCTTCAGCTGACCCGAGAGACGGAAGCAGACGCCTCAATGAAATCAGGAAGAAATGAAATCATAAATATGTGTGTGGGCAAAGACAGAAACATTTTCCTCTTTCTTCCTTTTCTCTTTTATCATGTTTTACTCTTGCATCTTGCATCTGATTAATTCAATTTCTTTCTTACATTTTACTTTATCTTTTTCAGCTCAATAAGGCCTTGCCTCGAGTGTTTAAAATCCTCCAATCCCTCAGCAAAGTGTTGGGCTTCCAGTTCTTCCTCCTTTATTCTCTGAATGTCATTAAACCTGCCTCACTCTTGTGCCCTGAATACGAGTCAAGTCACCTCCCGGCCTGGTCTTCTCTCTTCATCCTTCTCCTCTAGCGGACACAAAGGCCTTCTGTCAGGAAGCTCCTCCTTTCTTCTGTCCCCATTAAATGCTTTTGTTCCTTAACAAGGTTGTAAGAAGGTCTATTCATCTGTGGCTTTCCACAGTCTTTCTTTATCTGAAAGTGAACTGCTGCTCCCAAGATCCCCGGTTTCTGTCCTTGCGGTCCTGTGCCAGTGGTATTGGAATCCCCAGGAAGCTTGTTAGAAGTGCAGCATCGCGGCCCCACCCCAGACCAAGCCAATCAGATCTGCATTTCAACAAGACCAACAGGGGATTTTGAAGTTTGAGAAGCCCTAAGAATTTGGAGGAGAGCCAGCTGACTGGATTTGAGAGATCAAGCAAGGTTTTCCTGAAGAGGAGGAGGTGACATTTGAAAGAGAGGAGGTGTGATGCTAGCAATGGGGAGGGGGGGAGGGAAATTGCACAAAAGAGGACTGGAGACCTGGGGGGGGGGGTGCTAAGCAACCCTGTCTGCAGAACTGAAACAGCTAGAAGAGGACACTATTCTCAAGGCCCGAGTACCTGCCTGGAGCATTCCCTGCTCCCATCATATACAAACTTGGGAAACATGCTTCTGGAAAGTTCCAGGCCAACGATGTTGGTGATACTAAATCTTAGAAGATCAAAGGATGATCCAATGTCTCTGGCCAAGACAGCAGCAGGCACTTTCCCTCCCGCTCGCTTTGCTGCTTGCTGATGAAAAGGGGGTGGCGTTGGGAAGAAATAGTAGACAATGTGGAGCCAGGATTTCATAACGTCCTGGTGGAGTCCTCTTTGTCTAAGGCGGGCTGAGATCAGATTCTCCGTCCGGCTCCGTGTTCTGTGGCTAATACATAGCTAACTGAATCTCCTGAGATTCTGCCTGTGTCACGGTCTCAGTCCTAACTTACTCGAGGGTCCCCCAGTGACCCTGGTGTAGAGGAGAGACAAGACCTACTGTAGTGCAGTGGTTTAACATCATACTGGAAATGAAAACACAAAAGGGAGTATTTTGACGGGTCAATAAAGAAAAGCATAAAAGCTAAGTAAAAATGTAAGGTCATGCTTGAAACCACATTTATATTTGCCATATGGAAACTTCAAGAATAGAGAAAAGTTTTTTCATTTTTTTAAATTGGGGTAACATTGGTTAATAACATAACCTTCAGGTATACAAGGTTATAATTTAGTATCTGTATACTCTAAAAATATTACCAAGTCTGTACTTATAAATTTCTAATCTTAAGGAGTAAAATCCCTTAGAAGCAGGGGCCTCTGAACATTTTAGGAAGAAAGTCCCAGTTTCTAACAGCTGATTGAGCGAAGTAGTTTACACATATTAACAAACACAGAATTCATGTCAGGCTCCTTGCGAGGATCTGTGTGGAAGTCTGCAGCCCTCAGACTCGTGGGGAAGAAAGCCACCTTCCCAAGTTCTCTTTTCGGGGCCTGGGAAGTGTCTGGGGCACTGGAGAAAGGCACCCCATGGCTCGCAGGGCCATCAGATGGTGGCATCAAGACCCCCTCCAAGGAGGGGTCCCGCACGACTGCTCACCCCCTGCCCAACCAGCCAGCAGTCTCTCCACTCATCAGGGTGCCCGTCCCCCATGTCCCCGGGGCTGACAGCGGATCCCACAGCTGGCTCCACTCAATGGAGTGGGCGATGGGTGGGAAGAGGGGGGATTCAGCACATATTGCCAACATCCCCACACTCACCGCAAAAGGGTCCGACAGAGGGACGCTTTTAAGGTCAGAAGCGGCCGCCCTCCCCACCACACACGCACACCGTCTGGTCCAACTTTGGTTTGCAGAACTCTGAAGTACTCACAACCACTAAATAATCGAGAAAGGTGCATCACCTCTCAGAGGGAGGCAGAGCACAAGTGTTCCGAGGCTGCACCTGGCTCAGAGTGGGCTCTGCTGGGAGCCCCGCAAGCCCAGGGTTCGAAGCCTCTGATGACTCAGTCACAGCAGAATGAGCATGCAGACTTCGGGACCATCCCCATAGCCTCAGCGGGGCTTGGTTCTTCCTGCTCAAGGAGGAAATCTACTTCAGATGCAGGGCTCTCCAATGAATGAACAAACAGAATTTGAGACGATCAAGTTCTCCATAAAAATGACTCCTTCCCAAGATACTTCTACCAGAAGAGCTAGGAGTTGGTGTTGATGTCTATTATGCAATTATGACTTTGAAGAAAGACTGCCTTAAGTATCAGAGCCTACAACAAGGCCTATTTTTAACCACTGAAGAAAACAGCATTTGCTATCCAGGGTCTTGGAATGCAGAGGACATGAAATCGAGGTTCATTTCATGTGAATCTGCAACCCTATTTATTATTGGATATCTAAATAATTCTTCAAAGTTTGAATGGGATTATTAACACAAGGCATGATATTGATGGGAGACAAAATAAAAAGGGCAAGAATAAAAAGTAAGTCAAAAAGAGAACAATGGACTAAAGAGATAAAGCAACAATAACATGGCTGAAATTTAAAGTTAGATATACACATTTGTTCTGCAAAGTCATAATTTTAACTCATCAATTGTTCATTCAGCGCTGATTATCTTGTACACAGTAGAGACTTGATATCTATTGGATGAATCAATTGCTGCATCTCTAAGTGAAGCTGCTTTGAATTAGTGTAGTTATTAACTGTTGACCCATTACCTCCTACCCGGAACTGGGCTAAGTTGCTCTTGTAAGGTTGGTGGATGGAGGGATGGTGACATAGGGACTCAGACCCGCCCACTTTGGCTAGGACCGCCCACAATCAAGCCCGCCAAAGGAAGCTTCCCAGGAACCATTTGGAAAGAAGCGATCGTCTGCCAGCCAGTGAAATTTTACCACGTCATAGTAGCTCCACTTCCCTAGAGGGACCCTTTAAATATCTGCCACGCGGTTTAATCTTTGCAACTTCCCTAGCCTCCATATTTCTTTCCTCGAGGCCAGTGAATCTTGCCGGGCGGGGTGTGTGCTCTGTACTCAATAAAGCCGTTTATTATTCCACACTTTGCGGCTCCGAGCCCTCTTCCTTCCTTCTCGGCAGGGAAAAATACCTTACAGCTCTGGATGCTTCTTTTCCTACCCAACCGCCCACATGAATCTGAAAAATCTGAAGCAAAGAAAGGTTTTATGTAGAACATAAAATAAGAATACTTACATGGAGTACATCAACAGTTAGCTGCTGAAAGTTCCGAGATCTCAGTTCTTGCATTCGTTTGTTATTTTCTTCATATTTTTCTTCCACAAGCTTTCTGCAAATGTAAAGCAAATGCAGAAAAACAGCTGCAATGAGCTAAAACCACATCTATATTATACAGGTAAGTATGACCCCTGTTTCAAAAGGCGAGCTGGGATGTTGGAAAGCCAGGCCAATGGGTCTTCCTCTCACGAAGATGTGTGTGCAGTGCAGTACCTGCTTGATCCTCCTTTAAAGCACACACAGGGATGCTCTGGCTCCTTATTCATCCTTGGAACTCCCAAAATACAGAAGAAGCCAGTACCGACCCCTGTGTGTCCTCTGACTGTAATGACAGGGGTGTGTGTCCCTGATGCTCAGTGCAGTACTTAGCACATGCTAATCACTCAGTAACTGCTTTCATTCTAACTGCTTTCAGAATGAAATAAGCACATAAACAAGGAAATACAGCAACATTTCAAATAACTTATGAAAAAGAATATGAGACTCACTGTGGAGGGGAATTTTTCTCAGACATATTTTCTTTGTTTTCTCTACTACAAGACAGTTGAATTTAACAGATCTGTTACTAAATTAAAAGACAGATGTGAGCTGTTGTGATTATTTGTGTGCTAATTTATACTTAGATTTTTTTTTAAAAGTCACTGAAAATTCTTGTGGTCAAATTTTCTTGTCAATAAAATGAGTGCATTAGCCTGACCAAGTGGTAGCGCAGTGGATAGAGCATCGACCTGGGACGCTGAGGAACCAAGTTCAAAACCCTGAGGTTGCCAGCTTGAGCGCAGGCTCATCTGGCTTGAGCACGGGCTAACCAGCTTGAGCATGGGGTTGATGGTTTGAGCAAGGGGTCACTCACTCTGCTGTAGCCCCCCAGTCAAGGTACATATGAGAAAACAATCAATGAACAACTAAGGTGCTGCAACAAAGAATTGATGCTTCTCATCTCTTTCCCTTCCTGTCTGTCTGTTCCTCTCTATTTACATCTTTTACTAAAAAAAAAAAAAAAAAAAAGATATACTATAACCCTTTTGATAACAGACCTATTTCTATCCTAAAACACATGACCACTCTCGAATCCCAGAAACTACAATCAAAACCAATCCGATACAAGTCATTCATAAAATCTAAACCAAACATTATTTAAAAGCCACCATCTTGAAGAAAAATATTAACTATCACATAGAAGGTCTATGACTTTCTTTAGTATATAAAAGATAGTTTAAATCTAAAAAAAATAATTTGTAGCCCTGGCCGGTTGGCTCAGTGGTAGAGCGTCGGCCCGGCGTGCAGAAGTCCTGGGTTCGATTCCCGGCCAAGGCACACAGGAGAAGCACCCATCTGCTTCTCCACCCCTCCCCCTCTCCTTCCTCTCTGTCTCTCTCTTCCCCTCCCGCAGCGAGGCTCCATTGAAGCAAAGATGGCCCGGGCGCTGGGGATGGCTCCTTGGCCTCTGCCCCAGGCGCTAGAGTGGCTCTGGTCGCAACAGAGCAACGCCCCGGAGGGGCAGAGCGTCGCCCCCTGGTGGGCGTGCCTGGTGGATCCTGGTGGGGCGCATGCGGGAGTCTGTCTGACTGTCTCTCCCCGTTTCCAGCTTCAGAAAAATACAAAATAAATAAATAAATAAATAAATAAATAAATTTAAAAAAAATTGTAACATGGCTGTAAGTAAATAGGCCCTTTAGTCTGTTCCGATTAGAGATTTAATTTTCTTTTTACCCTCAGTGAATGACATGAATCATGAAAACCTGGATATATTGCCATTTCTGAGGTGTTAGTGTAGTAAGGTACCAAAAAGCTACAGAATTAATATTAATATTTTAGGAAGCTTAAAGAACATCTTATTAATTTGGGATAGGCGCAGAGAGATTTTGTAAATGTGATTTCTGTACTTGTGAGATTAGCACCAACTCAGGATGGCCCATAGCATTGTATTGTAAATGAAGAGGGGAAGGAGATTTCAATTCCTGTCCTTCCCCCCACACCTGTAAGGAAGCAGGTAAATAGCTAGCCAGGTGCAGGAAGAGAAAGATTAAAATAAACCTTTCCTTATACTGATGGGCCATTTACAGGCATTTTATCCCCTACCGCCATGAAAACTCCCCCTCCCCTCCTGAAAGCCTATAATTAATGTATATATCTCTAAACAAAGGAATGGCAAATAAACACTAAAAAATTTAGGAATATCGAGGCGCCAAGGACCCTGCGCCCAGGTGCCCAGCCGCCGCAGTCGCTCGGGGCTCCCGACTACCTGGCCCAGGACGCCTTCGAAGAAACCCCAGGGCCGCGACTCAGAAAGTCTTAGCCCAGCCGAGGGTATTCTCTGCCGGAACCCGCAGGCACTGATCCAGGCCCGAGCCCAGGGCGCGGACTCGGCCCCGCCTGGCGCAGAGGCCACTCGTAGGGCCGCGCCGTCACAGGCCTGAGCGCAGCCTGCCGGGTCTGCGCGCCCCCTGGAGTAACCGTGGCCCTGCCCTGCTGCCCGAGGCGTCTCCGGAGCTCCTAGCGGGAGAGAGAGCCTGGCGTCCCGGGGCAGCTCCCAGGAGAGGAATCCACAGCCCTCAGCTGCGTCCCAGTGAAGTAAGGACTGGGTGCTCCGAACTCTTGGCCGCGCCAGCCCGTTTCATTTTGTGAGCCCCCGGACTCAGCCACTTCCATGGGGACGCTGGCAGAAACCTCTTCGGGCAGGAATCAAGGGAAAGCCTGGGTCCTGTGGCTACAGGTAGAAACTGTCTTTTCCGACCCAACGGGAGCTGCGCCATGTCCCCTCTCCGCGGGTCCTAGGTAGGGGTCGCAGCTGCGCGTAGCCTCGCTTTTCCGTTTTGCACGTGTTTTCTATCGAAGCTGTGACGCTATCCCGTGTGGCCCCAGCTCTGTGCAGCTCCACTCGCCTGTGGGGCAGGGGTCATCTTCTTGATTGACGCCCTCCTGCGGTCGTCACACCTCGCTGTGAGCAGTCTCAGCTAAGGTCCTCCAATAATCGCAGAAATGAAAAGACTTCCCAGCTTTTTATATTAGATTTTTTATTTACGTCCTGGAACTATTTCTCCAACTGCACCGGGACCGCAGTAGGAAGAAGCATGAGCTGGGAGCCAGACATACCGAATTCGAGTTTCACTCCGCACATTTTTGTTGAGTAAACTACTGTGTGCCAGCAGTGGACAAGACAGATGTGGTTGCAGTCCTCACCGAGGGGGGGAAACAAATTTTAATACAGTGACTTGTGTATGGGCCATGAAGTAGAAGTATGTAATGATCTGAAACCTTATAATCGGGGGACATCAGCTAGTTGGGGAAGGGAACATGTTAAGGAAGAGAAAGAAGGGTTCCCCAAGGAAGTGATGGTTGAAGAATGAATGAGTACTTATCAAAGAATCTAGAAAGGGACAAATAGTCCAAGTCCAGGGAATAGCATGTGAGTCTTGCCAATACAAGTTTGGTTGTCACCCTCCCTGAATTTTTCTCATAGGAAACATTTAAGACAGTCTAAAGGTTCCTAATCTCTCCGAGATGGGGGTCATAGACATCTTTCAGAATCTGAGGACAGACAAGAGCGGCAAGTACAGACATTGGGAGAGGGGATGAATATTTATCTGTCTTTGCTGTATTCTTTAAACTATCCCTGGAAGGGTATACAAAAAACTAATAACACGAAAATGAAGACAGAGGTGGAATTGGAGGAAGAAAGTGCTGTATACTTCATGAATATTTGGAGAATTGAACAATGTGGATGTGTGATCTATTTGTAGTAAAAGTAGGTTCTTGAAGAAGTAGTTGGTTCTAGGTCTGGAGCAGGAGAAGCACAAGGTGTGCTGGAGGCATTCTGGTGCCAGAAACCACAGAGAGGAAATAGGGACTTCCTGGAAGGGTCTTCCATTGGCAAAATTTGGGGTGATTGAAGCATCAAAAACACATTGTAGGCCCTGGCCGGTTGGCTCAGTGGTAGAGCGTCGGCCTGGCGTGCAGGGGACCCGGGTTCAATTCCCGGCCAGGGCACATAGGAGAAGCGCCCATTTGCTTCTCCACACACCCCCTTCCTCTCTGTCTCTCTCTTCCCCTCCCTCAGCCGAGGCTCCATTGGAGCAAAGATGGCCCGGGCGCTGGGGATGGCTCCTTGGCCTCTGCCCCAGGCGCTAGAGTGGCTCTGGTCACGGCAGAGAGACGCCCCGGAGGGGCAGAGCATCGCCCCCTGGTAGGCAGAGCATCCGCCCCTGGTGGGCATGCCGAGTGGATCCCGGTCGGGCGCATGTGGGAGTCTGTCTGACTGTCTCTCCCTATTTCCAGCTTCAGAAAGAAAAAAAAAACAAAACACATTGTAGATGAAAACACTTTTACTATAACAGTTCATAGGACCTGAATATCTATAGTGATACTCAGGGAAAGGGATGGTGGGTGGTAAAGCTGAAAGAATGTAAAAATGTTTGCCAATTAACAAATGTACAAAGATTGAAAAAATCAGAAAATGAAATAATTCATTCAAGAAATAATCATCATTGATCACCAAAACCACTGAGTGAAACATTGTTGGGGATGAGGACTTTCACAAGGTGCCATAGTATCACCCAATTGATCGGAATCTGGATTAAAAAGAAAAAATCTACAAAGACATTTAGTTAAAAATTGAATATGAATTGTATATTAGATGACATTATTAAATTAATATGCATTGTTTTAGTGGTGAAAAAAAATTTAGGAATATCTTTTAATATGAAGAATGACTTTTACTATTGTGCTACCTTATAAGTTTTAATGTATAACGATTTCTTTTTTATGAATGCTATAGACAAATGTTGTAAACTTGCTAATGAATTGTGTCCCATCTCCCTCATCCTTTTCTCCAAACCTGTATAGGTGAAAACAAAGGTTGTAAGCTTATGCCATGATGTCATGCTCTCCCCCGCCCGTGTGTGATCAAGGGCATATAAAGAGCCCCTGAAATATTTTTCAAGCACATGATTTGGGCCTTCCAGATTTCCCCATGAGAGCTATATGCGGCCAGCATATTTAATAAGTCTCCTCCTTTAATAAAACCCTTCAAAATTCATCTGGATTTGGTGTCTCTATGTAAACCCGCGGATTTGAGGTTTGGGTACTTTACAACAGTAGAAACAGATTTGGGACTATAGGTTGATGCAAGGGCTCAAATGATTTATGTGAATATATTTTCTCAGTAAAATTCACACTCACTGGTATAGCGGTTTGCAGAAATCAACTTGTACTGGCTCCCAAAAGCAGACTGTGTATATACTTTTCCAACTGAACAATCAATGACATTACATTAGTCGCCTAAAATTGGCCACGATGGGAGTTTTCGCACCACAGAAATCAGCAAACAAATCAGTACCCACCTACACTCACCTCACAACCCCAGAGGTGGCTGTTAAACATGCACCAGCACATGAACACTTTGGAGGAAGTTTTTTCCACATTTATTAAAGAAAACATGTCTTTAGGAAAAATAGTCTCACAGATTCTTACTTGGTTGGTTCATTGTGTTATAAAGTACTGCACCCCGGATTCTGAAAGGCATTGTACTTCATTTCATCAAGTTCACATAGAGACACCCAGTCCAGATGAATTTGGAAAAGTTTTATTGAAGGAGGAAATTTATTAAATATGCCAGCTGCATATAGTTTACACGGGGCAGCAGTCCCAAATCATGTACCTAATTAATATTCTAGGGGCTGGTTATATGCCCTTAATTATACATGGGCAGGAAAAAGCCTGACATCACAGCATAAGCTTATAACCTTTGTTTTCACCTATACAGGTTTGGGAAAAGGATGAAGGGGGGGGGGGGGATGGGACACAATTAATTAGCAAGTTTATAACATTCATCTATAGGATTCATAAAAAAACATTTCTACACATTAAAACTTATAAGGTAACACAATAGTAAAAATGTCACTCTACATATTAAAAGATATTCCTATATTTTCTAGTGTTCACCTGCCATTCTTTTGTTAAGAGATATATACATTAACTACATGCTTTCAGGGGAGGAGATGTAGTTTCCATGGGGACAAATGCCTATAAATGACCCATCAATATAAGAAAAGGTTTAATTTAATCTTTCTCTTCCTGCACCTGGCTAGCTATTCACTCGCTTCCTTATAGATGTGGGGGGGGGGGGGGGGGGTCAGAGAATCCAACTCTCCTTCCCCTCTGCACTTACAATACAATGCTATCAGCCATTCTGGTTTTGATGCTAATCACACAAGCATAGAAATCCCATCTACAAAATCTCTCTGTGCCTAGCCCAAATTAATAAAATGTCCTTTAAGCTTCCTAAAATATTAATATTAATTCTGTAGCTTTTTGGTACCTTACAACATAAGTACAAGAATACACTGAAATCACTTTTCAGACACACTTGACAAGGTCACAAAATGAACAGATTTGAGTTTCAAGTCTTTTCTGTCTCTCTAGTTCTCTGTTGGGGCTTCTAAGCTACCGAAAAGTTGGCAGAAGAAGAAAGAAGAAGATAAACTGGGAAAATGGACAACCTACCAACTGAAAAATCCATCTTTGAGAAACTGGGACTCTCAGGTTTTGGAATTCCCCCTTTCCATGTATATACTCTAATGACTAGTGCTATTTCCCATCAGCAGCACTGCCCTGAGCTAGACTTTTCAAAGGGCTTTACTTGACAGAACCAAGCTCTTCTTCCAAACTACTGCTTACTTCCTAAGGCCAACAATGTCCTGCCAGTACCTTCTTCTCCCTATAGATCAGCCAGCCTCATGGCAGAGGGGACACAGCAAGCCTCTAGGGCAGTGGTTCTCAAACTTTTTTTAAGTCAGGGCACATTTAAGATCCTACAAATAATTGTAGGCACACTATATACAAATTTCTGAGAAATAAGTTATAATTACTAAGTCAAATATTAAAGAAAAACATATAAAGTTTAAGCATGCTTTTATGGTAATTAAACAAAATAAATACAACAAGATTAAATTTATTCTGACATTAAAAAACTTTTATGTTATGTTTTTTGAGTTATGCTTTTTAGAATTTGTAAAAAAGGGGTTAAAAAATAAAAGACAAAAAGTTATCTTTTTATATATATAGATACATTCTTAGTAAGATTTAGTAAATTCAGCAGGTCGTGGCACAAATATGTTAAGCTTTTTCATTCTTGTGTTTATGAGCCTGATGTGTCCTAGCGATTTCTTCAATGTTTAGGCATATATTTGAAAGGCCAACTCTCATTTCCCCATCAATACATTGAAGAAGTCCTCTCTTTTTACTCTTAATTGTGTTGAGGGTAGAAAATCCTAATTCACATAAATAGGATGTTGAAAATTGTAGTAAAATGTTCAAAGCTTTTTTAGATATTGCCACATATTCTTCTTTTATAGAAATCCAAAAAACTTCAAGAGACAATTCCTTATGTTTAATCATCAATCCACGATCAGTGGATGTAGCTGCCAGTTCTTCTTCTGTTAATGTTAAACCAAAATCACACGAAGCTTCCATAAATGAATTTCTAATCCAATCATAGAGTTCAGTGTTAAGTGATGGAAAATGCTATAAATTAAATTCTGCTGTCAGCCTTCAAGTGTATTTTAATTACACTTAATTTTTGCTCTCTTCCAGAATCAGATTCTTTAATATCACGCTTCTTTTTGAGAAATCTCTCCATTTTATTTGGGTGTATTTATTTAAAAATAATATAATGATGTGTTAATAATAAACATAATAATGATGTGTTAACAAAAAGAGCAGTATTTCCATAATGAAATGGTATAATAGAGTAACTATATTTATTTTTATATCTGGGCACATACCGCGAACCAGCGCAGCTAGTAATTCCAGGTCCCGAGTGGGAATGGTGCAGAATTAAGAAAATATGGGGTCAGGAGGGCCCTGTAATTGCTGCTGGCAAGAACAAAGTGTGCCCAAAAACCATATCTTGCTTTATTTATAGGGCAAATAGAGGCCATTAGCAAATTCAGTGGTTTCTGATCATGTTTCCAAGGCAACCCCAAAATTTTACCAAGTGCAGAAAACCCTCATCATACATATCATCTTAACTTTACACCAAACAAAGGATAGAAGAAACTTGCCTCCAGTCTTTCCCGGGAACATGGGGGTAGTGTAAACAATCCAGCACCACAGCTTAACAGCCTTTTGCAACCTAATCAAGCAAGTGAGGTGGGGGGTTGGGCAGACTGTCAGTTTACAGCCAATTCCCTATACCTCTGTCCCCCAAAAATCTAAACTCCAAAAACCCTATTGGTTTTTTGGTCCCCAATAGGCACATATTTCTCTGGAACACCATAGGGCACACCAGTGTGCCATGGTGCACACTTTGAGAACCACTGATTTAGGGAATGAGGACCAGATCCTGAAGTCACCTCTTTCACCCTCTCACTGGGCTACATCCCAAAGGTGTCAGCAACAGTAACGATATTTTTTACTAGTCACTTCCCTGATATTCAGCCTTTCTTTTCACACAAGATTGAAAGCCTAATCTTAATAATGCCTGGCCTCCAATCACCATCTATATACCTCAATAACCATCTTTTGAGGGAATGAGTGAAGAAACAAACAGATAGGAGCATAATGAGTATGTGCATGTGTTTTCTTGTTTTGGCTTTGCTTTTATTCAGTGAATTCCCTCAGTAAATGTTTGCGGGGCCCTGGCACCTGCGAGGGGCTGGGTCCCCCGGGGGAAGGCAGCGTACTTCAGCCTCCTGGCCGTCTCATCAGCTGCCTGGAGCTTCCTCAGCCGCATCCGCTCCCTTGGTGTCATTTTCTGCACTTCCGAGAGCGCCCGCAGCGTCTGCAGGTGGAGCTGTTTCTGCCTGGAGAAAATAAGGATCCCCCACACGGAGCACATCCTAAACATGCTCAGAAAAATGAAACAAATATTTTAGAGAACGAGCATTACACCACCGGGAAGGGGAACGCACCTCGAGACAGGCCAGGCGGAAACTAATAACGTCTGGGTGGGTAATGAGCCAACCAGGACTCTGGTTAATTGGCTGAATTTTTCAAATTAGATTTTTGTTTAAAAGCAAATTATGTACTTTCTAAATTTCTTCTCATTTCATTGCCTGTGACTGGTTTTCATAATGTAAGACAAATTAGGATCTTGGCCATTAAGAAGTAAATAGACAGGCAGACTAATTCGACTATGTGTATAAAACACAAGCTTTGGAAACAGGGTTTGAATTTTATGTGCATCCTCATTCATTAGATCTGTAGCCTTGGGCAAGTTATTGAATCTCTCTGAACCCATTTTCTCACCCATAAAGAATGGGTTATAGTGAGTATTATATGAGATAATGTATGTACAATGTCTGGTACATAAAAAATATCAAAATGATGGCATTATCATAGCTAAATTTTACTACATATGTCTTATATTTATTCTTGGCTTTCAGTGGGTATTTTCATGGCAGAATGGCATAGTGGTTAATCATTTGGGCTAACAAGATTCTCTGGATTCAAATCCTATATGCTTTTGGGTGAGTTACTTAACATTATTTAAAGAATAGTATCTACCTCATAAAGTTGTTGTGAGTTTAAATGAATGAATTCATGTCAAGTGCTCATAACAGAGCTAAGCATATGGTTATTACTCCCAAAATGTTAGCCAATATAATTAAAAGCCTTTCTCTTTAAAGAAATGTGCTTACAATCACGGACTGAAAGGTCTACAACCACATTCTCAGTGGCATTTCTTTCTCTGCCTGAGTCGGTTAGGGCCAAATACTACAGGAAACAGTAAGAAATGAAATGAGAAAATCATAATGACCATTGTAGGCAGGTCTCATCCCTCTGGAATACTGTCCATATGAGAGTCTACGGGGGATGTACAATTTTCAGGAATATATATCTTTTATTGTATAAGACCAAATAGCTCTCCTTAAAACATAGTTATAGATCTTGAAAATAATAGTGACAATTTGAAGTCAATATTTCACAAAATGTCGTACCATCCAAACAACTGGATTCTAGCACACTTTAAATGTAAGCAGTATTTCATAACTGCAATGAAAAATGATAACTAAAATTAGTCCAGTATTTTAAAAATAAATTATTTACTATCTATTATTGAATCTCTCACATCTCCAATTAATAAAACAAAATAAAAGCAGACTATCCAGGCTTCCTTGAAAGAATAGGTAGTAACCCCAAAAAACAAGGTTGTAGGAGCATGCCTAAAAAATGTTATTACCCTGAGGGGAGTCTATTCTTTTTTTCTCTTTGTGACAGAGACAGAGACAGTGACAGGGATAGACAGGCAGGAAAGGGAGAGAGATGAGAAGCATCAGTTCATTATTGTGGCACCTTAGTTGTTCATTGATTGCTTTCTCATACGTGCCTTGACTCCGGGGGGTGGAGGACTCTAGCAGAGTGAGTGACCCCTTGATCAAGCCAGCGACCATGGGGTCATGTCTATGACCCCTTGATCAAGCCAGCGACCCTGTGCTCAGGCCAGTGAGCCCATGCTCAAGCCAGATGAGCCAGCGCTGAAGCCGGCAACCTTGGGGTTTTGAACCTGGGTCCTCTGCGTTCCAGTCTGACACTCTATCCACTGCACCACTGCCTGGTCAGGCTAGGGGCAGTCTATTTGAACTGGAGATCACACATTAAACAAAGACTGAATATCTTTGATGGCCTAGTTTCCACAGCCTGAATGTAAAGATGGAAAACAAACTACTGGACTGGGTATTAGAGAAGCATGTTTGTGCTGTTTGGCCTTGAAGATTAGGCTAACGAGGGCTGCTGTTCTCTCCCTCTGCCTTGCACAGCTCTGGGCAGGGACTGCCATTCTAATCGGGTCCAGATAAAATTAAACAGAATTCCTTCAGCAAAATTATAAAGTTGGTCTATATAATTGGTGCCCCAGGAGCTGTGCAGTATACAGCCTGCACAGTTGTGCACAGCTGTTCTGAAGTCTCCTGGTATTCTGGGCTCTTATAGGTGACAGCACAGAAATTTTGATGGGGTAAGAGACAGAAGTTAGGTCAGGAAATAATTATACACTGCTCACAAAAATTAGGAGGTCAGGGAACATGCAGATATCCAGTACTTCCAGCCTTTTGTATAGTGCATTTTCACCAATGAAATAAAAGTTAGTTTTGCATCTCATTTGCATAATCAAAAACTTTCTTTGATATGTGGTTTACTTTTTAAAATTTTTTTATTAATTTTAATTTATTGTGTTAACATGGATTCAAGTGGCCCACTGAATATAGCACCCTCACCCCCACCCCTGTGTCCCTATTTATATCCCTTCCACCCCCTCCCCCTAACTCCCTCCCCCTTTCCTTCTGGGATCTGCTGGCCTGTTGTCATTATCTGTGTTATATATATATACTTTCACTAATCTCTTCACCTTCTCTCATCCCCTCCCCTCTCCCTCTTCCCTCATTTGCTTTTCTGATGTTCTTGTTTAATTAAAAAAAAAATCAAATGTTTTTTGTAATCGCTTCATATTCATTTTGAAATATCCCATAATTTTGGTGAGCAGTATAGTTATTTTGGAAAAACATTCTCTAGATCTTAGATATAGCTCAAGTAAGAGGCTTATTTTCCATTGTTCCGGGACTCCTCAGTGCTGTCCTCTCAATAGATACTCTGACAGTGCCTGCTAAGCAAACAGCATGTGAAACCCATTTGTGCTTAATATGGAAGGTGCATTAACATATATATCGCTAAATGTTTGAGATATTAATTTCTCTCCACACTTACAAGGCAACTGCGGAGCTACCCTGCAGATCTGTGAGCTGTCGAGTGGTTTAAACTTTTATGATTTCAATTTGCTTCCACCTGAGGCAAAGGGCTTTGGGACGCCAACTTACTGAAGCGCCTGGATTTCTTGGCAAGACTTAAGTGAGCTTGAGGATCCTCCATGCAGTCAGCTTAGCATTTTTAAAGATTTAGATTTTTGAAGATATATGCATTTAATATTTATGCTCAATGGGCTTTTTAAAAAAACCAATTACTTACATGGCATTAATTATATGAGCAGCCTCCTTCTGACAATTCACATTCTTGTCTTCCGGCATCATTTCCGAATATCTACACACCAGGTGCTGAAAAATAGCAACCCTGACACACCTTAGAGGGATGGAAGGGCATAAAACTACCAGGTACTCTTTTTAATTTCCACCATTCCTGACCATCCAGGAGCTTGAATACAGAACCCACTAGTAGCTATTTTTCCTTCTATAAAGGGTTACAACACATTACATAGTGGATTATGACCAGACCCTGAGGGGCCAGGCTCTGCGTGCCTCTCCCAGTTCATCTTGCACTGTCTGTTCTCTCACTCCCTGCTCCGCAGACAAGGGCAGGCCTCGCTGGGCTCCAGGGACACCCAAGCTCTCTCCAGCCCCGGTTCCACACGCCCAGGGCTAGAACTAGCGGCAGGCGAGCAAGGCACTTACCTTAGAAACAAAATTTGGCCCTGGCCGGTTGGCTCAGTGGTAGAGCGTCGGCCTGGCATGCAGAAGTCCCGGGTTCGATTCCCGGCCAGGGCACACAGGAGAAGCGCCCATCTGCTTCTCCACCCCTCCCCCTCTCCTTCCTCTCTGTCTCTCTCTTCCCTTCCCACAGCGAGGCTCCATTGGAGCAAAGATGGCCCAGGCGCTGGGGTTGGCTCCTTGGCCTCTACCCCAGGCGCTGGAGTGGCTCTGGTCGCAACAGAGCGACGCCCCGGAGGGGCAGAGCATCGCCCCCTGGTGGGCGTGCCGGGTGGATCCCAGTCAGGCGCATGCGGGAGTCTGTCTGTCTCTCCCCGTTTCCAGCTTCAGAAAAATACAAAAAAAAAAAAAGAAACAAAATTTAAGGGGCACCAAAAATCATAGAAACCAAGATAAAGAATATTTTTAATGTAATACTATCAAAAAAATCAAAATTGATGCCCTAAGCCGTGGAGAACACAATATCAAAAGTTTAACTAAAGACAGGTTTCAGCCTTAAATTTGTACCATTCCACCTTACTTGTCTTAACCTAGTCCTGGCCCTGTTGGATATTATTCTTGAGCTTTTGATATTTTGTTACCATGGGTATTTAGCATTAATTTGGATTTGTAAAAGATTGCATTTAAATATTATTTATCATGATTACTGAGTTTCTGTTGTCCTCTTGACTCTTGGCCCAGGACAAATGCCTCATTTGTTCCACCTTAGTCCCAGAAGGTCCCCTTGGGTCCCTTTTGACTATTTTTTGTGAGCTCACAGCCTCTTAAGTGTGGTTTTGATTCAAATGGACCATCCTGGGCTGGAGGAGCAGCTGCGCCCTGTGGAGAGAGACCTGGAGGCACCACGGGGCTCCCCACCTCCCCTCTGCTGGCCTGCTTCCCCACCTTCTTAACACCCTCCCCTCCTGGCCTCCCTCCCCTCCTGGCCTCCCTCCCCTCCTGGTCTCCCTCCCCTCTAGGTCTCCCTCCCCGCCTGGCCTCCCTCCCCTCTAGGTCTCCCTCCCTTCCTGGTCTCCCTCCCCTCTAGGTCTCCCTCCCCTCCTGGTCTCTCTCCCCTCTAGGTCTCCCTCCCCTCCTGGTCTCCCTCCCCTCTAGGTCTCCCTCCCCTCCTGGCCTCCCTCCCCTCCTGGTCTCCCTCCCCTCCTGGCCTCCCTCCCCTCCTGGTCTCCCTCCCCTCCTGGTCTCCCTCCCCTCTAGGTCTCCCTCCCCTCCTGGTCTCCCTCCCCTCTAGGTCTCCCTCCCCTCCTGGTCTCCCTCCCCTCCTGGCCTCCCTCCCCTCCTGGCCTCCCTCCCCTCTAGGTCTCCCTCCCCTCCTGGTCTCCCTCCCCTCTAGGTCTCCCTCCCCTCCTGGTCTCCCTCCCCTCCTGGTCTCCCTCCCGGAGCAGGACCTAATTCAGGGCATCTACAAAGGCTATTTCCCTGTGACTCCAACACTCTCAGGCGCTTCACATGGCTGCTGCTTCTCTCCATGTCGCTGGTGTCAAAGGTCCCCTACTCCTTCTTTGACCACCAAACCCTCCCCCTCCCTCAGTTTGCAGTGCCCTATTTGCTTTCTTCCTAGTGCTTGTGAGAATTTATAATTATTCTCTTTATTTGCTTGCTTTTCCTTGGCTATTGGGTTCTCTTACTACTGGTCAAGCTTCCAAAGGACTGGAGCCCTATGCGTCCCTTTCATTTCTGCACCCCAGTGTCACAATGTCCTGCACTTGACTAATAAATGCATGTCAAGTCAGCATCTTGTTTCCTTTGGCTTTAGAACTGGACACCGATGACAATGTGTGCACATTTTTAAAGGTGAATGAATGCTTTGGCATTCTCTTAAAGATATTCATAAAATTAAACAAAATTTGCCTGAAGAATTTCTATTGTAAAAGCCAAGAAGTTTAAAAAACAAAAACAAAACACTCTCCTGAGAGTGTGCCATTTGCTTTTTTCTTATCCTCAAAGGCAAATTCTCTACATCATAGTTTCTAAATTAAAGAAAAACAAAATAAACTCATCTAATCAATAAAAAGTATTATTGAGATACATAATAAAGGAATAGAATAGTAAAGGCTCAGTGGAAATCCCAGATTTTATTATTGGAAGTATAAATTTTTGTTTTTGCAGGGATATATTTAAAAAGTGTTAAGGTAAAATCTCTAAACCAAGAGCTCTAAGGATGGATGATGAGTTTGGGTAGGAAATCACAATCCTAATATCTGGGCACCAGGAAACCAGAGTTCACATACCTTCTTATGCAAAGAGACTGTCCTGACTAATAATTCCCCTCAGTTAAAAAAAAATTTTTTTTGTTTCTCCTTCTAATTGATTCTTCCCCTTACTCACCCCCCACCCCAAGTGACAGGAGAGGAGATAGAGAGACAGACTCCTGCATGCGCCCTGACCGGGGTCCACCCAGCAACTCCTGTCTGGGGCCAATGCTTTGCCCATCTGGGGCCATGCTTACAACAAGCTATTTTTAGCATCTGAAGCAGCGGCTCCACTGAGCCATCCTCAGTGCCTGGAACCAATGTGCTTGGATCAACTGAGCCATGGCTGTGGGAGGGAAAGAAAGAGAGAGAAAAAAAGAGAGAGAAGGGGGAGGGATGGAGAAGTAGAGGGTCCTGTGTGTCCTGACTGGGAATCAAACCTGGGAATCCACTTGCCGGGCTGATGCTCTACCACTGAGCCAACTGGCCAGGGCTAACTGATTCTTAATGCATCTTATTCCCACAGCATTTCTTCAATTCCTAGAATGTATATAAATGTTAATTAATATATGTTTCCCAGTATCCCTTTCATTTTAATTACCTGCAGTTGTTCATCGATGTAAGGGATTTTTAAAATTTCTATAGCGGACGGTCTCAGTGAAGGAGTCTTGTTCAACATGCTGTAATGTTTAAAAAGAAAATTATTTTTCAGATGAACTAAAATATATATACCACTTAAAATTGTTTCTGTGGTAATACATTTATTTTCATACCATTCCATGATGGCATTCAGTTCCCCTGGATATCTCTTAGGGAGAGAAGGAGTGTCACCTTCAACAATTTTTAAAACGATGGACAGGAAATTGGAGCCAGTGAATGCATGACTCAGGCAGCACATCTCATATAAAATGCATGCCAGAGACCTGAAGACAAAGTAAAAAATTTAAATAAGGAGCAAATATCCTCTCTTAAATTCAATCATCATACAAAACCTTAGCTGTGGTCTTCAACCTTTTTATACTTGGGGGCTGGTGAAAATAGGATAATTATTTTGAAGAGGCTAATGCAAATTAAACTAAGATCATTGGGTCTATAATCTTCATACAATGTCAAGGTAGTTAACTATTTTGTGACTGGCACAAAATTTCTGGTGGACCAGTCTGCTGACTGGCAGTTGAAAAACACTGGGTGAGGCACTACCATACACTTCAGTTGTTTAAAAGCCTCAGTTTCATAATGTTCTGTTCCATTTAAATACATGCTTACTGAAAAAGAAGAGGAAAAAGTGAACGAAGAAAGTACAACATCTAAGTCTCAGTGGCCACATTTTGTCAAAGGAGAGCAAACAAACCGGTAGCAATATGCTGTACGTAGTAGGAACCCAACAAATACTTGACCAGTGGAGTAAGAAATTTCTAAATTACCCTCTACGAAAGAAAAATAAAATGCAGCTAAATATCCTGTTATGGCAGTTTTTTAAATGTTATATATGCAAAATAAAATTTTAATTTATCAGCCTAACCTTCCATCTAATGTGTATCCATGCATTTTGACAAGGAACCACATTCTTTATTAGTTCTTTGAATAAAATCCATTTTCAAGTAGGGTGGAAAAGCAGTTACTTGCAGCTCACATTAAAATGTATAATTCATCCTTCAGGGGTATGAAACAGAATATTAACATTCTAGATAGGTCCAACACTGACTTATATTAACCATGCAAATCAGTAACTTCTAAACCAGCAGAACCATCATTCAAACAACTCTACGTCATTAAGAAAACTAAGGGAAAAGTTCCTGCCTGAACTTAATGTTGAGAAAGAACTGTAGTATGTTGATTATAAAAGGGAAGGGGGAGGCAGAAGAGGGTAAAGGGGTATAAATGGTGATGGGCGGACACTTGACTTGGGGTGGGGAACACACAATACAATATACAGATGATGAATTATAGAATTGTACATCTGAAACCTATATAATTTTATTAACCAATAACTGTCCTTCTACTGAATAATGGATGATTAAATCTTATGGGTATTTTGAATTATGTAACTGGCCAGGTCTCCTTTTTGATGTCACTTGCTTGTGACATCAGAAATAAATTTACAATTAAACTTATTTAAATTGTGTTTTAAGTAACCTTTAACATCGCCCTACTTTCTCAAAAGGCAGAATATATATAACTACATACACATACAAGTACTATCATTTTAACCATTTCGTGAGAGTTCATGAAAATGTGCATTTGTAAGAGAATATATACTGAGAACATTTCTGTTCCAGCAAATAATAATAAAGTTTATTTATATATAAATAATAAATAATAAAAGTTACTATTATTTGCAGTAGTACTTTACATATTACCAAACTCTTTCATATATATCTCACCAGAGACTCATAATGTCACAGTGATTTCCCATTTATACATGAGAAAATTGGCTCAGGAAAGTTAAATCGCTTGGCCAATTTCATAAGGCATTTTTCTCCCCAAATTCTATACAATTTTCATTACAGAAAGCTATTATAAAGGGGAATGTTAGGAGAATTCACATGATATTAGCTAGAACACCAAGATCAATGTAAAATGATAAAATCCGAACATTATTCAGAGCTTACTAATTTTGCATCCATCTGTAAGGCTATTAAATGATATCTGGTGTAGTAGCATATATTTAGATTTCAATACCAAAAAGAACTCCTTCAATAAAGATAATATAAAGACATTTTTAGACAAACAAAAACTGAGAGAATCCACTGCCAGCAGGACAGCACTAAAAAAAATATCCTGTTTTCAGACACAAGAACACAAGAAGGAATGAGGAGTACAAGGAAGAGTAATTCTGTGAATATGTTAAGTTCAACATTAACTTTACAAAACAATATTAACAATATATTACGGGGTTTAAAAATTATGTAGAAAAAAATTCATAGAAAAATAGTACAAAAGGCATGAGAGTCAATTAACATAAATGGAGTTAAAGTATTTTAAGATCCTACTACGTATTAATGGGAAAGTGGTAAAATTAATACCTTTTACTAGACTGTAAAAGTCATGAATGTGTGTTATAATTGCTAGGGATTATCACTGAAATAACAATAAAATAATATATAACTGACAAGTGTATAACTAACAAGTTACTAGAGGGGGGAAAGAAACCAAATACAATTTTAAACCAAAAGGAAGCAAGAAAGAAGAAAATATAAAACAAGTGGTGCATAAAGAGAAAGCAAATAATAAGATGACATAAATACAGAGTAATTATATTAAACATAAATGGACAATATTTCAATTAAAAAGATTATCAGATCAGGTAAAATGTTAGATATATTCATAGAACAAACCTTTACCCTTTGAGTAGTGAGGTTTTTTCACACTCATTGACCCCCAGGAGTGACGTGTTTTTTTTTTCAAAAAAATGAAATTAGTTACAGTTAGTTTTATTAACTAAATATCATGTTTGTTTGATAACCAATTTATGGAAACAAGAAGAACATATATTTGCCTTTTTTTAATGTTGCCTTACACATTTTTAAAATAATAATTTTTGTACGATCGTACTCTGGATGGTCAGGAGGCATGAGGACGTGCATGAATGTTTGTACTACTCAAAGAATTAAGTATAAGAACAAAGAGCTGTTCATAAAAAGAGATACATCGTGCAAATACTTATAAAAATATTACAGTATAGTTATACTAGTATCAGATAAAGTAGACTTAAGGCAAGAATCACTACTAAAATTAAGAAAGTGGGTTAATAACATAACCATTCTAATACCTAATAACTGTGTGTGTGAAGCAAAACTCAAAAAAATTAAGAGAAAATATAGACAAATACACAATCATAGTGAAAGACTTTGTCATGCCTCTTTCAATAGCTGACAGAACAAGCAGACCAAAAAAATCAATAAGGATAGAGAAAATCCAAACACAGTGACAAAAATTGACATAACTGACAAATTAACATAAATGAATCCTAATAATGACAGAATTCAGATTCTTTTCAAGGGCACATGGAGCATTTCCCAAAACTGACCATAATCAGGATCATAAAACAAGCCTCAGCAGACTTTAAGGTTGAACATTTCAGAGCACATTCCCTGACCACAGTGAAATTAAGCTAGACATTAATAACAGAAAGAGAAAGGAAACTTACAAAATCTCCACTGCTTGAACAAAACAACAAATACACACTAAATAATCCTAAAGTAAAATAAAAAATTCCAATAGAAATTATAAAACATTAACTAAATTTTAATAACAGTACAAAATATTAACACATTAAATGAAACTAAAACAAATTATTATAGCCTGACCAGTGGTGGCACAGTGGATAGAGTATCAACCTAGAACATTAAGGAACCCTTAGGTCACCAGCTTGAGTGCAGGATCATCAATATAATCTCAAGGTCACTGACATGAGCCCAAAGGTCACTGGCTTGAGGCCAAGGCCACTGGCATGAATAAGGGGTCACTGGCTCAGCTTGAGCCCCGTGGTCAAGGCACATAAGAAAAGCAATCAACAAACAACTAAAGTGAAGCAAATACAAGTTGATGCTTCTCACTCTCTCTCCTTACTCTCTCTCTCTCTCTCTCTCTCTCCTTTTCTGTTTCTCTCTCGAGTTAATAAATAAAAACAAAATAAAATAAGTGATTATAGCAACATTGAAAGTGTTAAATGCATATATTAGAAAAAAAGGCTTTAAATATCTATGAACTAAGCTTGAGAAGATAAAAAAATAACAGCAAAGCAAACCAAAAAGTAGTTTAAGAGAATAAATTTAAAAGGCAAAATTTAATGTAATAGAAACAAAGAGACAATAATAATAAAATCAGTAAAGACTAATACATTTAATAGATTTTTAACAAGACTGATTAAGAAAACAACAACAAAAAAACGCACAGATTACCATAACAGGAACGGAAAAGTGTACAACACTATAGACTCCACAAGTAATAGAAAGTATAAAGATGACATTATAAACATCTTTTTTCCCAATAAATTTAACAAATGTGATAAAATGAACAGTCTTTAAAAATATAGCTTACTAAACTGATACAAGAAGAAATAGAAACACTGAAGAATCTTTAATTTAGTAAATGGGGATAAGTAATTATTTAAAATAATAATTTAAAAGAATTTTTTTTTTCTGAAGCTGGAAACGGGGAGAGACAGTCAGACAGACTCCCGCATGCGCCCCACAGGGATCCACCCAGCATGCCCACCAGGGGGCGATGCTCTGCCCCTCTGGGGCGTCGCTCTGCTGCAACCAGAGCCACTCTAGCACCTGGGGCAGAGGCCAAGGAGCCATCCCCAGAGCCTGGGCCATCCCTGCTCCAATGGAGCCTTGGCTGCGGGAGGGGAAGAGAGAGACAGAGAGGAAGGAGGGGGGTGGAGAAGCAAATGGGCGCTTCTCCTATGTGCCCCGGCCGGGAATCGAACCTGGGTCTGCCGCACGCCAGGCCGACGCTCTACCGCTGAGCCAACCGGCCAGGGCTAAAAGAATTTTTAAAGCCCCCACCCCTAACATACACACACACAAACCCTCTAGGACCAGATGGTTTTACTGGAAAATTCTTTCAAATATTTAAGAAATACAGAATACCAGTCTTAACCATGCTCTTCATTTTATAAAGTCAGCTTAATTTTCATACTAAAATAATAAGAATATTGCAGGAAAAAAATTATAGGCAAATTTTTTATGAAAAGAGATTCAAAACACACATACACACATATTACACATAGAATATGATGATATACACAAAAGACAATATCATAACTGAGTGGATTTTATTTCAGGACAACAGGGTTGACTTCGTTTTTGAAAATCAATCAATGGAAAGGACCTCAGAGAAAAGAAAAATTCTATCATCTTGATTGAAGCAGAAAAAAGCATTTGATAACATTCAAAATCCATTTGTGTTTTATAAAAGAAGAAAACTATTAGCACACTAGGAATGGAAGGAAACTTCCTTAATTGGATTTTAAAGCTATAAAAACATATAGTAAAACTTATGCTTATAGGTGAAATGTTGATAGTTAATACTTTTATTTTAAAATTAAGAACCAGATAAAGATGCTCACTATCATCACAATATTCTATGGAATATTGTTGCAACAAAGGTGCTACCCAAAACAGTGAGGTCAGAAAAAGTTAAAAAAAAAAATATATATATATATATATGAATAAAAAAGAAGATATTAAACTGAAATTAAGCATTCAATATGATTGTGTACATGGAAGGTAATTTCTATAAGCCTGCAAGAAATACATTTTAAAAATAAAATTAGAAATGTTATTTCCATTAGTATTACATAATATCAAATATCTAGTAATAAATCCAATGAAAGATGTGCAAGACTCCTATACCATAAACCAGGATACATGGCTCAGAGAAATCAAAGAAGATCTAAAAAATGGAGGGGATAGAAGAGATCTACATTCTGAGGTTGAAAGATTCAATATTATGAAGAAGTCAATTTATTCCAGAATGATCTACAGACATAATGCAAGATCAATCAAAATATTAGCAGATTTTTGTTTTCTTTTTTAGTGAGAGAGAGAGAGAAAAGGAAAGGGACAGAGACAGACAGGAAGGAAGAGAGATGAGAAGCATCAACTCATAGTTGCGGTATCTCAGTTGTTCATTGATTGCTTTATTGTTTGTGCTCTGACCAGGGGGCTCCAGATGAGCCAGTGACCCCTTGCTCGAGCCAGTGACCCCTTGCTCAAGCCAGCGACCTTGGGCTTCAAGCCAGTGACCTTTGGGCTCAAGCCAGCGACCATGATGTCATATCTATGATACCACACTCAAGCCGGTGACCCCGCACTCAAGCTGGTGAGCCCACGCTCAAGCCGGATAAGCCAATGCTCAAGCTGGCGATCTCAGGGTTTTGAATGTGGGTCCTCAGCATCCCAGGCTGATGCTCTATCCACTGCACCACCACCTGGGGCTCAGTGACTGGCTTGAGCCCAAGGTCGCTGGCTTGAGCAAGGGGTCACTTGGTCTGCTGTAGCTCCCCAGTCAAGGAACATATGAGAAAGCAATCAATGAACAAATAAGGTGCCACAACAAAGAATTGATGCTTCTCATCTCTCTTCCTTCTTGCCTGTCTGTCCCTATCTGTCCCTCTCTCTGACTCTCTTCTCTGTCTCTGTCAAAACAAAAAAAAATTAATTGAAACTACCACAAATCAAAAACAAAAAGAAGAGAATCCAATAGAAATACGGGCATAAGACTTGAAGAGACACTAAGTGGTTCCAAATTATGCGAACATGTTTAACATTATTAGTCAACATAGAACTGCAAATTAGAACAACAGTGCAGTAACACTACAAGCTCAACAGAATGGCTAAAATGAAAAATATCATCAGATGAGACTGGGCACGTTTGGGGTGGTATGGCCATAGACATAGGGCACGTTTGAGGTGGTATGGCCATAGACATAGGGCACGTTTGAGGTGGTATGGCCATAGACATAGGGCACGTTTGGGGTGGTATGGCCATAGACATAGGGCACGTTTGGGGTGGTATGGCCATAGACACACACACACACACACACACACACACACACATACACACACACTCACAAGACAATATGAAGGCAGTACTTTTTATACTATATAAAAAGTTTTCTTGCCCTGGCTGGTTGGCTCAGTGGATAGCACATCGGCCTGGCATCATCTCAGACTCATCACTTCCATCCTTTTGGAAGATGTTTGTCTTATTTGACTCCCAGGTTTTAAATTTGGTAATGTGAAAGCAAGTCAAGGGGCTGGAGAGATGAGCTGAACATATAAGTGAGAGGCACGTTTTACTTGGAAGTCTATGATTTGCATTCTTTTCTTTTTCCAAAATACAGTCAATGCGAAGTAAACAAATAAATCCCTGAGGGAGTGAATGCAGCTATGAAACGAAAGCTGGTGTCAGGAGCATGCGAAGCATATTGCACCTGAACTCCACAAGCGTGCCATCTGTTCCCGTCGACCAGAACTGCTTAACGGATTCCTGAGGCTCAGGCTGACAGTGAATAGCAAATGTAACTCAAAGTTTGTCTTGTCTCGAGGTAACCTAAATTTACTCCATGAAATCTTCTCAGACTCTACAAAGAAAAGCCTGCCACGCAGAAACGCATGACTCTGGTTGATTGGGAAAGCTATACCGAGCTTTTAAATAATACATATTTTTATTTGATGTCATTGAGAATCATCCTGACATCATTTAGAAAAGAATGCACATAATTTAAACAGTTGAATAAATAAATGAATAGAAATTTAATATAAGAGTAGTGTATTATTGGCCCTGGCCGGGTAGCTCAGTGGACAAGCTGAGACACAGGTTCAATCCCTGGTCAGGGCACATATGAGAAGCAAGCAATGAGTGCACAAATGAATGGAACGACTAAGTAGAACAACGAGTTGATGCCTTTCTCTCTCTCTCTCTTTAGTGTGTGTTGCCCTAAATAAAAGTCTTTATTTAGGTGAAATTGGGTATCAATATCAACTCCATCTAAATGTAATGAAAGACATTGGGCTGCTTAAACTAATATTTGAGGAGGAATATTATATAGCAACTGTTTATTAAGGGCTTATCATGTCCCAGAACCTCTATCAATTTTTCCCAAGTTTTAATATGCATACAAATCAAGCAGAGATTTTTGTTAAAATGCCGACTCTGAGTATTTGGGGGAAATAGCAGTTATATTGGAAGTCTAGTTTCTGGATCTTTCTTGAATCCCCATGTAAAACAGAGAGAATAGCTAGCTAGCAAACCAAAAACCATGGCCAACGTTTTCAATGAATTTAGGTGACAATGTGTATTCTCAGACCTCAAGATACAAGCAAGTGATACAATACAAGCCACAATCACCATGCGACCTGCACAGTACCAGCACCTGTGTGGGAAGAAGCGGAAGGATCTGCATGTTCAAGAAACTCCACCAACTCTGAGTAGGGTGAGTGCAAATCCACACCCGGATAAATGTGGAAAACATGCTCAAAGACGAAGACAAAAGGTCTTCAAAACAAAAATATTAAGATCTTGGTTGAATAAATTAGTGTGCCTGGGTATAGAATATCATGCAAACATTTAACTAATGTGTAGATATACAGTGTGTCCATGAAGTCATGGTGCACTTTTGACCAGTCACAGGAAAGCAACAAAAGATGATAGAAATGTGAAATCTGCACCAAATAAAAGGAAAACTCTCCCAATTTCATACCTATTCAGTGCAGTTCGATGTGGGCTCACGCACAGATTTTTTAGGGCTCCTTAGGTAGCTATCCCGTATAGCCTCTACAGACTCATCACTGACTGATGGCCTACCAGAACGGGGTTTCTCCACCAAACTGCCAGTTTCCTTCAACTGCTTATCCCACCAAGTAATGTTATTCCCATGTGGTGGCGCTTCGTTATAAATGCGCTGATATTCACATTGCACTTTGGTCACGGATTCTAATTTAGCGAGCCACAGAACACACTGAACTTTCCTCTGTGCCGTCCACATTTCTATTGGCATGGCCGTGGGCTGCTCCGCTGTATACACGGTGTTACCTCATCATCTGCGCATGTGCACATGCTGCCACATCATCCTACAGAAACTGGGAGGGTTTTCCTTTTATTTGTTGCAGATTTCACATTTCTATCGTCTTTTGTTGCTTTCCTGTGACTGGTCAAAAGTGCATCATGACTTTACAGACACACTGTATTTTGCTGATGCAATGTTTCATTTTTCTAAGTGAAAAATGCAGATTATAAAATTCTCTATAGTATGATTATTCTTTTGTAGTAGCAAATACGCTTAGATAGGTATATAAAGCACTTAGCATATTGACTGTTGATCACAGAGGAAGCACTCTATAGAGAGTAGCTATTTCTGGTCCTGTTGCTGCAGTTGTATTATGACCTTTTTAATATGATATCTGCAGTTTGTAGTAATTATTTTATGGAAGTCATTTAAAAAAGATATTAATACCCCCATATACTGCATCTCATGACAGATGTAGTAGATTTGGGTATTAATCAATCAGATGTTTTCCGACTTCAGCTTCTGAGGAATTAATGCCACCGGCGCTCGCTCCCCGGGAGGGCACTCCCTCTCCAACAATGTGAGCCCACACAGGCACCGCCCCGCCCAGGCAGGTGGAGAAATGGGCTCTCTCGCTGCAGAATTTCCTGCAGCAAGAGGCAGGAGAGGGGGAGTCGGCAGCCGCTACCTGCAGGCCCCACAATAGCTCTCGAACTGCGGCCAAGTTGTCCTGTAATCTCTCCCTTTCCTAAATCCTTCACCAGAGAATCGGCCTCTCTGGAGTTCTTGGTAGATGTGGGAAGGTGCTGGCAGGAACAGAAGCTGGGAAGGCCTGAGGATGACTTTCCATGCAAAGGTGTTTGGGGTTCACTGGCTAGGTAATGGCATATCATTGGAGGATTTACAGCTAAGAACTCAAATAATTAGTTCCTTATGTTGGACATTTTTTTCTGGTTGTATTGTTGGACTGAATGCAGGGAGCCAGAGTGTTAGATTCAGGGAGTGCTGATATGCTGGGGCTGCCAAGAGTGTAACTATTGAAGGAACAGGGAGTGCTGATAGGGCCCCTGTGACGCTGAGAACAAAGAGTTCAGCAACATCCTGCATTTTATGAGTCAGAGACCCTTATCAGAAGTTTATGTTTGAAATTCTCCACTGAGCAATACCCACCCCCCGTTGCTGCACACGACCTCCCTAGCCAATAGCTAACAGCCACATCAGCTTCTGTATAATGCTTGCTCAACCTAGATAGCCACCCTATAAAAAGGAGCCATTTTAGAAGGTTGGGGCTGCAGTGTTCCCCTGTGTGGGTTACCTGCAGTCCTTGTGCAGGTTTGCGGGACTGCAGTGCTCCCTTGCGTGGGTTGCCTGCAGTCCCTGCGCAGGTTTTGGGGGGCTGCAGTATTCCCCTGTATGGGTTACCTGCAGTTCTTGCTCAGGTTTGCGAGACAGCAGTGTTCCCCTGTGTGGGTTACCTGCAGTCCCTGTGCAGGTTTGTGGGGCTGCAGTGTTCCCCTGTGTGGGTTGCCTGCAGTCCTTGCGCAGGTTTGCGGGACTGCAGTGCTCCCTTGCGTGGGTTGCCTGCAGTCCCTGCGCAGGTTTGCAATAAAACTTATAAAATTCAATTTGGGTCTGCTGTGGTCCGTCTCCTGGGATGTAACAAGAGGAAGTGGAAAGATATTGAAGAATTCCAGGAGAGATATGATAAGGGCATAGACTAAAGAGATGGAAGTGGAAATTGAGAAGACTGATTAAAAAATTTCTAGGCCATAGATAGGATCACTAGCGTACAGTTACTATGGATATGAGGCAAGAGAGAAGGAAGGTCTGTTATTCCCAGCCTTCTAGCATGGATGGTTCAGTGGGAAATGTGCTGGGAAAAAAGAAAGAAAATAGGCTTATCTCTCCCCCACCCCCTTCCCCTGCGCACTCTGGGAATACTCTCCTGTGTGGATATGTTCTTAGTCCTGGTAGGCCAGGCAGGTGCTGTTCATCTGTTTTCTTCTACCTGTAGCTAAGCCATATCTGACATGTCTGCCTGAGATCACCAAAGTCTGACTCCAATGTTGGGTGTGAACCATACTCCTCCAGTGTCCCCTCTCCAGCCAAACCCCATACCAGATCTCAGAACAAAACCCCGAGAGCTTCACAGTACACTCTGATGCCCCTACTGTTCTCACGACCATTCCCTCCACTTAAATCACTCAACGAACATAGGCCACAAGATCAAAGAGCCATCCGATTGATCTCTCGGAACAAGATAGAGGAAACCAATAATGAAATATTCTACTTAATTACAGTACCACTCTTCCAGTAGAATCATCCTTTACTTGTTTCTCTATCAAAATAATACATTATAACTATTCATAATTTAAATAAATATAAAGATCTGGCCTAGGAACCCAACTCACATACTGTATTTTTCTTGTGGGGGAAAAAAAAGTGTTCAGTAATTGTTTATACATATCAGCCACATTCAAAGTGTTGTCTTCAGAGAACCTAATTATCCTCACTTTCTAAATAATGGTTTCTAAATTTTTGGAATCTAACCCACTTTTAAGAGAGAGACTTCCTGTACTTGATTGCTATAAATAACTGAATCCCGAAAGGTTTAAAAGATTGTAGAAGGAAGATAAGTTTACATAGGGGCAAACATTAACAGATGGAAATATAATTAGTATTATACCAATTCTTCTTTAAGCATTATAAATGTAGTATGCACAGCTATTATTGCTAGAGTCAAACACCTGTCAATTATTCACAAGTGTTTCCAATCCAAAGAAAATATTCCACAGTAAACAGACACCACCACATACTGAGATGCAAAGGAAAATTCTCAACTTCATCCAGTCTAATTTTTCTAAGAGTGTCTCCCAAATATTACTTATCACATTTATGTATCTTCTTCTATAATTAATAGTTCTCTGTTATTCTCTCCACTGTAGATTTGGCAGTAGAAATTTCATTACCAGATAAGCTTGTTTTAATTAATATAAAATCAAGATATCTTCTAAATTCATAATACGGTGGTTATTAGAGTCAAGATGATGATAAATCCTTAGCTTGTACTTGCTGAATAGCTAATAATCTCCATAAGGAGAGCTAACCTGAAGCTTGCAAAAGATATATTAAATTTCTCCTGCATTTTTATTGGGGCTTTTGGGCATTTTAAAGTTTTGCCTTTGTCAGATGTCATTTTTATAAGCTTTTTTTTTTAATTCATTTTTTTATAGAGGAAAGGGAGAGACACAGAAAGAGAGAGGAGAGACAGAGAGAGAGAAGGGGGGAGGAGCTGGAAGCATCACTCCCATATGTGCCTTGACCAGGCAAGCCCAGGGTTTCGAACCGGTGACCTCAGCATTTCCAGGTCGACGCTTTATCCACTGTGCCACCACAGGTCAGGCCATTTTTTATAAGCTTTTATAATTTTAAAACATTAGAGCAATACTGTCTGCTATTCCTATAATTCTTGATGCAAGACTAACAGGAATTTTTTTTAAAAGAAGACACACAACTGGGACAAAAAGACTCTATGCTATATTCTTCCCTCCATGTGTTTTAGTGCCCCTGTTTCCTAGGAGACCCACATCTGCTTGGCACGCAAATGGAGATACATGTCAAAGATGAGCCAGCTTTCCTGCTGCATGTAATTCTAAAAGCTGAAAGGACGGGCTTCATAAATTTTTTACTCTTAATTCAAATGACATGATGTAACATCATCTTCCAAAGATATCTTGTAATCTTAAATCATGAAGAAATTATATATTTGGATCTATTTTTAAATATCCATAATAATAAAAAATATTAAGTGTGAAAAGAGATATAGTATATAAGTCTAATTCAATCCAAAGTCCAGAGACTTCCCCTGAGGGTCAGGAATCCCATCACTTCTGATTTCATGCCCCAGGACCTTTACATAGTCATTGAAAATAGTAGCTGCTCAATAAAGCAAAATTTAAAGAAACTAATTTCTCTGAACATACCTTTGTGTTTTCTCTATTTTTGTTGTTGTTGTTTTGGAAGGGCTGGGAGGTTGTAATGAGGAAGGATGGTATGTGAATTAGAAAAGATCACCAAGGCAGAAATAACCTATCAATGAAAAAATCCATGGAATAATCCAGGAATGAATAATTGTAACAGTGAACTGAAAAGACAGGATGGATGGGGATCTGCCATGGCGCCAGACCTGCTTTTTTTCTGTGTGTGTGTGACAGAGATGGAGAGAGAGAGAAAGAGAGAGAGAGAGAGAGAGAGAGAGGACAGACAGGAAGGGAGAGACATGAGAAGCATCAATTCTTTGTTGTGGCTCCTTAGTCTCCTCAGTTGTTCATTGATTACTTTCTCATATGTGCCTTGACTAGGGGGCTACAGCAGAGCGAGTGACCCTCTGCTCAAGCCAATGACCTTGGGCTCAAGCCAGTGACCTTGGACTTCAAGCCAGCAATGTGTGGACTCAAGCCAGCAACCATAGGGTCATGCCTATGATCCCACACTCAAGCCAGCGAACCCGCGCAGGCCAGACTGGCTTTGACAGAATTCTCTCGTGTGTTCTTTCTCCAACCAGAGGAAAGGCAACTTTCTACTTTATCCTCCTGAGAAGAATGAAGTAGGCACAATTTTTACATGGCTCATCTCTGAAAGCTCAGAACTAATTAAGTTGAGTTGCATATAATAAGTATTTACTTAACAAGCTTTCAGACAGTTTGCTCTTTCAGCCCTTCACAAGTCAAAAATTACGTCAGGTTTCTCCTCTTCGATGGAAAAGAAATTTTCTGCAAATGGGACCTATTGCTAACAATAGAATACAATTTCCACATGGTTTCCACATTGGAATTTGAACTGGTTCCACGATAAGGAAGGGGAGATCCCTTTGGTACAAGAGCTCAGAGAAACTGAGAAATCTCAGATGCATCTATCACTGAAAACACAGAATTTTTAAATTTAAGTTTATCCTTAAAGTTAACATCATTAGTAAGAATTCTTTAAAGCAACAAGAAGGAAAAAAAATAGTAAAGCTGCACATTCTCACCAGAGGTGGAAGTTAATCTTAAAATAAAATCAAGCACAGTGTTTAAGATTATAGATGCTTTAATTAATAGAAACCTATCAAAATTTGTTGCTTATTATACATGAAGAACCTTCCCTTGTGGTTCAAGAAGAAAATAATTGAAACAAACCAATTATTGTAGGAATAAAAAGATTTTGAAATCAATTTAATGGAATATAATAAAGTTCCTAATTCAAAAGACTTTCTTTTACTCTGTTCACAAAATGACTCAGAATTCAAAGGGATAAAAAGTGAATGGATGTAGTAAGTGAATGACTTGAAAACCAAAATGCATCATTCGCTCAGGGCAGCAGATGAACAGTCATTTGGACAAGCCCACTGCCCACTCACCAGATGTCTGACTTTGTGTCGTAGCCTTGGTGTTTCAGAGCCTCCGGACTCATATAATGGGGTGTTCCAGTTAAAGTGGTCGCTAGATCACAGGAGCCCATTAGGAGCCGAGAAACTCCAAAATCCCCTTGAAATAACAATCAGTTTTTATAAATATTTGAAAACCATGAAAAAGAGCCCTGGAAATTAACAACTGAATATCTAATTTGGTAATTATAATATACAATAATTCATACCACTTTAAAGGGAAGAAAATAAACATGATATATTTTAAATTAAATGCCAGTGAATAGCTTTAAAAACATAGCCTTATATGAGAAAGACATTAAGCCAGTAAAGTAAATTATGTAAATAAAAATTTTTAATTTTTGGAATTGTGAAAAACCAGAAACTTGAAATAAGAACCTAATTCAAGTATGAATAACAACGAACAGAATGATTTTGAAAGGTCTGAGTATAATGATTTGCAATTTCATCCACAGGGGAAGAGTTTGTTCTTTGTTGACAATAAGGAAAAGATGAGATTTTTCAGAAACACGACTATAAAAAATTGAATCCATCAGCTGCTCTATACGTACTTGCTTAACTTGTCATATGCTTTCATACTTTCCTCCCTAAGAGTATTTTGCATGAATATGAAATACTCCAGTAACAGTTATGAGTGGAGGTACAATTCTGAAGGAGAACTAAAAGTTAACAAAGCCATTATACCAACATTTTAATTCTCTGTGATAACTGCTAATTGCCTGTGATAAAATAAGCAGGGAAACCTATAGTAACAATCAAACTAGTAAAATTTAAAGTCTAACCACTTGCAAATTGTCTCATATGAAGTAGGAACTCAAAAAATACTAGTTGAATCTACAAAGTATGTACCAAATGTCTTATACCTCAATTTATATCAGACAATTGGAAACAAAAGAATTGGGTTTTATTGGCCCCAATCGAACAAGAACAAAAATTTGAGAACTTTAAATAAATCAATAATTACTCTGATACTCCTAGGTATTTTATATTTCAATTTGATATGCTGATAGTATTCAAATAGGGTACTCTCCCATATTTCCCAAATACATACTTTTTAAAATCTTACCAATTTTAAGTAGATTATTTTTCAAAAATATATTCTTTGATTTCAAGTCTCGATGAAGTATCCTCCTAGAAAAAGGCAAAAAAGGATATAAAATTTCATGCAAAATGTAAGACTTTAAAATCCTAATATACATAATATACATGGGTTTATGTGAAGCAATTCACATATAAATATACATTCCTAAAGATATATCTTTAAATGTTTAAAATCTACAAAGCCACATTTTCTTGTTTCCTGAAAAAAATATATTTTAAAGAAAACAGTTTTAAAGTCAGGAGAATGTAAAATCGGGAAAAAAATTAAGTGGTTTCAACTATTTCAATAGGCCAGATGTTCTGTGTTTTTGTAGCATGCCCTACATATATCCAGTAACTATACACTCAGTTTTAGACCAATTATCATATACAGTCGTCCCTCGCCATACTGCAGTTCACTTTTCGTGGTCTCATTATATAGCAGATTTTTAATTTGTATATATCTAATTTCGTATCATGGATTTTTTGTTATGTTGCGAGATTTTGTGGTATATAAATAGGTATTTTAACATATTTATTATTTTAATTATTTTTGTGGTAAAATAAGCATTTTCTAGCCTAAAAATTAAAAACAATATAAAAATATTGATTAAAACCTATTAAAATGAAATAAAGCCTTAAAATATATATAAATAATGAAATAAATATAAGGTTGCTACTTTGCAAATTTTCACCTATCATGGGGGTTAGGTTCCTAGGGACCTAATTGTACAGGGGGGTCCTTGGGTTACGACACAGTTCTGTGCCTAGTTGCTACTTTGCAAATTTTCACCTATCATGGGGGTTAGGTTCCTAGGGACCTAATTGTACAGGGGGGGTCCTTAGGTTACGACACAGTTCTGTTCCTACTATAGTGACCTAACCTGAATTTTGGTGTAAGTCGAAACACAGCTTAGCCTAAGTCACTTACCTATCCTAACACAGTTGTAAAATCATAATCTAGAACATAAATACACAACTAAGCCATAGAAAAAGGAAAAGAACATAAACATACTGTATTGTACACTGTAGTGTAGTAATAGAAAAAACAACAAAAATGAGTGTTAAAAAAAAGTACAAAGTTAATAGCATAAGCTGAAACACTCATATCTCAATTTTTAAAAGTCTTTATGGCCCTGGCTGTTTGGCTCAGAGGTAGAGCATCAACCTGGCATGTGGATGTCCCAGGTTCGATTCCTGGTCAGGGCACACAGGAGAAGTGACCATCTGCTTCTGCACCCCTCCCCCTCTCACTTCTCACTCTCTTCCCCTCCTGCAGCCATGGCTCAATTGGAGCAAGTTGTCCCCGGGCACTGAGGATGGCTCTATGGCCTCTGCTTCAGAAGCTAAGAAGAGCTCTCTTGCTGAGTAATGGACCAATGCTGCAGATGGGCAGAGCATTGCCCTCTACTAGGCTTGCCCGGTGGATACTGGTTGGGACATATGCGGGAGTCTGTTTCTCTGCCTTCTTTCCTCTCACTGAATAAAAAGAAAGTTTTTATGGAAGTGAGCATCATAAACTCGAAAAGTCGTATGTTGAGACTGTCATAATCCGAGGGCCTTCTGTAATAGCTTTATAGTCTATTATATATAATTTATTACATATTATAAATGTTACATATATCAATATAATCTATTATGTATATCACAATCCAAATGTTCAGGTTTTTTTGTATTTGTGGAAATAATAATGTTGATGATGAAATTTAATAACAGATAATATTGATTAAGTATTACTATATATAAGCCAGCAATGCAAATTATGTCAGTTACATTTTTAGTTCTGGAATTTTGGAAAACAGAACAACTTGAAAATCTTTGCCTAAAAAATAACTAAAAATGTTAAAGCATACAAATATCTTTACATGTACACAGTTGAGCCCACAGAAAATGAGGCAAGTCATTTTCTCAGAATTATACAAAAAGAAATTTGAAATTCTTAGTGCATTGGAGTTGCTGATTTCTCAGCTACCCTCGGGGTCATGCCAGTCTCAGTAACTGGCTTTAATGGCTTCACAGAAACAAGAGCCTCTTGTTACATTGAGCCATGTAATGTGGAGAACTAGAACTAATACATATGCATAAAGTCAGAATCCTATTTGTGGCCTATAACTTAAATCAGGGGTCCCCAAACTACAGCCCGCGGGCCACATGCAGCCCCCTGAGGCCATTTATCCAGCCCCCGCCACACTTCTGGAAGGGGCACCTCTTTCATTGGTGGTCAGTGAGAGGAGCACATTGACCATCTCATTAGCCAAAAGCAGGCCCATAGTTCCCATTGAAATACTGGTCAGTTTGTTGATTTAAATTTACTTGTTCTTTATTTTAAATACTGTATTTGTTCCTGTTTTGTTTTTTTACTTTAAAATAAGATATGTGCAGTGTGCATAGGGATTTGTTCATAGTTTTTTTTATAGTCCGGCCCTCCAACAGTCTGAGGGACAGTGAACTGGCCCCCTGTGTAAAAAGTTTGGGGACCTTGCCTTGAATAAAAAGAAATATTCACTCATAATTAAACAAAATGACAAGAAAGCTCATCTGACAAAATAATCACAGGGATATAAAGTGTAACATAGAAAATATAATCAATAATATAATAATTATGTATGGTGTCAGGTGGGTACTAGAAATGTCAGGAACACTTTGTAAAGTATATGACTACCTAACCACTATGCTTACACCTGAAACTAATACAAAATAATACTGAATATAAACAGTAATTGAAAAAAGAAAGTTTTAAAGAAAGCTTATTGGTATAGGTCTGAACTCTGAGTGAATAAAAAAATATCTTTTATAGTTTGTAACCATATGTCTTTGCTCATTTATATTTGCAATTCAAATATGCAATAGCTATATGGCCTTGCAAATTTTAAAGCCAAGAAATTAATGTAAAAATTACCCCTCAACTGCTAATATACTCTTGGGGCACTTGGCAGAAGCCAATGCAAACTAAAAGTCGGCAGATAACATACAGTGAAATTAAACCCCTGAGAAATTCAGGTAATCTAATAGGATTCAAACTATAAAATAAGTGTGTTTTAAATTATTAAAATCATGAATAAAAGAATAGAAGACATAAAATAAAAATAGGGTACTATCATTCTGGCCGGTTGGCTCAGTGGTAGAGCGTTGGCCCGGCGTGTGCAAGTCCCAGGTTCGATTCCTGGCCAGGGCACATAGGAGAGGTGCCCATCTGCTTCTCCACCCTTCCCCCTCTATTTCTCTCTATCTCTCTCTTCCCCTCCTGCCTTTGCTCCAAGCCTTCATTGGAGCAAAGTTGGCCCAGGTGCTGAAGATGGCTCCATGGCCTCCACCTCAGGCGCTAGAATGGCTCTGGTTGCAACAGAGCAACAGCCCAGATGGGCAGAGCATCACCCCCTGGTGGGCATGCCTGGTGGATCCCGGTCAGGTGCATGTGGGAGTCTATTTGCCTCCCTGCTTCTCACTTCAGGAAAATTTAAAAAAAAAAGGATACTATCCTCTCAATAATAATAATAATAATAATAATAATAATAATGCTGATTTGAGAGACAACCAGATAAAATTTCTAGGAGGAAAATTTAATTATTAAAATTTAAAAAATTGCCTGACCAGGCAGTGGCTCAGTGGATGGAGCATTAGACTGAGATGTGGAGGACCCAGGTCTGAAACCCTGAGATCGCCAGCTTGAGTGCAGGCTCATCCGGTTTGAGCGTGGGGTCACTGGCTTGCGCATGGAATCATAGACATGACCCCATGGTTACTGGCTTGAGCCCAAGGTCAGTAGCCTGAGCAAGGGGTCACTCGTTCTGCTGTAGCCCCCCCGCCCCCTGGTCAAGACATATGAAAAAGCAATCAATGAACAACTAAGTAACCACAATGAAGAGTTGATGCTTCTCATCTCTCTCCCTTCCTGTCTATCTGTCCCTATCTGTCTTACTCTCTGACTTTGTCTCTATCAAAATAAATAAATAAATAAAAAATTCAAGAATAAAACTTCAGCTTCCAATTATGTAGTAAGTTTATATCATACTAAATCTCCTACCTTCCACAGTTGTATAGAAAACACCAAAAAAGTTTAAACAATGTAAAATCTGGATAAAATTAAAAAAACAAACAAACTTTGGCCCTGGCCAGTTGGCTCAGTGATAGAGCATTGACCCAGTATGTGGATGTCCTGGGTTTGATTCTCAGTTAGGGCACACAGAAGAAGCAACCATCTGCTTCTCCACTCCCCTTCATCTCTCTCTTCCCCTCCCACAGCTATGGCTCGGTTGGTTCAAGCAATTTGGCCCCAGGAGCTAAGGATGGCTCCATGGTCTCACCTCAGGTGCTAATATAGCTCGGTTGCTGAACAACAGAGTAACGGCCCCAGATGGGCAGAGCATCATCTCATAGGGGGGTTGTTAGGTGGATCCTGGTTGAGGCACATGTGGGAATCTGTCTCTCTGCCTCCCTGCTTTTCACTTAAGAAAAAAAAAACTTTGATGATATTAGAGATCAGCTACAGCAAATTAAGGGAGTCAGCACTTGAGGAGACAGATATTGCTGAGAAAAAAATGTATTGAAGGGAAATGCATTGTGTTTTACTCTCAGGTCATTTTGCAGAAGCAGATGCTGTGGCCAAGAGTGTGCAGCAGTTTCACTGAGCTTGGAAGACAAACTTGTAGTTCAGTGCTACAAAGGCAGCTGGAACTTAAGGGACAAATTTTTCAGAAAAAGGGGACAAAAGAGAAGTGAGCCTGACATTCTGCATAGATTTTACCTCTGAAGTACTTGCTAAATCTTAAAACTTTCCAGGGGCAAGACATTAAGGAGAAAGTAGATGCTAAAAGGTTAGAAAACTAAGTGGAGCTTTCAGTCCAGTCACAAAGATGAGGAAGGGTCTTGGAAAATAACTAAAGCCTTCAGCTGGAAACCCTGAAGGACTAGTTCTTAGAAATAAAGGCAAACTGAAAACAGCCCTCACAAAGTGTGAAACCAGCTTTAAACTATCTCAGTTCCTGACTGGATTGAGGTGATCTGTCCCTACTGTAACTACTAGCCAGAAAAAATTTAAACCATTTCCAGAGGAAGATAACATCTAATATCTCTACACCATTTCACATATATTGTCTGGCATTCACTCAAAACTACCAGGCATGCCAAGGGACAAGACCAGAAGACCTAAAGCTAAAAGAAAAGAAAAAAACATACATAGAAACAAATCCATAGGTGATCCACCTATTGGAATTATTAAATGAAGACTTCAAAGTAACTATGATTAATATGTTCAAGAAAATGACACAATAAAGAATTTCATCATAGAACTAGATTCTAAATATATTTTTAAAAAGAATTGAATGGAAATTTTAGAATCAAAACAAATATAATTACTAAAATTAAGAATTCAGTAGATATAGTTGAAAGCAGATTAGACACTGTCAAAGAGAGGATTTAGAAAATAGAATAATGGTTTGTGAAAATATTCAGACTAAGACACACACACAAAGGGTGGAAATCATAGAAAAGAGTATAAGAGACCATTGAAATGTGCTTAAAAAGTTCTAACATATGTGTAAACAGATCTCTAGAAGGGGTTTGTAGAAGTGGGAAAAAATGTGAATACCCAACATACATCTAATAGACATTCTGAACTAAGAGAAGAGATTAGATATGTGGCAGAATCCAAAGAGAAAATTATGGAAATTTTCAGAATTTAAAAAGACATAAATTCACAAGTTCAGATCCAAAATAAATCTCCAACAGAATAAAAAGAAAAAAAATAGAAATCCACAACTGGACAAAACTTTCTAATGCTAAAGAACAATAACAACAAAGAGAAGATATTGAGAACTAGGTGAAAGAAAAGAGAGTAATTAAAAGATTAATTAGATAAAAAGTCACTTCTCAACATTAGTAACAATTCAGAAGTCAGGGAGATAATATTTTCAAAGTGTTAGACAAAATATTTGTTAGACAAATTTTATAAGTAATAGGTAATACATTAGCTAAATAGAAAATACTTAGCTAAAACAATAGCTAAATTATTATGAAAGAAAAAGTAAATATAGAAAGATATTTTCAAGCAAACAAAAAACGAATAATGTTTTCCACTCATATGACTTAAGGATTTATTTTGGAAAGAATGGAAATGGCCACAGAAGGAAGGCCTAGGGTACAACAAGCAATGATGAACCAAGAGATTGGTAAATGTAAGGAAAACTAAGCAAGAGTCAGCTTAAAAACAATACAGTGGTAATCACTAATTTGCGGAGTATTAAGAGAAAGTAGAGCTATAATTCTGAGTAACATTAATATAAAAGGAAGGAAAAATATAATTGGCATGAAAGTCTCTGTAATGTTCAAGAAAAGGGTAGAGCCTGACCAGGCGGTGGCGCAGTGGATCGAGCATCAGACTGGGATGCAGAGGGCCCAGGTTCGAGACCCCAAGGTCACCACATTGAGTGCAGGCTCATCTGGCTTGAGCAAAAAAAAAAAAAGCTCACCAGCTTGGATCCAAGGTCGCTGGCTCGAGCAAGGGGTTACTCAGTCTACTGTAGCCCCCTGGTCAAGGCACATATGAGAAAACAATCAATGAACAACTAAAGTGCCACAACAAAGAATTGATGCTTCCCATCTCTCTCCCTTCCTGTCTGTCCCTATCTGTCCCTCTCTCTGTCACATACACAAAAAAGGGTACATATATTAAGTAATTAACTTCAAACTTTATTCAACTATGCATTTAATAATTGAAGGGTAAACACTGAAACAATATGAATAAAATGCATAGTGTTTAAACTAGTAGAAGAAAAGGGGAATAACAAAACCTGGTCAATCCTAAAAATATAGAGAAAGGAGAAAAAGAAGTATAACAAAATAAAATAGCAGAACTACATTCCATATATTGTTAAATACAACATACTAACATCATCAGTTAAAATACAGAGAAACAGGACTGACCTATTTTTTAAAAACTTGTAAAAAACACACTTAAAAATAAGGACATGTGAAAGTGAAAATAAGAGAGTAGAAAAGATATTCTAAGCAAAAGAAAGTTGGCAAAAAGCAATATTAGGTAAATTAAATATAACGAGTATCACTACATAATAAATCAATAATTTATTGGGAAGATTTTAAAAATCCATACTTTTATGCAACTTATGACACAAACTTGAGCATATAGTGAAAACTTAATAAAAATTTAAGGAGAAATTGACATCCATAATTATAGTGGGAAATTTAACATAGCTCTTGTAATTAATGGATCAGTAGACAAAAAATTAATGAGGATATAGGTTTTAACAACCCAGTCGATTTGAAAAACAAGAGCTCAAGCTAATTCACCTAAATTGAATATTCCATCAAAAAATTTCAAATGCATGTCTTTCAGGAACACATGAAATATTTTCAAAAATCGTCAATGAACTAATCCATAAAGCAAATCTCAACAGATTACAAAGAATCAACAGCATATAGTCCAGACAGCTTGTGGCCTTAGTGAAGTTAAATTAGAAACCAATAAGATGCTTAGAACACTACCAGGCACTGGCAGTGACTGATCAAGACAGACAAATTCTCATTGTTCATTAAGCTTTGTACTGATAAGGTAAATAGGCAGGAAACAACTAAATGAGCAGATATATAATATGATGTCAGCTGCCTGACCAGGCGGTGGCACAGTGCATAGAGCATCAGACTGGGATGTGGAAGGACCCAGGTTCGAGACCCTAGGTCGCCGGTATGAGTGCAGGCTCATCTGGTTTGAGCAAAAGCTCATCATCTTGGACCCAAGGTCACTGGCTTGAGCAAGGGGTTACTCGGTCTGCTGAAGGCCCGCGGTCAAGGCACATATGAGAGGGCAATCAGTGAACAACTAAGGTGTTGCAACACGCAACGAAAAACTAATGATTGATGCTTCTCATCTCTCCATTTCTGTCTGTCTGTACCTGTCTATCCCTCTCTCTGACTCTCTCTCTGTCTCTGTAAAAACAAAAACAAACAAAAAAAAAACTATATCAGCTAATAATTAAAACCATCAAAGCAAGAAGGTAGAGTAAGGGGCTAGTGACTAATCAGGGTAGGGAATGCTAGTTTAGATGGTTGGTCAGGAAAGTCCTCAGAGAAAGTGGCCTTAGAGCAGAAATGTGAATGAGCCACGGTTGTGAGGGTTGTTACTGTGATGGCTCATGTTGCTACTGTTACTGTTACAGCAAAGTATCAGAAAAGCAAATCTGTGTGAGGCTCTCAAGCAGAGAGGAATGATAAACAGAGCAGCTGAATTACACAGATTACCTCAAGAGAAACAAGACGGAACTATGGGAGTGGTTTCAACTGCACTGTGCTTCCCCTTCTGTTCCACACCCCACTCCCTGCTCAAGACCCCGCTGTTGGCTGAGTCTAGGACAGCCTAACATTTGGAGTCCTCCATTACCAGCCTCCTCTTCCACCTATTCATACATCTTTAAGAAATGGCCTGACAACGGAATTTTTTCAGTTGGTTAATTTATTCATATAACAATCTGATGAAGGAATAAGCATTTAGCTACATACGCTGCTTACAAAATTAGGGGATAGTTTATCGCGTCATATTCATTTTGAAATATCCTCTAATTGTGCTCATAAAAATTAGGGGATATTTTATCACGTCATATTCATTTTGAAATATCCCCTAGTTTTTGTGAGCAGCATGTTTGGAATACCTTTTAAAGGGAAAAAGCTCAGGAATTCATTTACAAGCCAAAAAATACCTGGGCCAAGAAATTGTTATATATCTCTGCTGTAGCCAACATAGTACCTGTTTCATCATAAATGCGGCTCACGTTTCTTCCTTTGTCTCACTGTTTGTATTAAAGTGCCTTCCTCTATCCTTCCTGCCTCTTAGAATCTTATCTGTCCTTCAAGACTGTACGGATACAAACCTCATGCACCTCCTTCGCATCCCTTATTTCTTTCCTTCCAAAGACCCTGCCCACCCCTGGTACTGGAGGTCAGCCAGTCTCGCCTGGGAATGCCCGGCCCTCTGGCTCCTGCCACATGTGAACTGGGCTAAAACACCACACCACATGACATGGAATCTAGCAGCATTCCAAATGGCAACGCAAGGAACCAGATGAAAGTGGAAGGGAGTTAACTCCCTCGTGGTGAACCGATGAGAGACTAGAGGAGAGAGAAGATAAGCAGATTTCCCCTTCTCTCTCTCTCTCCTAGGCACACTGCCCAAGCGCCTGTAAACCAGGCAAATCCCTGCCAAGCAACCTGCTATCATCTCTCCCTAGCTCTTTGTAAATCGATGGCCAGTACAATAGCACACCACTTCACTCTGCTTCACATCCTTGCCTCACTTCCATTTGTCCTCACTCTTACCACCTGGGTCTACACCTCCAGAGGAAAGTATTGACATATTAACCTTTGCCCCAGAGGAAGGTATCGACATATTAACCTTTGCCCCAGGCTCTGTTTCCTAGAAGTCCAAGCTTAGAAAAGGATCCCCGCTATGACTTTCTCCTAATTCCAAACCTCCATTCCTACCACCACCAGCAAGTCAGACAGGCTCTCCCACTTCTGTTCTTCTTCTGATACTATATTCATCTATAGTTGACCAATCATTCTTGCTAAACTACTGTATAAGCTCTACCAGGTCCCTGTCTTATTTGCCTGTACCAGCCCCTGTAATACTGTAACATGTATCCCAGAATTGTTACAACCAGGTTGGAGAAATGAAAGTATAGAAATAACTATAATCGATGGCAGAAGAGAACCCAGTCATTATCATATCATTAAAATTTATAATTATAAATGGTTACAAAGACAGACATTCACCTGATCATATGGAAATTTCTTTCCCAACAAATGATGATTACTCTTAAGTACATGCTCACAAAATTGTACTATTATTAGTTAACATCAGAAATACCAGTTATAAAAATATTTTACCAGGCCCTGGCTGGTTAGCTCAGTGGTAGAGCGTCGGCCTGGTGTGCAGGAGACCCGGGTCCGATTCCCGGCCAGGGCACACAGGAGAAGCACCCATCTGCTTCTCCACCCCCCTCCTTCCTCTCTGTCTCTCTCTTCCCTTCCCGCAGCCAAGGCTCCACTGGAGCAAAGTTTGCCCGGGCGCTGAGGATGGCTCTGTGGCCTCTGCCTCAGGCGCTAGAATGGCTCTGATTGTGACAGAGTGATGCCCCAAGATGGGCAGAGCATCGCCTCCAGGTGGGCGGGTGGATCCCGGTCGGGTGCATGCGGGAGTCTGTCTGACTGCCTCCCCGTTTCCAGCTTCGGAAAAATACAAAAAAAAAATTTTTTTTACCATAACAATGATCATACAGGTGTCATAGTGTTACCTTAATACAGCAGTCAAATCCCAGCAATCCAGAGGAAAGCTGAAAATATGACTGAGGAGCAGGGCCAAAGAACAGCCCATCACAGAGTCCACCCACTTTACTTCATAGGAGACAAATGGACACACTACTAAAGGAAATGGAATCTGAATTGTACATAAAATGAAGAAGTAGGGATCGTGGCAGGAGCTTCCTCTAATTCAAGTAATCTTTACCACATTTAAGGCTTCAGGGAATTAGAAATAAACATGCTTTCAAGAGTGGAGAGGAAATGGAAGAAGAAAACTGGGCAACACAAGCCTGGGTCACTTCATCTCAGGACATATAACCCCAGGGTCTATAATCAAAAGCACTAGGATACTATTTTTTAAGACCAATCCGGAGACAAGGAAATTCATACCTAGAAAGGCTGAATAATTTGCCCAGCGTCATACAGTCTAGAGTACAAGCAGGCCGTGGTGGGACTCAGCCGGTTCACACCAGTTTGGCAGAACCAATACCTAATTTTTTGTTGAGTTCAGCAAACCGGTTGTTAAAATGGCACTTGTAGTCAGGGTTCTCTCTAAGGTGGGTGCTGGGGCAGCTCCCCAAGGTGGAAATCACAAATTTACATTCCTTACTCTTTTTTAATGTTCATCTGTGCAACAGCATATTCTAAGTGCATACAGTAATGTTCATTCTGTTCATAGGTAAAAAAAAATTGCAAGTGAGGACACCAATCAAGAAGCAATATAGAAATATATTAAATAACAGTTTTTTTATTTTTGTCAGGTATTATTTAATATTTTTCCACTAATGTTTTAAGACTTTCTTATAACAATCAAGTTTTGTGTGCCTCTTTTATCGTTCTTATTTATGTATTAAATGCATGAAATAATAATATATTATTATTTGGTTTTTTATACTTAAAATGGTCATTAGAACAGAGAACCGGGAGATGACATCAGAGTAATGGTGCGGTAGGAAGCAATACCGATAAATCTCCCCCAAAACTCAACAAGATCTTCAACCAGAAACAGAAAAACCTATCCTTGGAGCCTCCAGATGTTTTGCAATACACCTGAAGATATGGTCGAGCGAAAAATTGGCTAAATATATAATCAAACTGCTAAGGAAATAGGGAGTAAGAAATGCTCCGCCTTCCTCACTAACCTAAATAGGGCTGCTTTCACTGGGAACTGAGAATATAGAAACTGAGGCGGGCAAAGGGGGTGAATAGATCCAGGCCGCGGCACAAACGGCCGAACCAGGCTGTGGCACGGAGATCCAAGCTGAGGAAAAACTGTGCCTGTGGCAACCCAGTCAATACAAGCTAACACTCGCACCAAACCCAGACAAAGACAGAAAGCAAGGCAGCCATTTTCCCCGATCTCCTGGTCGGCGTGCACAGATAGTGGGCGAGAGATTCCTCCGAGTGCCTCAGCAGTGGGCGCTCGTGTTATCACACAGAGGGGCAGAGTCAGGGGCCTTTGTGTGGGCCAAAAGCAGAATCTCTGGGCTGCCCCAGCACCCTGAAAAAGCCGTGCACGGGGAGGGAGCGAGAGCCCATTCCAACGTTGGAACTTTTCCGTGCGGGCGGGGGTTTCACTCAGAGGGTGAGGCGGCCGGCCTGATATCCTGGTCTGCACGCACGGAGAGTGGGCAAGAGATTCCTCCCAGCACCTCAGCAGTGGGAGCCCGTGTTACCCCACAGAGGGGCAGAGTCAGAGGCCTTTGTGTGGGCCAAAAGCGGAATCTCGGGCCGCCCCAGCGCCCTGAAAAAGCTGTGCACAGAGAGGGAGCGAGAGCCAATTCCAACGCTGAAACTTTTCTGTGCGGGCGGGGGTTTCACTCAGAGTGTGAGACTTCCAGCCTGATATCCTGGTCTGCGCACAGTGAGCGAGAGTTTCCTCCAAGCGCCCCAGGAGTGGGTGCCCGGCCGTGTTACCGGTCAGAGTGGCAGAGCCAGAGGTCTTGGAGTGGGCAGAAGCCCCGCCTGATTATGATAGCAGCTCTGACTGACTGAGCCTTACCCAGAGCCCTGTGCTGAGTGGGAATAGAGTGGGGAGTTGCCAGCTCTTTGAGCCTCTTACTATCCAGGCAGAGGCAGCAGCAACCCCATAGCTGGATTATCAGGCTACTAATTGAGGAAGGAAAGACTAGGAGAGAGGCTCCAGGAACACGGACTCTCTCACTGTCGGAGCCTATAAATGCTAATGAGCCTCAACTGCCAACGAGACTGAAGCACAATACATGACATTACCATAGAGACTTATCAACAGCAAACCTCTACCTGAGCATGCCAAAGGGGCAGAACCCGGGGTACAGAGTCACTGACCAGGAAGAGGGAGAGAAAAGAAAAAGCAAGAAGATAACCTCTCAGAATCAAGAATGATCCACAGAATTTATAACCTATCCCATTTTATTACATTTGTTCGTTTGTTTCTCTTATCTTCATTCTTGATTTTTTTTTTTCCTCCTCCAATTCAGTCGTTTAACTCTCTGCCGGTCTTACTTTCTCCTCTCCTTGAACTACACTACCCATAAGTGTTACATCCCCCATTCTCTTTTCTTTCCTCTTCTTTTCTCTGTATAAGGGTTGCACTCCAAAACCCTTAACTCTCTCTCTCTCTCTTCTTTTTTCCTTTTTCTTCTTTTAGTGGTTCCCTCTTTTTTTCTCTCTCTCTCTTTCTTTTCTCCCTCTATATTAGTTTCTTCCTTTCTCCTTTACGTCTCCTCTCATTCAAACCTCAATAATGAACAAATTATCTTATCTGGGACTCAAACTTATGTTTGTGGCATTTTGGGGGATTTTTACTTCACCTTCTTAACTCACTAGCAGTGCTCCCATCCCTGGCTCTCCATTTTATCTAGTTCTTGTTCCACTAAATACAATAGTAATTTTTTAATTTGTCCCCCCATTTTCCTGTTTCCCTCTTATTCCTCTCATCATAACTCTTAGTCAACCAACACCTAAAAGCAAATCATTTTATTCTTGACCTAAATTTTTTCCTTATTTGCTTTTTGTGGGTCCATACACCCTTTTTTTCTGGGGGTTTTTTTTTTGCCCCTTTATTACTTCTCCCCAATTCAGGCCCTCCATTACAGGCATTGTTTGTTCTATTTAGTACAATATAATTCACAGTTCACCACAAGATTTTCTCAAGAAAGAGGGGAGAGAAGAGGAGAGGAAAAAAGGGGGGGATAGTTTACTTTTTTAAAATTTTTATTTTATTTTATTTTTCTTTATTTAATTATTAATTTTTTAAAAAATAAAACCAACTCTTTTCAATTTTTAATTTTTTTAACTTTTTATTCTTTATTAAATCTCATTAATACTATCAACAAAACCACCCTCAGATGCCATTAAGGAAGAGAAAATCGAATATCATGGATACAAAAGAAAGAGAGGTAACATAGATAGATGAGGAAAAATCTATGGAGAAAAAATTTAAGATATTGGAAACCTTGGAGCTAAATGACAGAGAATTCAAGATAGAAATCCTAAAAATACTCAGAGATATACAAGAAAACACAGAAAGGCAATTTAGGGAGCTCAGAAAAGAACTCAATGAACACAAAGAATATATTTCCAAGGAAATTGAAACTATAAAAACAAATCAAACAGAGATGAAAAACTCAATACGCAAGCTGAAAAACCAGGTAACAAGCTTAGCTAATAGAACAGGCCAGAAAGAAGGTAGGATTAGTGAAATAGAAGACAAGCAACTTGAGGCACAACAGAGAGAAGAAGAAAGAGACTCAAAAATTAAAAAAAAAAAAAAAAATGAGATAGCCCTACAGGAATTATCTGACTCCATCAAAAAGAATAACATAAGAATAATAGGTATATCAGAGGGAGAAGAGAGAGAAAATGGAATGGAGAACATACTCAAACAAATAATAGATGAGAACTTCCCAAGCCTGTGGAAAGAACTAAAGCCTCAAATTCAAGAAGCAAAACAGAACTCCGAGTTTTCTTAACCCCAACAAACCTACTCCAAGGCACATCATAATGAAATTGGCACAAACCAACGTCAAAGAAAAAATCTCAAGGCAGCCAGGGAAAAGAAGAATACAACATATAAAGGAAGGCTCATTAGATTATCATCAGATTTTTCATCAGAAACTCTACAAGCTAGAAGAGAGTGGACCCCAATATTTAAAGTCCTGAAAAAGAGGAACTTTCAGCCATGAATACTATACCCATCAAAGCTATCCTTCAAATATGAAGGAGAAATAAACAGATACAGAAAAGATGAGGGAATTTATCATCAGAAAACCCCCACTCCAGGAATTACTAAAGGGGGTTCTCCAATCAGATACAAAGAACAAAAAAACAAACAAACAAAGCCACAAGTAAAAGCTCCAAGAAGAACACAATAAAACCAAATTTAAACTGTGACAACAACAAAAAGAAAGGGGGGAGAGGATGGAGATTAACAGGGTAGGAACCCTTTTCATTACTTAAAGGTAACCACCATTGAAAAAACCACCACAGAAGCACATGATTTAATAAAGATAGCAACAGAGGAAAGATGTATGAAATACAACCAAATTAAAAAAAAGATAGAAAAACAGAAGAGAAGGATCAAACAAGACACAAAACTAACAGAAAGCAATCTATAAAATGGCAATAGGGAACTCATAAGTGTCAATAATTACACTAAATGTAAATGGATTAAACTCACCAATAAAAAGGCACAGAGTAGCAGAATGGATTAAAAAAGAAAATCCAACTGTATGCTGCCTACAGGAAACTCATCTAAGAAACAAGGATAAAAACAAATTCAAAGTGAAAGGCTGGAAAACAATACTCCAAGCAAATAACATCCAAAAAAAAGCAGGCGTAGCAATACTCATATCTGATAATGCTGATTACAAGACAGCAAAACTACTCAGAGACAAAAATGGCCATTTCATAATGGCTAAGGGGACACTGAATCAAGAAGACATAACAATTCTAAATATATATGCACCAAACCAAGGAGCACCAAAATATATAAGACAGCTACTTATTGACCTTAAAACAAAAACTAGATGGAGCCCTGGTCGGTTGGCTCAGCGGTAGAGCGTCGGCCTAGCGTGCGGAGGACCCGGGTTCGATTCCCGGCCAGGGCACACAGGAGAAGCGCCCATTTGCTTCTCCACCCCTCCGCCGCGCTTTCCTCTCTGTCTCTCTCTTCCCCTCCCGCAGCCAAGGCTCCATTGGAGCAAAGATGGCCCGGGCGCTGGGGATGGCTCTGTGGCCTCTGCCTCAGGTGCTAGAGTGGCTCTTCTCGCAACATGGCGACGCCCCGGAGGGGCAGAGCATCGCCCCCTGGTGGGCAGAGCATCGCCCCTGGTGGGCGAGCCGGGTGGATCCCAGTCGGGCGCATGCGGGAGTCTGTCTGACTGTCTCTCCCTGTTTCCAGCTTCGGAAAAATGGAAAAAAAAAAAAAAAAACTGGATGGAAATGGGGAGGCAGTCAGACAGACTCCCGCATGCGCCTGACTGGGATCCGCCTGGCATGCCTACCGGGGGGGGGGGGATGCTCTGCCCATCTGGGGTGTTGCTCTGTTGCAACCAGAACCATTCTAGCACCTGAGGCAGAGGCCAGGGGGCCATCCTTAGTGCCCAGGGTGGCTTTGCTCTGGTGGAGCCTTGGCTGCGGGAGGGCAAGAGAGAGGCAGAGAGGAAGGAGAAGGGGAGGGGTGGAGAAGTAGATGGGTGCTTCTTCTGTGTGCTCTGACTGGGAATCGAACCCAGGAATCCTGCACACCAGGCCAATGCTCTACCACTGAGCCAACCGGCCAGGGCCTAGGAATGCCCTTGTTGATCAAGCTACCCAAAAGAAAATTATATGGAGCAACCATGACAGACCAAGCAAGTCAGTCTCATACTATTCATCACCAGAACGCTGCAGCCCGGTGTAAACAGTTTCAACTTTCTCGGGAAGCAGCATGGCAGATTGGGAAATCCTGTCCAAGGGGTCCTATACTGCTCCTTTATTTGGAGTTAACCCTCAAGGACCCCTACCAGGACAACTTTGGCAGATGGATGTTACCCATATACCTTCATTTGGCAAACAGTCGTATGTCCACATTACAGTGGATACATATTCCAGATCTATAGTAACCTCTGTCAGAACAGGAGAGGCTGCTAAGCATGTTATAGCTCATTGTCTGTATGCATTGTTCTATTATTGGATTTCCTAAACTGGCTAAACTGAAAATGCTCCTGCATATGGAGCAAAAGCATTTACTGTATTTTGTCATGCTTACAATCTTTAAAGTTAAGGTATTATTAAAGTGTACTCAGCAAACATTTTAAGGTCAATTAAAAAAAATTTAAAAGGGGGTAGTCATATCCTGGAATTCCTATGGGTCTGCTTCTTAGTTAAAAAAAACAAAAAACTTACATATCATTTGAATGCTAATGAACAGGAGACACCAAATCTTTTTCGCCTGCAAACTACGACCTTCTTTATTAGATCTAGCTAATAACACTGTTTTGTCTTTTTCCAAATAGCTCCAGATATATGAAAAGATTTATATAGGCGGATGGGGATCCTCAAACCCCTCAATGAGATCTTCTGAGCATGGCTTTTAAGATACCTAGAGGCAGAAAAAGCCCAATAGAGATCAGGGGAACTACCAGCTTTTAGGATACACCCTTAAAGGCTCCAACACCCCAAAGGGGTCTCATAGGATACCATCTGGGTCCTGCTTCAATAGTGGAAAGGAAGGTCATTGAGCTAAAGCCTGCCAGGCTTACACGCCTCTGCTGTGAGGAAACAGGGACACTGGAAGGTAGGCTACCCCCTCGCTCCTCTAAGGGAGGGTTCAGTCTCTTCCAGTCCTGCTCCAGCCACCTATGACCTAACCTTGCCCAGAATGCTGGGGTTTGCCACTGAAGGCTGAAGGTGCCCAGGGCCATCGGCCCATCTACGACACTGTGGACGAGCCTAGGGTATTTCTTCCAAAAAGCAGGTAGACTGATCTCATTTGCACAAGGGCCACTTAACTATGTCTTGCCTGAATAGTCAGGTTTTTTATTCTTCCCTCAAAGATCTCTGTTGTGGGTGTTGATAGTCCTATTTTCTGCTGCTTTGCTTAATATATAGTGTTTCCTTTATCCCTCCTACCTCAATGCCCCACTCATATTTCAGGCTGGGACCTACTCCTAATTTAGAGCTCTCTTTCCCCCTTTTGCCAACTTCTATTATGAATCTACCTTTGCCACCCAGCTTAGTGTATCCCAAGGTTCTCTTTACCATGCCACAGTCACAGAGCTCCAGGGAAAAGCAAGCTGGTCTCATCTCTCCAGGCAGAGGAGAACAGAAGCTCCACATCCACGCATGCTGCAAATGGCTTTTCCAGTCTACCTGAATCATTACCAGCTAGAAGCAGCGGTCATTGGGACTTGGACATGAGCTGCAAAGTATAGAATGGTGACAACAATTCCAGTGCCATGAGGACTTTTCCTGGATGTGGACTTTTCCTGGACTCCTGCTCCCTGTGACAGCTCCTAACAAACTGAACTGTGGTTGGGTTGCATTTTTCAGGAATTTGGCATAGTGATGGGCCAACTTGGACTTGGTGAACATGTTAAGGACACTACTCTTTTATGGATTCTTGCTGTATTGGCCAAGAGTTTGCTTAAAGGCTTTTAATCACGGTAAAAAAAATAGAAGACTGGATAAAGAAGATGAGGCACATATACACCATGGCATACTATTCAGCTAGAAGAAATGATGACATCGGGGATCACTTACAGCAGAATGGCGGAATCTTGATAACAATATGCGGAGTGAAATAAGCGAATCAGAAAAAAACAAGAACTGCAGCATTCCATACATTGGTGGGACATAAAAATGAGACTAAAAGACATGGACAGGAGTGGGGTAGTTACGGGGGGTGCGGGGAGGGGAGGAGGGAGAGTGGGAGGGGGAGGGGTACAAAGAAAACTGGATAGAGGGTGACAGAGGACGATCTCTCTTTGGGTGATGGGTATGCAACAGAACTAAATGACAAGATAACCTGGAAATGTTTTCTTTGAATATATGTACCCTGATTTATTGATGTCACCCCATTAAAATAAAATTTTATTTATTAAAAAAAAACTGACAAAAATACAATCATACTTGGAGACCTCAATACACCGCTGATGGCTCTAGATCGGTCATCCAAACAGAGGATCAACAAAGACATAGTGGCCTTAAACAAAACACTAGAGCACCTGGATATGATAGACATTTCATCCCAAAGTGACTGAGTATACATTTTTCTGCAGTGTACATGGATCATTCTCAAGAATTGACCATATGTTGGGCCACAAAAACAACATCAGCAAATTCAGAAAAATCGAAGTTGTACCAAGCATATTTTCTGATCATAAAGCCTTGAAACTAGAATTCAACTGCAAAAAAGAGGGAAAAAATCCCACAAAAATGTGGAAACTAAACAACATACTTTTAAAAAATGAATGGGTCAAAGAAGAAATAAGTGCAGAGATCAAAAGATATATACAGACAAATGAAAATGACAATACAACATATCAGAATCTATGGGATGCAGCAAAAGCAGTGATAAGAGGGAAGTTCATATCACTTCAGGTCTATATGAACAAACAAGAGAGAGCCCAAGTGAACCACTTAACTTCACACCTTAAAGAACTAGAAAAAAAAGAACAAAGACAACCCAAAACCAGCCGAAGAAAGGAGATAATAAAAATCAGAGCAGAAATAAATGAATTAGAGAACAGAAAAACTATAGAAAAAATTAATAGAACAAGGAGCTGGTTCTTCGAAAAGATCAACAAAATTGACAAACCCTTGGCAAGACTTACCAAGGAAAAAAAGAGAAAGAACTCATATAAACAAAATCCAAAATGAAAGAGGAGAAATCACCACGGACACCATAGATATACAAGGAATTATTGTAGAATACTATGAAAAACTGTATGCCACTAAATTCAACCTAGAAGAAATGGATAAATTCTTAGAACAATACAACCTTCCTAGACTGAGTCAAGAAGAAGCAGAAAGCCTAAACAGACCTATTAGTAGAGAAGAAATAGAAAAAAACATTAAAAACTTCCCCAAAAATAAAAGTCCAGGCCCTGACGGCTATACCAGCGAATTTTATCAAACATTCAAAGAAGACTTGCTTCCTATTCTACTCAAAGTCTTCCAAAAAATTGAAGAAGAAGCAATACTTCCAAACACATTTTATGAGGCCAACATAACCCTCATACCAAAACCAGGCAAGGATGGCACAAAAAAAGAAAACTACAGACCAATATCTCTAATGAATACAGATGCTAAAATTCTAAACAAAATACTAGCAAATCGAATACAACAACATATTAAAAACATAATACATCATGATCAAGTGGGATTCATCCCAGAATCTCAAGGATGGTTCAACATACGTAAAACGGTTAACATAATACACCATATCAACAAAACAAAGAACAAAAACCACATGATCTTATCAATAGATGCAGAAAAGGCTTTCAATAAAATACAACACAATTTTATGTTTAAGACTCTCAACAAAATGGGTATAGAAGGAAAATATCTCAACATGATAAAGGCCATATATGATAAACCATCAGCTAACATCATATTAAATGGCACTAAACTGAAGGCTTTCCCCCTTAAATTAGGAACAAGACAGGGTTGTCCACTCTCTCCACTCTTATTTAATGTGGTACTAGAGGTTCTAGCCAGAGCAATCAGACAAGACAAAGAAATAAAAGGCATCCATATCGGAAAAGAAGAAGTAAAGGTATCACTGTTTGCAGATGATATGATCCTATACATCGAAAACCCCAAAGAATCCACAAAAAGACTACTAGAAACAATAAGCCAATACAGTAAGGCTGCAGGATACAAAATTAACATACAGAAGTCAATAGCCTTTCTATATGCCAACAATGAAACATTTGAGAAAGAACTCAAAAGAATAATCCCCTTCACGATTGCATCAAAAAAAATAAAATACCTAGGAATAAACATAACAAAGAATGTAAAGGACTTATATAATGAAAACTACAAACCATTGTTAAGGGAAATCGAAAAAGATATAATGAGATGGAAGAATATTCCTTGTTCTTGGTTAGGAAGAATAAATATAATCAAGATGGCCATATTACCCAAAGCAATATACAAATTTAATGCAATTACCATCAAAATTCCAATGACATTTTTTAAAGAAATGGAGCAAAAAATCATCAGATTTATATGGAACTATAAAAAACCCCGAATAGCCAAAGCAATCCTAAAGAAAAAGAATGAAGCTGGGGGCATTACAATACCTGACTTCAAACTCTATTATAGGGCCACGACAATCAAAACAGCATGGTATTGGCAGAAAAATAGACACTCAGATCAATGGAACAGAATAAAAAACCCAGAAATAAAACCACATATATATAGTCAAATAATTTTTGATAAAGGGGCCAACAACACACAATGGAGAAAAGAAAGCCTCTTCAATAAATGGTGCTGGGAAAACTGGAAAGCCACATGCAAAAGAATGAAACTGGACTACAGTTTTTCCCTCTGTACTAAAATTAACTCAAAATGGATCAAAGATCTAAACATAAGACCTGAAACAATTAAGTACATAGAAGAAGACATAGGTACTAAACTCATGGACCTGGGTTTTAAAGAATATTTTATGAATTTGACTCTAAAGGCAAGAGAAGTGAAGGCAAAAATTAATGAATGGGACTACCTCAGACTAAGAAGTTTTTTCTCAGCAAGAGAAAATGATAACAAAATAAACAGACAGCCAACTAAATGGGAAATTATATTTTCAAACAGCAGCTCAGATAAGGGCCTAATATCCAAAATATACAAAGAACTCATAAAACTCAACAACAAACAAACAAACAATCCAATAAAAAAATGGGAAGAGGACATAAACAGACACTTCTCCCAGAAAGAAATACAAATGGCCAACAGATATATGAAAAGATGCTCATCTTCTTTAGTTATTAGAGAAATGCAAATCAAAACTGCAATGAGATACCACCTCACACCAGTTAGATTAGCTATTATTAACAAGACAGGTAATAGCAAATGTTGGAGAGGCTGTGGAGAAAAAGGAACCCTCATACACTGTTGGTGGGAATGTAAAGTAGTACAACCATTATGGAAGAAAGTATGGTGGTTCCTCAAAAAACTGAAAATAGAACTACCTTATGACCCAGCTATCCCTCTACTGGGTATATACCCCCAAAACTCAGAAACATTGATACGTAAAGACACATGCAGCCCCATGTTTATTGCAGCATTGTTCACAGTGGCCAGGACATGGAAACAACCAAAAATCCCGTCAATAGATGACTGGATAAAGAAGATGTGGCACATATACACTATGGAATACTACTCAGCCATAAGAAATGATGACATCGGATCATTTACAGCAAAATGGTGGGATCTTGATAACATTATATGAAGTGAAATAAGTAAATCAGAAAAAACAGGAACTGCAGTATTCTATACGTAGGTGGGACATAAAAGTGAGACTAAGAGACATTGATAAGAGTGTGTTGGTTATGGGGGGAGGGGGGAGAGGAAGAGGGAAAGGGGGAGGGGGAGGGGCACAAAGAAAACTAGATAGAAGGTGACAGAGGACAATCTGACTTTGGGTGATGGGTATGCAACATAATTGAACGACAAGATAACCTGGACATGTTATTTTTGAATATATGTATCCTGATTTATTGATGTCACCCCATTAAAAAAATAAAATTATTAAAAAAAAAAAGAATAGAGAACCAGTTGTTAAATTATTTGAATCCCACCACTGTGAGCAGGACTGTTTGACTGTACAAACCAATAGTACCACCTAGGTCTGTTTTACTTGTGGTAGATTTTCAATAAATATGTGCTAATGACCAAAATGAACTAACATGCAAAATGGAAACAGACTCATACACTGAGAGCAGGCTGACAACCTTGAACAGGTTGGGGTTTGGGTGAGGGAGGTGGATGAATAGAATAAAAAAACAAGACAAAAAAAAATCCTCATGGACATGGACAGCAGTGTGGTGACTGCTGGGATGGGGAGGGTGGGGGAGGAGCCTATAGGGGAAATAAATGGTGCTGGATGAAGACTGGACTGGGGAGAGGTGAACACACAATATGGTGTACAGCGACGTGTTGCAGAATTGAGCACCTGAAACCTATATAATTATATGTTTACCAACGTCACCCCAATAAAATTCAGTTATAAAAATATTACAAATTTTTAAAAATGTATGCTGATTTTTAAAACACTATCCTTAGCACAAAGATGTATACCATCATCCTTGAGGCTCATTTATTAATTAAAAAATAGAAACTTTGTATTTAATCAATATTCTCTCTTGCCTTCTTACATTCTCACAGCATCTACAGTTGGGCTGGGCATGAGCATGTTGTCGACTATTTAATTGTTGAAAACAATCATATTTAATAATGGAGGGTTAAACAAAATTTGGCAACCTCTATGCCTATTCTTGGGGTTCCCTGATAGGGCAGGAACTGTGAAGTGCCTACCGGGGGACCACTGTCCTGCTCTGCTCCCTTGCCTTCAGCATCCCATGAGCCTGGGGGTGCTGGGCCTCCTCAGTCTGGTACATAAGGGCAGTGGGGGCAGTAGGGAGTGAATGTGGAGGAGAGTATAGGAAATAAACTGAAACTTAAAAAAGGTATTTTTATTTTGGGGTGACTGGTTTAGGTATGTGATACAACAAAACTCTGGCCAATGTTAAAGTATAATTTTCAGAAAAGGTAAAATTGTAAATTTGAAAATATGAAATGAACACATCAAGGATTTTATTTAACCCGTTAATTAACAAGATATGTTAAAACTGAGTCAAAGACTGTTCGACAAGCTAGGATATTTATCAGTGGATATGATTGCTGCGTTAGATGCAAAACTGGTTAATGCCCAACAAGGCCACAAACCACATCCCCAGAGGTATCTGTTCCAGGGACAAGAAATTATTTGCATCTCTTCTGGACAAAAATATTCAAGTTAGCCTCTGCCTCTACAGAGTTATAAAACAGCATAGAGGACAAAAAGTTAGGTCTGGCATTGCACCAATACAAGACTCGGTAATCTCTTTTGCCTTCTCTAAATTCTGGAAAATTTTTGAACACCAATGAGATATAGGCAAGTCTGCAGGAAGCTTGTAGGAAATGTTCACCTACTCTTATAAAAGACAAAAAGAGAGGGTGACATATGCCCCTTTTAGCTTGCCTACCTTTGGCTATTGTTGTATGGGATGACACGAGGTAGTGCTGTGGCCACCTTGGTAACCACGGGGGAACAGTCTGACGACAAAGCCAGCCATGCCAAGAATGGGAATAAGGAGATAGAGAGAACTTGAGCCCCGGAGGGTAGCACTGAGCCTGCAGAGTTAACCACCCTCCTTGGACACTTCTTTTCAGGTGGGATAATGAATTTTCTTTATTGTTTAAGCTGCTTCTATTACTTGCAGTTAAAAGCTTATGTTGATTCACTTGATCCCTGCAGCTGTTAAGTCTAGATCCAAGAAGCAGGTATTGGGTCTCTTCCAGCTACAAGTACTCAGGGAGTCAGGCAGTCTAAGGGTTTAGATTTTGGAATAGTGATCTAGGGAGCCTCCCAGGAAACCAGGTACTAAATGCTTGGAATAAGTAATACATTCAAGAGAAACTTACCTGAAGGTTCCTACACTAGACAATAGAAGATAATAATTCATTAACAGCCTTCACATACAAATATATGAGTACATTATTCAGTACTGGGTATTTTATGAAAAAGGCAAATAATATGTTAGAAAGCAGTTATGAGAAGTATTTGGCTGGCACCGTGTTGATGGAGTAATAAATTCTATGCAAAAAAACCCAGCCATCAAATTATTTGGTGAATTTTTAAAATTATAATCCATTGACTTTGTGGTTACAGTAAGCAAAAATAATTCCAGCACAAAAGTCTTATCATATACTTGGTTAATATCCTTTCCTTTCAAGTATATAAAAATCAAAAACAAAAAATGACAAGGTAACTAGTAATATAGGTAATTTATAGACAATCTTTCTTCTAAAAAGCTCAAAGTAGCTCTCCATCTATTAGCTCATTTGTCCCACACCATGTCTATAGAAGTGGCAGGTCCCTCTCATTTTTCAGTTTCATGGTACCAAGGAGAATTAAGTGATCTGGTTGAGATTAGATGGCTGTTGTGTTCACACACACAAAGAGCTCCTGCTTCTGTCTCCTCAATCAGGATACTTTCTACTTCCTCCAGCCCCCAGAACCATGGGAAGGAAAAGTCTGTGGAGACAGACAGCAGGAGTTTCTCAGGGCCCCAGCCACAGGGAGGACTGTGAAGAGGTGTGGACAACGTCACCTTCATCACTCCTCAAGCCCTTGCTGGTTTCTGACACATCAGCTCCTTTTCCTACAAGTCTATCCTTCAACTGGCAGGGTCTCGGGGTGGATCTCAAACTCTTCATGCCAGAGATGCTGGCACAAGCAATGACTCCTCGGGGACACACGGTCCAGGCAGCTGCCATTGCAGGTCTCTGCGTTGTGGCCTCCGTCCTAGGTGCTGAGGCCCTTGTCTGGCTTCCTCATTGGTACTGTGGGCCCTTATGAGCACCAGGAGCCCTCTGTGTGGTAAATCAGGGGTGAAGTTGGGTCTGAAAAAAGTGACCTCAGTACATCTTCAAGGGGTGGCAACCAGGCAAAAGCAGAAATCGCCACTAACACCACAGACACCACAACTTCTGTTCGCTTTTCTATCTTCAAACCTAAGGTAGCACATCTTCTGACATATCTCCTGACCTGGATTCACAAGTAGGTCTTTTCCCTGAGAGCCTCACTACATTAAAAATAAATACTTCATGCCACCTTTCAGGGAATATTTAGCCATTCTAACACAACGCGGCTGGGAAATGTGTGGGATGTTAGGTGATGAGGCAGTCATCTCAGGGAAAACGTCCCTGTCCTGTTTTCTCCTCCACCATGAGAGCCTCCAAATCAATCAAAGTCACCAGAAAAAGGGCTTTCTGCACAGAGGCTGTTCTGTCCATCTTTTAAAAATCCAGGCTAACTGAACTCCTCCTGCAACAGAAACGAATTTGGCGGGGGGGGGGGGGGGGGGGGTTGTTTTGTTTTATGGTTTCTGTGTTACCACTGGGGGAGAAAAACGACGAACAAGTCATTGTCTCTGTCCCCAAGGAGTTCCCTTATGCCCAATTGTGCTGTGCTATCCAGAAAAGATGATGTTTCAGATTAGACAATTAATTAGAACAAAGAGAAGAAAGGCTACAGGATTGCACTTTCATAGAGGACAGGCTTCTAGCTTGTCCGAGGTTCCAGAGTCCCTCAAGTACTGGGCCAGCCTGTGGAAGGTTGCGGGAGTCAGTAACGAGCCTCAGAGCATAAAACACTTTAAAAAACCTTAGATCTGCCTGACCAGGTGGTGGCGCAGTGGATAGAGTATCGGACTGGGATGCGGAAGGACCCAGGTTCGAGACCCCGAGGTCGCCAGCTTGAGCACGGGCTCATCTGGCTTGAGCAAAGAGCTCACCAGCTTGGACCCAAGGTCGCTGGCTCCAGCAGGGGGTTACTCGGTCTGCTGAAGGCCCATGGTCAAGGCACATGTGAGAAAGCAATCAATGAACAACTAAGAAGTCGCAACGAGAAACTGATGATTGATGCTTCTCATCTCTCTCTGTTCCTGTCTGTCTGTCCCTGTCTATCTCTGCCTCTGTAAAAAATTAATTAATTAATTAATTAAAAAATTAAAAAAAAAAACCCTTAGATCTGTCCGTGCACCAAAGGTCCAAGCCCAAGGGGAGGAAGGCATTTCAGTGCTATATGCTCAAGATACCTTTTATTTATGCGTGAATAGCTTTAGAATATTAGAAATGAATAAATAAACCAAATTAAAATGAGTACAAGAATTCTCCAAAGGAATCAGACAAAAAAAATCTTCATTTCTTCTGGAACCTCATTCTTCTTAGATTTTCTAGGATCTTCTTTATCTCTCCTGCTATTGCACTGCATTAGTCAGGGGTCTCCAGAGAAACAGAACCAATAAGAGATAATAGATGTAAAGATAGATATAGAGATGAGATGAGGTAGAGATACAGAAATAGATATAAAGACAGAGATGAGAAGAGATAGACATCTAAAGATATAGAGATAGAGATTTATCTTGAGAAATCAGCTCACACAATTATGGAAGCTGAGAAGTTCTGCAAGTTGGAGGCCCAGGAAAGTGGGTGGTGTAATTCAGTCTGAGTGTAAAGGCCTGACAATAAGGGGAGATTCGGGTCTAAGGGCAGAAGATGAGATGTCCCAGCTCCAATAGTGAGGCAGAAAAGAAAAGGACCATATAGGTTTCAAGTGTACACTTCTCTGATGCCCGATCTGTATATTGCATTGTGTGCCCACCACCTGAAGTCAAATCATTTCCTATCACCGTGTATTTGGTCTCCTTTACCCCTCACCATTCTGCCACCCAACTGTTGTCGCTGTCTGTGCATTTCGGGTTTATGTCCCACATATGAGTGAAATCATATGGTCCTTAGCTTTTTCTGATTAACTTATTTTTGTCACCCCAATAAATTTAATTTTAAAAAAGAATCAAGTTCCTCCTCCTGTTGCCTTTTGTATTGGTACACTTACACAATCGATTACTATGCAGCCATAAGAATGAAGGAAATCTTACCTGGAGAGGATTATGCTAAGTGAAATAAGCCAGTCAACGAAAGACAAGTACCATATGATTTTGCTCACATGTGGAATCTAATGAGCAAAGTGAACTAACAAGCAAAACAGAGATTCACAGATAGAGAGCAGGCTGACAGCTATAGGGGAGGCTGGGTAAGGGGGTGAAGGGATTGAACAAAAAGGGAAAAAAGAGAAAAAACTCATGGATAGGGACAACAGTGATTGCCTGGGGGAGGGTTGGAGCGATGGAAGAGGGCACGGGGGGGATAGGTGGTGGTGGAAGGAGACTTGACTCGGGTGGTGAACACACAACACAATGTACAGATGATGTGTTGTGGAACTGTGCACCTGAAACCTATATAATTTTGTTAACCAGTGTCACCCTAATAAATTCAATAAAAGGGGGGAAAAAGATAGTTTGTTTCCTTCAGGAAACAATTTTAGGTCTATAGAAATTAAATATTGAAAATTAACAGAAGCAAAAAGTAGATTACATATTTAGGATCAAGAATAACATAGCATTTCTCTACTTAAAACTATTCTGGAAATTGGATCAAGATGGAGATACCTGCCTCCCCTTACCATCCCAGATTCCCAGAATTATGAGAAATTTTTCAAGAGACAATTCAGAAAACATTAGTTATATATGGGCAAGAAAAAGCTCTGAAGAAATGCAAAAAGAGGCCCTGGCCGGTTGGCTCAGTGGTGGAGCGTCAGCCTGGCGTGCAGAAGTCCCAGGTTCGATTCCCAGCCAGGGCACACAGGAGAGGCGCCCATCTGCTTCTCCACCCCTCCCCCTCTCCTTCCTCTCTGTCTCTCTCTTCCCCTCCCGCAGCTGAGGCTCCATTGGAGCAAAAAGATGGCCCGGGCGCTGGGGATGGCTCCTTGGCCTCTGCCCCAGGCGCTAGAGTGGCTCTGGTCGTGGCAGAGCGAAGCCCGGAGGGGCAGAGCATCGCCCCCTGGTGGGCAGAGCATCGCCTCCTGGTGGGCGTGCCGGGTGGATCCCTGTCGGGTGCATGCAGGAGTCTGACTGTCTCTCCCTGTTTCTAGCTTCAGAAAAATACAAAAAAAAAAAAAAAGAAATGCAAAAAGAGAAACCCCAAACCTAAACCATACAGTGATACCTCGGTTTTCATGGATAACCAGTCTGAAAACAATCAGCAAAATCCGAAACTGATAAAAACCGAGGCAATTATTTCCATATGAATCAATGTAAATCCAATTAATTCGTTCTAGACACTCCAAAATGCATACCAAAAACACATTTTATAGAGAATAAATATAGTGTTTAATACTAAAAACAATAAGATTAATATAAAATGAAGATAAAAGACTAATGTAAAGAATAAATGAACATTTAACATGGCATTTACCTTTCCAAAGACTCTTTCTTCTTGGTGTATGGGACACGGTGAGGAGGAGAGAGAGAGGTGCGGATACTGTATACACAGTAATCACTTACATATAGTTGTAGTATTAGCACTTGCAATCAATAAAAAAAAGCACAAAAACACTGAAAAGCATGGAATTGTTTGGCTAGACTCACAGGATGATGCTCACACAACAAGAAACAATACCGCACTGAGCCGGAGAACGCATGGGTCCCCATTTGTTTTCGCAAAATTAGCAGCGAGGTCACGTGGACATGCTGACAAAATCCAAGGCAACCATGAAAACCGAGACAAAATTTTCACGGAAGTAATCAACGACAACTGAAGTCAATGAAAACCAAGGTATTACTGTATATGGAAGACTGCTGCTCTGCCTCCCTCTACTCATAGCAGGGACAAGCTCCATGATGTTCCCTATATGGCTTTTCCCACTTCCCCCTCTCCCTCACTCTCCCCACTTACTCGCTTCTGCTTCCTGAGATCACCTCCTAGATGAACTTCTTGTACCCCAGTGTTTGTTTCAAGGTCTGATATTGGGGTAACTCAAATAGACAAATCCTGGGGTTTTCCCAAGAGCCAGGCCTTTACTTCTAATCTCTCTCTCTCCCTCCCTTTACCTCTTTGTTTAAAATCTGTCTTTCCAACTTCCCACTCACCCTTGGGTGATGAACCTTGGGTCTGTCCTCGATCCTCTCCTGTTCACTTTCAAGTCCAGTCATTTCAATTGACCAAGTTCACTCTCCTCTTTCCGTGTCCTGCCACACTGTTTCAGGCCTTACAACCTCATGTGTGGATATTACTGTATTTCCCCATGCGTAAGACACACCTTAATTTTGGGGCCCAAAATTTGAAGAAAAAAAAAAGTATTACATAAAGTTACTGAACTCAAGTTTTATTCATTATAAAATTCATACAACTCCTCATCACTGTCAAAACTCCCATCCGTTAGCTTGTCCTCATCCATGTCTGATGGACAAATCACTGTCTTCATATACTGCCTCATCCTTTGTTCCATCTATGGCATTTGAAATACCACACTTCTTAAATGACTTGACAACCACTGTATAAGATACACCCAGTTTTTAGACCCCAAATTTTTTGAAAAAATATGTGTCTTATACATGTGGAAATATGGTATTAAAGGTTTCAGACTGACAACCCAAGTTCCTCTCTCTCCCCTCTATAATTTACCATCTAATCTTCATGGAACTCCACTCAAAAAGTTCCAGTGTCATCAATTCTGTATTACAAAATCCGTAAAGCCCTCTACAGTTTGGTTTCAGCCTACCTTTCCTCATACTTCATTCATGTACCCCAAGAATCTTCCCCAACTGAATCACTTATCACTCACTCTAAAAGTGCCATGTTTTCTCAGCTCTGTGCCTTTGCTCCCTCTGTTCCCAAACCTGGAAACCTCTGACCCATCTTATATTATATTCAAAACCTACCTCGGGTCAAATATCACTTCTTCTAAGAAGTTATTGGTTCTCCCAAATAGAAACATTATCCCTCTTCTGAGTTCCAACAGCACTTAAATTGTACTTTCCTTAGTACTTGTATCACTTACTATTTTTTTTTTTTAGCAAGAGAGATAGAGAAACAGACAGAGACAGAAAGGGGAAGAGATGAGAAATATCAACTCATAGTTGCAGCACCATACTTGTTCATCGATGCTTTCTCATATGTGCCTTGACAGGGGGGCTCCAGACAAGCCAGTGACACCTTGCTCAAGCCAGTAACCTTAGGCTCAAGCCAGTGACCCACTGGTGAGCCATGCTCAAGCTGGATGAGCCTGTGCTCAAGCCAATGACCTTGGGGTTCTGAAACTGGGTCCTCTAAGTCCCAGTCCGATGCTCTACTACTGCGCCACCACCTGGTTGGGCTCATAGCACTTGTTATAAATTAGAGTGTAATTTACATTAAAGTGCATAAACCTTAAACTTGATGAATTTATCACTCTTGTAATCTACCCAGATCAAGATGTAAAATATTTCCAGCATTCCAGAAGGTTTCTTTGTGCCCCTTCCAGTGAAAGCGCCCTTCCAGTCTATTCTGACTCAGCACAGATTAGTTTTGCCTGTTTTTGAACTGCATGTAAATGGAGTATTATAATATACACTATTTTACATTTGGCTGTTTTCACTCAGCATCATGTCTCAGATTTATACAGGTCACACATATCAACTGTGTATTCTGTTTTTAATCGTATAGTTGTACAATTATACCACAACTTATTTAACCATTTACTGTAAATGGACATTTCTTAGTGTTTTGGCTTTTATAAATAAGCCTTCTATGAACATTTTTATACATGTCTTTTGTTGGACACAGGTACTAATTGTGAGGTCGGTTGACAATGGGGGAAGGTCACGTGACGAACCAGATCCGGAAACTTTGGCTGGAACCGCCCACACCCATGCTAGAACCGCCCACACTCATGCCTGCCAAAAAAGAAAGTGTCTGGAGCCCTTTGAAAAAGAATGACTGTCTGTCAGCCAATGAAATTTCGCCACCTCATATCAAGTCGCCATCACCCTACCGACCCTATAAATTACCCTTCACCCCGGAGGAAGAATCCACGCAACTTCTCTGACCCCCTTTCATGGACCAGAGAACCTTGTCCAGTATGCACTGTACTAAATAAAGCTTCTGCTATTCCACACTTCGTGGCTACGTCCTTCTTTCTTCCTCAGCGGGGAAAATACCTTACACTCATTTTTCATCGGAGGAATAGAATTAGTGGGTTACAAGGTATTTGAATGTTTAGCTTTGGAAGTACTATTAAATGTTTTCCTAAAGTGGTTATACCAGTTTACATCCTGACAGCAATGTAAGAGAGTTCCAGTAGCTCCACACCCTTGCCAACACCTGTTGGCGCATTTGTTCAAAAAGAATGTTACCACATGCTCTGCCCACTCTTAAGTTGAAAGCTAACACAGACATCTCAAAATATCTACTTTCATTTGTCTACATATGTTCATCTTTTCAAATGTGTTCATGCCATTGTATGGGTCTGTAAAATATTTTAATAGCTAAAATTTCTTATTTAAAAGTTTTTTTGTTTGTTTGTTTGTTTTTTGTATTTTTCCGAAGCTGGAAACGGGGAGAGATAGTCAGACAGACTCCCGCATGCGCCCCACGGGATCCACCCGGCACGCCCACCAGGGGGTGACGCTCTGCCCACCAGGGGGCAATGCTCTGCCCCTCTGGGGCGTCGCTCTGTTGCGACCAGAGCCACTCCAGTGCCTGGGGCAGAGGCCAAGGAGCCAGCCCCAGCGCCCGGGCCATCTTTGCTCCAATGGAGCCTCGGCTGCGGGAGGGGGAGAGAGAGACAGAGAGGAAGGAGAGGGGGAGGGGTGGAGAAGCAGAAGGGCGCTTCTCCTGTGTGCCCTGGCCGGGAATCAAACCGGGACTTCTGCACGCCAGGCCGGCGCTCAACCACAGGGCTAAAAGTTTTTAAATAGATTTTAGAGGTAGACATTGTAAATACAAATTATAGATGATTGAATTCACATATAAACTTTGACCTTTTTTATCAGATATTTCATATCAAAACTGACTTTTAGTCTGAGTACAAAACAATGTCTTTTGCCTCAATTACTTTCAGTGGTCGGCAAACTCATTAGACAACAGAGCCAAATATCAACAGTACAACAATTGAAATTTCTTTTGAGAGCCAATTTTTTTAAACTTAAACCATATAGGTAAGTACATTCCTTATTGAGGTAGCGCCCACACATGGTCTTTTGTGGAAGAGCCACACTCAAGAGGCCAAAGAGCTGCATGTGGCTTGCAAGCTGCGGTTTGCCGACCACTGACTTAGTTCATCTTGAGAATTAAACTTTTGACACTAACATGTTCCAAGGTGACCATGAAATTCATTTGTAGTGAGACCTAGAGTATTGATAGCTCAAACCTACAAGATATAATTAATTCATAGCATGCTAAAGGTATCTGAGAATCACTTGTAATTCACAGGATATGATCAGATATAGGGAATGTGTTTAATACCATTTTCTGTTTTGTATTCAAGGCCAACTTGATTTCTAGGACAACAAACAAAGCTATTCAGGTAATCTTCTAGATATAATCATTCAATAGTTTTCTCATGAAAAAGCATTGTCATTTACCTTTGGTCTTGCTTTCTTTCGATTCAACCCCCCCCCCCCAATGTAATTTTCAAGTTCAGACATGACTGTTTAAAAAGAAGCCTCTCCCTCTGGAACAAACGAGCGTACCTTTCATGCATGTAGTCAACGCCCAGCAACAACTCGATAAACCATTCTATTATTTGACCTTCTGAAAAGGTTTTTCCAGCCTCTTTATATTCCTTAATTTTACAGTCCAGATCTCGGCCCTGAAACAAAACAGCATATTTTATCATATTCTTTCAGTTAGAATTTTAAAATCAAACTCAAATACAGTTAATACATAGCAGTCCCTGTTATAAGAAAGTGAGGGCATAGTCAGCTGTATGATTCTTGACCAAACTCTAGGCAGGCTCCCCTGAGCTCTCTTGTCAACTAGCCCCCAATTTTACCCTATAAAGACTTGAATAAATACTAACATATTTCTAATAGCTTAAGGCCACATATCTAGGGTGACCCTAGTCCACCGTACAGTGTCTTCCGGAGAAAACTCTAGGTTGCCAAAAGAATTAACTTCAGAGGTCCCCAAACTTTTTACACAGGGGGCCAGTTCACTGTCCCTCAGACCGTTGGAGGGCCGCCACATACAGTGCTCCTCTCACTAACCACCAATGAAAGAGGTGCCCCTTCCGGGAGTGCGGCAGGGGGCCGGATAAATGGCCTCAGGGGGCCACATGCGGCCCACGGGCTGTAGTTTGGGGACGCCTGATTGTTTCAGTGCAGGCGTCAAGATAGGACCCCTGTCTCTTCGTCTCTGTGAGAGAGTAGGAGCCTAGCTTCAATACGTGCCAGTTAGTAAACCCAGAAACACACAGACCGACCCCTTCCTGCTTTTGGTAATCATCTATTTCCCTGACTCTGCTCAAGCCCTCACTGTCGTCCCCCCACTCCCACCAATCTCCCTTTAAATCGTCCAGTCAGCTCTGCACATATCAGAATGGAGCTCAGCTTTCTCCCACTGTCAGCAGTTACTAAGTAAACTGTTTTCAGCGCTTTAAGTAATGCGTGGCTGTATTTATCTTTGACATTGCTCCGAGACAAAACTGTTCCAAAGGGTTTTTATTTTTATTACATTACCTAAAAATTACTCCAAAATTCATTTTTATTACATTATATACTTATACATACCCATGTATAACTAGGAACAACTTTCCTTCTGTTTAAGGCTTCATGTAACTATAGAACTCTAACATGTATACCAATTAAAAATATAAAGCCAATAAAATTCAAATTAATGACATTAATAGGGAGTAATGCTGTTTTAGGGTGCATACAGGCTAGCGGCTGGAGTAGATGCTCTTCATTTTGGCGTGCTGAAACTAACGTGTATCCCGGGTGACTTAACTCTCCTTTTCTCTGTTTAACTATAGTGAAACTCTCACAATATAGCAACTGTTGATGTAGGTGGGGTCCAGACACATCATTCAGGCAGTCTCTGCCCTACCACTCCCAGGTGCTAGGTAAAAGAATAATGCTTGGTGCCAAAAACGAATCCTGGTCACAAATAAAAAACATCTAACATTTCTTGGCAGGGTATGACACAAGGCACTTCCTGATTATGCTTCTTACTGCATTTCATCCATCATAGAAATGAAGACACAAAATGTCAAACTGTCTTAGAAAACCCCCTCTACTTGATCCCTTTTACTTTAAAACACTGATACATTAGAAATGATTCAAGAACTGTTCCTCTGAAGACAAGGATGGGCTAAATGTGATTGTGTTTAGTCTCTGGGAGATGTCAACAACCCAGGCGCATGGAGACAGGCGAGGAACGTGCCACGTCTGTAAGGAGCGGGGCGTTTAAGAGCCGAACATTGAGCTACTCACAGATGATTCCTGATGGAGTTGTCATCGCTAGATACAAAAGAAAAGCATTTCTAGGCAATTAAACCATCAAAGGGAAATTACTTCCAATCAAACAACACGAAGTCAACAGAGTAAGTGAGCTGTAATGCATGTTTTATTTCCTTTCAGTGCAATGTGCCAACATTCGCCTGGCATATCCTCTCCTGCTCAGGGCCCGGCAAGTCAAAGCGGCACATCAAACCTTCGACTTGCACCCTTGCTACAAATCAACTGCCTGCTGAATTTTCTGGGCAAGGAGATCAAAGCTTGTTGGAATTTACAACCAAAGTGAACCGAATATTTGACTCCTTATCAAAAAGACCATCGTTTTCTTCTCATTCTCCAAACCCATCCTTATATCTCCTCTCTTTTTAATCCTTGAGTTTATCAAAGTTAGATCACACAAGCTGTGCTGTCATGTTTCTGTTGGTTGCATAAAACACTCTGACAACAGATTATTATAACATCCTCTGAAGTAGTCACAAAAGCCCTTCAGATGAAAGGCAAGCCATATATATATATTTCCAATCCCAAATTCCCTTTTTTTATTCAAGAAGATTCAAGCAAAACTTTCACAAAAAATAAAAAAATTTAAAAAAGAAAATATAAAAAACACAATATATCCTTTCAATACCCCATTTAGATTCTCTGAATGTAATAAAACATCTCCCATAGCTGAAAAATAATTATCTACATTTTTTTGCCTCCTTTCGAAATATTATAGTTTCAGATGAGAAGTGACAGGGAGGAAGGGAGGAAGGAAGAAAGGAAGAGAAGAGGGGAGGAAAGAAGGGAGAAAGGGAGTGAGGGAGAAAAGACAAAATAAAAATAAAAAGGAAAGCTTGCCTTAGAGAAATATCAATGAAGCTGTCTGCTTCAGCCTAATGTTTCTTACTTTAGGAAGGTCACATATAAATACAGTTGTCACTATGAAAATGGCAGTCATATATACAGAGCACACTCCCTGGGTGACATTAATTGTTAGCCCGACAATCACCTTGTGCTCTCTCCTCAAATAGTGAGTCGAAGTTGCTTGTCTGTTTCCTGCATTGATAGTAAATGTGAGCATAATTTCCTGTGACTAAATAAATACATATATTTAGACTATTGAAAAAAAATAGGGTTTTTAAAAGTAGATTTCAAAGTGCAATGTCAAAGGAGATCCATAGTGCCTGACCAGGAGGTGGCACAGTAGATAGAGCATTGGACTGGGACGCAGAGGACCCAGGTTTGAAACCCCAAGGTCGCTGACTTGAATGTGGGCTCATCCGGCTTGAGCACAAGCTCACCAGCTTGAGCATGGGGTCACTGGCTTGAGACCAAGGTCGCTGGCTTGATCAAGGGGTCACTTGCTCTGCTGTAGCTCCCCCCACCCATCAAGGCACATATTAGAAAGCAATCAATGAACAACTAAGGAGCCACAACAAAAAATTGATGCTTCTCATCTCTCTCTCTTTCTGTCTGTCTATATCTATCTGTCCCTCTGTCTGTGTCTGTGAAAAATAAAAACAAGGAGATCCACAGACTCCCTATTGCTCTCTGGGTAGAACCATAAAAATGCAATAATTCTTAGTATTAAGCAAGGGACATGTTCAATCAAGAAGAATGCCAAAAGATTAAATCAGCCAGAAAGTTGTGTTTCATTCTCCTCAAAGTTACTCCCTCTGCAATTTTCATTTTGCATGTTTATCTCCAAGAAAAACTACTTGTTTTGTATTTACTTTGCTCTTTAATAAAAACTTCATAAGACAATATTACTGAGAGAAAAATACTTTTCTTCACTAAAATAACCCCTCAAAAGTTGCAATGAGGCCCTGGCAGTTGGCTCAGTGGTAGAGCATCGGCCTGGCGTGCAGGAGTCCCGGGTTCGATTCCTGACCAGGGCACACAGGAGAAGCGCCCATCTGCTTTCTCCACCCCTCTCCCTCTCCTTCCTCTCTGTCTCTCTCTTCCCCTCCCACAACCAAGGCTCCACTGGAGCAAAGTTGGCCTGGGTGGTGGGGATGGCTCCATGGCCTCTGCCTCAGGCGCTGGAATGGCTCTGGTTGCAGCAGGACAACACCCCGGATGGGCAAAGCATCACCCCCTGGTGGGCATGCCGGGTGGATCTCAGTAGGGCGCATGCGGGAGTCTGTCTGACTGCCTCCCCGTTTCCAACTTCAGAAAAATACACACACACACACACATACACGCACACACACAAAGTTGCAATGAAAGCGTTGATGTAAATTTCAAAGGTTTTGAATATCTGTAAACCAAAATGTACCAACTGATGGATGAAGGGTAGTTCCTCCCTGTCCCCATCCACTTCACCAACATCAGATTGACTCTGGAAAGACCAGACCTTGAAGACATGAAAAACAATTCAAACACAGTGTCTAAACTCCCATCTTTGATTGCCATAGAAAAGTTCTAAATCCTAAAAGAATTTTACTTGTAAAAATTAATCCATGTTCTTTAAGTCATCAACAGAAGCACTTACAGCTAGTTTAAAAGGCCAAAGTAGCACCTTCTCAGAAGCCTCAGAAGTTGAGCACAATAAAACCACAATGTTCACAGCACATACAAAGGACAAAGTGATCCTGTAGTTTTAGGGCTGGAAGGAGCTTGAAATATTGTTCTGCCCTACTTCCTCATTTTAAAATGAAAAGGCTGCCCCTTATTAATTCACTTGGTTGACATCTTAAAAATGTTCCCTCAGGCCCTGGCCGGTTGGCTCAGCGGTAGAGCGTCGGCCTGGCGTGCAGGGGACCTGGGTTCGATTCCTGGCCAGGGCACATAGGAGAAGCGCCCATTTGCTTCTCCACCCCCCCCCCCCCTTCCTCTCTGTCTCTCTCTTCCCCACCCGCAGCCGAGGCTCCATTGGAGCAAAAATGGCCCGGGCGCTGGGGATGGCTCCTTGGCCTCTGCCCCAGGCGCTAGAGTGGCTCTGGTCACGGCAGGGCGACGCCCCAGAGGGGCAGAGCATCGCCCCCGGGTGGGCAGAGCGTCGCCCCTGGTGGGCGTGCCGGGTGGATCCCAGTCGGGAGCATGTGGGAGTCTGTCTGACTGTCTCTTCCCGTTTCCAGCTTCAGAAAAATACAAAAAAAAAAATGTTCCCTCACATTCTACATCTCTTAAATAAGTTTCTAATACATCTGTCCGGTGGATTTCAAATTATAGCATGCATAAGAATCACCCAAGGAGCTTGTTTAAAATGCATATCCCTAAACCACATCAACAGAGACTCTGATGAAGTATATCTGAAGAGGACCAAAGGGAAAAAATATATATATATATATAATATATATATATATATTATATATATATATAAATTTTTTTTTTTTTAAGCAAGCATCCTGACTCTGGAAAGTAATACAAATGGGTCATATACTTAATATTTCCCCCATGAATGGAAACATTTTTATCCAATAATTTGAAAAATCCCAAAGGCAAAAATGTACTTGGGGAAGTCAGGGTTGAATAAAAATCATTTTATAATGACATTTAAAAACTCTGTGTCCTTACTTAGGAGGACACCAATAAATGAGTAGAGGAGGTAGTGAATTCTAAATAGTCACTCAAGAATGCCATGTAGTATTATAAGTGACCATTCCTAGGTTTAGTTGTAAATTATTCTTTTTTATTTTATAATTTAAAAATTTTATTTAGAAAATTAGCTTTAACACAGTGACATTGATGAATAAGAGTACATAGGTTTCAGGTGAACATTTCTATAGCATTTGAACTGTTGATTATGTTGTATACCCATCATCCAAAGTCAAATCACTTTCCATCACCTTATATTTGTCCATCTTTACACCCTCCCCCACATCCTTTTCCCCGTGGTAACCACTGCATTTTTATCTACATGAGTCTCAGTTTTATATCCCACCTGTGTGTGAAATCATACAGTTCTTAGTTTTTTCTGATTTACTTATATCACTCAGTATAATGTTCTCAAGATCCAAACATTTCATAAATGTCACTATGTCATCATTTCTTATAGCTGAGTAGTAGTCCATTGTATATATGTACCACAGCTTCTTTATCCAGTCATCTACTGAGGGACACTTTGGTTGTTTCCATGTCCTGGCCACTGAATAATGCTGCGATGAACATGGGGATGCATGTGTCTTTACATACCAATGTTTTCAAGTTTGGGGGGTAGATAGCCAGTAGAGGGATTGCTGGGCTATATGGTAATTCCATTTTAATTTTTTGAGGAACCACCATACTTTCCTCCATAATGGTTGTACTAATTTGCATTCCCACCAGCAGTGAATGGGGGTTTCTTTTTCTCCACAGCCTCTCCAAAACTTGTTATCTGTCTTGTTGATAATAGCTAATCTAACAGGTATGAGGGGGGATCTCATATCTCATTGTAGTTTTGATTTGCATTTCTCAAATAGCTAGTGAAGATGAGCATCTTTTCATATATCTGTTGTCCATTTGTATGTCCTCTTGGGAGAAGTGTCTATTCAGGTCCTCTCCCCATTTCTTAATTGGACTGTTTGCTTGTTTGTTGCTGATCTTTGTGAGTTCTTTATATATTTCCTCTTTTTTCCTTAGTGAGTCTAGCCAGTGGTTTGTCAATTTTATTGATCTTTTCAAAGAACCAGCTCTTTGTTGTATTAATTTTTTCTGTAGTTTTTCTTGTTCTCTATTTCATTTAGTTCTGCTCTAATTTTAACTATTTCCTTTCTTCTGCTGACTTTGGGTTGCCTTTGTTCTTCTTTTTCTAGTTCTTTAAGGTGTAATGTTAGGTTGTTTACTTGGGATCTCTCTTGTTTCTTGATATGAGCCTGTAATAATATAAATTTTTCTCTTATTACTGCTTTCACTGCATCCCAGAAATTTTGATATGTCGTGTTGTCATTTTCATTTGTCTGTATATATCTTTTTTTTTTTTTTTTTTTTATATATAATTTTATTTTTTTAATGGGGTGACATCAATAAATCAGGATACATATATTCAAAGATAACAAGTCCAGGTTATCTTGTCGTTCAAATATGTTGCATACCCACCACCCAAAGTCAGATTGTCCTCTGTCACCTTCTATCTTGTTTTCTTTGTGCCCCTCCCCACCCCCTATCCCTCTCCCATTCCCCCCTCCCCCCCGTAACCACCACACTCTTATAAATGTCTCTTAGTTTCACTATTATGTCCCACCTACGTATGGAATAATACAGTTCCTGTTTTTTTCTGATTTACTTATTTCGCTTCGTATCATGTTATCAAGATCCCACCATTTTGCTGTAATGTTCCGATGTCATCATTTCTTATGGCTGAGTAGTATTCCATAGTGTATATGTGCCACATCTTCTTTATCCAGTCATCTATTGATGGGCTTTTTGGTTGTTTCCATGTCCTGGCCACTGTGAACAATGCTGCAATAAACATGGGGCTGCATGTGTCTTTACGTATCAATGTTTCTGAGTTTTTGGGATATATACCCAGTAGAGGGATTGCTGGGTCATAAGGTAGTTCTATTTTCAGTTTTTTGAGGAACCACCATACTTTCTTCCATAATGGTTGTACTACTTTACATTCCCACCAACAGTGTATGAGGGTTCCTTTTTCTCCACAGCCTCTCCAACATTTGCTGTTACCTGACTTGCTAATAACAGCTAATCGAACAGGTGTGAGGTGGTATCTCATTGCCGTTTTGATTTGCATTTCTCTAATAGCTAAAGAAGATGAGCATCTTTTCATATATCTGTTGGCCATTTGTATTTCTTCCTGGGAGAAGTATCTATTCATATCCTCTTCCCATTTTTTTATTGGATTGTTTGTTTGTTTGTTGTTGAGTTTTATGAGTTCTTTGTATATTTTGGATATTAGGCCCTTATCTGAGCTGTCGTTTGAAAAAATCATTTCCCATTTAGTTGGCTTTCTGTTTATTTTGTTATCAGTTTCTCTTGCTGAGCAAAAACTTCTTAGTCTGATGTAGTCCCATTCATTAATTTTTGCCTTCACTTCTCTTGCCATTGGAGTCAAATTCATAAAATGCTCTTTAAAACCCAGGTCCCTGAGTTTAGTACCTATGTCTTCTTCTATGTACTTAATTGTTTCAGGTCTTATGTTTAGATCTTTGATCCATTTTGAGTTAATTTTTGTACAGGGGGAGAGACTGTAGTCCAGTTTCATTCTTTTGCATGTGGCTTTCCAGTTTTCCCAGCACCATTTATTGAAGAGGCTTTCTTTTCTCCATTGTGTGTTGTTGGCCCCTTTATCAAAAATTATTTGACTATATATATGTGGTTTTATTTCTGGACTTTCTATTCTGTTCCATTGGTCTGAGTGTCTATTTTTCTGCCAATACCATGCTGTTTTGATTGTCGTGGCCCTATAATAGAGTTTGAAGTCAGGTATTGTAATGCCCCCAGCTTCATTCTTTTTCTTTAGGATTGCTTTGGCTATTCGGGGTTTTTTATAGTTCCATATAAATCTGATGATTTTTTGCTCTATTTCTTTAAAAAATGTCATTGGAAGTTTGATGGGAATTGCATTAAATTTGTATATTGCTTTGGGTAATATAGCCATCTTGATTATATTTATTCTTCCTAGCCAAGAACAAGGTATATTCTTCCATCTAATTATATCTTTTTCGATTTCCCTTAACAATGGTTTATAGTTTTCATTATATAAGTCCTTTACATTCTTTGTTATGTTTATTCCTAAGTATTTTATTTTTTTTGTTGCAATCGTGAAGGGGATTATTCTTTTGAGTTCCTTCTCAGTTGTTTCATTGTTGGCATATAGAAAGGCTATTGACTTCTGTATGTTAATTTTGTATCCTGCGACCTTACTGTATTGGCTTATTGTTTCTAGTAGTCTTTTTGTGTATTCTTTGGGGTTTTCGATGTATAGGATCATATCATCTGCAAAAAGTGATACCTTTACTTCTTCTTTTCCGATATGGATGCCTTTTATTTCTTTGTCTTGTCTGATTGCTCTGGCTAGAACCTCCAGTACCACATTAAATAAGAGTGGAGAGAGTGGACAACCCTGTCTTGTTCCTGATTTAAGGGGGAAAGTCTTCAGTTTAGTGCCATTTAATATGATGTTAGCTGATGGTTTATCATATATGGCCTTTATCATGTTGAGATATTTTCCTTCTATACCCATTTTGTTGAGAGTCTTAAACATAAAATTGTGTTGTATTTTATCGAAAGCCTTTTCTGCGTCTATTGATAAGATCATGTGGTTTTTGTTCTTTGTTTTGTTGATATGGTGTATTACATTAACCGTTTTACGTATGTTGAACCATCCTTGAGATTCTGGGATGAATCCCACTTGATCATGATGTATTATTTTTTTAATATGTTGTTGTATTCGATTTGCTAGTATTTTGTTTAGTATTTTAGTATCTGTATTCATTAGAGATATTGGTCTGTAGTTTTCTTTTTTTGTGCCATCCTTGCCTGGTTTTGGTATGAGGGTTATGTTGGCTTCGTAAAATGTGTTTGGAAGTATTGCTTCTTCTTCAATTTTTTGGAAGACTTTGAGTAGAATAGGAACCAAGTCTTCTTTGAATGTTTGATAAAATTCGCTGGTATAGCCGTCAGGGCCTGGACTTTTATTTTTGGGGAGGTTTTTAATGGTTTTTTCTATTTCTTCTCTACTGATAGGTCTCTTTAGGCTTTCTGCTTCTTCTTGACTCAGTCTAGGAAGGTTGTATTTTTCTAGGAATTTATCCATTTCTTCTAGGTTGTTGAATTTAGTAGCATAAAGTTTTTCATAGTATTCTACAATAATTCTTTGTATATCTACGGTGTCCGTGGTGATTTCTCCTCTTTCATTTTGGATTTTGTTTATATGAGTTCTTTCTCTTTTTTCCTTGGTAAGTCTTGCCAAGGGTTTGTCAATTTTGTTGATCTTTTCAAAGAACCAGCTCCTTGTTCTATTAATTTTTTCTATAGTTTTTCTGTTCTCTAATTCATTTATTTCTGCTCTGATTTTTGTTATCTCCTTTCTTCGGCTGGTTTTGGGTTGTCTTTGTTCTTCTTTTTCTAGTTCCTTAAGGTGGGAAGTTAAGTGGTTCACTTGGGCTCTCTCTTGTTTGTTCATATATGCCTGAAGTGATATGAACTTCCCTCTTATCACTGCTTTTGCTGCATCCCATAGATTCTGATATGTCGTATTGTCATTTTCATTAGTCTGTATATATCTTTTGATCTCTGCACTTATTTCTTCTTTGACCCATTCATTTTTTAAAAGTATGTTGTTTAGTTTCCACATTTTTGTGGGATTTTTTTCCTCTTTTTTGCAGTTGAATTCTAGTTTCAAGGCTTTATGATCAGAAAATATGCTTGGTACAACTTCAATTTTTCTGAATTTGCTTATGTTGTTTTTGTGGCCCAACATATGGTCAATTCTTGAGAATGATCCATGTACACTGGAGAAAAATGTATACTCAGTCACTTTGGGATGAAATGTCCTGTAGATGTCTATCATATCCAGGTGCTCTAGTGTTTTGTTTAAGGCCACTATGTCTTTGTTGATTCTCTGTTTGGATGACCGATCTAGAGCCGTCAGTGGTGTATTGAGGTCTCCAAGTATGATTGTATTTTTGTCAGTTTTTGTTTTAAGATCAATAAGTAGCTGTCTTATATATTTTGGTGCTCCCTGGTTTGGGGCATATATATTAAGAATTGTTATGTCTTCTTGATTCAGTGTCCCCTTAGCCATTATGAAATGGCCATTTTTGTCTCTGAGTACTTTTCCTGTCTTGTAGTCAGCATTATCCGATATGAGTATTGCTACACCTGCTTTTTTTTGGATGTTATTTGCTTGGAGTATTGTTTTCCAGCCTTTCACTTTGAATTTGTTTTTATCCTTGTTACTTAGATGAGTTTCCTGTAGGCAGCATACAGTTGGATTTTCTTTTTTAATCCATTCTGCTACTCTGTGCCTTTTTATTGGTGAGTTTAATCCGTTTACATTTAGTGTAATTATTGATACTTGTGAGTTCCCTATTGCCATTTTATATCTTGCTTTCTGTTAGTTTTGTGTCTTGTTTGATCCTTCTCTTTTGTTTTTCTATCTTTTGTTTTTATTTGGTTGTATTCCATACATCTTTCCACTGTTGCTATCTTTTTTATCTCATGTGCTTCTGTGGTGGTTTTTTCAATGGTGGTTACCTTTGAATAATGAAAAGGGTCCCTACCCTGTTCATTGTAGCGAACTATTTTGTGAGTACTTTTGCACTCCATCGTCCTTTGCTACTGTTAATCTCCATCTTCTCCCCCTCTTTCTTTTTGTTGTTGTCACAGTTTAAATTTGGTTTTATTGTGTTCTTCTTGGAGCTTTTACTTGTGGCTCTGTTTTTTTTTGTTCTTTGTATCTGATTGGAGAACCCCCTTTAGTAATTCCTGGAGTGGGGGTTTTCTGATGATAAATTCCCTCATCTTTTCTGTATCTGTGAATGTTTTTATTTCTCCTTCATATTTGAAGGATAGCTTTGATGGGTATAGTATTCGTGGCTGAAAGTTCCTCTCTTTCAGGACTTTAAATATTGGGGTCCACTCTCTTCTAGCTTGTAGAGTTTCTGCTGAGAAATCTGATGATAATCTAATGGGCCTTCCTTTATATGTTGTATTCTTCTTTTCCCTGGCTGCCTTGAGAATTTTTTCTTTGCTGTTGGTTTGTGTCAATTTCATTATGATATGCCTTGGAGTAGGTTTGTTGGGGTTAAGAAAACTTGGAGTTCTGTTTGCTTCTTGAACTTGAGGCTTTAGTTCTTTCCACAGGCTTGGGAAGTTCTCATCTATTATTTGTTTGAGTATGTTCTCCATTCCATTTTCTCTCTCTTCTCCCTCTGATATACCTATTATTCTTATGTTATTCTTTTTGATGGAGTCAGATAATTCTTGTAGGGCTATCTCATTTTTTTTAATTTTTGAGTCTCTTTCTTCTTCTCTCTGTTGTGCCTCAAGTTGCTTGTCTTCTATTTCACTAATCCTCTCTTCTATCTGACCGGTTCTATTAGCTAAGCTTGTTACTTCGTTTTTCAGCTCGTGAATTGAGTTTTTCATCTCTGTTTGATTTGTTTTTATAGTTTCAATTTCCTTGGACATATATTCTTTGTGTTCATTGAGTTGTTTTCTGAGCTCCCTAAATTGCCTTTCTGTGTTTTCTTGTATATCTCGGAGGATTTTTAGGATTTCTATCTTGAATTCTCTGTCATTTAGCTCCAAGGTTTCCAATATATTAAATTTTTTCTCCATAGATTTTTCCTCATCTAGCTGTGTTACCTCTCTTTCTTTTGTATCCATGATATTCGATTTTCTCTTCCTTAATGGCATCTGAGGGTGGTTTTGTTGATAGTATTAATGAGATTTAATAAAGAATAAAAAGTTTCAAAAAATAATAAAAAAAAATCGAAAAGAGTTGTTTTTTTTAAAAAAAATAATAATGAAATAAAGGAAAATAAAATAAAATAAAAATTTAAAAAAAAAAAAAAAAAAAAGGAAATTATTCCCCCCCTCCTTTTTTCCTCTCCTCTCCTCTCCCCTCTTTCTTGATAAAATCTTGTGGTGGACTGTGAATTATAACAAACAATGCCTGTGATGGAGGGCCTGAATTGGAGAAAAGTAATAAAGGGGCAAAAAAAAAAAGAGAAAAAAGAAAAAAAAAGAGCGTATGGACCCACAAAAAGCAAATAAGGAAAAAATTTGGGTCAAGAATAAAATGATTTGCTTTTAGGTGTTGGTTGTCTAAGAGTTATGATGAGAGGATTAAGAGGAAAATGGAAAAATGGGGGGACAAATTAAAAAATTACTATTGTATTTAGTGGAACAAGAACTAGATAATATGGAGAGCCAGGGATGGGAGCACTGCTAGTGAGTTTAAAAGGTGAAGTAAAAACCCCCCAAAATGCCACAAACATAAGTTTGAGTCCCAGATAAGATAATTTGTTTGTTATTGAGGTTTGAATGAGAGGAGATGTAAAGGAGAAAGGAAGAAACTAATATAGAGGGAGAAAAGAAAGAGAGAGAGAGAAAAAAAAAGAGGGAACCACTAAAAGAAGAAAAAAGAAAGGAGAGAGAGAGAGAGAGAGTTAAGGGTTTTGGAGTGCAACCCTCATAGAGAGAAAGGAAGAGAAGAGAAAAGATAATGGGAGATGTAACACTTATGGGTAGTGTAGTTCAAGGAGAGGAGAGAGTAAGACCGGTAGAGAGTTAATCGGCCAAATTGGAGGAGGAAAAAAAAAGTATCAAGAATGAAGATAAGAGAAACAAACGAACAAATATAATAAAATGGGATAGGTTATAAAGTCTGCAGATTATTCTTGATTTTGAGAGGTTATCTTCTTGCTTTTTCTTTTCTCTCCCTCTTCCTGGTCGGTGACTCTCTACCCCGGCTTTTGCCCCTTTGCCACGCTCAGGTGGAGGTTTGCAGTTGATAAGTCTCTATGGCAATGTCATGTATTGTGCTTTAGTCTCGTTGGCAGTCGAGGCTATTAGCATTTATAGGCTCCGACAGTGAGAGAGTCCGTGTTCCTGGAGCCTTTCTCCTAGTCTTTCCTTCCTCAATTAGTAGCCTGATAATCCAGCTATGGGGTTGCTGCTGCCTCTGCCTGGATAGTAAGAGGCTCAAAGAGCTGGCAACTCCCCACTCTATTTCCACTCAGCACAGGGCTCTGGGTAAGGCTCAGTCAGTCAGAGCTGCTAGCATAATCAGGCGGGCTTTCCACCCACTCACAGACTTCTGGCTCTGCCACTCTGTCCGGTAACACAAGCGGGTGCCCACTTCCGGGGCGCTTGGAGAAAACTCTCACTCACTGGCTGCGCGCGCAGACCAGGATATCCGGCCAGCAGTCTCACGCTCTGAGTGAAACCTCCGACCGCAGGGAAAAGTTGCAGCGTTGGAATTGAGTCTCGCTCCGTCCCCGTGCGCGGCTTTTGCAAGGCGGTGGGGCGGCCCGAGATTCCGCTTTGGCCCACACAAAGGCCCCTGACTCTGCTCCTCTGTGCGATGACACGGGCGCGCACTGCCGAGGCACTCGGAGGAATCGCTCACTCCTTACCTGCGCGCGCAAACCAGGATATGAGGCCGGCCGCTTTCCCTCTGAGTGAAACACCCTCCAGTACGGAAAATCTCCACCATTGGAATTAGTTCTCACTCCCTCCCGTGCGTGGCTTTCCCAGGGCGCTGGGGCTGCCCAGAGACTCTGCCCTCGGCCCACAGAAAGGCCTCTGACCCTGCCTCTCCGTGGGGCAACACGGGCACTGACTCCCGGGGCCTAGGAAGAAATCTCTCGCCCACTAACTGCGCACCAACCAGGAGACCGGGTAAAATGGCCGCGCCGCTTGTCTTTCTTTGTTTGGGTTTGGCGCGAGTGTTAGCTTGTATTGCCCGGGTTGCCACAGGATCAGATTTTCCTTGGCTTGGATCTCCGTGCCACAGCCTGGTTCGGCCGTTTGTGTCGCGGCCTAGATGTATTCACCCCCTTTGCCCGCCTCAGTTTCTATATTCACAGTTACCAGAGAAAGCCGCCCTGTTTAGGTTAGTGAGGAAGGCGGAGCATTTCTTACTCCCTATTTCCTTCGGGGTTTGGTTATATATTTAGCCAATTTTTCACTCAATCATACCTTTGGGTGTATTGCGAAGCATCTGGAAGCTCCAAGTATAGGTTTTTCTGTTTCTGGTTGAAGATCTTGTTGAGTTTTGGGGGAGATTTATCTGTATCGCTTCCTACCCCGCCATTACTCTGACGTCATCTTGTATATATCTTTTTATCTCTGCTTTTATTTCTTCTTTGACCCACTCATTTTTCAGAAGTATGTTGTTTAATTTTCACATTTTTTGTGGATTTCTTTACTTCCTTTTTTACAATTGAATTCTAATTTCAAAGCCTGATGATAAGAAAATATGGTTGGTATCATTTCAATCTTCCTGAATTTGTTGATGTTACAGTAATTTTGTGGTCCAACATATGGTCTATCCTTGAGAATATTCCATGCACACTGGAGAAGAATGTATAATCTGATATTTTAGGATGAAGCGTCCTGTAAGTATCTATTATGTTCATTTGGTCCAGAGTGTCATTCAAGGCCGATATTTCTTTATTGATTTTCTGTTTGGATGATCTATTTAAACTGTCAATGGTGTGTTGAAATCTCTAAGTATAATTGTGTTTTTGTCTGCTTCTATTTTTTAGGTAAGTTAGTAGATATCTTACATATTTTGATGCTTCCTGGTTCAGAGCAGATATATTAAGAAATGTTATGTCTTCTTGATATAATGTCCCCTTTATCATTATGAAATGTCCATCTTTGTATCTGGTTACCATTGTTATTTTGAAGTCAGCATTGTCAGATATGAGTATGGCCACACCTGCTTTTCTTTGGATATTATTTGCTTGGAGAATCGTTTTCCAATCTTTCACTTTGATCTACTTTTGTCCTTGCAACTTAGATATGTCTCTTGAAGGCAGCATATAGTTGGGTTTTGTTTTTTGATTCAATCTGCTCCTCTACACCTCTTTATTGGTGAGTTCAGTCCATTTACATTTAGGGTAATATTGACACTTGAGGATTTCCTATAGTCATTTTATGTTTTGTTTTTTGGTAGTACTGTGTCATGTTTGGTTCTTCTCTTTTTTGTTTCTGTCAGTTGTTTTTGTTTGGTGGTATTCTACACTTCTTTTCCCCATTTCTTCTTTTTTTTAAGCTGTGTGTTTCAGCAGAGGCTTTTCTATGCATGGTTATTATTAGGTTATTATGAGAAAAATGTTCACATGTACAAGAGTCCTTTGTCTTATGAGTGCTTCTGCAATCCATCCTCCTTTGCTACTGCAGATCATTATCTTCTCTCCTTTTATGTTGTTCTTGTGGTAGATTATCCTTGTTTTTATTGTGACCTTGTTGGAGCTTTTACTTATAGTTTTGTTCTTTGTAGCTAGACAAATAACACCCTTGAGTATTTCCTGCAGTGGGGGTCTTCTGGTGATAAATTCTCTCAGCTTCTGTATGTTTGGAAATGTTTTTATTTCTCCTTCATATTTAAAGGATAACTTTTATGGATATAGTATTCTTGGCTAGTAATTTCTCTCTTTCAGTACTTTGAATGTTTGGGTCCACTCTCTTCTGACTTGTAGAGTTTCTGCTGAGAAGTCTGATGATAACCTAATGGGTTTTCATTTATATGTTATGTTCTTCTTTTCCTAGATGCCTTGAGGATTCTTTCTCATTGATTTTTGGCAATTTTATTATGACGTGCCTTGAAGTAGGTCTGTTTGGGTTGCAGTAACTCAGTGTTCTCTTTGTTTTTTGGATTCGAGGCTCTAACTCTTTCCATAGGCTTAGGAAATTCTCATTAACTCTTTGAAGAAGGTCTCCATTCCCTTCTCCTCTCTTCTTCTGATATACCCATTATTCTTATATTGTTCTTTCTGATGGAGTCAGACAATTCTTATAGAGTTCTCTCAGTTTTTTTAATTTGTAAGTCTCCTTTTCTCTCTGTAGCATCTCTAGTTGCCTGTCTTCAATGTCACTGATTCCTTCCTCTATCTGGCTTGTTCTATTAGCTAAACTTGCTACCTCAGTCTTCAACACATGTATCGAGCTCTTCATCTCTGTTTTTAAAGTTTCAATCTGCTTGGTGAGGTATTTGTTTTGTTTATTAATTTGTTTTCTGAGCTCTTTAAGCTGCCTATCAGTGTCTTCTCGCATCTCATTGGGTATTTTCAGAACTTCAATTTTGAATTCTCTAACATTCAACTCCAAGGTTTCCATGTGATTAAGATTTATTTCTGGAGATTTTTCATTTTCTTTCTGAAATATGTCTCTGTTTATATATCCATGGTATTTGAATTCTTCTTCCTTTATGGCATTTTAGAGTGATATTGTTAAGAACCCTAACAACAAAACAACTAAAAAGTAAAAAAAATTAAAAATACAATAAAATAATTCTAAAATTTATGACAAGAAGTAAAACCACAGAAATATAAAAAGAAAATAAAAAACAAAGCACTCACAAAAAATAAGAATAAAAATATAAAAATTAAAGAAAATGAAATTCAAAAGAGAAAAAAGAATAAGAAGGGAAAAAAGAGTAACAAAGGAAAAATAAATTTTGGTTTTGAGTGGTTTCCTCCTGTAGGTGTCACTGTATTATAGTTTTTAGTTCTGTGAAGTTCCTAGGCTGACCTCCACTTCGATGTTGCTGTCACAATAATGTAGGCTGGGCTGTAGTCACACTGCTAATTGGGACACATTGTGAGGGCTTTCCGACTTTGGCCTATGGCTTTGGTTTTATGGCTTCAGCTTTCCAGTTTTAAGGCATTAGCAATGGCAATCTCAGGCTTCTGGGCACTACTTCCCACATCTCAACACACCTGGGGACAGGACATGGAGTACTTCTGTTATTCAAGTAAAAGAGTAGCTCTGGAGAGCTAGCTGTGGGGGTTGTCTCTGCCACTCTCCTTACAACCAGGTGAGGAGGTGGGATCTGGGAGGCTGAGGGGCCGCACTTTAGCTTTTTTTTGTCTCTGCTGAGTGTGGGCTGCAAGCAGACCACGGGAATACTGGCTATGACCTCTCATTCTGGCCACTTTGGTTTATCTCCCCCTCTGCCCCTCTATCTCACTGCTCCTCCCAGCAGAAGGAGATCCAGTCACTCTGAATTTCCTTCTCCATACCCCTCAGACAAAACCCAGAGAGCCTGAGCTTTCCTCCTCCCCATAGTCCAGCAGAGAAACACAAACCAGTCACTCCAGGTTGGTCTCCTCTCTTCTCCAAAGCCTACCATGGATGCATTTTATCTTCTACCTCCTTTGCACCCCATCCCACCTTTAGTCCATTCAGTGCATGGATCTTTCAGGTGCACCTGTGTGCCCAGCTGGAGTTCCCTTCGTTTCATTATAGTTGTTCAATATGTTGAAATGTCAAGGGGAGAGATCAAGAATATCCCTCATGCTGCCATTACTCTCTAATAACTAATTTTTCTTTAAATTATTTTAAAGTAAGTGTTTTTCCTGCTGAGGCAAATGTACATGAGTAAGAACAAAATGGTAAAAACTCATTTTTATCCTAAGAAGTGGCATGAAATAATGCTTTCATCCATAAATCACTGGGGTATTTTTAATAAACTATTTGAATTGGGTTATTCTGATTCTATTGTTGAGCACTGATTTATATAAAGTCATATGTCAGCTAAAACCATACCCCCAATGCCGTAAGTTCTACTGGGTTTATGAATTGCTTTATATTAGTGCATTTGTACCTTTCTTTTCAATGGAACAGTTCTGCTTTTTCATTTTTTACATGAACAATTTTAAGTAAAAATCAGTGGCCTTATTTTTTAACTTTTTTTTATTAAAATATTAAAATATTTCATAGTTTAACAAATAAAGTAAAAAGAAGAAATCAAATGATTTTAATTTTGGTACTTATAAAAATCATGAACAGATTGATTCGTGTGTATAAAAACATGAGATACATGATTTACAGTCTTCCCTAATTGAATAAACCCTAGACCCATAAAACTGACACAGAGCAAATACAAGAAGGCCTGCTCACTTTACGATGGAGCTACCAAGGAAAATCAGAGAGCCCCAAGAGGCCTCACTTCTCTGAAGATAATCCTTCATTCCTTTAATCAACAGCAGTTCCAGCAAAGCAAGCCACTGAAGACAGCCTTGATGTGTGGACACCTGGCACTCACAGCAGAAAGGATGGTGTTTGTATCCCCCAAAATGTATATGTTGAAATCCTAACCCTCAGTGTGATAACATTAGGATTTTGGGCATTTGAGAAGTGATTAGACTGTGAGTGTGGAGCCCTTATAAATGGGATTGTGTCCTTACAAAAGAAATCTCAGAGAGCTCCCCTACCCTGTCTACCATGTGAGGACACAGCAAGAAGACAGCTGTCTCTATGAACCAGGAATTGGGTCTTCACCAGAGACTGAATCTGCTGGTACTTTGAGTTCAGACTTCTAGCCTCCAGAACTGTGAGAAACAGATTTCTGTTGTTTATAAGTCAACCAGTCTATTGTATTTTGCTATAGATGCCTGAAAAGATTACGACAGATGGTCACTAATCAATGTCACAATGATAAATATTCCAGGTGTTTCTCATCCATAAACAACCAATTCTGGGTAGTGGTGGCTTCAGACAGCTTCAGGCTTATAAGCAATGGCTTTGTTTCTAAGTGCAGACCCAACACGCATCCAGTGTGACCCTGTAAGGACTCTCTGAGAGCTAATTAGCTTGGCAGCTACATGTTACTGCCAAGTTCACTTGCAAGAGTCTACTGACACCCACTACAGTTTCAAGATTGCAAAACGCAACCCACTTACTTGGTTTATTTAAACAGTTTTACATAAACAAGAAACATAAGAGAAATTTCAAATGTTCTTTTGCACAATACAAATAGATCCTTGGCAAGTGCTTGCCTTAAGTCGCTATCAGACCCACCAATGTTGAAAATTTCATGTTTCCCTTCTTCTGGCAGAATCCTTACAGTAAAGACTGCAAGTCAAAAACCAAAGAGGTAAAAATTAGCTTGTCTTCCAAAAATAACTGGAAAGGGGAGGAGGGAGTAGCAATGAAGTAATGAACTGATAACAACTTCATTATTGATGGTCTACTTAGGTGCAAAGCATTGATAGCCATCTTCAACATTCATTATTTCAAATCCCTATAAAATTCCAAGATAGGTGTTGTTACACTATCTCAATAGCAGAAAAAGGGTCAGAGAAATGAAATCACTTGCTTAAGGAAATGGATCAAGATTTGAACAGAAGTCAGTGGGATGCCAAAGTCCGCACACTTCCCACTATTTCAAACCCTATCTAGTCTCCTACTAGGAGAAAATAAAATAATTAACAATATCATCATCACATTAAAATGAGTGCACAAACTGATATACATGTTTCCATGTTTATATGTATCATATAAATGGCAATAAAGATACAGGATATAAGTGAAAGTAAGCCAAGAAGAGCACAGCTTTCATATACAGGGTATACGTGTGCACGTGAGATGGTTACCTCAGTCAAATTGATTGACATGTTCAAAACCTCACATAGTCATTTATTTTTTGAGGTGAGAGTACTTGAGATCTCCTCTCTTGGCAGATTTCAAGTGTACAGTGCAATGTTATGAACTATGGTCACTGTGCTACATATTAGATCCCTAGAACTCATCCATCTTATTCCTGAAGGAACATTTATTCTCTCTTATAGGAGAATCTCAAATAGTAAATGTAGAAAGAATGAAGGAAATACATAATCACCATTAGGAAACCATCACAGTAAATGTTACTCCAGACAATCTCCACTGAAAGACGCTGCCATCAGTGGGTGAAAGTTTGAGAAGCCAGACAATAACATGGTCACATAGTCTCAAAGTATCTCCTCCAACATATTTATCCATTAAGAAAAGGAAACAGTAACTTTACAGTGGAGAAATTCAGCAGACAGAACCTTAATCGAAGAAACAAAGTCAGCATTACTGTAACAATGTATGCTAACATCGTGTACCCTCTCTTGTGATGCACTGAAGACACCACCTCAGCACTTGTGTGGTCGTCTTGCCCAGAATCCACTTCAATCTAATCATGTGAAAACATCAGACGAACCCAAACTGAGAGACAGTCTACAAAATAACTCAACAGTACCCACTAAAAGTGTCAAGGTCATAAAGAACAAGGCAGGAAAGGGAAGTTGTCATGGATTAAAGGAGACTAAGGAGCTACAACAATTAAATGCAATGTAGGGTCTTAGATTATATCCTGGGAATGGACAAGAGACACTAGGGGGGAACTGGCAAATTATCAGTGCCCTGTTTTGATAAACCTATTATGGTTAAATAAGTTGTTAACATTAGGGAATGTGTTTAATTGCAAACACATTACAATTAACCCTTTGAGTAGTACGAATGTTCATGTACGACCTCATGCCTCCTGACCATCCAGGCATGAGATAACAAAAATGTTTATTTTAAAAATGTGTAAGGCAACATTTTAAAAAGGCAAATGTATGTTCTTCTTTGTTTCTATAAATTGGTTATCAAACAAACATGATTTTAAGTTAATAAAACTGGAACTGGAACTAATTTCATTTTTTGAATAAAAAACTCACTCCCAGGGGTCAGTGAGCATGAATAAAATTCACTACTCAAAGAGTTAAAGGTGAAGTATTAGGTTTCCAAATTACGGCCCATGCTTTTCCACTTCTGAGCCTTTTATCACATTATTCCTTTTTTAACTGAAATGTCCTTGCCCCATCCCCATGTCCTTTAACCAAACCCCTCCCAGATAGAATGCCAGCGTCCCATGGTTCCGCAGGCCAAACTAATTTCTCTGTACTCTTAATTCTCACAGCCCTTTAACCACACACTTTCATTGACATTTACCACATCCCCCTTACATTTTAGCCATTGATGTAAATCAGCAATTTGCAACCGGCATGCCACAAGAGGCACATTGGTATGCCGCAAGAATTTCTACAACTTGCAATGCTTGGCTATTTGGCCAGAGTCACTGACTTCTTTTCCCTTAGGTTATCAAATAAAAAAATGACAACAGCCAACCCAACAAGAGCCATCCAGTGTGATGAATCAGAATTAAACATATTTTTTTTGTCAGATTGGCAAAAACGATATTTTTTGGCATGCTGCAGAATTTTATGTGCCATGACATAAAAAAAAGGTTAACAATTGTTGATATAAAAGATTCATTTATACAAACAGACAGATTTATTAAATATTTATCATATGATCTCTGTTGCCCCATACCGTGTCTGGAATTGTATGTGACACAGAGTCTGGGTTCAACAATGGCTTTTGGAAAGACCCTTGATTACGGTGGCCTTTATGAATGTCAAGCTCTTGAGGAACAAATCATCTAGAATGCCAATTCACTCACATGCAGTGAGAACTAGAACTGCCAGTACAACAGGGAGCTCGTGTTGGTTTAGCCTACAGATTATTTCATGTTGGAAGAGACATACAGGGGTGGAAAAAGTAGGTTTGTAGTTCTGAGTATGTGAGACACAGTGTTTATTCTTGTATCATTATTTTTTCTTTGTTTTCAAAGTGAGAGGAGGGGAGATAGAGAGACAGAATCCTGCAAGTGCTCTGACCTCCTAGGGCTGCTGCTCTGCCCATCTTGGGCCATCTTGACAACTGAGCTATTTTTAGCACCTGAGGTGGAAGCTCCTTGGAGCCATCTTCAGCACTTGGAGCTGATGCACTCAAACTAATCAAGCCATGGCTGCAGGAGGGAAAAGGAGGGAGAGAGAGAGAGAAGGGGTAGGGGTAGGGGTCGATAAGCAGATGGTCACTTCTCTTGTGTGCCCTGAACAGGAATTGAACCTGGGACATCCATATGCTGGGACGATGCTCTACCATTGAGCCAACCAGCCAGGGCCATTCTTTTATCATTACTTATCAATATTGTATTATTTTCTGTACAAAACAACTATAAACTTCCTTTTGCCTGCCTCTGCATGTGGAGAGCTGAAATGGAATCAGAAGGCTGCTCAGGAAGCAAGGAGAACAAGTTGGGTAATTTTCATGATAGAACCAAGCTAGGTGACCTGAGAATAAAACCACACCTGCTACCAGGGCAACCCTTCCCTGTTGTCAGGTCTGGACCCATCTTTGCTCAGTGCTCCATACACACGGACAAAGTTTTCCTTTATGATTCTCTTTTTCTCCCCCCAGTTCTCTACCCTGACTGCACATTAGAATCACTCAAAGAGTTTTCAAATATCTGGCCTGACCAGGTGGTGGTGCAGCAGATAGAGCATCACACTGTAATGCGGAGGACCCAGGTTTGAAAACCCAAGGTTTCCAGCTTGAGTGCAAACTCACCAGCTTGAGCGCAGGGTTGCTGACTTGAGCGTGGGATCATAGACATGACCCCATGTTCACTGGCTTGAGCCCAAGGTTACTGGCTTGAAACCCAAGGTTGCTGGCTTGAGCCCAAGGTTACTGGCTTAAGCAAGGGGTATTTGGCTCAGCTGTAGCCCCCTGGTCAAGGCACATACGAGAAAGCAATCACTGAACAACTAAGGTGCCACAACAAAGAATTGATACTTCTCATCTCTCTCCCTTCCTGTCTGTCTGTCCCTATCTGTCCCTCTCTCTCTGTCTCTCTCTGTCACTAAATAAATAAATAAATAAATAAATAAATAAATAAATAAATAAAAATAAAAAAATCCTAATGTCTGGACCTTACTCAAGATCAATTCAATCAGACTTTCTGGAGAGGGTGCCTCAGGTCTGGAGATTTTTGAAAGCTCTCCCGGTGACCATTATGTGCAGCCAAGGCTGAGCACTACCATTATATTGATACAATTTTTGTTAATTAAGATATTAACAAGTTATTAATCAAGCAGGAAACAGACAAGTTCAACCTTTCCTACTTTTTTGCCCTAATAGTCATATGTTCTCTCTCTCCTGAAGATACATGATCTCATGTAGTCTCTATTTTGTCTACTGATTTAACACCCAGGTTTATGGGGATGCCTTATCCTAACCCAAACGGGAATCCTTCAGGCACTGTCTCACCGGCCTCCAGGGTAGTACATTGTTAGGTGTACCAGCAAAATAAGATAAGACAAAATGCTTTCGACATATATGACAGGTAGAAGGATCCAATATTTTATCTTTACCATCAGCATTTGACAGAAATGAGATGGGAGGCAGCTGGAAGCAAGTGGCAAATAATTTGTCAGGAATAAAACCCAAGAAATTTCCTGAGTGGTAATTTCTCTGTGGCTCACGACATGGGTCCATGACATGACATAAAAATGAATCACAATGAGATATCACCTCACAGCAGTCAGAATAGCGCTCATCAACAAAACAACACAGAATAAGTGCTGGCGAGAATATGGAGAAAAGGGAACCCTCCTGCACTGCTGGTGGGAATGCAGACTGGTGCAGCCACTGTGGAAAACAGTATGGAGATTCCTCAACAAATTAAAAATCGAACTGCCTTTTGACCCAGCTACCCCACTTTTAGGAATATACCCCAAGAACACCATAGCACTGTTTGAAAAGAAGAAATGCACCCCCATGTTTGTGGCAGCATTGTTCACAATAGCGAAGATCTGGAAACAGCCCAAGTGTCCGTCAGAGGACGAATGGATTAAAAGCTTTGGTACATATACACTATGGAATACTACTCAGCCATAAGAAATGATGACATCGGATCATTTACAATAACATGGATGGGCCTTGATAACATTATATTGAGCGAAATAAGTAAATCAGAAAAAACTAAGAACTATATGATTTCATACATAGGTGGGACATAAAAATGAGACTCAGAGACATGGACAAGAGTGTGGTGGTTACAGGGGGGGGGAGGAGAGAGAGGGGGTTCGGGGAGGGGAGGGGCACAAAGAAAACCAGTTAGAAGGTGACGGAAGACAATTTGACTTTGGGTGATGGGAATGCAGCATAATCAAATGTCAAATTAACCTGGAGATGTTCTCTCTGAATATATGTACCCTGATTTATCAATGTCACCCCATTAAAATTAATTTTAAAAAGTGAATCAGAAAAAAAGATCAAGTCCATATGCTGAGAACTGAGATGGTTTATATACCATGTAAAGTGCTAAGTGCCAGGAGATCGTGGGGGTCTGTAGAGGAGGCAGCATTTTAGCTGGGCCTGGGGGATGAGTAGGTCTGACCCTGTGGGGCTAGGAAGGACATTCTGAAGGGATGGCCCAGGCTCAGATAAAGGGGTTGAAGCTGTGGAGGAGGGACAGGGAACAAACGGCAAGTAGCTGCATTTCCCCCGGACAGGGGAGAACAGAAGACTCCAGTATTGCAAATATTCTGCCACTTCAGTAGTTCTGGAACTATTCCCTGTCAAAGATTTGGTTAGAGCTTAATAAGAAGTTGTGAGTTTATTTGCTTTTCACACTCATAATCTGATATGATGTGTCCAAAGAGTTTGGTGATGGATGAAGCAGTCTCATGAATGCATTTATATATTTATTGAATTAAATTACAGAAGAGGAAACTTGAAGATAAAAGATCAAGTATTTCAATGATGATATATACTGCTCACAAAAATGAGGGGGTATTTCAAAACGACTATGAAGCGATAAAACATCCCCTCATTTTTATGAGCAGTAGCATTTTCCTATGAAGTACAAGTGTGGCCATCAGCCATTTTCAGTATTATTATTTTATTTCAGTAAAAAGATGGAGATGCCAGGCTTGTGCGAGTTAAGAGCAAATTCTGGTGTGAAAATGAGAACAATCTCCGTTAACAATAAGAACGGAGCAAGCGCACACGTCACTCCTCGGGAGCCCGGAAACAGACCGCCTGACAACTCAGCGCTGACGCCTTGGAAGCCCCGCAGCTGTTCCCAGGCCCTGCTGCGGCTGTCACTATGGCAACGCCCCTCCCAGGAGAGCAACTCAGCCCTGGAAACCACTAGCATTTAAAAATTAACGCAAGTGATCCTGGATTGGATTCTGCACGAGAAAAAAATCTTATAGAAATGTCTTTGCCAAAGACATATTTGGGATAAATGGGCTAAATTTAAACATGAATTGTGGAGTAGATGGGTGCTTCCCAAACTTCAGGGTACCTTAGACTCACCTGGAGGGCTTGTCAAAACACAGATTGTCACCCCCAGAATGTCTGATTCAGCATGGTGGCAGTGGAGGCTGAGAACGTGTATTTCTAACAAGTCCCCAAGTGATGCTGACACTGCTGGTCTGGGATCACACTTTGAGAACCACTGCATTACATACTAGCACTGTACTAATGTCAATTTCCTGATTTTGATGACTATAGTATGCTACAGTGTCTTTGGTCTTACAAAATACTCATAGCAGTATTTAGGGCATAGGTAGGGCATAGGAACATCACATCTGAACTTACTCTCAAAGGTTCATGAAAAATAGACAAAATTAATAAATAGAATGGTAAAGCAGCCTGACAAGTGGTGGCGCAGTGGATAAAGCATTGATCCGGAACTCTGAGGTCGCTGGTTCGAAACCCTGGGCCTGCTTGGTCAAGGCACATATGGGAGTTGGTGTTTCCTGCTCCTCCCCTTTCTCTCTTTCTCTCTCTCTACTTTCTAATATGAATAATAATAAAAAAATGATAAAGCAAATGTGGGAAAAATAACAATTGGGAAACTGGAACAAAAGGTATGTGAATGTTTATTGTGGTATTCTTGTAACTTTCATGATAGATTAAAATTAAATTAAAAAACTAATGAAGGGAAAGTTATAACATCATCTAGATCTTTCCAACCAGTAGTAGCCACTAGCTACACATGATTATTTAAATTTAAATTAATTAAAATTAAATAAAATTTAACATGGAGCTTCTCAATCACACTCAAGCTTCTGCAAGTGCTAAAGAGTCATGTGTGACTAGTGACTACTGCGGAAAACAACACAAATATAGAACATTTCCATCGGCACAGAAAGTTCCTTTGGACAGTACTTACTACAGTGAAAAAATTTTAAGGCCGGGAAAATTTAGTGTGCCAAAAGCAATGGTAGAGGCAGCAGTAATAGTCATAAGCAGTAGAAACCAGTTGTTCCCCACATAAGATAGTCTATTCATTCAACGGGGCTAAAGGAAGAAAAATGATTGAGTCACACTGGTTTTGCATGGATTAGTGACATAATTGCCAGAACAGCTACTCACTATCACCACTTTGCACACCTCATCACTTTATTGATTTTCTTAATAATCCACTAGACAAAGGAGAAGTAAACATCCCAATGTCTTGGTTTGTGACACTTGGAATATCCCAGTGTGAGGCTGGCAGAGTTAATCTGGCCCGAACAGACCAAGATTGGCTGTGTGAAGGAAGGGTCCTGCATCAGCTGGGCATGTGAGGAAAAAATGCCCCCCCCCCAAAGCTACACCACTCAGTTTGTCCCAGATTCTTCCAGGAATCTGATCTCAGCAGGGTGAGGCCCCAGGAGTCTGAAGGGTGGGTGGGGCTAGTGGCTCTCCTATGAGGGAGAGGCACTAGTCAGGTTCATGGGAATGTGGGGGGAGTGGCCCCCACTCCAGAGCCACACAACTCAGTCACTGACCCCCCCTGAGTTTTCCCAGACCTCTACACTCTGGCCCAGACCTCTACACTCTGGCCCAGACCTCTACATCCTGACCCAGACCTCTACATCCTGACCCAGACCTCTACACTCTGGCCCAGACCTCTACATCCTGACCCAGACCTCTACATCCTGGCCCAGACCTCTACACTCTGGCCCAGACCTCTACATCCTGACCCAGACCTCTACATCCTGACCCAGACCTCTACACTCTGGCCCAGACCTCTACACTCTGGGCCAGACCTCTACACTCTGGCCCAGACCTCTACATCCTGACCCAGACCTCTACATCCTGGCCCAGATCTCTACACTCTGGCCCAGACCTCTACATCCTGACCCAGACCTCTACACTCTGGCCCAGACCTCTACATCCTGACCCAGACCTCTACATCCTGACCCAGACCTCTACACTCTGGCCCAGACCTCTACATCCTGACCCAGACCTCTACATCCTGACCCAGACCTCTACACTCTGGCCCAGACCTCTACATCCTGGCCCAGACCTCTACATCCTGACCCAGACCTCTACATCCTGACCCAGACCTCTACATCCTGACCCAGACCTCTACACTCTGGCCCAGACCTCTACACTCTGGCCCAGACCTCTACATCCTGGCCCAGACCTCTACATCCTGACCCAGACCTCTTCTACACTCTGGCCCAGACCTCTACATCTTGGCCCAGGCAGCTGACTCCTCAGCAAGAAGCCAACTCTGCAGGGTGGGGGTGATAAGACCAGGGTGTGGGGTTATTGCTTTCCCCAAGGCTAATGCTCTATAGAGGGGAGTGTTCCACCCAAGAAAGATAGAGTCTATGGTGTGGGAGAGTGACTCTGCACAGGGGTCCTGGCAGCTATCCATTCAGCTCTCTCCCCAGAGCCACAAACCCAGTCTCTCTGCACAAGACTCCTGTCCACTACACTCTACCTCCAGTGGAGCCTGGGATGACTGGTTGTGAAAGAGATTTTGTGCACTGGCCCTTTAAAAGGGTAGCTGTGTCTCTGGAAGGTTCCTGTCTCTCTCAGGTGGACAGAATTCCACCTAGTTTCACAGTCAGATGTTATGTGGGCACCTCTTCCTGGCTGTGGTGCTCTGGGCTGGGAAGCCTAGCTTGGGGTTGAGACCATGCTCCTCATGGGGAACCCTGGCAGTTGATATAGCCCTCTGGAATCTTTGCCACCACTTTGGGACTGAGGTCAGCCCTTTCCGAGTTTCCACCCTTCCTGCCAGTATCAATGTGGCTTCTGTACATTCTTGGTTATGAGGCTTCTCCTCAGTTAGTCTTCAGCTGGTTATTTATTCAGGTTGATTGCTCTATATTTTAGTTGTAATTCCAGTTTGGCCCTGGGAGGAGGTGAGTGTAGCTTTCACCTACTCTGCTACCATCTTGGATCTGAGCCAATTCTTGCAATTCCACTCAACCTAGCCTACCAAGAATAAATGCCCAGATCCACATTATAGCTGCACCCTGTCATCTTCCCCCTTCTGACACCTTTAGGGGATCAGTAAAATACACAGCCTACTACCACTTGGAGAAAACAGGGAGTGGCAGGGGAAACTTCAAATCCCAGAAGCCACACAAATCAATCAATATGAAGAATTTCCATGGATAAATGGAGCCTTATTTCCACTTCCAATTTCCACTGGGGTAAATAAGCCATAGAGATAAAGCCCAGAGTTTAGGAGATGTGCGTCTGTTCTTTCCAGACCTCTAGTATGGCATTTAAATGTGCATCTAAGCCCTGGGCCATTGTAAGAGCTTTGGGAATTCCCTGCCCCCCCCCCAAAGATGTTGAAGCATTCTTCTGCAGCACTTCCTTAATAAAACACATTCATTGTGAATTTTCAAAATGAGTGAAACCCTTCATCAGAAACAAATTTGTTAACTGACTATAGATGATCATTCTTAGCTGCAAGATATGAGATCCCGGGTCTTTATGGTTCAGTTTGTGGTTTGGTTATTGAACTCTGAGACATCTCTTTACAGACAACTTTTTCTGTGAAACGGATTTCTTTTGAGATTTCAAAAAGAGAAGGCAAGTCTCACCTCACAGTACTCCGTGATAATGCAGAAATTATCTTTCTCCACGAAGCTTGCATAGAACTTGACAATGGATGGGTGGTCCAGCTTGGAAAGAAGCTGGGCCTCGAAATTGGCCTGCACAGTCTCATTTGGATTGAGTTCTCCAACAGAGATTTCCTTCAATACCTTTCTGCAGCCAAAAAAATAAAAATAAAAATTTTTAAAAAATATATTTAGAACTAAAAAGACACATTTATTAGATCTTTTTTTTTTTTTTTTTTTTTTTTTTTTTGCATTTTTCTGAAGCTGGAAACAGGGAGAGACAGTCAGACAGACTCCCGCATGCGCCCGACCGGGATCCACCTGGCACGCCCACCATGGGGCGACGCTCTGCCCACCAGGGGGCGATGCTCTGCCCATCCTGGGCGTCGCCATGTTGCGACCAGAGCCACTCTAGCGCCTGGGGCAGAGGCCAAGGAGCCATCCCCAGCGCCCGGGCCATCTTTGCTCCAATGGAGCCTTGGCTGCGGGAGGGGAAGAGAGAGACAGAGAGGAAGGCGCGGCGGAGGGGTGGAGAAGCAAATGGGCGCTTCTCCTGTGTGCCCTGGCCGGGAATCGAACCCGGGTCCTCCGCACGCTAGGCCGACGCTCTACCGCTGAGCCAACCGGCCAGGGCCATTTATTAGATCTTAACAAGTGGTGCAGGGCCATCTAATTTATGTCCAGGCTGTGACCTACTCATAGGTCTGGTATTGTCTGTTATGACACTGTGTCTCCAGGTGGAGCCGGCCTGCCTCTCTGCCCTAGCCAGTGACATGGCTTCCCCAAGGCCTCTGACCTGCACATCTGTGACTCTACAGTTCTGGTCAAACAGGGTGGAGATGGAGATACTCTTGAGCAACATCACTGACGTGGTGCTTCCTCTGTCTCTCTAGATGTCTCCAATTCTCTTTGTGTCTTGCATAGTATCTCTGTTTCTGTCTCTCTCTATATTTTCTCTCTCATCTGTTTTCCTGCGTTTCTGTCTGCTTTTCAATGTCTCTCTCTATCCCTCTCTTGGTATCTCTATATCTTTCTGTCTGTCTCTATATATACATATGTGCATATGTAAAAATAATGTAATATTATACAGTGTAGTATCATGTAATATAAATATAATACCTGTCTCTCTGTCTTTAATTCTTGCTTTGCCTATCTCTTTGTCTCTCTGCCTATGTCTCTCTCTGCCTCTGTGTGGGTGTATAACTCACACAAATACATATAGACACATACGCTTCTCTCTATCTCTAAGCTCTAAAATTGTCCACATCTATTAATAAGACAATATCTATTTTATTTTTTAAACTATCCTTGGCAAAGCCTACTTTATTGTTACCAGTATTTAGGAGAAGAGAAAAATATCTGTAGACATGTTCAGAGAGGTAGTTAGGATCTTGAGCAAAACTCATTAAGTCTCCAAATTATTATTTTAAAAATTGTGATAACTTAATAAGGAGTAGATCAAAACATTATCTCTTCGCATCTAAGAAAAAAGTAGTCTGATGAACAAACCAATTATAGTGGCAGAGTGTAAACTAGATTGCTGGGGAGAAGTACTTCAGAGCATCAGTTCCGTGTGTAGACAGAGTCCACTGATTATAAGTAGGCTGTTTATTAAGGCAAGTTGTGCAGGACCCATACTAGAAATCATTTTCCAAAATAAAAAAAAAGTTCTTTAAGAGTTACCACTTACACATATTAAGGAAAATGTAATTATGTAGAAACTCTCTTAATTAAAGGCCCTTTAACCAATTCATAGATTAACCAGAGACCTCTACTCCTTCCTAACAGACGCTGCAGGGTGCCTTTGCCACAGGGAATGCTGGGGCTGGTAGGTGCACTCTGGCACCCCCATTTCTGTTCTTCAGTTGAGACGTGCGCTTACCCAAGTCATTGTGTTTATCCTCAAACTTGTTAATGCCAGTTGTGCTCGTTATTGTAAATTTGTGACTAAAATATGACAACCTGATGAAGGATGAGTGGGGAAGCTATCTTTGTTAGGAAAGCTAAGTCAAATGCTTACCAAAGAAACCTGACAAGTGGCAAAAAGAAAATTGTGGTTAAATAAGTAATTGACAAGGCAATTCTAAAACAGTGGTTTAAAAAATGTAAAAATTGAGTATTGAGTATTCTTTTCCAATGTTCTTCATATTAACGTTCTTCCCATTCGGAGTTCATTCCATTCTCAACAGGCAACCATAGCACACACTGTTTCCACAGTGAGTGGTCCAACCACACCAGCTAGGGTGACTTCACAGGCTCTGCTCTGGCGTTTACAAGAGTCTATAACTACAGCTGCAATTTAGAAAGTTGGAGTATTTGGTTCCTTATCCCAAATGCTGCTTTCGCATTGGTTTGTTATAGAACTCTCTCTTAGGCCCCTACTTGATAATGAAGTAGATTCTAGGGAAATGCTTGCTTGGTAACATATTTTATGGAAAAACTATTCCATCAGGAATTCGAGGGTGGTGAGGAGGAGGGGAGCAAAGAGGGACAGTTATACGGTGATGAATAATGACTTGATTTGGGGTGATGGGCACATAATGCAATCAACAGTTCAAATGCTATAGAAATGTTACCTGAAACCTATGTACTCTTATTGATGTCAGATCAATAAGGAGAGACAATGTCACTCCATTAAATTTAATTTCTAAATAAATATTTTTTAAAGAGTACAACCATAAAATAAGAATTCTGTTAAAACTGAGCTCGTTATTAAAGATGGTATCTCAGTAACGTCATTACAGTTAGTATACTATAAGGAGCTATGTTTTTGCCTAACTTCTGAAGATTACAAAGCAGCAGGCCAAGCTCAGTGACATCTTCAAAGTGCTTTTCCAGCAATTTACTGGGCCCCAGATACCACGCAGTTGTAAAAGTCATAGCAATTAAGCATGACAATACAAAGTCTTACACAAACTTGTAATATTCTCTTGCTGTGAAGGAACAAATACTATAAATACTTCAGGATGCTTATTTTTCCTTGCAAACACCAACCACTGTGAAACAGGGCAGAAGACTTAGACACAGTTACCCAAGCCTTGCCTGGAAGCCCAATGATAAAGCATCAACTCTAATTTGCCCACAGCTTAGTGGATGAAGGTAGGACTATTAGGGCAGGTGGTATCTAATACAATCGTCTCTAGCTGACATGGAGACATTCAACCTCCCTTCCTGACCTAAAATCATGCCACTGAACTGACACAGAGCTCCCATTGCGTATAACTTCATGTGAGACCCACAGCAGCCAAGGAGAGCATGGAAACTTACCAAGTCAAGGGCAGCTTGTCACCTGCTCAGGGGCTCTCAGCCTGTCACTCACTCCTAAATAACATGACAGATACGTATTTGATCAGACTCAACTGTTCGGGAGAAACTTTTTGACAGTAGCAAAAATGGGCACCTTAGCAGACAATTCTGCAAAGTTTCTGTTCTCTCTCCTTACTGTCATGCTTTCTTCTCTCCAGACTCTGTAGTAAACTGACAAACTTTGAAGAATGACTTTGAAAATTTGGGATAACTACAGTTGTTTTATTGCCTCAGAATTGGTCTACCTTTCGTACAAATATAACAGATGACACTTTTGAGATGTTAACCAAAGGTTGTTTTTCCTTGAATTTCCTTGTATCCATTCCCATTTTCCCCATTGAAGCAGCAGCATATGGAAAAAGATGGCATCCCACACTACAGAGAATGTGAGTCCAATCCCTGGCTTTTGATTTTCCAATGGAGAGATGAAGTCCAAAGAGAAAAGACATGGAGAAACACCGGACCAGAGAGTGAGCATCCTCCCTGCCCCCAGGTGGGAAAGGGACACTCTGGACCAGATGAAGAGAAACAAGAAAGTTAGGTACTGCTGAGCCCTTGGAAAGAGTTCATGAGCCCTAGGCTGGGTCCAGAGGGCAAGACAGGAATAGAACCTCAGGATGGGTAGGGGAGCCGAGGAGCATAAGACCTATGTTCTTTCCAGAGGAGGCCATAGAAAACAGCAGGACCCTTGTGTTTTCTAGTGTTCAGGAGGAGGCGGGAGTGAAAAAAAAAAAGAAAAAGAAAAAAGTTCTTCAAGGGGAAAATAAGCTGATGGGCCTAAAAGAGCTCTAGAATCTCCAGTTAGGATTGCAGAAAGTGTCAGAAAGATGTCCCTTGCAGCCACAACCATCTCAGGGAGAGCCAGTCAGCTGGTGGGACTGGAAGACCTCCCAGTTAGTCTAGAAACAGCCAGCTATGGTCCCTTCCTTTATGATATTACCATCCAGTATTGCAAGTGTATAGAAAGTACCTACTATGTGTCTGTGGTGTAGTGGGCACTGGGGACTTGTGGTCTCTGCTTTTGTGTTTTGGGAGGAAGACATATTTAACATAATATTTGTATATGCAAAAATGTGTGTATATATGTATGTTTGTATTTTTAAAAACTTCAAATCAAGTTGAATGACATGAAGTTAGGGTAAATGCTGACCAGGGCCCTCCTGGTTTAAGATGCTATGACTCTAGTGTGATCAGCAGCTACTGTACCCACTGAGGGCAGTGCCACAGAAAGTAGATTTTAAACTCAGCATAAAGAGAGTAATTTTTTGCTCCTTTGATTTTCTTTTTTAATTCGGCATTCACCTATTCAACAGAGAGAATTAAATCTGCTTGGGACTTTTAAGATAGAGTTTTCATCCACCTATTATTTTAGTGACTTCTTTCTAAAGTGGTAAGTTCTCATTTTTTCTAATTTATAAGAAAATATAGTTTCATTATAGAATATTTTGAAAACAAAACAAGGAAAACATCACCCACAATCCACCATAGAGATAATCAGCATTAACATTCCTGTGTGTTTCCATCTTTTTGCTCCACTTTTTAACAGTTGAGGCCCAATAGCTTACACAATTTGCCTGCTGCTATTTTCATGAGACATTGTTATAGCTGGCTCCTGTCATTTGTGGCTGCCCAGCATCTTAAGACGACCTCCCTACAATTGTGGGAAATCCCTGGACTGTGGGTCCCGTCTTCCCCAGGTAGATAAAAAAGACAACAAACAAACCCTACATCACCGCCTCCCTTGAGTTGGGGAGTTGGGGTACCAGTATCTGACATGGGTTCCACCAGTCAGCTGCACCCATCCAAGGCTTTGCCTTGGGTGTGAGCTGTGTGAAGAAACAGGGTGGACGCAGGGCCTCCCTTTTGCCAATACAGGTGTCATAAGAAATAGCATGACCCTGGGACAATGGTAGCAGGTCACTTCAGTGGCGTGGTTCTGGCTGATGTTTCTGGACACTGAGCTGTCAGCCTGCTCCACCTGCCCTCCCACTGTGGTTATCTCTGCACTGGAACCAATGGCTTTCTGCTTAAACTGTGCAGAGGGTGCTGCTCTTATCTGCACCTGGGAGCCCTCACTAATGCAGTTCTGCATGACATAAGCACATCCGGGTGCTGAGATGAATCACTGTATACACTTGGGGGCAATGAAAATTGAATCTCCAAAGGTCTGACTCATTGAGTTCATTTCTATTTATTTATTTCAGTCTTAAAAACTCAGGTCTTCTAAGGGATTTAAGGTCACGGTATTTCTCATTTACAGGCAGAAATATCAGGAGAGTGGAAAACATCCTTTTGAAAGTTATTTCATCCCCTTTCCTACAACATATAACTTTAAAATGTAAAGGGCATGAAAAAATGTAATGTCGGAGAATAATATTTATTCCAAAAAGTGGCACATTGATTTAAAAAAATGGAAAAGCCAATTATCAACAAAACAAAATTAATAAGTGTTGGAGAAGATGTGGAGAAAAAGGAACCCTATACACTGCTAGTAGGAAAGTAAACTCGTAGCCACTGTGGAAAACAGTATGGAGTTTCCTAAAAAAAAAAAAAAAAAAATTAAAATAGAGCTACCATATAACCCAACAATCCCTCTTTTGAGTATCTATTCAAAAAATTTGAAAACATTTATTTAAGATATATGTACCCTATGTTCACTGCAGCATTATTCATGGTAGTCAAGACATGAAAACAACCCAAAGGTTCTTCAGTAGAGGACTGGATAAAGAAGATGTGGTACACGTATACAATGGAATACTACTCAGCCATGAGAAAAGAGGATATACTGTCATTTGCAACGGTGGATGGATCTTGAGAATATCACACTAAGCGAAATAAGTCAGACAGAAAAGGAAAAGAATTATAGGATTTCATTCATATGTGAGATATAAAACATAAAGCAACAAATGAACAAACAAATAAAACTCAGTTATCAAAGGGGAAAGGGTGGGGGGAGGGTGAAGAAGGTAAGGGGGTTAAATGAATGGTGATGTTAGGAGACTAAACTTTCGGTTATGAGCACACAGTGCAATACACAGATGATATAAAATTATACTGTTGAAACTTATATAATCATAATAACCAATGTCACCCCAATAAATTTAATTTTTTAAAAAGAGGGAATGGAAAGACTAGGAACTAAAAGTACCTAAGGAGCTGAAATAGAAATTGTAGATGTTAGTGAAGCATATACCAGATGCGATTGTATTTTACTTCAGTTGTTTTTGCTTCTTTTAGCAATTCAAAAACATTTTTAATGACTGTGGTCAGAGAAAAAGAACAAAAATGTTTTATGGGATCATCATCATATGCCATAATCTATTAACTGCTTTTGTTTTTAACAATTAAACCCCTGACCTCAGATCATTTGGGGCTAGAATTACGATTCATCTGGCCTTTCCCTCTCCACCCCTGATGACAAGTATGTTGTAGAGCAGGAGTCCCCAACCTTTTTACACAGGCGGACAGTTCACTGTCCCTCAGACCGTTGGAGGGCCGGACTATAAAAAAAAACTATGAACAAATCCCTATGCATAATGCACATATCTTATTTTAAAGTAAAAACACAAAACGGGAACAAATACAATATTTAAAATAAAGAACAAGTAAATTTAAATCAAGAAACTGACCAGTATTTCAGTGGGAACTATGGGCCTGCTTTGGCTAATGAGATAGTCAATGTGCTCCTCTCACTGACCACCAATGAAAGAGGTGCCCCTTCCGGAAGTGCAGTGGGGGCAGGATAAATAGCGAGCCGTAGTTTGGGGACCCCTGTCATAGAGTTTTGGAACACAGTAGGGGCTCAAATGACACCATGGTACAGTGCAGGTGCCTGTGGCAAACATCAGCAACTGAGCAGCAAACTCCTGCCCAACCCAACTTCAGACTCTACACAAGGCCCCAGGCAGCCATTACTAAATAGCTTAACACAGAAAATTCCACACTTCAGTCACTTTGCCTTCTGATGCGAAACACAACGCTATGTGCTGGGGACACAAAGGTGAAAGAGATCAAACTCCTGCCCTCCAAGAGAAGTCAGTCTTACTGGGGAGACCAACAAGAATAAAAATAGTTCAACAATTTTTATGATGAATGCTGCAATAGAACTAGGGGTAGGGCATGGGGTTCCCTAGCCTTATTCAAGGAGGGAAGAAAAGGCCAGATCTATAGAGCCCCAGGACATTCACTTTTGTACAGGGAAACTACTTTGTAGTATTCTGAATGGCCTTTTCCCCAGGCAGAATCTAAGTAGCAAAAGCAATTAATTTATTATTCTTTTCTATTTACCCTGTATAATCAATACCCTGTAGATGAATATCTGTATTCACATTATTTGAATAGGCTGTGAAAGTTAATGAGCATGTAACTTTTTAAAAAAAAAAACTACTTCAAAGAAAACTAAGAATTTCTATGGCTATATAGCATTCTTTAAAAAAATTTTTTTCATTAATTGGAAAGGGAGAGAGAAAAAGGGAGAAAGAGGAGAAGGGAGAAAGGGAAAGAGACAGAAGCACCAACTCATTGTTCCACTTATTTGTTCCATTTAATTTTGTGCACTCATTGCTTTCTTCTCATATGTGCCCTGACCGGGGATCAAACTCGCAACCTAGGTGCACCAGGATGATGCTCTACCCACTGAACGGCCCAGCCACAGTCTATATAACATTCTTTACAGTAACACAAACACACACACCCTTACATGTGGAAATGTGGAATAAAAATGTTACAGGAAGGGACACTTCAAAAATTATCTGTAAAACTAGAACTCCTTCCCTTCTTCCCTACCCATTTATATTTCCCCATTTAAAAAAGCATTTCAGCTTTATATAACAAGATTGTAAAAAATAAAAAAGGAGGCCCTGGCCAGCTGGCCCAGTGGTAGAGCATTGGCCCCGTGTGTGGAAGTTGTGGGTTTGATTTCTGGCCAGGGCACACAGGAGAAGCACCCATCTGCTTCTCCACCCCTCCCCCTCTCCTTCTTCTCTCTCTCTCTCTTTCTTCCCCTACTGTAGCCAATGCTCCATTGGAGCAAAGTTGGCCCGAGTGCTGAGGATGGCTCTATGGCCTCTGCCTCAGGCGCTAGAATGGCTCTGGTTGCAACAGAGCAATGCCTCAGATGGGCAGAGCATCGCCCCCTGGTGGGGCGTGCCTGGTGGATCCCGGTCGGGCGCATGCGGGAGTCTGTCTCTCTGTCTCCCTGCTTCTAACTTCAGAAAAAAAAAATAAATAAATAAATAAATAAAAGAGGAGCTCTACCATTAAGCCATGCTCTGTTCTAGGAGAATCTCTCAGTCTGGAGACCCTGGGAAATAAACCCTGAAAAAAGGATTTGCGTGCAACAGTCAATTTGGGCAGTGGACAGGCATGAAGTGATAGGGAGGGAGGGAAGCCATTCAAGGGCCTTTTTGCAAGCTGGTTCCCACTGTGGGCAACTGTGGCCTAATTCTGCGCAGGAACCCTGGGACCCAGTGCAGAACACACCTCTGAGTTCCCCTGCCTGGGGGGAGAGGACCAGCTCCTTCTGGTTCAGGCTGCTCCCAAAAGTATGAATGCCCCCACTCTTCCAACCTGCTGGAGTTTAGGGGGCCCGAATGGCCAGAGAGAAGCCTCAGGAGAAATTGCAGGTGCCGGCAGTTGGAGGCTGGGTCCACACTAGGAAATATTAATAGCCCAGAGGTCGCAGGTGGGGCACCAAGACCATCTTCCACAGGGATAAAAGTTTAAAAACATTTCCTCCATTTTAAATTCTGGCCTATTTTATTGATACTCCTGAAGATGACTAGACAAAATAAGATGTCTTGAATACTGAATAATGAAACTGCAAATCATATTACCTATGGATAAATTCCATTTCCTAAGCTTTTCAAGACTGATTTAGTTTACAAACACATGAGCAGCATATAGGAGTATTCTATGCAGATAATAAGCAAAGGATAAATAATTAATACTAACTAGTAATATAGATATTTTAAAAAGAACAAATAAGAGTGAAGCATTTCAGACATTTTTGCTTGGCAAATATGCTCTTCTTGGCTCCTGTCTGGATTATATTTTCATTTGTGGTGTCAAACTCCATGCAGTGTTTCAATGCTGGTACCATAACAAATTATGCAAGTTGCCTTTTTTTTCTTCTTCTAAGTAACAGGAAAGAGTAAAAGAAAATTTCAAGAGTAGGAGGTTGGAAGACAAATATTGCCTGAATAAAGAATATCTAATAATCATGTGAATTCAATGACTTTTCCATCTGTATAAACTTTTTAAAAACAGAAATGGCTTGAGCACATGGCTCAGGGTTGGAATCAGCGCTGGGTCTCACTGCGGGTTCTCTGCAGAGACTCTCTGGTGTCGATGCAAGAAAAGAACTGCCTGCCTGCAGGATGGACCTCAACCAGCCCCTTTCCGGATGGCGCCTTGGAGATCATACGGAGAAGTGGTAAAACGTCTGATGACTCTGTGTGCAAAGCCCTTCTTCCAGGGCTTGGCTGAAAAGTCTATAGCAAAACCAAGAGACCCACGATCAGGTGTTAATTATTTGTGGATCTGAAGAAGCCAGCATTTGCTCTGGCCATGTTAGGAGAGCCTGTATATTTGCGCACTTGCTACAAGGTGGCTATTTCCTCCTCCATTTCTTTTTTTTTTTTTTTTTTTAATTTTATTTATTTATTCATTTTAGAGAGCTGAGAGAGAAAGAGAAAGAGAGAGAGAGAGAGAGAGAGAGAGAGAGAGAAGTGGGGGAGAAGCAGTAAGCATCAACTCCCATATGTGCCTTGACCAGGCAAGCCCAGGGTTTCAAACTGGCGACCTCAGCGTTCCAGGTCGATGCTTTATCCACTGCGCCACCACAGGCCAGCCAACATCCCCATTTCTAAATCAAAGCCTATCTAAAAGCTGTTAGGACTGTCACAAAAAGAATTTATTGAGAACAAACTGCCTGTCCCTCTCCTTCTAGCCGAAACAGTGAGTGAATTGTTTCACTGGAGACTGCTTTCTGGAGCATCTTTCTACAGACTCTGAAGTCCTCTTTACCTTCAAGGACATAACAGAGTCAACCCCCATTTCCCCTCAAAAGCACTGATGGCTCCTCCTCCTCCCTTTCCTCCCACACAGCTCTGAACAAGTGGTCAGGCAATTCTGTTTTTCTTATTTACACAGATGAGCAAGATCACTGAATACTGTGGTGTAATTTAAGAGACACCGAGGGCTGTCTAGCATCTCCCCACTCCTCCACCATCACACGCTCCGGAGAGGAGGACCCGCTCCCCAGCCCCTGGGAGGAAGCATAGTTGCTCCAAGCCTCACATGTAACCCCATGCCTCCTGCCAGAGATTAGATGAGACGTGGGATATAATTCTGGCCTGTGAGATATGAGAAGTCTCTTGGGAGTTTCTAAGAAGATATTTCTCATTGATAAAAAAAAAAAAAAAAAAGAAGCATGGGAGGAAAGTCTGCTTTAATCTGCCTCTTCGTATTATCGTCAGCATGTGACTTCCTGAACTTTGGCAGCCAGCTGGGCTCACAAATGAAGTCACCTAAGCGGACAGGCTAACAGATGGAAAAGAGAGACAACAAAGTTCCTTATGATGTCAGCTGCTGACTTCGTCACCCCTGGATCTACTCTCTCTCTAGACTTCTTAATAGAGAGAGAAGTCTTTTTTTTTTATTTATTGTTGAAGCTATTCTGGTGGCCACAGACATCCTGATACTAATATTTTGCTACACCTTACGAATGTTCTAGAGGCAAATATGTTCTCTGATTCAGTGGGCTGGGCATCCATAAGAAAATGGAAGTTTATAAAAATGTGCTTCCTAGCATACTTGCTGAAATAGACCTTATCTAGAAGCTGACATACCCATAGGAGCCCATCGTAACATTGGCGTAGACAAAGGCAATGGCAGAGACATCGCAACCTGGGAAATGGTTTTGCTCAGCTGTTAAACAATATCTCAAAGATGATTCCTACCGCAGTAGCCTGGCCCAAGAGTCGCACGAAGCTACCCTGTCTTTCTAATCCTGTCCCTTTATTCAACTTCCTTTCCAACTTTGGAATGGATTGTAGATATTTCTTGAATTTTAAAGCTAGACAAGACTCATAAAGAGCAGATTCATAAAAGCATTTCAACCTATTAAAATCCTGAGAATTAAGTAACCTATCCAAGGTCAAACAGCAAGTTACGACAGAGCCATCACTTACCTCCTGAAGGTGGAAACAGACCACAATTCCAAAAAAACACATCTTGCTTCCAAACTTAACAGTTTTCCCCTCTTTTATGTTAATATAGAGATTTTCAGAGTCTAGTAACAAGACAGCCTAAAACTTTTTCATTTTTTCAAACCATCTTTAAAAGAACAAAAACTCCCGGTCCCTACCCCACTCTTCCCTTGCTTTGCATTAGAGAAGGGAAAACAAAAACAGAACAAAACAAAATATAAAACCCTTCATAGCATGATGGTCTTGCTCTTGACGAAGCACTAATGAAACTATGTTTTTCATTAATTATCATTTGAGTGTAAAGAAAAATCTTCCCAATAGTCAAGAGCTATTGCCAGCGAAAGCGTCCCAGATTTAGAGGTCTGGGATAAGACCACACACAGGAGGGAGACAAGGTACTCGGGACTTACCTTTCCTAGCGAGGTGGTGAAATGTACAGTTTTGAGCTTATCTTAGGTACTATAACTCTGCAATTATGATTCTATGTGTAAGGGCCAGTTTTTACAAGGTTCAAGCCCCAGGCCAGGGGGCTGGGTGGATAAAGCATTGTCCCAGTGCTCCTCAGGGCACAAGCAAGAAGCAGTCAATGAGTGCACACCTAAATGGAACTACTAAGTGGAACGGGTTGATACTTCTCTCCCTTTCTCTCTCTCTCCCCTTTCTCCTTCTCTCTCTCAATGGAAGTTATATAAAAAAAATAATCATATATTTAAAAAGCTCAACTGTGCAAAACTCATTTGATTTAAAATTGTTAAATGAGTAGTAATATACCATAAAAACAAAAATAAAAATTGATAACATAAGAAAATGCAACAAATCATTTGTTCATTTTGACACACGTTGAAAGGTACTGAGCTTACAGCAAACAAAGGTCCTATTTACAACAACAAGGAAATTAAGGAGCATGACAATGTCAATAAGGATATGAAAGAATAATGTACCATAATCAGATTAGCTTTTTGTTACAATTGTTATATACTCCAAATTTACAATTAATGTTAGGTTAATATTCAAAATGCAATATTTTAATACATAATTCTTGTTAGGGTTTTGCTTTGAACATTACAGAAACAAACACCACAATGACTGCTTTCCATGAGAAAGCCAGATGTGATACAAAGCCTACCATGAAATCAAGATACAGAGACAAATTGACTTTTTTTTAATAAATGTGAAATCATTCTTTTTTATTAAGATTTTATTTATTCATTTGAGAGAGGAGAGAGAGAGAGAAAGAGAGAGAGAGAGAAAGAGAGAGAGAGAGAGAAAGAGAGAGAGAGAGAAAGGAGACACAGGAGGGAGGAGCAGGAAGCATCAACCATATGTGCCTTGACCAGATAAGCCCAGGGTTTTGAACCAGCGACCTCAGCTTTCCAGGTCTACTCTTCATCCACTGCGCCACCAAAGGCAAGACAAAATGACTTTTAAAAAGCAACAAAAACTGGCCCTGGCCGGTTGGCTCAGCGGTAGAGCGTCGGCCTGGCGTGTGGGGGACCCCGGCCAGGGCACATAGGAGAAGCGCCCATTTGCTTCTCCACCCCGCCCCTCCTTCCTCTCTGTCTCTCTCTCTCTTCCCCTCCCGCAGCGAGGCTTCATTGGAGCAAGGATGGCCCGGGCGCTGGGGATGGCTCCTTGGCCTCTCTCTGCCCCAGGCACTAGAGTGGCTCTGGTCACAGCAGAGGGACGCCCCGGAGGGGCAGAGCGTCGCCCCTGGTGGGCGTGCTGGGCGGATCCCGGTCGGGCCCCGGTCGGGGGCATGCGGGAGTCTGTCTGACTGCCTCCCCGTTTCCAGCTTCAGAAAAAAAAAAAAAAAGAAAGTTAAATTAAATTACGATCAAGGGAAGAAGCAGGTTGGTACTCCAAAGAGAACATGAAGCAAGAGCCTCGGGTTTCAGTGGAAGGAAGTCCCCTCATCTTACTGGGAGCAGGTAGGTGCTAGTTGGCCTCCGGTTAACAATAAGACAGAAAAATACAAAAAGTTTGTACTTCTAGACTACAGTATCCATTTCATCACCATGGTAATTGTGATATTTAGACTTGCACTAAAACTCTCTTTAATTGAACTATACCATAAAGCAGGTTGTCACTGTATTTAATTGGAGGTGGAAAGGAAGGAAAATAAAGTTCAGTATTAGCATACTTCCATTAGACAGTTTAAGCAACTAATTCTGGGTCTTATATTTTTGCTGAGTGGTGCTTATATAAAAACAAATAAACAAAAAACCCAAGAGAGCTCAAATTAGAATATACTACTAGGAAGGATCTAGCTTCCCTGAATAACAGCTTATAGATTTAGTCATTGATCTGTAACACACAAAAAGAGTTACTGTCCTCTGTGTAAGAGGAAGGAGAGACAGGGACACGTGGCTCACCTGTCTCATTACGCTGGCTTCATTTTCCTGTCACGAAGGAGGGTCATGGGAGCCTGGCTCTATGAAGAGCTGCGGCACCTTCCTGCTTGCTGCATCTCACAGAGCCGGCTGTGGGAGTTGTCCAGCCGCCTGGGAGAACACCTCCTCAGGTCCTGACCCTGAGCCAAGGACACAGAAAAGTCCTGAGCACGGCTTTCCACCAGAGCTGTTTCTAGAGAATCTGAGATTTATTTGAAAACAATCATAGTGTTGCCATGTTCATACAAATGACAGGATAAAGAATTGTTAGACTTTAAAGATAGGAGAGGTGCGATCTTCATGTAGGTTGGTTCACGGCTGATTGAACAAGTTGACCAAACATGCTATGGTCTTGGACCTCGGGCCACTTTGCAGGTGCTCCCTCTTGTATTGCCACTGGAATCCATCCCTAAAAATATCTTCGCCAACATTTTATTAATGACTTGAAGATCCAAAAAGACATATTTACCAAGTTGGTAGAAGAGGCAAAGCCAGGCAGCATAATCGATAGACATAGTCAGAGTCAACTTTTCAAAGTGATTAAAAGGCTGAAATGTGAGCTGGAAACCATTCAGGTTAAATTTTGCATGGATAAACCTGGAATTCTACAGTTCTATAGAACAATAGAGTTCTGTATAGTTGCAGAGTTCTACATGTATAGAGAAGGTTCTAGAGAGTTGTACAGTTATACAGAGTTCCCAGTTCCATAGCTAGGAAAAGAAAAACCTCAAAACTGAAGGTAGTGTGTGGGAACGAGACTAGTAGTCCCCCAAATTCAATATGAGACCCCAACATGATGTGACTGCCAAAGGAGCTCCTGCGACTCCAAGCTGATTTAGAAATTTCTGCAAGGTTTTAGTGTGAAAATATTTGCTTCCAACAGGCCCCTGTGTTCAGGCCTGAAAACATTTCAAGGGAAATAACGCCACCAAGGTAACCCAAGGAGTAATGATTAAGATTTTTAGGAGTCTTAAAATCAGATTACCCAAGGGATAGAGAAACAAAAGGGACAGAACTAAGATACTATGAGCAATAATTTATGAAAATGTGCAATAATTTATGAAAATGTGACAATCCCTTACTATTTATAACCATATATAGTAGTTACTATTTTCCCCATTTTACAGATGAGAAAACTAAAACTGATAGATTAGGTAACTGTCCAAAGTACATGGAGAGATATGAATGCAGATGAGTCTGACTTTAAGGATGAGGTGGTTTCCAAGGCATTATTTATTTATTTATTTATTTATTTTTTGTATTTTTCTGAATCTGGAAACGGGGAGAGACAGTCAGACAGACTCCCGCATGCGCCCGACCAGGATCCACCAGGCATGCCCATCAGGGGGCAACGCTCTGCCCACTAGGGGGCGATGCTCTGCCCCTCCGGGGCATCACTCTGTTGTGACCAGAGCCACTCTAGCACCTGGGGCAGAGGCCAAGGAGCCATCCCCAGCGCCAAGGCATTATTAATGTAACCTCTATCCAGTGGTTAAAACATTGATAGTATTAAGCAAGAGAAGATTAGACTGAGGGACATGATAAGTACGTCATGCAGTAGATGCCTCCACACTTGTATATATGTGATGCAGTATATACATCATGCTTCTATGTCTCATTCACACTATTTCCCTTGCCTGGGACATCCTCTCTCCACCCCTCTGCTAGATTCACATTCATCCCCTAAGCCTTGGCTCCTATGCTCTCTTCTACAATGTCTTCTCCATTCTATAAATATCAGCTAAGTGCACCTCCATCTAACATGTCCTGCAAGGAGCTGAACGTGCCTATTTACATCCTCATTGGCCTGACCACTCTGTCGGCCCTTTGAAGGCCAGAGCCACATCCAATTCGGTTTTTATTTTCTTCATAACAGCTTTATTGAAATATAATTCACATACCATAAAATTCACTCTTTTAACTTGTACAATTCAGAGGTATACTCCCAGAGGTTTGAAACCATTACCACTATCTAATTTGGAAACATTTTCATCATCTTTATTAGGGACTGAATTTTTGTCCCCTCTCACCCCCAATTCATATGATGAAGTCCCAACTCTCAATAACTCTAGTTATTTGGAGACAAAGTCTTTAACGAGGTGAATAAGCTAAAATGAGGCCATTAGGATAGGGCCAATGAATTCATCCAATATGAATGCTGTCCTTTCAAGAAAAGACACCGGGGACACATACAGGATTATGTAGAGCAGCGGTTCTCAACCAGTCGGTCGCGACCCCAGCGGGGTCGCCTAAAGCCATCGGAAAATACATAATGCATACCAGGTATTTACATCCCGAATCATAACTGTAGCAAAATTACAGTTATGAAGTAGCCACCAAAATTATTTTTTGGTTTGGGGTCACTGCAACATGAGGAACTGTATTGTGGGGTCACGGCATTAGGAAGGTTGAGAACCACTGATGTAGAGGAAAGACCTACATGAGGACACAGCCAGCAGGTGGCCATCTACGAGCCAAGGAGAGAAGTCTCAGAGGAAACTAACCCTGCCAACACCTTGATATTGGACTCCAAGCTTCCAGAACTGTTAGAAAATATACTTCTGTTGTTTAAGACAATAGAAGTGGTACTTTGTTATGGAAGTCCTAGAAAGCAAACACAATCCCCAAAGAAACCTCTTACCCATCAGCAGTCGCTCTCCATTCCCATGTCCCACAGTTCCTGGCAATCATTAGCGACGATTTCTGTCTCTATGGACTTGCTTATTCTGGATATTTCCAATAAATGGAATCATACAATATTTGGTTTGTTATGACTAGTTTCTTTCACTTAGCATAATATTTTCAAGGTTCACCCATGTTGCATCAGTATTTCAGTCCTTTTTATGACTGAATAATTTTCCATTGTATGGATATAGCACATTTTGTTTATCCATTTGCCAGTTGATAGACATTTATGTTGTTTCTAGTTTTTGGCTATAATGAATAATGTTGCTGCTAACATTTGTGTACAAGTATTTGTGTGGCCATCTATTTTCTTTTGTTTTGGGTATATACCCAGAAGTAGAACTGCTGGGTCACTTGGTAACTCAATGCCTAACATTTTGAGAACAGGCACATTCTGAGGAATGTAAAATGGGAATGCACCACTTTACATTCCCACCAGCAAGGTGTGTGTGTTTCAATTTCTCCACATCCTCATTGACACTTATTATCTATCTTATTTATTCCAGCCATCCTTATGAGTATGAAGGGATCTCTCACTGAAGTTTTGATTATCAACATCGTATTTTTCATGTGCTTATTGGCCATCTGTATATCCTATTTGCACACATGTATATCCCTATTTGTCTTTTACATCTCCATCCCCTGATCCAGAACCAGGCACACAATGGAGTCTCAATAAATGAAAATCATAAACCACTTGTAGCAGGATTACCCAACGAAAAACTGATGATTGATGCTGAGACCTACTAGATCAAACTCTCCACGCTCAGGCCTGGATATCTACACATAAACAGTGTCCTGGGGAGTCTATAACTCACACTGAAGTTTGAAAACCACTGCCTTAACTGAACCAAAGATTCTTTAAACATCTGAAGAGCTGTGATGCATTCAGAGGTAAACATGTGATCTATGCTGCTGCAGACTGCAGAAGCAGGACCGGTGGACAAGAATCACAGGCAGGAGGGCGGGACCTCGCCAAGCGCTAGCAATCTGCCATGAAGGATGCAGAAGGGAGTCTCACGCTGGGTGAGATGTAGGATGGCATGTGGTCCTTGTAGGGAAAGTATGTCATTTCTGTACCTGGTAATTTGCATTAGTTTTAAAAAATATTCTGCCTCATGATCAAATAATATGTCCTGGTGTTAGTTATATCTAAAATGAACTGAGTCTCTACTGAAAGAGAATATGTACGTTTTTCCCACCTCTCGATGTTTTTTTTCTACTTCTTGCTTTTCTCTGAAAAAGGGAAAAACAAGATTTCAACATACCCACACAAGCTCTCTCACTTCGAAGACTGCCAATACAAGTGAACTCTCCTTTCTGCTGTCTGTCAGGTTTCTTGGTTCCAAGAAACAAAAAAGACTTGGCTGACTGAAGCCAAAAAGGAATTTATTACAAATTGGGTGAGTGGATCAGAGATTCACTATGAGATTCAGGAAGACCACAGTATGGACAACCTCCCTGTCACCCTTGCTGGTGCTGGGCCTGGTGGCACTATTGCCCAGGAACTCCATCTTGCTGCCACTGCCACTACCAGAGTGGCCCCTGATTCTTGGTCTCATCGGTGCCTAACTCCAAGTCCAAGGTATCAATTGTAGAGTGCACAATGTTCAATCAATGGATAATCAAGTTGATAATGAGTGAATTCAATGGGCACTGGAACACTGGGCATCAAGGGGCATGTATAAAAAAAAACCAAAGGTCCAGTTTATGTCTCTAGGAGCTTATATTTTAGGTGAAGAGCTGAGGTGTACAAAAATTGTTAGGCAGTATTTACAAGGTTCCACAATAACCAAGGGGCAGCATTTACAGGGACAGAACATGTGTGCATCAATGTAACTGCAAAGTTGTAGGTTGATTTATATTATCACCATATAACTAAGGAATAGATGGTACTTATCAGCTTGCCGTCAGCCCTGGAGCTTTCTAGTCACCACAAAGGACATTATGCAACTTTGCAAACTGAACCAGAGAACCTTCCAGGTTAAAGGCTAAAATGCTTTTGCACGTTCTCTCTCCTGGGTGCATGGGGGAAGGAGGTAGACTGGTCTGGTTGGGGAATAATGACTCACACAGTTCAGACAGATGGAGAGGGTCCAGTTGATAGAATACCTTAAAGGCGATGCTACCACTGCTTTGAAATTCTTAATAATCAACAAGGGCCCTTGCGTTTTCATTTTGTCCTGGGGTCAAGTGACGTAGCCAGTCCGGTCTGTGTTATTCAAACATAAAAGTTATTTATAATTGACTATTGCTAAACTAACCAACTTCATTCTTGGTCACTGGATCAACTTTGCTTTTTATACATTTGATAAAGTAAGGCAGGGCTCAAATCTGTGGATCCCCTCCACACCTGTCATTGCTATGAATGCTCTTAACATGGAAGGGGTGTGAGACCATGGGTACAGATGAGAAAGTCAAGAGGCCATAGGAGTATTTATAAGAACTGAAACCTTTTTATCTGTCAGTGCAAACCAGGTGCTCAGAGGAATGCTATCACCAGTGGGGCCACTTAAAAATTAACTTTTCTAGAGTCAGTTGAAAAAGCCAAATGGAAATCAACCGTATGCACACTTGGACACCAATGCTATCAAACACAGATACCTCACACCATGTGGACAGATATTCATTTGGTTCTGTCCCTGAAGACACTATCTGGAAGAGCCAAAGCCCACTGACAGAGCCTCAGCGAATGACGAGACTCCCTTTTTATTACATGTCAAAATCTGGTTTTAGTTCTTTCGGGTTACACGTCTAATTCTAACTTCTGTCAGGGAAATACATACGACTATTAAGTCATAATAGTTTTACCCTAACTCTTCAAGAATGTATGTAAAAATAACAAAATTGATGTATATAATAAAATTTCCTCTTGTAGTTGAATCTCTAGCTCCAGAAAAAGTCCCTTGAAATAAAACTGAAGCAAATCTTAGTAGTTTCAATGAGCTAAATATATTTTCATGGAATCAAAAAAACAAAAAAAATCTTCTTAAAATAACCTGAATGCATTTTTAGTGTTAATTAAGGGTTAGCCTGAACTAGATAGACATCAGTAATATCTTATAGTTACCTAAAATTTTTTTTAAAAATTTTATTTGAAGCATTCTTATAGAACTATTGTAAAATCAAACAAAATGATGTTGTTAAAACACTTTTTTTTTTCAAAAAAAGTTATAAAGAAAAAGTTATGAGACTTTCAGAATCAACTTTTAACAATTTTATATTCACAGAAAATTAAATACTTCTTCCTTAATCAATTACAGAGTTTATTTTTTAAACTTAATAGTTAAATTTCCAAGATACAGGAAATCTTATTTGTTCTCAGTTCCTTAGTATACCTTAAATTTGAAGCAATCACCTCTCCTCAATTACCTTAGCTATGTATAACCAGGGATAATCCTGTCACCCGACAGCCATATTTGTGAAGATCGGGGAGCTGACAGGTTGGACTGTCAGGTTCTAAAGCTAGGGGTGATTTCCCTCTCTTGTCCGTACTGTAGTAGAAATTATTTAAGAGGACTCTAATGCAGGTTTTAAGACATCAAGAGATAGAGATGAGTCAGTGGGTTTTCTTTATTTAAAATACAGTGAAAAGCAGGGGTCCCTAAACTTTTTACACAGGGGGCCAGTTCACTGTCCCTCAGACCGTTGGAGGGCCAAACTATAAAAAAAAACTATGAACAAATCCCTATGCACACTGCACATATCTTATTTTAAAGTAAAAAAACAAAATGGGAACAAATACAATATTTAAAATAAAGAACAAGTAAATTTAAATCAACAAACTGACCAGTATTTCAATGGGAACTATGGGTTTGCTTTTGGCTAATGAGATGGTCAATGTGCTCCTCTCAATGACCACCAATGAAAAGAGGTGCTTCTTCCAAAAGTGCGGCGGGGGCCGGATAAATGGCCTCAGGGGGCCGCATGCAGCCTGCGGGCCATAGTTTGGGGACCCCTGGTGAAAAGCAATATCGATATTACACCAGCAGCTTTCAGCCCTCAGCCTGAAGAGGGGACCCTTCGATGCCTAAACAGCCCTGATCCACCGCCGGTTCTGTTTTCCCTGAAGTTGGGGGCCATGGGCAGGAGGGCATCCCTGGCCCTGTGGAGGGTATCTGCTCTGACCCCCTTTGCCATCTCCTCTCAAGGCAGAAACTGGGGGCCTATGATGACACAGCTTATGCTAGACCCATCTGCTCCTTCAGAGAAACCATTAATGAAGGTATCTGGAGTTCAGGCTCCAAGTAGAGGAGTTTCCACATACTGACTCTGCTCAGGGAAAAACATACAGAGCGAGCCCAGCCCGTCTCTGCTGATTCAGGCACTGAATGAACTGAAGCCTGGGAAACTCAAGTCCCTGTGAAAGTGTCTGACTACTAACAGCCTGGGGGAGCTTGTCTGCGAGGGTAGGGGGCAGGGGTCCCCCATCAATCCCCCTCAAAACATTCCCCTCCCAGAACCATGCACCTGGTCCCCACAGAGAGAAATTCTCCAGCAGAGCAGAGAAAGACACACGCTGAGACAGCTGACAGAACCAGCCAGAGGTGTCTTGAGCATCTCTACTGACCTCAGGGCAGTGGAGTGAAGTTCAAGCCGCAGGGACACCTGCGTGTCCTTCCTCCCCGCACACAGTCACTCTTATGTCCCCATAAAACAGCTCCAACTCTCCGGAAAGACGAACTGAATAACCTACTTGGGTCCCTCTGCCCTAACGTCCAGACACGGAAATGTAAGGTCTACCGGAAAGTTCTATCCGTTTCTATCACAAGTTTCGACACGTAAGCACATGTTTATTTGGCGCATGTGTGCCTCTCTATTTTTATCACTTAATGTATACATACTGATGTAGCAAATTAACTAAAACAAAGTTGATTTATGTTAGTCTTATGTGTGAAGCGATAGTGTACCCATGGCTACTGATAAAGTTCATTTACGCCACTGTAATTTTTACGAATTTCAACAAGGAAGAAATGCTACAGAAGCATGTCTGTCACATCCACCATATTCCCCGGACTTAGCATCCTCCGACTATCACATGTTTTTGTCCTTATAAAATTTTTTGAAGGGCAAAAAATTCAAAAATGAAGAAGATATCAAACAAGCACTGGTTCAATTTTTCGCATCAAAAGATAAAACATTTTTCAAAAATGGGATATACAAATTGCCCTCACGCTGGCAAGAAATCATTAATAATAATGGCAATTATATTATTTAATAAAGTTTATTGACGGTAAGAAAAATTTGTATTTTGTTTTATTCCAAAAACCAAACAGAACTTTCCGGTAGACCTTATATAAGCATATGGAAATTTTGTATCCCGCTGTTACTGGAAAAACAAGAGCATTAGTGAATGGTTTTGCTCCAGAGTCCTTTCATTTGGGTGTTTTTGTCAGAGTGACTATTTACTATCATTTCAATACCAACATCATATGAACCACTGACTAGCATTTATCAGATAGACACACACCCAGCACTCGCTGCTCGCTTTCCCTGTTTTATTCTTTCCACAGCATGTAGTATATGATATAATTTTATTCATTGTCTCTCTCCACGGCCCCACCAGAATATTCCCCCGCCCCGAAAACAGAGACTTTGCTGTGTTTGCCGCTTGTACCATGCCTAGATCAGCCCCGGCTCTGTTAGCAGTCTATGCATTCACCAAAGGCTGAATGAAGAGGTTCACATCGTAGGTTACAAAAGGTAAAGACTGCTTCCTAATTGTCACTGACCGATGACTCTGCTACATTAAGCACTTGGCTGATATCAACTGGATCCCTTTATTTTTTTCCTGCAGGATCTGACAATACGAATTTTCACATGCAAAGGGTAACCCCTTTCCCCCTGGCAACAGTGAGACAGCGTGGGTCTCCTGTCCCCAGGGGTGAGATGGTCTGGGCCAGTTTATTAAGACCTCACCCCTGCCTGAGGCTGGCCTTGCTGCTACATCTGGAAGGGGAGGTAAAGCAAGTTCAGCCTCGGAGTGAGGAAGAGGGAGGGACAAAGTGGAAAAGCTGCCGGCCTGCACTCACAGATTAGGGGACAGCCATCCATCTAAGTTATAAAACGCCTCCCAGGGCCATCTTCAGCAAGTCCACGTCCACAGAGTGGTCCAGACTTCCTTCACTGGATGAGCCTCCTTTCCCTGTAGCTCCTCTGGGTCTCTCTTCTCACAGGGCTTACCATCAGCGTGGCCCAAATGGCCTCTTGCTCAGAGCTGCAGATTCATGAAGGGCTTCGAATATTGATTCTCAACCAGAGCTCCGCGCCAGATCACATACCCTCTGTCACAGAGACACTGACAGCTCTGACATGTTCTCCACAAAACCTGAAATGCATCTCCCTTTTCTGCACCACCCCAAATGCAACACACTACGAATTAAATTGTGTAACAATCCGAAAACTACCTTGTGAGTAGATTAGTCACATAGCATTGCATTTTTTGTGTGTTCATTTTTTGGTTGTTGACTTTAAACTTAAAATGTACCCCATTTTTTGTTGCTCTGTTTTACAAAGTCTTTAATAGACCTCCAAAGAATAAAAGTGGCCCAGATCTCTTCCAGATTCTCTCCCCCTATTGGTACTTCTAACAGCTATTTGCATTCACATCCTACATTCAGCCCAAATGCCAGTTCCTGGAGGGCAATGGCTATAGCTGCTTCCCCTCTTCTACAGGCTTGCTGAATGAATGCTTGTGCTTGGATCTTCTCATGGACAGGGGACAATCAAGTTTGGTTAAATGTATGGCTTTTTTTTTCGAGAGAGAGCACACATATACCTTTGTGTACACATAAACTAGGAAATGTTCTTCTAATACATAAGAAAAAACCAAACCTACTTCATGCCAGTTAAAATGGTCTGTGAAGATGAAAAGATTTTTCCAAATTTATTTCTCAGCCGACTTCTGCTTTTCCAAGGAAGAAATTAAAAGTATGTTAATGATCTACTTTTGGCCTTTTATTTATTTAACCAGTAAAACTGAAATAATGGTAGGCTGTAATTAAATGAAGATGACACTATAGACCTTGAATTAATACTCAGAGGAAACACAGCCACGGCTTCACGCTTGGTCTACATGCTACACTACTACCATCTACTGTTCATAATGGCGACTCTGAAACAGCGACTTGTGTTCTCATTCTCCTTACTGAGTCTTTTGCAAATTTAAATGCCACATATGCTTATGACTACTAATTTCAACATGGTGTCCAGCAGAGGTGGCATTTTCTAAGTTGAGCTCCTCAGTGAACTAATGCTAGTAAGAGTGGCCTGAAAAAAAAAAACGGATTTCAGTGATTGAACAAATTTGGGGAAAGCTCTTGAAGTGTCACAACTTATCCTGGCAGATTTAGAGCTCTGAAGAGTCTCTCAGGGAAAAAAAAGCTTTATGGAACCCAATGTTTCCTAAACTTGCTTAATCTTGAACTCCTTTCTATTAACATTTTCCAAGGCAGAAGCATTTAGTGGTCTAGCCCTTAAGGTAAGAGGGCATTAAGACTATTCTACAACATCCTAGCTGTAAATGTTTCAGTCTAGCAATGCCTGCAAGCAATCTAGACAATTGTATATGATTTTTCCTTATAAATGATTTGTCACCAGATTTACATGTTTTCTCTTCTTTTTTTAACTGAGAGGCAGGGAGGCAGTGAGACAGACTCCCACATGTGCCCCGATTGGGATCCACTCAGCAAGCCTCTACTGGGCAATGTTCTGCCCATCTGGGGCCGCTACTCTGTTGCTCAGCAACTGAGCTATTTTAGCACCTGAGGCGAGGCCATGGAGCCATCCTCAGTGCCTGAGGCCAACTCTCTGGAACCATTCAAGCCATGGCTGCGGAAGGGGAAGGGGGCAGGACGGAAGGGGTGGAGAAGTAGATGGGCGCTTCTCCTGCGTGCCCTGACCGGGAATGAAACTTGGGACTTCCACACCCTGGGCGACTCTCTACGCTGAGCCAGCCAGCCAGCCAGCCAGCCAAGGCCCCTACATGTTTTCTTATATCACCTGCAGAAAAACAGAAGGGCAAGTGACATGGTTGTCACTATCACTTCACAGCCACGTTACTTCAGAAAGTGAAAATTCATCCCACCACGAGGCCTCAATAACAAGCCTCCAGCAGTGCTTCTCAAACTTTTCCAGAAAAATACACCTCATAGCAAAGAGGAATAAACAAACTCCTGCACCTGGAAGGGGACTGCCAAAAGTAGGGCACGGCTCTGAAATCTCATCCTTTATTCTAAAAATCTATCTATGCAAGAAATGGTGACCTTTGTAAAATGACAAATGTTCAGGGTTATTTGCTGCAGCCGTATTTTTTAATAACAAAAGATTAAAAACAACCTGAATGTACAGCACCAGGAAAGTGGGTAAATTTACCACAGCCTTACAATGGAATATACCACACGGCTATAAACCAAAGAGTGGGAACACTCTCTATACTAACATGGAAAGATCCCCACGATATTTTGGCATATGAATAAAAAGCATGAAACAGAAATATGGACTATTCTAGTTTTATCAGAAGGGAGCAAAAATAAGAATCCATACTCCAGAGTTGCTTATAAATGCATAAAGCCACGCTGGGAGGATGCATGGGGAGCTCTTAACAGTGGTTACCCTTGGGGAAGAGGGTGGGAATTCAGAAAGAAGGGGACAAGGATGAGAGGAGACTTTTAACAATACACCTCTGTATATTTTCTTAAGTCATATAAATGTGTAACATTAAAATTATATTAAAAACTCAAAAATCATGCAAAATTTTCACTCTACTCAAGACACATTTACATTTACACTCAATTTTTTAAAATCTGTATTGTATTAATTTTAGAGAGAGAGGAAGGGAGAGAGGAAAGAGACAGACAGCAACATCGATCTGTTCTTGCTTGTGCCCTGGCTGGGGATCGAACCAGCAACCCCTGCACTTTGGGACAATGCTCTAACCAACTGAGCGATCCAGCCAGGGCTAGCCTCAATTTTTTTTTAAACTACTCATCTATTTTACAACAGTAAAACTAAATCCATAAACTCCTGCTTGGTGGGTCTCTGGGACATCACATGTTGCTCCAGTGTGAAAGGTGTGGGCTTAAGCCACTTAAAACTCGTTTAAGCATTTAGCCTTCATCCCATTTGGAGAACCAACATCAACACAGAAAAAAAAAACAACACCAGAAGCTCTACTTTAAAAAAAAACGCTTGCTCAACAGTTTGGGATTTTTATCTACACGCTGGGGTTTTTAAAACATGGCAGTCGGCCCTGGCCGGTTGGCTCAGTGGTAGAGCATCGGCCTGGCATGCAGAAGTCCCAGGTTCGATTCCTGGCCAGGGCACACAGGAGAAGCGCCCATCTGCTTCTCCACCCCTTCCCCTCTCCTTCCTCTCTGTCTCTCTCTTCCCCTCCCGCAGCGAGGCTCCATTGGAGCAAAGATGGCCCGGGCGCTGGGGATGGCTCCTTGGCCTCTGCCCCAGGCGCTAGAGTGGCTCTGGTCGCGACAGAGCGACGCCCCAGAGGGGCAGAGCATCGCCCCCTGGTGGGCAGAGCGTCGCCCCCAGGTGCGCGTGCCGGGTGGATCCCGGTCGGGTGCGTGCGGGAGTCTGTCTGACTGTCTCTCCCCGTTTCCAGCTTCAGAAAAATACAAAAAAAAAAAAGAAAAAGAAAAAGAACATGGCAGTCTACCCCAGGGTCTCAGAACTCTTAAGCTGAAAATGAGTACTAGTTGACTTTTGGAAGCGACCCCACAGAGAGGGCCACAACACTGACATGGGGACCCAGAACGTGAAGCGTCACAGGCTTCCTTCCGCCCGCTCGTCATCACCCGAGTGTCCAAGGACAAACTAAACCGATAGGCAAGCCAACCCCCGCTCTACAGTCCAAAGGAACTGGAGTTTCAATCTCCAGCTATGTCTAACACATTTTTAAAAGCTTGGTGATTACAAAAAAAATAAATAATCAGTCCGGCTTAAACCAAACAATTTCCTATTATATTTCCTAAATTTAAAAAACTAATAATTAGGCTTCTTAAGGGTATACTTTCACAGCACTTTTATTAAAATGATTTTTATATAATATATTTTAAAAACATACAACTTTTCTTTCTGCAAGAGCCATGATCCAACAAATAAGTAAAATACAACTGAGATATTACTCTGATGAAACAAGCAAATGCAATATGACTGCTATCAATAAAATGTACTATCAGTACCTGCATTTTATCCCGGCAAAGATATTCGAAGGACAAGTTTTGTATTCTTGTTTACCTCCTAAGACTGGTTTAATAAACCCACAGTGCCATAAGTGTCTCCTAAATTCTCTCAAACTGTAATTTTATTTCTAGGCGTCAAATAAAGGACAGAATTAAAAAGACAAGCAGCAGGAATAGGTGAACCAACCAACGCAGCATGGACAGTGGGGAGTCATCTGTTACTGCTTTCATCAATTTGGGTCGTTTCAGAAGGCCGTTCCCTTCGGAATCCCTTCAGTGAAACAGACAGGCAGTGCAGACCGCAAGGACTGAAATCGCTACTGCAATCTCCTGAAAATCTGTTGGATACTCATAAGTGGCAGAATGATTCCACCTTAAGGTTTTATTTCAGTTGTAATAATGAGTTATGAATAATTGATCACTGGCTAATAAATTATTCAGGTAGGCACACAGTTTCCAAGGAATCCTGGAGTGAGTCTAGCTAATGGCATAATACGCGCCCGAGGCAGCTGCTGAGGGGACACCCCACAATTACCGCAGGCTGCTAAGGCATGGGTCGTTAGTGCCTCTCAGTGGGGGCTTTTCAATGAGGGGCCATTTTAATGCCTTTTGAAATTTTGTAAAGAAGAAGTCCCCACAGGGTACTCTCGTGTCTGTCCATGTATGGTTTTGAAATATGGAGCCCTGACTTCATCCATCAGACCAGGGTATCTATCAATATTATCAGCTGCGCACAACCTTTGCTGCGGAAACTAGTGTTGAACTGAAAAAGTGTAAAGTTAAGAATGTGTGTACATATACACACACACACACAAACACATAGATATGCATTTGTGTGTGTATATGTGCGTATATACATATATATGCTTTTGTGTGTAGGTAGGTGCACACACACAGACACACACACACGCAGTTTTTATGATTATGCAGAGCTAGCAAAATAATGCTGAAATAAGCTTTACCTGGAAGGAATTATCTACTATTCTCAGTTTTCAAAATCTTTGAATACAGGCCCTGGCCGGTTGGCTCAGTGGTAGAGTGTCGGCCTGGCGTGCAGAAGTCCAGGGTTCGATTCCCGGCCAGGGCACACAGGAAAAGCGCCCATCTGCTTCTCCACCCCTCCCCCTCTCCTTCCTCTCTGTCTCTCTCTTTCCCTCCTGCAGCCAAGGCTCCATTGGAGCAAAGATGGCCCAGGCGCTGGGGATGGCTCCTTGGCCTCTGCCCCAGGCACTAGAGTGGCTCTGGTCACGACAGAGCGACACCCCGGAGGGGCAGAGCATCGCCCCCTGGTGGGCAGAGCGTGGCCTCCTGGTGGGCGTGCCGGGTGGATCCCGGTCGGGCGCATGCGGGAGTCTGTCTGACTGTCCCTCCCCGTTTCCAGCCTCAGAGGAATACAAAAAAAAAAAAAAATCTTTGAATATAATTTAGCCCTTATGAACTTAAAACTCAACTTCGTTACCAATAGGCTTACTTAAAATTCAGCTTCACATCTGTGTCAAGTCCCATCCTCTTGGAACATCCAAAGGCTTCCTTCACTACTTGCAGAATGTTGAACAGACTTGCAAGTCACACCTCTCATTGACCTTTCTTGTAATTTTTATTTCTAAAACAGTTTTAAAATTAATAGAAGCTACTCCTCAGAGCTCAATAATCATTGTACTGAAATATCTTGGAAAGAGCACGAATTAAAAGCAACTGACCAACAAATAGCAAATCCAGTATTGTAAAAAGTGGATTGGCTGATCTTGCCCTGGAACCCACAATGTCTGCATCCGTGCAAGGCCCACGAGACGAAAGCCGTGGGGAGTGAAGAGGCATCAAGACACAAATCTTCCTCCGGTTTCTCCTGGGGAAGGCAGGTAGAGCTGCTTGGTTTTTAGGGGTTTCTCCAAATCCAAACTAATAGGAAATTAGAAACATCAATCAAATGGTAATTAAAATGCTGAGTGCCTATCACATATGGGAGAAGTTTAGGCATTTGACACTCAAGCACATTCTAATCAAAGCTTCAGTACACCAAATTTTCCACTCTTAGAAATTTGGAAACCTAGAACATATGACAAGAGTATCACTTACACTTTAACCTTCTTACCTCACTTGTTCAATAAAGGTCATAGAAAGTGAAGCCTTTAGTTTTTCTCTGAACTGAAAACAAGAAGATTGGTCCGAACCCAAAGACTAAAAAGCAACATTGAGCTTAAACTATAAAGTTTCACAGTGATTATTACTAGCAACTGCAAAATCAACCAGTTTAACAATCTTAGATGTTTTCATACATCATGGTCCAGGGTTTGCATTTTCTGAACACATTCATTAAGGTATACTCGACAAACAGTGTATTGCGCACATTTAAAGTGTATAATTTGATAAATTCTGACATATGGATATGCCCATGAAGCCATCTCCACAGTCATGATAACGAGCAGGCCCATCATCCTCAAAAGTTTCCTCAGGCCCAGGGTTCGCTTTTTCAATGACTAAAACTTGGGATGGATTTTTCACATAATGACTAACTAAGCAACAGCAGTGCTGCACTAATAAGTCTGTTCTATAGCACGTGAAAGATTTCACGACCATTCCTTCATGTTTACCAGTACCAGGTAATAGGGGCTATGAAAGCAGCTGAGAAATAATAAGTGATTGCCTTCTTGTGAAACTAGGGACCGGAAGTCCAATTCCACAGTATTTTAAAGCAATGAAGGCCATACAACATTAACTGCTCCTTTTTAAAGGATTAAAATTATGTATCCAATGCACAATCAGTGTTGTATACAAAAGCTACTTTTAAAACTCTTTGGTGTTGACTATGTCTATTTCACATATAAATATAAATTTATAATCACTAGTTCCCAAATTAAGTTTAGGAATAATTAACCAAGAACATAAGAGTTGTTATTTTTCTCCCTGTTAACTGGTAAGTCACGTGTGTCACTATAAGTTCGCTACTTAGACGTGTAAGTCATGAAAACTAAACTTTTTTCCCAGGAAAATCAGCTCAGGAGTAATAAAGTGAGCCAGAATCTAATTTTAATGTGAAAGTTTCCCCCTTCTCATTCCTTCAACATTGAACTTATAGATGTATCTCATTCCAAATTATTTAACAATAGATGATACCACAACTCAAACTTTCGGCTGAACATTGTTATAGAGGTGGATGCGAGCCAAAACTTGCCCACAGCTAGCCCCAGATCAATGCATAGATCAAAGAAGGAAGCAGCTCATTTCCGAAGGGAAAGGACTGAGGAAAGAAGATGCTTCTATCGGGTGATCCTGCTGGAGTAAATGATGGAACAGAGCTCCCTGCTGTGTGCCAGGCAGAGTGCTGGGCTGTCTGACCTGCCAAGAACTGCCGGAAGAAAAGGTCTCCCAGGAAGGCTGCTTGAACAGAACCAAGAACAAGAGCGGTTAGTTACAGATTACACTTGAGGCCGTCATGCTTACTTTGGGGTCAACAAATGAAAGTTAGCCCCTCAAAAATATTCTGACATCAACCATTAAAAACTCTGAATTTGGTTATTGATGTTCCTCTGCAATCTATTAAAAATTAGTTCAGTGTTTCCTATAATACATCTCACCAAAAAGTGGGTTTTATTTTGTGGGGAAAGGGAACTTGAACTGTACTATACCCATAAAGTTTTGTTCTTACATACATATTATTCATTCACCCTTAAAAAGTTTTACTTATGGAATAAATGAGACAAAATAACATTTAAAATAAAAGGCTTTACACAAATCTTGTGTTTTTAATATTTGGGGTAGTCAGCAATAACAATATGAAGGTACCAGCATATCCAATTACTTTTTAAATTATTATTTACTGAAATAGCTTAGCTACTCTCCCCGCCCCACCCCCCACACACACCTTATACATTTAAATGAAGAATTACAGTCCTTATTACCTGGGGTTATTATTTAGTTTTAGCAAAACCATTAGGTTCCCTACTCACAAATCCACCAAAATAATACATCAGAATAACAGAGTGGGATAAGTAAAGAATTTAAACAGCTAGTTTGAAAATCTAATAACTATATTATAGTAATTTGTCTAAACTCTTCTCCTGTCAACAATCTATCTATTTTAAATAAGCCACTTTTGTTTTCTTCCAAACAATATTAATAATTTTTTAAAGCATTTAAAAAAGAAAAAAGGTTTTTTGCATGCTGTTGACGTCTTTCTAATGCTTCTTGGTGATTCAGTCTTCAAAGCAGACTTTTTTTGGCCCCCTGCCCAATTCAAAATGAAACTGAGGATTTCCTTGAATCCCACACATCCCCAAATATTTTTAGTCATTTTTCATCTGTAAATATTAAAAACCAGATAAAAAGCTCATAGCCTCTTTTATGCTAATACATGCAGCAAAGCAGCCTCAGGAAAATGTAAATTATTATCCCAGAATATCGACTTCATTACCATGATTAAGTCAAAGGAACTGTGCACCTTTAGATTTTCTTCTCTTTTTCTCTCCCATCTTCCACCCCCTACACTGTTATAAGATGGCCCGAGTCTCAGAGGATTGACTGTATCACAGACAGAAAACTGGCAAAGCCCAAAGTGAAGTACAAGTTCAAATTTACCCTTTTCGAAATATATTTTAATATTCGTTCATATTGTAATTCCTCTTAAAAGTCTGAAGATTTTAAGGAAAAAAAAAAAAGACCTAATCACTATAATGAAAAAACTGAAGAACACTTTTTTCTGAAAGGACAAACAGAATGAAATCATGAGTTTCCTCCAAACTGCTTTCATAACACTCTACCGAATAAACCATTGAATCTTATTAAATTAACTCAGCCCACTCAATAACCCGATTTCCCTTCACAGATGCCACTGGAGAGAACTCCTGGCATCACATAGAAGTAATAGCTTTAATAAGCGTACACAGATTGCACTCAAGGTTAAACTCAAATCTACTGATGTTTTGTTTAAACTCATAACTGAAAGTTAGGATATGTTCAAGTGACGACATAAATCAGACAGAAAAATCATCAATAGGTGTTAGTAGGTGCAATATACAAACACTACCTTTGCTGAAGGCTATCAGCTATTATTAATACACAGAAGTTACTGTCAGATTCTGAGCCGCTGAATGCTAATTTTAAATACAAAATCTATGCATTCTAGCAAAAATTATTACTCATTTTTAATTGTTTGACACTGTCAGACTACTATAATCAACTTACTAATTCTCAAAGAAGAAATAATGTCCTTTCTGATAAACAGTGAAAACACACATGAAGGGAGGCTTTTTAGTTCATTTCTTACAATATGAAAACTGATTCCTCCATTTCTCAGTGTGTCAGAAATAAACTTGAAATGGATGAAGTCCTTTTTTTTTAATTATAACTGAGCATCTCAGCAAATGTGGCCATAATTCATAACTGGTCCTAATATACTTCAGATATACTTCAGTTGAATGACCCAGAATGCCTGTCACTTCTCAGTGGCTGAAGCTTGGTTCTTCATTAGTTTTTCAGAGTTATACCATTGACAGATAGCTTGTGCTGGAACAATCATATCGAATCTCTGAGGATGCTAAAAGGCACAACAGTTTTTTTTCTTCTACTTCTAAGAGAGTACCAGAACGTACAAATGCCACAAGAGGAAGCTAAATGCTAATATAGCTACACAATTAATTGTCTATTATGCAGGCATTTACAATGATGCTTTTAAGAGTATTGATAACATGACAAAATATTTATATTTTAGTGCTTTTTTAAAAAGATGCAAGGCCCTGGCTGGTTGGCTCAGTGGTAGAGCATCGGCCTGGCGTGTGGATGTCCTGGGTTCGATTCCCAGTCAGGACACACAAGGGAAGTGCCCATCTGCTTCTCCATCCCTCCTCTTGCTTCTCTCTTTCTCTCTCCTGCAGCCATGGCTCAATTGGAGCAAGTTGGCCCTGGGTGCTGAGGATGGCTCCATGGCCTCCGTCTCAGGCACTAAGAAGAACTCAGTTGCTGAGCAACAGAGCAAGGCCCCAGATGGGCAGAGCATCGCCCCCTAGTGGGCATGCCAGGTGGATCACAGTCAGGATGCATGCAGGCACCTGTCTCTCTGCCTCCCCTCCTCTCACTGAATAATAATAATAATAAAGATGCAAAATTACAGTATATATGAACTGAAATTCTTCCATCTTAGGCCTTTTCACGCTGAATGGAACTGTTCTCCTTCCCTTTTACTTCATTCAGTGGTCCTCAAAGTATAGTCCTCAAGCCAGCAGCAACATCTGCCAGGACTGCAAATTCTCAGATCCTACCAAGACCTGCTGTATCAGAAACTTTGAAAGTAGAGTCCAGCACTTTGTGTTTTAACACTCCCCCCCACACACACCCCGGTCATCTCTGATGCCCAATAATGTGTGAAAAGCACTGGCTAGTTCTTAATTCTTCTTCAGGTCTTAGCCGAAACACCACCATTCCCAGGGGAGCCTCGCCTCACCAATCCTGTCCTGCATGCTGAGACAAATCCACTGTACTGCACAGCAACCAAGACTTCTCTTGCACAATATTTCTGGCAGCTTGCAATTGTTTATTTTTATGATTATCAATAAGCGTTTTCCTATCCCACTGGACCAGCTATTCTAAACCCTAGTTGCACATTTAAATTACCCAGAAGCTCTTACAAATCCAGAGGCCTGGGTGTTACCCAATTAAAACAGGATGTATTAGGGTATATGACTCAAGATGTGTATATTTTAAAATACTGTGATTCCACTGTCCTGCCACAGTTGAGAACCACCAGAATCAAGCTCCCAGAAGAGCAGGTAACCAGTGACTAGTACTTGTAGAATAAGTATGTGGAGGTCTTTTTTACTTTGACTTATTTTGTGGGTTAAAAAGAAACAAACACAAAAACCTAGTACATGGTACAAAATTCCAAATGCACAAAATGATCAGTGAGAAGTTTCCTTCATTCTTCATCCTCCTTCTCTGAGACGACTACTGTGAACAATGCTATATGTTTCCTTAGAAAATAGAATAAATATTTGTCAATTCATATGGAAAAGAGCAGAAGTTGGGTGGCAGGATTATAGACTCTTTTCCTGCTTTATGCACACCTGCACTTTTTGTCATTACTGTCCATGTTAGAAAAGGAGGTGCCCTGTGGATAACTGTGCACATATGCATCTGGAGCTATCCAGGAGATACACACTGGGTCTGAGGCTTCCCCAGAATGGTCACTTGGAATGTTCTCTGTTAAGAGGAAGAGACCTTCTATCTGGCTTAAGTAAATAATTGTCTAAGTATTCCACCTACTTTGTGTTGGTTATATCTTCACTTACGATTATATATTCCACTTTAGATGAAAGGAAAGACTACTCTAGGCCCTGAACTAAGAAGTAGCATTATGATTTATAGATTTACCTTACCTGATGGTCACCAAGACTGACCATCTGTAAATACATTAAGAAAAAAAAGCTGAGGACTGAATCGTAGCGTGGTGGCTTACCCATGGCTCTGCCCTTCTGAGGCCCTGACCTCCTAGGCCTTCTCCTGTTGTTGATTATAGTTCAACACAGCACTCTGGCATCGGGCTGTATACTTGAGATGCTCTCGGGGGAGACTGGGCAAAGGAGAGCTATTTAGCGTTACCATGATGAACCTAGATGGTTGTGGGCTTTTAAATTGTTGCCATCCCTTTATGACTTTTTACCTCCTTTACCCTTGAAATTCTAAGACCATTCACCTCTGCTGTCAGTGTGACTACTACTGCTAGCAGCAACTCCTAGCCCCCTCTCTTCCATTTTGTTTCCTTGGCTGGGTGGGAAATCTTGTTAGAACCTTTAGAAACCTAATACAGCCTGACCTGTGGTGGCGCAGTGGATAAAGCGTCGACCTGGAACACTGAGATCACCAGTTTGAAACCCTGCACTTGTCTGGTCAAGGCACATATGGGAGTTGATGCTTCCTGCTCCTCCCTCTTCTCTCTCTCTCTCTCTCTCTTTCACTCTCACTCTCTCTCTCTCCTCTCTAAAAAATGAATAAATCAATTTTTAAAAAAAGAATTATATTTAACAATAAATAAAAAAAAAATAAAAACCTAATACAGGCCCAGGAGCTCTTAGAGGAGGCATGGGCCTGAAGGCGTGGACTTGAGCACATCTTTCAAAGGACTTGGCAGCCTTTCCTATTTAATTCCTGATCCTCATCTCATCTTACTGACATTTTATCTTGGGAAAAAATGCCTTGTGGTGAAAGAAAGTATTTCTATGTTAACCATGCTCATCATATTTAGGCAAAGGCCAATGTGAAGGCACAGTTAAAAGGGGAAATATATGACTATTTCTGTATATGGACAGGACTGAGGGGAAATAATAAAAGTTCCTAGATAATACACAGAAACTAGTAAGACAAGGATTGTATGTAATACGAAAGGGAGCCGGGCAGTGGCCATTCCAACATCTCTGAGACCAGCCTGCCGTGCACCTGCTTGCGTACCGCACAGTTTGCTAGCTGTAGTATGATACATATGTTAATTCTGTCTCCTAGACTGGCAGCTCCTGAGGGCCACACCTTCTTTCCTACCGCTTCAGTTTCTTCCCAGGTGCTCAATCCAAGGCAAAGATTTACTGCATGAATTCCATTAAATTCACAGAGCAAAAGACAACAGCAGAAAATCACCTCCACATAATAATGATGAAATTTTTAAAAAGCTATTATAACCAAAACTCTATTCACTGATAAGGTGAATGTTGAAATTAACTGCAACTGTAGCCATGATTGTGTATTTTATCATGTCCTAGTTTAATCACGTATTTTAGAGTAAATCTTACTTTCTTAACATCTTTTTTGTTTTGAATTACATGTACTATGCTAAGGGCAAAAGTAGTTTCTTGGTTCATCAAAATCTCATGGGTTTGATTTTTTAAAAACTAAATAAATTTTAAAAAATACGTGTTTGACAAACAAAAACATAAAGCTATGAACTAGAATTATAACAATCTTTAGGAATGAGTCAAAACCCTCACACCCATTATACCAGAATCTCTATAATGAAAAAAAAAGTTTCTAAATATTGTTTTATGACTTTAATGATGCAGAATAAAGGAAAAAGCTCTATCTCATTCACTACTCATTTTGTTTAATTTTACTTTATTATGAGAACAAAAAAAAGAAATTCCAGATACTTATACCAAAAAGAAAACTCTATTCAAACATAAATTAATCAACTGCAATGCCTCTAGTGCTTTTTAATTTTTATCCCATAGCTAATACAGAAAGGCAATAAAAATGTAACGGAATGTGGTATTCACCTTGTAATTAAAATTCATAAATTCACAGTATAATGAAAAATGTCAGTGGTAGAGTGGTGCCCCCAAGTGGCATAATGACAAATTGCAATACATTGATGGAAAAGTTAGAAACGCTGTGATATGTGTTCTATTTTGTCCAAGTTCTTTACCCTAAAAGTGCATATTTTATGAACCTATTCCTACAGGGGCTAATAATAAGTGTCCTACAGACCACCTTAGACTCAGAGTCTACCTAAGTCACTCTTTTTTTTTTTTTTGTATTTATTAATTTTTGAGAGGAGAGAATGAGTGAGAGAGAGAGGGAGAGAGAGAGAGGGGGAGGAGCAGGAAGCATCAACTCCCATATGTGCCTTGACCAGGCAGGCCCAGGGTTTTGAACCAGCGACCTCAGTGTTCCAGGTCGATGTTTTATCCCCTGCGCCACCACAATCAGGCCCCTAAGTCACTCTTTTAATAAGGAATACCAAGGGACTATCTGGTATGTAAAGGTATGCTAGACAGACTTTTATTGTCTCAAAAGGTGAAGGGTGTGTCTGCAAAACAATAAAGGGAGTGTCAGATCTTTTCTGCTCTATTAAGGAAACAGCATTCTTAACATACAGAAATTTTATTTATTTATTTATTTATCCACTAATTTGAGAGAGAGAAGGAGGAAGGAAAAGAGAGAGAGAAAGAGAGAGAGAGAGGCATCAACTTGTTTCACTTACCATATTCCCCATGTATAAAACGCACCCTTTTTCAAAAAATTTCTAAAAACTGAGTGCATCTTATACAGTGGTTGTAGAAGGCTGAATGTGGCCAATATTAATATGTTGTAGAGGCTCTGATGATGAATGGTTCCTTTCTGAGAGATTTTACACTAGAACTTCTGGTACCTAATGATTTGTCAAGTATGCTCAATACTGGATTCATTCATTACACACATCGAGGCTTTGTCTACTACCTTCAACTCAAGTCACATGTTTTAAGACTAGTTCAGGCCTGATCAGGTGGTGGCACAGTGGATAGAGCCTCGGACTGGGATGCTGAGGACCCAGGTTGGAAACCCCAAGATCCCCGACTGGAGCACAGGTTCACCTGGCTTGAGCACAGGGTCACTGGCTTGAGTATGGGATCATAGACATGACCCCATGGTTGCTGGTTTGAGTGCAAGGTCACTGGCTTGAGCAAAGGGGTCACTCACTCTGCTGAAGTCCCCAGGTCAAGGCATGTAAGAGAAAGCAATCAATGAACAAATAAGATGCTGCAATGAGAATTGATGCTTCTCATCTATCTCCCTTCCAGCCTGTCCCCCTCTCTCTTTCTAGCTAAAAAAAAAAAAAGACTTGTTCAGGCACAGGAAAGGTCACTAACAAATCATTTCCCAATCAACCAGCCCCCACTTCTTCCTCATTCCTTCTTCCTCATTCTCCCTTCCCCTTCTTAACACACACACACACACACACACACACACACACACACACACACACACACACACATACACGCTACATATTACACTCACCCATTAGCTCAAGTCTGTGGCTTTAAAGTTTGGTCTTACATCTTACTACTAATCAACTTTTTAGCCCTCCTGTGAATTCTTTTAAAATTCTTCATATTCCTCATTAGCTGAGGAAACCAAAATTAGATACAGACTTTACGGTTTTACAAGTCCTCGGTTAGATTTACATTTTACTTTCAATATTTCCATAAACATTCTCTAGTAAAAATTTATCTTTCTTTTCTAAATGGCTGAAAAAGTATCTCTAGAATTTAAAAAGGGAAAAATTCTTCTCAATAGGAGGGTTGTTTTTTTTTTTCCTGTAGTGAGAGAAAGAGGGACAGACAGGAAGGGAGAGAGATGAGAAGCATCAATTCTTTGTTGCGGCACCTTAGCTGTTCATTGATTGCTTTTTCATATGTGCCTTGACTGGAGGGCTCCAGCAAAGCTAGTGGCCCCTTGCTCAAGCCAGTGACCTTGGACTCAAGCCAGCAACCTTGGTCTTCAAGCCACTGACCTGTGGGATCAAGCCAGCGACCATGGGATCATATCTATGATCCCACACTCAACCTAGTGACCCCACGCTCAAGCTGGTGAGCTCGTGCTCAAGCTGGCAACCTCAAGGTTTTGCACTTGGGTCTGCAACATCCCAGGCCAATGCTCTATCCACTGCACCACCACCTGCTCAGGCTGATAGGAGACTTAAAGCATGTTTTAATGACACAGGGAGAGTACTAGCACTGTCACCATTCTTCGTGTAGAAATTTACTGAAAACTATGAATTCTAGATAATTTTTTAAATCCTAGACATAGAGACTATTTAAACGGTTGACTTTTAAAATAAAGTAGTACCATCAGTAACATTTACCTTTATAATTCCTACAAAATATTAAGAAGTAGAAAATTATCACACTGGTTTCAAACCCACACTTAAATATCTAATGGGCAAAAGCAGAAAGAATATAGAGTAGCCTCAAAATAGATAATGGGATGGGAATGTGTTTGTTAGTTAAGGTTTGATTTCTTAGATCATTCTTCTGCTTTCTCTTCCTCCTGTATTTCTGATGCACAAGTTTCTTATCCCAACTTCAAATCCAACTAATTTTTCACTGCAGAAAATTCAAACAACTTTACCCATAAAATGAAGATTCATCCTTATATGTAAGATAGGTACGGTTAACAGAATTAAGAGTTTTTCTCTACTATGAACATTTACAGTGTCCAATCAAATCAAAGGAGAAGTAACAAAAGGTTCATCAACATAAGCTAATTTTAGATGGGAGCTCGGTTTGGTGTAAATATCTAATTTGAGGACTATATAACTAGACTTTGAAAAACTTCTCCATAGAAAAGAGGCAAAGAAAATTAATACCATGGTTCCTTTAGTTCTTCCTAGTCACTTCAAATGTGAATTTCCATTTATTTGCATTTTATAATATTTCTAAAACTGCAGTCGTTATAAACAATTCTTATTCTATCATTCATCAAGAAATCCTAATCAATTTAAGTTGAAGCAATCTCCTGAGATTCTGGTATGCATAAAAATCTTATTTCCACATTATCTACCCCATTTCCCTTCTCTGAGTCATTTGGGTACTTTATTCACCTGCTGAAATGCCTTTAAAAATCTTAAGACACCACTCAAGGAGCTTTTCTATCTCTTACTAAATTCTTTAATGCAAAGAGCAAAGTGAAGGATTGTCCATGTTTTTAATCAGCTAAAGGTTGCACACATGGGCAGCCAAGTCAAGATTTGCAGGAAGGATTTTTACTTACAATTCCTCTCCTTGTTTGGCTTTCTTGTCTGAAACCAGATAGACAGTTCCAAAACTTCCACTGCCAAGTTTCTGTTGAAGCACATATCTTCTTGCAATCAAGGTCTTTGGATGAGTTGAAACAGCTATTGATCCATTCACATACTTAACAGCCTCTTGGAATTTCAGCATTGCTCCAAACGTGAGAGAACCGGTTTCTTTGTTTATAGAAACTTAACATTCAAATTTTCTAGGAGATGGTCAAATTCACCCAAGGAGCGTCAGTCAATGCCTTAAATATGAAGAGTCCAGAGGTCAGGTCTAAAGGATGTTGAACTATTCCCAATAAAAAGTGTAAGTTTTTGGCAGTGATACCTGTACCTTGATTAGTGGATTGAATGACACCATGTTGGTTTACTTGAACAACGTGAAAGAAAAATGTTACAAGGTAGAGATACTGAAGATGCCAAAGGAAGGGAGTCTTTCACGGGAAGAGTCTTCCCTCATCCATCCATATTTGGCAAAACTGAATTACAGCCAAATTGCCCCAAAGTTCTGAGATGTATATATATTTTCCAAATGACAATCTGTTTGTTATATACTCCCCCTTACTTTTTTAAAAAAAAATTCAAATGTAAGAACATTATCATTTCCTTCACTCTATACATTTGCATCAACTTTTTGTCTTTCTTCCCACCATATATCTATTTTTATTAACAAATATTGAGCTAAGATTAAACCAGAAATGAGCATAATGCTAGTTTCTTTATTTTACTTCTGTGGACTTTACACCATAGTGTCTACATTTCTTAGAATAGATATGGAAAGGGATAAGGATTCAGAATAAATTTTTTCTCATCTTAAGCAAATTCTGATCCAATTTCTAAAGTTTCAATTATACATACTATGTATAGAGTAATCTCCCTGGATTAGAAATAAGAAGTGTCAAAAAAAAAAAAGTGTCACAAAAGCAGTTTAAATCTAAAACTGTATTTTAATGTTAGCTGACTATAAATGTGCCATAGGTAAATCTATAATTGCTCATGGAGCTACAAATGTATGACAATTACAAAGGCAGGATTGTTTCATATGTATGTGCATGGTAAAAATACTTTTTTTTTCATCAAAATGCAAATTTTTTGTTACTAATCATGAAAAGTAGGTTTCATTTTAAATCTATATGAAAACATGATTTTAAATGGAAGACTCTATGACTGAGAGTTCAGGTTTTCATATTCAACAACTCCAAAACTAAAACTAAACCTATTGTATATAATGATAAAACAGGATGTTATCTGTGTAGCTTAGGGTACATGGCCAATAGCCTTCAGAACAGAACATAAACAAGTAAATATTCATTTACAGCAGCAATTTTTCAATTGTTTTCAACTCATGGCACATATAAACAAGTTACTAAAATCCTGTGGTACAACAAAAAATATGCTTTTTTGCAGATCTGACAGAAAATAGGTATAATTTTGATTTACAAGAAAAATAATCATAATAGTGATTATTTACCCTTTACTCCAAAGAAACCTTTTTTTAATGTTTTTTTTTATGTTTCTGAAGTTAGAAGCGGGGAGGCAGTCAGAAAGACTTCCGCATGCGCCTGACCGGGATCCACCCGGCATGCCCACTACGGGGAGATGCTCTGCCCATCTGGGGTGTTGCTCTGTTGAGGCCTGAGCCATTATAGCGCCTGAGGCAGAGGCCATGGAGCCATCCTCAGTGTCCAGGCCAACTTTGCTCCAGTGGAGCCTTGGCTGCGGGAGGGGAAAAGAGAGATAGAGAGAAAGGAGAGGGGAAAGGGTAGAGAAGCAGATGGGTGCTTCTCCTGTGTGCTCTGACCGGGAATTGAACCTGGGACTCCTGCACGCCAGGCCGACGCTCTACTGCTGAGCCAACTGGCCCAAAGTGACTTTTTTAAAAATCAGGTGCCTACACGTGTATATAAGGATTTTTGGCACCAAGAATTAACCAATCAGATGTAAACTTATTACGTAGTGTGACCAGTAAGATGTAACTCTATTGTATGAATTATATATAGGTTTATGGTTCAAGACAGGTCATTCACACCAGATGGCTATTGTTGTGTTGGCTGGTGTCATTTTTTTATTTGACAATTTAAGGGAAAAGAGGTTAGTGCCCCGATGAAATATTCAGATATTGCACGTTTTAAAAATTCTTGCAGCATACCAGTTGAGAATTGCTGATGTACAGCATTTTCTTTCTTGAAATAAGGTATTTATTGAAATAAGGCAAGTTTCACCCGATGCCAGTGAGAATGTTAGGTTAGGTAGGTAGGTAGACATGAGCTGGGAGAGGCAGAGGCAGTGGAGGGATGAACTGCCCCCACGCATTCCTGGTATACAAGATAAACCTCACCACACCCAGATGATGGTCTGCAGTTCCCTGATACGGTACCAGTCACAAAGTGATACAAGACAGGAAAAGAAGAAGAAGCTAGAAAGAAAAAAAGAGATGGTAATGGGGAAGCCCAGGAAGTAAAGCCCATAAATGCTTAAATCCTGTAACTAAAAGGGGCACTCATTCTCATGAGTGAGTTGCCCACTCAGGCCGTCTTGAGTGTATTCCTGCATGGCCAATAAACCGTTGCTTTGCTTGCTATACTTTGTGTCTTGACTGAATTCTTTCTCTCAAGCAAGACAATAACGAAGGTTTCATCACTTCACCAGTAACAAGACTAGTAACCAGCTAAGAAAGAGAGGAAGGAAGAAAGGGAGAGAGGGAGGGGGATAAAGAGAGAGGGCAGGAGGGAGGGAAGAAGAAAGAAAAAGAAAACAAATCACCTGAGTGGCTATGTGCTCATACAGGGGTCCCCAAACTACAGCCTGCAGGCCGCATGCGGCCCCCTGAGGCCATTTATCTGGCCCCAGCAGCACTTCCGGAAGGGGCACCTCTTTCACTGGCGGTCAGTGAGAGGAGCACTGTATGTGGTGGTCCGCCAATCGTCTGAGGGACAGTGAACTGGCCCCCTGTGTAAAACGTTTGGGGACCCCTGTAAGCATTGAGCTGAAACTTCAGAGCTGAGGCCCATATGTCAAAATTCCCAAATAAATAAAAACTTAAGTGGAATTATCAAAGTCACAGAAAGTATCAGTAAAGTCTACTGCTGAAAAAAACAACTGGAGAGCAGGCATCCAAATGGATTTTTTTTTTCTTTCTCTGCTAGCATAAAAGTGAGACTTTCTGGTCAACTTAAGCTGTTAAAAAATGTAGAGATTTACAGCTTCTCAACTGAAAAGGACCCTTCAGATCACTCAATAATTATCCTTATTTTAAAGATGAAATAAAAGCCCCTTTATAGCGAAGGATAGAATAGTTCTGAGAAGTCCCATTTCCCAGAGGCTCCTATTTGTGAATGTTAACCTAGCAGTGTCTAAACAGCCTGGATCAGGCCACAGCATACTTTTAGAAAAGGTTCCCTTTGGCTCAAACTCTCCTTCTGAGCCCTGCGCTCCCTTCCCAGGCCACCATTAGGCCATCAATTCCATTAGTGTCCTCTGTGTAACCAGAAACTGTCTAGATTCTAGAACTAGACCGCACTACCTAGATTCTAGAACTACCTGTTCATTTGTCAAGGTACCTTCCCTCCCACCTCAAAAGGTTGTGAACTAACTTGACAGCCTGAAAAACACACCTTCTTTTCCTTTGTATCCTCAGTGACCAGAGCTGCCTAAGGGGCAGGCAGGCGGAGGGACGACAAGGACTTACAAAATTGGATCGGAACTGTGACAAAAGTAAAAGATTACCACTCTGTATAACTAACCTTTGGAGGTGAAGCTGATCAGGTTGGGGGGAAAAGACAAGGTAAGGTAGTGTTTATCAGAGGTTAAAGCCAAGTAGTTTTCTTCCCGGGTAATGATAAACGGCAAGAAGCAGATTTGACACCAGATTCTGCTAAAGTAGGAATCGAACCTTAAAGGTAAACCTAACCTTAAGGTAAATAAAACTAACATAACAGTCTCAACTTTTCTTAAATTTACCTTTTTCGCAAAGCGCGTTAACATATGGAGGGGGGCACTAGCAACATTTTATTCTCCGGAGAAAGGATTAGATCTGGTAGGTAAGGAGTCGAGGGAAGTGAGGGGGGTCGAAGGCTTGGAGGTGCAAGGATGCGGACCTCGAGCGGGGCAGCCCGAAACCACCGCCTTCCCTGGCGCGGAGGAGCTCGGCGCGCCGGGAGAGCACCTTTCGCATACCTTTCCGGGCCGCGGGCGAGAAGCCGCAGAGCCAGGCTCTGTCCAGAGTTCCGCCCGCAAGCGGGACCCTCGGAGCTCCAGGCTATGGCCCCAAATGTTGGGTACCGTTGCCAGGGAGACAAAGCAGGGCATGCTGGGAAGTCGGGGAGGCGGCCCTAAGCTCCATCGGGGCGGAAGTGTGCTCGGACTCAAGTAGGAGGGGGAAAGAAACCAAGCGCGGCCAGTCCAGCTTGTCTAACCCGACAGCAGTCGTTTAAAAGGCTGGGCGCGCACTTCCCAACCTTCTTTAGCGACCTAGCGGCGGAGCGCCCGAAGCCCGGCGCAGTCTGGTGCTACTGCTACACGGAATCCGGCTTCCCAGTGACGTCTCCCGAGGACTTCCTGTCCTCGCTCTCAGGTGAGGGTGCTTCCGCTTCCACTGCTCGCTGGGCTCCCGGGGGCTCCCGTTGGAGGGGCAGGTCCCGTGGGAGGAAGGACCAGGTGGCCTGTGCTGCTGGTCCGGGTCGAGGGTTATGAGGGCCTGGGTGGAGCGATGTGTGAAGGCCTTGTTTGAGGACTTAGATCAAAGACTTCTGTGCGCCTTTCTCCTATCCTGCATGCATTTGTCGAACAACTGTGCAAGGTCCTGTAATTAGCTTAGGAGGAGTTTATTCGGGTTCTGCGGGCATAAACTTTACAAGACACACCACTAACCAAATAAGTATTCTACAGGATAAGGTGCTGAGACAGGGCCAAGAGATGGTGAAGTGAGTCAGACGCAGAATGGTAAGGGGATACCCAAAAACTCTGTAACCAAGATAAATTTTAATGCAGTAGCTTTAAAAATCAAAATTAATGTGCCTGACCAGGCGGTGACGCAGTGGATAGAGCATCGGACTGGGATGCCAAGGACCCAGGTTCGAGATCCCAAGGTCGCCAGCTTGAGTGTGGCTCATCTGGTTTGAGCAAAACTCACCAGCTTGGAACCAAGGTTGCTGGCTCGAGCAAGGGGTTACTCAGTCTGCTGAAGGCCCGTGGTCAAGGCACATATGAGAAGTCAATCAATGAACAACTAAAGTGTCGCAATGCACAACGACAAACTAATAATCGATGCTTCTCATCTCTCCGTTCCTGTCTTTCTGTCCCTGTCTATCCCTCTCTCTGACTCTCTGTCTCTGTTAAAAAAAAAAAAAAAAATTAATGTCAAGAAAAAAAAAGAAAACCCATGCTGGACAAAAATCTCACGATTTTGTAATAGTACCGTGCTGAGCCATTTTGAAGCCTAAGGCCAAAGGAAAAACTAGTGATACTGATTCTGTGACTTAAGTTAGACAGGTATTGAAGAATATTGTTGGTAACTGGGACAGGTATGCAAAGACAAGATGAGAAGAGCCTCTGGTTGGGGTAAAACTGGACAGTGAGGTTCCTCGAGGCATGAAAACTTTCCTTACTCAAAACTATGCTGGTTAAGATGGGACCACAAGCCAATGCCTGAAAGAAGTTCCCAGACTCTGATTTTCAAAAAAGAAAATCTGGATTCATATCATTGACCCTACATACTTTAACTAACTGAAGCGCAATGCTTTCTGATTTAATAATTATGAGATTGAGAAGGATATCATTTTTATGGTTTTTGACTTTTGATTTTGACCCCACAAAACAAATGTTCTGTGTTGTAAATGCTGACTGTCTCAATATCAAAGTTAACAAGTTCTATACTAGTGTATCAGTAATGGATTTTAATTGATTTTCCTTTAGAATTATCAGCAACCTCATTCAGATCCAAAGATCAAGCTCCATGAAACCATTCAATCTGTACCTTGTAACATACAGGGAAAACAATAAAAAATGAAAGAGCATTCAGCTAGTTAGTTTTGCCTGATGATCCAGAGAAGAATTGCGATGCTGACATCTAATATGTGGGATTTAAAGAGTTCTTAATAACATTTGCTGTTGATTTGATGGTGCTGGAAACAATGACTTGGTCCCCTGTCACCAGCATCGATTGAAAGTGCGTTCTATTGTTTTAAACAGGCAATTCTTCAGACAGTCATCATGGGTGTCCGAGGACTAATGAGTTTTGTGGAAGACCATAGTTATGAGTTATTCGCTGATTTGAAGTTGCGAAACACAAAAATTATCATTGATGGCTATGCTCTCTTCCACCAGCTTTGCTTCAACTCAAATTTGGAGCTCCGGTATGGAGGGGACTACGATTCTTTTGCAGATGTTGTACAAAAGTTCTTTGAATCGCTGTTTTCTTGTAATATATGTCCGTATGTTGTATTAGATGGAGGATGTGACATTTCAGATAAAAAGCTTACAACTTTGAAGGATAGAGCTAGAGAAAAGATCCAGATGGCCCATTCCCTTTCTGTTGGTGGGGGTGGGTATGTATGTCCTTTACTCATCCGGGAAGTGTTCATACAGGTATTGATCAAGCTGCAGGTATGTTTTGTTCAGTGCTTTTCAGAAGCAGATCGGGACATTATGACACTGGCCAATCATTGGAATTGCCCTGTGTTATCATCGGATAGTGACTTTTGCGTTTTTGACCTGAAAGCTGGGTTTTGCCCACTGAATAGCTTTCAGTGGAGAAATGTGAACACCGTTAAGGGCACACAAGACTCCTATATCCCTGCTAAATGGTTTTCCCTTGATGGACTCTGCCGTTACTTCAGTAATATGAATAAGGCTCTACTACCTCTCTTTGCGGTGCTTTGTGGAAACGACCATATCAATCTTCCCATCATGGAGACATTCTTAAGTAAAGTACGGGCTCCTCCTGGAGCTGCCAGCTCTACGGGCAGGAGATACCACCGAGTTCTGGGACTTCTGACTTGGTTGTCTCGTTTTGCTGACCCTGCTGAAGCACTAGATAATGTTCTGAAGCATCTCCCAAAAAAGAATCGAGAAAATGTTAAAGAGCTTCTCTGTTGTTCCATGGAAGAATACCAGCAGTCGCAGGTGAAGCTGCAGCACTTCTTCCAACGTGGTACTTATGACTGTCCAGAGGCCTTGGGTCTGGGTTTACCGGAATGGGTCCTAGTGGCTTTGGCCAAAGGTCAGCTATCTCCTTTCATCAGCGATGCTTTGGTGCTAAGACGGACCATTCTCCACACACAAGTGGAAAACATGCAGCAACCAAATGCCCACAGAATAGCTCTGCCCATCCGGCAAATCATTTATGGGCTTCTTTCGAATGTTTCTCCACATCTGGAAAACGTGTCCTTCAATGCATTGCCTCCTTGGCCTCCAGCTTTCAGCGAAGTGGAAAGGATTCATAAAAACATCCAAACATCAGTTGTTGATGCAGTAGCACCGCCCAAGGATCATTCTGACTTAAGCAAATTGACTGAGGTAAGTGTTTGTAACACTAATGGAATCTCTGTAAAGCACCGTACAGGTTACAAAGTGCTTTCACGTAGATTTCCTCTCCACATGACAAACTGGGGTAGGTTGCCGTGCTGCCCCCACTTCATAGCTGAGAAAGCCAGGGCGCAGGGTGGGAACTAAATGATACCTCAGCCAGGCAGGGTGGGTGCCAGGACTCACGCGCAGATCTTTTAGATCCACATCTGCCCTTTCACTGTGGTTCAGTAGTCTGTGCTAGCTCTGGGATTATTACTACTGTGTTGTTACTAGCTATTAATACAATGGAGTTCTGTGGCTAAAGAAACATAGGAAAATATTCTGAGCTACAAAAAAAAAAAAAATAACAGCATTGATTATAGGCATAGCTAACAACAGCCTGCATCGGGTTTCAACGAACGAGATTAAAACTGATGCTCGGGTCTCATTTTTCATTTTTATTGCTGAGGACCTTTTTTAAGGCTTTCGATTTGTGGCATCATGGTAATTTACTTAGTTTGATCATGAAAATGTGACTCTTAACTTATGTAAATGGCTGCTTAAACCTCAGCTACACAGACCAATTCCCTTGTCAAGGGTAAAATAAAAAAAACAAAAAACCTCCTATTGATCCCAGTGTTCAATTTGTTTTTCATATTCTGTATTAAAAATTACAAATAAATAGGCCCTGGCCGGTTGGCTCAGCGGTAGAGCGTCGACCTGGCGTGCGGTGGACCCAGGTTCGATTCCCGGCCAGGGCACAGGAGAAGCGCCCATTTGCTTCTCCACCCCCACCCCCCTTCCTCTCTGTCTCTCTCTTCCCCTCCCGCAGCCAAGGCTCCATTGGAGCAAAGATGGCCTGGGCGCTGGGGATGGCTCCTTGGCCTCTGCCCCAGGCGCTAGAGTGGCTCTGGTCGCGGCAGAGCGACGCCCCGGAGGGGCAGAGCATCGCCCCCTGGTGGGCAGAGCATCGCCCCTGGTGGGCGTGCCGAGTGGATCCCGGTCGGGCGCATGCGGGAGTCTATCCCCATTTCCAGCTTCAGAAAAATACAAAAAAAAAAAAAATTACAAATAAATATGAAACTATTCATGCTAACACAATTACATTTACAAATTAAATACAGATAAATTCACAATACCAATTTCAGTGCTCACTGGGGGTTATTCTTAGATCCAACTAAACACTCAGATTCACAAGGCTCACAGATCACTGTTGGTGCCAGTCTACTCAAGCATGGAGGACAGTAGCCGTAGCTTCCCAGCAGGGTTCTCCTCTTCCGGGAGAGACCTTGCAGCATTCTACATCATTGGTTCTCCACTGGGGATTGTGTTGCCCCCCAGGGGATGTTTGGCAATGTCCGGAGACACTTTTGATTGTGGAGAGGTTTGAGGGAAGGGTTTCTGCTGGCATCTAGCAGGTAGAGGCCAAGGATGCTGCTAAAACATCTTACATTACACAGGAAAGTCCCCTACAACAAAGAATTATCTGGCTCAGAATGTCAGTAATGCCAGTCCCTGGCCTGCATGGCCTCCCATTATTGACAGGAGCCTCCTTGGCAATGCGGAAGGGACTGCTCATGGGAACGGGGTTTCTTTTGGGGGTGATGAAATGTTCTAGAATTAGTGATGGTTGCACAAGTTTACAAATATACAAAAACCTCTTTAAAACGGTGAATTTTATGACATGAATTCTCAAAGTCTCACTGGCCTCCTTATCCACAGGACCCAACCTTTCTTGTAACAATTCCATAGATGTGGCTTCCAAGGTCCCTCAAGGGACATGCTTAATTACAAGCCATTGTATTCAGGGAAGCCCCATGACATGGTGTCCCCATCTGATGTTTTATTTATATTCAAGTCTAGATTCAGTTTTACAAGTCATTTTTACCATGCCAGGGAACACAGATAACTTTATCACATTTGCATAAGTTTGTTCATAGAAAGTTGAGCATAAGTCAAGTTCCAAACAGAAGGGATTTATTAAAACTTTACCCACAGCAATAAAATTGAAATTAGCAACATTCTAAAGGATGGTGCTTTGCTGAAATTACATTTCTATTCATAACATAAATATGTTGGAGGGTTTTTAATAAACTTATGTCTTTGTTGAGAATAGTGGATGTACAATGAAGTGCTTGTATTTAAAGTGTGTACATTTATGAGTTTTGAGGTTTACATCTGTGTATCCATCCTGCAATTAAAGTAATGACTGTATCCAGCACCCCTAAAAGTTCCCTCTTGCCTCTTTGCAATTCATCCCTTCCTGAGTATCTATATACAGCAGAGTGCAGATAATCGTGCAGCTTGATGAATTTTCACCAAGTTGACACTTCCATGTACGGAACACCCAGATAAAGACTCATTATCAGCACCCCAGAGGCCTTCCCTAGTGTCTGGTTCTAGCCACACCCTCACCTATGCACGGTAATCACTATCCTGACCTCTAAAAACATTAACTAGTTTTAACTGTTTTTGTATTTTATTAAAATGGAATCATACGGTATGAATTCCTTTACCTGGCTTCATTTATTCAATACGATGATGTATTCCTATCACTCTGAGTAGTTGTAGAAAATTCATTTCTCATTGCTCTACATTTTTACAATTTGAGAATATGCCAAAATTGGTTTTTCCATTGTATATCTGATGAGCATTTGGGGAGTTGGCAGTTTGGGCTATTTGAATAGTGCTATGAACATTCTAGTACACATTATTTAATGAAAATACAAACACATCTCTATTGCACATATAACTAGGAGCAGAATTGCTGGGTTACAGGATACACAGCTTGGAAGATATATGCCAGTGGTCTCATAAAGTGGTTTTACCAATTAATATTCCTACCAGCAAGCTTATGATAGTTCCTCTCACTTTACACCCTTGCTGATACCTGGTATTTTCTGTCCTTTTAAAAAATTTTAGCGGTTCTGTAGTGGCATCATGTAGCCAATTTTAGTGGGTGTTAATTTGCATTGCCCTGATGACTGTTTAGAGCACCTTTCCATGTGTTCATTGACCATTCTGTTATGTGAGTTTCTGTTCAGTCTTTTGCCCATTTTTCTGTTTTGTTGTTGTTGTCTTTATATATATACAAGTCCTTTGCTAAATAACATGTATTGTGGGGAATAGCCTTTCCCATTCTGTGGATCTTTTTTACTTAAATTTTTTTTTAATTTTAGATTTTATTTATTCATTTTTAGAAAGGGAGAGAGAGAGAAGCAGGGGAGGAGCAGGAAGCATCACTCCCATATGTGCCTTGACCAGGCAAGCCCAGGGTTTTGAACCGGTGACCTCAGTGCTCCAGGTCGATGCCTTATGTGGATCGTCTTTTAACTCTAGTATGTTTTGATGAATAGATGTTCTTTATATAGATTAATTTAAATTCTTATTATTGATGGTTGTTATTTTGTGACTTAATTTACTATCTACTTTAAGGTCAAGAAAATATATATTTTTCATATTTAGATTACAATCTATCTGGAATTGATTTGTTGCTGTACAGTGTGACATAGGGATGAGGACATTTTTTTCCACATGAAAACCCAGTTGAGTCACTGAATGTGACAGGTTGATTATACTCCTTGCTAAGGGGAGATGACAAGTGTTCTCATCACTTAACTGAATTCAAAGTAAGGTGAAATTTTAGTTCACTCTCTATGCAGTGATATTATTTGGCTTTCCCTTGGAGTAAACTAATCAATTCTGTTTTTAGCTCAGTTTTGTTAGCTCTAATTAACCCATAATTCTAAATGGCATCAGGTGCAAATGTGATTCCAGATAAAGTATAGAAACTCTGAGAGTATCTATTAAATTTTTATTTATATTTTTGACAGAGACAGAGAGAGTCAGAGGAGAGAGGGACAGATAGACAGGAAGGGAGAGAGATGAGAAGCATAAATTCTTCATTGTGGCACCTTAGTTGTTCAGTGATTGCTTTCTCATAGGTGCCTTGACTGGGAGGCTATAGTAGAATGAGTGACCCCTTGCTCAAGCCAGCGACCTTGGGCTCAAGTCAGTGACATTGGGCTTCAAGCCAGCAACCTTTGGGAGAGACCATGGGGTCATGTCTATGATCCCACTCTCAAGCCAGCGACCCTGCGCTCAAGCTGGCAACTTTAGGGTTTGGAACCTGGGTCCTCCGCGTCCCTGTCCGACACTCTATCCACTGCGCCACCACCTGGGTAGGCCATTTTGTTTTTCTTAACATGATGCTGTAATAATACTTTATTTGCTTTGTGCCAGCTATTATAATAGAAACTTCATTCACTCTCTCATTTAATTCCCACAGCAACCACATAGTATTGTCATTTTGGTAATGCTAGTTGCTGGGGAGAGCACCACTCAAGTTAACCAACAAGAGGATAATCGTAAGGAGAAATGCAAATGGACCTGCTTGAGGTGTAAGGCAGTGCCAAGACCAGCCTCTCTCTAGACACCTCTACCCCTGTGGCAGCTTCCTATGCAGGCTGCGCTTTCCTTCCCCCTGGGAGTTGTCACAGGGGATAAAACCTCACCAGATGGAAGGGCTATGAGCAGAGTAATTCCCCTTTTGGAAGGGGCTAAGGTCTTGTGGATCCATTGGGACACTCTGTGTAACGCATTGTTATAATGCCCAGTCAGATGATCAGACTGACTATAGAAAAGCTCAGAAACTTGCCCAAGGCTGTAGAATTAGTGAGGGGCAGAATATCTCTCAAATCACACTCGGCTTTGTAAGTTTTAGGTTGGCTAGAGAATTCAGTAATTTAAGCATTATATGTCATTAAAGAATTCATGTATTTTTCTTAGCCTTTACTTGGTGTGTTTTTCTCATTTAGATTATAAAGAAGTTTTTGTTTTGCTTTAAGTAGTTAATGTTACTTCCCAAAGGGGTGATTAGTTATCCTGTTCTTTACATATTTGTAATTAAAAACATTTTATCACCATTTTAAATTATTAAAACCAGTACTTATAAATCATTGATTTAATGCTGTCATGCACTGATGATGAAATCATCCTGTCAATTTTGAAAATGTTTTATTTCAGGATAACACCTTATTCTCAGCTGTTAGGTGTTTGGTGCTAAGAAATGTGTCAGACTGTCTCATTCTTTCTGAAAGTTAAGAAATAAATCCTTTTCTGGCTGCATGCAGACACTAGTAATACAACCATATTTTTCTCTTACAGTTTGATTGTCGAGTCCCCCTGAAGGTACCCTTTTAATCATCCTGATTTCCTCATCTGTAAAAGTATGTGACTTGTAAGGTCTCTATGGTTCTTAAGTCTTAAGATTCATTAAGGTAAAATTATTTCAACAAGGAGCCCAAAGCCCTCCTAGCCGTTTACTTCCTTTTATTTGAAGTGAACTCTGTGAAACATGGAGTAAAAGGGAGTGCATCGTGTTATTGCAAGCATGTGCAGGGAGTCCTTAAATATCCCCATCTCCCTTGAATATACCTCTCACCTCTAAGTAGCCACCCTGGGAATATCCCTGTGGAGGGGAACACAGAGACAATAAACACATTCAACTGGGGGACCGCCCAGAATAGAGAACTGGGATACGCCACAGGGGCGCATGGAATGTGAACTGTCTGATATGCCACAAGGGCGCATGTCACCTAAGTTTCTTCTGGTGGTGACCAGTATAGGCATCCCGGAGAAGGTGGGGCCTAAATATTCGCTGCTGAGTCAGGGTTTGGTTGAGGATAGATCATTGTTTCTCCAATGCAGATTCCCTCACCTACAAGCCCTCATGTTTACTGACTCCAAATGTAGGGTGTGGGACTAGATGAATGCGTTTTTAACAAGCTTCCCAAGTACCGTGAGGATGCCCAACCAGCCTACGTGGAGAATAGAATGACATGAGCAAGGGCTGTTTGGCAGCAGACAGTACATCCATCCACTCAGTCAACTATATTAACTGCCTTATTAATGTTGGAAATTCTTTGAGTGTGGCTGAATTTTTTACACAGGAAGAAAAGAGCCCAACACAGCAATTTCATTTGTATTAAAGTCTCTTCATACTAGAGGTGGGGGAGACATACCCCAAAGTAACTTGCAAGGTGTTCGGTATGTATTTCCAGCTCTCCTTGGCTAGACGGCAGACACTTTTGTTAGAAACGCTGAAGGTGAAGCAGAGAGTCCTGGACCCAATCCCTCCTTCTCTGAAGCTGCCCATTGCTGTCAGTTGCTACTGGCTGCAGCACGCGGAGGCCAAGGCAAAAGTACATCACCTACAAGCCTTACTGCTGGGGATGCTGATGGGGCCCTTGCATGCCATAATCAACAACCCTGGTAGGTATCTGGACATTCCAGAAGTGTCTTTTTGCATGTTACTTACACATAAATTTTTTTTTTAAAGAATATTCTTGGATAATCTACTCCTATCAGTTATATCAGAACTTAGAAATGGAGGCACCAATATATTATTCATTGGAAGATATTCTTGAGCACTTCCACGTGCCAGGCTCAGTGCTGGAGGGTTTGCCTTCAAGGGCACAGCAGTGAAATGTGCGGATACTGCCTAATCCCACCTGCTCTGCGGACCCAACGCTGACCTCTGAAGTGTGACAGCGTGATGTCAGTTGCATATATTTTATATTCCACCTCTCCTGTCCCTGTCCCTGTCAGTGCAGCAGCAACATCATCACTAGAAACTTACTTGACATTGCCCACTGGTGAAACTTCTGAAGACCATGCAACCACAGCAAACATCCATGCGTGTGCTGCTGCTTTCCTTTCCTCTTTCTCCACCGGCAGTTTCCACTGGTGTGTAAGGAGTAACAGTAGTAGTAACGCCTCTTTCTATTGGAGCAACGGGCTCTGAGGCAATGTAAGCAGCACTTCGTGGGATAATTCTCCTTAAAGATTATGAAAGCTGTAACACTGCATTCAAAACATGTACCAGTTAACACCCTCTGGAACAGTATTATCTAATATAACTACTAGCCACATTTCACATGCTCAGTAGCCATGTGCTGCTAAAAGAGCACAGATATAGAACATTTCCATCCCAGCAGGAAGTCCTACTGGCTATTGCTGCTCTGAAGTTAACTCTTTAAAATAAATTAAATGAAATAATGAACCAGCATAGACTCCAAGAAAGCCCAAGTGTGACAGTAGGTGTCAGGAGGGACTGTTGTTATATGCCAACTTAATGCAGAGTAAGGCCTATTAATGGTTAAGACACTAAAAGTTTAGGGGTGTCACCTCATTGAATAATATAGTTTATGGAAACTCTCACGGCACAAGCTATTAAATTTTTACCTGAGTCCAACAGGAGGGGCATGTCAAGGGTCTGTTTCTTCTCTTTTAGGAATTGTGGACCCGGCACCCAGGCATGCTCAGTGCCTTACTGCTCCCTAATGGGTAAAAGGTGGGCCTCCTTTCTGTTACTACCTTTGGGTTGGTCCAGGTGTCGTTTTATGCGCCCCCACTCAAGCTGCAGGTTACAGCTGCGCGCACACACACAGCAATCTTCTTTTCCTCTTGCGCCTTGATCCTCTTATGTGAAGAAGTGATCATCTGCCACATTCTCTCAGTCATACTATTGTTTTCCTCCCATAAAACAGAAGTTACAACGTGCTTTGAACACCTGGGCTGTTTCTTCAAATGTGCTATAGCACAGAGGTCTCCATGAAAGGCAGTTTGGTGAGACGAGAATAAAGAGAATGATATTTAATAGCAGTTTATATTTTTCAGAGACAGATTTAGGGTTTAGAGAGTTTCATGCAGCTATGTTTAAGGTCTCATGGTAGACCAGTGGAAGAAATTTTAAGGAAAAAATACTTTGGGGTTGAATAAACTTAGATTGTCATTATAAAGGCTTTTCGGTATAATATTTCAATTTATACAGCAAGGTTTTTACATTGGTGTTAAACGAGTAAAGAGCCAGAAAAGCATTTTGATTATGTAAATAAACGTTTTCTTTATGGCATGTGAGGTGTTCTGTCTGGAGAAACGGACAAGCTGATACAGCGTGTTGAAATTGCCCACTGGTGAAATACAGCCCTCGGGGTGTTTCTTTGTCTAGAGAAGAAAGATCTGCAGAAGGATGGTGCTAAGATGTTGTGTGAAGAGTTGCAGAGACGGAAGGAGCAGGCGCGGCAGGGCAGGAGGCTGGAGTTAGACACAGCTCACGTCTTCTGTCAGTGGCAGTGCTGTCTGCAGATGGGGATGTACCTCAATCAGCTGCTGTCCACGCCTCTCCCAGAGCCAGACCTGACCCGGTAAGCACGGGAAACCAGTGTTCAGATGGCGGCACACGGAAGCAAACACTTTCATTCACATTTAAAGCAAAGAAGGTACTTATTAAAATTAATCTTAGTGTAATTGGTCTTGGAACACTATTAAAGCTCATGAGCTAGAAACAGGAAAATATAATTTTCATATGCCCAAAGAAAATTTCCAGGGTTAGATCAAATTTTTAAAAATCAGTCCCAAAGTAAAAGTTTAAAAAAAAATAAAAGCAGTTGGTAGGATATAATTTGTTCCCTCACTTACGTCTGTTCAAATATTATTTTGTAAAAGCCTTTTCTGATCATATTACTCTCCAGTCACTGTAGTCCTATTATTCTTTTGTATTTCATTTCTTACTACTTGGCATACTGTTTATTCATTCATTCATTCAAATATTTATTAAATACCTACTCTGATCTATCGTGTAATAAAACATAAAAAAAAAAATCTCTGTTCTCATGGAGGTTTTATTCTAGTAAAATGACTATTAGATGCTTAAGTGGACTTTAAGGTTTTCATTTAGCCAGACAAGTGTGGAAGGGAGAGGCAGCCTGTATGCCAGGAAGTGATGCTAATGTTTGATTATGGAGTTTACGCAGGGTAAGACAGAAGTGAGGGCAGCAGTGTGGCCCAGTGAGAAAGTGGTGGGACCAATGACGGATTGGACATCCTATTGACATTCATTTCTTCCCTTAATAATTAGGTCATTCTTGACTGGATCCTCTCTAGTTACCAGAAATCCCTTTAAAACAAAACAGGATAGCCCTGGCCGGCTGGCTCAGTGGTAGAGTGTCGGCCTGGCGTGCAGAGGTCCCGGGTTCAATTCCCGGCCAGGGCACACAGGAGAAGTGCCCATCTGCTTCTCCACCCCTCCCCCTCTCCTTCCTCTCTGTCTCTCTCTTCCCCTCCTGCAGCCGAGGCTCCATTGGAGCAAAGATGGCCCGGGCGCTGGGGATGGCTCCTTGGCCTCTGCCCCAGGCGCTAGAGTGGCTCTGGTCGCAAAAGAGCAACGCCCTGGAGGGGCAGAGCATCGCCCCCTGGTGGGCAGAGCGTAGCCCCATGGTGGGCGTGCCGGGTGGATCCCGGTCGGGCGCATGCGGGAGTCTGACTGTCTCTCCCCGTTTCCAGCTTCAGAAAAATACAAAAAACAAAACAAAACAGGATAAGTTAAAAAATAAAACAGGATAAACAAGACCAGACAGTCCTCTTAATGATTTCAGCAGGGCTCTTCTTGATCCCAGCAGTCCTGAGGCCTTTTAAATGGTTTTACTCTGATTGATACCTCAACCATAATTTCTAAGGTACCAGCTGATCAACTCTTACAGTAAGCTATACAGTATATTAAATTTGTGGCTTCCATTTAATCCTTGTATCTGTGAAGTGGTTTTTAGCCCAAGGTAAATGATGACCTTGCAAATGATGTCATTAATTTTCTCTTATTTCTTTTTTAAAATTGAATTTATTGGGGTGACATTGGTTAATAAAATTATATAGGTTTCAGGTATACAATTCTATAATACTTCATCTGTATATTGTATTGTGTGTTCACCACCTCAAGTCAAGTCTCCTTCCAAAACTTTCTCTTATTTTAACAGACTACCCGTTTGGTTTATTAAAGGCATTTTTAATTCCTTTTCCTTGAAGTGTTAAGAGGCTTGCTCAACTTCGGGCTAGTTGCAGAACCAGCATACATCCATCGTTGAATTTGATGTTAAAGAGATCGCCAGCCAAGAAGTAATCTTGTCCTCAGTTCCTTCATTCTTAAAGGAACAAATTTAAGTAATTTTAATAATTTTATAGACGTGCTCTGAGTGTGTAGATGCATTCACTGAAGCCATGTTAATGATGGTTGTCTCAGTGCACTGACCCTCTACTTTAACACCTTTCTCTCTCCCCTGTTGAACAGATTGTATAGTGGAAGCCTGGTGCATGGACTATGCCAACAGCTGTTAACATCAACCTCCGTAGAAAGTCTCCTGAGCATGTGTCCCCAGGCAAAGCAACTTTATGAACAGATGTTCAATGCCACAAGGTCATATGCCCCAGCTGAAGTATTCCTAGCACAGGTTAAATCAAATTCAAAAAAGAAAAGGCCAAAGAAAAAACGTACCAGCTGGCCAAAAAGTAGAGTGGGAACCATCTCAGACAAGAAATGTTGGTATGAGTTAAACAATCGGTTTGGGCCATTGATGCTTGAAAACGCAGAGGAACATACTGAGGCCTCAAAGCTTGACTAAACTCAGTCTGCAACCAGATGTGTAATTCTTACTAAAATTTTTGTTATGTCTTGAAATAATTTTTTTTTCATTAGAACTAACCTGTTAGGGAATAAATGTTGCAATAGGTAATCTTTGAATTCCACCGTATTTTGTATTCTGCTTTAAATAAATACAACCTGATTTAAGAAACTTCTGTATTCCTTCCACATATGTACTGGAAAGCATATTTGTACTTCTCATGTTCCACTTCTTTAATAATAAAAGTCTATAACCTCTAAATTGCAGCAATTCAGTCAGCTATGTTTCAAAAAGAAGTCCTACCTCAATCATTCTCTGTAAGTAGAACCTGGGTTATTATTTCAAAAACAATAGTTTTTTTACAACTGTTCCCTCTTTATGAGCCTTGGAAAACAGAAGTCAGGATGCCAGACAGAAAACAGATACCTTTAAGTACTTAGTAAATGAGACCATCGCAGAGTTGATGAACACTTTACATATGCTCCAGGTTTTAAAACAGAGGTTGAAACCCAAATGGTTCCAACAAAATAAGAAACAGCATCCTGAGCTGCTAGAGATAGAGGAGGAAACGCTAGGAAGAAATTAAGATATTAGAGAGGTATGCAGCAATACCAGAATCTACTACAGGTTTGACTCATTAACGGGATGTGAAACTAATGAGTCATAACCAGCATTTTAATGGAAAATATCCGATATGCATATCATAGATGAGATGGTTGTACAGAACATTTCTTACTGTGGACTGCCGTCCAAAGACGGAAAGGCACTGCTCTGGGACACACTAAAGGCAGCTAAAATCCCAATACCAACAGAACTGTAAAGGTGCTGGCCAGTTCCAGATAAAGAACTTGAAAATAAGACAGCAAGAGGAATGAATATATTTGGGCAAGATTTAAAGTATATTCTGACCTTCATTTGTATTCATACATACTGTTATTCCTCCCTTCTCTACTCTCACTGGTTTATTCCATGACTAATAACCCGAAATGTGCTTTAAAGCTGCCATTTTTGAACAGGCCCAAATTCAGTTCCTAAAACCTGATGACCAAGAGCAAAGTCTGAGAAAAATGAGAGTGCTGAGCAGAAACATCATGAGACCAGTGGTGGCCAGAGCTAAAAGCAGAATTTTGCAGATGCAGTGGAAGCCAGCACTGTCAACTGGCTAAGATGAGGACAAAACATGAGAATATTGAAGCAACCTGAGTAAAGCTGTTAGGCTGAGCCCCACTGCAGGACAGAGAAGTGCCAGGAGAATGTGACTGGGCAGCCAGGCTCAGTCTCAGCAGAGAATAGAGAGAGACCAGAAGGAACTCTCCCTGTAGGAGTACTTGTGCCCTTCCTGCCCTTTTCTTATCAAAGAATTTCCTGTAATGTTTTCAAAACCAGTTTGAAAGAGCCTGGATGTGTTTAAAGATAGGAAGAAAATAAGAACAGACCTTACCACTTCCTGGAAATTTCTTCTTCCCGCAACTGCCAGGATTATTTCCTCGTCCTATCCTAGAACCCCAAGGAGGCCAAGCCCAGTTTCCCACTAGGTTCCGAGTTCATGGGGTGCTGCTCTCCAGCACATGCTGTTTGGCTGGCTGGCACAGTGTGAACCCAGAGCAACCCCTGCAACACGCTCAGCCCAGGGCCAGGGGAGAGAATTTCACTTCTGTAAAGCACACGCTCTCACTAGCACCTACTCCAGTGACCTGCAGGCTTTTAGTGAGGTAGGTGCGGCGTACCTGGTATTTAGCTCATGCCTCTGTCAGTGTGGTTTAGTCAAGACAACTGAAAATGACTTTGTGCCTTATACCAATTTGAAGTGAAATATACTGCTCACAAAAATTAGGGGCTATTTCAAAATCAGTATGAAGCGATAAAATATCCCAATTTTTGTGAGCAGAATTAGGGGATATTTCAAAATGAATATGAAGCGATAAAATATCCCCTAATGTTTGTGAGCGGTAGACTGATTCTGGACAGATGTGTTAAAAAAAATGCCTCCCCAGTTTCAGCAACACCTGTCTTGGCCATACAGGATAAGTAGCTCTGGCATTTCTTTCCAGGTCTGAACAAATGCTAAAATTCAAGCCCATCCAGGTGTGAAAATTCTAAGATGAGAACCTCATGCTGAGGAAACACATCTTAAAATTCAGAGGCCTGACTGCACCAGGCAATATACCATTCTGCTAAGAATGAGAACTAGATGAAGGAGATTATATCATACATGGATGTGTTTCCAGCTAGTTTCACTAGATTCAGTTTTCAGGGAGATACCAAACCTACACAAACATGTAATGCACAAAGCTTGGTAATATTTTAGATATCTGGTTAAAAGGTAAAATCTTTCAATAGGTGTGTGTGTGTAATATGTGCATGTGTGTATTTTAAGAATTTTCTTACTATCACTTTGGAGACACCTGGAGATTCCTGTGTATAATATAACCTATTTTCATCAGAATCAGAGGACACCTATGAATGTTTCTGCAAAAAATAAAAATTGATCAAAATATATCAGTATTAGATACGTGATCATTTATTTATAAGACCGAATTATTTGACTCTAGAAAAATTATGCCATCACATGAGCTACCATACAAAATTAGGAAAACTTTTCAGGAGTAAAGTTTTTACATATGGTTTAGTGCTTTTTGGAGGATTAACTGAAGCGCTGGTTCTTCCTGAAAAACTGCCATCGTGTCCTTCCAGGCAATACTGCCCCCGGATCTTCCTCTGGTTCACGTGCATATCACACGGATGGAGGAATGAATCGGGATGTTGGCAGGAAGAAAAGTATGTCCACTTTGCAGTCTCAATGCTTGCAACCATGGATACAGAGTAATTTCATGATAGAGCAGGGGTTATGTGGATTACTCAACCTGCTGCTCTGATGTGGAAACATTGTTTTGGGTAAATACATACTAACATTACTCTTTTTATTTTATTTTATTTTTTGCATTTTTCTGAAGCTGGAAACAGGGAGAGACAGTCAGACTCCCGCATGTGCCCGATCGGGATCCACCCGGCACGCCCACCAGGGGGAGATGCTCTGCCCACCAGGGGGCGATGCTCTGCCCATCCTGGGCGTTGCCATGTTGTGACCAGAGCCACTCTAGCGCCTGGGGCAGAGGCCAAGGAGCCATCCCCAGCGCCCAGGCCATCTTTGCTCCAATGGAGCCTCGGCTGCGGGAGGGGAAGAGAGAGACAGAGAGGAAGGCGCGGCAGAGGGGTGGAGAAGCAAATGGGCGCTTCTCCTGTGTGCCCTGGCTGGGAATCGAACCCGGGTCCTCCGCACGCTAGGCCGACGGTCTACCGCTGAGCCAACCGGCCAGGGCCATACTAACATTACTCTTAAAATCAGGGTTTGTAAATGTGCTGGTGAGAACTCCTCTAAATTATTGCTAAAATTATTAGAGTATATCAGCATTTTTATGCCTTCATTAAAATCTGGCTGGAACCCTGCTAGAATTCTGATTTCCTGTTCAGTTGTCATTCATGTAGGATGGGGTATAGTTGGGAAGTGGAAGAACCAGGGTTTCTGTTGTAGATACTGTATTTCCCCACGTATGAGACGCACGTTCCCGAAAAATTTGGGGTCTAAAAACTGGGTACATCTTATACAGTGGTTGTAGATTCTTTTTTACTTGATTCTTTTTTACTTAAGGATCACATAAAAAAATTATTTCCTGCTTTTTCACGCTTCTTTTTGTGCTCATTGTTGGAGACTGATTTGTCATCAGACACAGATGAGGACAAGCTAATGGATGGGAGTTTTGAAAGTGATGAGGAGTTGTATGAATTTTATGATGAATAAAACTTGAATTCAATAACTTTATGTAATACTTTTTTTTTCTTCAAATTTTGGGCCCCCAAATTAAGGAGCGTCTTATACATGGGATCATTCATACACAGGGAAATACAGTATGTTAAAATGTTACCTTTTAGATGCTTAAGTGGAGACATTTGGATATATGTCTGAGCCTAAATTAAAGTCTTTGGGGGTTGGCCTGACCTGTGGTGGCGCAGTGGGTAAAGCATCGACCTGGAAATGCTGAGGTTGCCGGTTCAAAACCCTGGGCTTGCCTGGTCAAGGCACATATGGGAGTTGATGCTTCCAGCTCCTCCCCCCCTTCTCTCTCTCTGTCTCTCCTCTCTCTCTTTCCCTCTGTCTCTCCCTCTCCTCTCTAAAATGAATAAATAAATAAATTAAAATTTAAAAAAAGTCTTTGGGGGTTGAGATTATGAAATGTTTTCTTCTGTGTTTACAAATACTTCCAATGAGTATATCATACTATCATAGTCAGAAATGTTTATGATAACTGAAGCCTCTAGGAAGGATGGCATCAAGAGAGCCAACTTCTGATGTTCCCTTGTCCAGGAAGCTAGGAGAACAAGAGGTGACAATGGTGGTGGGGGGCCTTGGTGCCTAGATCTGGGATTGGTGACATCCACAAACCCAAGTTTCCAAAACTAAATACTGAAGCCCTTCAAACTCCCATATTTATGCAAGTTCTTTTTAAAGACAAACTAAAGAAACTGGCCCTATCACATTATCTATAATCTATTTGTTTGGGGCCTGCTATATATTATTCCAAGAATAATATTTTGTAAGATTCACATAAAAAAATTATTTCATACTATGTTCTTAAGATGCAGACTTGATGAAAAAGAGCAAATGGTCCAGGCATTACAGTATTTTCTTTATGACTATAATACGGCACCAAATTGTCACTTCTCAACTACGTGCACTTCAGTATACTTATCATCAGGAAGGCCGGAATAAAAAAATTGCTTTTAATAGAGCTGAGTGGATTGATATTTTAAAAGTATAAACAAAACTATTTTAAAAACATGTTCTGAATTCAAAATCTGGAAATAGACCCCCAAAATGGACCAAAGGGCTGATGTAGAACAATGTGCCCAATTTCCAGCACTGTGTACTCTTAATGCTGTGAGATGTGGTTTCTACTCAGAGGGTTACGGAACAGAACAAGGCAATATTGCTGAAGAAACACTGGCAATGGGGAAACCTTGATTTCGATATGAAAGGCAGGTCTGCCAGGCCTATCAGCCATGGGGCCACCACAAAAAGGTGGGGCTTTGCCAAGATATTTGAGGAAAAAGGGATGGGAATGGCAAAGCCAGCTGCACAGTGATCTGCACATGAAACTCTGCTGCCTGGAGCAGCTGTACAAAACAGGGAGCTATTCTTATGTGTACACAGGAACACTAGCATGCTTAGATTAGGAAAGATAAATTTATAAGGATCAAGACGAATGGGTCCACACAATATATAGATAATGTATTATGCAACCGTACACTTGAAACAATTTTATTAACCAGTCACCCCAATAAAAATATTAAATGTTTTTATTTATTGTTTTAGAGAGAGGAAGGAGAGAGAAAGAGAAACAGGAACATTGAGCTGTTCCTGTATGTGCCCTGATCCAGGATCGAACCAGCAACCTCCGTGCTTTGGGACAAGGCTCAAACCAACCAAGCTATCCGGCCAGGGCCCAATAACTTTAATAAAATTAACAGCAAACAACAACAAAAACTAATGTCTCAAATACTTTTCACTTCCTTCTCCAGATTATACCACTTAAAAATTTATTTTGAATGAAAAAAGATCAAATTTCTGCCTACATTTATCAGTGAAGTGTCTTGGACTTAAATTTTTAATGCTTCTAAAAAATAAAATCCCATCATTTAATACTCAAGCTATGGCTGCGTTTATTCTTAACAGCATTTACAAGAAACTATTACACACATACATGCACACACATCTTTAGAGCAGTCTGGAAAGGCCATCCTGGTTGTCTCTTTTGAAGGGCTAGAGTCCAAAAACACCAGTAAGTGTGTTGACATGTGTGAAATATAATGCTAAAAAGATCCAAGAAAGAATTATGAGTAAAATGAAGAAAAAAATTCAAGTTTCCTACTTTCCTGTTTGGAGCAAGTAGCTATTTTCTAACGTTAATGCTATTCCCTTACTGGGTTTCCATCCACAGCAAACTTTAGTCCAACCTATGCAGTTCTTCGCTGTCTATATTCTCTCACCCCTTAAAAAAGTGTCTTACTGCAAACATCAAAAAGATGTGTTACCAATCATTTACATCAGTGTTTTCTAGTCAGTACCCTTAATAACAGATTCATTAGGCAAGCTCTGTAACTAAGGAAGCTGAAATGTTCTCACCCTTCTCCCAGAATTCTGAATTTATGTAACTGTTTGCTGATTCTTAAGTCATAACTCTACAAAGAAACTACTTTCAAAAAACAGCTGAGTTTAGGACCCTAGCTGGTGGCTCAGTAGCTAGAGTGTCAGCCCAGCATACGGATGTCCCAGGTTCAATTTCCAGTCAGAGCACACAGAAGTGACCTCTGCTTCTCTTTCCCTCCCTTCTCCCCTCCCACGGCCAGTGGCTCAACTGGTTTGAATGTGGCCCTGGGCAGAGGATAGCGTCACTGGAACGCATGAGCCTCAGACACTAAAAATAGCTAGGTACTCGAGCACTGGCCTCAGATGAGGTTTCCAGGTGAATCCCGGTAGGGGCACATGTGGGAGTCTGACTCACTATCTCCCCTCCTCTCACCTTAAAAAAAAAAAGATGCTTATAACATGAAATTATTTTCCTACTACAGTATAATTAGTCTCACCTATGGCTTTCATTCTGTTCTAGAGACCTCATCTAACATATATCCCTTGGCAAATCTCAAGGACACCACAAAATTTACATTTCAAATTGACCCATGTCCCACTAAAGGCTGCTCAGCTTTGGTCCTTCTCCCAACAGCTCTATTATTCAAGCCAGAGAGCCTGAAATGGGGCATCTTCCATGTTTTCCTTTTCTGTCTGGTCATATCACTGCTCTTGGAAGATGGGTATTTTATGCCTTCCTCTCCACAGTGACTGCCACAGCTCAGTTCATCCCTGTCCCCCTTAAGCTTCTACAATGCTCGTCTCCCTGTTTTGTTTTACATCGTACTCTCCATGCTTCCATCTGTTACAAGTCAAAACTCCAAGCTCATACCACACTCCTGAAATCCTTGCATGTTACCTTTACCACAGGCTCCTATTTGTCCAACCACTCACATTACATATTTCCTGCCTCAATGGCCCCAAAGTCCTTTTGGTTTTTACCTGTTCCATCCACCCCCCCCCCCCCCACCAGTACCTCTGCAGAGGCTTTGCCATTTGGTTGCAATGTCCTGCGCCTTCTCATATGAAGATTTCTAATTTAAGGCTTGATTCATATGCCACCAGTTCCGGGAAATTTCCCTGACAACTTCCTCCAGTAAAGTTCTCTCTTTTTGCTGCTGCTGTAGCATTTTGGACAGCATTTACCACTGTATTGGATATATTTCACTTTGGTCCCGAGTTACTATTGAAGACTTCCCAAATCAAGAAACTATCCTATATCCTTATAAATCTAAACCTACAATAATATTTTCAGACTACTACAAACTCTAAAAACCAAAATCCCAAATAAGGAAAGTTCAACAAGAGAATCAATAGTCATATCAAGTCCTACCTGAGCTCATAATTAAGTCCAAGGTCACTTAATTATCAGGATGGTATGTCCGTCCCATCACATACCATTTAGGACTGATATTTACCCACCCATTTTTGGATAGCAGCTTAGTCTAAAAAGGCATTTCAATGATTTTTCAAATGCCAATGTTCAGGTAAACTGCCAGTAAATTGTGTGCTGGATTCATTTTAATATTACGAACATTTTAAAAATAAACGTACACCGCCGCCTTTCAGGAAACAGCTTGGTAACGGTGATAGCCCCGGCGAACCTGTCCACGAACTCCTGAAGGGTAAGGATGCCAGCACCTTTCTATTCCCAGCACACTCCAGCTACTAAATAAACGTTTACTGAAATGACAACTCATTCATCTAAGTTTCTGAGTGAGTCACATACGGAAATAAAATACTCAGGAGTTGCCAAATGACAAAGGGAGAAAGCAAGGTAAAGTGAATTAAGGATCTTAAAAGTTTATTGTTTGCACTAATTCATTTCACTGAGAAACTATTTTAAGTATGGCCAATACTCATTTTATTTATGTCCTACATGAAAGATCAAAATTTAAAGTGACTTCAGAAAGACAACCAATGTAAAAGATGTACCTTGCATAAGTATGAAACATTTTAAAAATGTGTTTTATCCCTGTGAGTGTATTCACAACTATTAAATAAAGCCTGTATTGGTTTTAGGTTTTCTTTGCAGCCAGTTTTAATCATCTGAGAACTGTCTACCTAATTGGTGAATTATTTTGAGTTCCTATTTTTTTCCCCTGATGTTTAATCACTTTGGGCTAAATAACTTCATGAGGTAGACTAACAGCAAAAAATTAAATAACTTAGTACTGTAAAGAACTCTAGCAAGTCCTAGGGCTAGAAAATGAGGTTAAAAACATAAAAATTTAGGCACCAGAGCATTTCAATTATCCATGCTAATGTATGGTACACTAGTGAAGATAACTATACCAATATTCCAGTTTGTTGCTGTACTATGAAAAATCGGAACCTGGATAGTGCATCTCTACTGTAGGTTTCAGTTCTCTTTAAATCACAGGTGCTATGTACTATTGAGTACTGCCTAATTTCTGTTATCAATATCCATATAATTTTAACAATCCCAACTGGAAGGTCATTTCCTTAAGAAATCCTTCTTTTTTTTTGGTTCAAAAACCAAATGAAAGAACAGATACATTTATTTCATATGACTCATACTATGAACCTACAAAGGCAAAGCAAAAGACTAACCTGCACGTAATACTAAGTATTGCAAGTCTTTGGAACAAAGAAAAAAAGTCATTACAAAATTTAGGAATGAGACACCATGTTACTAAAAACAAAGCTGATTGGACAATGGCTTCCAAGTTCTAACTAATGAGATTTGACTATTGAGTCTAAAAGGATAAAGTAGGATAAATTACAAACATCTCTGCTCCTTATAAGCAACTGTTCCACTAAGAAGGACTCAAGGTGTAGATCCTTTCTCTATCTTTGATAACCATATTTCAGTGCTAACACCGGAAGTTTAATACTGGTGATAAAAACTATACAGTGATTTACCTTGAGAGTTTAAAAAAATGAAGAATAATTATAAAATAAAAACTAACCCACTTCAGGAAGATTTAAACATTGAATTTAAGATTCATTTCTGTTTTCAGGAAGAAAGTCAACAGAAAAATGGATTTGTAATTTTGAACTTCAGGCCCAAATATACCCAACACTCTAAATATATTAGCCACACCTCCTGGGACTATACAAGAGCAAAGCTCTAGCGTGCCCAATGAGAAGAAAGCAAGCAGGGGACAAACGGCACAAGGAGAAGGGACAGACGCAGGACTGGGCTGCAGTCCCGGCCAGAGAGGCTGCAGACACGCCAAGAGCAAGACCAGCAGAGTCTTCCACACAGACCCTGGTTCTGAAACCTCCTGTTTAGTCTTACGGCCATTTTACTCTTTAAGTATAACACTCCATACTTCCTAAGAAAGATGCTTAAAAAAATAAATAAAATTCAGTTACTGAAGTAAAGTGCTTGGATTTAAAATCAGGGGATGACAAAATGATATTTGACAAAGTGTATTTTTACATTTAACTCTAAAAGAAGGCATAACATGTTATTTTTTAAAAGTAAATTTGAGCCCAATCAATCCTAAATATTTTTGAATCTTTGACTAAGTGTTAATTATAGACATGACTACCCTAACTTGACACCATGTGATAGCCCTATATTAATTTTGCTAGACCAAAGACTCATAGCTGGGAATAAAAACAAAAACAAAAAAAAAAACAACCATTTATAGTTACTAAGAAAAGCAAACATTTACTTCAAATTGCAGTATAGGCTTTTCAGTCACAAAAAGAAAGAAAAGAACAGTGATCCGACAGTGGTCACATCCTGTGCAAAAAAACTTGATACAAAAATGGTAACACAAGGTGTCTGAGTTGCTTACATTGCAGGAAAAAGGAAACAGTAGGTGAAATATGGCACTCCTGGGAATCAACTTCTAAACCCAATAGAATGCCTTTGAAATGATTTAATTTATTTGTGTATTAGTAAGAAAGCCCCACCACCATAAATAGTACAGTATTTAAAAATTAAAAAAAAATATCATATCTATCTATGATAGACAGTGTATTTGTATTGTTAGACCTCTTTAAGTGGTTTAGGTTTTGCCTTTTTTTTTTTTTTATTAAATAAATGCCCATATGCTTTATAAAGTTTCCCTCAATCTCAAAAGCCAATTTAAATCAAGGAATTGGTTATCAAAGTTGCATAATTTCATTTGGGACTGCCAGCAGGTTCAAGTCTCCAATCAAGTCTTTAACATTAGTGCTCATTTTTAGTCAATGAAAAGTTAAAAAGTTCTCAAATCTTCATTATCCTCTTGAATTTGCACTTCTAAATGATCCTCAAACTGCAATTCCTAGTTTGCAAATAAAAGAATGCAATATGCATCATACTTCAAGAAAAGACGACGATGTTGAACTAACAGGCTTCTGGATCTTTTCCCTGCTCCTTTCGACCTTCTTTATGATTTCGGCCACTATGCACACTGACGAGGTGAGACCCAAAAGGAACAACAGATCTGCAAGAGAAAATAAATTGGGTTTTATAATTCTTGGCAATTTACAGATGCAAAGCTTAATAGCTTACATTTTCCTAACATTTTACCACTGCTTTTAAAATACATTGTTTCACAACCACTCCCTGAGAGACACAATCATCAGCCTCAGTATAAAAATAAGGAAAGTCAGGTTCAAAGTTAAGTGACTTACTTAGTCACACAGCTATGAAAGGCAGCAGTCTGAGAACCAGGACCCAAATCGTCTGACTGCTCTCCTTAAACCATAAAAAACCTCTAACTACAACCTCTATCAGCAACACAAACAAGAATTTCCTATTTAATAGATCACATAACCTTTTTAAAAGGCTGTTCAAGCAGTGGTAACTGATTGAAAAAATGCTTATCTAAAGATTATTTAGAAATTTGCATTTATTTCATTTGAAAGTCTGTAAGAACTCATCTTTCAAGACCACATCCTCATGACAGCATTGACACTAACTCATTCTCACTTACTGCTTGAAAAATGGCAGCTGTCTCCTTAAAACTCCACTTTATTTAAAAGGAAGGAATGTGAATATAAAATTAAAATATTGACACTATAAACTGGTTTACTTTTAAGGTAAACTATTTGTAAATAATAATTATAAATTAGCAGGTAAGAATAGTGAAACAGTTTAACTATAAAAATTGTAATTTTACAAAAAAGCAATTTGGTTTTCAGTGATCTTAAATCTAGCTTTTTCTTCATATAAGACTGAGAAGTTAAACTAAAATTACTCTGTAACAAGTTTTGATTTGCTATATTTCAGAATAACCAAATACGATTTTGAAAATAACCTATAAAAATTACAAGAAAAAAATTACAAAAAAAAATTTTAAACCTAGAGTTGAGTGACTCCCCTAAACTTCACCCAAATGAAAAAAGCACATTCCTTTTTCAAATCAAGTCAATTGCTTTTCCTATTTCACTTTTTAAATGAAAATTTTTATTAGAACAAATGCATTAGAAAATACAACAAAATTCAACCAAAATATATACAATATAAAGAACATTTCTTTACCCAATATACTTAGGCTTTCGGTCTGAAAAACTTTCTGAAGAGGAGGAAAGTAAATAACTAGTAACTGTCCCATGATGGATCCAAGAACTGCATAGCAGAACATTTTATTACTGCAGAGTCCGATCTCAAACACAGACTTGGTCTGTTGGCAGAGTAGAGAGTTTGATTATTACTCCTTGGTCATGAAACAACCAATTTATTAATACATTCACATCCATTTTTTTAAATAAACTAAACTGAATTATACAATGGTAACACCACAAGATCTCTTTAATTTTAACGACTATGTTGGAATAACTCAGATTGAACAAGGTTAAATTTTAAAGCAGTTTCTGTTTATCAAGAAAGGACTTTTTTTTTTAAATAATAAGATATGTATACATAGTTTTATATATTTTTTAAAAGACCCTATTATATATTTTTAAAAGATCATAGAAAAAACTTACTCTAACATTCCAAAATTTAAGAAATTTTATTTGTATATCATTATTTTGCTAAGTCATTCCTATCCATTCATTAAAGTAGATAAATATAAAAACCTTTCTTGAAGAACAGACCCTAGTTTGTATGTGTATTGAAAAAGTAAAGCTGATATTCATAAAATAAACAGTAAATACTATAGCGTCTTCAAAAATTACTCTAATGACAATTCATTGTATTTGGAAAGTTCTAGCATGGCAAGTGGGAACAAGTATTGTTAAGGATTCATAAAGTGTTATAAAAATGAATTGAATAGTTAGGCCTCAGATGGAACTAGTTTAAAAAAATACATTCTGAAAAAGGAGTAGTTTTAGCTCTTTTCTTTTCCTATCAAAGCACTACAATTGAGAAAAGACAATCCAGCACATTAAGATAAAGCCTGGGAAGAAAAATATATTTAAAATGTCCTAAACTTTGACAATCTGACTAAAGTAATGGGAAAAGATTATATGCAAAATACTGTTCTTGTACTTCCAACAATACTTTCTTCTAAAAGGAGACTAATACCTTCTTAACAGAGACAATGAGGTTTGTCCTATGCTCAGATAATGTTAACCAGAACCTATTATACAGCTACAGATAATAAGAGAATGGAAAGAAGAAAGATCAGGTGATAGCACCTGTGGTTTACTTTGATATTCTGGTCAATGATAAGGCTTATCTCTCCAAACGTTTGTAGAAAAGCTATATCTGAGGCTGAATTCTGCGGCTACAAAATCAAGGAAAGCCAAAAAATCATAATCCTTGCCTGCTTACATTATTAGAAAGTGCCCTATCCAATTTAATCAGTCAGCATACCTGAGATCTGGAACTTAGTGCATTGAACATGTCGAAAAACACAAAGCATGTGAAGGTCATTGTTGTGTCTCGAGGTGTTATCACATTGTCTCGTAGCTATCAAGAGGAAAAAATGGTTTTCAGTAGCTGAATTTAATGAATACTGTATGCTTTTAAAAGGTTAATATTGATATTTTCTTTCCACTTGGATAAAATAGCTTTAGATTTATGGTATAAAAATATATATGCTACCTAAATTTCCTATATACCATTTATTAAGTCAACTAAGATAGCTATAGTCTCAATGTTAAGTAAAGTCTTTTCACACACCATATAAAAACAACTTTTTTGGTGACAATAAAGTAGCTATGTTAAAGGCTCAGGTTTTCTAACTTCTCCCCAAATTCTTGTATATTAATTTTTATTGTATTTGATAGTCCTCTGCAGATTTAGATTACTCTAATAAATGAATCAGAAATTCCAATAACCCATAAAGACTGAAATCAAACTATGTTTAAATATTTTTATTATAAAAATTTTTCAAGGAGCCCTAACTTTCTAGCCTACCATATAACACATGAAAATAACTGAGTCCTATCATATAGAATAATACATCATAATAAAACAGCTTATCCAGTGAATATACCTCCCTCCAGAAGACAAACAAAGTCCCGCAAACAATGATTATTGATGAAACAAGTATTTTAAGTATCAGGTTTTTGGTCAAAATGCTGTCTTTCCAGTTGCGTGGAGGTTTGCGAATGACATCTTTATCCACTGGTTCTACTCCAAGGCTTCAAAACAAACAGAAAAGTGAATTACTTTCAAGTTTTGAGGTTTTGGATTTGCTACTTTCAAGCCTGATTAACCTCAATTATAGAAAACTAAATGCTACCTTATAAAAACAAAGTGTTGAATAAAGGAAACCATGGCTATGGTAACTTGAAAATAACCACATTTTATCATTCTTTCCTCTTTTACCCTTACTTATTTGGCAGTTTGATGGGAGATTCATAGTCAAAATCGTCCAACTTCATTTACATATAAATTTACTTATTTCAAATATAGCCTGAAGTACATGACCTATCAACTGAACTCTGAAGTATCTTTCATGCAAGGAGGATCTGACTAGGAGGATTTGCTGCAATGGGCACTGACATGTATTACTCAACTACTCTTTGTACTGGGAAGCAAAATCTATGGCCCCATGCTTAGATGCGTAGGTCCTTTAATACTTTCCCAAGGTCTCTAAAACTGGCAACAAAGCTTAGCCAATAACAATAAATTCAGAGGTTTCCCCACTACATCCCATTTTTGGCAACAAAAGCTTACTTCCTGAGGACAAGGATTGCCCAGATCTGTTCTCAGCATAAGGCTGCCTCTAAGTAAAGACTCAGAGCCATAATGGATGAGCGAGCACCGGAAGAGAATAAACAATAGGCATACATCACACAATTTATAACAAACATGTTGCTGCAAAGATTTTTAATGCTATGCATGAATAGAGTCTTAAAGCTTAATTCCTCATCTTTTTAGTTTATGCAAGTAAAAACTCTTACCTCTGAGCTGGAGGGCCATCCATGATAATATTGATCCACAAAATCTGCATGGCATTGAGAGGATTAGGAAAGTTCATTAATGTAGCCAATGAGATTAAAGTTAATGCTGCTATACTCCTGTTGAAAAAAAGAGTCATTTAAAAAAAATCTCTCAGCACAGTATAATTTTACTAATTTTAAGATATCACTTTTTTAGCATTTAAAAATCTCATGTTAGTACTGTGCTTTTAAAGGAAGCCTATATTTCCAAGAACATTTTGAAGGATTTAACTCTTATGATCTATAGCATCTTAAAATAATTTCTAAGATGTTTACATAACAATTAGAGGAAGATTTTAAAAATGAGTTCAGAATAGCTGTTACTATGTTAACAGTTAAAAGTTTCAACAACATATTGGTAACTGTTTTTTGACTACAGAAAAGCCCTTTTATTTTTGGAAAAAGATACCAAGAGAAACAGTAAGAGTTGACACAACTTATTATTTCAGGAGCTATTAAATAATTCACAAGGGTTTCTACACTTTGATGGTGATCCAGACCCCTAAACATCATACTTAGAACCTACTAACCATGCCATTTTTAATTTTCCAATTAATCTTCATTTTGGAAAAATTATCTATAGAACAACCCTTAGAGAGCCCAGAAGCTTCTAGGCATTTTGCTTGGATTAAACTTTTCATATAATTTATCTATATGACTAATGGTGACAAACTTCTTACAAACTTACGTGCTCAGTTGGAATCTAACAAAATTTTTAATGTTATTATAAATCCCTTTACCCTCTTCAATTGCAGACCTGAAATTAAAAAAAAATTTTTTTGAAGAAATTATCACATAAACAAAGATATATCTAAACTAAAACACTAATTTTGAGAACAAATCTCCAATTGATATAACACCTACATTGTTAAAAGAATCTTATTTTCTTCACTTCAGATAAGAAACATGAAAACAATATACCAACAAGAATTAAAGAAAAGCCTGCTAATAAGCCCTACCAATTTCATTCCACAATATTAAAATTCTTATTCTTAAAAAGATATTGCAACATTAAAACCACAAATTGTCTTTTTACATAAGATAATACTACACACTTAAATTCTAAAATTATACTTTTCTTTACCCAAGTTTATTTTCCACAAAGGTTCAAGATGATTGCATGGTAAGGGGCTAAACTAATGTGTGTCAGGAAATAAATGTCAATGAGATATATAAGAATTATAGAGTTTAAGCTATCTGTTGCTCCTAAGACATAATCAGATATATGTTGTAGCAAAATTATACAAAGAATTTGGTTTATGAAGATTCATGTAAAGTATCTCATTCGTTTGGTTGAATCTAGGAAAACACATGTTTTTAAACAACTTTCCCTGTCTTACAAGATTTTTATACAATTCTAAAGATGAAAAGAAAAATATCAATATCTTTATAAGAGAATGGCAATTTTGAGTCCCCAGTTCCTACATGCTTCACCTTAGGCCACAATGGATTAATGAAGCGCCATTGGGCATGTAATTAGCATGTATCACTGAAATGAGTCAACATTCACTTGGCAGACAGGTGATTATAAAAAAAAACAGCATTAAGGTAACTCCCACCTGAAGACTGAAACTGACACCACATAAAAATCTTAAATCAGTTAGAAACTATGGCTGAAACAAAGTTATTCTAACTTAATAACTTCTATCATTGACAACATAAACAATTCTGATATAAGGAAATAAGTATGGATGGAAACTTGATTATTTGTAATACTCATTATAAGGCCAGGCACATGCATATTTCTGATAGCCTGAAGGTAAGTAGAATAAAGGCCCCATAAAGGTTCATGGCTATACCACCACACTTATGGCCAGTAAAATGTGATACCTGATTGGCACTCAGTAAATGTTTCTTAAATGAGTGGTGCTGCCATTTATTATGTCCTTTCCATTTCGTACAAAATAATTTTCTTCAAAACTACACATTATACCATAAAATAAATGTATAATGATGTAGTAAAATAGTTTAATTCATCCAATGTTTAAATATTGTTAATTCTTTTCACTTGAATTGTCTGGTGATGAGGTGCAGGAAAGGATGGGAGAAGACTGTCTGATGCGAATCAGGGAATAACAAAACAAAACTTACATTATGGTTTGGAAGTCATCATCCACCAGGATCATGTCAGCTGCCTCTTTGCAAACATCTGTGCCAGTCTGACCCATTGCAACGCCAATGTCTGCAGCCTTCAAAGCAACAGCATCATTTACTCCATCTCCTGTCATGGCTACAACCGACCCATTCTTCTGTAGAGACTACAGTGGGGGAGGGGAGAGAAGGAAGAATTCTGATTAAAATATTGCTTCCACACAGAGAAAGTGATAAACAAATCCTCTCTAATTTTTTCACATATTTAAGACTGGAAATAATACAGACCACCAATTTGTCAATAAACTTCAATATATTGAACTCTTAGGACAAAACTTTTAAAAGTTTCTATTAAGGTCCTGGCCAGGCAGTTCAGTTGGTTAGAGCGTAATCTCAACATGCTAAGGTTGCGAATTCAAATCCCAGTCAGGGTACAAACAAGGACAACCAATGACAACATGAATAAGTGGAACAAGTCCCAACAGGTTGATGCTTCCCTCTCTCTCCCTCTTTCCCATCCTCTCTCTCTAAAAAAAAAAATTAATAAATGAAAATAAAATAAAAAATTTCTTTTAGTATTCCCAATGTGTGAAAACTATATGTCTAAAGTCTAATCTAGAGTCAATTAAACAGTGGTTCTCAGGGACAACTTTGCCTTCTAGGGGACATCTGGTGATATATTCAGACAGTTTTGACTGTTATGACTTGGGGGATGCTACTGGCACCTACAGGGTAGGGGTCAGGAATGCTGCTAAACAACTACAATACACAGCACCCCCCAAAAAATTATCCAGTCCCAAATGTCAATAGTGCTAAGGTTAAGAACACTGAACTAATACAATATAAGTCTATGGTGCTTAACAATCTGATTTATAAAGACACACCTTAATAATTTTCATCTTGTGCCTTGGACTAGCTCTGTAAAATACTGCAACCTGTTAAAAACAAAAAACATTAAAAATTTTCAATGTTAAGAAATACCAAATAACCCATATGCTTATAACTTACAATGAATTTTTTTTAATTATGAATTTAGACTGTATTTAATTTGCCACAAGATCAAACTTAAGTTTTACTTTTGTTAAGACACTCATTTGACCTGGTTATTTCAAACATTACCAAAGGGACCACAGGAAATATACAATCAAGCTTTGCAATTTATCCAATTCTGTTTCATCTCTGAAGAGAAAACAGCCTGGGCCTAGAAATGTTTCAGAGATGGAGAAAGAAAAAAACTCTTCTTGACCCGATTCCTCATGACACTGGAACTGAACTGGCCTCTTCCCTTTGTCCTGTCTTCATGAGAAAGAACCATGCCTGTAAAGCACCCCCAACACACACACTTTTTTTAAGTGTCAAGTGTCTGCTTGTTCTCTTTCATTCAGGTTAATTCATTAACCTTCTTCCACTATATCTCAACTGCTTATATGATCTCTCTCCAAACCACATATTTAATCCCCTTTTCTGACCCGATCTCCTGTCCTCTGAAACCCTTTCACTGCGCCCCAAAGCCAGTTACCAGTCATGAACAAAATCCCCTCCATCCTCCCCTCTTTCCCACACTGCTCTAACCTAATTTTTCCACAAAACATGGGCCATCCCTATAGTCCTCTCTGATAGTACAACGAGGAGAGTTTAGAGGGGGTAGGTGTCCTCCATTCTTCTTTCCTTATTCAAAACAACCTGTTTTGAATATCACATGAGACTATATTCCCCTCTAACTGCAAGTATTCACTGCTCCAGTGGTGACTCCCCCGTGTTTCATAAAGACTTGAACTTCTGCCTTATTGTCATTCTGTCCAACAGTTTCCAAGTCACGGTGATTTTAGCTACCATATAATAATACACTATTTTCTTTCCTACCTTCCTAGAAGACTCATTCATACTAGTTTTCTCTCCTCAAACGTCTAACTGATCCTCTTCCCCAGCCTCACTCTCAGCTGAAAACCTTGTTTCCTACTTTAAATAAAATAAAACCAGATGAGAATTTCTACACTCCCCACCATCCAATATCTGTCTCCAGGTACCATGCTTTCCTTCTCTCCTGTTACTAATGCAAAGCTGAAGGCTCACTTGGTGTTTTGCATGTGATACATAACACTGCACTTAGTGAAATTTGTTCTTAAGTACCAGGATGAGCAAGGTTAACCTTTTTAGCTGAATAAAAATACTGAAATTTAATAAACACGAATTTATGACCTGAAGAAATTAAATATTAAAAGAAATAGAAATGAGTAAAAATTAAACTACACCACTAAACCACAGAGCTAGGATTAAACATAAGGGTAAATGAATTTCAGTTATTAATAATCTTTTCATATTTACCATGTTTTTTGCTCCATAAGACACACTATTTCCCCCCAAAAAGTAGAGGGGGAAATGCCTGTGCATCTTATGGAGTGAAAAACACGGTATTTTATTAAATATTTTAACACACCATTTGGTTCAGATTTTTTTTTCTTATTTTCCTCCTTAAAACTTAAGGAGTGTCTTATGGTTAAGTGCACCTTATGGAGCAAAAAATACGATATGTCTGTTTCTCTCCCTGGAGAAGGAAAAATACTGATTAAAGACAGGCACACAATAAAGTCAGTCTAGTTTGGGAGCAGAAGGGGAGAAGATAGGATAAAGACAACAGTACATGGTACAAGGACAGTGGGAAAGAAGTAGACCTTTGTCAGGAAAGGAGAGAGTTTCGGGAATGATATGAGACGAAAAGATAAAAATCATTAAAGGGAGAAGAGGCTATGTATTTTTCAGAAGCAACTTGCAAGATGATTTTTCTCTTCTCATGAGTCCTTATTTTCAGCACTCAACAGTTCTTTTGGTCAACCTTAACAGACAAGGTGTCCTAGGGAAAGAAAATTATGAAAAGCAAAAAGTAGGGAAACATTAAAATTAAGAGAGGTTAATTTAAAAAGCATTCTCAGCACTAAAATAACCTGCTAAAGGTCTCCAAATCTTCTAAGACAGATAAAGAGATACCTGATGCACTGAAAGAAAAATAATTGGCTAAAATAAGTAATTACAGCCTACCAAAAATGAAACAGCACATAAATTGGGGTTATATTACAGAAACTTGGTTAACAAGTTTGGTAGAAATAAAAATGCAAATACTGCTATAAAAAATGAAAAACAAAAGATGTTCACTTTTATCAGTGAGAACTGTAGAATACACTGGAAGAAATCATAAATAAAAAACAATGTGAACTCCCAGATAATTATAAATAATTAAGCAAAATTCAGTTTCTATATCACTTTTTTTATTGAATTAAGAGGACACTAGTTAACATAATTGTACAGTCTATACTACTTTTTAATTGGTGCCAGGTCAAAAGGACAGAAAAATGTTAAGAGATTTGAAATGTGTGATAAATTATGGAAAGACAAAACTAAAAAGCATTTTAATGAGGAACAGAATTAATATGATTTAGTACATGTGAGAAATTCTCAGTAAGTAGACAATTTAGAAAAAAAGTTTTTTTGTTTTTAACCCTAATAAAAGAAAAGCTATTCAAACTGAAGTCAAAGCATTAAGACTAAGAACACATGCTGGCTGTAAGAAAGCTACACAAACACAAGTGAAGAAAATACCAAGTTGAGGTCAGGGGTAGGGTTGTGCAGGCGGGGGCAGGCTAAGCTCAAAGGACTAAAAAAAAAAAAAAAAAATTGGGAGAAAAGACTTAGGTATTCAAAAGACATGAAAAACTTGAGAGAAAGCCCTGGTTCTGATATAATTCCTCTTTAGAGTAGGATGACTTCAGGCAATTCAGTGAATGAGCTTCTCTCATCTGTTTGTTTGTAACACACAAGGATCTGCCATAATTAATTAATGCACAAAACTATTTGGAAAAGACCAATGATGTAATTTGTCCAGAGTGATGATATAAATTGTAATTTGCTTTTTCTTTCTCTACCTCTAAGTTGGTTTACAGATCATTAAAATTTTTATCAGAGCCAGAGAAAAATTTAAAAAGCAAATAAAATAAAATTTTAATTTGTCAGTTTCACTACTTGTTAGCATTTCTGGGAAAAGATCTGGAAAAAAGGGCTGAGAGTAAAGGTCAAATGGGAATAATGTTTAATTAACTGCTGATTTTTCACATATATTTACTAATGTACACTCTGTCCCAATATTCCTGGGAAACCTAATACAAGATTTATTCTTTCTGAAACAAATGTCATAAAGAAACCATCAGGATAGGACACACACACAAAAATCCTATTCAGATATGAAAATACTTTCTCCACTAAATGTAAAACAAAGCAAACACCCACACTTGCTTCCATATGCTCTGAAAACAATATTCATGAGTGTCTCGAGCTTGAAAAAAAAAGAAAAATAAATGTGGATGAGCAAGATGGTGCATTTCTAACAGTAACTACATCTAAAATCTCCGAAAGTTAGGCTGGAGGTCTAGGGACTGAATGCTACTATATGAAATACAGTTTGTGGAAATAGGAACTAAAACTTTTTCAGAGGGCAACTCATCAATACATGTTAAGAGCTTTACAAATACGTTGACCATTGGTCTAATCATTTCACTTGTAGGAATTTATTCTACAGAGACAATCAGTGTTGGGCACAAAGTCTTATGTAAAATAATGTTTCATGACTCAATAAGCAACAAATAATGAAGTCTGGATTCACGCGGACCTGGGCTCCAGTCCCACTGTCAATGCCACCACTCACCAGCTCTGAGACTTCTCTGGGCAACATTTCCTCAACGATAAAAATGGAAGTTACCCATCTTTTATTAGGTAACTATCAGGAGTAAATAGGCAATATATGTAAGATATGCACTGCCTGGCACATGGGTTGCTACTGTTATTACCCTTAAAGTATTATTTACACACACAAAAAAAAATACATGGAAGCTCACATTTCAACAAGAAAATGGTTATATAACCACGTATTTGCTGTGTGGTTATGCACACATTCTATACCCAGGCAAAACATTGTGCAGACATTAAAAAGATGTATTATAATAGTATCTAAGATTTCAAGAATGCTGAAATTCTATTAAATACATGTTCAGGTTTATAACACTCTAAAGTACCAACCAGGCTTTATTAAACACACATAAACAACACAGGTTTTGTTAAACACATTTTTAAAAGAAACATGGGTTAACTTATTTTATTTTGGGTGCTCTGTGAGTGCACAACTTTTGAATATTGGGACTGCTTGCTCTGCAGCTCTTACTTTTTTGGTTTTCCAGTTTTTCCACAATGACATATACTAACTAAAGAATAAATTTCCTAATCAGAAAACAGTATTATGGAAAGAAAAGCTTTAAATTAGATGTGGAAATACTTTAAGAAAACTCAGTGTTCTAAATATATAACTTGTAGTTGTGACTGTAAATTAAGTGAAGTAAAATAGAAGGTAGCACGTTTTATTACTGTCAATGGCTCGTACGATAATGTCTAATAAAATAAATGTCAAATCATAAGCACTCACTTTAAAGGACATATGTAATGGGTATAAACAGACAAGAAACAATGAGCACAAGAAATTCAAACTGTCAACAATTTGAATGCAAAAATGCTCCCTACCTTTTATGGGGCCCTTTTTATGAGATTTGTATACTCACAGATCAGGCTTTTAAAGTCCCCACAAAGCATCCCTACATAATAAATTAATTTCACACCAGGACACATGGCTATAAAGAAGTTACTATGTATGAGACAGGAGCTACCTTTATTCCCTATAAATCATTTGTTAGAAAAGCATTACAATCAAAGGTAAAAAGGCATTTCAACAAGGAAAGGACAATCTTTTCAACAAATAGTGCTGAAATAAATGAACATCCATATGCAAAAAGAAAAAATGAACCATAACCCATTTCTCACAAAGACAAAAATTAACTTAAAATGCATTACATACCTTAATGTAAGACCTAAAAATATAAGACTTCTAGAAGTAAAACATAGGGAAAAGAATGTTTTATGATGTGGAGTTAGGCAAAGATTTTTTTTAAATTAATTTATTTATTTATTTTAAGAGAGAGAGGAAGGGGGAGAGAGACAGGAACACCAATCTGTTCCTATATGTGCCCTGACCGGGGATCGGAGTGCAACCTCTGCACTTCAGGAGATGCTCCAACCAACCCAGCTATCTGGCCAGGGCGGCAACGATTTTTTGGTAAAGCATCAAAAGATAACCGACCCATAAAAGGAAAAAAAAAGATAAATTGTACTTCGTCAAAATTTAAAACTTCTGCTTTTTCAAAATGTAAAGAGAATAAAAGATAAGCCACCAACTGGGGGAAAAATATTTCATAGCAAATATCAGAAAAAGAGCACTCAAAATTCAGTAAGAACACAAACATAATTTTTAAAAAATAGGCAGAGCAGACACTTCACTAAGAAAGATACATGAATGGCAAAAAAAGAGCAAATGTAAAGATACTCAGTATCACTGCTTGTGAAGAAACTGAAAATTAAAACCACAACATGATACCACTATGTATCTATCAGAACCAGGAATAGTGGAACTGACAATCCCATGTGCTAGTGAAGATGCAGAGCACTTAGAATTTTCAAACATTGCTAATGGGAATGCAAAAGAATCAAGTCACCTTGTAAGCAACTCGGTAGTGTCTTACAAAGATAAACATACATTAGGCATGTGACCCAGCAACAACTCTTAGGAATTTAGTTGAGAAAAAAATGGATTTTCATGCAAAAATTTATACACAAATATTTATAGCTTATTCATACTCAACAAAAAGTGGAAATAATTCAAATGTCTTTAAACTGATGAATAGGGAGGGGCTCTGGCTGGGTAGCTCAGCTGGTTAGAGCATTGTCCTGATACGCCAACATGTGGGTTTGATCCCTGGTCAGAGAACACACCAGAATCAACCAATGAATGCATAAATAAGGAAAATAACAAATTGATGTTTCCCTCTCTCTCTTCCTTCCTTCTTCTCTAAAATCAATTAATAAACTGATGAATAGGTAACAAATTCCCATGCAGTGTAATACTATTCAGCAAACAAAACAAGAACTACCAATACACACATACAAACATCAACATAAATAAATCTCAAAAGCATGTGCTAAGTGAAAGAAACAGATTCAAAGGCCTCATACTACATGTTTTATTTTTAGAGCATTCTGAAAAAAGCATAGCTATGGGGATAGAAAACAAATCAGTGGTCGCCATGTCCTGGAAGTACAGGGAGGAGCTGATTACAAAAAGGCACAAGAGAACTTGGGAGTATGATAAAACTATTCTGTATCTTGACTGTGGTGGTGGTTATAAGACAAAATGTCAAAAATTAGAATACTGCATTAAAAAAGATAAACTTTTATTGTATATAAATCAGATTTCAATTTTTTTTAAAAAGCATTACATACCTATGCTACGATTAAAATAGAAAAAAAGGGTAAGAAGTATAAAGTAATGGTCTCTCTCTCTATTTTGTACTCTATAAAAACAATACAACCACTGCTAATGTATATAATACCTTCCTTCTTCAGGAGAAATCTGGTTCTTGCTTAAGTTAATAATTTTGCAATGGTAATCATAATGAGCACATCACAAATACTCTCAATAAGAGTGATTTCAACGACAAGATTTCTTTTGTTTTGTTTTTTTTCATTTTTCTGAAGCTGGAAACAGGGAGAGACAGTCAGACAGACTCCCGCATGCGCCCGACCGGGATCCACCCGGCACGCCCACCAGGGGCGACGCTCTGCCCACCAGGGGGCGATGCTCTGCCCATCCTGGGCGTCGCCATGTTGCGACCAGAGCCACTCTAGCGCCTGAGGCAGAGGCCACAGAGCCATCCCCAGCGCCCGGGCCATCTTTGCTCCAATGGAGCCTTGGCTGCGGGAGGGGAAGAGAGAGACAGAGAGGAAAGTGCGGCGGAGGGGTGGAGAAGCAAATGGGCGCTTCTCCTGTGTGCCCTGGCCGGGAATCAAACCCGGGTCCTCCGCACGCTAGGCCGACACTCTACCGCTGAGCCAACCGGCCAGGGCGACAAGATTTCATTTCATGATTTAGACCAACAATTTTGGTGGTCATGTCCCACTGTTCTCAGACAGTTTCATTTTCATAGCAGTAGAAATGATAACACTTAGAATAAGACTGTTCAATCCAAAAGACTTGAGTTACCTTTGGTAGTATCTGTGAAAGCTGCTGGACATCCATTGCGTCTATTTCTTCTCCTGAGACTGACTGGGAGGTTTTGGAATACAATCCCAGACGACTAGCTAAAGTGAAATGGGAGAGAAAACATAACCAAATTGGTTCTGTTTGACAGGCTAGTCAACATAATGCTCAGTTAATATAACTTGTTATCCACTCTCTTTTGTATAAAATGCCTCCTTATCAAGGGATCGCAAGACGAACTACTGGTAAGACAAACCTATCTGAATTTAAAAGTCTGGAGTTTTCTGTTTGGCACTTTTATTTTTATTTTTTTTAATTTAAGATTAAAGGCTTTTTACAACTTAATCCATCAAGCCTAAGAACTGAAACAAAGCCAATGAAGTTCTGCTTATTCACTCAATTTTAATGAAGATCATGATGCATTTTAATTATCCAAATCCAAGTAAAACTATAGTATATCCATGGTAATCATAAAGTTGTAAATGAAAGTAACTGTCACAAGTTATTCTAAGTATAATCTTCTCAATCACGTTATGTTTCTAGTGACATTCTTCTTAGATTATATAAAGTGTAAAACTCCTGTCTCTTTCCCCATATTAAAAAAATCAGAATTAACAGACTTTTAGCAAACTGCTTAAACTTATCAGTATGAATTAGTTTAAAAACTCTGGGAAATTAACTTTCATGACCATTTTTCCCCCTTTTACTTCTTAAGGTAATCATAAATGGCATTCAAACAACACAGGCATATATATGATGAGACAACAGAAACATAAACATAGCTATTTTCTTTCAAAGTAGGTATAAATCTGCTTTGAAAATACTCAAATAGAAAGAAAAAACTAAATTTCGTGTTTCACATTCATGATATGGTGCTTTTATCCATCAGCACTGTGGATTATGAGGTTAAAAATAATCAACTATCCTTTTGTGAATAAAATATATGTGATTTCACAATGACTTAAGTTATGTATTTTCAGTAAATAGTATTAATTTTCAAACTAAAATAAGTTTTGGCCCATACTTGTATATAGAGTATGAGCAAACAAAAGAGTCAATTTATATAATCTCAACATTATACAAATATATTTCATGTCTAATGGTTCACAAAACTTTGCAATGAAGTAATTAAAAAAAATATCAAAAACGAGGAAGCAGCATGGTTATACCGATTGCGACTGCAGTCTCTTGTGAGTCTCCGGTGATCATTTTTATTGACACTCCCGAGGCGATGAGTGTTGTCACAGCTTCTTTCACACCAGTTCTGGGAGGGTCAATGATTCCCACTAGGCCGAGAAATGTCAGCTGTCCCAGTTCAGGACCAGAAGCCAAAGCAAGAACTTAGGAAATAATAATAAAATCCAAAAAAGAAAATGCAAGTCACAAAAACATTAGAATTTACTTGACAAAAACTGGAGACGGTAACAATTCAAATAAATCAGTTAAGATTATAATGTCATTGCAGTTATTATATAATCTTTATTTATTTATTTTCCTTATTCAGAGAGAGAAGGGGAGGCAGAGCGAGACTTCGCATAAGCCCCAACTGGGATCTACCCGGCAAGCCCACTATGGGGTGATGCTCTGCCCATCTGGGGTATTGCTCCATTGCTCAGCAACCAAGCTCTTCTTAGTGCCTGAAGCAGAGGTCATAGAGCCATCCTCAGTGTCCAGGGCCAACTCGCTCCAATCAAGCCATGGCTGCAGGAGGGGAAGAGAGAGAGGTAGAGAGAGGAGGAGAGAAAGACAGAGAGAAGCGAGAGGGGAGGGGTGGAGAAGCAGATGGGCACTTCTCCTGTGTGCCCTGACCAGGAATCAAACCTGGAATATCCACACACTGGGCTGATGCTCTACCACTGAGTAAACTAGCCAGAGCCATATAATCTTAAAAAACCAAAATTATTACATGGTAAGACAATATAGATGAATGGTTCTAGATATGGGGCTGCTTTAAACTACTAAAAATTAAAAGGAATAAGACAAAACTGTTATGAGAAGGCAAATGAGAGAATAAAGAATGTTTTCACATAATAACCATATGTAACTCCTTTCAACATAAACTACTGGCTCTTTAGAGAGTACAATTAATTATTTGGAGAAATTATAAGTTTGTTAAGCTTTAAAAGTCAATTTTGGCACTAGCCGGTTGACTCAGTGGTAGAGTGTCAGCCTGGTTTCTGGATGTCCCAGGTTTGATTCCTGGTCAGGGCACACAAGAGAAGTGCCCATCTGCTTCTCCACCCCTCCTTCTCTTACTCCCCTTTCCCCACCCGGCAGCCATGGCTCGATTGGAGCAAGTTGGCCTTGGATGCTGAGGATGGCTCCATGGCTTTGCCTAAATAGCTCAGATGCTAAGCAATGGAGCAGCAGCCCCAGATGGGCAGAGCACCGCCCCCTAGTGGGCTAGCTGGGTGGACTGTGGTTGAGGCACATGTGAGAGTCTGTCTCTCTGCCCCCCTTCCTTCTCACTGAATAAAAAAAAGTCAATTTTAAAATAGATACCTGGTAAAGGTGGCTTCTTCTAATGGTATCTTTAGCTTTCCAGTTTATAGTCTATGTAACAATTCAACAGCTTAAAGAGAAGGCTATATTAATTAACTAGATATAACATGTAACAATTTCATACATGATAAACCCTGGGAGGTAAAGTTAACTGTAACATAATTATAAAACCACAAATATCAACAGTAGTTTGGATTACTTCACTCTTTCCAGAATATTAACAGGTATTTATTTGTAGCTCTGGTAATCTAAGAGTATATAAATACCGCCACCCTATCATAACTTATAGTTAGCTTCCTGTCATCCTTGGGCACCTGACCAGGTGGTAGTGCGTGGTAGAGCATCAACCTGGGGCGCTGAGGACCCAGGTTCAAAACCCTGATGTCGCCAGCTTGAGCATAGGGTCACAGATGTGACCCCATGGTCAGTTGCCTGAAGCCCAAGGTCACCAACTTGAGCTCAAGGTCGCTGGCTTGAGCCCAAAATTGCTGGCTTCAGCAAGAGGTCACTGGCTCGGTTGGAGCCCCTGGTCTAGGCACATATGAGAAAGTAATCAATGAACAACTAAAATGCTGCAATTAAAAGTTGATGCTTCTCATCTTTCTTCCTGTCTGTCACTCTCACTAAAATAGATGGGAGTATAAAGTACTGTTTATTTCCAAATATCCTTAGCTTATTCTCAGAATTCTAGAACCTTCATAACTACCTTAAGAGCCAAAGGGAGGTGTCTCTACCTGTGATATCAGACTGAAGAACTTAGAAAGAACACACAAAAAAAGCACACAAACTAAACATGTATCTCATGGAGAAATTGAAATGTCATAGCAAGGTCACAGGAAGTAGCCATTCTTTTTCAAGTAGAAGGTATGGAGATTAGATATATTTAGAAAACCATGGTTAGAGACAAATAACTTTTATTTTTCCAATGTAAGAGTCTTATACCTATAAATATGAAGATGTGGGGTCCATATAAATATACTGCTTACAAAAATTAGGGGATATTTTATCACTTCATATTCATTTTGAAATATCCCCTAATTTTTGTGAACACTATAGTTAGGTATATGACTTCACCTTGACAGTCCTGATGTTGGAACAGAGGCAGATAGTAACAGAAGGGGACAGTATCAGTTTGTACCAGCAAATCACAAAAAGGGAGATCAGCTCTTGGCACTCTCAATGGAAGGGTGGTATTAAGCCAGAGGTTAATATGGGATAGTTGTTTGCTTCTTTAGAACAGATGAAGAACTACTGCTACTGTGTGGCACCTTTTTCATGGGGTGGGTCCCAACTAAATCAAAGAAACAAACATACTCTAATTTCAAATTATGAACTATGTACCTGACCAGGCGGTGGCGCAGTGGCTAGAGTGTTGGACTGAGATGCAGAAGGACCCAGGTTCAGGACCCTGGGGTCGCCAGCTTGAGCACAGGCTCATCTGGCTTGAACAAAAAGCTCACCAGCTTGGACCCAAGGTCACTGGCTTGAGCAAGGGGTTACTCAGTCTGCTGAAGGCCCGTGGACAAGGCACATATGAGAAAGCAATCAATGAACAACTAAGGCAGTGGTTCTCGACCTGTGGGTCGCGACCCCGGCGGGGGTCGAACGACCAAAACACAGGGGTCGCCTAAAGCCATCGGAAATTACATATTTATTATACAATACATTTTTAAATAAAATATGTATTTCCGATGGCTTTAGGATAAAATATGTATTTTCCGATGGCTTTAGGCGACCCCTGTGTTTTGGTCGTTCGACCCCCGCCGGGGTCACGACCCACAGGTTGAGAACCGCTGAACTAAGGTGTCGCAATGCGCAACGAAAAACTAACGATTGATGCTTCTCATCTCTTTTCGTTCCTGTCTGTCCTTATCTATCCCTCTCTCTGACTTTCAAAATAAATAAATAAATAAATAAATAAAAATTATGAACTATATGTGCTTTTATAAGATGCAACATAAGTACCTATCAAGTTAAATTTAAAATCTTTCTGTCCTTCATTACGGCAATTTCAGGGGGAGAGGAAAGTGGAGAACAAGCAAAGAAGTGGAAAAGACAAGAGACAAATGACCAGAATGTTCCAAACTCATATGAAACAAAGATTTTCTCCTCTACCAACTCTGCTCTATCTCACAATATTACAACACCAAACCAAACATACACAAACCTCCCCAGTCCTTCAGATGAAAAGAGTTAGAATTAAAAAGTGGGAAACCCCTGCTCCAAAAACTAAGGAAAACCAGAGGCACATACCAGCCCTTTAAGACTTCTTCGGGGTCTCTAAACCCAAGTCAACTTTGAAACCTTCTTGCTGGTGGGCCGCTAAGAATAACAAAACTCTGCCCTCAAATAAAGCCACAGGAGTACCTTTCTAAACCTATAAATCAGAAAGCTTTATAAATCTATACAAATGGTTTATACCCACAAAAGTCCTTGCTTAAGTGAACCATGAGTAAGATATTTTACATAACTTGTTCCTTCCTCTCAGGAATTGTGGTATTTGACTTCTGTTTTGTAAAAACCATAAAATTAAGAAAGCTAACGCTTCCAATTTCCTTGAGAGAGAGAGAGACTACTTAGGTATATATAAATATATATTACCCACAAGCCAGAGACTATTCAGAAGGTTAAAAACCAGGGATGGCCCCAACCTCTGCTTCTTGAATCCTACACACGATGTCCTGGAGAAGCGGCCTGGTGTGCATGTACACAGCAGACCCTCTCCTCCCACCGTGTTTAGTCAGCAGCACAAACAGCAGGAGCATCTGGGCACTTCTTTACTTCTCTGCCAAATGTCAGGAGAAAGCAGATGAGGAGCAAGTAAGCAATCACCTCAGCTTAAAGGACAAATGAGAGGCTTAAGATTTTGGTATTTGAGGACATTGTTAGAGTTATTAACAAGTAAGACAAAGTGATGAAATAAAAGAAGAGTAACATCAATTTTACCTCTATCCACCTTCCTTCTCATGAGACAAACTTGTTTAAAATAAAAATTTTATCAACTACTCAGAGACCACTGCAGGTCTGTAAGAACTAGTAATTTCATATTTTACTATATTCTCATTTTCCCATGTTTTGGGGATAATTAGCCAACTGAAACATAACACTGCAGAAACAGCAAGGTTCTACGGGGCCCAGACGAGAGTGGACAGCTCAGAGGTGCAGCATGAGTTCATGTGCAGTTAACAGAAAGCATTACCTGCCCAGCCTTGGGGCTGTGCTGCTGCATCTTACCTCTGAGCCCTGCTGAGCCCATCCGTGCCTTCTCTTGTTGGTACAGATCTCTCTGCTGCTGGGCGAGTGGCAAGGTCTGCCCTTTGCTGTGGTACGTGGTACAATACTTAATCACCTGTTCATAAGCACCCTTCATAAAACAAATCTCTGGTCTGTCCTAAGAAGAAAACACGGACCAAATAAATTCAAGGTAATTTCAACTTATACGTATCTGCCACTGGAGTCCAAAAGCAAGTGGCACTCCTTTCTCATAATCCCCAGGGAAGCGACTCAAGCCTAAGGCTTTGAGTGCACTTGAACTCAAGATTAAAAGTTCAGATGTGGGGTTTTCTGCATCCTATAAAGAAAACAGCATCTGCTCCCTATCCTCAGCCCCAGGCTAAAGGCAGTGCTACAAGAAACCCCGATCAGGCACGCTAAGATTTGCAGAGAGGCTCAAACTTAACGGGAATAGAGAAGAGATCTAACATCAGCCCAAGCAATAGTTCAGGTTTTCTGTTGGCTGTTATTATATGTATATATGTGATCTTATTTAATTCTCACAACTACCTTATAATTATGGATATTATCCGACTTTTTCTATTTTTTATCAGAGCAAAGTAATAAGGAAAAAGTGCAGTCCCCTGCCTAAATTTTCTCACTTCCTGTCCTACCCTAAAAAGGCAAGCCAACATTAACTCTATAGATGTTTTCCTTGGTATTTATCTCTATGTTTTAAAATGTTTGTACTATTGGCCCTGGCCGGTTGGCTCAGTGGTAGAGTGTCAGCCTGGCGTGCAGAAGTCCCGGGTTCGATTCCCGGCCAGGGCACACAGGAGAAGCGCCCATCTGCTTCTCCACCCCTCCCCTCTCCTTCCTCTCTGTCTCTCTCTTCCCCTCCCGCAGCCGAGGCTCCATTGGAGCAAAGATGGCCCGGGCGCTGGGGATGGCTCCTTGGCCTCTGCCCCAGGCACTAGAGTGGCTCTGGTCACAACAGAGCGATGCCCCGGAGGGGCAGAGCATCGCCCCCTGGTGGGCAGAGCCTCGCCCCTGGTGGGCCTGCTGGGTGGATCTCGGTTGGGCGCATGCGGGAGTCTGTCTGACTGTCTCTCCCCGTTTCCAGCTTCAGAAAAATACAAAAAAAAAAAAAAAAAAAAGACTGAACTGTTTATACTGTTATTTTTCTGCTTATCAATTTCCTACAATGTCTACTGTGACAGGTGATAGTTTGGCCAACAACTACCTATTTCTCTTCTCCATATCGTTATAGTTAAAGCAAAACTTGTCAGTATTCTGTTTACTTTATGACTCCTCACTGCTGAGCGAGTGGCAGTCTTTAGAACAGCTCGCACACACCCCAGTTCTCCATGCAGGCACACAGTAGGAATGTATTTCCCTGCCCCTCTCTCCCACTTTAAAGTCAGGTGTGACTTGCTTTAACCAATAAATAGGAGCAGTACTTGTGTCACTTCCAAATGGAAACTGAGGAACCAGTGCTTAATGTGCTCTTCTTCTTCCATCATGACAGTGTGTGCTCACACTGAGATGGGGTTTCCCAGCAACTAGCGGACAAATATCAGAGGCTAGGGAGGCATGCTGCTGTTTCCATAGCCTATATAAATCAAACGTATTTATTTTCGTGCTCAAGTTTTATCTTTTAGAAAGTTATTAACTGCCTCTTTTTAACATACTGAGTTTTCTTTATACTTACTAGTAATTATTCCAAAACTCTTCCACGTAATACAAATTGATGTTTCACATGATGAAATGAGTGGGTAACTTATCACTCCCATATTATTACTGAAGACTCTCCTCCTGGAGTCTTGTTCTCCGTTCCTTTTCTACTCTGAGCTGGCTAATTTCTGGACCTGCTGCTTGACTGGTGTCCAGGAACTTCCCTTCACTCTGTCCTGGGATTCCTCTCACTGCTGTCCTGGTTAGAACTCCCTGTGTGCTATGTCTTCCCTTTCTTTGGTTTACTGTCTTGTCTTGGAATAATATAACCACCAGTACCTTTCTAAGAAAAGATGTGTGGGATATTCAGTTTGAGATTTGGAATGTCTGAAAATATTTTTATTACATCCCCACATTTGTAAGTTCATCCAAGAATAAATTTCCTCTCAATGTGAAGGCTTTCCTCTATTATCTTCCAGCCTCCACTATCCAGTGTTGCATTTGAAGTCCAGAGAAGTTACTTTAACCTTCCTAAACCTCTATATACAATCTCCCCCTCACCTGCCCTCCCACCCTAAAACCTCTGGAATCCTTTAGAATTCTCCCTAAGTGTCCTCATATTTCCTGAGTATGGGCCATGTGTTTATCCTGGAGAAGGAGAGACTATTCCAAGATGTGACTGCTGCCTGACCCATGAGCTGGACCCAGGCAGGAGGGCTGGTTGGTTTTGTTTTGTAAGAGAAACTCTTCAAGTTAGCATATGGGAAGAACAATCACAGAAATTTATATCCTACCATCCTACCACTCCTTATCCCTATTCCACAACTGATACAAGATACAGCTTCCAGTGTGTCACTTGGATGAGGCTGTATTAAAAAACTGCTGAGCCCTGACCAGTTGGCTCAGTGGTAGAGCATTGGCCCGGCGTGTGTAAGTCTCAAGTTTGATTCCCGGCCAGGGCACACAGAAGCGCCCATCTGCTTCTCCATTCTTCCCCCTCTCCTTTCTCTCTGTCTCTCTCTTCCCCTCCCGCAGCCGAGGCTCCATTGGAGCAAAGATGGCCCGGGCGCTGGGGATGGCTCTGTGGCCTCTGCCTCGGGCACTAGAATGGCTCCGGTTGCAACAGAGCAATGCCGCAGATGGGCAGAGAATCGCCCCCTAGTGGACATGCTGGGAGGATCCTGGTTGGGCGCATGCAGGAGTCTGTCTCTCTACCTCCCTGCTTCTTACTTCAGAAAAATATAAAAAAACAAACTGCTGAAGTCAAATCATGAAACTTTCCATGAGTCACAGTATCTTTAAGTACCATGACAGTATATAAAATGTAAAAAAAGAGACCTTCCAAATATACTCATATATGTACATGTATTCCTGCTATATAACTATATGGTCAAGGGACATCAGCTGAAAATTATCTTAATGCAATTTTTAAAAGTTTTGTTATAAGGTTGGAAATATCAGGTATTTTATTTTTATGGTTTTCTTTCCTAATATCTCATTTCCCAAGAGTTTATAAAAGTACTCTTAAAGATTAGAGGAAATTTTTTTTCTCCCTCATGAATTAGAGTGCCTGGAAGACTTCTGAAACTCAGGGTTGGCCACCTTTGGCCTTTCTTTTAAACCCAGCACGCTTCCTACTTATTGTGTGTGAGAGAAAATCCTCTCACTCATTTCTGTCTACAGAAGTGTCACTGGTTTCAAAATGTCTACTCATGGATGAAAATATAACCAATTATTAATTCCTTATAAAGAAAATGTAAAAATAACACATATTTTAAGGGCAATGTAAATTTAAGCATCAAGTTGATAAATAGCAACTATAAGTGATATAACTGTACACTACACATAACTAAGAACTCTTATTACACAGACTATATGAAAATTTCTAAAGCACCCAGGCACAAATTCAGGTAGCCTGAACTATCAGTGTATGTTATTCTGCCAGTTTGTAAGCCGGATCGACTAATATGAATTATACACATTTAATCCACAAAATAATGTGGGTTTGTTTGTTCTGAGGACAAGACATTCCTTCAGTGAAAGAACACAGACAGACAATAGTCAGCAGAGACTTACAATAATCTGTCATCAAGGACAAATTTTGTGTTCAAAGAAATCTGACTTCACTAGCTCTAGGAAACTGAGACCAGGCTTCCACTCATGTAAGCTGTTTGCTCACACAGCAAAACTGGATATATCTATGCATGAAGTCAAAAAGAATACAAGAATAACAAGGATGAATAGCCTATGAATTACACAAACTTTAAAGCTACAGATCTTTGTTATGCTCAATGATTGTTTAAATCTAATGGTGGACAATAAATGAAAAATGGTCATCTATGTTAAACAAGATAAAATAAGTATTCATTAAATGGAAGCATACCTGCTGTGTTCTGTGCACACACTTAACAGCCATCCACTTTTGCTCAGAGCTAAAAGGATATTCAGCTTTTCTGATATAGTCCTGTTGAAGTCCATCAAGACCCATCTATATGGCACAAAAAGAAAGTTAATTCTCACCAACATGTGACTTTTTCCTTTAACAAAGAACAAGGGTCATAATTTGTAGCTAGGATAGCTAGAGATACCCGGATTAGTTTTCAAATAATGGTGTTAGAACAGCAGTGCTCCAACTATACATACACTATATTTCTCTGAACGACAGCTTACATGTGCAACATGAAAGCCTGGATGTTTAGATGCTATCTGGACTGTATATAGACTATATCTTCAACAATGACTAGATTAAGATCTCTACTGACTCAAATTCTGGAAGGAAGAAGCGAACAACTAAATAAAGGTACCCAACCAATGAGCATTTACTTTTATAATGAATAGAAATTTCGGATTCAATTCTTTACTCCTTAGGGATTCAACTCTATTTTGCCTGTTGCTACCACCCTACTTCCTGACACCCTCATTCTATCACTGAATATTCTGACTACTACCAATGTCATATAGCTGTTCTCTCTCTCAATACTCCTTTGCATTTTTCCCTAATATTCAAAAATATTTTTAACTACTCAAAAGCTGAGTTCATTGCTTTTTGCCCTGGCCAGATAGCTCAGTTGGTTGGACAGAGCATTGTCCCAGGTGCACCAAGGTTTCAGGTTCAGTCTCTGGTAGGGAACATAAACGGGTCAACCAGAGAGTGCATGAATAAGTGGAAGAGCAAGTCGATGTTACCTCTCTAGCTCCCTTTTTCTCCCGTCCTCTCTAAAATCAGTAACTAAAAACAAAACAAAACAAAAAAGTACTTCATTGCTTTTTGTTGTCTACTGAAATATGTTGAGACTCTTCTTCTTGGCTTTCAAAGGTCCTCCAGAAACTGACTATACAGCATATTTAATAATTCTCTGGGTTATTCAAACTTCTTCCATTTCATCCAGGTTAACCAATTTAAAAGCCACAATCCACTCTATGCTTATTTATTTCTCTATGCTTTTACTCCTGCCCTTTCCCAAGTTTACTTACTCTAAACCCTTTCTATCCTTCAAAGCCCAGGTCACTAGTCTGAATTTGCACTGTTCTTATGTGTGGCTCAATGTTTAGGACTTAACTCTCTACTAACTTGTCTGCCTTTTATTTGTTCCAAACACATAAACGTTAATGTCCTACCTAAAATATGAGGCTCCCAACCCATAAGGAACTGATTTCACATTCTTTATCTCTCAAAGAGATAAAGTTAACTACATAACACAATAAATCTTGTTAACAGATTCAACTTTTGAGTATCTTTTAAAAAGCTATACTATGCTATTTTTTTTGGTTACAAGGAAAATAAATAATAACAAAATGTTACTATCCGTTAAGGAAATACACATGTTCTAAAAATACCGATTTTCTTTTCTCCTTCTCTTTCCAAGTGAGAGGAAGGAAGATAGACTCCGCTTACGCCCTGACCAGGATCCACCTGCCAACCCCCATCTGGGGCCAATGCTCTGCTGATCTGGGGCCAATTTCATTTTCTTAAATTGAATGTTATAATACTCAACATTTCTATACTGGATCTCAATTCAAGAAACTTCATTTAGAGGTGTATCTTGTTTCATAAAAGTCTAAAGTTGTCTAAGACTTCTCTTAAAAGTAGGAATTTTATTTTTGTTTGGGAATGACAGATTGAATTTTTAGGTTTCTCATTTAATCAAATGTAGGACTTAGGAGAAGGGATCAATTGAAACAGATAAAAAGAGTCACTGAGAACAGCACCCCATCTCTAACACAAATTCTAACTCTAGACTCATTTTAAGAAATTGATAATGAAAGGAAAGGGAAGACTGGAAAAGAAAAGCTGATTTCTCATGATGTCTTTAATATCTTTACATGGAGATATTAGCATGTTGCTTTTAACTCATCTGAAAGGCAGTGTTATCAACAATAACACATGAGGTTTTTCACACAAAAACTCTAAATATTATGGACGACAGAAACATTTCTTTATTAGATAAACCAATCATTGGTCATTACTTTATTTTCTGCATATAAGGGATAAAGATATACTGAGAAAGTTCTAGACTGTATTTCCAGGAAGACTAAAACTGGTTTCCAAAAGGCAGTAAAAACAACATAGTCTAAAACCGAAAATCCATTGCCTCACATTCTCTTGTAAGCGTGATGCTTTTGTATCAAAGAAGAGAGATTAGGTACATACCTTCATAGCAAGAGCAATTAAGGCTCCTTCTGTTGGCTTCCCCATTAGAGTGTTGTTTCTAATCACAGCATCATTGCACACACAGCCCGCCTAAGAGAAATACACACAAACTATGAACCCATCACTGTGTCCTAAGTCATTATAAAGAAAGTCATCTTGTTAGAGAAGGCAGTATTAACCTCAACAATTCTGCTAACAGCTGGGTTATAGAATCCATGAACAACATCACCATCAACAATCACTTCTCCAAATGGATTGTAGCCAACTCCAGTAACCTAAGGAACATAAAGTAAGGTCAGTAATAGAACCAGTAGACAGTGACAATACTTATGAAAACCAAAATCTATGATGAGTTGTATTCACTTCATTACATACATCATGACATTGTTAGCAGGTACACATAAAAAAGTATTAAATTTGTCTAAAAGAACATTTAATAAAGTAACATAAATTCAAATTTTACCATGATAAGCCTTTAGTTAATTATACTAATAATTAATTGTAATAGTTAATAATTACAATAGTGTATATAGTATTATACCATAAGTAGAAACAACATAATTGTTAATACAATTATATACTCTTATATTGCTTCTACATAAAATAATTTATAGAACAGTGGTTTTTCAACCTTTTTATACTTGGGGAACGGTGAAAACAGGAGAATTATTTCAGAGACCACTAAGAAATAAATCACTGAGCATAAGCAAGTTTGACTAAGATCACTGGGTCTAAAATCTTCATACAAAATCATGGTGGTTAACTCTTTTGCGGACTGACACAAAATTTCTGGTGGCTGGTCCATGGACCAGTGGTTGAAAAACAGTTGAAAAACACTGCTATATAATATACACACACATATACCTCATGAAAACCTCTATACGTACGTGAGCTTAAATTTATACAACATTACATAACGTATGACAACACCCAAATATTCAGATCTATTACCAATCGAACATTCATGACAAACTTGTAATGTAGACAAAAGCAGAATTCTTTATGTAAATATGCAGGCTCAGAGACATTAAGTGACTCATCCTAGCACTTACAAACTGTATTATCAGCGTATTACACACCAGCTTTAAAAATCAGAGGCTGAGACAAGCCAAATACCTATTCCATAGGGCTAGAACAAACAAGCATAAACAAAAGTTAAATTTCACAAAAGAGGCCCTGGCCGGTTGGCTCAGCGGTAGAGCGTTGGCCTGGCGTGCGGGGGACCCGGGTTCAATTCCCGGCCAGGGCACATAGGAGAAGCACCCGTTTGCTTCTCCACCCCCCCCTCCTTCCTCTCCGTCTCTCTCTTCCCCTCCCGCAGCCAAGGCTCTATTGGAGCAAAGATGGCCCGGGTGCTGGGGATGGCTCCTTGGCCTCTGCCCCAGGCGCTAGAGTGGCTCTGGTCTCGGCAGAGCGACGCCCCAGAGGGGCAGAGCATCGCCCCTGGTGGGCGTGCCAGGTGGATCTCGGTCGGGCGCATGCGGGAGTCTGTCTGACTGTCTCTCCCCGTTTCCAGCTTCAGAAAAATACAAAAAAAAAAAAAAATTTCACAAAAGAAATAAAAGTTTAGAGCAAATTAACAAATGGTTAATGCTTGACATATAAAATTATGCTCTTAAAACACAAGAGAAACCTATAACCTATACCTTCCATACCTAGACCATATAAGCACAAGTAACCCCAAAGACTCTTCTGAACCACCTAGAGAAAATACTGTACATTCAGTAACATAGCACTGGGTATCCTTAACCAAATTTAACACCCTAAATATCAAGTTTCATTTTAAGGCCTATGTTAAATGAAATAAAATAACAACTATAAATTCTGTCAATCTGTCTAGTGCTTACTTTACTTAGTGAATTGGCTATAAATACATTTTAAAATACTGTACCCATCATAAGTAGTGTTAATGAACATTCCAGCCAGAAATTATGCCAAGTAGGTGAAACTGGAACTTGTCCTCACCCAGCTTCAAAATTAACCAATGCACATACACTGACATACTCCTAAGAGACTGCCAATATGTAATTTCTAAGATAAAGTAATTCACCCATTCATTGATTCTTTCAGCTAGTATTTACTATGAGTCAGGCCCCGTGCTGGACAACAGAGTTCTTGCAGTATTAGAACTTACAGTAAAATGGGAATAGGGACAGAAAATTCTACCTGGACTAAACACTAAAAGGTATGAAGTTTTACCAAACACATAACACAGAGCCAGTTCTTGTAGGTAGCATTTCTGAATAAGTGGGGTTGGAAGTGAGGTGCAAAGGATGAAGAGGTATTAAGACAGTCCTAAGCAGGGAGAATAGCAGCAAAGGTCCTGATGCAGCAGTACTTTCGTCACACGGAAAGAACCATAAAGCCAGGATGTTTGGTGCACAGAAAGCAAAGGGGAGCGTTTAAGACTGAAGGAGGAAATAAGTGATATGACATGGAGGGTCTTTAGAGGCCACCCTTCAGGATCCTGGTCACATGGAAAGCCACTGAAGCATCTGAATTTAGGGAGTGACATACTCAAAATTTGGCTCATCCCTCAAGCTGCACATAGAACAAGGACACCAAGAGTTTGGTAATGAATGGGTATAAAGGTGATTAACAGAGAAGTGTCAAGCAGGATTCAGTGTCTGGACTGTCCAACAGGAGTGACAGCAAGACTTGGTAGAACCACATGGGAAGGAGAAAGCTCTGCTGTGAACTAATGTATAGCCATTTTGAAGGCAAGACACTGGAACAGTTAAAAATGTTAAACACCAAGTTTCTTTTTTTTTTAATATTAATTTTAATGGGGTGACATTAATCAATCAGGGTACATAGGTCCAGAGAAAACATCTCCAGGTTATTTTGACATTTGATTATGTTGCATACCCATCACCCAAAGTCATATAGTCTGTTTCTTAACAAAGAATTACTACTAATAACAAAAATCTATAAAATACCTCAGCATGTAGACCATCTGAAGTAAATATGAGAGTAACAGTCATTTCATTTTTCGTCAGTGTTCCAGTTTTATCTGAACAAATAACATTACAGCAGCCTAAAGAACAAATCAGAATGTGTCACCAAAAGTAAAGAAGAAATACAAATTTACACTGAAAACAAATAAAAGATTATGAAAACCTGCCCTGGTTTTCTGAATTTTGTACAAATAAAGCTCATCGAAAATTTTAGATTGGTGACTTATTATGTTTCTTCATTGTAGGATAATTCCTGAAATTAAAACTAAAAATTAGATACTGATGAACATTGACTTTTTCTTGTTTAATTACAGTTGAATTTCTTCAAAGCCACTCGATATTAGCTTTATGTAATAATTTTATATAATATATTTTCTAGGAAGTTTTAAGGGTACCTAAATGTAAACCATATAAGTTTTTAATCAGTATTTTAAGTTATTTTGCTGTTTCAATAATAAAGTGCAAACTAAAAGTTAAATTCAACAATTTTGGATTCCTAAATTTAAAAAAAGTAAGTTTTATAGTATACATAAATTTATCACAATTTTCATATTTAACATATAAAGTTGTATTATAGAAATATAACTATTGTATATTTACTGTACTTATCAGTGAATTCTACTAAAGTATGACATTTTAGGATCTATAATTATCAATTATCTTTCTCGAGATGTCAAAAGAAATCAATTCTATTCATTTTAATCCAAGGATTCATTTGTTATATGTATTTTTTTAAACACAACTTAGGAATGAGACATCCAGACTGACCAGGTGGGGGCACAGTGGATAGTGCCAACCTAAGACACTGAGGACTCAGGTGTGAAACCTTGATGTCTCCAGCTTAAGCACAAGCTCATCTGGCTTGAGCGCAGGCTCACCTGCTCGAGCACAGGGTCAATGGCTTGAGCGTGGGATCATAGACATGACCCCATGGTTACTGGCTTGAGCCCAAAGGTCGCTGGCTTGAAGCCAAGGCTTGAGGTAGAGGTCAATGGCTTAGTTGGAGCCCATCGGTCAAGGCACATATGAAGAAGCAATCAATGAACAACTAAAGTGCTGCAACTACAAGTTGATGTTTCTCTCTCTTCCTTCCTGTCTGACTGTCCTAGTCTGTCCCTCTCTCTCGCTCTTGCTAAAAAAATAAAATAAAGAATTAGAACATTCTATGACGCAGAAAGATTTCTGAGTCACCTGAGTGATATGCATTTTTTTTTTTTTTTACAGAGACAGAGAGTCCGAGAGAGCAACAGATAGGGACAGACAGACAGGAACAGAGAGAGATGAGAAGCATCAATCATCAGTTTTTCATTGAGACACCTTAGTTGTTCATTGATTGCTTTCTCATATGTGCCTTGACCGTGGGGCTACAGCAGACCGAGTAACCCCTTGCTCAAGCCAACGACCTTGGGTCCAAGCAGGTGAGCTTTGCTCAAACCAGATGAGCCCACGCTCAAGCTGGCGACCTCGGTATCTCGAACCTGGGTCCTCTGCATTCCAGTCCAACGCTCTATCCACTGCACAACTGACTGGTCAGGTGAGTGATACACATTTTTAATTACCTTTTTTGGTTGTTGGAACCATGTATATATTGCCACAAGCACGATGAAAACCATGTAAAACCCAACAATAATTCACTGTTAGCAAAAACTACCATATCACTGCACAAGTAGGCTCATGCCAGACTTACCCAGGGTTTCTACTATAGGCAGTTTTTTCACAATGGCCCTTTTCTTCACCATTCTCATAACACCAAGGGCTAGAGTCACTGTGACCACAATGGGAAGACCTTCAGGAATTGCTGCTACAGCCAAACTGTAACCAATGTATATGCAGTATTAGAGTTTAAGTTAAATAGAAAACACAGCAGTAATTTCAATTGTCCATTATTTTAAAAAGTGGTTAAAAGAAAATGCAAAATTAATACTGTCAACACCTAAAAATGGCCTCACAAGGAAGGTCAAGTTAACATTTAATGGACATCTATTAGATATCAGGTTAAGCAGTAAAAAAATATAGTTTGACATAAGATTGCTTACATTTGTACCCCTAGCTTCACTGGTCTTTACCTGTGTAACCTTAAGCTATTATTACTCCATCTTTGTAGTTTAGTTTCCTCATCTACATATATAGATAACAGTAACAGATGTTCAAACAAAACTTATACATGAGTGTTCATAGCAGCAACACTGTTCACAATAAGCCAACAGGGAGAAACAGCCAAAATGTCCATCCAAATGATAAATAGCAAAGTACGGTATATTCATACAATGGAGTATTATTCAGCCACACAAAGGCATGAAGTACCAATGCATGCTCAACATGGATGAACCTTGAAAACATTGTTAAGAGAAAGAAGCCAGACACAAAATGACACATATGATCCAATTTACATAAAATATCAAGATTCAGCAAATCAATAGAGATGAAAAGCAGTTTAGCGGTAGTCAAGGGCTAGGGAGACAGAAAAATGGGGATTGTTTACTTAATGAACAAAGGATTTTCACAGGACAACAAAAAAGTTCTGACACTAGGCAGTAATGATGGTTCTACAAAATTATGAAAGTACTTAATCACATTGTACATTTTTTAAAGCAAGAGACAGAGAGAGGAACAGATAGGGATAGACAGACAAGAAGGGAGCACATTGTATATTTTTAAATAGTAAATTTTGGGGTATATGTATTTTATCATAACAATAAAAATTACTTACTTCAGTTTCCCTGTAATATAAAAAAGAATTAAACCTCTAATTTTTTTATCCCATTTCAAGTATTATCTCCTGACTCCACTACAGTTAAGGACATAGGCACTTCTACTCACTCTAACGTTTCCCTCCTCTGCTTCTACCTAATCTCTATACCTATGGGTTTTGCATGATCTAACTTGATATCATCAGCATTTTGTCCTATAACTACGTATAATTAACTTTTCATGTTTTGTTTACAGGTTGATTCTAAAATTGAAAACAAATGACATTTACAATATCTCTACCTAAATAGTGTACACTAAAGAGCCAAGAAATATGTGCTATCATTAATATGAAATTCCTTCTCTCTTTTAACTATGTATTTTAAGTTCAAATAGGATCCTTTTTTCTTATCTTCTCATTAACCCTCACTACATAAGGAAAACTAGGCATCATTGTTCACATCTAGATCCAATGAACCTATTCACATTTTTATATTTAAGTCATTTTTATAAACAATTTGAAGAGGAATAAAATGCGTTGTGGAAAATTTCACTTGAATTTTAACTATATTCCTCAATTTGAAGGTACATATATATGAAATGGCCAATATTCTTTAGATGCAACTGACTGCTCATCAACTGTCATAAATGATCCTGGTAAATATTCACCTTATAAACTGATTTCAAATTCAAAAAACATTTCTAAGAGGTTACAGGCTTATCAATTCTGGGTCCTCTTTTTGCATTTGTTTCTTCAGATGCAACACTTCTAAAAATGCTGATGGTTTATTACTTTGTTAAACAGAGAACAGTCATCTTCTTTATAACATATCTGCTAAACATTTTCATTTCAAGATTTATAAACACCAATTACAATAGTGAATCCAATGAAGTATTTCTATGCTATTTCTTATCACCTTTGATTCATACCGGCCTTCAGCATTTCTCCACTTCTAAATGGTATGAAGTGCATGTTGGTACACAAATATCATAAAAGACGAAAGGATACTGTCATTCAACCTTTCAGCAAAAAGGGGTGCTCCAGGTTCTTGCTGGAAAACTGCATGATGAATCCCTTGCTGTAAAATGACTAACAGGAAGCAGACACTTGTCCTTCCCTTTTCATCTTTAAAAATAAACTGTTTATAAATTCAGGAGTCTGAGAAAATCTAGATTATTGTCCAAGGAGTCAGTGTGGAAATTTCAATTTCACCCTCATCATTAGAGCCTACAGTGGTTGTCTCTTCGCATTTATCTTCTGATTTGTCTAACAATCATGAAAATTTTCCTGTCAATTATTCGTTGCCATTATGGTAAAAACTAAAAAGTTCTGAATTTTCAACTTTCTTTAATGAATTGAAAAAAGAAAAGTATGAAGCTTGTAACTCTAGACTTATTTTATACCTTCCTAAAGATTATGTAACACTCTGGGCAACACAGTAAGAATATTAAAGGGTAATAGAATTGTGACGATTTCCTGGTACCTTATTATTACATCACCTTATAAGCAATCCCATCATTCTCCTGCTTTCTTATTGTTTTACTCATTTTTAGCTCAGTTGGAAATAATTGCTAAAATAATTGCTAGGATAAAGAAATAGCAAAATATTTCAAGACAGGAAAAATAAAGCCACTGAAGATGCTGTTAACACATCTTAGATTTATGAACCCACATGGTAATTACAAAACACAGTGAGTTTTATTCTATTAAAATGCTTGAGGTTTGGTAGAAATAACAATCATGATTTGTCAACTCCACAAATAAATAAAACTGTTCAAAAAAAAAACTTTCAAAAGTTAAAAATGTATGTAATAGATAATATGCCAACAGTTAATATCTCAAACTCATGCCCTATTTTAAATTTAATTAGCATTTAACCCAGGGCTTTTTTTATACAGATTTTTTTTTCTTTTTTTAGCAAGAGATACAGAGACAGAGAGAGACATTGAAAGGGATAGATAGGGACAGTCAGGAAGAGAGAGATAAGAAGCATCAATTCTTCATTGTGGCACCTTAGTTGTTCAGTGATTGCTTTCTCATATGTGCCTTGACTGGGGGGTGGGATGGGGCTATGGGAGAGTGAGTGACCTCATGCTCAAGCCAGCGACCTTGGGCTTCAAGCCAATGATCTTTGGACTCAAGATAGCAACCATGGGGTCACGTCTATGATCCCACGCACAAGCCAGCAACCCCGCGCTCAAGCTGGTAAGCCCTCACTCAAACTGGATTAGATGCCAAGGTGAGGTCCACTCTTTCTTATACCCCACACATCATCATCCACCTTTTTTTCACACTTGTTTTAATGGATTTTATACCAGGATAGGTAAGGAATAAATTCTCTGATTACCTATCTATTCATAATTAACTGGATTGATACTTTAGTCAGTCCTAGATTTACAAACTAAAAATCATCCCCCCCATACTGTCATAGTACTGCCACATTATCCTATTTTTTTAGATTTTATTTATTCATTTTTAGAGAAAGTGTAGAGACGAGAGAGAGAGAGAGAGAGAGAGAAGGAGTAGGAGGAGCAGGAATCATCAGCTCCCATATGTGCCTTGACCAGGCAAGCCCAGAATTTTGAACCAGCGACCTCAGTGTTCCACGATGACGCTTTATCCACTGTGCCACCACAGGTCAGGACCCATTATCTAATGTAATCCAATGTTGCTATGGATAAAAAATTAAATAAAATCCACTTCCCCTTCTGCACTGATTAAATCTCTAGCTCTGGCCTGACCTGTGTTCGTGCAGTGGATAAGGTGTCTACCTGGAATTTTGAGGTCACTGGTTCGAGACCCTGGGCTTGCCTGGTCAAGGCACATATGGTTGTTGATGCTTTATTTATTCTAAAATGAATAAATAAAGTATTTAAAAAAATAAAAACAAAATCTCCAGCTCTGCTCCCCAGTGACCAGATAAACGTAGTATGGCAAATATGTTGCTCGGCAACACTGCTTATGGTAAAGTGATCTGTTGACTGATAAACTGCCCATGGACTGGGAAATTTATAATTATTTTATGGGAAGCCATAGCTTTGTGTTTCCTGAGTGCAGTGACTGATAATTAACTAGACGTGTTTCTTAAAGGGACCCTGGAAAGCATATGTTTCTGGAGATGTTGGCTTCTCTGGAATATGGGGCATTTTTAACCCAAGGAGGTTCCCACACTCACAAAGTCATCTCATCTCTTTGTACCTGAGCTGAACTGCTGTACAAACTGCTGTAAGGACTCTCTCAGAAGAGGGATGCCTGAGCTGCCCTGCTGTGTTCAGGGCACAGGTCCAGATGAGACTTAGGAAAGTCTTGAGTTAGAATCTTTAGTAGAGCCTAAAAAGACCCTGCAATGGAAACTGCAGTGGCTAATTAGAAGCCTGATACCTGTCTAATTAGTGTTCCTTAGTTAGATGACCTAAGTTGTTTTCTTCAGTTTCATAATGATGTATCTAGGTTGAAGTTTTTTCCATCCTGCTTTGCATTTGCAGAATTCTTCCAAACTATAAAGATTCACGTCTTGCTTCAGACTGAGAAAATTTTAATATATCACTTCTTATATAAATTCTTTTTACCTCATTCTGAAACTCCTAGTAGTTAGATATGGAAGTTACTGCATTATTCTCTTTGACATTTTTGTCTCATTCTCTGTGTCTGCCTTTTTACTCTATTTTTTGGGAGACCAATCATAGTTTTAATTTCTAAAAACTCCTTTTTGGTTCTGTATCCTTATATATAGCAATCTGTCTATCACGAATGCAGTTACTTCAAAAATCTCTGAAAATACACATTCTGCCTGTTTTTAATTTGTCTTCTATTTCTTGAATTTTTTTCATTTTCCCCCTGAAATGGATTACTCAGTTTCTATGCTATGGTCTTCCTCTTTCATAATGCTAGTTTTTCACTGGTTGACCCTTAATTGTCTATTTACATATAAAAATGTAATAAGGATTGATAATACCAGACATCTAGTACAGGTTTCCTCCACTATAATATATGTTGGCTTTAATTTTCCTAGAGTTCTTCCTGACCACGTGGTGGTGAGTAGATAGAGCGCCGGCCTACAGTACAGAGGACCCAGGTTCAAAACCCTGAGGTCACCATCTTGAGCGCACGGTCACTGGCCTGAGAGCCCAGCTACCAGCGTGAGCACGGTGGGATCATAGATATGACTTCGTGGTTGCTGGCTTGAGCCAAAAGGTCACCAGCTTGAGTCCAAGGTCACTCACCCTGCTGTAGCCCCCTGTCAAGGCACATATAAGAAAGTAATCAGCCCTGGCCGGTTGGCTCAGCGGTAGAGCGTCGGCCTAGCGTGCGGAGGACCCGGGTTCGATTCCCGGCCAGGGCACACAGGAGAAGCGCCCATTTGCTTCTCCACCCTCCGCCGCGCCTTCCTCTCTGTCTCTCTCTTCCCCTCCCGCAGCCAAGGCTCCATTGGAGCAAAGATGGCCCGGGCGCTGGGGATGGCTCTGTGGCCTCTGCCTCAGGCGCTAGAGTGGCTCTGGTCGCACATGGCGACGCCCAGGATGGGCAGGAGCATCGCCCCCTGGTGGGCAGAGCGTCGCCCCATGGTGGGCGTGCCGGGTGGATCCCGGTCGGGCGCATGCGGGAGTCTGTCTGACTGTCTCTCCCTGTTTCCAGCTTCAGAAAAATGAAAAAAAAAAAAAAAAAAAAAAAAAAAAGAAAGTAATCAATGAACAACTGAGGTGCCACAACAAAGAATTGATGCTTTTCATCTCTCTCCCTTCTTGTCTGTCTGTCCCTATCTGTCCACTCTCTGTCTCTCTCGCTAAAAAAAAAAAAAAAAATTCCTAATGGTCATTTCAATATATGAACTCTGAACTATTTAAGTATAGATATTATACCCTATGGGCTCATATACATAATACCTCCACAATGGAACATACGCTATGCCTGTCAGAGAAGTGAGAGGACCAAAAGAGACTTCTATTTATAAACAAACCAGCAGAACTTACCTTACACTAATAGTAAACATTTCCAGGATATCTTTTCCTAGTAACCAGCCAACCAACATGATGATACCTGAAACAGAATCAAATAGCTATTTTTTTTTGATATAAAATATTAGGCATAGAAGGGATAAAAAACAAGCCAAGGGCAGCAAAATGTTCCTTGATATAAAAGAAAAGTATATCAAAAAATCACTACAAGATTTTACAAAAATCCAGAGGAAATTCAGCAGGAAAAATTAAAGTTAATGCTGCACTGCACGCATGCACATACACAGACATTTTACCTTTGGTTGCCATTACTGCCACCCCTCCCTTAAAGTAATATCTGAGCCTCCACTATAGAAAACAATACCAGTACTTCCATGCAATGGGGTGCAGGGGAAGGAAGGTCATGTAAAACATAAAGGTCTTCTATTTATTATCGCTTTGCAAAAATAAACCCTGGAACTTTACTTCTCAAAACTCAATATCCAGACATTATACATTAAGTTTTTACTACAAACAAAGAAGTACTAAAGAATAAAGAATAAAATAAATTGATAAAACAAAAAAACAAAGTAGTTAGGACTTGGCTCAAAAAGTAACATATCTTACCTAAAGATATCTAAAACTGATTTAATATTTAAAAATTACTACTTTTATGGCATTTAATAATAAAAAATCAATTAACATAAATTAACTGATTCCATATTCTCTGTCTTTGCAAAGAAGGGATGCAAACGGTGTACTACTGGTTTTATGAGGAAAAATACAATATAATCAGATTTTTAATAAAGCAAATTCAAGATTGTATTCTAGATCAATATATATTTAAACAAGTTTTTCTTCATCTTTCTGTAACTATAAAATAATTATCCAGATCATGACTTTCTAAGATCCTATCCTAAACACTCTCCTAACAAAAGAAATTATGTTCAATGTATCATATCATGGGTCAGCAAACTACAATCGATGGGCCTCCTACATGGTTTATTTTCTTAAATAAAGTTTCTTGACATAGCCACATCCATTTGTTATGTATTGTCTATGGTTGTTTCTGTGCCGATTGCAGAGTTGAATACTTCCACAGGGACTCTATGGTAGGCTAAAATATTTATTACCTGGCGCTTTACAAAAAGGTCTACTGACCCCTCTCTTTGATCTTGACTCTTACCCTATTCCATATAGTATGTTAACAAGAAAAATTATGTCCAATGTACCATATTAAAACCAAGTAATCATAAAGTTAAATGATTTTTATCCCTAAATTTGAAGTGATTTCATAGTACAATGTTAGTATTTACTGGAAAGGTTCAATTACCTAAATGACTTTCAATTTATCAAAGTCAAATATCAAATAAAAATATTGCTTTAAAAATACATTATTGACTTAAAGCAGGGGTAGTCAACCTTTTAATACCTACCACCCACTTTTGTATCTCTGTTAATAGTAAAATTTTCTAACCACCCACCGGTTCCACAGTAATGGTGATTTATAAAGTAGGGAAGTAACTTTACTTTACAAAATTTATAAAGCAGAGTTACAGCAAATTAAAGCACATAATAATAATTACTTACCAAGTACTTTATGTCAGATTTTCACTAAGTTTGGCAGAGTAAATCTTCATAAAACAACTTACTATAGTTAAAAATCTTTTTATTTATACTTTGGTTGCTCCGCTACCGCCCACCATGAAAGCTGGAATGCCCACTAGTGGGCGGTAGGGACCAGGTTGACTACCACTGACTTAAAGCATTAAGCTAGAAAAAATAATTACATAACATCATGGAATTAAAGGAGAAAAGATTCCAAAGTTGATGCAAGTGTTAAATTAAAGATATTTCAACTCAATGAATAAAGAATGGAGTATAAAACTGATGGTACTGAAATAACTAATTCTTAAGTAAAAAGTTATAACTCTACCTTAAACCCTGTACTAAAATAAAGTCTAAATATAATAGCAAAGCTAAGTGTGAAAAATTAAACTAGAGTAACAGTCATATTTAAATAAATATATTTATAAACATAAACGTATTCGCAACATGGAGTTGGGAGATCCTTTATGTACAGAATAAAGACAGAAACCATAACTGGAGGGTGTTATCAGAATCTCAGGGCAAGAGGATGCTTCCAATTGTACACATGTCCCTCCTCTCTCTGAAGTTTTATACATACATACATATACACATATATATTTATATAGATATATATACATATATATTTTGTATATCAATATATACATATTTACACATACATATATATATACATATTTATATATATATATAAATTTTTGGGAAAAATACTTATAAAAGAAGAACTGATATCCTAATTATACACAATTGTTACCAATCTAAGACTTAAGCCACAACAAAAGAAGGGACAAAAGAAACAGATTGGCAGGTCATAAAACTGGACCAACACACATATGATGAAGTGTTCAGTTATTCTACTAATGCATTCTGAAATAAAATAAGTTTTATTCACCTGTTAAGTTAATCACAACAAAGTTGAAGAGGGTGCTAGAAGAAGAGTCCCTTTTATCCTGCTGAGGAAGGATATCTTTTGGCAACATAAAACCAAAGCCTTTAAAATCATGCCAAAACTTTTTAAATTACATAGATACTATTTGACCCAATTATTTTACTTTTAAGAATTTAACCTAAAAAAGAATTTATCCTAAGGAAATGAGAAGTGTTTACAGTAAAATACCTACACTGAAAAATCATTTACATAATCAAAAAACGCATAAAACCCTACCAAAATGTCTAAGAAAAGCCTGATACATATATACAGGAATGGGCAAAAGTAGGTTTACAGTTGTGAGTACTATGAAGTAGTTTATTATTCTGAGTTCATAAAGCTATTGTAGTAATCATAACCTGCATGTCTTTCCATAAGAACTGTAAATCTCCTTTTGCCCATCCCATATGTGTATAAAATGTGCATGATGGAATATTATACAACCTTTAATTTTGTTTAGGTGAGCATCTATTTAATAACAAGACGTTTATGATAGGATAAGTGAAATAAAATAGTAGTCCATAAAACAATACTATTACATTTTGTTTCAGACAAGAAATACTATATTTACAGAAATGCTCTTTAATTACAGGAATTAAACATTTCTGTTTTATCTTTGTAGAAAAGGACAATGGCTAAGGGTTAGTTTTATAATTTTAAAAAAGTAGCGATAAAGCTAAAAATTAGTTAAATGAATAAATTTATGTACATATGTATCTAAATTCCCCCTTAATACTCAGAAACAATCAAACAAGCTAAACAACCTACATAAATATATAAGACATACATACTCACTATTCTCTTACCTATTATACCAAAGGAGTAAAAGGAAAGTTGTTTTCCTAAGAGGTCCATGCTCTTCTGCAGAGGGGTTTTTGGTGCCTTAACAAAATGGAAAAGAATGTCACAACAATTAGCTAAACTTGGTAAGATATACTAGGTGCCAGGGACTCTGCTAAGTGCTTGACAAACCCATGCTAGCACTTAACATACCTGTGACACACACAATTCTCCCTTAGGTAACTATTGCCCCCCTCACTGAGGAAACTGAGGTTTATACTTTAAAAAGTCTGTTTACTGAAAAGGTCTGTGTTCCCTATTCCTCTGTTTGAGAAAATATCTGTTCTTCCCATAAACTTCTCCAGGACTTCATTAGAATCACTGCCCCTCACCTTCTCCATCTTTCTCCTTTCTGCATCCACAAACATGCTTACAACCCAAGTCTTCTCATCCTGTTGGCTTCCTGATCTGCTAACTCCTTTCTCTAATAGTCTCTTCTTTGCCAGGCTCCTGGGAATGGGTTACACACTGAATCACAGAGTCTAGAGCCTGGCAGGTTACCCAAGAAACCCAGATGACCTAGGAAGAATATAATATTTGTACAAGACAACTTCTTTTTTATATATAGGAAAGTATTTTAAATAAGAGAACTAATCTTCAAAATCTTTAACCAAGAATATCTTCCAGATTATTTTACTTTGCAATCTTTTTTCCTATTACTTGGAATTATGTCAAGTTGGGAATTTTGACAGAAGACATGTTCTGAGGTACAAATGTACTATTCAGTAATCTTTACAAGTAATATGATAAAGCTAATCTCTAAAAGAATCAGTCCTATAAATAAGGTATAAACCTTTATATCCTATAAACAGTAAGTATCAAAATGTTTTAGACTGTTAACAATGCCAATTCAAACCTTTGCTATTACAGGCTTCCCAATTATGTTTTTAAGCATAGACAACTGAGTGATATTCTGAATAAAATTTTACTGTCAATAGTACATAAAATGATCTACAATATTCTCTTTTCCTCTACTTACAATGGAAAATGTCAGATTTGAAACTAATGCATCATTAACAAAGTAAGTACTCACTTCCTCGGCTTGCATCATTTTAAAAACCTCTCCAAATTCAGAATTTTCTCCTGTTCCAATGACAATACCCTAAACGGAAAAACAGGAAACTATATTTACATTCAGTGGCATCACCTCTCTTAATGAAAATAAATAAATAAAAAATTTTTAAAGCCCTTCATTCCATTTCTCCAAAGGCTTGCTTACAGTCAAGATAACTGACATATATATCCAAGGTTCCCTTAGCAAATTTATACTTTGATGTTAACTACAGATTATTAGCATTTACACTTTGTGATACAAACCTTGAAAACAAACATTTCATCAAACTTAACTTCTGACTCAATTCTGAAACTCATTTTTGGTTTTTATTAATACAGTGTGTCCGTAAAGTCATGGTACACTTTTGACCAGTCACAGGAAAGCAACAAAAGACGATAGAAATGTGAAATCTGCACCAAATAAAAGGAAAACCCTCCCAGTTTCTGTAGGATGATATGGCAGCATGTGCACATGCGCAGATGATGATGTAACCCCACGTATACAGCGGAGCAGCCCATGGCCATGCCAGTTGAGATGTGGACGGTACAGAGGAAAGTTCAGTGTGTTCTGTAGCTCGCTAAATTCGAATCGTTAATCAAAGTGCAACGTGAATATCAGCGTATTTATAACGAAGCGCCACCACATAGGAATAACATTACTTGGTGGGATAAACAGTTGAAGGAAACCGGCAGTTTGGTGGAGAAACCCCGTTCTGGTAGGCCATCAGTCAGTAATGAGTCTGTAGAGGCTATACAGGATAGCTACCTAAGGAGCCCTAAAAAAATCTGTGCGTGAGCCCACATCGAACTGCACTGAATAGGTATGAAACTGGGAGAGTTTTCCTTTTATTTGGTGCAGATTTCACATTTCTATCGTCTTTTGTTGCTTTCCTGTGACCGGTCAAAAGTGCACCATGACTTTACGGACACACTGTATTTCTGAAATTTAAATCTCATACTCATTAGACATTTAAAGTAGAATTATCTTTGCCCTCTCAAATGCTACTAAATGTTGCCTTTTACATCAGTGTAATACACTGCTCACAAAATTAAGGGGATAGTTTATCACTTCATATTCATTTTGAAATATCCCCTAATTTCTGTGAGCAGTATAGAATACAGAAACAAATATTTCATAATCTATCAGTAGGTGAATAATATGCGGTCAGAATATTATACTTGGTACCATATCAACTAAGTTCAACTTTCATTTAACCTATAATGAACACATCTATGAGCCACTGTTTCTATCTTTAAAAAAAAAAAAAAACCAAGACAAACAACAACAAAAAAAACAAGTACTGATTGATGACTATGCTTTTAAAAGATTCATTATCTGGTTAGTGGCAGAACTGTGGACAGACGTGCTACACCCCAGGGATCCAGCTTCCACTCAGCCTCACAACAGCTGCTGAGTGTTAGGTTCAGTTCTGTCATTTCTGTCTCCTATTTTGAAAAGATCCACACAAAACTGGCAATAAAGAACTGAGAAAATGGTTGAAACAAAAGAACCACTATTTTTAAAACAAGAAAAAAACCCACTACCTTTGCTTTGCCACATCTGACCAGTGTTCCCATGAAGGCAATGTTACTCCTTGAAGCAAGATCTCCATTAGTTGCAGCCAGCTGAGGAGCTGTCACCTTAGAACAAGGCGTTGTTTCTCCTGTCAAGCTGGACTCATCAATGGAAAGATCCACAGCCTAGGGGAACATAAAGCATTCCACTACATTTAAGTATAAAGAACCTCTGTGCTACATTTAACATCTAAAGAATTTGTAACCATCACTTCTTCCTCAAATATCCCCTTTCTATTAATTACTCTAAAACAGAAGACCAGAATAAGTACAAACATTTTTAATTGAGTTTAGAGATAAAGAGAGAGGGAGACAGAGAGAAAGAGGGAAGGGAGGAAGCATTCATTTGTGTTCCGCTTAGTTGTGCGTTTACTGGTTGCTTCCCATATGTGTCCAGACAGGGGATCAAATCCACAACCTTGGTTTTTTGGGACGATTCTCTTAACTGATTGAACTAATCAGCCAAGTACAATCATATTTAAATAAGAAGTTAAATCACCAAAATACAACATGCAAAGTAGAATCCTGTACCATGAGACAAAACTAACCTAAATTTCAAAATATAACCCAAGGCTGAGCCATAATTAGTGAGAAAGGATTCTAGGCTTCCAAAGGAAGCAAAGAAAACATGGGGACAGAAACATGCTTGGTGTGATCTTGGATACATAACTTTGTAAACATAATTAAGAATTTACAACATTAAATTATAAAGTATGAGAATGTTCAGAATGAAAATAAATTATGTAACTCCAAAGTAACCAAACTGTATTAACATTTCATAAAAATTTAGTGTCATGTGAATGTGATAGATTTTAGTATTAAAACGGTTATAAAAAGTATACCTTAAAACAGATCAACAATGCTTTAGTCTTTAAAAGCTTCCCATTTTACATCATTATATATGCAAAGACAAGCCAGGTAACATTTGAGTTTAATACTTCAACCCAATGATAGATTTTAAAAAAATAGCTGCTGTGCTCAAAGGTAATGGAAATTTTCTTTACTAAAGGAACATACTTATTTAATTTCCAAATTGATATTAGGATATTATCATTTTATACACACATTTATTACCAAAATAATTTAAAAAGCTAGATATTTTCTTAAAAGACGATGTTAATACTAAAAACAATCAGCTGGCATTTCATTGCTTGCTATCTGGTAGGCAATAAAGCTACATACCTACACTAAGTTATCTACTAAGAATTACTTAGCTACTAACAACTCCAATAAGGCAAGCACTGTTATTATTATTCCTATTTTACATACACTTAAAAAGGTTAGGTAACTCACACAAAATCATACAAAGGTAAGCTATAAAAAGGACACCCAAATATTGAGATATTGAGATATAAGTCAACTTTCTCTCAATTACTTAGCAGATCAATTAACAAATTATTTCTCCTCTCCAGTTTTATACCAGTTTTATAACTACTTCTAGGAGAAAACATAAGATATATTTTAAAAATTATGTATTTTTGTGAATTACAAAAAAATCAACAAAAAGTTTATTTTATTTAGCAATCTCCTCCTTAGTGGTGTTTTGTTTTTTTGTTTTAATTTTTTTTTATTTATTCATTTTAGAGAGGTGGGGTAAGGGAGAGAGAGAGAGAGAGAGAGAGAGAAAGAGAGAGAGAGAGAAAGAGAGAGAAGGGGAGAGGAGCAGGAAGCATCAACTCCTATATGAGCCTTGACCAGGCAAACCCAGGGTTTTGAACCCGTGATCTCAGCATTCCAGGTCGGTGCTTTATCCACTGCGCCACCACAAGTCAGGCCTTAGTGTTTTTTACAAAAATCAGAACTGCATGTTAATTTTTGGAGTTCTTAATTAGAAGAGACCTAATATTTAAAAGTGAACTTGTATACATCTACAGAACTCCTTCTCTGAGAAAGATGAACTGTATTCTTTCCCACTGAAGACTTTTTACTTGCAATGCAAATCTTAAAATATGAATAAATACTAACATTAGGTGGTTGTCTATAGAAACAAGGATCATAAAACTAATCTGACTTTTTAAAAAGAAGTAATGAATGGCTTTATTGATCTGTCAGAGTCCTAGCTTATCAGTGTCGGCCTCAGTAGTATAATAACCATGTAAGAGAATAAAAATTTTTGTTCAAATCAGGTTTTCTACAGGAAAAAAGGCTTATCATTTTAGCACAAAAACAATCAATCTTGTCTAGTGTACACACTGATGGGGAGGGGAACGGGCTTTGGACCTTTATCTTTTTTTCTATACAATTATAAATGCATAAAACTCAAGTTATCAAGAACATATTTTCAATAAAATCTGTTTAAATCATACAATCAATATGCACAGATCAGCACAGATCTCAACTGTCTGCTGAATGTGAATATTTTCTAAATTACAAGTTATTCTCTCTTAATGGTAACTACAAGAGTTTTCACAGGAAGCAGTTTTGAGGGAGCAAAGGGAAATCATTTCAAAGAAGAGTGGTATTTAATATAGTAGGCAGCTTATTACATTTTAACAAGGTCACAATTTAATTAATCTGAGAAGATATTATAGTCATTTATTCATTGCACACATGAGAGAAAAAAAAGTAGGATAAAATGAAATCAAAGAACCAGCCAGCTCCATGACTTCTAGCCAAAATTTTTGTTTGTTTGTTTTAATTAAGTGAGAGGCAGGGAGGCAGAGACAGAATCCTGCATGTGCCCGGACCTGGATCTAGCAAACCCCTTACAGAGTAATGCTCTGTCCATCTGGGGCTGCTGCTCCATTGTTTAACAACTTAGCTATTTTAATGCCTGAGGCGAGGCCATGGAGCCATCCTCAGTGTCCAGGGCCAACTTGCTCAAACCAATTAAGCCACTGCTGTAGGAGAAGAAGGGAGTGGGAGAGATGGTGAGGGAGGCAGGCAGAAGAGGTCGAAGTGAGGGGGAGGGGTGAAGAAGCAGATAGTCACTTCTCCTATGTGCTCTGACCGGGAATCAAACCCAGGACTTCCACACCCTAGGATGTTGTTCTACCACTGAGCCAACCAGCCAGGGCCTAGCCAAAAGTTTAAACCTGAAATTTTTAAGCTTTTTTATCTCATGACACAAATAAATTAATTACTAAAATTGTACTGCACACCAAAAAAAATATTTCTTGCCAATCTAACAAAAAAATGGGCATAATTTTGATTCATTCATACCAGCTATAGTTGTGTTGACTGTTGTAATATTTTTATTTGACAATCCAAGAAAAAAGAGGTCAGTGCTTCTAAGTAGTCAGGTATTGCATGTTTTAAAACTTATTGCATAAAGTTACTTTTCCAAATAAAATTTAAAAAGTAAAAAAAAAATTCTTGCAGCACACAGGTTGAAAATCGCTGGTTTAAACATTTAAACCTTCAGAAGAGCTGTTAATGAATAGGAAAACTGATTAAGTTTCACTTTCTCTCATTCTTCCTCAGGCACACTGGTAAGATTAGTATCCCATTTTTTATCAAAAACCATAGAGCCTGACCAGGTGGTGGCGCAGTGGATAGAGCGTCAGACTGGGATGCGGAGGACCCAGGTTCGAGACCCCCAGGTCACCAGCTTGAGCGTGGGCTCATCTGGTTTGAGTCAAGCTCACCAGCTTGGACTCAAGGTTGCTGGCTTCAGCAAGGGGTTACTTGGTCTACTGTAGCCCACGGTCAAGGCATATATGAGAAAGCAATCAATGAACAACTAAAGTGCCACAACGAAAAACTGACGATTGATGCTTCTCATCTCTCTCTCTTCCTGTCTGTCTGTCCCTGTCTATCCCTCACTCTGACTCTCTCTCTGTCTCTGTATAAAAAAAAAAGAAACTACGGAGACTAGGGCCTGTGGGTAACATATTTAATGTGCTGTACGAAAAAAAAAAACACCTATCAAACAGTATTTTATACCCAGAAAAACTATCTTTCAAAAATGAAGGAAAAATTAAAGATATTCCATTTTTTAAAAGCTAAAAGAATTTGTCACTAGTAGAAATGCCCCACAAAGAAATTCTAAAAGAGTCTTTCAGCTGAAATGAGAGTGAAATATAGCTCAAAGCCATATGAAGAAATAAAGAATTCCCATAAAGGTAAACTATGTGGGTAAATATAAATGCCAATATCAGTGTATTTTCTCAAGTTTTTAACTCCTCTATTTTTCTTATCTGATTTAAAAGACAAATACATAAAATACTAATCCATGCTTAATAAGCACAAAATGTATAAAGATGTAATCTGTGACAAAAACATAAAGGTGTAAAATATTGAGTTGTGTAGAGAAAAGTTTTTATATGCTATTGAAGTTAGTAACAATGCAAAATGCATTGTTATAAATTTAGGATGTTAACTGTCATCCCCATCGTATCCACTAAGAAAATAAATAAAAAATGTACAGATAAAAAAATGAAGATGTAATCAAAGATATTTAAAAAATATAAACCACAAAAAAGAGAAGAGGAACTGAGGAACATAAAAAATATACATAGAAAATGGCAGATGAAAGTCCTTCCCTATCAGTAATCATTTTAAATGAATATAAAATTGCGTGACATATCCATACAATGGAATACTATTGGGCATTAAAAAGCAATCAAGTACTGATACATGCTACAACATGAATGAACCTTAAAAACATTGTTAACTGTAAGACTAAGTGTATATAGTGTATAATTCTATTTGTATGAAAGATACATACAGACAGAGCAAGCAGAGTAGTAATGGCCAGGCTCTGGGGCAAGGGGAGAGAATACAGTTACTGCTAAAAGGTAAGGGTTTTCTTTCAAAAATGATGAGAATGTTTTACAGTTAGACTGTGGTGATGGCTGCACAAAACTCTGTACAGTACATACTGAAAATCACTAAATGGTACATTTTAAACTTGTAAAGTATTTGGAATATGACTCTTTCAATAAAGCTTTTTAAAAATCTTTTTATATACGATGGATGAACCAGCACTTTTGGCAGGAACTAAGAACTAGTTAAAAATGCAAAAATCTCAACCCCACCCAAGACTTGCCAAAACAAAACCCAGATGATTCCTATGAACATTAAAAGTTAGCATACACTGCCCTAGGGCAACTCTTTGTCACTGTGAGAAAACTGAGGCCTTAAATTATTAAGTGGCTTGCTAAACTCACATGATCAACACATTTCATAAGTAGACAATTTTATACTTTGAATCACAGTTGTTTGCACATTGTCTCCCAGTAGAAAGGACACAAGACTATGTCTTTTTCAATTCCTAGTCCTAAAGTTCTATATGCAGTGCTAAAATATGTACTAAATGACCAAAATGACTTCATAACACAGACTGATTCCTCAAGAGAGTGGTTACATTTTGCCTAATTAGCTTCTTGCCTAATTAGCTTCATTACCAAAATAAGTAAATTTTAACTATCACAACACCCTTATAGTCTAGCAATGTTTGAAGATTCTTTTTTGAAAAGCAAAGCAAACCAAATCAGAATCTAAGTTTGCCAGAATAACAGGGTTTTCACTGAATGAATGGAAAATGTATTTTGTAGCTCAGAAGTTACAAAATGCTCTAAACACAGCACCAAGAGTGGAGTTACCCAACACAGAGGAAGCTTCTTGCTACTGGTCTTAACAAGAGTGTGCAAGAAAAGGACGATGGCCCTGGCCGGTTGGCTCAGCAGTAGAGCGTCGGCCTAGCGTGCAGAGGACCCGGGTTCGATTCCCGGCCAGGGCACACAGGAGAAGCGCCCATTTGCTTCTCCACCCCTCCGCCGCGCCTTCCTCTCTGTCTCTCTCTTCCCCTCCCGCAGCCAAGGCTCCATTGGAGCAAAGATGGCCCGGGAGCTGGGGATGGCTCTGTGGCCTCTGCCTCAGGCGCTAGAGTGGCTCTGGTCGCAACATAGCAACGCCCAAGATGGGCAGAGCATCGCCCCCTGGTGGACAGAGCGTCGCCCCTGGTGGGCGTGCCAGGTGGATCCCGGTCGGACGCATGCGGGAGTCTGTCTGACTGTCTCTCCCTGTTTCCAGCTTCAGAAAAATGAAAAAAAAAGAAAAAAAAGAAAAGGACGATGGCGAGAGTAGTTTTAGTCCAGGAGAGTATCTCTTACTCCTTCAGTTGGTAGGTAGCCAAAGTAGATCTGTGCTCATTCAATTCATTATCTTTGGTTTTTAGTTGCCCGGGGAACTAAGGAAGAGGAAGGAACAACCCTGAAGACACCGAAAAGTACTCACTGAGAGCAAAACTACTATCCTATAACAAAGGAGATTCATGAGGGAAGAAGGCTCACTGTAATGCCAACTGGATGGTTTTCTGTTGTTTTTTTTGACAGAGACAGAGAGAGGGGGACAGACAGGAAGGGAGAGAGATGAGAAGCATCAATTATTTGTTGCATCACCATGGTTGTTCACTGAATGCTTTCTCATATGTGCCTTGATGGGGGGGGGGGGGGGACTCCAGCAGTGAGTGACCCCTTGCTCAAGCCAGCGACCCCACGCTCAAGCTGGTGAAGCCTCACTCAAGCCAGCGACCTTGGGTTTCAAACCTGGGTCCTCTGTGTCCCAGTCCTATGCTCTATTTACTGTGCCATCGCCCTGTCAGGCTCAACTGGCTGGTTCTAAGTTAAGACTTCTACACTGATCCCAGTAGAAAAAACTTAACTCCTAATAGAGATAATCTTTCTGCCCAGATTTAAATGGTCTAATAAGCTAGTGTCATAAAATGGCTAATATAAGGTGAGGCAAAAGTATGTTTACAGTTGTTCATATGGAATTAATAAATAATATACAAGAATAAATGCTGTGTTTTGGGTACTTACAACTATAAACCTACACTTGCCCCACCCTATATATGGCTCCTAGCCATAGGAGTGGTAGTTCTTTAAAAGAAATTTGACACAGCCTGACCAGGTGGTGGCGCAGTGGATAGAGCGTCGGACTGGGATGCGGAGAACCCAGGTTAGAGACCCCCAGGTCACCAGCTTGAGCACAGGCTCATCTGGTTTGAGCAAAGCTCACCAGCTTGGACCCAAGGTCGTTGGCTTGAACAAGGGGTTACTTGGTCTGCTGAAGGCCCACAGTCAAGGCACATATGAGAAAGCAATCAATGAACAACTAAGGTGTGGCAATGAAAAACTGATGATTGATGCTTCTCATCTCTCTCCGTTCCTGTTTGTCCCTATCTATCCCTCTCTCTGACTGTCTCTGTAAAAAAATAAAAAAAACTCTAAAAAAAAAAATTTGACATATTTAGAAAATCAGAATATATTTTTTTAAAGGTAACTGTACCCAGTGTTAGGTTTCAAACAATAATATGGGCTAACCTAGTAGCTTTCAACTTCCGGTCCACCAGAAAAGCCTCTATAACCTTCATATGACATCTGGGTGGTTAACTCTTTCGAAGACTGGCAAGAAATTTCTGCCAGACTAGAACTGATCTGGATACTGGCATTTAAAAAACACTGGGCTAACTCAAAGCACATCAGGCACAAAAGGAAGGGTCAATGGACTTAATCATTCAGATTGCCAGATTTCCAAACGAAAGGAAATTGCTACATGTCAGGCAATGACCTGGGCTTAGAAAGTTACAGTGGAGAGAAGTAAAATATTTTCAACAGACAACAGAAACTTTCTTTCCCTCTGACTCTTACGTTGTTTTCTTTTATAATGAATTCTCTGTTCAAATACTGATATAGACTTCACCTGGAACAATATGGAAAATATGTTGTTTCAGAAAAGGGAATACTGTTATAAATGTCTACACAGTCTATACTACTGCCTCATCTAAGGTCACTGTCTGACTAATCCACTGGCTACCTCCAATTAATGGGCCATGGGTACTTTTTCTCAAATACTATTAAAAATTAAAATTAAAATGCATAGGAGCCTGACCAGTAGTGGTGAAGTAGAGAAAGTGTCGCCCTGGAACTCTGAGGTCGCGGTTCAAAACTATGGGCTGGCCTGGTCAAGGCACATACAGGAAGCATGGGTTGATGCTGCCTGCTTCTCCCCCGCCCCTCCTCTCTCTAAAAATCAATAAATTAAAAAGAACAAAAAAAAAACACGCTTAGAAACGAATTGGAAAACATACTCATAGCTCAACTCCTGTACGTTTTACTCTCTGGACTCTAAGGCTCCTAAGCTGGTAAGATTACTTGCACCAACACATATGGGATCATTCCTTTGCTATGTATGAAAAGCTGATTCAGGCAAAAAAAAAAAAAGCATAATTCCTCAATTTACCAATATTAACTTCCTTTTAAAAGTGTCTACAAATGACAGTCTCAGGCTGTTATGAAATAAATTGTGTCTCTCTAAAATTCATGTTGAAGTCCTAATTTCCAATGGGGAGGTAACTGGAGATGGGGCCTTGCGAGGTAACTAGGGTTAGATGAGGTGACATGGGTGAGGCCCTCATAATGGGATAGTGGCTTTTTAAGAGAAGAGAGAGAAATCTCTCTTTCTGCTGTGTGAAGGCACAGCAAGAAGACTGCAAGCCAAGCAGAGAGCCCTCCCGCAAACCGAATTCTGTCAGACCCTGACTGTGGACTTCCCAGCACCGGAACTCTAAGAAATAAATGCCTGTTCCGTAAGCCACCCAATGTATGGTATTTTATTTCAGCAGCTTGAGCTGACTTAAGACACAGCTTGTGAGAAGATAATATGAGATAAAAGTTGTACAGAAGTCAAGTCACTGAACATGATGACAAGATGCTACTGAAGGCCCAGGCAAGATCTATAGCCAAAATCTGAGCCACTGCAATTTCAGGCAAGAACCCTAGAGCTGCAACATGACAATATCGAAGCGGCAACCCTGGCCTTGGGTCACGTCCATAAAAAGAGAAATATATACTTTGTGAGAAGTTATTACTATCCCAAGGCTAAGTGAGGGGTTTTCTGTCTCCTTTAAACGTTAATGAAAAGTTTATTTCATGCAGGAACATCAAATGACCACCTAGCCTTACAAGGTCATCCAAAGATTACCACAGCCAAATTCAGCAAACAACATTATGATAGAACAATTTAACTTCAAAAACCTCTGTGTAGAGAAGAGAAATCGACTTGATCAGCCTTACAATGTCTTAAGTCAGTAAATTTAAATCTAGAAGCTGCACAAGATTTCCTCAAATCTTTTAAGAAAGGTATCTCAATCTACTGGAAAAGTAGCTGCAAAAGCCCACTTGGGGTACCAAGTCATAGGCAAACAAATAGGGCAGGAAAGCGTTAGCGGGAGTCAAAGATGTTCAACTGTATATGTACAAGTAGAAAAACTCACGTCACTATAGCACTGCCAAGTAAAACGTGCTGATGAAGCATCTGAGAAGTTAACAAGTAGGAGAAAACGATAAGAACTAATAAATTACTTCACAAAACATATGCTTCTAATGTTTTTAGCATCAAGCTTTAAAAGGTCAAAAATTCCCTCTTACTGAACTTATAGTAAATCTTCAATATATATTTGCTGAGTAAATAAAATACTTACTAATCTCACAAACTTTATCCCATTTGCACATGAACTTGTAGATAACTAGTTCACAGATCAATTAACTCATTTAAATAAAAACCCTAAAACACTTTTAACATCCCAAATGGTGCTTTGAAGTTTCTGTCATCACATCATTCAAATTGTGCAAATAATGAGAAAAACCTACTAAGATCTGCTTCTGAATTGGAGGAGAAGCACTCCAGAATAAATGACAACATAAACTCCATGAATTTAAGTCGGGGAGGGGAAGATGATTTACATTAAGTGACAAGCCTACAAAATCTCTAAAGAAGAACAACCCAGGGTCTTGTCATATACTAAATATTAAGGAAAGGAGAATGGGAGAAAAATGAGTAAAAAGAAAAAACAAAAGGAACTACTAAGGAAAGAAAAAAGGTAAGAAAGTAAAATGAACAACATTCCCAATACTTATCCATTATTTCCATTCACCAATTAAAGCAATTTGACATCTAAGAGTAAATTTTAAGTATCTATTGAGAAAAAAGTATTTAAAGACTAAATGAAGTTTGTTATTCTACTTCAAAAGGTTCCTCAGGCTGTCATAACCTCTGGATAAGAACACTCATCTTCATCTTTTGGGACACAGTAAGGAGTTAACAAACAGCCTGTTAATTCCAATAGTAGATAATACTGGCACGCTAATCGGCTACAGAGCCTCTTAAACTAGCTGCCTACCTCCATTTTCCATCCTTTCAATCTATTCTACATGCTGTGGCCAAGTTAAGGGTAATATCATTTGCCAGCTGCCTATGATTTTCAAAGCTAATTCCTAACCAATAAAATCTGAAACAGAACTTTGTATCCAAGCCCTCTAGAATCTGATTCCATCATACATTCTCTAGGCTTAACATATGACACTTAATATACTGGAACACATCACAGAGATATAAATACTGTTGCTTCTTTGCCTTCTCCATCTCTCTCCAGTACAATTTGTCTCCCACAATGCCTAATGCACAATACCATAAAGAGCTGCTTATTCATTAAAAAAACACCTCAAAAGACCCTGGGAAAAACAGATATTTTAAGAAAAAAAATGTTTATATATGTCACTTAAACTAGAAAATCAAATGTTCAAATCAACTATGTGTTAATCCTTAAAACTGCTCATGTCTATCCTTTAATCTACATCCAAGTATATTCACTTCTTCTCACAAATAGATCACCAAAAGCTATGTTCTGATACTTGTGTCTCCCCACTCCCCCCCAATTCATATGTTGAAATCCTAACCCCAAAGATGATGGTATTAGGAAGTGAGATGTTTAGAGGTGCTGAGGTCATGAGGGTGATGCCCTGTGAACGGGATTACTGTTCTTCTGAGAGGCCCCACAGAGCTCCCTAGACCCTTCCACAATGTGGGTGCAGTGAGAAGACATCACCTAAAAACGAGGAAGAGGGCCCTCAATGGAATTCGGTCATGCTGGCACCTTAACCTTGAACTTTCCAGCCTCCAGAACTGTGAGAAATCAATTTCTATTGATTACAAGCAACCCAGTCTGTGAGATTTTAGAGCAGCCCAAACAGACTGAGACATCAAACTTACCTCAAACAAACGTAAGTCAGCAGGAACTCTGTCCCCAACAGAAAGGCAAACCGTATCACCTGGAACCAAGTCTCGTGCAAGTGTATGCTCCAATTTTCCTTCACGTACACTGTAACATGAAACAGAAACAACCGTGGCTGAAAAAGAAAGCCATGTTCTATCTGAAAAAGTGATTTCTAGTGGACTTGGCTGAGGAAAAATAGTCATCTAGGTCTGTTTGTACAGCACTGAACCCACAACAATTCTTGGCACATAGTTGTACACACATACACACACACAAATCTATTGAACAAATCCATGTCTTAACAGTTATCAGAATCAGAACTTTAAAGTATTAATAGTACAACTTGCTACACTGAACACAGCATGAATTTTTCATGTCAGATTGATGGTTTCTACCTTATGTTTAAACAAGTCTGAGGCCACAATGGATCACTGCACTAGTCATATACAATTTCTATTTTTAAGAGTAGAAATCCTTATCAGAAACAAGGATCATACCAATGGCATTCTGGCGGCATAAGTTTATTCAGTTCTTCAAGAGACTTTTCTGAACGATACTCCTATTTAAAAAAGCAGAACATAACATTAAACAAACATTTATAAAGAAATGTAAATATGCATATTTCTAAGAACATATTCCATATTAAGACTTAAAATACTGATCTCAATAACTATTTTAAAATTTCCTAATTCTCATCTCTTCCTTTACTTGCAATTATATTCTGCACATAAAAGACTATCCCTTATTAAGTAATGTTATACTGACCAATTTTGATTATTAAATGCTAATTTTATATTTTAATATTCAGTGTACAAATCTAAGATCAACTTATCAGATAATGAGGAAAACTGATTAGGGTGTCCAGAGAGTATATAATTTTCAGTTATTAGAAGTTAAGACCATTGAGCCTTATAATTAAGATAATTTTACTTTTAGTATTTAATGACCAAAGTCAAAGACGATTAACTGAGGGCAACATCTGATTTGAGGATTTAGGTCCATGCTAACTGCAAAGGTTTATGGAGAAGAACACACCTTAAGCAAGGAGTAAGATGTGGCTAGCCTTACCTGAGAGCCACCTTTCACACTACCCTGAATTATGCAAAGGGGGAAAGTCTCAGGAGCCCTAAGTGATGCTCCAGCCTCCTTCCCGCCATATAATCATAGCTGCAGGTCAGAGACTTCTTTCATTCAGTACACTATTTAGTGCACATTCCCATGAGCAATCTTGATTCATGCAACAGCAGTGCTATTTTTGTTTCATGCCTGCACTAAGTACACCAATCTTTTGATCTCAGGTTAAAAAGGGAGAAGGAGTAGTGGGAGTGAAAGCTGGGAGTGTTTTGAAAGGACTGCAGTGTTCGTACTAATCAAAATTGCTCACCCATCACAAATTTTTTCAAAGAAAAAGTGCAAAGTTGTGTAAGAATAACTTAGAATTAGTTTTCATTTAAGCAAGAGAAACAAATATAAGAGTGAGATAAATCTATAAATATAAAAATTATAAGACATCCCTCCCCCAGCCACACCAAGGATATTAAAGGATTGGGAAGTGTTACATAAAAGTTCCAAAAAAGGCCAGAACTTAGAAATAAATGACATAAAAGCTGCCTAGACTTTACTTCCCTCTTCAAACTTCTAAGCCTTCATTCCCTGCAACTACAAGGACACCTCCATATCAAAATGACCATTTAACATAATACACCACCAAAAACCTGATAGCTATTTCTACAAAGGCCTAAAAGATACTTCAAATTTATTGTATGGTGGCATCAATCTATGACTATATATACAATTAGCTATTTTTATGGCGGTGAGGGTACATAATGGGATAAGGAATGGGATTAAAAAGAGATTAGGGAATAAAGGGCAGATATTATATAAAATGAATATACACAGCACTCTCCTCCTAAAATACAGGTTAAAACACAAATACCAAATAATAATAGAGCATTAAGAATTTCGAGCAGATTTTTTATGAGTTTTTTGACAAAATACCATGACAAGTTCAAGTAACAAACAAATAGGATCTTTTTAGAGAGGGTTTGTAATTGCTGCTGATAGGGTATTTTGTTGGTTGCACAGGCACACTGGGAAAAAGACTCACATCTGTACAAAAAATAAGATCTACCCATCTCAAACTGGGTGTTTCATAATTGTTTTGATTCTTTCTTGACTTTTCCATCAAATGACCTACTATAGATATTTAGTAGATGGTTTCAGCCACTGCATTTAAAGTGAATAACACTATCTTGTGTTTAAAATCCCACATCAACTATGTTAAAATTAAAATTTTATGTTTGCTTGTTTTGAGGGTAGGGGCTATCTATTAACCAAAACAAAGCTACTAAAATCTCCCATACACAATGATAATAGTGAATTGTAGGAATCCTTCTGAAGAAAGTCACGACATCTATGTCTATAGCATTATTAAAGATGCAACGGCCTGGTAGTGGTGCAGTGGATAGAACATCAGCCTGGGACTCTACAGATCTGGGCTCAAAACTCCGAGGTCACTTGGCTTGAGCGTGGGATCATAGACACGACTCCATGTTCGCTGGCTTGAGCCCAAAGGTTGCTGACTTGAGCAAGGGATCATTAGCTCAGCTGGAACCCCTCCACCCCCCAATCAAGGCTCATGTGAGAAAGCAATCAATGAACAACCATGGTGCCCCAACTATTAGTTCATTCTTACCTCTCTCCATTCCTGTCCCTCTCTCTCTCTCTCTCTCTCTCTCTCTCTCTATCTTAAAAAAAAAAAAGATGCAAAAGGGTTCCAGCTACAGATCCAGTGGGTCGTAAGAACCACATGGCCAAAAGAACAGGTGCCTTGAATGATGACTAGCCTGGAATGACCTCTGTTACACTAACCAGATCCACTTGCACTAGGGCAACTTTTGTCTGTTCTAAGCAAGATGATAGCCTAGAACCATGATGGTGAACCTTTTTATAAAAACTGCCCACTTTTGCAGTGCTGATCAACCTGGTCCCTCCCGCCCACTAGTGGGCATTCCAGCTTTCATGGTGGTGGTGGGGGTAGTGGAGCAACCAAACAGCGCCGCAATTGGCCCACCATGAAAGCTGGACCACTCACTAGTAGGCGGGAGGGACCAGGTTGACCAGCACTGCAAAAGTGGGCGGTTTTTATAAAAAGGTTCGCCATCACAGGCCTAGAAACAGGACCCCCAACAATATACTGATAGAGCTCACAAACGTTGCAGATAATCTGATTCCAACACTAGGTTTCTATAAAACTAATAAACGTATTAAATTAGGCATTAATATAGGATGACAGTAAATACCCAAGGAATAAATACATTATAAATGTGAAAATAAACACAATCATTTAAAATATAGTCTTAAGACTGAAAACAGAATGAACTTCAGGATTACATTTTTCCTTCAACTAGAAAAATCCTTATATTCTTATTAACCATGCTTTAGAACACGTTTTGACCACTGGTCATTGGGTCTATAATCTTCATACAACATCAGGGTGGTTAACTCTTTCATGCACTGGCATAACATTTCTGGTGGACTGGTAACGGTTCGCACACCAGCGGTTAAAAAACGCTGCTTTAGACCTTTTAGCTAATAAAATGAGACTTGCCAACTCTGTTCTCAGAAGGTATCAGAAATTTAAATTAACATAAAACTTATTCATGCCTATACTTGTCAGTAAAAATCCTGACATTATCTCCACATTATTCACATTAATTTTTAAAAGGAGTTTTTTTTTCTTATGTTTTATTTACTGTTTCAATGTCTATGCTAAATAGAGAATTTGGTCCAGATCAGAACATCCCTTCTGTGGAGGAATTGAAAGCCTAGCCAAAATTTTTAATTGGGAAAACATTTTAAAAGCTTATTGATAGATATATATCTATTACTATCCTTTTTGTTTCCATCTGCTTCAGTTATGTTATAAAAAAAAACCCACTAGATTTTCTTCATGCCACTACTTAACACAGTCAAGTTAGTCCCACAAACTCCCCTGAAGAGTTGTTTCTGATATTATTTCATAAATAATAAATTGATATGATCAATATTATCATCCCCTAATAACTACAGATTTTGCCATAAGCTACCTTAATTTTTTTACACAATTAACTAAAATATTATTTTCAGGTGGAAAAACAGGCAACCAACCTACTTACCTGAACAAAGGCAACCGTAACAACAATAAGTATTGCCTAAACAAAACAAAGAAACATCTTTTTAAATCACACATTATCACTTCAGAAATGTTAACTGTATTTTATTTTTCTAATTCTATCTGCAGTCCCAAAATACCAGACACTAAGTACTAAGATCAACTGAGGAAGAAATGACAACTTTGCCCTGCCCTGTGGGAAAACAAACAGTGGCTTGCCTCCCCAGGACGGCATCCCAAACTTTATTATTTCAGGATTCCTTTATGCTCTAAAAACACTGACAACCAGCATTTGCTTATGTAACTTATATCTACTCATATTTGCCATGTTGAATACTTTTTCAGTTACTGCTTGTAATTCCTACTTATTAATTCATCTAAAAATAATAAACCCATTACATGTTAACACATTAATATTTTTTATGAAAATAACATTCTCCCTCCAAAAAAAGCTGTGAGAAAAGTGGCAGTTTTCATTTTTTCTATCTTCAATGTCTGCCTTCAGAGAAAACTGGATCCTCATATCTGCTTCTTCATTTAATCTATCGTATTATGTTGATTAGGCCAAAGTATCATATATATTATATAAAGAAAATCTAGCCTCACACAGATACTGCTGGAAAAATAAGAATGCTTTAAAAGCTTTTTCAGATGATTGTGGACAGTCTTCTTTGCAACTACACAACAATTAGACAAGTGTTAGCTACTTAAAAGTAATGTGCAATGTAGAATATAAAATGGTATCAATAAACTTTTCATAGCTTATTATATTAGAATCCACTGATCTATCTTGCATTTTGAATGGATCTTTTATCACTAAACTTTTGTAGTAACATCATGCTCTGGTCACTTGCACAAAAATTTATTCACTTGGTTATTCAAATTTTTCAAATGTTGACACATTTCATAGTAGTAAAGAAAATAACATTCACTGGACTCACTACTGATCTCATTAGAATAAAGTCTTAAATAGTGAGAAGCTATCTAGCACACTGTAATGCATAGAAACTTGGCAAAATTTTAATTATCATTTGAAAATTTAATTACCATTTGAAAATTTAAATTATATCATTGGCAACAAATTCTGTCAAGTTGTTTTTCTTAAAGTGAAAGGTTCATTTTACTCACTTTAAAAAAAAAGCGTTTTACACTAGCCTTAATAACCAGTTTGCCTATCATTCTTTCCAGTAAAAGGCTAGGCTAGCTCACCACAATCACCCTTCCTCGTAACAACCACTACACTTCAATTCAATATATAAATGTCCTTTCTGCATACTAGCCACTTCTCTACACAGAACAGAACACTGTTTTGACCTCACTTGTTCCCTGGAGAGGGTCTGAGACAGTCCCGGGAGTCCACAAGCAGGAGCTCAGAAACTGCAGCTCTGCATTACCTTCTCCTGTCTTCCTGAGCATAATACACCTGCTTTGACCAATGGTTGTACTTGCTATAAATTTTTATACTACAATAAAACGGCAAGAAAAAAAAAGATGAAAGCTAGAATAACCTAGCTAGAAAAAATAAAATATTACATAGTAAATATGGTGTGCTTTGTTAAATAATACACCTAGTTTCACAAACGTGACCCTTTAGTTCACAATTGGTCAAAATATATTCTCAATTGGAAAGTAAAATAAATTGAAAATATAACTGAAAAATTACTAAAACATATTTCACAACTGTGAAATTATCAAATTGTTAAGTAATTCTCACATTTGCCAATCACTGATCCTTGAACATTATTTGAGGTTACTGAAACTAAAAGTAAGTTGGATACTAACCAAAAAAATCTGAAAAAAAATTAATACATTTCTCCATTCATTTTCCAAAATAAAAGCCAATCCTAATTTATATGATTAACAAACAGTTTAAAAGTACGTATTTTTTCTTACCACGGTGATACTGACAGCATCGTCAAACTGACGCATCAGGACACTAATGACCGCAGACGCCAGGAGCAGCATGATAAGGGGGTTTTTAAACTGGAAGTGAAAACAAAGAGCAAGTCAACAGTTTTGCAGGAATTACAGTTGTGTTCCTCACTGTATAAGCTTAAAGAAATACTATTGGGGCATGCTTAGAAAATTAAAAGTCTATATTTCCCATATTTCCCCATGTATAAGACGTTCCTATGTATAAGATGCACCTTAACTTTGGGGCCTGAAATTTGGGGGAAAAAACCAGTATTACATAAAGTTATTGAACTAAAGTTTTATTCCTCATAAAACTCATACAACTCATCACTGTCAAAACTCCCATCCATTAGCTTGTCCTCCTCTGTGTCTGATGACGTATCACTATCTTCAACAATTAGCGCAAAAACAAGCAGGAAATGCAAGTAAAAAAATCTACAAGCACTGTATAAGATGCACCCAGTTTTTAGACCCCAAATTTTTTGAAAAAACGGTGTGTCTCATACATGGGGAAATACGGTAGTTTATTTTATATCTTTTCATTTAACAAAATAAGTGTACATTTAACTACATTTAAAAGTTACCATTTTATAACATCCTCTTTCAGAAAAAAAGAAAATTAAATATCAATTCTTAGAACTAAGAAATGAACAATTGCTAATAGTACGCATGTATTTTAGTATATTAATTTAATATATATAGCTATTTTAAATTTCTACTTAAGCTAGAATAAATGCAAAATTATCTCTAAGCTAAAGATATAAGTTAAACACTGGGTAGAACATGTAAACTATTAGCTTACCAGGCGTCCCCAAACTATGGCCCACAGGCTGCATGCGGCCCCCTGAGGCCATTTATCAGGCCCCCGCTGCACTTCTGGAAGGGGCACCTCTTTCATTGGTGGTCAGAGAGAGGACCACTGTATGTGGCGGCCCTCCAACGGTCCGAGGGACAGTGAACTTGCCCCTGTGTAAAAATTTTGGGGACCCCTGGCTTAAAACATTCCTCAACATTCCTATACATAAGTCCCTGAGTTACAATCACCCAACTTAAGTACAACTTGTACTTATGAACAAAGTGCCAAAAGGACTATTGGTAATCAACTACAGTTGGACATCAGTGAAAATAATATCATAATTACTCAACTCCCATGTCAAAGAACTAATAAAAAAGACCTTATAGAACTGAAGCAGCAGATGATAGCATGTAGGGAATAAAACAAGGACCTAGAAACTCCAGAACCAAACAAGTTTTCTACAGAATAGTAAACTGATGCTTTCCGTCTCAAAGAAGCAGGAATAGCAAAATTAGAGGAGCAAGATCTCGAATAGAGAGGTCCACCAAAGTTTACCGTACAGTTCCTGAAGGCCTGAGATGCTACAAAGGCATTTACGACGAGAAAAAGAAAAGCTCTGTACAAACTGCCCATGATGCCTACTTTAAGAAACTTACTTCAAGGCCCTGGCTGGTTGGCTCAGTGGTAGAGCGTCGGCCTGGCCTGCAGAAGTCCCGGGTTCGATTCCCGGCCAGGGCACACAGGAGAAGCGCCCATCTGCTTCTCCACCCCTCCCCCTCTCCTTCCTCTCTCTCTCTCTTCCCCTCCCGCAGTGAGGCTCCATTGGAGCAAAGATGGCCTGGGCGCTGGGGATGGCTCCTTGGCCTCTGCCCCAGGCGTTAGAGTGGCTCTGGTTGCAGCAGAGCGACGCCCCGGAGGGGCAGAGCGTCGCCCCCTGGTGGGCATGCCGGGTGGATCCCGGTCGGGCGCATGCGGGAGTCTGTCTGATTCTCTCTCCCCGTTTCCAGCTTCAGAAAAATACAAAAAAAAAAAGAAACTTACTTCAGCAGCACAATCAAACCCTGACTCTCTAACACCAACCCCAGCCTCTCCAACAAGTCCATCTTCTTCTGCATCATCCAAGATAGTTTAATGTTGTACTTGAAAATGTTTAAGTGTTTATTTGCATAGAAAGATAAAAATAAATGCTATGTTAAAAAAAATCTGTCTAATTTGCTTTTACTAGGTAAATGTACCTATTCCAACTAGCACACAAATTCAACTTAAGAACAAACCTACAGAACCTATCTAATTCATAACCCGGGGAGTGCTTGTATTAAACAAAATAGTGCAGATTACAATTAGGTGGCTGACCCATTATACCACAGGAATTACCACCTGGGACAGCAAAGAGCAGAAAGCAAAATCCTCTCCGTAGGCCCTGGCCAGTTGGCTCAGTGGTAGAGCATCAGCCTGGCATGCAGGAGTCCCGGGTTCGATTCCCAGCCAGGGCACACAAGAGAAGTGCCCATCTGTTTCTCCATCCCTCCCCCTCTCCTTCCTCTCTGTCTCTCTCGTCTCCTCCCGCAGCCAAGGCTCCATTGGAGCAAAGTTGGCCCGGGCGCTGAGGATGGCTCTGTGGCCTCTGCCTCAGGCACTAGAATGGCTCTGGTTGCAACAGAGTGGCTCCCCAGATGGACGGAGCATCACCCCCTGGTGGGCATGCTGGGTGGATCCCGGTCAGGCACATGGGGAGTCTGTCTGACTGCCTCCCCGTTTCCAGCTTCAGAAAAATGCAGGGGAAAAAAAATCCTCTCCGTAGAAGTAGCCTTTTCCCAAGGCTGGTTTTCCTGATACCCGTTCTAGCAGAGCCAATAGCATATACAAAGAAACAAGACCATAGCGCCAAACAGCTAGGCAGCACCAGGGCCACACCAAATTTTTCTAGTGGAACATCCTACTCCTTAAACATCAGGGCTCTTTTGCCAGAATCTCTTCCTCTGATGAAATGGTGCCATCTGCTGTTGAAGCTGCAAAGACCTAGGCAGCTACAGTACTACAGCAAATCCATCCCAGCCAAGAGCCCTAGCCCCTGGATCCCACAGCTGAGATGAGATGCCACCACCTCCCATTCTCTAGGGCTCCATTCCCTACCACAGTAATTCCAACCCTGCTTCACATCAGAACCAGGTAAAGAACTTCTAACAAATGCCCAGCAGACTTCACAGCAGACAAATCAGAATCTCTGGGCATAGGGCCTAGGCTTCAGCATTTTAGAGCACTCCCCAAGTGACTATAACGCAAATTGCTGCTCTACAAATGAAACTAAAATTGCAATGTAGTTGAGGGCTGACAAACCACACAGTTGAGAGTTAAGAGTCCCAGTTTGAATCTAGCTCTTGTCACTTGTGTCTGATTTTTAATCTCATTAAACCCCAGGGGTTCTTCATCTAGTAAAATAGTACTTTATACTGAAGATTGTGGTAAGGATGAACTAAGAATGTACATTAGGGCCCTGGCCAGTTGGCTCAGTGGTAGAGCGTCGGCCTGGCGTGCGGGGGACCCGGGTTGATTCCCGGACAGGGCACACAGGAGAAGCGCCCATCTGCTTCTCCACCCCTCCTCCTCTCCTTCCTCTCTGTCTCTCTCTTCCCCTCCTGCAGCCAAGGCTACATTGGAGCAAAGTTGGCCCGGGCGCTGAGGATGGCTCAGTGGCCTCTGCCTCAGGCGTTAGAATGGCTCTGGTTGCAACAGAACGACGCCCCAGATGGGCAGAGCATCACCCCCTGGTGGGCATGCCGGGTGGATCCCGGTCAGGCACATGCGGGAGTCTGTCTGACTGTCTCTCCCCGTTTCCAACTTCAGAAAAATACAAAAAAAAAAAAAAAAAAAAAAAAAAGAATGTATATTACAGCAGTGTGTAAACCATAAAACCCTATTCAAATGTTAGATGTTATCACACTTTGATGACAAGGCACATGGTCTTTTTTTTCCCCCTAAAAAAGCTGTGCCACAGTACTAAGGTTACCACTTGCAGGCTCCATACAAATGTTTGCAAAATAACAAACTGTTCTCTGTAGAAGAGTAGAGTCACCTATGCTTTATGATTGACAACTGATAGGTACTACTAAGTGTTGCTTATGATTAACTGTTCATAGGCACTGTTCCATTTCCTTCTCAGAACAATCCCATGGTGCAGTTACTCTAGCTTTGAAACAGGATCAAGAAAGTAAAACATTATATCATACTGCCTGGGGACAAGTTGTAGCATGTAGTTTCTAAATCCTGAGTAAACTTCCCGAAGGTTTAGGCAATGTGGAAATGTCAGGATACAAATATGCATATAAACCATAGTCCATAAAAGCAAGACAGAGACACACAATGTCTTTTAATCTCTCAAAATTCAGGTTTTTCTACTCTAGACAAATTCATCTGCAAAGATAACACTGGTAAATGTGGGTTTATTAACACACAAGGCCTTGTAGAAAAGTTAAACAGAAATCTTTAAAAAAAAAAGAAAGAAAAAAGAACCTGCAGGTTAAAAGGCATTAGAAATTTTCTCTACTAAAATGAATGTATTAGTCAGGTACTAATCCTTCTAGTTAAAAGTTGCCATGTGCCCTGGCTTGGTAGCTCGGGTCGTTAGAGCACAATCCCCATACACCAAGGTTGTGGGTTCAACCTCAGGTCGTGGCACATACAAGAAGCAACCAAGGAATACATGGAAAGGTGGAACAACCAATCAAAGTCTCTCTCTTCCTCCTTCTACCTCTATCTCTGAAAATCAATAAATAAAACTTTTTTTTTGGTGACAGAGTCAGAGAGAGAGAGAGACAGGGACAGATAGACAGGAAGGGAAAGAGATGAGAAGCATTAATTCTTCGTTGTAGCACCTTAGTTGTTCACTGATTGCTTTCTCATATGTGCCTTGACCAGGGGGCTACAGCAGACTGAGTGACCCCTTGCTCAAGCCAGCGACCTTGGGCTCAAGCTGGTGAGCCTTCCTCAAACCAGATGAGCCCGGGCTCAAGCTGACGACCTCAGGGTTTCAAACCTGGATCCTCCATGTCCCAGTCCAACACTCTACCCACTGTGCCACTGCTCAGTCAGGCCAATAAACAAAACTTAAAAAAAAAAAAAAACTTACTTTAAACACAGTTATAAATTCTAGGCTCTAAAATAAAAATAAAACTTGGCTATAGCAGCAATTTTCAACCACTGGTCACTGACTCTAAAATCTTCATACACAATCAGCATGGTTGCCTGACCTGTGGTGGCGCAGTGGATAAAGCATCGACCTGGAATGCTGAGGGCGCCGGTTCAAAACCCTGGGATTACCTGGTCAAGGCACATATGGGAGTTGATGCTTCCTGCTCCTCCCCTCTTCTCTCTCTCTCTCTCTCTCACTCTCTCTCCTCTCTTTCACTCTCTCTCCTCCTTCTCTCCTCTCTAAAATGAATAAAGTCTTAAAAAAAAAAAAAGAAGCCTCAACTCTAAAAAAAATAAATAAATAAAAAACAAAATCAGCGTGGTTAACTTTCACAGACCTACATGAAATTTCTGGCAGACCAGCACCAGTTCGTAGACCAGTTGTTAAAATCCTTTGGGCTAAAGGATTCTTGTAACTTTTCACACTAACATTAACTTGTTATCAAAATAAGAAAAAAAATTCTACAATAAGTCTTTCTTAAAAAATTAGTCTATTGATAAAATGTAATTTAAAATAGTCATCACCTGACCTGTGGTGGCGCAGTGGCTAAAGCGTCGACCTGGAACGCTGAGGTCACCAGTTCGAATCCTGAGCTTGCACATACAGGAAGCAACTACCAGGAATAGATGCTTCCCGCTTCTCCTCCCTCTTTCTCACTGTTCCCCCCCCCCTCCAAAAATTAATAAATAAAATCTAAAAAATTAAAATTAAAATTTAATTAATTTAGGTGGATGGGAGCTTAGCATCTGATGCAGACATTGTTTTGGTTATGACAAAAAAAGAAAAAAGAAGCTATCATCTATTCATAGTTTACTAACCTCTAAGATTATTATCCCCATTTTACAGACAAGGCTCGGAAGATAATAAAGATCACACAGGCAGTATAATTAAAAGTGAAATAGGTTACTAGGTAGTCTGGATTCAAATTACCAAAGTTCTTTTACTAATTTTCTAAGATGGCCATATTATTTTTTTAGAGAGAGAGGAAGGGTGAGAAAGAGAAAAGAAGAGGGAGAGAGAGATACTTCAATTTGTTGTTCCACTTATTTATGCATTCATTAGCCGATTCTTTTATTTTTTTTAGAAAATAAATTTAATGGGGTTAACACTGATCAATAAGAGTACATAGGTTTCAGGTAAACATTTCTATAGCATTTGAATTGTTGATTGTGTTGTGTGCCCATCACTCAAAGTCAAATCATTTTGCCACTGTATATTTGTTCCTCTTTACTCCCCTCTATTCTAACCCCTCCCCTCCAGGTAACTACTTCACTTTGATCTATGTCCATGAGTCTCAGTTTTATGTCCCACCTATGTGTGAAATCATACAGTTCTTTGCTTTTTCCAATTTATTTATTTCACTCAGTATAATGTTCTCAAGGTCCATCCATGTTGTAGTAAATGTTACTATGTCATCATTTCTTATGGTTGAGCAGTATTCCATTGTATATATGTACCACACCTTTATTCAATCCTCTAGCGAGGGACACTGTGGTTGTTTCCATGTCTTGGCCACTGTGAATAATGCTGCGACAAACATGGGGATGCAGCAACGTTTCTGAGATTTTGGGGCAGATACCCAGTAGGACTGCTGGGTCATAGAGTAGTTCTACTGTTTAATTTTTTGAGGAACCAGCCTATTTTCTTCCATAATGGCTGTATCAGTTTACATTCCTACCAGCAGTAAATGAGGGTTCCTTTTTTCTCCACAGTCTCTTCCTCTCCAATACTTGTATTACCTATATTGTTGATAACAGCCAATCTAATAGGTCTGAGGTGTATCTCATTGTAGTTCTGACTTGCATTTCTCTAATAGCTAGCAAAGATGAGCATCTTTTCATATATCTGTTGGCCATCTCTGTATGTCTTCTTGGGAGAAGTGTCTGTTCAGGTCTCTCTCCATTTTTTTAAGTGGATTGTTTGCTTATTTGTTGCTGAGTTTTTTGAGTTCTTTATATATTTTGAATATTAATCCCTTATCAGAGCTGTTGTTTGCAAAAATCATCTCCCATTTAGTTGGCTGCCTTTCTTCTTGCACATGCCCTGACAGGATTAAACCCATACCCTTGGCATATGGGGACAGTGCTCTAACCAACTGAGCTACCCAGCCAAGGCCTGGCTATATTACTTTAAAAGATATTGGCATTCTTATAATAAAAAAGTGTAAATTAGACATCTTCAAAAGAAACTTCTATTAACAGTATCACCTCCATGTGATAGATCTATAAACCCTTAAAGATTTGGATATTAAAAATTACTGAAATTCCAACCTAAAAGTATACCCTAACAAGTGGAAAAATCTACGTAAAAATTTTCTTTTAATTATTTCCTTCTATAAATAACTTCATAAAAGTAAAGAGCTACACTAACAAAAACACATGCAAATTACACAACATAGGAAGAAATAAAACTATCTCACCTGAGAAATGTACTTTTTCCACAGTGGCTCATCTTCACTGATGTCAAACTCATTCCAGCCATGGAAAGCTCGTCTATGACTTACTTCACTTTTGTTTAGACCATTCTGAAGATCAGCCTATTGGATTTTACAAATGTAAGTTACTGAAAATGTTTGCAGAGAACAAAAGAAGGAAAAACCAAAAGGGTACCTACTGTATCATCACATTTATAGGAACTTCTACAACAGTCAGAACTAATCTATGGTGACAGAAAGCGTATCAGTGGTTGCCTAGGGGCAGAGGCATACACTGGGAGGGATAATCACCAAGGGACACGAGAGCCTCTGGGAATCATGAAAGTGTTCTATATCTTAATTGTGGTGGTGGTTACATTTGTCAAAATGCAAATTGTACACTAAATATGAGTATGTTGTATCTTATGTAAATTATACCTTAATAACAAAACCATTTTTTAATGTAAGCAACAAGGTAGAGTTTAACAAACAAACCAGAAAAAAAAAGGTTTTCCACAGGGAAAATGCAAGAATACAAACCAGCTACACTCACATAAAGTAAAATATCAGTATATTCTAACTAGCTTTCTTTATTTTCATTGTTCTCTAAAATTAGTTTCTACAAAAGAACATTCAATGTGCCATAACAAACTTTCTTATTGTTTAAGCCTATTAAAACCCTGAGGTTGGTATTATCTTTTTCTCTTGGACTGTATCAATCCCAGGAAGAAAATTCATGATTCCTAAATTACTCTAAATAACAAGGTTAAACCTGACCAGGTAGTGGCATACTGGATAGAGTGTTGGACTGGGATGCAGAGGACCCAGGTTTGAAAACCCCAAGGTCGCTGGCTTGAGTGTGGGCTCATCCAGTTTGAGCATGGGCTCACCAGCTTGAGCGCGGGGTCACTGGCTTGAGTGTGGGATCATAGACATAACCCCAGCATTGCTGGTTTGAGTCCAAGGTCGCTGGCTTGAGCAAGGGGTCACTCAGTCTGCTGTAGCCCCCTGGTCAAGGCACATGAGAAAGCAATCAATGAACAACTAAGGTGCTGCAACAAAGAACTGATGCTTCTCATCTATCTCCCTTCCTGTCTGTCTGTCCCTATCTGTCCCTCTCTCTGTCTCTGTCTCTGTCACACACACACACCACAAAAAAATAATAAAGTTAAGACAAACTGGTCCTTGGGATATTTAATGTTCTATGAATACCACCTACATTCTTCAGCCACTGTCTCCTGATTCTTTACTATAACTATCATTAAAGAATGAAATTACCTGCACCCCTAAAATAATTAGTTTCTCTGGCCAAAGTTTTATAATATACTCCTATAACAGAGCCTTGCAATACTGACATATATTTAAAATAAATGGTTTTAAAAGAGTATAAATATAACAATCAAGGAAAAAACTCAAATAATAAATAGTTAATTATTATACTGCGTGTCCATAAAGTCATGGTGCACTTTTGACCGGTCACAGAAAAGCAACAAAAGACGATAGAAATGTGAAATCTGCACCAAATAAAAGGAAAACCCTCCCAGTTTCTGTAGAATGATGTGGCAGCATGTGCGCATGTACAGATGATGATGTAACACCATGTATACAGTGGAGCAGCCCACGGCCATGCCAGTCGAGATGTGGACAGTACAGAGGAAAGTTCAGTGTGTTCTGTGGCTCGCTAAATTCGAATCCGTGACCAAAGTGCAACATGAATATCGGCGCGTTTATAACAAAGCGCCACCACACAAGAGTAACATTACTCGGTGGGATAAGCAGTTGAAGGAAACCGGCAGTTTGGTGGAGAAACCCTGTTCTGGTAGGCCATCAGTCAGTGACGAGTCTGTAGAGCAGGGGTCCCCAAACTTTTTACACAGGGGGCCAGTTCACTGTCCCTCAGACTGTTGGAGGGCCGGACTATAAAGAAAACTATGAACAAATCCCTATGCACACTGCACATATCTTATTTTAAAGTAAAAAAACCAGAACGGGAACAAATACAATATTTTAAATAAAGAACAAGTAAATTTAAATCAACAAACTGACCAGTATTTCAATGGGAACTATGCTCCTCTCACTGACCACCAATGAAAGAGGTGCCCCTTCCGGAAGTGCGGTGGGGGCCGGATAAATGGCCTCAGGGGGCCGCATGCGGCCCGCGGGCCGTAGTTTGGGGACCCCTGCTGTAGAGGCTATACGGGATAGCTACCTAAGGAGCCCTAAAAATCTGTGTGTGCATGTGCTCGACAATTACACCTAAGCAAGACTACAGTTCATAAGGTGTTAAAGAAACATCTCTTTCACGGGGTACAAATTGCGGCTGTTGCACGCTATCAAACCGGGGATAGACCCACACGATGTGCGTTTGCTACAGATATGCTTCATGAGATCGACAATGATACAAGATTTTTGCAGAAGATTGTGTTTAGCGATGAGGTGACCTTCCATATCTGTGGACATGTTCATCACCATAACATCCGAATATGGGCTGCTGAACATCCTCATGCCTAAAGTGAACATGTGGTGTGGCCTGATGCATGATAAGGTGATAGGCCCATTTTTTTTCATGGAGCAGTCTGTGACGGCAAAGTCGTATCTTGACATGTTGGAATTGTATGCAGTGCCACAATTTCCAGAAGGTGTCATCTTTCAACAGGACGGCGCTCCTCCACACTACGCCACCATTGTTCGTGAGTTTCTGGATAGAACATTCCCCCGGTGGTGGATAGGCAGGGGTTCTGTCAAGCCATGGCCACCACGATCCCTGGATCTGACGCCCTTAGACTTTTACTTTTGGGGTTATGCGAAGCAACATGTGTACATTGAACGTATCAACGACATTAATCACTTAAAACAGAATCACAGACGTTATTCACTCTGTTACACCCATGTGTGACAAGAACTTCACTATCATTTGGATGTGTGTAGGGCAACAAATGGAGCCCACATCAAACTGCACTGAATAGGTATGAAATTGGGAAAGTTTTCCTTTTTGGTGCAGATTTCACATTCCTATCGTCTTTTGTTGCTTTCCTGTGACCGGTCAAAAGTGCACCATAACTTTACGGACACACAATATTACTTTTTCCAAAGTTAGAAGTGGGAGGCAGTCAGACAGACTCCCACATGCGCCTGACCAAGATCCACGTGGCATACCCACAAGGGGGCAATGCCCTGCCCATCTGGGGCATTGCTCCATTGCAACTGGAGCCATCCTAGCACCTGATGTGGAAACCATGAAGCCATCCTCAGCACCTGGGCCAACTTTGCTCCAGTGGAGCCTTTGGCTGTGGGAAGGGAAGAGAGAGATAGAGAGGAAGGAGAGGGGGAAGGGTGGAGAAGCAGACGGGCGCCTCTGCTGTGTGCCCTGACTGGGAATCAAACCCAGGACTTCCATAAGCTGGGCCGACGCTCTACTGCTGAGCCAACTGGCCAGGGCCACTAATTATTTTTATGCCATCATTAAAATATGTAAATTCTTAAGGAAAAATTAAAACATTATATTCTTCAAGTTTCAATAGATTGTGCTTTCAAAATTAAAAAGAGATTAAAGTTTATTTGTAGTTCTGAACTTGTACTTAGCTTTTTCTTTAAAAAATACATTTAAAAAAGATAAACTGCTAGTTTCACTTACGTTAATAACTTAACTGACTATTTTCCTAATCCAATTAATCCTTACATAGCACTAACAGTCCCAGTAAAGCTAATAATCTAAAGTGGCACTGTCCAATCAGGTAATCCACTAGCAACATGTAACTATTTAAATTTCAATATATAAAAATTACATAAAATTAAATTTATTTCCTCCCCTAAACTAGCCACACTTCAAGTATTCATAGTCATGTTTAGTGACTACTATACTGCATAGTGCAGAAGAGAATGCTTCTATCATCATGGAAATTCTATTGGGTAGCACTTATGTATACAGTCTATACATTAGCGACTGATTTTACTATCTACTTCTTTCCTCCCCACCAAGCACTTACTTGGAGAATGCTTGCAACTTCACTGACTGGTAATTCACTTGCTTTTTTTGATGTCAATACAGGAATCATTGTCTCATTTTCACCATTAGGAATTTTCTGAAAACGTGCAACCTAGAAAATTAAACCAAAGAAAAAATCTGATATACCAAACATTTCTAATGCAGTATAGAATAAATAAAAATTCAAACAATCACAGCAACTTATTTTCCAGTTAGAAAACAAATATTTTCAGACTAATGAGTATCAAATACTAGTAAGATAATTTTATACTAACCATGTGCTGATTTTTCCAGAAAGCACATTTCAAAAATTAAGCCACCAGTGCCAGCTAGAACACAAAATAATTTTCACATTAAATTAAAAGATGCTATTCCTACACTAGTATAATGAGTAAAAAGTAAAACAGATGTCCTGTCTAGCAGATCCTAATGATTACATGTAGTCATAATCCTCTAAACTCATTATGTTTAACACAAGGGACAAGGAACAGCTAAGCTTTCTCCATTTAATTTACTCCTGTTGGTCAGCTCATTTCTTAACTACTATATGTATCTAGAAAGGACACCTAGCTACTCTACTGAAGCACCATGACAGCAAGTCAGATTTAAAGTCCCAAACACGGGGAAAGACAAAAAGCAAAACAGACCAAACAAGCAGAGGATGCACAGGTTAGTGAAGGGGCTATGAACAAGCAGAGTACATCACAGAGATGATGGCAACCATGCTCCTTACATATGCAGCTTCATAAGCAGATACCTAGCAAACACTGTTTAACATATTTCTAGAAATAAATACCCAACCTAGGCCTCTCTTGGGTCCTACGCTGAGATTCTTTATAGAAAAAAGGGATTTTGAAAAAGCAGGAGAGAGACAAAAAGTTCCACCGAAACTTTTAAAGAAGAAAACACTTAAGTTGTCACACATCCACTGATTAAAATAATAGTGAAACTAAAGTGATCATCTTATTGTCACAGGTCTTCAAATTTTTAAGTAAAATGTTTTCAATCTTGGATAATCAACATTTTTAGAATAAAATATTTTCCTAAAAGGTTATTTGAGGCAACACTTCTTTAAGATAGCAAATAAGATCAAAGAAGAAAAATTCTTAAAATTTCCATCATTAAAATGTCATTATAAAGGCCTGTATGAATAAATAGTTTTTTACACTTAATCCATGAAATGGTAAATAGCTGTGGAAAAAAGGATTACCTCAATGTGACCAAGTTCAGAAACAATCAAATACTATACTACGTTTTTAATCTCATTTATTCAAAAGGAATTGTTAAATGTTTAAGTACCTTACAGAAAAGAGAAGAATGAAATCTTTTTTTTTTCCTCAGGTGAGAAGCAGGGAGTCAGAGAGACAGACTCCCGCATGTGCCCTGATCAGGATATACCTGACAAGCCCACTATGGGGCAGATACGCTGCCCATCTGAGCCCGCTGCTTCGTTGCTTGGCAACTGAGCCATTTTAGCACCTGAGGCAGCCATGGAGCCATCCTCAGCACCCAAGGCCAACTTGCCCCAACTGAGCCATGGCTGTGGGTGGAGAAGAGAGAGATAGAGAGACAGAAGGGAGAGGGGTAGAGAAGCAGATAGTTGCTTCTCCTGTGTGCCCTGACCAGGAATCGAACCTGGGACATCCATACCCCGGGCTGATGCTCTACCACTAAACAAACTGGCCAGGGCCACAAAATGAAGTCTTGAAATTATTTTATAGCATAATATCTTTACATAATTAAGACATTCAAAACCTTAGTGAAATATTGGAAAGTTCATAAAAATTATATGGATATTTTAGGGTCACTGAATACCTTTGTTTCAATCCTATAAAACAAAGTAGGACAGAGGAAAGGATTCACTGAACCATCCCTAAATTAAATATTGGAGAAAAATTTTCCCAAAATGACTTGACTCTTAATGCAATGAGACCTAATAAGTTTGACACAGTTACTTAATTATGTGAGATCATAAAACAAAATTAAGAAGGGCCAATTATGTTGACACTGCCTGCAGTAACAAGGAGATAAAAAAATCTTTTGAAAATCTTTAATTTCTGGCCCTGGCTGGTTGGCTCAGTGGTAGAGCATTAAGTCCGATGTGTGGATGTCCTGGGTTTTGTGCCCCAGTCAGGGCACACAGAAGAAGCGCCCATGTGCTTCTTCACCCTTCCCCCTCTTGCTTCTTTCTCTCTCTGTCTCTCTCTCTCTCTTTCTCTCTCTCTCTCCCCCTCCTACAGGCATGGCTCAACTGAAGCAAGTTAGCTGCGGTCGCTGAGGATGGCTCCATGGCCTCTGCCTCAGACACTAAGAAGAGCTCAGTTGCTGAGCAAGAGATCAATGCCCCAGATGGGCTTGCCAGGTTGGGGCGCATGTGGGAGTCTGTCTCTCTGCCTCCCCTCCTCTCACTGAATAAAGAATTTTTAAAAAAAAGAAAGAAAAGAAAATCTTTAATTTCTAAGATTTCCGTACCTCAGTGTCTTCATATATAAAATGGGAACAAACAGTACCTAAAAATGTGTCAGAACTACATACATTAATAGAGAATTTTGAACCACTAGTGATAAGCACTCAACTAGCTATTTTTCTCCCAAAATTATTTAATATTTATATGTGCACTTCAATAGTACAAGCTCAATACAGACCAAATTACTAATCAAGATTAGTAAAGCTAGATTTGCAATATTTTTTCTATTAAAGTATACTTTTTTCATCATTAATATCAATATATTGCCAATTGCCATCTCTAGTACCCAATATGCAGAACAAGAGTCTTCTTCATAAAATCTTTTCAAAGTAATCCTTTGATAGCTGGTACATAAATATAGGGTCTGTGTTGGAACACACTTTACATAAAATCCCTCAGGAACACTTTCTGGGCTTAAAAAGAGCTGAAAAAAATCTCAAGAGAAGGAAGTGAGACTGTTTTATTTAATAAAAGATAAGATACCAAATGAGCATGATGATAACTTTCTAAATAGTGCATGAAGGGCTGCCATACGGAGGGAAGAACAACAAAACCAAGGCTGAACTTACAACAGACCAACCTCTGGAGTTAGAATGAGGAGTGCTGGGTACGTCTGGCAAAAGCTGGATGGCCATCTGTAAGGGCTGATTTCAATGAATGAAGTAATCTCTCCCACAACAGAGGGAGGCTACAGCAGAGTCAAATCTTGGTTAAAGGCAGCAATACAAACTATGATTATGCTTACTAGATTCTATATCATTAAAATTATGAAAATTATTGAATTTTAATCCTATTTTCTTTATAAGCAAATGTTAGAGATTTACTAGCTCAAATGGTCATCAGTTATATGGCTCATAAGAGTATTTTAATTTGTTCATTTACTTTTTCAACAAACATGGCATTAAGAATTTGTGCTAGAACCTAGGAATAAACAATAAGCAAAAGCAGCTTGGAGTCAGGGAGGGTGGGAAGACAGGCATTATCAAAGAATAGTACTATGAAGGAGAAGTCCACGAACATGAGAACTTACAATCTGGACAGGAAAGTTTTGATGAAGAAGTAGTGCTTACAGATGTGAACATCAAGAAGCTGCCTAAGGAAGGAATGAAAAAACAGAGGGAACTGAATGTGCAAAGTTCTCAAGGAAGGGTAGGGGAGGGATGAAGAGAATGCAGTAAGTAGTAAAAAGCCAGCATTTATTCACATACTTATTCAGTTCTCTCCAACACATAATCAATGCTTATTACATATCAGACACTCTTCTTGGTACTAAGGTCAAAGAAGTGAAAAAATAGGTAAGAACTCCAGCTTACAGGAAACAAAAGACTATATAAATCAAATGTTATACAATAAATGTTCTAGAAAACAAGAAAAGAAGGCTAAGTAGGGAAGGAATTGTTTCATTTTATTTAGCAGGGGCCAGCGAAGACCTCTCCATTAACCCTTTGAGTAGTGAGTTCTTTTCATGCTCTCTGACCCTGGGAGTGTTTTTTTCAAAAAATGAAAGTAGTTCCAGTTCCAGTTTTATTAACTTAAAATCATGTTTGTTTGATAACCAATTTATGGAAACAAGAAGAACATATATTTTCCCTTTTTTTTTACCCCCCCAGAGAGAGGGATAGACAGGGACAGACAGACAGGAACGAAGAGAGATGAGAAGCATCAATCATTAGTTTTTCGTTGCATGTTCCAACACCTTAGTTGTTCATTGACAGCTTTCTCATATGTGCCTTGACTGCGGGCCTTCAGCAGACTGAGTAACCCCTTGCTGGAGCCAGTGACCTTGGGTTCAAGCTGGTGAGCTTTTGCTCAAACCAGATGAGCCCGCATTCAATCTGGTGACCTCAGGGTCTCGAACCTGGGTCCTTCCACATCCCAGTCTGATGCTCTATCCACTGCGCCACCACTTGGTCAGGCCATTTGCCCTTTTTCAATGTTGCCTTACACATGTACGATCTTACTCTGGATGGTCAGGAGGCACAAGGACATATATGAATGTTCATACTACTCAAACAGTTAAGGAAGAATTTGGGCACAGAAACCTGAAAGAAGCCAAGGAACTAACTATTACTAAACATCTATGTAGAGATATCCAGACATAAATAGTCATAAACAAAGAAATAGTATTAAATCTCAGAATAAACATACACTGGTAAAGATGTAGAGAAATTTAAATTCTTGTACTGTTGGTGGGAAGGTAAAATAATGCAGCCACTCTAGAATACAGTCTGATGGTTCCTCAAAGAGCTAAACAGAATAATCATATGACCCAGCAATTCTACTAGGTATATACCCAGTATAATTAAAAACAGAGCTCAGCTATTTGTATGCCTATGTGCACTGCAGTATTATTTGTAAGAGTCAAAAGGTGGAAACAACTCAAATGTCCATCCAGATAAATGGATAAACAAAATGTAGTCTATACATACAATGGATTATTACTCAGCCATAAAAAGAAAAGTTCTGATACATAGGCAACATGAATGAACCTTAAAAACATGCTAAGTGAAATAAGCCAGACACAAAAGGACAAACATTGTATGATTTGACCTATATAAAATACCTAGAATAGGTAAATTCAAAGAGGAAGAAAGTAGACTAATGGTAACCAGGGCCCAGAAATAAGGGAGAAATGGGAAGTTATTGCTTAATGAGTACAGGCTTTCGGTTTGGGATAATGAAAAAGTGTTGGAAATAGATAGCTGCAATGGTTACAAAATACTATGAATGTAATTAATGCTGATAAATTGTACACTTAAAAATGGTTGAAATGGCCCTGGCCGGTTGGCTCAGTGGTAGAGCGTTGGCCTGGCGTGCAGGAGTCCCGGGTTCGATTCCCGGCCAGGGCACACAGGAGAAGCACCCATCTGCTTCTCCACCCCTCCCCCTCTCCTTCCTCTCTGTCTCTCTCTTCCCCTCCTGCAGCCAAGGCTCCATTGGAGCAAAGTTTGCCCGGGTGCTGAGGATGGCTCTGTGGCCTCTGCCTCAGGCGCTAGAATGGCTCTGGTTGCAACAGAGCGACGCCCCAGATGGGCAGAGCATTGCCCCCTGGTGGGCGTGCCGGGTGGATCCTGGTTGGGCGCATGCGGGAGTCTGTCTGACTGCCTCCCCGTTTCCAATTTCAGAAAAATACAAAAAAAAAAAATGGTTGAAATGGAAAATGTTATATATTTCATCACAATAAAAATTGCTTCACAAAAAGAACGAAAAAAAAGTGATGTTACCACCCCTTCTAATCTAAAGAACTGGACTGTGACATTTACAAATTAACCAAATGAATCTAGTTCCTTACTCAAGCACAGATTAATACAAATATGTCCAAATCGGTATCACCATTATGCAAGCAACAAAGAGTAGGTTTGATCAACTCCCTACAGATAAAACTTGTAATGCAGAATTCACACATCACAGTCACTATGACATCCTCAAATATCTAAAAACCTAAAGGTGAGGGGTTGTCCTTTATGCATTCCTAGATCCGAGCAGAAAAGCAGAGGTTAAGGCTGTTCTTCAAAATGAAAGCAGAATATGAAACAGCGGTCTCTATAAAAGTCTTGATATTTTCTCCCCTCAATCTATTCCTTCCAACTTAGTATTTTAAATCTATCCCCTCAATCTCAGTTTTTGCCCCACAAATCACAACCTTCTTCCTCTCCCAAAGTAGATCTTTTCATTTCCCATGCTTACCTAATAAATTCACCCTTACCAGAATACTAAGTACTTTTTTTCTTTTTTTCTTTTTTTTGCAAGAAAGACAGAGAGAGGGACAGATAGAGACAGACAGACAAGAAGGGAGAGATGAGAAGCATCATTTCTTTGTTGCGGCACCTTAGTTGTTCATTGATTGCTTTCTCATATGTTCCTTGGGGGTCTACAGCCAAGCCAGTGACCCCATGCTCAAGCAAGCAGCAACCTTGGGCTCAAGCCAGCAATCTTAGGCTTTAAGCCAGTGACCTCTGGGCTCAAGCCAGCAACCATGGGGTCACATCTATGATCCCACATTCAAGCCAGTGACCCCGCACTCAAGCTGGTGAACCCATGCTCCAGCCGGATGGGCCCACGCTCAAAACAGTGACCTCAGGGTTTCAAACCTGGGTCCTCTAAGTCCCAGTCCAATGCTCTATTCACTGTACCACTGCCCAGTCAGGCAGTACTTTCTTATAAAAAAAAAAAAGGTAAAAACAATAAAGACTATGACAACTACAATCCCACCAACCTTCCTCTCTACCTATCTAGTTCATCATACGCTCAATAATGTTTTACATGTTGGTAACTGGACCTTTTTTCTGAGCCATGCAATCAATGTAACTCTGGTATTAATGTTGGCAGACCTATGCCACCCTTTGGGCAATTTCTCTACCCCGCTTACAGAATTCTTGGTTCTTCCCTCTTTCTTTGGCAAATATATTTCATCTGTTATCCTATTATAACACACAGAAGAATGAATCACTGATCCTTTTCAACTTTACCTATATTTGCCATATTATCTCCAACTTGGGGAAGAAAATTCTACTTTAAGAATAAAGTCCTTCTTGAAGTACTTTATAAGGCAAATTTGTACTTCTTACCACAACTATGCAATTTTTTAAAAAGTCAATCATACATTCTCTTGCAAATTCCAATTAACTGATCCCAAGTTTCAGATTTTTTTTAAATGTCCAGACCGAGTAAAAGCAGAAGTGTTTCATTTTAATTCTCAGCACACAGTACTCTTTAAGATTCAGAAATAGACTCTGACATTTAATCCCAACTGCTAGCTGTTGAATACAATTGTAAACCATCTGTCATCCAATTGAAACAAGTCTTACATAAAACGAAAAAGCCAATCCAAACAGGCTCACATTTATAATCTGCTGTTAAAAAAAATAATAAAATAAAAAAGCCCTTTTACTCAATGGTTAGGTTTATTTTGAAGAATCTACTACTCAATACTTTTGTTTCTGCTAGCCAATGACCTAAGCTGCCTACAAGGACACAATCAGGGAAATGAATTTCTGATCAGTATACACTAAAAAAAGCCATGTTTAGAAAATTCACCCCCCACCCAAGGCAAGAAAACACCACTTTCATATATGGACAGTAAAAACATAAAGAGAACTGAGGGGTCAAGTTACACAGAAAGCTAAGACATCAGAGATTCAGTCTGCCACTCCAATAGTTAGGCAACTTGAATTCTGCCTACATTGGTACCAGTTGTTTCTCTACTACACCAACAGAAACTGGTAACAAATAAATAAAAAATAAATAAAAATCTAAGCTTTCTTAAACAAAAGCATTCTGAGCCTGCCCCCTCCAAGGAAATCACTGTTCCTACTTCACCTTAAACACTAACACCCCATGAGTATCTCTAAAAGTAATGTTATCTAATAGGAGACCGTAAGACTTCTATTAGCTATATTTAATTTGGCATGTATGCGTTACATGTCCTAATAATACTGCCCTTCCTGTAAAAGGATGATTTATCCTCTATTACTAGTAAGATATATTCGTTTAAGTGGCTAACTAAATAAAAAGTCCAAAACCGCACCGCGGTCATTCACCTATGTGGGAAAAGAAGTCTACCTCTTAGTCTCACTGCCTTCAAGCTGGCAGCAAGCACATCTCCACAGAAGAGGCAGCAAGTCCAGCCTCTCATACCCCATACTCTACAAAGCTTTCAGGCCTTGAGTCTTCTTGTAACATCTCCCCCTACACTTCTGAACTAACCACTCACCCCTAGAACCTCTATCACAGCTCCTCAAACATGTCTTCTCTCTACAAGAACTGTGGGTCACATAAACCAGTGTTGCCCATGCCTGGCACACCCTTGGCTCTCAAAAACTATTCAAGGGATAAAAAATAAGTTAATAAGACTTCTCCCTTAACTGTATCAACTAACATTACATCTCTAAACAATAACTGTATGTATATTCCTATAATTAAGAATTAATTAATACCAATAAATTCATATTTAAACCTTTTCTTTCCTGCTCGACAGTGAGGGGGTAGGGAACCTCTTCACTTCCAAAGTAACTAAAGAGGTCAAAGGAGGTCAGGGATCCAACTGTTTTCACTTAGACGCTAATGCTCTATTTTTCCACATTACAAATAACTGCAGAATACCTGGATAGTTCTATACTTGTTTATGAATAATTGGACTTCTTTCTATTAAAATCCAAGTTCCCATGCTAAAAACATGCCCTGGAGAAGAAAGGTAAAGGTAAAAGGGCAATCAAAAGTCTCTTAGTCAAAAAAGCTCCTCATTCCTGGGCACCTATTTGTATAACAAGCAATTTCTATAACTTCATCATTAACTCATATGTACATTTTTAATTCCTTGCTTCAACCTCTAACTGTTTTAAGATATAACTAAAGACACCACAAAATAATACTACTGAACCAAAGTGGCCAAAAGTAATTTGGCATGAATCAGTAGTTTGAATGAATTCTTACTTGTTAACTATATGGTTTTAACCCTAAAGTGTAAAGAACAATAATTTCTAACTATGAAACTTTCACAAGACCCTTTCATTTTGAAAAATGAATTATCTGCCTTAAAGGATCTCCACGAAATACAATGTCTTCATAATTCTAAAGCTTTGACATAAAAAAAAAAGTCAGCACACTAGTAGTTTATGAATGTACAGAAACATACTGCTCACAAAAACTAGGGGATAATTTATAGCTTCATAGTCATTTTGAAATATCCCCTAATTTTTGTGAGCAGTATAATAGGAAAAGAACTAGTAGTAGTAAGAGGAAGATGTTTACACTTTTAATGTGTTAAATGCAAGTGGTGAGGCTGACTGCTTTATTTGTATTACTTCATTCAATCTTTGGAAAACTCTTTGAAAGGGCATTATTATTTCCCTGTTTTATAGATAAGGAAACTAAAGGCTGAAGAGGTAATCTGCCCAAGGTAAAAAGAAACCAACAAAATTAGTAAATGGTATAAGCCAGGAACTGAACCAATGTCTAAGTCTAAACTGGAGTAGGAAACACCAGGACTCTGTCTTCCAACTTGGACAACAACTGCACTGGCAGAATCTCTCTAATTTAACTATTTTGGATCTCTGAAGACTATTAAAGGCTTGCAACTTGCAAGAGAAGGCTTAGATGGTAAATTGCAATTAATTTCAGTCAACTTTATTTCTTAGCACAAGAGCAGCTACTATCCTTCCACCCTTACACACACACAAGCCCGCAAACGTGTTCCCCTACCCCTCACCCATGGCAGGCAGCTATGTACATGTTCCCGGAACAGCTTACACACAGTTTATGAGAACCAGGGGTGGCAGGCAAAAAGCACCCTGTCCTTCAAATAGGTGGGTCCCTCACTGCTGCTTGTATTCACGGAAGTACATACAAAAAACAAGGGCATCCATTGTTGTTGCACCTCCCGCACTGTTGCAAACCCTCCCCCTCCAGCACCAGAAGAAGGGCTTCCAGGGAATTTAAAGGGCCAACAACCATTTTTACCCCCTATTCATTTTTCTCTTTTCCCCTTTTGAGGGCCAGACACTAAAGACCAGAATATTCAAAAACAACCACACGTATAGAGAAAGTAAAAATTCTCTGTGCATGCCCAAAGAATTACAGGAGCTCAGAAACAATCTCTGAAGAGTTTAAGCTGATGATGCCCTGCACAGAAATAGCCTATAACAATAGATTAAAAAAATACATGGGAAGTCCCAAGGAAGGGGTAGAATCTGATTTCCAGAATTACTACTTTATTAGATTCAAATGTCCAGTTTTCAACAATAGTAAAAAAGAAAATCACAAGGCATGCAACAAAGTGGGAAAATATGGCCCACTCAAAGAAAATGTCCCTTAAAAAAACCTGATGGACTTTCCACGCTACCTAGAGAAGGTCTCATACGGCGTTGTTCTCGAGCCTCATGAAAGTTAAAGGGAAACTTCCACAATGTCCAGAGCCCTTGATGTCCCAAAAATGACGGAGAAGGATGTCCTCAAATTCCTTGCAGCAGGAACCCCCTTAGGTGGCACCAATCGTGACTTCCAAATGGAACAGTACATCTACAAAAGGACAAGTGATGGTGTCTACAGCATAAATCTGAAGAGAACCTAGAGCAAGCTTCTGCTGGCAGCTCGTGCCATTGTTGCCATAGAAAACGTATCCTCCAGGAACACTAGCCAGCCAGCTGTGCTGTCACTGGCACCACTTCAGTTGCTGGTCACTGCACTGCTGGAACCTTCACTAGCCAGATCCAGGCAGCCTTCCAAGAGCCGACACTTCAGGGGGTTTCTGATCCCAGAGCTGACCACCAGCCTCTCACAGAGGTGTTGTACGTTAACCTGCCTACCACTGCTCTGTGCAACAGACTCTCCTCTGGGCTGTGTGGACATTGCCATCCCTTGCAACAACAAGGGGGCTTACTTGGTGGATCTGATGTGGTCAGTGCTGGCCTTAGAAGTAGTTGTCCCTTGCCATATTGCAGTTCACTTTTCACGGTCTCACTGTAGTGCAGATTTTTAAATCGTATATATCTAATTTTGTATCACGGATTTTTCACTATATCACGGGATTTTGTGGTATATAGGTATTTTGATATATTTATTATTTTAATTATTTTTGTGGCAAAATAAGCATTTTCTAGCCTAAAAATTGAAAACAATATAAAAATATTAATTAAAACACATTAAAAGAATATTAAATCGAAATAAAATACATAGCGTACAGCAGATGAGTAGACAAAGGTTTGCACCTATGGAAAACACAACTACAGATGCTTCCACTTGAGCTAGTTTGCCCACGTGAGATCGTACAGGACACACTATTGCCTGAAAGATGGGAGGTGGCCACCAGAGCACTGTGTTTACATAAGTTTAATAAGAGTGTAGAAAGTGTTTAAGAGCATAGGACGTGTTTATAAGAGTGTGGGAAAGGTTAATAACAGTGTGGGAGAGTTTTGTAAGAGTGTGAGGAGGGTATATAAAGCCTTAAAATACATACAAATAATAAAATATAAGGTCACCACTTCACAGATTTTCACCTATCACGGGGGGTTCTGGAACCTCACCCCTGCAATGGACGAGGGACCACTGTACTGCACATGCCTGGCACCATCTCTTATGAATACCCATGGGAGGTCATACTGGATCTCTACTTCTGTAGAGACCCTGAAGAGACTGAAAAGAGCAGGCCACTGCTGAAAAGGCTATCACCAAGGAGGAATTTCAGGGTCAATGAACTGCTCCTCCTCCTCAGTTACTGCTCCTCAACGTAAGGCCGCAGACTGGTCTGAAGGCTCGCAGGTACCCTCTGTGCCTGTGCAGCAGTTTCCTGCTGAAAACTGGAGTGCTCAGCCTGCTACTGAAGACTAGTCTGCGGTGCCAGCTACTCAGGCCACTGAATGGGTGGGGACAACCACTGAGTGGTCTTAAGCTGTTCTTCCACAAACTCTTAACAGAATAGAAATTAGGTTGATGGAAAATAAAGTTTCTTAAAAACAAAGCAAAACAAAAAAACTCACAACATGATGGTAGATCTACTAGACAAAGACTTTAAAACAACACCTTAAAGATGCTCAAAGAACTAAAGGAAGATGTGGAGATAGTCAATGTGGGAACCCTAACAGTAAAGACCAGGATGTGAGCTCTGGTTCTTATGAGAACCTGCAAGCAGCACTAGCTCCCCTGTTCTGGGCAGCCTGCCCAGGGCCCTGCATATTTGGGCTAATTTAGCCTTGGTTCCCTGGCACTTCTAGGTCAGGCGCCCAGAAGATTGCCTCTTAGGGCATGGGCTAGCTAACACAGCAAGTTGACATCATCACATTGATGTAATGGTTGATATGGTATTGGTTCCCTGCTATTGTCCCTAAACCCTGTATCTACCTACACCAGCACTGCTAAGCAGAGGACACAGGAAATTGGAGACATAAGAATTCAGGAGACTTGAGACTTAAATACTGAGAATGGGGTGGGAGGTGGGGGCATCAGAAGCAGAAGTAACAGCAGCAGCAACAGGAGCAGCAGAAACAGCAGAGATGAAGCAGCAATAAAGCATTAGAAAATGTACCACTCTGCCTTCGACTCCTTGTGCTTTTCTTCACCTTGAGGATCTCACCATCTAAATCAGGGGTCCCCAAACTATAGCCCACGGGCCGCATGCGGCCCCCTGAGGCCATTTATCCAGCCCCCACCACACTTCTGGAAGGGTCACCTCTTTCATTGGTGGTCAGTGAGAGCATAGTTCCCATTGAAATACTGGTCAATTTGTTGATTTAAATTTACTTGTTCTTTATTTTAAATATTGTATTTGTTCCCGTTTTGTTTTTTTACTTTAAAATCAGATATGTGCAGTGTGCATAGGTATTTGTTCATAGTTTTTTTTATAGTCCAGCCCTCCAATGGTCTGAGAGACAGTGAACTGGCCCCCTGTGGAAAAAGTTTGGGGACCCCTCATCTAAATCAACCCTCGTGGAGCAGGTGTGTTCCGACAGTCAAGAAAACTCACATGAACAAAACGGATATATCAATAAGGAAATATTGAATACAAAACCTAAAAAGAAACCAAAAAATATTCTGGAGCTGAAACTTTAACTGAAATAAAAACTAAGGGGATTCAAAGGATGATTCAAGCAGGCAGAAAAAGCAGCAGCAAACATGAAGAAAAGTCAATAGATATTTAGAATCTGAGAAAAATCAATAAAATTATTGAAGAAAAGTGAACAGAGCACAAGGGACCTGTTCATGACCAACATGCACATGATTGGCCTCCCAGAAAAATAGACAGACAAAGAATATCTAAAAATACAATGATCAAAAACTTCCCAAATTTGATGAAAATCAAATACAAATATCTAAAGAAGCTCAAACAAACTCCAACAGAATGAACTCAGAGTCATACACTAAAACACATAATAATCAAAAGACAAAGAGAGAATCTTTGTAGTCAGAGAGCCTGACCTGTGGTGGCGCAATGGGATAAAGCGTCGACCTGGAACACTGAGGTTGCCGGTTCGAAACCTTGGGCTTGCCTGGTCAAGGCACATATGGGAGTTGATGCTTACCTGTTCCTCCCCCCTTCTCTCTCTCTCTCGCTCTCTCTTTCTCTCTCACTCCTCTCTCTCTAAAAATCAATAAATATAAAAAAAAATCTTTATAAAGTAGAGAGAAGTGACTCACTGAATAAAAGGGATCAACAATAAAGGTAACAGGCAAGTTTTTCATCACAAACTATAGAAGCCAAAAGGCAATGGGTCAATATATTTCAAGAGCTAAAAGAAAAGAAATTCAACCAAATAGCCTATTCTGAAAACCTATACTGCAAAAGTGAAAGAGAAACTAAGACACTTCCAGATTAAAAAGCCGAAAAAGTTCACTGCCACTAGTCCTGGCCTGCAAGAAATGCTTTTAAAAAGCCCTGCAGGTTGAAATAAAACACTAAAAAATACCCTGGGCTTGCCTGGTCAAGGCACATATGGGAATTGATGCTTCCTGCTCCTCCCTTCTCTCTCTCTCTCTCTCTCTCTCTCTCTCTCCTCTCTAAAATGAATCAAGTCTTTAAAAAAAATAAAATAAAAAACAAAAACAAAAAAACACTAAAAAATAACTTGAAGCCATATGAAGAAAATATCTCAATAAAGGTAAATACATAGGCAATTATAAAACTAGTATTACCAGAACTTTGGTTTGTAATTCCACTTTTGTTTTCAATGTGATTTAAAACACTAATACATCTTTAAAAGAAACTGAGTCTAAAAGCTAGTACTATAACTTTGGTTTATAACTTCACATTTTGTTTTCTACATGATTTAAGAGACAAGTGTATTTTGAATTATGTTTCTGGACATACATGCATAAAAATGTAATTTTGGGACATCATCAACTGAAAGGAGTGAGGGCAGAGACCTAAAGGAACAGTTTATGAATGCTACTGAAGTTAAATTGGTATAAATCCAAATTTAGAATGTTATAACTTTAGGATAGTAAATGCAATACTCATGATAACCACAAAGAAAATAGCTATAGAACATACACAAAAGACAATGAGATAGGAACTTATACATTTACGACAAAAAAAATCAACTAAACAAAAAGAAGGCAGTGATACAGAAAACAAAAAGCTGTATGACATAGAGCAAACAGCAAAATAAAAAAAATCCTTCCTTAGTCAAAATGGAAGGAAATTTTGAAATATGCTAAACTTTGAGGACATTTTGTTAAGTGAAGTATAACAGTCACAAAAACACTGTATGATTCTACTAATATGATGCACCTAGAATACACAAATTCATAGAGAAAGTAAGTATATTAGACGTTTCCAGGGTCTGGAAGTACGCAAGAAGGGGGGGGGGAGAAAGAGAGAGAGAGAGCACATGCAAGAAAGAGAGAAAGAGAGGAAGGGAGAGATGAGAAGCATCAATGTATAGTTGTATCATTTTAGTTCAGTGGTAGTCAACCTGGTCCCTACCGCCACTAGTGGGCATTCTAGCTTTCATGGTGGGCGGTAGCAGAGCAACCAAAGTATAAATAAAAAGATAAATTTAACTATAGTAAGTTGTTTTATAAAGATTTATTCTGCCAAACTTAGCAAAAATCCGACATAAAGTACTCGGTAAGTACTTTATTATTATATGCTTTAACTTGCTGTAACTCTGCTTTATAAATTTTATAAAGTAAAGTGACTTCTCTACTTTATAAATCACCATCACTGTGGAACCGGTAGGTGGTTAGAAAATTTTACTACTAACAGAGATACAAAAGTGGGCGGTAGGTATAAAAAGGTTGACTACCCCTGCTTTAGTTGTTCACTGATTGCTTCTCATAGGTGCGGGGGTAGGGGACTCAAGCTGGCAAGCCTGTGCTTAAGCCAGTGACCTCAGGATTTCCAACCTGAGACCTCAGCGACCCAGGTGGACCCACTATCCATTACCCTACCACCAGTCAGGCAGAGAGTTAAGTATTTAATAGGTACAAAGTTTCAGTGTGGGGTGATAAAAAAGTTTTGGAAATAGTGGTGATGATACACAACACTGTGAATGTACTTAATGCATTCTATATTTAAAAATGGTTAAAATAGAAAATTTTGTTATATATATAAAGTCTACCAGAAAGTTCTGTCCGTTTCTATCACAAGTTTCGACACGTAAGCACATGTTTACTTGGCGCGTGTGTGCCTCTCTATTTTTATCACTTAATGTATACATACTGACGTAGCAAATTAACTAAAACAAAGTTGATTCACGTTAGTCTTATGTGTGAAGCGATAGTGTGCCCATCCATAGCTACTGATAAAGTTCATTTATGCCACTGTAATTTTTACGAATTTCAACAAGAAAGAAATGCTACAGAAGCATGTCTGTCGCATCCACCATTCTCCCCGGACTTAGCACCCTCCGACTATCACTTGTTTTTGTCTTTACAAAATTTTTTGAAGGGCACAAAGTTCAAAAATGAAGAAGATATGAAACAAGCACTGGTTCAATTTTTCGCATCAAAAGATAAAACATTTTTCAAAAATGGGATATACAAATTGCCCTCACGCTGGCAGAAATCATTAATAATAATGGCAATTATATTATTTAATAAAGTTTATTGACGGTAAGAAAAAATTGTATTTTGTTTTATTCCAAAAACGGACAGAACTTTCCGGTAGACCTTATATAATACAACTTTTAAAAAATAATGTAATATATCAAAACCATTAAACTGTACACTCTAAATGGGTGAAGTATATGGCATCTGAATTTATATAGCTCAGTAAAGCTGTTCTGTTTTGTTTAAATCTAAGAACAAACCTTCTTAACCAAAAGCAACCTTAGTGCAAAGAAGCTTCTTCTCATTTTCTTCCCCTACCACACACGGCCCAAAAAATCTTGGATACAGCAGATGTTTTTGAAAGTTGTGAAAAGGACAAAACCAGTATATGTCTAAGAATTTCTCACAAGGTTAGAATACGAAAACTGTACAGTCTTCTAAGGCCGACAAAGCATTTTATAAATTACCACATGATTAAAGGAAAGGACACACCGGTAGACTGAGTAGATTTCTTGCTAGGAGAGCCATCATTATTAATAACTCAGAACCACTAGGTGTCCCATTAGGCTCATCTTGTTTTATATTTTATCAGTAACTCTACCTAAATAGCATGCTTATCCAAGATGATATCTACTCAAAGTTGGAGAGGGGCAGCCAGCTTGCATCATAATTGAAATGATCTTATTAGGCTGAACCAGTAAGTAGAAGCAGCACAGCACCACATTTGCATTTTACAAAGGTATATAGTATATACTGGTACTTATTAGAGATAAGTGTAAAACCAAAACTCAAAAACCAACTATTAAAGTACCAGATGATAAGACTCTAGAACAGCGGTTCTCAACCTGTGGGTCGCGACCCCAGCGGGGGTCAAACGACCAAAACACAGGGGTCGCCTAAAGCCATCGGAAATTTAGGCGACCCCTGTGTTTTGGTCATTCAACCCCCGCCGGGGCTGCGACCCACAGGTTGAGAACCGCTGCTCTAGAATAACAATTCAGATAAACACATATGTAAGCTTCTACACCATTTAAAAAACTGTAAAATTATTCCCAGGGTAACTCTACTGCTGAAAAAGTAAGTACTGACCAGGAGGTGGCGGCGCAGGGAATAGAGCATCGAACTGGGATGTGGAGGACCCAGGTTCAAGACCCCGAGGTCGCCAGCTTGAGTGCAGGCTGATCTGGTTTGAGCAAGGTTCACCAGCTTGAGCCCAAGGTCGCTGGCTCAAGCAAGGGGTCACTCGGTCTGCTGTAGCCCCCCCCCTCAAGGCACATATGAAAAATCAATCAATGGACAACTAAGGAACCGCAATGAAGAATCAATGTTTCTCATCTCTCTCCCTTCCTGTCTGTCTGTCCCTATCTGTCCCTCTCTCTGACTCTCTCTGCCACAAAAAAAAATTTTTTTTTGAAAAAGTAAGTATCATCTTAAACTGCATTATGAGAAATACAGCTTTTAGAATAGGTGCAATGACTCCACAGTACTAATACAATCCACCACAACTTGATGACTCTAAGAGCACGGTTAGGGCCTACTGCAAAGTGGTAACATTTCTGGAAATGAGGTCCCAATTTAAGACTGATAGAATAAATTAGGAATATATGTCCTATGAAGAGCAGTGCATGGTCATTAACTGGATTTCAATAAAAGTTTCTAAATAAATAAAGGATATAATTAGGCACCTTCTAATATTTTAAGAACTTTCAAATGAAACACAACACACAACATTCTGCTAAGAGTAAGAGCAGAACTACTGTCAACAAGCAAAATAACAGTCTCCAATGACCAAAACCTTCTAGCAGACAATATTGGTGATTTTTATATAAAGTAGAAAGTTGGTCCCCCCCAAACTCTTAAGATTCAAGTATGGTTTGACAAAGTGTGGGGAGACACCATGGGCTCTTTATTGTCCACCACAGCGATCTTCAACCCTTCCCATCTCACGGTACACATAAACTACCAAAATTCAGTGGCACACCAAGAAATACACCTTTTGCCCACCTGACAAAAAATAAGGTATAACTTTGATTTATTCACACTAGATAGCTATTGTGTTGGCTGTTGTCATTTTTCATTTGACAATATAAGGAAAAAGAGGTCAATGCCCTTGATTAAATAATCAGATATTGCATGTTTTAAAAACCCTTGTGGCACACCAGTTGAAAACTGCTGGTCTACAGTACTAAGGTTTCTAACAATGAATTAGGCCTCTGTTAAGGGAAACACTGTGAAAAGGTTACCTTCTACACTGGAACTGTAAGTTCCAGAACACTGACACAAGGAACAGTGGCACAATCAGGCTCCAATGTAGATCAGCACTTCACCATTGCTCATTTGACAAATTAAAAACTAGCACAATCACAAATCATGTTCATAATCACAATCATAAATCATATTTTTCTCCCATACTTACAGTGCTTGGGAAGGAAACAAGATTTTATATGCTATTAAACATTTGTATCCAAGAGCTAATTCTAATCTATTTTCAATAGAGCAATGCAAATAACCAATAAAAATGCACTAAGTCATCTTTAATGATTTTTAAAAAAATTAAAGCCTGTTCATGTTTTTAAACAGCAAGTAACAAGAAAGGGTTTAATGTAATATGCCCATCTCCTCAGTCCTACTGCCAAGAAGTAACCTCTATCAGCTGTTTTCTGTGTATACTTCCAGTCATTTCCTATGCAGGTATGTTACAAGTATTTTTCTTGTTTGTTTTAAATTACAAAGGTAACCACATACCTATATCCCCATGTACAAGACGCACCTTAATTTAGGGGCCCAAAATTTGAAGAAGAAAAAAGTATTATATAACGTTATTGAACTCGTTTTATTCATCATAAAATTCATACAACTCATCTGCGTGAAAAAGCGGGAAATGCAAGTAAAAAAACTACAACCACTGTATAAGACGCACCCAATTTTTAGACCCCAAATTTTTCTAAAATGTGTGTCTTATACATGGGGAAATGTCGTAACTACAACTTGCTTTCTTCACTCAGTACATCTGGGATCTCTTTCTATTTCAGCACATATTCAGATCCGCCTCCTTTATTTAATAGCTTACTGAGCAATTCATTATAGGTAGTATTTCAACTTAACCCTCTCAAAGATAGACACTTGGGTTACTCCTCTCTTTTTGCGATTATAATGTTGCTGTAGTGAACAGTCTTGTACAAATCCCTTTGTATGTTTGTGCAAGTATAGGTACAAGATACATTCCTGGATGTGGAACTTTTGGATGTCTGTATTTTTTATTCTCACAGCTATTGTTAAATTGCTCTCCAGTGTTGTGGACCATTAATGGCAGGAAGCCATTATAGATTCAAGGCTTAGCAAAAGGCTAAGTTCTCCCCCCTCCATCTCCATATTTGGCTTTGATGCTGAGTATCTGCACCCACTCCACTTGCTTCCTTGGGGTGCAGGAAGCAATATACATGCCCTTCCTCTGACTCTTTGTTTGTTTCAGATGTTTGTAAATTTCACTAATGTATCCTGTGTACATTTCACTAAGGTATCCTGTTTTTTGCCTTGGGAGAGTTCCTGTCTTAGCCTTTGATGTGCAACTTTGTATCAGGGTCCTTGATTTGCATATGACTATATAATAAAGCAAACTGGGGCTCTGAGGCACTCAGATACTGCCAGGCAGTTTGAGGAGTCCTCCCGGTCCCATCGGTTTTGTTCTGACAAAGTGTGTTTCCTTAATTCCGCACCGTTATTTGGAGCTGCGCTGGTCCGCGGCAAGTGGCGCCTGAACAGACGACTTGAGTGTGAGTAGGAGGAAACTAAAACCGAAGGAAGGTGATGGAACTCCCCAAGGTGAAGTGCGCACAGTAAGTAAAGAAAGTTTTGGGGGAAAGTGTAGTTGGGAGTAAAAGATTATGGGATAGGGTAAAAAATAAGGGACGTTTATGTAGAAATGTTTTCATGTGAAGACAAATCGTTGTCTGAAGAGTATCAGGGTGAGCTGGAAACAGAGGGATGTGAATATGAGGATAACTTGGAGTCTGAGGATGACAGGGGGGATGAAATATCCGTGGCTATGGCTGCCTTAGCCGCGGGGCCTCCGCTGCCCTCAGCTCCTTCCTACATTCAACCCTCTGCTCCTCCATTCCCTTATCGGGCTGATTCCAGAATCTATAGCTCAAAATCTGGGAAATCCCCTCTCCAACAATCTATAGACCAGGCTCGAAATATAGGGGAAACAATAAATGATGACTTTACCCATTTTTCTGTTATAGAAAGACAGTATGATACAGTGAGACTAGTGCGAGAACATGAACCTATACATTTTAGAGCTCTGAAAGAGCTGAAACTTGCTTGTGTTCAGTATGGGCCTACTGCCCCTTTTTCATTTGGTTTATTAGATACTATTAGTGCAAAGGTTCTTCCCCCAAATGACTGGAAGGTGATTGCTTGTGCTTGTCTCTCCAGTGGTGATTATTTGCTGTGGAAGTTGGACTTTCATGAAGGGGCTGTTGAGGTAGGAGAAAAATCTCAGCATAGTCAACCTGAGCCACCGGTTACAGCAACTATAGAATTTGAGAATGGATAGGAGATTCAGGTATTAGGAAAGTTACAACTTTTCCTGTCATGATCTGATTTTCTTTAATGTTTTAACTATGATCTTCTGAACTATCATTTTGTTTCTTTCTTGTTCTTTGCCTGGAGATTGAGGCAGGGGACCTGTGTTGGATCTGACTATGGAAAATATCCCAGCAGCTGCTGAGAGCAAATTTTCTCGGGGAGATTTTGTTTAGTCACATCCTTCAGTCTCTCTGTCAGAAAATGCCCTAATATCATAGGCAGGTATCTTTCTAATCTGGATGTGCTCTGAAATCCCGGGTTTCTCTCTGGTTTGTCTAATTCTTGTTTCTGTTTAGTCTTTGTTTAATGTTGTCAAAATGTGTCTGTTTTTAAGGCCTGAATTAAAGTTTTTTTGCATGCAAAAATTGGAAATGCTGGCTCTAATATTTCGAAAAAATAAAATGTTTTTAGAACTTGTAAGGAGCACTCATTTAAATTTAAGTATTAGGAAACTCCTGCAAATCTTCTTTGTCATGCTCTTTTTACTTTAAATTTCTTGAATACTGATGTACAGGGTCATTCAGCAGCAGAGAGGCTCTGGAACCCTGCAAGGAAAGCCTTCCCTGAAGTGCGATGGAGGGACCCGCTCACAGGAATCTGGCAAGGGCCAGACCCTGTTCTCTTATGGGGCCGAGGATATGTGTGTGTTTTTCCTAGGTCTGCTGAAGCTCCTCGGTGGATCCCTGAATGACTGGTGAGACACCATGATTCTAGATGAGAGACTCACTTCACAAGAGCAATTGTATGAGGCTTATTTTACTATGCTCTTCCCTTTCTCAATTATTATCTAATTTTTTTAATGTTTTAGATTTTATTTCTTTCCTGCTCCATTGCCTGAAAAGAGGGCAAAAGGAGGGCCTGAACAGAAATCTCATATGGGCGTCTTGAGATTTTTCGAGAGAGATCTCCGTTTAGTATATATCCTTATTACGTTCCTATTAAGGTAGCCCTACTTAAGATCAAGCAGGCCATAATTTAATCTCTAAAACCCCGGGTTTCACTCTTGATTTGTGATTGTATGTGAAGTCTTTGTTTAATGTCTTTGTTTATAAGGCCTGAATTAAGTCCTTATATGAAAAGTAATAATAATAATTTTGGAAATGCCGGCTCTCGTATTGAAAACAAAATAAAAATAATTTCATTTCCCTACATAAATATAATTTTGTTTGGAATAAGTAAAGCGTGCTAATTTTGGATCCAAAAGACTTGCAGCAGCATAGATTTACATAATAAAAGTGTAATTTTTTTTTTTTTACTATAGGAGAATAATGAAGACCACACTGGGATTTTTCAGTTTTGATCTGTACTCTTTAAGGTGCCTGTTAATTAATATTAAGGGGGTGTTTTGATAAGTGTGGGAATGTTGCTCGAAGGTGCATTTACTCTATTTTTGTTAAAAGTTAACAAAGTCAAAACTTTCTTGTAATCGTTGAAGTAAAAATATTGTAAAGTATGCTTAACATTTGCTTGAAGATCAATTGTAAATAATATAAAAAGAAGGGGGGGGGGGTCATGTCCTGGAGCTCCTGCAGGTCTACCCTGTCATGCTTTTTACTTCAAACAGTTTCTTTTGAATGCTGATGTACAAGAGATGCCAAATTTTTTTGTCCCGCAAACTACTACCCTTTTTTTTATTTGATTCCAGCTAATAACACTGTTATGTTCTTTTCTGAATAGCTCCAGATATATAGGCAGATAGGGACTCTCAAGCCCCTCAGCGAGATCTTCTGAGCATGGCTTTTAAGGTTCCAAGAGGCCGAAAAAGCCCAAAGGAGATCAGGTAAAATACTAGCTCTTGGCATACGCCCTCAGAGGCTCCAACGCTCCAACTGGAACTTCATCAGGGCCCTGCTTCAATAGTGGAAAGGATGGTCATTTGAGCCAAAGCCTGCCAGACTTACATGCCTTTGCTGTGAGGAAGAAGGGACACATTGGAAGGCAGGCTTCCCCCTCACTCCTCTAAGGGAGGGTTCAGTCTCTTCCAGCCCTCCTCCAGCCACCTGTGACCTAACCTTGCCCAGAATACTGGGATTTGCCACTGAAGGCTAAAAGGTGCCCAGTGCCATCGGCCCCATCTACGACACTGTGGATGAGCCTGGGATATTTCTTCGAAGTAGCCGGTAGCCTGGTCTCATTTACACAAGGGCCACTTAACTATGTCTTGCCATAATAGTCAGGTTTTTTATTCTTCCCTCGAAGATCTCTGTTGTGGGTGTTGATAGTCGTTTTCTGCTGCTTTCTTTAATATATAATCTTTCCTTTATTCCTCCTGCCTCAATGCCCCACTCATATTTTAGGCTGGAACCTACTTCTAATTTAGAGCTCCTTTTTTCACCAACTTACAAATTTACCTCTGCCACCCAACTTAATGTATCCCAAGGTTCTCCTCACCACCCCATGGCTGTAAAGCTCCAGTATACGGCCCCCTGGGTTCATCTTTCCAGTTTAAGGAAAACGGAAGCTCTGTCTTCATGTGTGCTGCGGATGGCTTTTCCAGTCTACCTGGGTCATTGCCAGCTGGAAGCAGCGGTCATTGGGACTTTGACGCTAACTGCAGAGTGTGACGGCAATTCCAGTGCCATGTGGACTTCTCCTGAATGTGGACTTTTCCTGGACTCCTGCACCTGTGACAGTTTTTGATGGACTGAACTGGGGTTGGGTTGCATTTGCAGAGATTTGGAATGGTGTTGGTGCCAACTTGGACTTGGTGAACACTTTAAGGACATTACTCTTTTTTTTTTTTTTTTTTTTTTTCATTTTTCTGAAGCTGGAAACAGGGAGGGACAGTCAGACAGACTCCCCCATGCGCCCGACCGGGATCCACCCGGCACGCCCACCAGGGGGCGATGCTCTGCCCACCAGGGGGCGATGCTCTGCCCATCCTGGGCATCACCATGTTGCGACCAGAGCCACTCTAGCGCCTGAGGCAGAGGCCACAGAGCCATCCCCAGCGCCCGGGCCATCTTTGCTCCAATGGAGTCTTGGCTGCAGGAGGGGAAGAGAGAGACAGAGAGGAAAGCGCGGCAGAGAGGTGGAGAAGCAAATGGGCGCTTCTCCTGTGTGCCCTGGCCGGGAATCGAACCCGGGTCCTCCGCACGCTAGGCCGACGCTCTACCGCTGAGCCAACCAGCCAGGGCTCTTTTTCAGATTCTTATTGTATTAGCTTAAAGAGTTTGCTTAAAGGCTTTAATCACTGTGATGTATTAGTATACTTGTTTTTGGGTATCTGTTAGCATTGGCTATACTAATTTTGTGTTTGTTCTGTATTTTTTCCGTCTGCCTCCAAATTAGAATCTGGGAAACTAGGAAATCAGATAAGTGCAAATCTCAGCACACAAATTAAAAATAAAAAAGAAAAGGGGGATATGTTGTGGACCGTTAATGGCAGAAAGCCATTATAGATTCAAGGCTTAGCAAAAGGCTAAGTTCTCCCCCCTCCATCTCCTTATTTGGCTTTGATGCTGAGTATCTGCACCCACTCCACTTGCTTCCTTGGGTTGCAGGAAGCAATATACATGCCCTTCTCTGACTCTTTGTTTCAGATGTTTGTAATTTCACTAAGGTATCCTGTTTTTGCCTTGGGAGAGTTCCTGTCTTAGCCTTTGATGTGCAACTTTGTATCAGGGTCCTTGATTTGCATATGACTATATAATAAAGCGAACTGGGCCTATGAGGCACTCAGATACTGCCAGGCAGTTTGAGGAGTCCTCCCGGTCTCATCGGTTTTGTTCTGACAAAGTGTGTTTCCTTAATTCCGCACCGTTATTTGGAGCTGCGCTGCTCCACGACACTCCAGGCCCTGCCAGATAGCTCAGCAGTATAGCATTGGCCCACGTGTGGAAGTCCCAGGTTCAATTCCCAGTCAGGGCACACAGGAAAGGAGACCATCTTCTTCTCCACCCCTCCCCCTTCTCCCCACCCAGCCACAGCCATGGCTTATTTGAGCAAGTTGGCCTGGGCACTGAAGATGGCACCACGGCTTCACCTCGGTGCTAAAATAGCTCTGTTGTCCAGCAATGGAGCAGCAGTCCAAATGGGCAGAGGATCACCCATCAGTGGGCTTGCCAGGTAGATCCCAGTCAAGGCGCATGTGGGAATCTGTCTCTCTGCCTCCCTGCTTCTCACTTAATAATAATAAATAAAAATTGCTCTCCAAAGGGATTGTGTCAAATAAACTCTCAACAACTGTCAGGAGCTTTTATCTTCCCTGTGATCTAGCCAAAACTAAGCATCAATCACATTTTTTAAATCTTTGCCAGTTTGATAAGAGTCAAATGGTTATTTTAATTCACATTTTTTCATTACTGAGGTTGGGCACCTTTTCATATATAGCTTTTGCACATCAGCAACCATGTGCAATGAACACCCTTGCACTAACCTCTTTGTATGCTTGTGCAAGTACAGTTATAGGATACATTCCTATCTAGAATATAATGAGTCTTACAACAATAAAAAAAAGCAAGTAAAATTATAAAAGGGTAAAGCATTTGAATAAAAATATCAAATCTAAACATATGCAAATAGCCAATAAGCATATGAAAATATTCTTGATATCATTAGTCATTAGGAAACTACAAATCAAAACCACAACATGATACCATCTCATACGCCAAAGAGAGCAATATAAAAAAATAATAAGTATTGGAGAAATTAATTGGAACTCTCAAATACTGCTGGTGGAAATGAAAAATGGAGCACTTCCACTCGAGCATTTACTGTACCTAAAAGTACTGAAAACATAACGGTACATTCACACAAAAACCTGTTTGTGAATGTTCACACCAGTATTATCCATATAGTCAGAAAGCAAAAACCAAAGGTCCATCAAATGATTATAAACAAAATGTGGTAGAGCAATATAATCTTGTATTATTTAACCAAAACAAACCCAAACAAAAACAAAAAAAATATGATCATGCTATAAAGTGGCTGAATGTTGAAAACAAGCTAAAATGAAAGAAGTCAATCAGGCACAAAAACTCAACTATGTATGATTCCATTTACATGAAAATATTCAGAACAGACAAATCCATACAGACAAAAAGCAGATTAGTGGCTGCCAGGGGCTAGGGAAGGGACAGAACAGGAAGTGATTGTTAATAGCATGGGGTTTCTTTTTGGGGTGATGAAATGTTCTGGAATTAGACTGGTGCAATAACCTTTATTGTTTGTTTGTTTTAGAGAGGGAAGAGAGAGAGAAAAGTGAGGAAGGAGCAAGAAGCATCAACTTCCACATGTGCCTTGGGTTTCGAACCAGTGACCTCAGCATTCCAGATTGACACTTTATCATCTACGCTACCACCCATCAGGCATAACTTTGTGAATATAGTAAAAGCCACTCAATTGTACACTTTAAAATGGAAAATTTTATGGTATGTACATTATATTTCAAAAAAAAAAAAAGTAAAGAATAAGCTGGGCGAATGAGTTGTAAAATCTGTATTTTCTGGTTTTTTCTCACTCTTATTGTTAAAGCTGGCTGCTGCTCTCACGTGGTGATGCTCTCACATGATACAGCTAACTGCCTTTCATGCTTGGGAAGGGGCTTGGTTATGCTAATGTGTGTTGCGGGGAGAGCTTTCACACCAAAAAGTTTTCAAAGGAGGAGCTAGGAGGCCATTTTGCAGAGAAGACCTGGCTGTAGGGAGGAGTCCATGTTGTAGCAGGGCAGGGAGGCCACATGGAGGTGAGGAGGCAGCCACAATGGCAGAATGCTCAAGGAGAAGTCAGTTTGTGCAGAGTTTATGCAGAGAAAGAAATGAGGAACAGAGGTGAATAAGACTGGTGAGGGCCTTTGATTCTAGGAAAAAACCGGAAAGAGTGGATTTTGGTGCCCCGTGTTTGTTTTTTACTTGTTGGCCTGTAGGGGTCTTATGAATAAAGGAAAATAGCCCAGCAGTTTTGGGCTCCACTGTTTCTTTAAGATCTGTCCAAATTAAATGCGAACCTAAACCTGCATGGGCCAGGTGGCTTTGACGGTGGCCGCGGCTACTGGCCCTACAGAATAAGATCTGAAAAATAATTTAACTTATGATTTACCACAGCAATAAGGGAATTAGTATTCAGTCTATAGGTGCATTTAGGTCTAAAACAGTGCACCATAACAAAAAAGATTTAGTTGGGGGACTGATTCCAAGCACTTATAGTTATGAGACCACAGGTGGAATAAAGTCCCATGTGTAGATGTAGAAAGGAGAGCTGTAACTAAGGAACCAGGTGAGCAAGCCCAAGGGAATGCCAGGGCACAGCTCCTTGCAAATGAGCTATCAGCCAAAGCATTCCAATTGTACCTAACTTGAAGCAAGTCAAATCCTTTAAAAACAGATCTTCATTACAGATAAACAGAGAAAAAAGGTCACCATTTAATTCAAGATTTTTTTTTTCTTTTTTCCATTTTTCTGAAGCTGGAAACAGGGAGAGACAGTCAGACTCCCGCATGCGCCCGACCGGGATCCACCCAGCACGCCCACCAGGGGTGACGCTCTGCCCACCAGGGGGCGATGCTCTGCCCATCCTGGGCGTCTCCATGTTGCGACGAGCCACTCTAGCACCTGGGGCAAAGGCCACAGAGCCATCCCCAGCGCCCGGGCCATCTTTACTCCAATGGAGCCTTGGCTGCGGGAGGGGAAGAGAGAGACAGAGAGGAAAGCGCCGGTGAGGGGTGGAGAAGCAAATGGGCGCTTCTCCTATGTGCCCTGGCCGGGAATTGAACCTGGGTCCTCCGCACGCTAGGCCAACGCTCTACCGCTGAGCCAACCGGCCAGGGCTAATTCAAAAAGATTTTAAGGAATTAAAATCCAACAGAGTATGCCCTGGCCGGTTGGTTCAGTGGTAGAGCGTCGGCCTGGCATGCGGGGGACCCGGGTTCGATTCCCGGCCAGGGCACATAGGAGAAGCGCCCATTTGCTTCTCCACCCCCCCCTCCTTCCTCTCTGTCTCTCTCTTCCCCTCCCGCAGCCAAGGCTCCATTGGAGCAAAGATAGCCCGGGCGCTGGGGATGGCTCCTTGGCCTCTGCCCCAGGCGCTAGAGTGGCTCTGGTCGCAGCAGAGCGATGCCCCAGAGGGGCAGAGCATCGCCCCCTGGTGGGCAGGGCTTCGCCCCTGGTGGACGTGCCGGGTGGATCCCGGTCGGGTGCGTGCGGGAGTCTGTCTGACTGTCTCTCCCCATTTCCAGCTTTAGAAAAATACAAAAAAAAAAAAAAAAATCCAGAGTATGGAAAGAACCTAAAATAGAACACAGACAGTTAATAAATGAACCTAGGCCCTGGCCAGTTGGCTGAGCAGTAGAGTGTCAGCCTGGCGTGTGGAAGTCCCAGGTTCAATTCCCGGCCAGGGCACATAGAAGCGCCCATCTGCTTCTCCACCCTTCCCCCTCTTCTTTCTCTCCATCCCTCTCTTCCCCTCCCGCAGCCAAGGCTCCATTGGAGCAAAGTTGGTCTGGGCACTGAAGATGGCTCCATGGCCTCCGCCTCAGGGACTGAAATGGCTCCGATTGCAGCAGAGCAATGCTCCCTAGTGGACATGCTGGGTGGATTACAGTTGGGCGCATGCAGAAGTCTGTCTGCCTCCCCACCGCTTCTCACTTCATAAAAATACAAAAACAAAATAATAAATGAACCTAACTTTATTACAAATAAGTAACATAACCATACAGAAGTCCATAGAGAAAAAGAAATTACCTAGGTAACTTTGGAAAACAGATTATGACTATGTACTTTAAAGCTCAAAACAAATACTGTGCTCTAGTTTAAAAATGTTTCTCTCACAGGGGAATAGGTTAGGAATTCTGAAACTACCTCTATATATCCTTTCTTGTGTGCACTAAGATTGAACAAATAAGTAAATATTTTGTAAATGAGACCAAATTTCTCACCTTTGGAAAAGGCATGAACAAGGAAAGGAACAAGGATATGGGGGAAAAAGGACTAGAATAAGCCCTGAAGTATGGGATTAGAACTGGCAGCATCACTATGGACTCACAGTCATGTATGTGAGTGTGTATAGATACACACACACTCACACACAATCTTTACATATATATCATATATATTTTTATATATATATAGATGGATAAAAAATTTTAAATCTATGTGTGTGTGTGTGTGTGTGTGTATATATATATATATATATATATATTACTATGCATATATTTATTTGCTAGCTCTGTCTACTGAGAGGACCTAGAAACAATGATACCACAATACTATTGAGCACACCTGACACGCAGGTATTGGTTTCTAGATACCATTCTTCAATAAAATGAACCAGCCTCCTTTGGAGAAATGGTTGATTCTGTGCCTAGTGCAAACAGGAAAAATATGAGATGTACCTAGAACATCTGTGATACCAGCAAGGAAATTAGTACTCACAAAATGATGGGAACATTGTAGAAAGTACACAAGAAAAAATTTGAAAGTGCTCTCACTACCAAAGCTGGAACAATTTGAGCAACAAAGCATTAGATTTTTAACCCATACAGTAAAATAAATATCTACAAAACCATGTAAATAAATAACTGGACAATTAATGAATGACGGAAAAGGGACAGTTCTTCCTTCACAGTGGTTCTCCAATTAATTAAGGAATGAGGGAAACAAAATCATCATTAAGCTAATGCCACATCAGTAGTTGCTACCAGCAAGAACCACTAAATAGATGCAAAAACTGGCCTGTGAGGAGACACAGGATGTTTGCAATTTCAAAGTGCCATGCTAGAAGGGGAAGGTATTAATTACAAATGAATTACTATATTACAAAAGAAAAATTACATTTATGATTAGTTACAAAGGAAAAAACAATAACTTTACAGTGAAGAAACGTGGCAGACATCACCTTAACCAGTGACTTCAGTTTAACATAACCAGTCATAGGACATACTAATCATGAGTAAAAAAATATCAGGCAAATCCAATTAAGGGACATTCTAAAAAAATAACTGAGCAGTACTCTTCAAGTTTCAAGATCCCAAAAGATTAAAAAATAATAATAATAAAAAGACTAGGAACTGAATAGATGGGAAAAGATTAAAAAGATATGATAACTAAATGCAACATGGAATGCTGAATTGGATCCTAGACCAGGAAAAAAAGTTTATAAATGTGAATTTCTTGGTTCTGATCATTATTACACTATAGTTATAAGATGTTTACATTAGGGGAAACTGAGGAAAGGGTTTTTGGGAACTCTTTATTAATTTTGTACCTTGATGTAAATCTAAAATTATTTCAGTTAAAAAGTTTAAAAGATTTTAGAAAAAACCTCTGAAAGCAATGATTTCTTCTCTAATTCAAATGAAGTTAAACAATTAAACAACAGTTAAACACTTTAATTACTGTTAAATAATTAACTCTTCAACAACAGTTAAACAATTAAACCTGGAAAGAATCTGGATTTTGTTTTTTTTTAAATCAAGTTAAAAAATGGGTATAATATTCCTTTTACTGATAGATTAATTTATATAAATTATTCCAAGTCCTGACAGAAATTTGGTACAAAAATGAGGGGAGGGGGTTTTATATGATCTAATATTTTAAGAATCTGTCCATTTTTTCGTTACCATACATTAAATATGCATCTACCTTTTTTTTTTTTTTTTTTTTTTTTGAGAGAAGAGACAGACAGACAAGGTCAGATAGGCAGGAAGGGAGAGAGATGAGAAGCATCAGCTCCTGGAGGGGCACTTTAGTTGTTCATTCATTGCTTTCCCCTATGTGCCTAGATAGTGGGGGGGAGGGGACTACAGCTGAGCCAGTGACCTCTTGCTCAAGTTAGTGACCTTGGACTCAAGCCAGCAACCTTGGGCTTCAAGCCAGCGACCTTTGGGCTTAAGCCAAAGACCATGAGGTCACCTCAATGATCTCACACTCAAGCCGGGGACCCCGTGCTCAAGCTGAATGAGCCTGTGCTCAAACCAGTAACCTCAGGGTTTCTGACCTGGGTCCTTGGCATCCCAGGTCGACACTTTATCCACAGCACCACCACCTGGTCAGGCATGCATCTACTATTTTTAAAGCCGCCAGTTAGCAACAATTATTTTACTAGCAATATCAGAGTAAAAATATTGCAAGACAGTGGTCCTCCTTTGTTAATCATATTACTGTACTTGAAATTATGGACTAGGCAGTAATTCAGCTGTTAAAACAAATGGTAGATTTATTCATTCCTTCTCCTAGTTCCTTCATACACCAACTGCACTCAGTTCATATAGGAATTTATTGGTGGGCTTCATTTTATCAGCTATGGCAAACCAAACCCTTATGAAATCAAAGACATGACCTTCACACCCTGTACTTGACTGACCTAAATGACTGAAGTACAACAGGGAGCTACGTAAGCCCTTAAAAGTAATTTGTGGTCAGACAGAATTTAATATCAACAGAACCACCAACTCTGAATACTACAGGTTTATAAACTTCTTTGCTGCCACAAGATATATACTGTGGTCACTTAAATTATTTTCCATTTTAAATGGTTTTCCTCAAAAGTTATTTAACTTTTCTATTTCTTTTATTTTTTATTGAATTTAGAGGGATGATATTGGTTAATCAAATTATACAGGTCTCAGGTGTACAAGTCTATCATACATCTGCATATAGCACTGAGTGCTCACCACCCCCAGTCTCCCTCCTTCACCATCGCCCTCTTAACATCCTCCACCTTCCCCCAACCCCTGCAATCCCTACACTGTGTCTTTTTTCTTCACTTAATCTCTTTATCTTTTCACCTAGCCCCCAAACCACCACCCACTTTGACCACTGTGTTTTCTATATCTAGGAGTTTGTTAATATTTTGTCAGTTTGTTCATTAGGTTCCACATATAAGTGATATTATATGGTACTACTTGTCTTTCTCTGACTGGCTTATTTCACTTAGCTTAATAATCTCCAGAACCATCCATATCATCGCAAAAGATAAGATTTCCTTCCTTTTTTTTTTTTTTTTTTGTATTTTTCCGAAGGTGGAAACGGGGAGGCAGTCAGACAGACTCCCGCACGCGCCCAACCAGGATCCACCCGGCATGCCCACCATCTGGGGCGTCGCTCTGTTGCGGCCAGAGCCATTCTAGCGCCTGAGGCAAGGCCATGGAGCCATCCTCAGTGCCCGGCCCATCTTTGCTCCAATGGAGATTTCCTTCTTTTTTATGGCTGAGTAGTATTCCATTGTGTAAATGTACCAGGGCTTTTTATTATCCACTCATCTGCTGATGGACAACTGGACTGCTTCCACATCTTGGCTATTATAAACAATGCTGCAATAAACATAGGGGTGCATATATTAGTTTCAACTAGTGTTAAGGGTTTCTTTACATATATTTTCAGAAGTGGAATTTCTGTGCCATAAGGCATTCCATTTTTAATTTTTTGAGGTAACTCCATATTGCCTTCCACAATAGCTGTACCAATCAATCTGCATTCCCACAAACAGTGCATGAGGGTTCCCTTTTCTCCACATCCTCATCAACACTTGATGACAACCATTCTGACAGATGTGAGGTGATATCTCGTTGTGATTTTAATTTGCATTTCTCTGATGATTAGTGATGTTGAGCATCTTTTCCTACGTCCGTTGATCATCTGCAGGTCTTCTTTGGAAAAGTGTCTATTCAGGTCCTTTGCCCACTTCTTAATAGGTTTGTTTTATTGATGTTGAGTTTTATAAGTTCCTTGTAAATTTTGCATATTAAGCCTTTATCAGATGTATAGACAAATATTCTAAACAACTATTTTAATATTATACTTAAAGAATCTTAGTTTAATATGAAAAACAGGAAGAACGGTACTTCTAAATTTCACTTGTTATTAATAAAAGAATTATTAGTCAAGGTCCAATAAATTGTTTACTAAATTTATGCACCTTTATCTATAAATTACATGTTATAAATGAGGAAATTAAAGAATAGGGAGACTGAACTGGTGTTTTTTTTTTTTCCTAAAAGGAAAAAGATAGCAGAAAAGGACTCCTTAAAAAATAAGAATGCCAGGCCCTGGCCGGTTGGCTCAGTGGTAGAGCATCGGCCTGGCGTGCAGGAGTCCTGGGTTCAATTCCCGGCCAGGGCACACAGGAGAAGCGCCCATCTGCTTCTCCACCCCTCCCCCTCTCCTTCCTCTCTGTCTCTCTCTTCCCCTCCCGCAGCCAAGGCTCCATTGGAGCAAAGATGGCCTGGGCACTGAAGATGGCTCTGTGGCCTCTGCCTCAGGTGCTAGAGTGGCTCTGGATGCAACAGAGCGACGCCCCAGAGGAGCAGAGCATCGCCCCCTGGCGGGCATGACAGGTGGATCCCGGTTGGGCGCACGCGGGAGTCTGTCTGACTACCTCCCCGTTTACAGCTTCGGAAAAATGAAAAAAAAAAAGAATGCCAAAAACTATGTTCTATGGCTAGAATGTATTTCCAAGGGAATGGTCTCTTGTATTGGAATTGAAAATACATGTCTTGTCCTAACATAGTGAAAGAGCTAGTGATAATGTCCACACTTTACAAAAACGAGTAAAAAAATGTCCTAGGCATGCAAAAGAAAGCTACCTAATAAAGACTCTAATAAATCAACCTGGTGAAGACTGCTAACTTCAGAGAGTAGTCTACTTGAAATTCTGAAAATAAATAAAAAGGAAAAGGACATTACATACACAGGAAGTCTGGCATTTTCAAAAGCATTAACTCAGAACACTCTGGGTCCTAATTTCAAAGAACAGTAAACTTGCTTTCAAAAAGCTCTAAAAGCAAGTAAAATTGAGTTTATTGATTAGTAGGTAAAAATTTTAATCCGGATTTCAACATTTTCCCCTACTGCTGGCTACAATCATGAAATATTCAAAATCCAAACCAAAGTACAGTCAAAATCACAATTTGATAAAATCATGAGACAAGCATTAAGATTATGAAAGCTATTACAGGTTTCCTGAATATCTGATGTCTCAGAATAGTATGTAAAACATTGAAATTAGAAGTTAAGAGACCAATAGCAAAAATAATTTTCCCAAATGCATTCATCAACCAAGGTATGAGGAATTGGCATTTCCTGAGCAGCTTGATCATGCCAGCTCTTTCATTCTGCCCATTTAATCCTAACAAGCCTGAGGTCGAGTCTTCATCATCCCCTTACATGTGAGGAAAACAAGGATAGGAGTTAACATACTTGGCTTTGATTAGAATAGTGGTTCTCAAAGTATGCGCCAGGGCGCACTGGTGTGTCCTGGAAGATTTCCAGGTGCGCCCTATGGTATTCCAGAAACATGTGCCTGTTGGGGACCAAAAAACCAACAGGGTTTTTGGAGTTTAGATTTTTGAGGGTCAGAGGTGTGGGAAATTGGCTGTAAACTGATAGTCTGCCCAACCCCCCACTCACTTGCCTGATTAGGTTGCAAAAGGCTGTTAAACTGTGGTGCTGGATTATTTACACTACCCCCCATGTTCCCCAGAAAGACTGGAGGCAAGTTTCTTCTATCCTTTGTTTGGTGTAAAGTTAAGATGATAGGTATGGTGGGGGTTTTCTGCATTCAACACAATTAAGAGTAAAAAAAAGAATTCTTCAATATGAGCAAATGAGAGTTTGCCTTTCAAATATATGCCCAAACATTGAAGAAATCGCTAGGACACATCAGGCTCATGTTTCTCATAAAAGACAAAAATAAAAAACAACACATTCGTGCTAGTACCTGCCGAATTTACTAAATCTTACTAAGAATTATCTATATATATATATAAAAAGATAACTTTTTGTAATTTTTAAAAAATTTTAACCCCTTTTTTACAAATTCTAAAAAGCATAACTCAAAAAGTGTAATATAAAAATGTTTTTTAATGCCAGAATAAATTTAATTTTGTCATATTTATTTTGTTTAATTACCATAAAAGACTTTATATTTTTTTCTTTAAAATTTGACTTATTATAACATATTTCTCAGAAATTTGTATATAGTGCGCCTACAATTATTTGTACAATTTTAAATGCACCCTGACTTCAAAAAGTTTGAGAACCACTGGATTAGAACAATGTTTCTCATCTCCACCACACTTGGGACCAGTTTGGTGGAGAGGTTTGGGGGAAAGGGGCTGTCTTGTATACCATAGGATGTTTACCAACATCCCTGGCTTCTACCCACTGGTTGCCAGTAGCATCCAGTTGTGCAAAACAAAACAACTCTAGACATTGCCAAATGTCCCCTGGAGGGTACGTAAAATCACCCCTAGTTGAGTAGCACTGAGTTAAAGTAAAGAAGCCAGCATTTTCATTCAATGGACAACAGCCACATACCAGACTCTGTTTAAGTTGAATTAGAGACAAATGAGAGTCTTTGCCCTGATGAGTATTAAGACACACATGCCATGACAGTCTAACCTTCAATATACTCCTCCCCTTTAGCCAGCCCCAACATTAGCTAACAGGGCTAATGGCACTGACCTTCAACAGGTCAGTGGCACCTCCACTCATCCCCTCATGCCGGCTTAGTTTGTAGTCATTTCTGACTCAACCTTCCTCTTTATTCCCTATATCTGGTTATTGCTCAAGTTCTGCTAGTTTTTCCTAGGAGTAATATCTCTATAATTAGTCCCTACTCTCCATTCCTTTCATTCTTTTTTCCCCCAAAAATAAACCTTTATTAAATGTTTATTTTATTGATTTTAGAGAGGAGGTAGGGAGACAAAGGGAGGAGGGAGAGAGGGGGGAGAGAGGAGAGAGAGGGAGGAGGGGGTAGAGAGAGGAGGGGGAGAGAGAGGGGAGGAGAGAGAGGGGAGGGGGAAGAGAAAGAGGGGAGGGGGAGGGAAAGAGGGGAGGGGGGAAAGAGGGGAGGGAGGAGAGAAAGAGGGGAGGGAGGATATGGGGAGGAGAGAAAGAGGGGAGGGGAGAGATAAAGAGGATAAAGAGGGGAAGGGGAAAGAGGGGAAGGGGAGAAAGGGGAGGGAGGAGGAAAAGAAAGGAAGGGGGAGAGAGGGGAGGGGAGAGAGAGGGGTGGTAGGAGGGAAAGAAGGGAGGGGGGAGAGAGAAGGGGGAGGGAAAGGGGAGGGAGGAGAGAGAGGGGAGGGAGGAGAAGGGGAGGAGGGAGGGAAAGAGGGGAGGGAGGAGAGAGGGGAGGGAGGAGAGAGGGGAGGAAGGAGAGAGGAGGAGGGAGGGAAAGAGGGGAGTGGGGAAAGTGGGGAGGGGGAGAGAAAGGGGATGGAAGAGAGAGAGGGGATGGGAGAGAGAAAAAAAGACAGAGGGAAACATCAATATGTTCCTGTATGTGCAGTAACCAGGGATCAAACTGGCAGCCTCTGTGCTTCAGGAGGATGCTCTAAGCAACCAAGCAACCTGGCCAAGGCATTCCCTTCATTCTAATATAAATGCAAGCCCAATTCCCCTTCTTTTTTCTACTCACAGAAGAAATCAGAAGGAATGAATCTCGCATGGCCCCTAAAATAAACTAAGCATATACATCAAGATATCCTAACTGAACTAGCAACCTCTAAGGTAGGCGGCTGGCAGACCTCAAAAGGTAGTCTGGAGTGGGAAGGAAACTGGAATTTCCCATAAGATCTCAGACACTTTCACAGCCAGATGTCAATTCTCGGTAAATAACAGCGCTGACAAGCATTAGGAAAAGGACACAGCAGAGATTAGTTTGCAAGCCATTAAAAAGTGGCTTGTATGCTATTTCTGGCACTTGTGCCATGAACCACTTTTGCTGCGCCAAGGGAATGCAGAACTGACACAACAAAGAAGTGAGGTAAGATTCCTAAAGAAAGCTTGAACTAGTATTTCTGCCCCTCCCAAAGTATAAACACCCAGATGAAGGTAGATAAAGCAAACATTCCACTAAGGAAACTCTAAAACAGTCAAACAAAATCTAGTTACAAAAGCATGTTCATATATCAAATTTTCATAATATAAATGAGTATATAGTACCAAATTCTAATTTATTAATACAGGGGGGTCCTCAGGTTATGACACAGTTCCGTTCCTACAATAGTAACATAACCCAAATTTTGGTGCAGGTTGAAACATACCCTAGCCTAACACAAACAGAACAATTACGCTTTTAACAGTCCAAAATGGCGTAGGTAAGCATACTGGGGGCACACATTCCCTCACTCAAAGGCCGTTATTGCATATCCTTCCACTGTGCGCAACCAAACTAGTTCGCCCATGTTGTCCATAAGTACACCAACAGCGAAAACCCAAACACTCACGTCTCAATTGTTTTAAGCTTCAATGGGAGTGTCATAAACTCAAAACATCGTGTGTCAAGACTGTCATAACCCGAGGACCCCGTACTGAACATGAAACATGGATTTAAGGTGAGAGGAATCCAGGGTCTGTTTTAAAGCTGATCTCTCCCTTAGGCCGAGAGTAGAATGTTACTAAATTAATAATAGTTCTTAGGAAATGCTTTACCCTTTTTGACTTTAAGATAACTAAATTCAGTACCTGAAATTCACAACCTAATCAAGTTTTAAATTTATACTTCATAGTTTAAAAAAAAAGCAATGTTCAAGGAAACTATTACAGGTGATACCCTAAACATTTCTGCTTCCATTATTTCCGAGTTTTCCTGTAAAGGGCTGACCATCAAACAAAAGTACCGAGTGGCAAATATATTTAGTTTCAGGACTGACTGTTATTCCACCTTCACCAGGTTATTCATTTTAAGTAAGTAAATTTAAGAAATTTGTACAAAGATGCATTCATGTCTCAAAATTTTCTGAAAGAATAAAGAATATGTCATACTAAATTGCTGTATTTCCTCTTGGGAGATACAAGTTTAGGTCAGCACTTTCATGTAATGCTCAAAAGGCTTTACTTAAGCAAGGAATTATAATTAAATAACTCCAGTTCACACAATCCAACTGACACATTTTCTAATACCTGAAGCAGAAGGAAAAAGCAGAAATTGAACTTAAATTACTGTAGATGGCCAGTTACAGCCATCTTTTGACTCCTTTCAAAGGAAATGCATCTCTATTACGGTCCTATTCTCTCTATAACCTAAGAAAAGTCTTGTAACATTTCATTCACATTTTGTGTAAATGTATCAAATAAGCCTAGCTTATACTATCTACTCAACAAAATCTGAGTAATGTCCTTGCAATTATTAGATGTATGACTTTGTCAATAGTCACGTAAAGCCTTGAAGATAGAAGACATATGAACAAATGCATATAAATACCAGCCATATAAATTCAAAAGGAAATGCACCACTTAGCCTGGCATATATTTTCCAGCAAAATCATTTCCTGTATGAAATTGATAGCATTAACGGAAGTTCACCCCACCAACTTTTCTTTTACTGACTTTTACCAACACTCGTCCATATGAAAATGGTAAAGATAAAACTTTGTCACAACTGATGCCTGAAATCTTTATAGAAATAATTTGTCTTTTAACAAAGTATATAAGGGTGGACCCTTTGAACCAATCCTTAAGTGATATTTAAGATGTTACATGTAAAAACAGTGTGATTTAAAATTCATCCCAACTAACTTTACCATCAAATTATGGTGTTCTTTCCAGCTTTAAAACAAAATCTAACCTTGTTAAACAGATTATGGTTACCCAATTAAAAAAAAACAACAACCAGCCTTGAGCCCCAAGGGGTGTGTTCCGTAGGAGACCATTTTGATTGATACTGCTTCATTTAATAGAGTGGAAACCAGCTAACATTAAATGGAAGATAAAAACATTAAGACAAATCAAGTCCGTATTTAGGATTCAACCATTAGAAGGCTACTGCTTACAAATAATCTCTGCATTATCCTTTTTCTGTGTTCAATTACTACATTTATATATGTTCACATACATAATCTTTTAGTTTCGACTCTTCTAAAAATACTGATTAAGAATACTATTTACTGCCTGATGGCGCAGTGCACAGAACATCAAACTGGGACTCGGAGGACCTAGGTTTGAAACCCCTAGGTCACCGGCTTGAGCACAGGCTCATCTGGTTTGAGCAAGGCTCATCAGCTTGAGCCCAAGATCTCGGGCTTGAACAAGGGGTCACTCAGTCTGCTGTAGCCCCCCAGTCAAGGCACATATGAGAAAGCAATCAATGAACAACTAAGGTGCTGCAACGAAGAATTGATGCTTGCTTCTCATCTCTCTCCCTGTCTGTCTACCCCTATCTCTGTCTCTCCCTGTCTCTGTCAAAAAAAAAAAAGAATACTATTTACTGCCTGACTAGGCAGTGGCGCAATGTATAGAGCATCAGCCTGGGATGCTGAGGACCAAGGTTCAAAACCTCGAGGTCGCCAGCTTGAGTGTGGGGTCACCGACTTGAGCATGGATTCATAGGCATGACCCCATCCATAGTCACTGGCTTGAGCCCAAAAGGTTGCTGGCTTGAGCAAGGGGTCACTGGCTCAGCTGAAGCTACCCAGTCAAGGCACATAGAGAAAGCAATCAATGAACAACTAAGATGCCACAGTGAAAAATTGATGCTTCTCATCTCTTTCCATCCTTGTCTGTCTGTCCCTGTCTGTCTCACTCTTAAAAAAAAAAAAAAATCCAAAAAACTATTTACTAATAAAACTACAAACAAAAATAAATTACATTTTCCACACCTAAAAACAGAAAATATATATATATATTTTTTGTATTTTTCTGAAGCTGGCAACCGGGAGGCAGTCAGACAGACTCCCACATGCGCCCGACCGGGATCCACCCGGCATGCCCACCAGGGGGCGACGCTCTGCCCATCCGGGGCGTCGCTCTGTCATGACCAGAGCCACTCTAGCGCCTGGGGCAGAGGCCAAAGAGCCATCCCCAGCGCCCAGTCCATCCCCTGCTCCAATGGAGCTTTGGCTGTGGGAGGGGAAGAGAGAGACAGAGAGGAAGGAGAGGGGGAGGGGTGGAGAAGCAGATGAACGCTTCTCCTGTGTGCCCTGGCCGGGAATCGAACCCGGGACTCCCACACGCCAGGCCGACGCTCTACCACTGAGCCAACCGGCCAGGGCCCAGAAAATATTTTTATAACCTGGTTTCCTATTCCTACTTAAAGGAATACAATTAAGGTAATTTCTTCTCCCTTTATCCTTATATAAATAGTTTCTTCAACTACCCTAACACAACCTTTCTTCAGACATTCCTAGATGATTAATAATTTGAACTTGAGACCCTGGCCAGGTAGCACAGTTGGTTGATACCAAAGTGGTAGGTTCAATATCAGGTCAGGGCACATACAAGAATCAACCAATGCATAAATAAGTGGAGCAGCAAATCAATGATTCTCTCTCCCTATCTTCCTCTCTGTCTAAAATCAATGAATAAAATTTTTTTTAATAATAATAATTTGAACTTGAATAAGCAACTATTTAAAAAAGTAAAGTGTAAATAAACATACTATTTCCAAATGCTAGCCAAAGAAATTGGGGGATTTTATTTTAGACCTATTAGCTCTGCCAATAACCTTAAACATGTCCTGAAATCTTGAAGATTAGTATATGTTTACCCATTAGTCAAAGAAACATTAATGGTTATTATTAAATAGTTTCATGTGTATTATTTATATTGTTTTTTCTATGAGAAAGGCCAAATTTATTCCAAAGGAAAAAATCCATTACTGGGAAATATAAACTATTTGCAAAATTACCCATCTAAAAGTATCTTTTCTAATAAGCCATCCATTTAAACACATATGATTAATTTTCTTAATCAGAAAAAGAGCCTTTACTTTTATCTGAGATTCCTAAGTGTGTCTGTTTAGATTTGTGATAACCGGCTCCGGCTGGTTGGCTCAGTAGTAGAGCATCAGCCTGGCGTATGGATGTCCCAGGTTCGATTCCTGGTCCGAGCACACAGGAGAATCACCCATCTGCTTCTCCACCCTCCCCTTTTCGCTTCTCTCTCTCTTTCTCTTCTCCCTTCTTCCCCCTCTCCCCCTCGCCGCCCTCCTCCTCCTCCTCCTCTTCCTCCTCCTGCAGCCATGGCTCAATTAGAGCAAGCTGGCCCCCATTGAGGAGGATGGCTCCATGGCCTCTGCCTCAGGCACTAAAAAATGGCTCGGTTGCAACAGAGAAAGGGCCCCAGGTGGGAAGAACATCGTTTCCTAGTCCCCTAGCGGGGCTTGCTGGGTGGATCCTGTTGGGATGCATACAGGAGTCTGTCTCTGCCTCCCCTTCTCACTAAAAAAAACAAAAACAAAAACAACCTAATTTGCGATAACCATGTAAAAAGTATTTCCAAAAGATGTGGATAAACTCCTAATCCACAAATGAATGTCTAGGACCAGTCCCTGAAATTCCCAGAAATTAACACTTCAAAACTTCTAGTGACTGCAAGAAGTTCTCATGATGCCTCCAAAGGCTAAGGCTAAAAATTTATCAACCTTCGCTGAGAAAGTTTAAGTGGGCCATCAGAGAGCAACCCAAAAGAATCCAAACTGAAGTGCCAAAGAAAACCACCACAGTTGCTAAAAAGAACCACATCGATGTCATTTCCTCCAACAATCACTATAAACATGGCACACTACCTAAAAACTCTCGTTCTAAACACTCCTGGGAGCCACTATCAATTCTTCCCTGTACATAACTAGAGATGTGATTTATCTACAAACCTACTGGAGGATTCTGTTTCTAGGGAACAGCAGCAATCACTCACTCATGCATGTTCACTGTGTGTCAACTGTCATTTTGGGCTTTTCGAAAACCAGGCTTTATTTATTCCTCACACCAACCCTCCAAGAGGGCATTATTCCATTTACAGGTGGGAAAACATTAGAAGCTGAGAAAGCTTAGAAACATAGTAACTCATCAGATTTTTAGGAGAGGAAAAAGTAACTTGTCAGGATTGAAACGCTAGCCTGTCTCTTTCTACACTAACCCCTGGCTTCTTGGTAGAGCTCCAGCTTTCTCTATGGGCTTTGATATAATACATTACACTATAGAACCTTCTATACTTACCTCCACCCAATCCTTAACTAATAATGACAACTTCAAGGAGAACATTTTGGTCACTCCTGTTTCCCTTTCAGGATGCAATTGCCATAACAGCAACATTAAGGCCTGGTAGTAGTTAGTAGGCAAATATAGGGCTAGGCTAGTTATAGCTAACATTTATTGAGCACTTACTATATGCCAAATAATGTTATAAATGCTTACAACCTCAGAAGGTACCGTATTTCCCCCATGTGTAAGCTCCCATATATAAGACTCACCTTAATTTGGGGGCCTAAAATTTGAAAAAGAATATATTATATAAAGTTATTGAATTCAAGTTTTATTCATCATAAAATTCATACAACTCATCACTGTCAAAACTCCCATCCATTAGCTTTTCCTCATTTGTGTCTGATGACAAATCACTGTCTTCAACAATGAGGGCAAAAACAAGCGCGAAAAAGTGGGAAATGCAAGTAAAAAAAAAAATCTACAACCACTGTATAAGATGCACCCAGTTTTAGAACCCCCCCCTTTTTTTTCCCAGAAAAGGGTGCGTCTTATACATGGGGAACTATGGTAGGTTCTATCAATATCCTTATTTTACAGATGAAGAAACTGAAGCACAAACAGCTTTAATAATTTGCACAAGGAAAAAATAAATAAAAATAATTTGCACAAGGGCAAATTATGTTAAGTGGGGATCTAGCATTCAAATGAGGTTGCCTGGCTCCACAGTGCATGTTCTTTAACTCTATCTAGCCTTCCGCTTTCCCAAGCAAATTTATACAAATTTTCTCATTTAACCCTCTTTTAACTATGTAAGCTAAGTATAATCGATCGCAATTTATAGATGAGAAAACAGAGATTCAGAAAGGTAAAGTCACACAACTTTTAGTAGTGAAGGCATGATTTGAATCCATTTCTTCACACCCCTAAGATGCTATTAAACCATTTCAAAGGAGGATACTAACTACAAAAATGAAATAATAATATATGTATATTTCAAAATGGTCAACTGCTTTTGAAATTTTCTAGCTACATAGTTTTCTTTAAAATGTTTAAGTATGAAAAAAGAAAAATGTTATGGAAACAAAAGACAAAAGTAGCCTTGTGGTGATTATGAGGCAGAAACCCCCCAGAAGTTTTTAAGAATTATATAATCTTTTATTATGAGACCAAATCATTCTTATTTGGCCAGCAATTACAGAAAGGCCCTGTTCAGCCACAAGCATACACATACATTATGCTCCCATCTCACAACCACTCCCTCCCTCAAGCTTTATTAGTCACGTGCCTTTTCCTAAGAGATCAAGAAACAAAAAGCCAAATCTAAAAATCCACCTACTTTAGGCTACTCTCTTAAATCTGTAACATTCTGAAAACAGAAGCTCAAGTTTTAGATGTTAAAATGTAACTACCAAGAAACAGGCATATAAATAACTGTATTTATTGTCTCTTGTGCAGAAAGGACTTGTCTTTCTTAAATCTATAAACTAAAAGACAGAGGAAAAGAGGCCTCAGAAAAGTGATTTTTTCATACCACTAGCCAAAAATATAACTGCTATCAAATGCTATTCCTAAAGACCCAATTGGACAGTATAAACTCCTCTGCAGTTACACACTTCAGTATTTCAGAAAATGTCTTCCACCAATTATCCATCCAAAGTAGAACTGAACAATATAATCATGCCTCTCATCATATTTCCCATATATCCCAGGGGTCTCAGATAGCAAAACAGATTACTGCATATAAGAAACATCTATTTTAAAATTACTAGTCCTACTTAGGACAATCAAGTTTACATTCTCAATAGCGGAAAAACAAATTCAAAAGCAGCCAGCAAGCTCTACTGCAGCCCCTTTTACCAGATACAGTAGAGATTTTTAAAACCAAAAGATACAAGAGGACAAACTGTAATCTCTAAATATCTTTTATAGCATCCTGCAGCCATGACGGGGGGGGGGGGGGGGGGGACCACAACCAAGTCAAGTCAGTACAAAGAATATCTGTGGTTGTTTCAAGAAGGTAAAATATCATTTATTCAGCGTTTTCAATGCTGTTAAAAAATAATCAGTGCTGTGTACAAAAAAGCATTAAATATTTAAATAAGACCAAAGGAATCAAGCAACACGTAAATGATAATCCAGTGTGTTCAAATCGTACAGTGAATGAACAGGTTCCACTGTCAATCTCCTAAATGATGTTTTGAAATAGAGAGGAAATCACCTTATCCTATTTCGTTAATTCAGAATTGGGTCTTTCTTTTCCTGAACTAATAACCAATGGGTTTTTTCCCCCAAAGCTGAGTTTAATTCAAAAACACACACACACGTTTTCTTTCTTATGAACGAATCCAGTTACATACCGTATCAAGGCTCGCAAATACACAGCGAGCCTTGATACGGTATGTAACTTCCCCATTTTCACTTCCTCTTTAGTTATTACTTTCCCCCCATTTCCATTTCCTCTTTAGTGATTACTTTCAAAGAGCTATTTAAACAAACATAGATGCTATCTGAAACGAAAACTTCCCTTCCGTTCCCCGAGCTCTAAAGGTTTGTCAGGAAAGCAGAATCAAGCTCAGTCACGTCCGAGAACCTTAATTTCCGACATGCCCAATGTTGCCAAAATAAAACCCAGAAAGCCTAAGAATTCTTTGAACACTTCACCATTAAAAGAAAAAACAAAATCAGGAAAATAAAGAAGCAGGGAAAGAAAGGCAACTTAAAAGCAATCCACCACACCCTCAACTCCGCGTTTGCAACCCGTCTGCCAGGGGCCTTTACCTTCATTTTCCATTGAAACCGCACTTGGTTGGTGGCTACAAAGTCTTTAGTGTCAGCCACGGCCACACTGGGAATAGACAGAGGAGGAAGACAAGGAAGAGAAGCCCCCGGAATCCCAGGCTGTCACCCCCGCTCCCGGCCACGCGTCCCACGGCTGCTCCCACCACCCCTAGCAGCAGCATCTGCAAGAAAAACCAGGAGAAGCGGCGCTGACGCGAGAAAGGACGGGGAGTCCCCAGACCCCGCGCCCACCCCCTGGGTCACCCGCAACGCCCCCAACTCAAGCTGGCAGGGCGGCGCCCAAAAGACACCCCACCCAACCAGGGTAGTCCCGGACGCCCCCTCCCTCAAGCCCTGGAAGTTTCTGGAAAAGGGTAGCGCTGGTGCATTCCCAACGCCCCAGACCCCCTTCCTTCGGACAGCGGGAGACTCACCCGCGGGGCTCGCCGGGGCGCCCCGCGCGCCTCGGGCAGAGGATCGGCTCGCCGATCGGCGGCGCAGCGCGGGAGCCTGCTCCCGGCGTGAGGAAAGAGCGACGGGAGAGCGGGCGGGCGGGGAGGGAGGGGAAAGGAAGAGGAGGTGAGGGGCCCGTCACGGTCGGCCCGGCCAGCTCGGCGCGGCCGCGCTGCTCTGCTCCCGCCTCCGCCTCCTGCGCTCCGCCCCTCCCCGCCGCCTGCCGCCCGCCCGCCCGCCCGCCGCCCCGGCGCGCCCCGCACTCCCGGGCCCGCCGAGGACCGAGCTTTGTCGCTACTACTTCCGCTGCAAGAGGCGCGCGCGCACGCGCACTCGCAGGCACAGGCGGAGACGACGGAAGTGAAGTGAAGACCGAGCTGCCCGCCCGGAGAGGTCTCTGGTTGGGTGCGTGCAGTCTGGTTAGGAGGGCGCGCGGGCAGTCTGCCGGCTCCTCGCGGACCCCCAGGCCCCGTGCCCGCCTGTCTCTACGCACCCGCTGGGCATGAGGGTCGGAGACCCGCCCGCTTCCCCGCGCTGTCCACGCCCTCTCCAAAGGCAACAGCGGGGTCGGGGCTGGCGGGCAGGCGGTCATGGTCGCGGTCCCCGAGGTTTTTGAGCGCCCCAACAGAGGCGACCGGGGAAGACCCCACCGTCGGGGTGGCCGTCACAATCTCGGCAGGCGACGCGAGGATCGCCGAGGGAAGGGGCGAATGCAGGGAAGCATTGGTGTTCTTATTGGGACCTCGCACCCTCACTTGCAGACCCCGGTTGCGGCTGCTTGGCTCTAACTGCAGGTGCAGGTGATCGTGGGGCGACTTCCCAAAATTCTATCCCGAATAGAGGCCGGCTTCGTTGTCCGTGTGTAATAGGAGGGCAGAGATCAGCCTCAGAGAGCTCAAAGGAGAATTCAGCTTTTTTCATTGGAACAACTAGAAACCGAGCGTCCAGAGATGGAAGCTGAAGAAAGGGCATTACCCTCGGCCACTGGCTATTTCCTTTGCCACTTGAAACTTTCACTTGCTCAGCACCTAATCCCAGTAAGTGATTTTTGATGGACGTTGATTTTAAAAAAGCCTTCGTAAGCCAGGCACCGGAAAGCGAACCAAAGTCCTCTACCCACCCAGAGCCACTAGAGGGCAGGGCTACACCTGCTGAGTATGAGCGCATCTTCCAAAGAACTAGACCTCAAAGGACAAAGCCCTCTTTTATATACTAGAGGTCTTTTTCTCCATCAACATTTTATACCCACTTTTTCTTTAAATTGGTCCTTATCTCAGGCCCTGTAACATATTCCAGTGTACTCTCTGACCACATGTTCAATGTCCAAATAAGCAGATGGACCAGGTTGCCTCTTTTCTTACGTTTTGTCCCAAGTAAGTGGTACTAGTCTAGAATCAAAAATTCTGGACTTTACTTTTCTTTTAGGAAACATTGAGATTTTATTCAGCGAGGTCACTTAAATTTCAGAAGTGAAACCACAAAAATTGGAATGAAGCAGATTTCTAGTCTTGAGTTACTCTACGACCTACTCTTGGCTTGTGAAATTTTTGTATACCTTGTGTTACAAGCCTTTGATTTTGTACAGTGAATGTGCTATCCCTTGCTCAATGTTGTAATCTGTTTTTAATGATTATTAGTTACTATACTTGTTAAACCTTTTTTTATAATTTTTTTTAAAGATTTTATTTATTCAATTTTCAGAGAGGAGAGAGAGAGAGAGAGAGAGAGAGAGAGAGAAAGGGGAGGAGCAGGAAGCATCAACTCCCATACGTGCCTTGACCAGGCAAGCCCAGGGTATCGAACAGGTGACCTCAGCATTCCAGGTCGATGCTTTATCCCACTGCGCCACCACAGGTTAGGCTACTTGTTAAACCTTTGACAGTACAACACCACATTAAAGACATAAAACATCTAAAGTAGGAAATGTACATGATATAGACATCTGATATTAACATGATCTTACAAAACAGTAATTTTGCTGTATAGAATTTGCTATTGGATTGCTTCAGTCAGTTCAAAGATTTTAAGGTAACTTTTCAGAATTATCTTTTGTGTACTGTAGTACTCCAGCATTAACACTGAATTCATAATTAACTCCCCCTAAGATTTATTACTCTATGACTGAAATAGCTTTCACTGGAATTTTACTTTTTGATTGCCTAACTTGTGAGAGCAGTTGCTCCTATTGCTAAGACAAAAAGAGAAACTGCATAAAATCACCTTTGTCCAGAAGAACTGTTAATGTACATCGTTCTTAATCCACTGTCAGTCATCTCACAAATTCCTAGGCCTGGAAGCAGCAAGAAGCTAAATGATAGCTGGTTCATCCCCTTAGCTGATCCCTGAGCTTTATCAATCCACCTCTAAGACTAACCGTCTATGTTATACCCGTAAACCTCCTCACCCACACTAGCCAACATCAGAAGCACCAAATTTGACTTCCTATGTGTATAAAGGATAGTATTCAACATTCAAACCAGCCTGACCAGGCAGTGGCACAGTGGGTAGAGTGTCAGTTCTGGGACGCAGAGGACCCAGGTTCGAAACCTTGAGGTCCTTGGCTTGAGCGCTGGGTGGGGACCCCCAGCTTGAGCAAGGGGTCACTGGCTTGAGCGTGGGATCATAGACATGACCCCATGGTCACTGGCTTGAAGCCCAAGGTTGCTGGCTTGAGCTTGAGCCCAAGGTCACTGACTGGAGCAAGGAGTCAAAGGCTCAGCTGGAGTTTCCTGTTCAAGACACATATGAGAAAGCAATTAATGAAAAACTAAGGTGCTGCAACAATTGATGCTCTCATCTCTCTCCCTTCCTGTCTGTTCCTATCTGTCTCTAGTTTAAAAAAAAAAAATTCAAACTGGAACAGTAGAGAATGCTTGGGCCACAAACCAGTAATCTTTCTCTCATCATTACCTCCTCTGACTATCTGGCATTCTATGAGACTTTTATGTAGCAATTCCCACCTTTCAGCTCAGAGAGACTAAAGTATATGTACATTGCACTCCATTACATGAATATACAAACGTGTATAGACACATTCATACATATACGTACATATATGTGTATACAAATATATATATTGTGAGATTTTTATATAATAGAGGCATAATTGCCCTTCTTTTCCTCTAAAGATTGCTGTGAGGACCTGATAGTGAAGACAGGTTGTGAATTAAAACCACTATAAAAGGTAAGATTATTATACAGGAAAACAAGCAAAAGCATGGATTGTTAGCTAACTGGAATGAGATTGATGGCAATGAAATGTATTTTGCTCAAGTTGTCTCTTGATTCTTTAGAATTCAATGCTTCAAAAATCTTTTCTACTCTCATTTTATTCTAAATAGTTTTCAAAAGTAAATATATTTGATGCAAAAAAACAAAGTCACATGAGCAAAAGCAGGGCAGTTTTCCAAGTAACTACTTGGAAGAACTATAAGGTCTACTGGAAAGTTCTGTCCGTTTTTGGAACAAAACAAAATACAAATTTTTCTTACTGTCAATAAGCTTTATTAAATAATATAATTGCCATTATTATTATTAATGATTTCTTGCTAGCGTGAGGGCAATTTGTATATCCCATTTTTGAAAAATGTTTTATCTTTTGATGCGAAAAATTGAACCAGTGCTTGTTTGATATCTTCTTCATTTTTGAATTTTTTGCCCTTCAAAAAATTTTGTAAGGACAAAAACAAGTGATAGTCGGAGGGTGCTAAGTCCGGGGAATATGGTGGATGCGACAGACATGCTTCTGTAGCATTTCTTCCTTGTTGAAATTCATAAAAATTACAGTGGCGTAAATGAACTTTATCAGTAGCCATGGGTACACTATCACTTCACACATAAGACTAGCGTGAATCAACTTTGTTTTAGTTAATTTGCTACGTCAGTATGTATACATAAAGTGATAAAAATAGGCACACATGCGCCAAATAAACAGGTGCTTACATGTTGAAACTTGCTGTGATAGAAACAGACAGAACTTTCCAGTAGACCTTACATTTATTACAAATAGGGAAGACTGAAGAAGAATGAACGTGATACTCTAATTTTATACTATGCCGTTACACAAAGGATATGAGGCATCTTTGTTTTTATATCAAATTTAATAGCCAGCATTTTTTAATAAAATTTGATGATTAAGGAATATGTGGCCCTTTAAGATTTAAAAATGAACTTGGAGAAAGTTATTTTAAATCTTTGCTTAGTATTTTATTTTAAAGGCTGTTTTAACATTAACTATTGAAGGTTACTAGTTAAGGAATTTTACCTAGCTGCTGGAAAAAAGGTTTTCCTTTTTTAAAGCTGGATATTTTAAGCATGTGAAGACCAACACATTACTTTTATAAACTAACCTAATTCAACAGAACAACAGAAGTATTTTTTGTATAGAGTAAAAGACATGCTAAGGGTCAATTTTGGGGAAATACAGTCATATTGCAAGGAGTGTTACATGAAATGACTGTCTAACAACCACCTGTCAGAATTGCTATAGCTGCTTGGTTCTATGTCTTAGCAGTTTTGGAAGAATAAAAATTGGAAGCAAGAAATAAAATCAGATGGACTAAAAAAAGGAAATACCTGTGTTTGGTTGACTTGAACATATATGATACCCAAATACTTTACAAATATTTTATCAGCCCACTAAATTCAGTAGCTTCAAAACTTGCTAACATTCTAAACATTAAATATTTGATGAAACTGAACAAAAGAAAGAAGAGAATTTAAAGTATGCTCTTTTAATATTTATCTTTAAAGAAGTTCATTCTAAGTATGACTCAGTTTCCCCATTCAACTGGTCCTGAGCCTGTGGAGATATTTGGGATATTTGGTATGTACTACTAATTCTGGGTTGGAGATGATGCTAGGTGGGGGTGCAGATAAGGATAAAAAAGGGAAGAAGGAAGAACAAAGTGAGTGTGAGTCTCATACCCAAGAGTTAACTCGGGACTTCTTTATTTCCATGGAAAATTGACATAGAATATTCCATATTACATACTCTCCAAGATTTGTTTTGAGATAAAAATGTTTCCATTTAAATATTTGACTAAAAGAAATTCTGTCTAGTTCCCAAACTAGCATAATTCATCGCTGACCCCAAAACATTTGGTCTATAGTAAATATGTAATAAAAACCTGTTCAATAAAGGAATAATCTGGAAAATGGCCATCATAAATAAATATTTGCTGTTGAATGAATAAACATAATTCCGCCTTTGCTACTTGCTTTCTGTGACACGACTAAAACATGAGCTTCTACTTTCCTGTAATGCAAAGAAAAATTAAGAAATTTTCAAAAGTTTGAAATGAATTCACATCTCCAAGCCACAAAGAAGTTGTTAGCTAGGAAACTTGATCTGAGCAGGAAAAAGCACTAATCATTTCAAGAAGTATTAAATATTGAACATTGGGAAATATTTTTGATCTTTCTTTACTCTGCTGCACACTGGGGTCTGAAAGAGTTTTGGAAATGACTGCATTTCTTCAGACCTCCAAAATGATACATCTTTCCCTGAAGTTTTCTACCCTACCATTTTCTAGAAGTCAAATAGTTTTTGCAAAGCTTGCATCTTTGCCTGAGTTGTCCCATGTCCTTCCAGGCCTCCTGCAGAAATCATCTCTCTCTACTGTGTTTCCTACTGTGAGAACAAATAAGAAAGAAAAAAAGCACAAAAAATGTTATTATGGTCATAAATTAGAGAGAGAGAGAGAGCCACAGCTCAGAAATTGCCTGAGGCTTTATGGAGATCCTCAAGCTTAGCTCTGCACAATCATGCAGACAAACTGTACTCCCATTGAGCGTACTATCAAAATTAGGGAATCCACACTAAAGATGGTTTGCAAGATAGATGATAGAGAAGAGGAATTACAAACTGGTATCCAAGAGTTTTTGCAACACAAATTGTTAAACCTTTAGGTTACAAACTTCATCACTACAAATATAGATCAGATGGAAAACTAGGTTAATATTTCTAGTTATACCTTCAGGCAACTTTATTTTTGCTTTCTTGGTTCTAAAAGGCATTTTTTATGTAGCCTACTTCAGAAGATATTAAAAGTAATTTAATGTGCCAAATATCATATATGAAGGATTAGGACATGGGGAATCTGGAAAGAAGAAAAACAAAAAGCTTTCTATAGGCCAGGAACAAATAAGCTGAAGTACAAATTTGGAGTCTGAACTGGTCCAACCATTCCCCAGTTCAAACAGTTGAATGCAAAACTTATTTTCTAAGAAACTGCTACATCAACTACTAGGAATATTGCAATTCTAAGTGAACAGTAATCCCACTCTAGAATGTTTAACAGGAAGCTGACAAACTAGAAATGGCCATTAGGCCCTATGAGGAGAATAAAAGGAACTTATATTCCAAATATAAAGTACATCTGGTAATGAACATTACCAATGTTCATTACTCAAATAGCTATTCCCCTCCAGGACAATTAGTTTAAGTTAGTGTTTTTTAAAGTGTGACCCCCCACTACCAGCAGCCTCAGCATCACTTGGGAACATATTAGGAATGCAAATTCTGGCCCTGGCTGGTGGCTCAGTGGATAAAGCATTGGCCCAGAGTATGGATGTCCTGGGTTTGATTGCTGGTCAGGGCATACAGAAGAAGTGACCATCTGCTTCTCCTCCCCTCCCTTACCTCCTTTTCCTGCTCCTGCAGCCAGTGGCTCTATTGGTTCAAGCATGGCCTCAAGTGCTAAGGATAGCTATGTTGGAGCACATCAGCCTCAGGCACTAAAACTAGCTTGGAACTCAAGCATCAGCCCAAGATAGGGTTGCCAGGTAGATCTCAGTCAGGGTACATGCAGGAGTCTGCCTCACTATCTCCTCTCTTATCACCGAAAAAAAAAAAGAAAGAAAGAAAGAAAGAAAGAAATGCAAATTCTTAGATCCCACCCAGAACTACTGAGTTAAAATCTGAGAGTTGCACTCAGCAATCTGTGATTTTTTTATTTTATTTTAGAGAGCGAGGAAGCCAGGGGGAGGAATATTGACTTGTAGTTCTACTTATTTATGCATTCATTGGTTGATTCTTATATATGCAATCACAGGAGATCAAACCTGCAACCTTGGCATATTGGGCAACTCTGACCAAATGAGCTCTCTGGCCAGGGCAGCAATCTGTGATTTAATAAGACTTCTTCCCCTTACCTATGGTGGTACAGTGAATAAAGCATAAACCTGGAACACTGGGGTCACCGGTTCCGAACCCTGGGCTTGCTCAGTCAAGACACATATGACAAGCAATCAGTAGATAACTAAAGTGAAGCAACTATGAGTTGGTACTTCTTGCTCCACCCACCTCTCTCTTCTCTCTGTAAAATCAATAAATAAAATCTTTAAAAAAAAAAGACTTCCTCACAATTCTGAATGGTTGGAAGTGCTGTAGCCACCTTATTACCTTCCTTTTTCCTTGTCCTCATGGACTAGTCAATTCTAAGGTTGACAAAGTAGTGATGACAAGAAGCCAAGTCTCTTAATATATAATTAAGCTGACAAATCAGCCAACCCTGGAGCCTGTCCTACCACATTAATGTGAGATAATAAACAAATTATATTTTCTGTTACTTGAAGCTAGAAACATTCAAATTGATAGAGTCCTAAATGAGAAAAAAAAATAGTGTACTTTAAATAGATTAAAATGTTGGTTGATACTTTGGCTGACCCCATAAAAGTTAAAAGAATTCAATGTAATATAATATTCAAATGATAAAACATTAAATAATATACTTAAAATGCTAAAAGCAGTGTCAATCAATGGGAAGTTACAGAGTAAGATTTAAGTCAAGGCCCTAGCTGTTTTGCTTAGTGGTTAGAGTGTGGGCCCAGCATGCAGACATCCCAGGTTCAACCCTTGGTGAGGGCACACATGAGAAGCGACCATCTGCTTCTCTTACCCTCCCTCTTCCCCTTCTCTTTCTCTTCCCCTCTTAAAGCCAGTGGCTCGATTGGTTCGAACATCAGCCCCAAAGGGAGGGGGCGCTGGGTGGATCTTGGCTGGGGCACTTGTGAGAATCTGTCTATTTCCCCTCCTCTCACTTAAAAAAAAAGAGATTTAAATGAAAAAGACTGAACACAAGGGAATCTTTATTAAGTGATTTCCTTATTAGCATATAAAGTAAAAAATTTGCTGATTTCAGAAGCTCCTTTGACAAGTTTTTTTATATTACCAGTTAATAGTATTTTTAAATTATGTAACTGCAATTTATCCTTTTTATTCTTTTTTTTTTAGATTTTTACTTATTCTTTTATTATTATTATTATTATTATTAGAGAGAGAGAGAGAGAGAGAGAGAGAGAACAGGGGGAGGAGCTGGAAGCTTCAACTCCCATATGTGCCTTGACCAGGCAAGCCCAGGGTTTTGAACCAGTGACCTCAGCATTCCAGGTCAATGCTTTATCCAGTGCGCCACCACAGGTCAGGCTTCTTTTTTCCAAGTGAGAAGAGGGGAGATAGAGAGACTCCTGCATGTACCCCAACCAGAAACCAACCAGTAACCCCAGTCTGGGGCCGATGCCCTGCCCATCTGAGGCCATCCTCACAACTGAGCTATTTTTAGCACCTGAGGCAGAGGCTCCATGGACCATCCTTAGTACCTGGGCCGATGCTCAAACCAATCAAGCCATGGCTGTGGAAAGGGAAGAGAGATAGAGAGAAGGGGGAGAGGGAGGGTGGAGAAGCAGATGATTACTTCCCCTGTGTGCCCTGACCCGGAATAAAACCTGGGACATTCACATGCTGGGCCGATGCTCTACCACTGACCCAACTGGCCAGAACAATTTATTCTTAAAAACTAGTGAGATTTGAGAAATTTTACTTTCTTATGTAGTTGTGTGCTCTGGTGTCAGGCTTTTTCTTGTTTAGATTCTACTATGAGATTGCTAAAATAAAATTAGGTTGACACCTTTCTAAAGTACAACATAGTCATTTTTCAATAAACATGAAAATATTTATTGTTTTGAGGTTTGCACATTAACTTGTTTCTATTTTCTTAGAGCAGTTAAAGATCTATGACATTTTTTAAAAACTACATATATTCTTCCATGGTTTTAGTAATTAAATCACTCATTTTAACCTTGGAAAAGTAAAGATGCCAACACTGCACATTTGATTCAAGAAATTAAATTACTTTTAGAAAAATGAGAATCAATTTTAACTGAATAGCCACCCAAAACACATTTGTTTAGGGTTTTTTAGTTAAGATAACACTTCCATGTACATAGTAAAATTTAATCCTCAAAACTCTGTGAGATAAATAGACTAGATCTTGTTAGTTGCTTTTTATAACAGACAAAGCTGAGACTCACACAGGTGGTGAAGCTCCTTGCATTAAGAATTTCTCACTAGTCAATGTCAAAGCCAGAAGTCAAATATCCATATTGGTTTTAATTCCTTTAATGCTTCCACAATGACCATTAAAAACATATATAAGAAGCTGCCTTGTTTATTACATTATCTTTTATAATTTATCATTTTGCTTTATTAAATAATTTCTTGCATCTTTTAACTCAGTGGAACACTGTAACCTTGGTAGCCATTAATTCCTGAGTCTGGACTATCTGCCTCATTGCTCATTTGATGACATTCAAGAATGTGTTAAAAATGACTTGATTTTAAAACATCCTCGCTCATTGTCTATATCTATTCACTTGTTCTTATTTAACTTTTGGAAACCATCACTGGGGAAATCATGTTCCAAGCAAAAGCTATTCTAAAATCCCTTGGGTTGATCTTCTCAGAGTTCAAAATTATTGCTAAAATGGAAGTGCAATCTTATGAGTGAATAATCACAGGCATTTTAAAGAGCTTATTCAGTAGTTAATTGAGACATGTTTAATAACATGTTATTGAAAAATCAACAGAATACCTATTAAACATATGTTCTAAGGATCTAGAAGTCACTAAACAGTATTTAGGAATACTGATTTCATCATTCCAAGTGGTAAATATGGGGACTGTGAGTCTTTATGATTATATTTATATATTTAACCAGAGTATGGACAAGGAAAAAAAATGAGAGATTTTTATTTTTAATGCTAAGATCTTAAAATGGCTTTAGATAGCTTTGAGGATAAAACAAACTTTACACCTTTTTTATATTCCATAATTTAAATCAACAATTAAAATTCTCAGTTACCATATCTGTCTAATCAGTAAACAGCTATAAAAGAAGAAGTTAAAGTCATAAGAACATATTTTAAATTATATTCTTATAGCAAAGACATGTGGTATATAAAGCTGAAAGCAACAAATGAACAAACACGACAAACAAATGCGCACAGACACACAACATTGTGGTGGTTACCAGAGGGAAAAGGTGGGTAAAGGGGATACAGAGGGGAGGAAAGAGGTCAAGTATATAGTGATGGAAGGAGACTTGACTTTGGGTGGTAAAAACACAATGCAATATCCAGACGATGTGTTGTAGAATTGTACCCTTTAAACTTATATAATTTTATTAAGCCATGTTACCCCAATAAATTTAATTTAAAAATTTTAAAGGAAGTCTGTGAAGCTGGAAATTATCATCACTATCCATACTCCCGGCTTCCACAATGACTCTCCATGGCCGACATGCTGTTCTTGAGAAGGAACAGTGACCCCATCAGCTTTGAATTTGAAAATGTGCTTCATCAAATGATCTACATCACTGGTTCTCAGACTGTGGTCCCTACCACCAGAGGGCTTTTCAGAACTGCAAATTCTGGGGCCTCACCTGAAACCTATTAAATTAGCAACCCTGGGAGTAGGAATACCTCAATTTATTGTGCTCCACACTTAGTATGCTTCACAGATGTGTACTTTTCAGTAATTGAAGGCAAGACCCTCCTCCAATGAAAAAAAAATACTACAACTTACATTATTGCAGTGGTCTGGAAACAAACCCGCAATTATCTCCAAAATATGCTCAAAAGTTTAGTCCTTCAGGTGATTCCAATGCATGCTAAAGTTTGAGCACTGATTTACAAGAAACATAAAACTCGGATGTAAAAATATGTTGATCTAAATTTCTTTTAGTATTATTAAGAGAGAGGCTGGGAGGCAGAGACAGACTCCTGCATGTGCCCTGACCAGGATCCACCTGGCAAGCTCCCTACCAGGTGATGCCCTGCCTGTCTGGGCCGCTGCTCCATTGCTCAGCAACCGAGCCATTTTAGCACCTGAGGTAAGGCCATGGAGTCATCCTCCGCACCCGGGGCCAACTCTGCTCAAACCATTCCAGCCATGGCTGTAAGAAGGGAAGAGAGACAGAGAGAGAGAGAGAGAGACAGAGAGAGAGAGAGAGAGACAGAGAGAGAGAGACAGAGAGAGACAGAGAGAGAGATGGGGGAAGATGTGGAGAAGCAGATGGTTGCTTGTTCTATGTGCCCTGACCTAGAATTGCACCCAGGACTCCCACATGCCTGGCCGATGCTCTACTGGTGAGCCAACTGGCCAGGGCCTAAAAATATTTCTAATAGTCCTCAATTCTAAAGAAGAGAATGAGGGTGTATATAGGGTGGTGCAAAAGTAGGTTTATAGTTGTTCCTATGGAAAATAATACAGTAGTTATAATAATAAGTAATAATACAAGAATAAAATGTGTTTTGTGCACTCAAAACTATAAACATATTTTTACCCCACATTGTATTAGCATTTTAAATCTCTAGCATTCTTAAATCATATAGGGCTTTGAACTGCTTTGAGTGAATACCTGTTGGCCTAAAACCAGTTATTTTAAAAGGCCAGAGGAAAGAGCATGAAGGCCATAAAGAGATCATGTTTCTCTCCTTTTAAGTAACTCTGTGCATCATAGCAGCATAGCCATGATACAGTGGAGAACAAAAGTTAGAGGGCAATGCAATGGCAATGGAGTTACAGTTGTGTTCTCAGCTATGAAGTCAGGCTTTGTTTTCCTATTCCAGGTCAGGACCTTTGGAACAATGCTTCTTTGAACAAGTGTATCATGCTTTTGCAGCAACAGTTAGATGAAAGAAGTGGGGGAAGGCTTCATAAATAGAAAAAAAACCATTCTCTTGAAACAGTATATTCCTAAGAGAAATCGTTTCATCCCCTCCCCCCCCAGAAAGCTACTTAACATTTAAGAAGCTACAAAAAAAAATTTAAGTACATTGTACAGAAATTATATGTTGAAGACAGAGCAAAAGGAGAGTTTGTCAACACTAGTGACAGGGTTTTACACTATATAATCACTTTAAACAATTTGATTATGAACTATGCACTCATTATATAAGACCAAAATATTTCTACAATGTGATTTATTTGTTTTGAGAGGTACTTACAGGCCATCATCAAGTTTAGTGGCAAATATTATAATAGGGTTAATGGTACAGGACACAATAATAAGGACTATTTATATTTTAGGACAGTTATTCATAGAACAAAGAAAGAAGACTAAGAGGAGTCGAGAGTCTCTAAGAGGACATACTTGAGAAAGCTAGGTATTTGAATACATTACCAATGAGCAAAATTCAGCAAAGAAATCCAAGACAAAGGTGGTTTTATCCAGAGACAACTTACAGTAACTATAATGGCAAATAACAGATGAGTTTGCAAAAGCTTGAATACATCTTAATAAATTTTTAAAGACTTTCTTTAGTGCTGCTATAATTTTTCTACTGTGTAGCCTTTAAGAGCAATAACATGCTCTTTCTCTATGTGTGCTTACTGGCTTGCTTAAAAGGGCACTAAGTGATGCATTTAATATTAATTAGATCAACACAGGAGTTTTGAGATCTGTTGTATTAGCAAGTAATCCCATTGTAAATAATAAGTCTTTTGCAAATATGAACGAGGTTGGGCACCTTTCAGTTTTAGCAGTACCAGAACATCTTCATCTCTATAGCGCTATTTCCTATAGAATGAGATTCACAGAAGGAACATCGTCTACTTCTTTCAGTGAGGTCAGGTGCTCAAGCTGCTCAGTAGGGGACCTCATACACCATTACTTTTAAAGCCATTCTATGGCATGGGCTCTTGCATATTATAATGTAACACCATTTTTGTTGTTGTTGTTATACCTTTCCTCCAGAGCTGGATTTTTTTTTGGAAACCAGTGAAGTTTTAAGTTTTAGGGCCCTCATTTGTAGAGGCCTCTTTTATGTTCCTGAAAAAGACTTCGGCAATGTTCTCATGGTCTTATGTTTGGTAAAATCGGTGAAAGATATTTGAACTACCATCAATTTTAGAATACTCATTTTGCTAACTTTTTCTCCTTTTACAATTATCCTATCAGGTAGCATTAGAGCAACCATGGACAAATTTTGGATCTGTCTTAAAGAAGTTGAGGAGAGGATACATTTAGATTTTGTTTAGATTTAGTGGGGTGTATAAATGTGACTTGTACTCATGTGTGTATGGTTAAGTTACTGTCAGCTGTCCTACTAGAGAAAGGACATCCAGGAATACCCCTACCACTTTGTGTACTAATCACAGGGCCTGAAAACCTTATATAAATGTGTCCAGTGGTGCCTAGCATCTGAAGTACATGGAATGGTAAAGGAAAAACAAAGCCAGAAGCGAGTCTATGAAACTTTTCTTGACTCTAAAAAACATATACATATACAAATTAACTATGCTAGAGGAGTATCTGGGTTATCTTTCGATTATCTCTTTGGAGGATATTAGAAAACCATTGTCATGTGAAGTGGCGATTAAAGACTGGAATACAAAAAACGTAGGAATGAAACATCTTAGGGGACATCAGTTAATTAATAAAAGTACTTATGTTTCTAGATTTTGTGATGTTTGTTGTATTTGTCACCCCAATTTGTAATTTGTTGTGATTTCCTATTGCACTCTAAGTAAATATTCACTTTGTATCTAACTTAATATTTACAATTTTAGATTCTTTGTCTTAAAAGAAGTTCCCCCAAATTGAATGACGTTGAAACCTCTCCAAAATGTAGATCTGCACCTAAAAGGACTTAAGGTGTCTCTCCTGCACAGTAGTTATGGTGATTTAACTTTCAACCTTCTTATTCTCAATAAATAAAAGAAAATCTAATATCAAGGAAAGAAGGAAGGAAAGAAGGAAGGGAAAGAAGGGAAGAAATGGACCTTGTTAATGGAAGGTGTTTTGTATGAGGCAGTGAATTAGGTCTTGAAGTCAGGAAGGCAAATCTGGAGCTAAACTGCTGCCATCACTTACAAGCTAGGCACCAAGTTCTCTCACCTCTTTAAACCTCAGTTCATTCATCCACAAAATGGATATAATACGACCAATTCTGTAGGGCTATTATGAAGATTAAATGGCAAATGTAAAGAACGTTGCCAAGCACCTAGCACAGATAAGGCATTTACTAAAAATTTTAGATTCCTTACTTTTGAATGCATAATCCAAATTGTATTTCTTAAAATACCCTTACTCATATGCTGCCTTTAGGATGAACAGGAAAGCTATCATTCCAGCATTTTTTCTGCTCCTTTCACAGTAAGTTAGGAGCAGCGCAGCATACGTGGAAAGCTTTTTCTGTTAAGGCATGGAACTGTCTGTACCAGGTGAGAAAATATGTCATCTTCCATTCTGAGCAAAAGTTAGCAAATGAAATATTGCCGAGGGACCGTGTAAGAAGTGGAAGAGGGTAGTAAATGTAAGAATCTGCATAAAAAGGTACACCGGTTCATCAAAGAAAGGAATTTTATGTTTGAGTTACTATGCTGATTTCAAAGACAAAGGTTTAGGTGTCATATATTTACTGACTCTTGGGTTTCAAAGACATCTGAGCACAGTAGAATAGGAAAGTTTAGAAGCAGATAACAGGATTAGAAATAGCTCAGAAGTCAACTCAGGGTTCAGGTGTCTCCCAGGCATGGGTAATACTCCATAGCTGTGATAATATGGACAAGAAAGCTGGAACACTTTCAGAAGGGACCATAAAAAGAAGCAAATTGTCAACAGTAAAATGCAGGAAAAAGAGTAGAAGGCAAATAGGGGTTGATATAAAAGAAAAAATGTCATTAAAATACCACAAGATAACTTGAAATTTCTCCGTGTCTATTCACCAATGACTGCATAAGTAGACATAGCTGTTGATCCTTATGGGTACAAGTAGTACAGTGGCCAGTCAGGGTCAGAGGAGCTAGTTTCACCCGGGGCGTTCCCTGGATGTAGCTTTATTTCCTTTCCTTGATGGAAATGCTACCTGAATCTCCAAAGACATTTGTATCTGTCTTCTTTGGCCTTAGATTCCAGAGAAACATGCTCAAATTGTGGAGTGTTGACCACTAACCAGATAAAACAAATGATTTCTAACTGATGCACCTGTGCCCTCTCTTTGTCCCTAAGGTGTCTTAATTGCCCATCTTTGTATTGCCTGTTGCACTAGAATCTTGGGGTTGGAAGGAGCCTGGTAATTCATTCAAGCTTTTCTTTCATGATGCAGAAACCATCATAGCAGCATCCCTCCAGAAGGGATTGCATACCTTGCCTCTGCAAAAGGTGGCCTATTCCTTTTCCTCCCATTTTTTTAGAAAATCCATCCATATTGTTATGTCACAACCTCTCCCTGCATTCTGCCTGTCAGTTACAGTTATTTCCTCTGGAACATCCCAAGTGCACTTCCATGTTTCTTCTACAAATTAACCCTATGGGTCTTATGAAACACACAAACAATCATGTCTTAAGTATCTTTCTTACTGAGCCTAACATCCAGGATTCTTTTAAGCACTCTGTCTCTGTCTCAGGGTAGCATTCATTAGCCCTCTAATATTCCCTTTATACACACACACACACACACACACACACACACACACACACACACACACACTTCTTCCATTTCTCCCTGTTTCCCTGCTAATTTCTGACCAAAGCTTTTGTTCCAAATGTCTCTTCACTGTCCTACTTAAATTAATGTCTGCTCTTCCTTAAATCTTAATTCAATATTAAGTTCAGTAGGGCAGCCTTTGACTTTCCCACCTGGGTCTTATCTCTCATTATATATTGATACTTTGAAGGTACCTCATAACTCTCCTTTACTGTACCTATCCTAGTAGCTATTTTGTGTTTATTTGTGGGCCTATTTGAGTCCCGGTATGTTCTGTACTGGGTAGGAAGTACTGAATATGTACAAATTTGTGGAACTGGTTCTGGGTGGGGGAGGACATATGGGGAAGAGTAGCTTCCCAACAACAAATTCCACATGATTTTCTATTTAGAGACTCTATCTATCATCTATCTATCTATCTATCTATCTATCTATCTATAACTTACTTACTTTAATGAGATAAAAACTCTTAACATGTCTTAAACCAATTCAGAGTGGAATTTCTATCATTGTACCTTGAGAGGAAGGCCTGCATCAGCAATCCAAAACCTTTACATAATGTTCTAAATCTCAATGTAGTTTTTGGGGGGGCACGGGGGGCAGGGAGTGTCTTTAATTTTTATATTGTTATTCAGAAAAGGTATAAGAGACAAAATAAAGAACTAAATTTCTAAGGTTCAAATTAACTTCAAAGGTTTAACAGCCCAACTTTGAGGTTAACACTCTATTAAGAAACAAAGCAAGAAATTAAAATCCAGTGATCCTGTTGGAACGAGAAGCTTTTCTTTTTCTTTTCTTTTTTTTTTTTTTTTTTTTTTCTTTTCATATTTTCTGAAGCTGGAAACAGGGAGAGACAGTCTGACAGACTCCCGCATGCGCCCGACCGGGATCCACCCGGCACGCCCACCAAGGGCGACGCTCTGCCCACCAGGGGGCGATGCTCTGCCCATCCTGGGCGTCGCCATGTTGCGACCAGAGCCACTCTAGCGCCTGAGGCAGAGGCCACAGAGCCATCCCCAGCGCCCGGGCCATCTCTGCTCCAATGGAGCCTTGGCTGCGGGAGGGGAAGAGAGAGACAGAGAGGAAAGTGTGGCGGAGGGGTGGAGAAGCAAATGGGCGCTTCTCCTGTGTGCCCTGGCCGGGAATCGAACCCGGGTCCTCCGCACGCTAGGCCGACGCTCTACCGCTGAGCCAACCAGCCAGGGCTCGAGAAGCTTTTCTTAAGCCACTGAAGAGAAATTTTAGAACAGCCTCCAAAACAAAATGTAGCTCTAATTCTTAATGACAGTATAGTTACTGTATATGCTCCCTAACCTCCCAAAATGACTCTCCTCATTTTAGGTAGATTAACCGGAGCAGGTCTCGAGCCAGATATACCCGCTCTGCAGGGTACAGTTTCTGCCTTGTACTATAGACAGTTGAGTTCAGATCTTTCTGCTCAGTGAGAGAAGCGCACAGAGCATCCACACTATACCTGATTCATTTTTTAAAAGATTTTATTTATTAATTTTAAGAGAGGAGAGGGAGAGGGAGAGAGAGAGAAGGGGGACAACAGGAAGCAGCAGTTGCCTCTCACATGTTACTTGACCAGGCAAGTTCAGGGTTTCAAACCGGCAATCTCAGCATTCCAGGTAGAAGCCCTATCCTAAGCCATCACAGGTCAGGCTATATCTAAGTCATTTCTATATTCTCTGACCTGTAAAAACGCTCTACACACAATATATAGGGAAAAAACTGGCTTACTAATTAAAGAAATCAAGAAATTTTACAAAACAAGATGACAGGAGACATTCTTTTCTGTGCATTCAGTCCTGTCCAGGTCAACACTCATGTCTATATTTATATATATAAGGACATCAAAGGTAACATGGCTGCATATTTGGATAATAAGAATATAGAAAGATAGTGAAAATTGTGTGACTAATTTTGTTGGGAGGTATTGTACCAGTTCGAGGGGCTAATTCCAAACATATTTATATATATATTTACCCTAGATGGTAGCTTACTTGGTTAGCAAGTTGTCCCAATATGCCAAGGTTGTAGGTTCAATCCTTGGTCAGGGCAAGAATCAACCCATGAGTGCATAAGTAGGTAAAACAACAAATCAATGTTTTTCTTTCTCTCTTTCTCTCTCTAAAATCAATTAAATATCTATATGGCTATTGTACATGAATCCTGGAACCAAAGACCACTTTCCTCATTTTAAGCAGATTCACTGTTTTTGTTTTTTGGTTTTTTTTTGCGACAGAGACAGAGAGAGGGACAGATAGTGACAGACAGGAAGGGAGAGAGATAAGAAGCATCAATTCTTCATTGTGGCACCTTAGTTGTTCATTGATTGCTTTCTCATATGTGCCTTAACCAGGAAGCTACAGCAGACCAAGTGACCTCCTTGCTCAGCCAGTGACCTTGGGCTGAAGCTGGTGAGCTTTGCTCAAACCCAATGAGCCACACTCAAGCTGGTGACCTCAGGGTTTCGAACCTGGGTCCTCCACTTCTCAGTCTGACATTCCATCCACTGTGCCTCTGCCTGGTCAGGCCAGATTCACTGTTAAATAGGCAAGACAAGACAGGTCAGCTCTTAGATGGTATTTTTTATTTATAAAGATGTCTTTCTATTCAAGAGTGCAAGTCACCATCAGCAAAGATCATCCAAAATTCTTGTCTATTAAATTAGCTGTCCTGTTTGTTCTGATCAGTCATCTGTGGGACACAGGAAGAAGAGATTCAGCTTGGTGAGGCTGCTATAGGGCAGTATAAGTTGAGGGACAAGAGCTCCAAATAGCAGGCTCTCCTTTGTCTCTGTCCTTCATCACAGGGATTTATTGATTATTGACAAGTTGATCTTTAGGCGTCACCTAACCTGCTCTCTGGACTCAGTCTGTAGAGGCTTTTTCTCTTTGCTTTGGTAGCTGTATTGCCCTTTCCTACACATCTGCCAAGACTCACAGTACACATTGGAAAGAGCATTGAACTGGGAGTCCGGCAAGCCAGATTCTAATCCTAGTGCTGATACAAAAGAGGTATGTGACTTTGGGCAAATCCCTTAACCCCGACACATCCATAAAATAAATTACTCTAAAGAGTTTCCCTTAGATCTCAGCAGGCTCTTCTTATTAAAGACAGTAACCCTCTTTTCAACATCTCTTGCCCTCACCTGCATAACAGCATCTCAGCCTCTGAACTCCCCAACCTCCAGATTTATTCATTCAGTTATATAAATTTATCAGCTACTTTGTGCCTTATTCATGTTTGGCACTGGGGCTATATTAGAAAATAAAAATAATCATGTTCCCTGAATTGGGGTGAAACAAGATTTTCATTTAAAGAAGAATTTTCTGGCTGCTCTGAAGAACTTGGATTGTAGCAGAACAAGAGTGAACACAAATTGGATGCTGTTACAATGGTTCAACCTAGAGCGGATGGTATAGCAGGGTTGGTAAGTGAAGATGGAAGATTCAGTAACTATTTTACAAATGGAATTGATAGCCCTGGCTGGGCAGCTCAGTTGGTTAGAGCATTGTCCTGATATGCCAGGGTTGTGAATTCAATCCCCAGTCAGGGTGCATACAAGAGCCAACCAATGAATGCATAAGTAAGTGGAACAACAAATCAGTGTTTTTTCCTCTCTCTCTAAAATTAAAAAATAATAATAATACAAGTAAAATCGACTAGGCTTGTTAAAAAAAATTGCAAAAGGGGGATGAGGGAGAGAAAGGGAGGTGCCAACGTGCCTCCCAAGTTTCTGGTTTGAGTTTTTGTGTTGACTGATGGACAAGCTGAGGAGAAATAGGTTTGGAGAGAGAGTTCATGAGTCCTCTTTGGACACATTCAGTCTACAAAAACCACAAGACATTCAGAGGGAGATGTCTAATAGGCAATTGGATATACCTGGCTAATGTGCACTGGGGATAAATATTTGAGAGTTGTCAGAAAATGGGTGGTGTTTGACAAAAAGAGAGATAGTAGACTGTCCCATATGAATTCACAAACTGTCTTCTCTTATCATTTGGTGCTGGCACCCACGAGTAATATCTATATCAATATGGGCAGACCCTGGGTTACAAATGAGATAGGTTCTTTAGGTTTGAAAATGTTTTAAGTATTTATATGCACAGAAAAGTAAAAATAAATACTATGTAAAGACAAACATCTATCTAAGCTGCATTTAATAGGTAAATGTACCTGTTTCAAGTTACATACAAGTCCAACTTAAGAACAAACCTATAGAACCTATCTGCTTTGTAACCTGGGGACTGCCTGTAATGCAAACCCCTCAGAGAAGGATTCCTCAGGGGTTCATAGAGCACTCAGTTCTCTGGAGACCTCATTGGACTGAAGGCAGGCTACCATCTGCCCAGAAGTGGCTACTGTCTGCCCAGAAGTGGAGCAGATCCTCCCTTCCCTACTCAATGTCCCACTTGATCACCTGAGCCACAGAGAAAGCTGTTGGGATTCTAGTCCGCAAGAGAATATTGCCTACAAGTCTCGTTCATTCCCCACAAGCTCTGACATTAACATCTGATCCAGACTCCGGCTGTTTCCATCTGACCACAAGAAAATGGCCACAATTGCATTCCTTTATGAATGTGTTCTGTACACATGTCCAAGCTCCGAGAACCCATTTAGGCTGAGAGGCATCACCACCAGCACTAAAACACTATTTGAAAAATACTATTCAAACATGTTCAGCATCAAATTTTCTCAACCATCAGCACCTTCATCTAATTAATGACCTTCATCTTCTACCTAGCTAGGGACTCGGCTTTGTGAAAGGCCTGCTATAATAGAGTCTAGAGATGCAAAGGATGAGAAGTGTGTTCTCAGTCTGATAAGCAGCCTGTCCCCCCATTGATAGGCGCATTACAATAGGAAAGACAACAAAAACTACCAAACCAACCAACTCTCGGGTCAAACCTTCCTGTCTGGATGACACCAAGTGCAAGCGGGAATAACATTAAGAGAAACTTTAAATGAAAAAGCATCTGCGGACAAGATGAGAATAACAATGACCGTGACTGGGATGTGTGGGAATCCTCCAGGTCTAGTCAAGAAATGGGTAGAGACAAGAAAGGAGGTGCTCCACAGGCAATCTGCCTCTGGTGCAGGTCTCTCCCGTCTCAGCCTGTGCCAGGCACCAAGGTGGGCGCGAGGAGACAAAGAACAAAATACCACCTGCCGTCATGTATATATGGGTTGCATGATGTGAACAGGTAACCAAATGGCTGACTACATACCGCATACAGTAAGGGGCCTGATTAGAAGTAAACAGAATATCTTAGAAAGGAGGGGCTACGCTTCACTCTTCCTAGAAGAACTAGAGAAAGTTTTTTCGTGAGCTCATTGTATCTGAGTCTTGAAGGACGTGCAGGGAATCTCCAGGTGGGCAAGGTGTAATTAAAGGAAGGAATTCTAGGCTAGAGGGAAGAGCATATCTGAGTGCACAGAGGTGGAGAGACAGATGGTGTGTCTGGGATCATTTTCTCCAAATGCGTGGAACTCAACACTGGTGGGAGCCAGTGGTGCTAGATGAATTGGGAGAAGACTTTAAGGGGCATGCAGACACTACACTAAACATTACACTAAAATGAATTACTTGGAACTGAGAAAGTTGTCTATTTTTTTCATTCCCTTTGACCCTTGCCTAGGAGAATTTCTCAGCTGGCTACCAGGATTCTAATCTCTTAAAAGCTAATCTCCTACTTAACAAAATGGAGTAGGTTTCAGGCTTAGAGATTTCATAGCTAACAGTATCTAGTCAGAATTTAACATTAGTTTGCTTTGATTAATTATATTTATGCTTCTCTTGTATTTATGGCAAATGACAGTGGTGTTCCATGTATAGTAGTGATATGAAATTTTCTTTCTAACCAAATGTAAGTAGGGGTTTAAATATAAATACAGAAAAAATAGTAAGGAATATATACAGGTGGTAAATTCTTATGGTAGGAATTATGAAAGTGGTACATGACTACTGAAGTGTTGGAAATACTCTCTATAAATGTATGTCAACCTGCTATGTTGCCATCACTGGATTATTCAGAGATAAAGTATGTTAAAATGGATTCAATTTCAAACTCAGCCAAGAGAAGTTCAAATCTTTCTTTGGTCCTTTCCAGCTCAGTGACCTTGAGCAAGTCCTCCAAGTCTCACTTCCCACATCTTTATAACGAGAATCCATCTTAGAGGAATGTAAGGATTATTATTATTATTATTATTATTTTAGAAATTAAATTTAAAGCAGTAACATTGATTAATAAAAGTACAGAGGTTTCAGGCAAACATTTTTATCCCAGTTGAACTGTTGATCGCATTGTATGCCCACCACCCAAAGTCAAATCACTTCCCATCACCATTTATCTGTCCCTTTTAACTCCCCTCCCCCTGGTAAGCACTTCACTTTTATCTATGTCCATGAGTCTCAGTTTTATATCCCACCTATGTGAGGAATATAAGTATTAGAGACAGCCAGTACACAGGTCCTAAAATTATAGACATTATTAACCTCCTTTAAAACTTTCCAACAAGCTTTCCAAGGTTAGCCATGATTGACTCTGACCTAATTTCTCTTAATTTCGTGAGACATCGTGTGGGCAGAACTGTAATTGGTTTCAGAAAAAAAATCGAATATGTCATTTTTCTTTATTTCTCCATTAATTTATGGAGGAAGTTAAGAAATCAGCACGATGTGGTGTATAGAGGGTGTTATATTGAGTGGGACACTTGAAACCATGTCAACACCATAAATTAAAATTAAAAAAGAAAACTGTATGTGCAATATAGCCACATCTCCAAAAACTGATGATACAGAAGAAAGGGGAGGGAAAAAATCACTTAACCCACTGTTCACGGTTGAAGCCCCATCCTTTCAGCCCCTCCCCCTCCCCCATTGCACTCTCCTTCCCCCCACAATGAGTCCCGAAGAAGCCTGTGGATGGGACTTGGCGAGTGTGGCAGAGAGCTTCCAGCACCACGATCTGGGTCCCTGGCTTCCCACTTCAAAAGCAAGCACATGCTGAGATGGAAACCAAGAGATTTCCTTGTAATCATGACACCTTGCCTAAGCAAGAGATAAATCGGCTACTAAGCATAGCAGCCTCAGTGAGCACAGTCTGACTTTCAAGCTCATGTGAAATTATTAAAGCACAGCATAAAAGTGGTTTCCTCCCAAACAGTAGTAATGATTTTCACTTTCCAAATTATGCATCGACACTTAGGGGAAACCTGTCATTAGAGGATTTTCTGTCTGCTGACTTTTGCTTTCACTTCCTGGAAGTGTTTTAATAAGTAGGTTACCTCATTCAAATACAGGACACTGCTAATATCTCCCACGCTGTTCTGCAGTTCTCATGACAAGCATGATGCCCAAGCAATTTATGATTCCGGTCTTCAATGTGGCTATACATTTGTCCTTTACCATTGCCATACTTCTTTCTAAATGAACCACTGGATTTAATGGATCGGGTATAGCAATTTCTTCTAATTATTTGGTATCATTCAGAAAAGCAGAGATTTTTAGGAACGCTTTTTTCATAATTGTGATAGAATGATATAAATCTTGAAACAAGAAAATGAATGCATGATTTTTTATGTATGATTTTATACAAGAAGTGATCAAACATTTAGCAGTTTTTAAAAAATATTTATACTCCGACATGCTAGAGTCTACTACCAGAAATCCTAACTTTTGATTGGTTAGAAAGACTGAAACCTGCAGTAATCTATCCCCTACCTTTTACCAAAAGGATGAGTAATTACTTCTGAATGACCTTTTCAGCTCATTACTGACCTGCTTAAAGCTATCAAATTTTGTCTACAGAATGCTTTTTGTTTTGCAAATCCTGGTGATATTAACATAGCCATAAATACATACAAGAAGATAATGTATTTCCAGGGCCTGATAACTTCTCTGTGTAGAGTTAATAATAGTTTTTAAATTTGTATTTGAGGCCCCAGAAAATTATCAAGAAACCCACAATCCAACTCTGATAGCTTAGTTTAGTCTAGCTATTGAGAATAAGGAAAAGCATGTGCTTCTATTACCAAACTTGAACTTAATCTAATGATCCAAATGTTCCAAGTTCAAATAAATCCTCCGGAGCCTGCTTACTTCTCTGACTGCCAAGTCTGAACAGCCCCAAGCAATAGTCGACCTGTGCCTTTAAACAAGTAAACTAGCAGAAACTAAATCACCAAGTGGCGTAAAAGTAACACCCAAAAGCAAACATCCGTTAACCTTAAAGATAATATAAACAAAAGGATACCTGTTCTTCTGCCTTCTGGTTTCTCAGCATCGATACATATTTTCTAATTGCATGGAGAGGATATTTTTTGAAATAAGAGAGTCTAGACTGAGGCAACAGATTATCCATGGTGAGTAAAGCAAGAAGGTCCTTGTCGGCCCTTTCCTGTCAGCAACCATATGAAATCTAGAAGCTTCACAATTCCTCAGATGCCCAAAGATTTGCTTGTAGCTCAACCACTTCCCTCCACACAAAGCAGATGTTCTCCTTGCGCTTCTACTTTTGGGTAGAGTTCCTGGTGAAACCAGACAGCCAAGTGTGAACTACATCTAAAAGCGTTCAGAAATGCAATGCCTGAAGGGCCGTAGGAGCCAGGAGGAATTTAGGGGCTGGTCCACAGCATGCAAATTGCTTAGTGGTAGTGAGGCAACTGCCCTATTTCTAGCAACAGCGTTCTGTTGCAAGCTATGTTAATATTAGCTAGCTGGTGATTCTCCACACCCACAGACTCACATGAGGTTTAATCTTAATTCTTCTGACAGCCCTTCTAGCTCTTAAAGAGAACGTGACATGTGGTTTTTCCTGTTTCCTTCTGGATTTCATATCATCGTGGGCACACATGGACAACCTCTGACTGCATCGCAGTTCTGAAGTGTTGATTCATTCAGTCTTCAGAAGCATATTTTTAGGAGATTGCTTTAAAAATTAACAAATGACCTCACCCTTCGTTGTTGTCGTCCAGGAGTTCAGTGTCAGCACTTAAAAACGTTTGGTTTGCACTGTTATGCATTATGCAACATACCCAGTAACCAGATACTTTATGTTAATTGAACAATAGCCACAGACAGATTCTGTTCTGAGTTAAAAATCTTCTCTCCTTGAATCTTTATCTCGAATCCACAGGCTGATTCCAGGAACATTAAATTTCTCCGGGTTTTATTCTGAGTATAGAGAGAGAAAAAAGTTATACATTTACTGTCTAACTATTTTTTAAAAGGATTCATGCTTTAAAAAGAAAACATGATAAGAGGTCTGTGGTCTTAGTGGACATGAAATCATAAAATGTGAAAGTTCAATATTTTTAAAATACTCTATAGACATCACAGGGTTTCTGAACAAAGTCCCTACACAGGCTTTGCTACTTCATTATCCCTTTTAACTTTGCAGTAGCTGGTTCATTTGATGACAACAGTTGGCCACTTCTGTGAGGGGCTGTCACATAGCGTATAGGCTGGACATCAACCGAAAATCACAAGATGCAAAGATTTGCTTTTATGTGGAAAGAGAGAGCTGGTCTTTTCCCCTTCAGAGAGAGCACGGCAGGCTGGAGTTTGGAGCCGGTAAGCAGAGCTGGGGACCCATGTTGCACCCTGAGCCATGCCCCTGAATAGCCTGCCTGGCACTCCTGGCTGGACCAGCTGTCTTCAGGGAAACACACACTTGATGGGCTGTGTGGCCAGCAGCTTGGGCCATCTGTCAGGCTGGCACCGGGCCCTCCTGCAAGGTGATCTTCAGTCTCCTGAGGGCCAGGCTGGCAGTTCCAAGAAGTCACTTCCATGCTGCTGCTGGGACACGCTCCTTGAAGGACGAGGCCCAGCCCGCCTGTCCCCGTCCCAGCTAAACCACTACTTGCTTACTGAGGCTCTTACAGTCCCCTGGGTAGGCCAGAGACAGCAGACTTTAACGAGGCCCAGAGAGAGGCGATGGCTTGTGAGGCACGGGAATGCTAAGGGTGCAGGGCTCCGCGCTCCCTGCCAGCTCACAGCCCAGAAAAACAAGGAGCTTGGAAATGCGGACACTGGCCAACTAGAAGCCCTGGAAAGCAGGGCCGCCTTCGGGGCACTGGGAGCAAGCAAAGGTGCCATTTGTACACACCCTCGAGGAATCCACCAGCTGCTCTTTTGCTTCTCTTTTTAAAAACCAGCAGAGATGCCTTTCACTGTGGGCAGGAGCCAGCAGCCTGCCAGCTAGCTACCCACAGCAGGCCGGTGATCAAAGCCTTCTCCCAAAGGACACACACAAAGCAGACTTCATTTCAGAAGGTTGTCTCCTGATCACCCTTTTCTGGGTCGAGGAGTATGAATGAAAAGACATGGGAGGGAGACAAAAAAAAACCCCAAACCAAAAATGCTGGCCTGACTAGATGGAACAAAGAAGAAAAAATTGGTGATGTGCATGTAACTAAAATTCCCTGAGGTGTTGTGTCGATAACAAATATAATTCTATCTAATATTTACTGGGCTCTGGGCCAGGCACTGTGCTAAATTCTGTACATGCTTTATCTCATGTAATCCTACAGCACTCTAGGGTCAAACTCAGGCTCAGAGAGGGTCAACGACTTGCCAGAGTCACACAGCTACAAAGCAGAAGAGAAGGGACTCCAGTCAGATAGAGGCTGACCTGAGTCTCAGTTCCCAACCAGTCTCTTCTCCCACAGCCAGAAATAGATTCCCAAGCAACTCTCAACAGATTAACCTGAAGAAGGAAAGGCGCGGATGCTTTTGTTGAAGAGAACTATTGTACAAACGTAGACTGCTAGAAATTTACAGAGTGAGAGCATTGAATAGAGACCCCCAGGTGCACCTTCATGAAAAATCATACAACTTCCTATCCTGGGTTCTTTCTGAATAAGGCTAATAATACTCATTACTGACCTCCTGATGGTTCCTTTCTGAAATGATTCTAGGGATCTCAAGAAGAGATTGTATTTGTAGATACAGGTTTTCTGTTTCCCAGACTTTGAAACCTACAGTCATCTCAGCTTTCGTTTGACATGGGTTACAGTAGTTCATTTCTCTCAGTGGTTGATACGGATGTGCTGTGAGTATTTACCCACACTGTTTCTCTGGCGAGAGCACGGGCCCTTTGTGTTCACAATGTGGGCATCTCTGCCATCTCAGCCTGGAGGAGTGCTGAATCGATTGCCAGTTGGACTCAGAGATCTTGGTGAAGGGCAGCTGACCAGACTCCAGGTGGCTATCACATAGGTTTGCAAGGACCAAAAGAGCCCAAAGTATCTGCTTCAAGTGGTAAGAGGTCTATTCTGCACCCTGCAAAGTAACACGAGAAAGAGCAAAAGGGATTACCTTGGTACAACTCACTCCCACCCCTTTCCTCTATTCAGCAGAAACCATAAACCCAGCAAAGTTGCAGATCAAGGCTGCAGTCCCACCATGAAAGGGTACTTGTGTATTCTTTTTGATTTCTAAAAATTATCTCTCTTTCACAAGTAGATTAAAATATGGAGAATCCCAATTTATTCACTTGAAGAAGAAATAAAAAAGGCAAACCAAAGCCAAAATAAAAGAGTGATAAGGGGCTTGAACAGGTGGTGGCATGGCGAATAGAGAGTCAGACTGGGACTCAGAAGACCCAGGTTCGAAACCCCAACATCACTGGCTTGAGTGCTGGCTCTCCAGCTCGAGTGCGGGGATGCTGGCTTGAGTGTGGGATCACAGACATGATCCCAAGGTTGCTGGCTTGAGTCCAAGGTCACTGGCTCGAGCCCAAGGTCACTGGCTTGAGCAAGGGGTCACTCAGTGTGTTTTAGCTCCCCAGTCAAGACACATATGAGAAAGCAATCAATAAACAACTAAGGTGCTGCAATGAAGAATTGATGCTTCTCATCTCTCTCCCTTCCTGTCTATCTCTACCTCTCTCTGTCTCTGTCACACACACACACACACACACACACACACACACACATACACACACAAGAGTGATAAGGGGGTGAAAAAAGAGATATTTTCCAGCCTACTCTTTCACAAATGTTGGAGAGGATGGGATGAAAATGTGGGTTTGTGAAGCCATTTAGCACTGTGCAACTGCACACAGTAGGTATTTCATTAACACGTGCCAACACACAATTACTAGAGGAGACTGACAAAGAGGGAGAAATAAATGGAACCCAAGTGTGTAAATACAGGATGAGAAATAAAGGAAAACAGAAAATGTATCTCCAGGTTCCCCTTGAGTTGACGGGGTTTCTAAATTGCTGTAGGACAAAATTAAAAACCCCACTAATCCGCCCCTCTTTCTCCTTCCAATCAGTGTTCAGAGTTTCCATCAGGAAAATGACTCCATTTCCTGGGAATTAATTCAGCCCAGCCATAAAATGCAGGGCAGGCAGTTAGAATGATGGAGAAGCAGCTAGTCCAGAAGACAAAAACCATTTTTTATTACGAATTCCACTGAGAAATAACTCTCATCCCACTAGGGCTGTGGATACTGGCCCAGTCTCTGGCTCCCCCAAGGCCAGTTTTAAATGGAATCAGGAGGGAGGAAAGGGGGAGATTTACCATTACTCATCAGGACAATTTTACACAGCACCAACATTGCACATTTTTGCATGATTAAAGCACTTGTGCTACTTCACAAGACATTTTCTTGGCGCCCCCACTATGTAGGTAGGAATTATCTCACATCTGCATATGGTGCAATTTTCCTTTCCCAAAATCCATGTCCCGAACCCCCCTATGTTTTCATTACAGTCACAGTTCAACAACTTTGATGCTTCAAATTGCTCTATGAGCCATACAGCTCTTATGTCTTCTGCTCTCTGGTTACAAGCATTGATCTCTCAAACTTAACAGTAACTGTGGCCCTGAGTGGGTGGCTCAGTGGATAGATAGAACGCCGTCCAGCGTGCCAAGGTCACGGTTCCATCCCTGGTCAGGGCACATATGAGAAGCAACTAGTGAGTGCATAACTAAGTGGAACAACTAAGTGGAGCACCGGCTTGATCCTTCTCTCTTTCTCTTTCCCTCCCTCCCTCCCTCCTGTCAAATCAATGGAAAATTAAAAAGAAAGAAAGAAAGAAAGAAAGAAAGAAAGAAAGAAAGAAAGAAAGAAAGAAAGAAAGAAAGAAAGAAACAGTAACTCAACACCTATGGAACACTTGTTCTCTACTAGGAAAAAACCATTTTCCTGCATTGAAAAAACAAAACAAAACAGGCCCTGGCCGGTTGGCTCAGTGGTAGAGCGTCAGCCTGGCGTGTAGAAGTCCTGGGTTTGATTCCCGGCCAGGGCACACAGAAGAGGTGCCCATCTGCTTCTCCACCCCTCCCCCTCTCCTTCCTCCCTGTCTCTCTCTTCCCCTCCCGCAGCTAAGGCTCCATTGGAGCAAAGATGGCCCGAGCGCTGGGGATGGCTCTGTGGCCTTTGCCTCAGGCGCTAGAGTGGCTCTGGTCGCAACATAGCGACACCCAGGATGGGCAGAGCATCGCCCCCTGGTGGGCGTGCCGGGTGGATCCCCGTCGGGCGCATGCGGGAGTCTGTCTCTCCCCGTTTCCAGCTTCAGAAAAATACAAAAAACAAACAAACAAACAAAAACAAACAAACAAACAACCCAAATATTTTTCTGCATTAAAAAATATATCTTTTTCTGCATAATTTAGGCCAGACTTGAACATGCATCAGAATCACCTGGAAGGCTTGTTAAAGCACAGTTTGCTGGCCTCAACCTCCGAGTTCCTGATTCAGTAGGTCTGGGGTGAGGAGCGAGGTTTTGCTTGTGCGGCAACGCCCCTGGTCTGGGCAAAGCATTGGCCCCAGATGGGAGTTGCCATGTGGATTCCAATAAGGGCACATGCAGGAGTCCGTCTGTCTATGTCCCCTCCTTTTACTTGGAAAAAGAAGAAAAAAAAATGTGAAATGAGGGACACATACTGTACCTTTCTCCCAGGGTGGGGTATGGGATTATTAGTACTTTAAGGGTCACTCCAAAGAAATACTTCTCATAACATCATTGCCCTGTTTTTCCACTTGCTTTATTTTTTTTTTCCCAATTGGCCAATACACTCTCCTTGACCAAACTTGAGTCAGCTTCTCTGAATCTTCTCTTTGACTCAGCCTCACCTTGCCTATTTAGTTCAGTTTTAGCAAAAATCCTGCTGGATCCGTTTTGTTTAAATCCCCCACCTTTGATATCTGATTACCCTGTCCTGGCTTCAGCAAAAATCCTGTTGAGTTGGTCTAGCAATAATTCCCTAGCCTTGATGTTTCCTCTTAGTAATTTTCCATCCACTGATCCCAACACGGCTCCCTGACCATAAATCTCCATTTGACCTTGGTGTATTTGGAATTGAGCCCAATCTCTTCTCCCCTAGCCCCCGCTGCAAAACCTCCACTGCAGTAGTCTCTCTCTCTCTCTCTCTCTCTCTCTCTTTCTCTCTCTCTCTCTCCCTCTCTTTAATTCCTTAATTTTTTTTATTCCTGGCACCACTGTCACAATTTATAGGAAAATATACCTGATGTAATGAGAAGAAAAAGACAAAGCTACAACAGATAAAAAAAATCTCAGAAATGTACATCTGATTGACACTACATTGCATTCATCAATAGCTGCACTTTTTGCAGACTGGCTATGACAGTCCTGAGCAAGAAGAGTTTCCTGTTTAAGCTGCAGTCATTTTCGTGACTATGGATCATCATTCCTTCCATGGCAGATTTTTACAGTTCCTCTTATGCATTTGGGACGACTGTCTCAAAGTAACGGGCAACCTTCCTGTCAACCCCTTGCTCTCCTGCTAAGAACTATAGCCCTTTTCTGCTGAGTTTTTAAAAACTTCTGCTACTATATCTACCCCGTCCACTGGCAGTTCTCACCACCACCGTAGTTACCACCAAAATTTCCCCCTTCATTGTAACCATCATATCCTCCCCACTGCCACCATATCCACCACCTTGGTTTCCATATCCTAGTCCTCCACCACCACCATAGTCTTCTCCACTCCTATAACCAGGACCACTGCCATAGTTGCCACCATCGCCTCCAAATCCATTATATCCACCATCACCTCCTCCATAACTACCTCGTATGCCACCTCCACCACCATAGCCTCCTCTTCCACCAAACTTTCCATCGTGGCCAAAGTTTCCTCCACCACCCATAAAGGTGCCAGAGCCACTTCCATGCCTCTCTGCGATCCAGCAGACTGCCTTTCTTATTTAGAGAGGACCCTTTCCACTTTATAATTATGCCCATTAATAATAGTGTAAAATTTCTGAATAACAATTTTATCAACTATATCATGATCATCAAAAGTTAGAAAGGCAAATCCTCTTTTTTCCCCCCGTCTGCCTATCTTCCATAACTTCTATGGTTTCAATCTTGCCATACTTTTCAAAGTAGTCTCTCAAATTACAATATATTCTTCTGTATCTGCTCTAATACCACCAATACAAATTTTCTTCCTGTTAGATGGGCACCAGGCTTTACAGAATCCTCTTTAGAAACAACTCTCTTTGATTCCACTACACCTTGTGTGGTCAGCACACACTGCTGCATCCCCCTCTTCAACACAAGAGTCAATCACAAAACCAAAGCCCCGGGAGTGTTTTGTTTGGGGCTCTCTTATCACCACACAGTCTGCGCGTGTGCCCCATTTGTCAGAAGGTTCCCTTAAACTAGCATCTGTAGTTTCAAAGCTCAGACCACTAATAAACAGTTTTCTCAACAGCTCTACTTCCTTTGGATCATGGCCCTGGGCATCCAGGGCAGAAGCGAGGTGGCAGGCATCCTGCTTGAATAGAGTCTTCTGTACATACAGTGTCTTTAACAAGTCACATGTGGGTAAGAGGTTCAAGAGAGTTGTAAAACATGTTTAGGGTTAAAGCCTTTGAAACTTTTTGTATAACTCTACTACAGTTCTTCTCAATCTTTCATGTGCCTATAAATCATCTGGTAGGTGGGGGGCAGAGCCCAATATTCTGTATTTCTGACAAGTTCAGGGTGATGTTGATGTATCAAATACCCCACTTAGGCCCTGGCCGGTTGGCTCAGCGGTAGAGCGTCGGCCTGGCGTGCGGGGGACCTGGGTTCGATTCCTGGCCAGGGCACATAGGAGAAGCGCCCATTTGCTTCTCCACCCCCTTCCTCTCTGTCTCTCTCTTCCCCTCCCGCAGCCAAGGCTCCATTGGAGCAAAGATGGCCCGGGCGCTGGGGATGGCTCCTTGGCCTCTGCCCCAGGTGCTAGAGTGGCTCTGGTCGCGGCAGAGCGACGCCCCGGAGGGGCAGAGCATCGCCCCCTGGTGGGCAGAGCATCGCCCCCTGGTGGGCAGAGCGTAGCCCCTGGTGGGCGTGCCGGGTGGATCCCGGTCGGGCGCATGTGGGAGTCTGTCTGACTGTCTATCCCCGTTTCCAGCTTCAGAAAAATACAAAAAAAAAAAAAATACCCCACTTAGATTGCCAAGAATCCAGCATGTCATTTGGAATGCAAAAACCAACCTTGTCTCTGAGCCTCACTCAGTTGAAACTTCAGTTTTTAATGTCCTGATACATGTTTTCCTTTCAACATTCATCATAATTTGCTATTTTTTCTATTCATTTGTTTATTTATTTTTTTGTCTTGTCCACCAAAACATGAGTTCGTGAGGACAGGCACCAACCACACCTATCTTGGTCATCATTTTGTTTCTAACCTGTAGCACAAATAGTAACCAAATTCAAAAGCCAGGGTACAGAAGAACAAGTGGTACCTGACTTAGCAGAACAGCTGAGCTGAAGACGAAAGCAGCAGCAGGGGAAGCCGAGAAGAAACCCAGTTTATAGTGCAGAATTCCCCAAAGGCTCAGGAATGGGCAGACCGAGTAACTCTGAAAGTGGGACGTGAACACAGGAAGGTGTGGTTGAAAGTCTTTAAGAAACATTTGGACCACATCCCTCCCTGTTCCGTTATGGGGGGGAGGGGGGGTAGAGGGGACTGAAATTTCCTTGCACAAGAAGATTAGAGTTTATCTTCCCTCTTGTTCGTTTGGTTCTTTGGGTTTGTGCCCTCCCCCCTTTTTAAATTAATTTTTTTTTTACAGTGACAGAGAGAGAGAGACAGATAGGGACAGACAGACAAGAACAGAGAGAGATGAGAAGCATCAATCATCAGTTTTTCGTTGCGACACCTTAGTTGTTCATTGATTGCTTTCTCATATGTGCCTTGATTGCGGGCCTTCAGCAGACCGAGTGACCCCTTGCTCGAGCCAGCGACCTTGGGTCCAAGCTGGTGAGCTTCTGCTCAAACCAGATGAGCCCACGCTCAAGCTGGCAACCTCAGGGTTTTGAACCTGAGTCCTCTGCATTCCAGTCCGAGGCTCTATCCACTGCGCCACCGCCTGGTCAGGTTGTCCTCCCCCCTTTTAAAATTACATTGATTGTTACTTGAGAGATGAAGCCCATTCCTCCCTGTGTGCGTCTGCCTCCTTTTTCATTCTTTAAGTCTCAGCTTAAACAACACTTCCTTGGAGCAGGTTTCCGTACTGTTCCATCTAATGTAGGTTCCCCCTGACCTTTTTCTCACTAGCTGAGTCTGTTCTAGTGTAACTTGTTTATTGCACAGAGGGAACTCATGAGGTGATATAAAAAGAAGCATTATTGCCTGACCAGGCAGTGGTGCCGTGGATAGAATGTCCGATTGGGACACTAAGGACCCAGGTTTGAAACCCTGAGGTCACCAGCTTGAGTGTGGGCTCACCAGCTTGAGCACAGGGTCGCTGGCTTGAGCATGGGATTATAGACCTGACCCCATGGTCGCTGACTTGAGCCCAAAGGTCACTGGCTTGAAGCCCAAGGTCGCTGGCTTGACCCAACATCGCTGGTTTGAGCAAGGGGTCACTTGCTCTGCTGTGCCCCCCTCCCATCAAGGCATATATGAGAAAGCAGTCAGTGAACAACTAACAGCCACAGTGAAGAATTGATGCTTCTCATCTCTCTCCATTCCTGCCTGTCTGTCTCTCTCTCTCTGACTCTCTGTCTCTATCACACACACAAAAAGAAGCATTATTTTTACTGCTACTGTTTCTTTAAGTGTGTCCTGTGAAGTGTGTGTGTGTGTGTGTTTGTGTTCTGTGTATCTACCTCTATATAGGAGTAAATTTTGGAGCAGTTCCTATGACATTTCTAGTTGTTTAAAGGAACTAGAAAATTCTACATTAACATTAGGTCATAAACACAGTCTCAATGTGATATTGCCTAGTCTCAGGAAAAAAAAAAAAAGGCGTTCATCCTGACATACTCATGAGTCTTCTCCCTTGACCGTAGCTGGGACTTGCACTAGAAGAGAGGAGCGGTCCTCTTGCCCTCTTTCTCCTCTAGGCTTCCTCCTCCTTCCTAGCTTGCTAACTTGAGATTTCCACATCTCCCAAGGCAAAGGCAGGGGTAGGAGGAGAGGGAATGAGGATACAAAGTTCTTACCTGGCTGGTGCTGCTGGAAAACAGTCTTATTCTCTCTCAACAACTCAAACAACTGCTTGGCAGTTGTTTAGAGCGTCCTCATTCCCTGAAGTTTCTTCATTTATGGAAGCCTTATTGTCTGGCTTAAAGTTGTCCTCTCCATCCCAGGACCCCTACCATCTTGTAAAGCTCTTAAAAATCCATCAACATTTTGGCTTCTGGGTTTTCTGACTTGCTTAGAAAGACTTTTTTAGCCCCAAAGTTAGAAAATATTTCTATATATTTTCTAATGTGCTTTATTTTTTTTTTTACATTTAAATATTTAATACCATTTAAAGTTTATTTTTATCTATGGTATGTAGTAGAGACCTACTCTATTTTCTCACAAATGGATAGGTGATTTTTCCAACCCTGTTTATTCTTTCTCCATGGAATTATAATTCCACACTTAGCATACATCCAGTATATACATTTGTGTTAGTTTGCCAGGGCTTCCATAACAAAGTATCATAGACTTGGTGTCTTACAACAGAAATTTATTTTCTCTCGGTTCTGGAGGCTACAAATCCAGGTTCTTTGGTTGACAGATGGTCACCTTCATCCTGTGTCTTGAATTGGTCTTCTCTATGGGACCTTTTATAAGGATACCAATCACTGGATTAGAACCTACCCTAATGACCTCATTGTAGCTTATCTACCAATTTAAAATCCTTATCTCCAAATACATTCTGAGGGATTGGTTTAGGACTTCAACATATGAATTTGGAGGCAAGGGTGGGGGAACACCATATAGCCCATAACAGCTTGGATCTGTTTTAAGAAGTTTTCCATTCCTGTGCTATTTTTATAGCTACAGACTTACAGAGGACTTAGAAAACAATCTACTATTTAGAAATTGACTTGTCTTAATATATTTTTAGGTATAAGTTTCTTTGTAAAACTTTTCCCAGTCTCTTCTTTCTTCTAGAAACAGATATCTCCTGTTATATTTTATTTGAACCTCTGTTATAACAATATTCCTTTTATAAAGAGGTGTCAACTTCTAGCTTCAAATTAGATCACAAGCCCATAGGACTCAAATAATTAATTTTTAAAATTATTAATAAATTATTAATATTTGACATTATTAATAGGAGTTTTTAAATGACATGATGTGTCAAACGCTGTTTTGTGAGTTTCACTTGCAGCATCTTATAAGTCCCCTGCAAAGTAGAAATAAGGCTCAAATAAATTACCTGCCTGAGGGCACATAGCATGTAAATTGGCTACTTATAGTTTCAACCTGGGCCTATTTGATTTCAAATCCCAAACTCTTAACCATTAGAAAGTACTACCTCTGTAGCTATTTTATATCCCCTCCATTGCCAAGAAGGTCTGGTGCACAGAAGGTATCTAGTGTATGTGCTCATAAAATACAGTAAGCTGAAAAGCGTAACAATCAATTTTTATGTTGTTGTTCTTTCTATTTAAAGTTCTGTGACTAATGAACTATTTTAGGTCTGGATTACAGTGGTTGAAGAAACAGGTATATAGTTAGGGTCCTCACCATTCTCATGATACATAGAGCCTGTGCTTCCAAATAATGACAGTCACCTTTTCCTTCCTGTGCACTCCTGGTCTTTAACATGACTCTTGGGTTCAACCCAAGCTCCATTACAGCTGTTTACTTGGTGCTACTATTTCTCAGTGTGTCAATTTAATGCCATAAAATGTTTTTATTTAAAGGTCATAAATAAAAAAAAAAACTTTGTGAAAGAGAGTAGCACACAGTCAACAAAGCTACTTCTCCATTATCACTGGAGAATTTATGCATTGGTTCACTTATGAGCAGTGTACTGTGTATATGATTTGGTGGGTATCTTAGTCAGCTTGGGTGCTATAATAAAATACCGGAGGGACTGGGTGGCTTAAACAACAGAAATTTATTTTCTCACGGTTTTAAAGGGAAATCCAAGACTAAGATTCAGAAAATTGGTTTCTGGTAAGGACTCTCTTCCTGGCTTGTCAACAGCCACCTTCTCACAATGTCCTCGTGTGGCCTTTTCTTGGTGGATCTGCACAGAGACAGAAAGAGGGAGTGAGGTATTGAGAATGCTCTGGTGTCTCTTCTTTAAAAGACACTAATCCTATTGCATCAGGGCCCTACCCTTATGTCCTCAGTGAACCTTAATACTTCCTTAGAGGCCCCTTCTTGAGGTCTCTAAGGGTTTCAGCATATGAATTCTGGGGAGTGGTGGGGGGAGGAGTACAAGCATTCAGCCCATAATAGTGAGTCGAGCTGACTTAGGATGAAAATAGAGGATAGGTCTTTGAAGATCTTAGACCATTTTGGGGTTCAATAAGTATTAACTAGAACAATACTTCTTTGTACCTAAATTGCTTATCTTGCCTAGACATGAGGATTCACATCTCTATACAATTTTAAACAATATTGCCTACTTAGAATTTATTTATAAATGCTTGAGTTTCCTAGATGAATGATCTCTGTTATTTCATGGTGTAAAAAGTTTCATCAAAGTGAATAAAGTCTCCATTACTTTCTATTGTCAATATTAAAATGTAATTTTCATCCTAATCCACAGTTGCTTTATTTAAAATTTTTCTATATTTTTTAGTTATTTCCTTGAACTATACCAAACAATCTCTTTCCTTCCTTAATAGTAGTATTCAGACACATATAATTCTATCTTTCCAGAGGTCTTTGTTTATATAGTTTTAGAATTTTTATTGCTACAGATTTTCTTTCAGCTCTTTATGATTTCTCTTGCTCCAAGGTCCCGTCTAGATCTAACATCCTATGATTCTGAGATGCTCTATGATGGAAACAATATTTTAAACTCTAGGCTTGTCAAGCTCAAAAAGAATATACAATAAGGTTGAAGAGGCAGATAGTGCAAAAGAAGTGCTGTTATTGATACTGTTCTGCAGAATTGTAAAAGTAAATCAGAATGATAGCATGGGTTGATTCCCCTTCATGTAGCCATAAATTCATAAACAAGTGGTTTTCTAAGAGCAGGGCAAGGTTTTTCTCCTTCCTAAAAATTTCCCCCAAGTTTCTTTGATGATGCTCTACTTGGCATATCTCAAAACTGACTTTTCCTTCCCCCTTAACAGCAAGTGCTCAACTCTCAACTTCCATTTACATTGTTTCTTACAATTTTGTCCTCATTAGGAGCTTACTGAAAGGCAGAAAGCATGGGCCGAACTGAAAACATGAGGCTAGTGTGTTCCAAAAGGAGTATTTATTTTAAAAGTGCCTGGGTACAAGTGGGCTGAGACCGGCAAAGGGGTTCAGTCTCGAGCTGTAGGAGGAAGCATTAGATACAGGCGTTGCTGCAGGCAGGGGGTTGGCTGCACCTGGACATGCCCAGATTAGCATGTTTTGGTTTGTGGCCTTGGTCCCTGACTTGCCGATGAGCATAAAGAGGGGGATTCAGATACAGAAACACCTCCTCTGCAAGTTCTTTCTCATGTAGCACAGGCCTAATCAGCTTGGTCCTATCCAATGTCCTTAGTAAATCTTGAAGACAGCCGAAGTTATTAATCTCCCAGAAACAGCTAGGTCCTGGAGCCCCTGGACCTGTGGCTAGGCTTTTTTTTTTATGTTTGGAATTACTTGTTTATATGAAAATTAAAAAAAAAAACACCCAGGAATCCAACTGCCACATTTCATGCACTAAATATACCATATGTGGAAGCTTCCCCTCAAAAAATCCAACAGCAACCATTACCATATGACAACAGAACAATAAGGAACAACCTTGTGGCTTTTACTTGCTCCCAACTATTTTTAACATGAGATTTAGTTTTGTTTAAAAATAATTGTTAAATAGAATATCAGGATACCTATATTATTGTGGATAATGAAGAAATACCTAATTTTTCTTAACGCAATATAAGAGTAAAGTCTCTAACAGAAAAATATATTTGCACATTTTTCTGAAAAAATAAAATCTAAGTGTCTTTAATTAAATACATATAAGCTTACATGGGCCAGGCACTATTCCTAAATACTTTGCAAATATTAAAACATTTAGTCCTCATCATAATTCCTTGATTACTAGGATTATTCCCAGTTGATATATGAGGAGACTGAGGCACAGAGAAGTTCAGTAACTAATTCAAAGTCACCCAGCCAGTAAGCAGGGAGCCAGGATTCAAAGACAGACCATCTAGGTCCAAGGGTCCATGCTTCACTAAAACACAACTGCCTCTTCCCAGAGTAAAGCCTCCATGTATTAGAAATTTTCTTTTTTAGATGATTCAGATTCCTGGTTGAATTTGTCATCTAGACACCAGAACTTATTTTGGGGGCTCAAATGCTAAACATAGTCTGCCTCTGTGCCCACTGGCTATCCCTAGACATGAGGGACTCTCCCTCTCATACCCACTTCTCTGGGCTCTACTTTTGTGGATGAACACTTGTTGCTGTCTGACTCACCTAAGAATGACAAGTAGCCTTAGCCTGGCCAGCAGCAGTCCCAGACTGGATCACTTCTCCAGATTTGAGGTTGATCAACTGAAAATTCCATTAGCTTCATACAGAGTGAAAATAAAGAACAGACAGCTTCATGTGAGAGCTGAAGTCAGGTATGACTCGCCCAGGCTGGCCCGCGATTACTAGTTTTTCCCCTGCCTCAAAGGGACAGTATGTGGCTAGGCTTTTACAAACAACCATTGTGATTTAAACTTCCCTAATTGTCAGGCCCCTCCCCAATATAAGCTTTCCCTGACATTCCTGCAAAGATAAACTTTTTGCTACATTTCAAAGTAAATGCCAGGAAGCCATTAATAGAGAATAGCAAGCAAATTAACTACAACCTCACAGTGGGGGATGAGAAGGTTCTATTTAGAGCCCTCCCTCCTCCTTTGGGCCTGTACTGTTCTCCAGATGGCAGCTGAAGAGTCATTTTATCTATCACTTACCTCTTTTGTTTTCCAAAGAGCCAGTAACAGTTGCCTTCACCTGGCAGCTTAACTTTGCCAGAGCTGCTAAATTTCCTCCAGTTTGTGGCTGGTTTTCTTTCTATTGGTGGAGGCGAATGTTAATTCCAAAAACTACCATTTGAAATTTAGTATGTATCAAACTGGCTATAACATCTGAACGAAGACTTTCATTTTACTAATTTTAAACACGTAAGAGGACCGTGGCCGGTTGCTCAGTAGTAGAACATCGACCCAGCATACGGAAGTCCCACTTTTGATTCCTGGTACACAGGAGAAGTGACCATCTGTTTCTTTTCCCCTCCTCCTAGCTCCTCTCACCTCCTCCACCTTTTCTCTCTCTCTCTCTCTCCTCTCTTCCCATAGCCATGGCTCGGTTGTGAGCATGGCCCCAGATGGGCAGAGCTTCGGTCCCAGACAGGGGTTGCTGGGTGGATCCCAGTCAGGGCGCATGCGAGAGTCTGTCTCTCTATCTCTCTTCCTCTCACTTAAAACAAACAAACAAACAAACAAAAACCATGTAAGAGACAAAGAACACATTTAAAAAGAATGTGACAGGTCAACAGCTTTTCAGAATTGTCAGTTTAGGTTCTCTCTCCCTCTCTATTTTCAAGTGCAGAGTTCACCTGGTGTCTGGAAGAGGAGAGGTCGCTTGTGATAGAAGTCATGTCCTGCATTCCCTTCTGAAAGCCCAACCAGCTCATGAGATCACCGAACAAGATTTAACACGTCCGTGCCTTGGGACCACAATTTCTGATCAGAACCACGAGAACAATAAGGTCCCTATATCCCCTTTCCCCCCAGGCGGACTGAGCCAGCTATTAAATAATTGTCTCTCAACTCCAAACCCAGCATTCTATGCTCCAGTTAGTGATACTGGGATTCTACAAACCACCCCTCCCCCTTTGCCAACTGCTCCCCATTAGGCTTTGCCAATGGAGAGTGACTGCAAGTTTGAAGGAATAAAAAGGGACTTGCTCCTTTCTGTTTCAGTTTTGCTTCCTGTTCTTGAGGGTCACACCAGCAATGCTCTTAGTTTAGCAGCCGTTTATTTCTATAGTAGAAGCTGAATCTGTTTTGTAGTTTTCCCAAAACTCTCCCATCAGCCTTATTGCCCCTCTCAGAGGTACCGGCACACACAGCCAGGCAGTGCCCCCTCCTCAGAGGTCTGAGTCCCAGCCCCAGGACCCTCCTCTGAGTTCAGAAATGAGTATTAGCTGGCTAGTGCTACTTCTCAGAGGTCTGAACCCTAGGCTCTTTCCTTACTTTGCTCTAAGGATGTTTGGTAGGGCCAGATGTCTTGCCTTTGCATGCATGGGATTAAAATTCAGGTCATTTTATTTGAATATTAAAGGTAAGAATGTCACAAGAAAGCTGGAGGACTTGGGAATTTAATTCAGATTATGTATGAATGATTCCCAAACCTTTATCTGTATGCCAGACACCTTTCTCAGGTTTAAATGGAGAGCCTGTATGTACCTCAAACTTGGAATGTCTAAAATTAAATTATCGTCTTCTCTCTTTGCTCAATAAATTCTGACACTATCTATCAGTTCCCTGCAAGAACTATTTTTTACTTGCACAAACAGTCTCCAAGTACTGTCAATTTATTTCCTAAATGTCTCCTATTTTTCATCTCTACTTCACAACCCTATTTCAGATCCTCCGAACTCACTGGGTTTTGTAAAACCCTCCTACCTTGTTTCTTTGCTTCTGGCTCTTGCCCTTTTAATCAGATCTTTCTAGAGTGTGTAGAGATTGAAAAAGATAATTTAAAATTTTTGATTTTCAGAACACAATCCAAGATCTGTCTAGTTGACTCTGAAACACTCTCCTACCACTCCAAATAATTAAAGGCTTTAAAAAAATGTTTCCATTGATTGAGAGAGAGAATCAACTTGTTCCACATAGTTATTCCATTTAGTTGTGTACTTACTGATTGCTTCTTGTATATGCCCAGACTGGGGATCAGACCCATGACCTCCCTGCACCAGGACAATGCTTTATCCACTGAGCCACACAGCCAGGGCTAGGCTTTCCTTTTATTACTGGTTATGAACAACCATATGATGTGTCTTGGTGTTGTCTACTTCATGTTTCTTGTGCTTATTGTTCGTTTGCTTGGATCCATGGATTTACATTTTCCATAGTTTGGACATTTCTTCTACCCCCACCCCCACTTTCAGAGACTTTAGAAACATGTACATTAGGCTACTCGAAATTGTCCCACAGCACAATGATTCACTTTTTTCTCTTGTTTTCTTTTTGTGTTTTACTTTGTATACCTTCTATTGTTATGTCTTTGATTCACTACTCCTTTCTTTTTCCCTGGCTAATCTGTCATTCATCCTATCCAATGTACTTTTCATCTCAGTCATTATACTTTCTCTCTAGAAGTTCTACTTGGATATTTCATTATGTATTTTTCATGTCTCTACTTAACATTTTGGACATACGGAATACAGTTATAATAACTGTTTTAATGTTCTCAGCTTCTAATTTTAATAATCTATGTTGATTCTGAGTTTGTTTCAATTAATTGATTATTCTCTTCATTATGGGTCAAATGTTTCTACTTCCTTGTCTGCCACTCTGTGGCTGGATGCCAGCCATTATAAAATGTACCTTGTTCGGCCCTGGCCGGTTGGCTCAGTGGTAGAGCGTCGGCCTGGCGTGCAGAAGTCCCGGGTTCGATTCCAGGCCAGGGCACACAGGAGAAGCGCCCATTTGCTTCTCCACCCCTCCCCCTCTCCTTCCTCTCTGCCTCTCTCTTCCCCTCCCGCAGCCGAGGCTCCACTGGAGCAAAGATGGCCCGGGCGCTGGGGATGGCTCCTTGGCCTCTGCCCCAGGCGCTAGAGTGGCTCTGGTCGCAACAGAGCGATGCCCCGGAGGGGCAGAGCATTGCCCCCTGGTGGGCAGAGCGTCGCCCCCTGGTGGGCGTGCCGGGTGGATCTCGGGCGGGCGCATGCGGGAGTCTATCTGACTGTCTCTCCCCATTTCCAGCTTCAGAAAAATACAAAAAAAACCCAAAACATAAAATGTACCTTGTTTGGATATGGGATCTTTTTGTATTTCCGTAAGTATTCTTGAGCTTTATTCTGGAATATTAAGTTACTTGGATACAGTTTGACCTTTCTTGGGGGTCTTACTTTTATGACTTATTTGGTGGGCACATAGCCATGTTCAATTGGAACTACTTATTTTCTGCTACTGAGACAGGATCTTCCTGTTTCCTACCCATTGACTTGAGATTTATGAGTTTTTCTGATTTAGCTGTGAATAGGTACTATGTGAGGATTAAGTATGTATACGTATGTATCTATATTTATATCCTTATCTACCTATCCATCTATCTATCTATCCCACACATATACATATATGGCCATCCAATATTCTTTAATATTTTCTATTATTGAAGTATATGTGTATATGTATATATAAATATATACACATGTATATACAGGGATTGGCAAAAGTAAGTTTATAGTTGTGAGTATTTGAAACAGTTTATTCTTATATTATTATTTATTACTATAAGCATACTTTGTTAATTACTCTAACCTACTTTTGCTTACCTCTGCATATGTTGTGTATGCGTGTATATTTATCACTTAAGTGATAAATTTTTATCAACTAAATTTTCATGAATCAAACATGTTTATAACCAGTGCCCATATCAACAAGTACAATATTACCAATATCTTAGAAGCTTCCTTATTCTCCCTCTAGTTTTTACCCTCTGCCATCCAAGGACAACCAACATCATAGATGAGATGTGCCTGTTTTTGTGAAACTTTATACAAATTTAATCATACCACATATTATTTCGTGTATGTCTAACATTATGTTTATGAGATACATCCTTATGGTTTTGTGTACTTGTAGCTTGCTTATTCTTATTGGAATAGTAAAGCATTCTGTTTTATAGATATGCTATAATGTATTTAGCCACTTGTGTCAGGGGTCCCCAAGACCACTCTGAGGTTCAGTAATGTGCTAGGAAGATTCACAGAACTCAGAAAAGCTGTTGTATGGTTTAAGTTTGTTATAATAAAAGGATACAGATTGAAATCAGCAAAGGGAAAATATTCACATGTCTGAGTCCAGAGGAAACTGGACACAAGCTTCTAGCTGTCCTCTCCCAATGAAATTTTCATGGACAGTGCTTAATTTTTCTAGCAAGTATGCGTGACAGTATGAGCAAAGTGTTGCCAATCAAGGAAGTTCATCCAAGCCTTGGTGTTCAGATTAATTTTCTCTCTTTCTTTCTCTTTCTTTCTTTCTTTCTTTCTTTCTTTCTTTCTTTCTTTCTTTCTTTCTTTCTTTCTTTCCTTCCTTCCTTCCTTCCTTCCTTCCTTCCTTCCTTCCTTCTTTCCTTCCTTCCTTCCTTCCCCTTCCTTCCTTCCCCTCCCTCCCTCCCTCCCTCCCTCCCTCCCTCCCTCCCTTTCTTCCTTTCTTCCTTCCTTCTTTCCTTCCTTCCTTCCTTCCTTCCTTCCTTCCTTCCTTCCTTCCTTCCTTCCTTCCTTCCTTCCTTCCTTCTCCTTCCTTCCTTCCTTCCTTCCTTCCTTCCTTCCTTCCTTCCTTCCTTCCTTCCTTCCTTCCTTCCTTCCTTCTCCTTCCTTCCTTCCTTCCTTCCTTCCTTCCTTCCTTCCTTCCTTCCTTCCTTCCTTCCTTCCTTTTTTCCTTCCTGTCAGGTGGGTACAGCATGTGCCCATATGAATGACCCCAGCTACTCAATCTCCACCCCCTCATAGCTCACATTGATACATTATGGCCCAAAGGCTCAGGCATACGAAAACAAGTATTCATATAAATCATGTTACTAGCTTGAACTAACCTGCATAGTTCATGAATTTAGCCATAAAAAGACACTCTTTTCAGGCAGAATATTCCAAGGGCTCAGAGATCTTCTCCTAGAAACCACACCAAGGACCATTCCTGAAGACTTTAGGAATGTCCAGGGTTTAAGTAGTCCAGGATTACAGAGTTAACCCTTTCTGCACAACAAATGAGCATTTGGCAGTTTATATTTTTTATTGCTATGAATAGTGCTTCCATAAACATTCTTGTATATGGTTTTTTTTTTGGTGAAGATTTGGGTGCATTTTTGCTTAGCAGTAAAATGGTAGGTCCTAGGATATGCATTTGTCCAATTTTCATAGATAATGCCAAATTGTTTTCCAAAGTGACTATGCATCAGTGTACAGAAGTTTTCAATATCCTTTTTCTAAAATACAGTTTTATTGAGGTACAACTGAACTACAATAAAATACATATTAAAATTCATATTGATAACTTATGACATATGTATACACCCATAAAATCACTACCACAGCAAGATAGTGAAACATTACCCCTAAAGGTTTCCTTGCATTCGCAATATTCTCCGAGTGAGCTTGTTTTCTGTTTAAGTCAGGCAGGGTCACTTTCTATTTGTTTACATGGAGACTTTCTAGTTGACATGATCTCATCTCTCATTTATTTGCCCCCAGTTTGGTCTTCTACATTTCTTTTCACTTAGACAGATTCTTGCAGGGCATCTCTGATGTATGCTAGGCACAGGGGTTCTGATCGTTGCCTATGTAATTTATTTTGGCTGCACTGCCGATTGCAGCTTTATCCTCGGGACTCTTGGGAATTCCTCAGATCTTTTTACTCCTGTTTTCTCGGCACTCTATTCTTGAATCATCCTATAATCCCCTGGTCCCACTCCTTCCTGGTTGGCCCGAACCAACCTCCCCTAAATCCAACTCCAGCAAAGGGTTTTCTGGATGATAAGAGAAAGGGCCTCTCAACTCTTCATTAAGTTGTATAAACCAATGTTATGAGTTGAGTTGTATGTTCCTCAAAAGATATGTTGGAGTCCTAACCCCCAACACCTCAGAATGTAACCTTATTTGAAGATAGGGTCTGTATAGAGGTAATCAAGTTAAAATGTGATTGTTAAGGGTTGGCCCTAATCCAATATAATGAGTGTTTTTATAAAATGGGGAAATTTGGATGCAAAGACAGACACAAATAGAGAGAAGATGATTCAAAGGGACACAGGAATAAGATGGCCACATACAAGGCAGGGAGAGAGTCCTGGAATAGACCCTTTCCTCACTGCTCTCGGGAGAAATCAACTCTGCTAACACCTTGGTTTTGGACTTCTAGCCTTTAAAACTGTGAGGCAATACATTTCTGTGTAAGCTGCTTAGTTTGCGATGTGTTTTTTTTTTAAGTAAGAAACAGTCTTATTTATTTATTTATATTTATTGATTTTTAGAGGAGGGGAGAGAGAGAAAGAGAGAGAGAGAGAGAGAGGAGGAGCATGAAGCATCAACTCCCACATGTGCCCCGACCGGGCAAGCCCAAGGTTTCGAACCGGCAACCTCAGCATTCCAGGTCAACGCTTTATCCCACTGCGCCACCACAGGTCAGGCGCGATGTTTTTTTATGGCAGCCCTAGCAAACTAATACAAGTAGGTAGGATGCATCAGCTTTTCCTAATCATTTTCAGATGATGTGACATGGATCAGAGAATCAGAGGGTAGTGGCTGCTTTTTTGAAAACACTGTTTGCTATAAAAACTTGCTGTGGGGGAGAGAAGAATTTGGGAATATCAGACTAACCTCAGGTACTTTGACTTTGGCCATACATGAGACCCTGAATTTGAGCCGGCTAAATCATGAAATTTTATATTCCTTAGTTTTTTCTTTCTGTTTTCTCAAATTGATAAGCACGATTCATTTTTCAACGGCCATCTGTGGGAACACATGGACTTGTTTAGTGGCTATTATAATCTGTTCCACAGTCTGAGGGGGTGGTATGGGAATATTTTTCTCCCCAGTCCTTTTCACTGGAACTTTTCCAAAACCAGAGGATTAATAACATTTTGATAAAGGCAGGTACAGCATATCTTAAAAACTCCCTGAAATATTCTTATCACCTTAAATCAGGGCATCTGACAGGTTACCTTCAGTTGAACCTAACTTTCAGCTGAGTCCCTGTGAGGACTGGATTTTGCTTTACTTGTAAAATGTTGTAAAGTAACAGAACTCCTATTTGCCTTCATGGTCAAACGTTTGATTAAAGAGGGCAAAGCAGGGGTAAAGAGAATGACATAAACAGACAGTACATGGGAATATGAAATGTACTCAGAGCAAGTGATGTATTATTGCTCTTCCACTTGAACCTGGCAATCAAGAATATAATAAGTGTGTCCCTAAAGAACTTCTTTTCTATTTCAAGTCCTTTCTTAGGCTACTTTCACCTTTCAATCTTCACTTCTTTTTTGGTCTTTAGGTAATGGATTTGAATATATTTCAGCAAAGCTGCAGAAAGGACTCATTTGGTTGTGCCTCAGGGAGTCAGATTCTGGGTACCACTTGGAAGTGAGCATAGTGATACGCCCTTAGGACTCAGTTCTGGTGCCCTTAACGAGTACCCAGTACCGAGTACCGCGGTTTGCTGGAGATCAAAGGCCCCTTTCCACATTGTGGGCCCAGTCCCCTTTGCTTCCATGGACTAGTGTCACTGCTCTGTCTACAGAGGTGGCTTTTTCTTCTTTTAAATTAAGATAAAATTCTCATAAAATAAAAACCATCATTTTAACATTTTATTTTTAAAAATTTTTTAGAGAAAGAGAGAGAGAGACAGAGACAGAGACCAAGACAGGAACAGAGAGAGATGAGAAGCATCAACTTATAGTTGTAACACCTTAGTTGTTCATTGATCGCTTTCTCATATGTGCCTTGACCAGGGGGCTCCAGACAAACCAGTGACCTCAAGCCAGAGATCTTTGATTTCAAGCCAGTGACCTTTGGGCTCAAGCCAGCGACCATGATGTCATGTCTATGATCCCATACTCACGCCAGTGACCCTGCACTCAGGGTGGCAAGCCCATGCTCAAACTGGATGAGCCCGTGCTCAAGCCAGTGACCTCAGTGTTCCAAACCTGGGTCCTCAGCATCCCATGTTGACACTCTATCCACTATGCCACCACCTGGTCAGGCCACCATTTTAACATTTTTAAAGCATACATTTTAGTGGTTTTTAGCATATTGACACTGCTGTGCAACCATCAGCAATAATTCCAGTCATTTTCATCACCCCCCCCAAAAAACCTTGCACCCATTTTCTGTCACCTCCTGATACCTCCATCCCCTTTAGGCCCTGACAACCACTAATCTGCTTTCTGTCTCTGTAAAATTGCCTATTCTGGACATTTCACATAAATGCAGTTATAAAATATATGTCAGTCTTCCTCCATTTAGCATGTTTTCAAGGTTCATCCATTTGTCACACGTGTCAGTACTTCATTTCTTTTTGTTGCCAAATCATAATCTCTTGTATGGACATACCACATTTTGTTTATTCACTCATCAGTTGATGGACGTTGGGCGGTTGCCATTTTCGGCTGTTATGACTAATACTGGTATAAACATTGAGACACAAGTGTTTGTGTGGATATTTGTCTTCAACTCTCTTGGCTATCTGAGTGGAATTGCTATATCGTATGGTAACTTTAGGTTTAATTCTTTGAGGAACTGCCAAATGTTTTCCAGAGTCTTTTTTGCAAGGAGAATAGGTTAAGATTGACTTCAAACACACTATTTTTGAGGGGCAGATGATCTCTCAAAAAGAAATGCCCACATGAGGTTGAAGATGCAAGAATGGTGCCGAGGTGAGAAACCAGGGTTGAATATTTCAGTCTGGGCATCATCCAAATGCAGTGATTGATAAAGCTGCAGGGGAGACGAGGTGTCTGAGAGTGATAACACGTGGAAAGAGGGAATATGAGAGGCCTTTGACAGGCCAAGTACTGTCTAGGATTGTGCTTTATGGGTGCTGTCAATGTAATCATCACAATACAATTAAATGGATGCTATTATTATTATTTTTTTTTATAATAAATTTTTATTAATGGTAATGGGATGACATTAATAAATCAGGGTACATATATTCAAAGAAAACATGTCTAGGTTATTTTGTCATTAAATTATGTTGCAAACCCCTCGCCCAAAGTCAGACTGTCCTCCGCCACCCTCTATCTAGTTCTCTGTGCCCCTCCCCCTCCCCCTAACTCTCTCCCTCCCTCCCTCCCATGTCCTCCCTCCCCCCACCCTTGGTAACCACCACACTCTTGTCCATGTCTCTTAGTCTCATTTTTATGTTCCACCAATGTATGGAACCATGTAGTTCTTGTTTTTTTCTGATTTACTTATTTCACTCCTTATAATGTTATCAAGATCCCACCATTTTGCTGTAAATGATCTGATGTCATCATTTCTTATGGCTGAGTAGTATTCCATAGTGTATATGTGCCACATCTTCTTTATCCAGTCTTCTATTGAAGGGCTTTTTGGTTGTTTCCATGTCTTGGCCACTGTGAACAGTGCTGCAATGAACATGGGGCTACATGTGTCTTCACGTATCAATGTTTCTGAGGTTTTGGGGTATATACCCAGTAGAGGGATTGCTGGGTCATAAGGTAGTTCTATTTGCAGTTTTTTGAGGAACCACCATACTTTCCTCCATAATGGTTGTACTACTTTACATTCCCACCAACAGTGAATGAGGGTTCCTTTTTCTCCACAGCCTCTCCAACATTTGCTATTACCCGTCTTGTTGATAATAGCTAATCTAACAGGAGTGAGGTGGTATCTCATTGTAGTTTTGATTTGCATTTCTCTAATAACTAATGAAACTGAGCATCTTTTCATATATCTGTTGGCCATTTGTATCTCTTCCTGGGAGAAGTGTCTGTTCATGTCCTCTTCCCATTTTTTTATTGGATTGTTTGTTTGTTTGTTGTTGAGTTTTATGAGTTCTTTGTAAATTTTGGATATTAGGCCCTTATCTGAGCTGTTGTTTGAAAATAACATTTCCCATTTAGTTGGCTGTCTGTTTATTTTGATATCAGTTTCTCTTGCTGAGCAGAAACTTTTTATTCTGATGTAGTCCCATTCATTTATCTTTGCCTTCACTTCTCTTGCCATTGGAGTCAAGTTCATAAAATGTTCTTTAAAACCCAGGTCCATGATTTTAGTACCTATGTCTTCTTCTATGTACTTTATTGTTTCAGGTCTTATATTTAGGTCTTTGATCCATTTTGAATTAATTTTAGTACACGGGGACAGGCTGTAGTCGAGTTTCATTCTTTTGCATGTGGCTTTCCAGTTTTCCCAACACCATTTGTTGAAGAGGCTTTCTTTTCTCCATTGTGTGTTGTTGGCCCCTTTATCAAAGATTATTTGACCATATATATGTGGTTTTATTTCTGGGCTTTCTATTCTGTTCCATTGGTCTGAGTGTCTATTTTTCTGCCAATACCATGCTGTTTTGATTATCGTGGCCCTATAATATAGTTTAAAGTCAGGTATTGTAATGCCCCCAGCTTCATTCTTTTTCCTTAGGATTGTTTTGGCTATTCAGGGTTTTTTATAGTTCCATATAAATCTGGTGATTTTTTGTTCCATTTCTTTAAAAAATCTCATAGGGATTTTGATGGGAATTGCATTAAATTTGTATATTGCTTTGGGTAATATGGCCATTTTGATTATATTTATTCTTCCTAATGGATGCTATTATTAACCCCATTTTATGGATGGGGCAACTGAAGTTAAACATATAGATTTCTTTGCAGAGGATGTATACTATAGCAGAGCCGGGATTTAAATGCTGGTAAAGACCACAGATTCAACCTAAAAAAAAAATTCTTAGGGAGTAGAGGTGGGTTAAAAAAAAAAAAAGAGTATCATTAAGTGCAATAGCATGGTATATGTGACATATAATGTTCCAGAATAAAAGAGAGGGATTTTGTTTGTTTTGTTTTGGAAGAAGGTTGTCAATTGTGCCAAGGGGTCAAGTAAACACAAAATATATGTGCATAATAATATCTGATTATCTCATTTCTGACCCATTATATGTCTCAGGATATTCAGACTTTAACTAATACGTCCTGGATGTGTGCTGCTGCCCTAGGTGAACTTCTTTCTGCAGAACACCAGGACATTGCTGAGTCTTGATTATAGACAATACATGCATTTCAGAAGGAGTAAGAAAACAGTTATGTACAATGAAAGGTTTTACAAAAACTAGAATTTCAAAGTAAAATGAGATTTTTCTCATGTTAAGCCATGAAGTAAAAGTCCAAGCACATAAGACTACCTCTTAGCACTAGAAAGAAAAAGAATTATATTGCAGCTTTGAAATAAAACCGCATTTTATAGGTAATGAGGCAGTACCCTCACCTTTACTCAGTATTTTATGTCTTCAGCATTTTTTCTCCTCTTCAGACGGTGATGAGTGGACTGGAGATTAAAGCATCATTATTTCAGAGCGCTGGAGCGCAACCACATTACGGTGACAATGCAGAAGTCTCAGGCACTTTCAGCCAGCCAAGTCTTTTATTATTATCATAATTATTATTATTATTATTATTAGCAATTTCAGTGTTGTTGGGGCTAGAGCATTTCCCTACTTCAGACTGTTGGTTTACTTGGCATTTGTGGATGTTTTCAAGGATATAAAACAACATCAGAGGGGCCCCGTCTGGATAGTGCAGTTGGTTAGAATATCATCCGGAAGTACAGAGGTTGCTGGTTGCTGGTTTGATCCCGAGTGAGGACACATACAGGAACAGATGGATGTTCCTGTCACAGGCTCTCTCTCTCTCTCTCTCCCTTCTTCTCTCCCTAAAGTCAATAAATAAAAATTTAAAAAATCAATAAAGTAAACAAGTTTGAAGCTGGATCCACATAAAGCCAGCCGTGAAACTCTTGTATGGAAATTTTCCATCCCAAGATAAAAAGCAAATGATTTCTTGGAAAAAAAACAAGGTAAAAGAAAATGAAGTTGATGATGTAATAAGTTGATATTGCTCACGAGCAGTGCATCAATTTATTCTAATGAGCTGATTGGTTTGTTTTCTGCTCAGAATAAACCGAATTTTAGACCTTAGAGCAGTGGTCCCCAACCTTTTTTGGGCCACGGACCGGTTTAATGTCAGAAAATATTTTCACAGACCGGCCTTTAGGGTGGAACAGATAAATGCACAAAATAAAATTATGCGACCGGCGTAAAAACTGTGGTATTTTTAAATATAATTGTCGAACTTATGAGACAAGTGTCAAGAGTGAGTCTTTTTTTTTTTTTTTTGGTATTTTTCTGAGGTTGGAAATGGGGAGGCAGTCAGACAGACACCCGCATGCGCCCGACCGGATCCACCCGGCATGCCCACCAGGGGGCGATGCTCTGCCCATCTGGGGCATGGCTCTGCCGCAATCAGAGCCATTCTAGCACCTGAGGCAGAGACCACAGAGCCATCCTCAGCGCCTGGGCAAACCTTGCTCCAATGGAGCCTTGGCTGCGGGAGGGGAAGAGAGAGACAGAGAGGAAGGAGAGGGGGAGGGGTGGAGAAGCAGATGGGCACTTCTCCTGTGTGCCCTGGCCGGGAATAGAACCCAGGACTCCTGCACGCCAGGCTGACGCTCTACCACTGAGCCAACCGGCCAGGGCAAGAGTGAGTCTTAGACAGATGTAACAGAGGGAATCTGGTCATTTTTAAAAAATAAAACATCGTTCAGACTTAAATATAAATAAAACGGAAATAATGTAAGTTATTTATTCTTTCTCTGTGGACCGGTACCAAATGGCCCACGGACCGGTACCAGTCCGCAGCCCAGGGGTTGGGGACCACTGCCTTAGAGAAAGGATTCTGCTACATGTGCACTTTTTTAAGTGCAGAGAAGGGAAGCCTTTCTGGTCCTCATCTGAGGTGACTGAGTTTCTGCTGAGACAAGAGAACATTTGGCTTGCTTGCTGTTGCTGCTGCATTTCCATGTACTGATGCTGGACAGGATGGATCCTGCACATATTAAACCGTGGAAATATAGACCACAGAAGTGTCAGAGCATGAGAGGAGAACAGTCATTGCTGCTTGGGGTCTATGGCCATCAGATGTCCCTACTTAACTCCTGAGAGAAATATACATCCATTTAAAAGATCTTAATGTTAAGTATTTGCTATGTAGTATTTACTGTGCAGAAACCCCTTTGCGATTTAAGTTTCCTGGTGTGCCTTGTGTAATCCTTTCCCCTTGAGTGAGAATGAGACCTATCTGTTACTTCTAACCAATAGAATAGTCTATGGCCGTACCACCCGGAAAGTGCCCGATCTCGTCTGATCTCGGAAGCTAAGCAGGGTCAGGCCTGGTTAGTACTTGGATGGGAGACCAATAGAATATAGTAAAGATAATAAGATGTCACTGTCACGATTACTTTTCATTATATGAACCTCCATCTTGCTAGCAGACTTTCTCTAAACACTGTCTGTGCTGGCTGGCTTGATGAAGTCAATGACCATGTTGGAAAGCCCTTGTGGCGAGGATCTGCAGGCAGCCTCTAGGGGTGGAGGCTGTCCTCCAGTCAGTAGCCATCAAAAAATCAGGGCCCTCTGCCTGAACAGCCACAAATAAATGAGTTGTGCCGACATCTGATTGGAGGTGGATTGTTTCCAGCGTGAGCCTCTAGAGGAGATCACAGCCTCACAAGACACTTTGAGTACAGCTCTGTGAGATCCTGAGCAGAGGACCTAGTTAAGCTGTGCCCAGGCTCTGACTCACAGAAACTGTGAGGTAAGAAGTGGATGTTGTTTTAAGCACAATGTAACGCAACAACAAAAAACTAACACATTCACATATTTTATCTACTGATCCAATAACTTAATTGTAAGTTTAATTAACAATCCTATTCTTAGATAACAACAATTAATGAGACCAATGGTTGACTGCTTTGAGTAAGCACCATAGACGTTCAGAATGTGTAAGCAGATTCTGTCAAAGTTGTTTTTTCTCTGAAATTTGATAATGGTCATAAAAAGACTAAAGTAATGGGACATTGTCCTATGCTGACTTTGAGTCAAATTGAACAAAAAGGGAGAACTGTAGGAAAAAAACATGTTCACTGGAACTTTCCCAAATGTGGCTATTTCCTAACATGTGCACCACCTATGTGGATGACTGCTTATGGACTTACTCAAATTAACCCATTTATGCCTCATGTGTCATTTTTGGAGCAGTAGTGATGTGAGGGTTATTTCTATCCTACTGCTCAAGGTCATCGCCGCGGTCTGATTGTTCACCCATGTCTGCCTCCTGCGGGTACATGTTCTCACGTGGTGCACAGAGTCAGTCACTGAGGAGATAATGGCATGCTGGGAGCTTGTCAAAACGTGATGTGAATTTTCGGGAAATTTTTGAAGAAAATTCAAAAATTTCAACTGCCGACATAAAAATGGGTTAATTAATTCATTCTATTTGGTTACCTACAGATGAACTGTAGCTCTTACCGAAAAGGAAATTCGGAAGGAAGAAGGTCAGGAATCAAGTTTGGGTGAGCAATGTTAAAAGCAATTAATGTCCCATCGTCGTGCGGAGAGCAGAGTACATACACTCGGCCAGCAGAGAGTCTGGTTAATACAGGACATTCTCAGAGGGATTTGTGTTTACTCTTCATCTCATCTTGTCCTTCAGGGCTGTCTGTCTTCCTTATCACTTGTTCTTTTCGGTCTGTGATCTATTTGATCTGTTCTTTAATGTCTCATTAGTTTTGACATTGACGTTGGACATTTTGACATCTCTTCAAACTTGTAATTATTTGATTAAGTAAATAATTCATCTGAATTATACAGCTATGTATAATTCTTTGAATAATTGCACATTCAGATTACTATAACATTCTTTTTTAAATTTTTATTATCGATTTTAGCAAGAGAGGAAGAGAGGGAGGAAGTGGGGGGACATCAATCTGTTTCTGTATGTGCCCTGACCAGGGATCGAACATGTAACTCTGTGCTTCAGATCGATGCTCTAACCAAGTGAGCTATCTGGCCAGGGCTACTATAACATTCTTATAACCACTACATTAAGTTCAAAATGGAAGACACATTTTGACCATAATTTTACTCATGAAAAGTTCAAAGTTCAGTTTTTTAAAGATTAAGTAAAGACTCTATTATACTAGTAATGCTCAGGAACTCATTTCTTTCTCATTTGTCACCTGCCAGTGCCTACAGTTATTAACGACATAGTGTACTTTCATTACATTTGCATGTTTGAGCATGTCATGTGAAACCACTGGGAGAGATGGGCCTAGCATTACAGATAGACAAGTGACCAGCCTAGAGAGACAGTCCATCATGATTTCAAGATTGCTGCTAATAGTCTTTAAAAAAAAAATTATATATATATATATATATATATATATGGTCTACCGGAAAGTTCTGTCCATTTCTATCACAAGTTTCGACACGTAAGCACATGTTTATTTGGCGTATGTGTGCCTCTTGATTTTTATCACTTAATATATACATACTGACGTAGCAAATTAACTAAAACAAAGTTGATTCACATTAGTCTTAATGTGTGAAGCGATAGTGTACCCATGGCTACTGATAAAGTTCATTTACGCCACTGTAATTTTTACGAATTTCAACCAGGAAGAAATGCTACAGAAGCATGTCTGTCGCATCCACCATATTGCCTGTACTTAGCACCCTCCGACTATCACTTGTTTTTGTCTTTACAAAATTTTTTAAAGGGCAAAAAATTCAAAAATGAAGAAGATATCAAACAAGCACTGGTTCAATTTTTCGCATCAAAAGATAAAACATTTTTCAAAAATGGGATATACAAATTGCCCTCACGCTGGCAAGAAATCATTAATAATAATGGCAATTATATTATTTAATAAAGTTTATTGATGGTAAAAAAAATTTGTATTTTGTTTTATTCCAAAAACGGACAGAACTTTCCGGTAGACTATATATATATAGTTCTGTCTTCTGTATATATATATATATATATATATATATATATATATATATATCCCCACAGCCTGCCACCATAAATGAGCTGATATGACTTGGGCCAGGTGGATCACACTTCTTGGCATTCGAGAAGATTCGAGATAGGGTATCTGCTCTCTGCTCCAAGAAGGGACTGACAAGGCCTCAGAATGGCATTTAGGAAAGAAAACCGTGGTATTATGGGTGGGAAGATCGACTTGTAGTCATCCCAGTACGTGTTCGCTACTAAAACCACTGTAGGAAGTCCCCATAGTCCTTGTATGAGTCCAGAATCTTCCTTGCAGTTGATGTCAATGATGCCATTCAGCTCTAAGCACACAAATAAATATGTTATAGCCAGAACTCCTGTATTAGCCAGATTGTCTCTGCTGTCACAATTCATGTATTTTACATTCTGCAGGAGGATGGGACATCACTAGTTTTTAGGATTGCTCAAACTTGATTTCAAGCTTTTTTTCTTCCTATATCCTTTTTGGGTGAGAGCTGGAGCCCATCTATTTTTATTTTGTATTTCATGTCCACAACGACCCAAGTCCCTACCCTTTTGCTACTTCTTTTCTTACTCTTCTTTACCCTCAAGAAGTTCTGTCTTCTGTATACATGTGGTCACCTTTGCCCATCCATACTAGAATGATTGCCTCTCTGGTTCCCTTCATCAGAGAGAACTTTGACCAAAGGTCATACAGTGGCTAATGCTCCATCTTTCTACCTGTACAGAATCAGCTGATAACCAAATCCTTCCCTTTTCCAACAAAGAGAGAAACAAGATTAGACTTTAGCACTTGGGCTATTATTTCATAAAGAGTTCAGTGCTTCAGCACAATTGCCTGATCGTTATCATCACAATTCAATTTTCAGGATGCAGTGTAGTGAAAAAAGGATGTTCAAGTTATCTTTCCCCTTGTACAAGAACATCCAACAAGAGCCCCCCCGTACCCCTATTCCCAGAGGAGACCAGCAGCCATGACTGAATGTCACCAGAAATATCACAATGAGACCCTTCAGTTTCAAGACTTGATGGCTTTGTCCTTTTTTAGTCACAGAGAGTTGACCTGACTTTTCTTTTTCTGACAGCTTTCTGAAGGGCCAGGCAGGATAGCTTTTGCTATGGTTACCTAGTGATTTACAGTCCTTCTTATTTGCTTCTCGTATCTCAATTTTCAGAGTATAGGGAGCTCTTCTCTTACCCTGTTGCCTCAAAGCAATTTTCCTTATCATCTTCCAGAAGTCCAAGGCCCATCCTCTTTATGTATCTCTGATTCTCCTGAAAAAGGATTGTCTGATTTCTTTCTCCCTTCCCTTTTTCTTTTTTTTTCTTCCTTTTCTTCCTATCCCATTTTCTTTCTTTCTTTTTTTTCTTTCTTTCTTCTTTCTTTCTTTCTTTCTTTCTTTCTTTCTTTCTTTCTTTCTTTCTTTCTTTCTTTCTTTCTTTCTTTCTTTCTTTCTTCTTCCTTCCTTCCTTCCTTCCTTCCTTCCTTCCTTCCTTCCTTCCTTCCTTCCTTCCTTCTTTTCTTTTTCTCTCTCTTTTCTCTTTCCCTCTCTCTCTCTCTCTCCCTTCTTTCCTTTCTTCCTTTTTTTTCTTTTCTTTTTTCTTTCTTCATAGCTTCAGTGTTTTAATCATAGGGCAGATTGTATATAAACACCCAGTACTCTAATTTTATACTGATTCTTTAATAGGGAAAGAAAATAGTATTTATATTTTCTTAATCTCATATTTGCCTGGCTAGGCATTTGCAATTGTTCTTGTGACTTATAGAGTTTTGTGGTGGGAATCACTTCCATATCCCTAATATGTCTGAACAGTGGTACACCAACATCCTGATATAGAGACATTTGTTAGGGTTTCTCCCAGAAACAAAGCTGAAACAAAGATTGAGTATACATAGTTTATCTGGGATGTTGGGAGGTGAGTGGAGTGTGTGTGTGTGCAAATATAAGAAAGGGAAGGCAGTCTTTGAGGGGTACACTATTAACACAGCTACCATAGCGTACAGCTGAAGTTTGGGTCTGTGGTAAAATTTCAGAAGATTGTGTAAAATGCATACTTCATTATGATGCTTGTCAAGGAGCAAGGAGGCTAGAGTAGTTATAGACCCATACCTGCTAAGTTATTGATTAAGGGATGCCCAGACACTTTGAGCCTGCCTTTCATGCAGACAAAATGAGGTAAAGTAGCCAACGGGCAGCCCTCTGACCCAGTGCAGGTTCTGGCTGTTGGAAAGCAGGCTGGCACTCACAGATGGGAGGGGCTGTGATGGGGGCACTTGTGTATCTGCTTTAGGGCAGCAAAGGAAAGAGCCTGGAGGGCTTAGTTTATCCCATCACCTACCTGACAAACAACTGATTTGAACATCACAGTGGTGGTAGACTATGTTGTGACCCAAACGTTCTCCAAAAACAAGTGGCTTAGGTTAGTGGGTGATCAGTAGAGTAGACATTTGTCATTCTTCTTGCTGCCCAGCCCACCAAATCTATTTTATTTCTGTATCATTAAGTGACTTGGTTACATGCTCTCATCCCAGAGGCCATGAAATGAGCTGAATCAAAGGTTTTTCCTTTGCCTTCTTGCAGCCGGGGCTGAGCAGGTGATCTGGCCTTGGCCATTCAGTTTCCTGCCTGGGCCTTTCCCATTCAGTCTGGGTTGCTATGACAGAACCACAGACAGGGAAGCTTATAAACAATTCATTTTTATTTTTCCACAATTCTGGAGGCTGAAAGCCCAAGAGCAGTGTGCCAGTATGCCTGGGTTCTGGTGAGAATCTTCTTCGGGGTTGCAGAATGCCACCTTTCTGTGCCCTGACATGGTGGAAAGCGGGTGGGAGAGTGCTCAGGGCATCTTTTATAAGGGCACTAACCTCATCCTTGAGGCTCCATCCTCATGAGTACCCACCCCCCCCAGGCCTTACCTCTTAATACGATCACAGTTGGGGTCAGGTCAGGATTTCAACATGTGAATTTGGGAGGGGGGATATAGACCTCCAGTTCATTGCACACTTCTGAGCTTCAGGGAGGAAGGCCACGAGGCAGGAAGTGTGGGAAGTTGTTCTCAGGGGTGCTGTTGAGCACCTGGTCCTTTATAGAGAATTGCTAACCCCTAAGCTTCTGTGTGGTGTATGCAGGCACAGAGTAGTCAGGGGAGCAGCCAGTGAACCCGGATCCCTACCCCACCCCCAGCCTGCCTCCCCTGGTGTGTGCGTGTTCCTCCAACAGATTCATTTTCTGCTCCACTTAGCAAGCGTTGGTTCTTACTATCTACAACTAAGAACAGCTGGCCCTTAGAAAATGACCAGAGTCTGAACACGGGCAGTACCCTGCTTTGTGCTGAGTCCTTTACTAGGATCTGGTGAAGAGGCCGAAAGAAATAAAGGCAATAAACAACCATTTTTCAGCCTTTAAAAAATTCACAATCTACTTGGGCAGATCAGAAGTAAACTCACGTGAAAGAACTGAAATATATATATATATATATATACTAATATTATCTCATCTGCATGTTATCGCTTTCACTCAATTATCTTTTTTTTTGTGTGTGTATTTTTCTGAAGTTGGAAACGGGGAAGCAGTCAGACAGACTCCTGCATGCGCCTGACCAGGATCCACCTGGCATGTCCACCAGGGGGCGATGCTCTACCCATCTGGGGCGTTGCTCTGTTGTGACCAGAGCCATTCTAGCACCTGAAGCAAAGGCCATGGAGCCATCTTCAGCGCCCAGGCCAACCCTGCTCCAATGGAGCCTCGGCTGCAGGAGGGGAAGAGAGAGACAGAGAGGAAGGAGAGGGGGAGGGGTGGAGAAGCAGATGGGTGCCTCTCCTGTGTGCCCTGGCCGGGAATCGAACCTGGGACTCCTGCACACCAGGCCGACGCTCTGCCACTGAGCCAACCGGCCAGGGCCTCAATTATCTTTTATATACTCGGGACCACTATCACTTATCCTCAGTAACCTTACTTGGAGGCACGATTCCCTAGGTTTTCTAGAGGAAGAACCTGAAACATGGAGGAGTTAAGTAATAGATCCAGGACATGAAAAAATTGAGACTCATCTGCTATTATGTCCACTCTGACCTGTACCACCTTCACATTAGAGTTCTGTTTAAGAATATCTTATTGTACATGGGCAAAGGGCTAGAGCAAGGATTAGCACACTCTGGCTCCAGCCAGTCAAGTATTCTTGTAAATAATGTTTAACCGGAACACAGCCACACCCATTTGCTTATGTAACATCCATGGCTGCTTTCCAGCTACAACAGTAGAGCTGAGCACTTAAAACACAGACCACATGGTCTGCAAGCCTGAAAGGACCAGGACTACCTGGTCCTTTATAGAGAATTGCTAACCTCTAAGCCTCTGAGATCTTCTGTGTGGGATTATCTGATCTGTACTGTCCACAATTACATGATAAAAACAAAATCTAAGTACAAATAGCCACAACAACACCAACTACAACTGTCCTTAGTGAGGACTCCATATGTTTCAGCTCTGTGATAAATGCTTTACTAACTTACTTTCACTAACCTGATTCCAGGTTCAGAGAGGTTAACCAACCTTGTGCAGGGGGCAGAGAGCTAGTAAGTACAGTGCCAGGTTTACCCCACGTGTCTGTCTCCAGAGGATGAGCTTTTAACCACCATGCTTTACTGCCCTTCACAATGCATCATAATGAGTGAAAACCAGGAAAACACATTTTCTCAAGGCTCTATGGAGGCAGACATATAATCAAGGACCACCTCCAATAGCTGGTGTTAATGAGGCAGTGGATGTCAGGTTACCCAGAGTAGGAAAATTTGGTTGTAATGGGCACAACTTCTCAAGTTGTTGAGGTTCCAGTTATTACCAGTGTCACTTTCTGTTTTCTCAATGAGGCATGTTAAAAAGATAGCATTACTGCAGACACCTAGCAAAGAGGAAATGAAAACCAAAGCTTCTAGTTTCACATCCACTCACATGTGGCTTTCAAGAGCTTCTGAATATTTTGGCAGACCAACCCCCCAAGCCTTTAGAACTTCAATGGTGAGCTAGAGCATGCCTGCTCTTCCTATACTAGCGCAGCAAGGCAGTGGGTTTTGAATCCTCTTTAAAAAGGTTTCAAATAGCCCTGTCTTGTCTTGGACTATTACACAGAGCCCTACCTTAGTGGGAAATTCCAAGTAGTTTATAAAGTGGTACGAAGGTTTTAGCTCATTCCCTTGGTTTTAGCCCTCACCTGCTCCCTGTAAGTAGGTTACTCCCCAGAAAGTTCAACCTTACTTAAGTCTACCACTTGACACCCACGTGTCAGATAGCCGAGAATATAAGCAACCTCAAAGTCCCCACTGTAACCCAAATAAACTGGAGCTTGGCACTGGTTGCCCTCAGACTTTAGAATCCCTGTTCTGAAAATGAAATTTCTGTGTTAGTTTTAGAGCTTAACTTGTGGCCAGTAGATTGGGCACTCTCCAGGGCAGGGAGAACTCTCCAGGGCAGGGAGAACCTCCCACTCCTCTTGGTATTATCTGTGCCACTATCAGCCTCTGGGAGAGCTGAACCAGGACAGCTGGCTGTGATTCACTTTACTTGTGTGTGGTTTGTCCCGGGCCTCTGTGGGCTAGAGTCCAGATTGGACTTCAGCTCCTGAAACCCACACTGGTGCTCTGGGTTTCATTATCCTGCCCTAGTTTGGCCACGGCTCTCGTAATTGCCATCCTACCGGATTTCCCAGTCTCATCCATTTGGAATTAAGATTCAGTGACTCACCCATTGGTTAACCCTCAGTCCTTTCCTCTTAGATCTTGATTGCAGACCATTGGCTGCTGGGTGTGCTGGGCACCACGCCATGGCTTTGCTTCACTTTTATGGTTGGCCCCAGGAGTAGGACCATTTCTTCTAGCACTTGTCCAGCCATATGATGTGTCTAGTAGGGCCCTCACCCCCAAAATAATAGGAGTATTCATCATACAATTGAACCACTACCATTTTACGAAGAGCTATTATTTCATTTGATAATTAAACCTATCTATAAGTAAGTTTTATTATCCATATATTATAGGTGAGGAAACAGACTCAGAGGAGAAAAAAAACCACACTTGTTCTAAATCAGTAGATTAACTTTGTATTGCTGCATAACAAATTTCTACAAACTTAGTGCATTAAAACAACATACACTTGGCCTGATCTGTGGTGGTGCAGTGGATAAAGTGTCGACCTGGAACACTGAGGTCACCAGTTCAAAAAAAACCCTGCACTTGTCTGATCAAGGCACATATGGGAGTTGATGCTTCCTGTTCCTCCCCCCTTTCTCTCTCTCTCTCTTGCTCTCACTCTCTCACTCTCCTCTCTAAAGTGAATAAAAAATAAAATAGTTAAAAACAAAACAGCACACACTTATTACTTGCAAGTTCTCATGGAAGAATCTGGGCACAACTTGGTTGGGTCTTCTACTCAGGGTCTCACAAGACTGCAATCAAGGTTTCAGTTGGACTACATTCTTTCTTTCTTCTTTTTTATTTTTAAGTGAGAGGAGGAGAGTTAGAGAGACAGACTACTGCATGCACCCCGACTGGGATCCACCTGGCAACCTTGTCTGAGGCTGATGCTCACACCAACTGAGCTATCCTCAGAGCCTGGGGCTGACACTTGAACTAATTGAGTCACTGGCTGTGGGAGGGGGAAAGGGAGAGAGGGAGGTTAGAGAAGTAGAAGGTTGCTTCTGTTTTGTACCCTGACCGAGAATCAAACCCGGGTTGTCCATATACTGGGCCGATGCCCTATCCACTGACCCAACTGGCCAGGGCCTGGACTAGATTCTTGTCTGGATGCTCTACTGGGGAAGGGGAGTCCACTTGCCAAAAATTCTTTCAGGTTGTTGGCAAAATTCATTTCATTGCTGCTGTGTTGCTGAGAGCCTGACTTCTTATTGGCTATCAGCTGAAGGCCCTTTGTTTTCTCACAGCCACCTGAAGTTACCAACCAAATTGCCTTCTTCCTAAGCAGTTCATTTAGCTATTTTATTTTTACAACCAGAAGGAAATTATCTCACTCAACTCTACTAAGGTGGAGTTGTATATAAAGGAAGTAATCATGGGTGTGACAGCCCATCATATTTACCATAGATTCCACTTGCACTCAGGAGGAGAGGACTATACAAGGGTGTGACTCACTGGCAATCACATTACGATGTGTCTGCCATAGTCACATAATTGCTAAGTGGCATATCAGGGATCACAGCCATGCTACCCGACTTCCCCGCAGCCCCAGGTTTCCCATCTGCCACTGTTGCCACATGGAATTGTCCTGTCTCATAAGTCTCAAGACATAAAGATTGGAGACAACATTGACACCGCCCTCAAGGTCGTGTTCACAGTTCTTCACGTTCGAGTCCTTTCAGATTTTCAATACAAACTCTCTTGAAGACGGTTTAAAACAGGCCTGCATGTTTTGGAATGCCATTTACACAGTACTGACTTGGTTGGGAGATTCCCGGTAGTTCCTGACAGTAAAACAGTCAGCAGAACCTTCCCTCGGAGCAGACCACGCAGATACACTATGGAAACTCAATATACATTACATGGGGCTGAATTCTGTTTCTCCTGAGGACCGCTTCTCTATAATGCAAACAAAGACTTAAACACACGAAGAAGATGAAAAAGATCTAATGCTATTTTTCAATTTCAATCAATTCAAAAATATTTCTATCTAGCTAGAATTGAAGTTCCTTTCTCAATGAAATGAGGAGATAGATCAGAGCTGTAGCCTCCATGGAAAACACTGTCAACGCATTAGACACTTGTCTGTCCCCATGTCACGGCGTCCTTTTATTTCTGGGGAGAGAGATCTTGTCACCAATCCCACATGATAATCTTATCTGGAGGCTACCATATATCTGTATGTGCCTGATTTCTTGGCCTTTCTTTAACTTTCCAAGTAGTGATACAATGGAGATCTGATGTGGAGTACAGACTCCACAGAGAGCTTTTCCTACTGTTTATTAGTTTGTGATGAGAAACAACTCTGCAGAAACATAAACTGTGTGCTCTTCCTGAGTCTGACATAGAGTCTATGTTCACTCAAATTCATTAAAAAAAAAAAAGAAATAAAAAGCTCAAGCAGGGAACAGCTACACAGCTGGTCTTGATAGAGAATTGAGACTGCTATGGTAGATACACTAAAATTATTTTTATCCCAAGTAAGTTAGGCAGCCCAAATACAATTTTAAAATATGCCAACCCATTGTTCAGTGCTTCCATCAATCACAGCAGAATAATGTCACAGCAACAAAAGAGCATGGGGAAAACAGGGAATTCGGCTGAGCTGAGTTAAAGTGCTGTAGAAGCAGATATTAGCAGTGCTTGCAAAGCTCTCGTCTTAAAACACATTGTAGGCCCTGGCTGGTTGGTTCAGTGGTAGAGCGTCGGCCTGGCGTGCAGAAGTCCTGGGTTCGATTCCCGGCCAGGGCACACAGGAGAAGCGCCCATCTGCTTCTCCATCCCTCCCCCTCTCCTTCCTCTCTGTCTCTCTCTTCCCCTCCCACAGCCGAGGCTCCACTGGAGCAAAGATGGCCCGAGCGCTGGGGATGACTCCTCGGCCTCTGCCCCAGGCGCTAGAGTGGCTCTGGTCGCAACAGAGCGACCCCCCGGAGGGGCAGAGCATCGCCCCCTGGTGGGCAGAGCGTCGCCCCCCGGTGGGCGTGCCGGGTGGATCCCGGTCGGGCGCATGCGGGAGTCTGTCTGACTGTCTCTCCCCGTTTCCGGCTTCAGAAAAATACAGAAAAAAACCCAAAACAAAACAAAAACACACATTGTATCTATAAGAGAGGACAAGAAATTTATGTTTCACCACCCAAATTTTTAAAAATGCATGTCATTGACAAGAATGTATTGCTTTTTGAATTGTTTTTGTGTTGGGGAAAACATTTAAGCAAGTTAAACCGAGGAAACAAAATAACAAAATAATGTACAGTATTTTTCAATACTAGACACTCAACTGAGTTCCCTGAAAGAAGGGGGATTCAAGGCTAGTCAGTAGGAAGTTGCTATTGCCCTGGCCTTGTGCCATTCCTTTATGGCACAGACCACAGCGGGACGATGCAGGTGTTATTTTGGAAAGCGGATCCTGACTCTGACAAGGTTCTTTGTTTTCTGACCTCACTGGAGTCAGGCCCTCGAGGGCTTGATTACCCGGAGGATTGGAATGAAGGATCCAGGTGGAGAAGTTAGACCCAGTGTAGTGAGTCCCGGGTGAAGGCAGGTGGAGGTAAAAACCGCTCTCCATCCTCACCCCGACTCCTCCAATACTGGAGAAAAGGTGAGACTGGCAATTACTCACTCCCTTAGGATACCTTCTGACATATATAGTAGAAAACTCCATCGAAGCAATGAAATCATGTAAATATCTCATGTAAGTCTAAAGGAAGGATATCCCAAAGCCTGGTCAGCACTTTGACACCAGCCAGCACTCTGGAATTCTCTCGGCTTTCTCCTCCAGCGGCAGGAGGCTAGCTGCTGCTCTAGGCATCATATCCTATGAGGTGCAGGGTGGAAGCAGAGGGAATGGATGCAGAGAAGCAGTAAAATGAGTGAGTCACATGATCGTGAGGAGCTGACACACAGAGCAGAAATGGAAATGACATATCCTGTTGCAAATGGAGGGAGTATGGGTGAGATTTAAAGGGGATGAGGGGAGGGGAGGGGAGGAAAGAGAGGGGAAGTGATGTCTAAATGCTGGTGAAATGTCCTGATCTCTCCTTGATGGACCATTGTTTGGAGGAAGCAAAAGAAAAGCCAATCACAGGCAATTTCTATCCGATTCAAAATTTGGATTTATAAAGAACTTGGCTATGGGCCAACCAGGGGCCAGATTGCAGTTAAGGTGTGCAATCAGAGCAATAAAGTAAAAGCTACACAATGGCTCAGTTCAAACCCTTTACAAAGCAAAAATGGATTTCACTCCCATTATCTAGGCTTTTAGTAGCACCAAAAATTTCAATTCACAAAAGCTCACAGTTTAATTCCACTCGGTGATACTTGTCAGAGTTTCTCTCCCCGTGACATTTATTTCCTTCTTCCTTGGGAGAGCAATGCCATGCTTTGCTGCCTCGTTTTTTTCCTTCTCATTTGAGGCTCAGCTTTTTTTTTTTTTTTCTGTCTACTTCAGTGTTGATGCTGGCCCGCTTACCACGGAAACAAATGATTTCAATATGAATACCAAGTTGTGAGACCAAGCCCAGGAACATTGTCATCAGGAAGAGAATTTTAGCACGCAGCTGTGGCCTGCTTGCTTTTAAAAATCCCAACATGTCTACATATCAGAACTGACAGGCACAGGAGACAGACGAGCTTTCAAAGGCATGGCATAGCATAATGAACTACCAGCTTTACTACCTGTTCCTTGAGTGACTTTGGAAGCTGTGGCGTTATAAGGTCTTGGCTTCCTCACCTGTACAATAAGAACAATGTTATTAGTTGCTTCATAGTATTTTTGTGACTATTAAATAAATTAACATTCCCAGAATCTAACTACTTACCATCTTTATGACTATCTACCAATAATGTCTGAGCGATTATCACCTCTTTATGGACTACAGCCATTTTACTAGTCTTTCTGTCTCTACCTTTCCATGCCACAGTTTATTTCCCAACACATCAGATTGCCTTAATATTTTATCATGTAAATCAAATATAATGTCACTCTTCTGCTCTCCACCCTGGAAAGTCTCCCCATTGAACTTACTGGAAAGACAGTCTTCCCAATGGGCTGAAAGTCCATACATAAACAGGCCACTTATCACCTCTCCAACCTCTTCTGTGAGCCTTCCTCCCTTCCCTCTGTTCTAGCTACACTGGTTTTCTTTCTGTTCCATGACCACGCTAGTGCTCTGCCTCTTCCCTCTGCCAGAATGTTCCTTCTTCAGATATCTACATGGCTCATCTGTCAACACCCCCTCCCTTTTTTTGAATAGTTTTGTTGATATATAACTTATGTACCATAAAATTCACCTATTTTAAATTCACACTTCATTGGTTTTTATTATCTTTACAGAGTTGTGCCGCCATCACCCCAATCCATTTTAGAACATACTCATCACCTCAGAAAGGAACCCTGTGCACTTCAGCTATCATTCCTCTTATTTTCTTCCTTCATTCTAGTCCTGCACAATGTTTAATCCACTTCCTGTGTCTATCTGCCCATTCTGAACATATCATGTAAACAGAATCATATAGTATGTGGCATTTGTGATCTGTTTCTTTCACTTAGAACGTTTCCAAGGTTTATTCATGTTGTAGCATGCATCAGTACCTCATTCTTTCTTATTGCTGAGTAATATTCCACTGAATGAATAGACCACATTTCATTTAGTCATTAATTAGTTTATGGACCTGTTGACTTTTATGACTAAGGTTACTGTGAAGCCAAGGTTTACATGTGAACATATATTTTAATTGTCATGGATAAATACCTAGAAAAGAAATTGCAGGGTCGTATGATATAGAATTAAGTATAGAATCTATACTTAACTTTTTGAGGAACTGCCCAGTTGTTTCCTAGTGTGGCTGCAGCATATTATATTTCCACCAGCAATGTATGAGAATTCCAATTTTGCCAATCATTTTCAACATTTATTATTGTCTGAATTTCTGATTCTAGCCATCCTTGTGGGTATGAAGTAATATCTCATTGTGGTTTTGAATTGCATTTCCTGATGATGTTGAACATCTTTTCATGGGTTTGTAGGCCATATGTATTCCTTCTTTGAATAAATGTCCATTCAAATTTTCACCCCCCCTTTTTTTTTTAGCGAAAGAACCAGAGAGAAGAACAGACAGGGACAGACAGACAGGGAGAGAGATAAAAAGCATCAATTTATTGCTGTGGCACTTTAGTTGTTCATTGATTGCTTTTTCATATGTGCCTTGACCGGGGACTCCAGCTGAGCCAGTGACCCCTTGCTCAAGCCAGTAACCCAGGGCTCAAACGAGTGCACTTGGGCTTCAATCCAGTAATCTTTGGCCTCAAGCCAGCAACTATGGGGTCACGTCTATGATCCCATGCTCAAGCCAGTGACCCCACACTCAAGCTGGTGAGCCTGTGCTCAAGCCAGATGAGTCTTCGCTCAAGCCGGCGACCTTAGGGTTTTGAACCTGGGTCCTCTGTGTCCCAGGATGACACTCTATCCACTGTGTAAACTCCTGGTCAGGCTTGCTCATTTTTAATTGTGTGATTTGTCTTCTTGTTATTGAATATGAGTTCTTTATATATCCTAGGTAAAAGTCGCTTATCAGGTATATGGTTGATATATATTTTTTGCAAATATTTTCTTTTTTTATTCAGTGAGAGAAGGGGAGGCAGAGACACAGACTCCCTCATGCACGCCAACTGGGATCCACCCAGAAAGCCCACTAGGGGGCGATGCTTTGCCCATCTGGGGTGTTGCTCTGTTGCATGGCAACCAAACTCTTCTTAGAGCCTGATGTGGAGGCCATGGAGCCATCCTCAACACTCGGGGCCAACTTGCTCCAATCAAGCCATGGCTGCAGGAGAGAAAGAGAGAGAGAGAGAGAGAGATAGAGAGAGAGAGAGAGAGAGAAACAAGAGGGGAAGGGGTGGAGAAGCAGATGGTTCTGTGTTCCCTGACTGGGAATCAAACATGGACATCCACACTCCAGGCCAATGCTATACCAATGAGCCAACCTTCCAGGGCCAAATATTTTCTTCTAATTGATGCATTATATTTATTGTTCACCATGCCCCTTTGCTAAAACATAATCGCCACAAGTCCAGACATCTTTTTCTGTTTTGTTCAATGATGTATCCCGAGTACCTGGAATGGTGCCTGGTACAAATCAGTGGTTCAATAAATATTTGTTGAATGATTGCCATCAGAATACATACAAGAATCAAGCAATGAATGTATAATAAGTGGAACAACAAATCGATGTTTCCTTCTCTCTCTCTCTTTCTCTCCTTCCCTCCCTCCCACTATCTCCCTCTCCTCTATTTATCTCTCTCTTTGTCTTTCTCCCTCTCTCTTCATCTCTCTTCCTTTCTCTTTCTAAAATGAATGAATCAATCAATTAATCAATCAATAAATCAATAAAATAAATTGTAAAATATTTAAATTGGGGATTTTTACCCAGACATCCAAGTGAAGATGTGAAGTAGGCAGCTTGATATATGATTTTTTAATTCAGTCCAAACTGGAGAGGGAGTTGCCAGTGTAAGCATCTTATTTAGAGGCATGAGACCAGATGAGCTTCCTTAGGAAATTAGTATTGGTAGAATAGGTGTTTCTTCTGATCAGATCTACATATATATGAATAAATGAGACTGTGTGACACTACCTTTAAAGGATATATGGAAGAGAAGAAGCACAACAATGATTAAATAGAGGTGTGGAGAAAATGAGAAAACCAGGAGGGGTGCCTTAGAAATCTAGAGAAGAAAATGTTTAAAAGAGACCAATTGCTACGGAGAGCTGAAAGCAGGTCCCTTGGGCTGGCCACTTAGGAGGTCAGTGACCTCAGCAAGAGCAGTTTGGATAGTGGAGACTAGATTGGGATGGATTGAATAGTGCAAGTAGGGAGGGAAGATACAATAGGAAGGAAGGAAGGAAGGAAGGAAGGAAGGAAGGAAGGAAGGAAGGAAGGAAGGAAGGAAGGGAGGGAGGGAGAAAAAGTAGGGTGTGTGTGGAACAAAGTCATTTAAAAAGAAATATATCGTATTTAATAACAAATTCCTCATCTAAAATAATGTTTATTAAGATCATAACTGTATGATTTTAAACAAGTTACTTCTACTTCATCTAGTAGTTGTTGTGTATTAAATAGTTCGTGTTATGAAATACTTATAATAGTGTCTGGTGTATACTAAATACTCAAAAATGGAAATTCCCAAAATAAAATAGAAGGTATCTTTATTCTTTTTAGAATTATGCAATTATCATGAAACGCCATACTCTATAAGACAGGAGGTGAGCCTAAACTTGAAATAAATTTCAAAAAATCTCATTAGTGCCAAAAACACATAGACAAATTAAATAAAGATTAAAGAAGAGCCACAGGGGTGAGAATTCATGTCCTTAGGACTTGTTGTTATTTGTCATCCTAATTACCATCAATATTGCTTAACAGGTAGCCTGATCTCCAGGGAATCTGGGTGACTGCCTTTCTGACTGGAAGTGAAATAAATGTTCACTCCTGGGAGGTGTTATTTCTTGCAATGCCAAGGAACCAGCTGGTGCTACAAAAACAGTTAATTGGATTTTCCCACCTCCCTCAGAAAAGCTTCTAAAAGCGCTCATTCTCTTTTCATATGGAAACATTTTATTCACAAAAATCTCAGTGTAGTATCCATCTAGTCAATTATTTAAGAAGAGTTGGTGCTTAATCTACTGGATCCCCATATGTCGTTTTGACCAGAATGAATATGAATGATTACTAAATGAATTTTCTTGTTGGGAGGGAAGGGAAATGCTTTTTTTCCTAAAAAGAAGTAAACCGTAAGGTAATTAATGGGTCTGTGCATTGTAGACCTTACTCAGAAAAATTACAATTATAAGACCTCTACCTACATTGTGCTATTCAATACACTAACCACATGTGGTGGTCAGGCACTTAAAATACATCTAGTGCAACCAAAGAACTAAAATTTAAATTTTATTTAATATTCATTAACTCAAATTTTAAAGCTGATAATTAAATTATTGGAAAACATTTAAGTTTTGAACAATCTGAGTATGGAAATCTATTTTTTTTTTTTTTTTTTTGTATTTTTCTGAAGCTGGAAACGAGGAGAGACAGTCAGACAGACTCCCGCATGTGCCCGACCGGGATCCACCCGGCACGCCCACCAGGGGCGACGCTCTGCCCACCAGGGGGCGATGCTCTGCCCCTCCGGGGCGTCGCTCTGCCGTGACCAGAGCCACTCTAGCGCCTGGGGCAGAGGCCAAGGAGCCATCCCCAGCGCCCGGACCATCTTTGCTCCAATGGAGCCTTGGCTGCGGGAGGGGAAGAGAGAGACAGAGAGGAAGGTGGGGGGGCGAGGGTGGAGAAGCAAATGGGCGCTTCTCCTATGTGCCCTGGCCGGAAATCGAACCCGGGTCCCCCGCACACCAGGCCGACGCTCTACCGCTGAGCCAACGGCCAGGGCAGAAATCTATATTTTTAAGCTTTAAATTATATGTAATATAAATACAGAACTTTTTTTTTTTTTTTCAGTGAGAGAGACAGGGACAGACAAACAGGAAGGGAGATAAAAAGCATCAACTTGTTGTGATACCTTAGTTGTTCATTGATTGCTTTCTCATATGTGCCTTGACTGGGGGGCTCCAGGCGAGCCAGCAACCCCTTGTTCAAGCCAGCGACCTCGAGCTCAAGCTAGCGAACGTGGGCCTTAAGCCAGTGACCTTTGGCCTCAAGACAGAGACCATGGGGTCATGTCTATGATCCCACGCTCAAGCTGGTGAACCTGCGCTCAAGCCGGATGAGCTCAAGTTGGATGACTCCATGCTCAAGCCAGCAACCTCGGGGTTTGGAACATGGGTCCTCAGCATTCCTGGTTGACACTCTATCCACTGCACCACTGCCTGGTCAGGCCAGATCAAGTGTTTTTTGATGAAAATTAGGCATCTGAATTGAGATCTGTAAGTGTAAAATACATAACAGATTTTGAAGTCTTGTTATGAAAAACTACAATATCTATTAATAATATTTCATATTCATTACATATTGAAATAATAATATTTTAGATATATGGGCTTAAATAAAATATATTTCAAAAATTAATTTCCCCTGTTTCTTTGTAGTCTTATTAAGATGGCTACTGGAAGCCCTGGCCGGCTGGCTCAGTGGTGGAGCGTCGGCCTGGCGTGCAGGAGTCCCAGGTTTGATTCCCGGCCAGGGCACACAGGATAGGCGCCCATCTGCTTCTCCACCCCTCCCCCTCTCCTTCCTCTCTGTCTCTCTCTTCCCCTCCCACAGCCAAAGCTCCATTGGAGCAGAGTTTGCCCCGGCGCTGGGGATGGCTCTGTGGCCTCTGCCTCAGGCGCTGGAGTGGCTCTGATTGCGGCAGAGCGGTACCCCGGATGGGCAGAGCGTCGCCCCCTGGTGGGCATGCCGGGTGGATCCCGGTCGGGCGCATGCGGGAGTCTGTCTGACTGCCTCCCCGTTTCCAACTTCGGAAAGGTACAAAAAAAAAAAAAAAAAAAAAAAAGGATGGCTACTGGAAATACATGGCTTGGCTTATGTTTTTATATATACATTTGAAGCTTCATTGAACGCTATCAAAATTACTAAAGGATATCTGAAAACAGGTTGGCTGTAATTTTGTTTCTAGATAGTAGACTTTAAATTAAAATTACTATGCTGATCCTGAAGCCCGTTTTGGTAGTGACTATCTGAATCAGGCACATTTACAAAAATTGTAGTGAAGTATTTAGGAATTTGTCTTTATTTCTTATTTTCTTAATTTCTGTATCAAAATACAGACCAAGTTTTATGCAATATGAAATTCATGATAACTTTCTTTATAGTCATAAAAATTAGCCTGACCTGGTTGGTGGTGGTGCAGTGGATAGAGCATCAACCTGAAATATTGAGGTCGCCAGCTTGAAACCCTGGGCTTGCCTGGTCAAGGCACATATGGGAGTTGATGCTTCCTGCTCCTCCCCCTATTCTCTCTCTCTCTCCTCTCTAAAAATGAATTAAAAAAAAGAAAAACAGAACAAAATTTGTACAATAGAAAAATTGTTGAGTAAATCATAGAACAATGGTATACTTAATTGAATACCATAAAATTATTTTTTAGAACTTACCATGCTGACATAGCAATATGTAAAATGTTTATTATCCAATATGAAATGAATAAAGAAGTATATAAAATTCTACTTGTATTAAAATTAGAACACATTTTAAATTATAGCTACATATAGATATGAATTGGAAAGGACATGAGAAAAGAAAAATAACTGATTTGTTAGACTAGTGGAAATGTGTGTGTTTTTGCTTTAAAAGGGGGAATATCGTTTGATATAATTATTATATAATAAACATTACAATTGTTATATTATAAACATTATAACTTATATGTTTATATAATAAATAACTATGTAGTGGATCAGAAAATGTGTTAGAGTGAATAGAACCATAAAAAAAATTTTTAGGCTCTGGCCAGTTGGCTCAGTGGATAGAGCATTAGCCTGGCATATGGATGTCCCAGGTTCGATTCCTAGTCAGGGCACACAGGAGAAGTGACTATCTGCTTCTCTTCCCCTCTGTTTCCCCTTCTTTCCCTCTTCCTCTCTTGCAGCCACGAACTATTGATACATTGGTTCAAGCGTGGGCCTTGGGCACTGAGGATAGCTTGATTTGTTCAAGCGTGTCAGCATCAGGTGCTAGAAATAGCTCGGTATCGAGCATCAGCCCCATATGGGGTTGCCAGGTGGTTCCTAGTTGGGGTACATGGGAGAGTCTGTCTCACTATCTCCCTTTCTCTCACTTAAAAAAAATTTTTTTTTAGTAATCGAAAAAGTCTCCAGTAAATTATAGTGTTTGTATTGAATTAACCAAGTCTCTTGATAATAATTTAAAATAAGCTTCTTTTCCTTCTAAAAGTGTACCAAAGCCAAGTGTTCTTCTCAGGGTCACATTACCCAGGCAGACTTCTACTGACTATATTTTATTCTGTTGATGGTTTTAGGACAAAGGAGATCAAGCAGACATACAGAAATGCAGTGCCATGATTGTTTGAAGATAGACATGGTTGAGACTGTCAGAAACATTTGCAAATGTGTGAAGCACAGCATTCTGCCTAAGAGAGAGAAAAAAGAATGTCACCAAGAGAATAATTCTGTGTTAATGTTGGGTGACAGCACCATGATGCTTCTCTCTCTTTTCCTGACCGGATTTTTCATTTCTCTTGTTCCAGTTCATTCTGACAATGATGCGCAGCCTAATTACTATTTTTGGCATGGTTTTAATTGAGGCCCTTTATCCCTTAAATTCAACATTACATAATTATTTGCTTTTTTTTTCTTCTTTGTAACCCTTTCCAATAACTGCTGTAGTCAGTGAATTTCTGCTGACTTTGCAAGCAAAAGGCATTCATTTTTTTTTTTTTTTTTAAATTCAGCAGGGGAGGCACCTGACTGGGATCCACCCAGCAAGCCCACTAGGGGGCAATGCTCTGCCCATCTGGGGTGTTGCTCTGTTGCTCAGCAACTGAGCTCTTCTTAATGCCTGAGGTGGAGGCCATGGAGCCATCCCCAATGCCTGGAGCCAACTCACTCCAATTGAGCCATGGCTGTAGGAGGAGAGGAGAGAGAGAGAGAGAGAAAGAGAGAGAGAGAGAGAGAGAGAAGTGAGAGGGGGTGGGGTGGAGAAGCAGATAGGTGCTTCTCCTGTGTGCCCTGAGCAGTAATCAAACCCAGGACATCCACATGCCAGGCTGACCCTCCAGGCCAACTGGCCTAAGCCAGCCAGCCAGAGCCAATGTATTCATTTTCTTATACTTTCAAATCAAAGTAACCTTGTCTAAAATCAGTTAATCAGCAAGACCTAAAGTAGGGCTATAAAAATTTTATTAGCATATACAAATCATTAATCATTTCTATATTATTATGTACTTGACCCACAGCACTTTATAAACCTGGCTTTAGAGGGGAGTGAAGTGATGGGGGAACATGATTTGAATACTGAAGAAGAATAGTTTGTGTTAATATATTAACCTTGGAATAATTTCCCAGTAACAGGCTTACAGGTGCTGACGTTTATTCTTTCCTTATATTAAATAATGTGCAGGAATAATTTTTTTTTTTTTTAAAGAGAAGGGGAGATAGAGAGACAGACTCTCACATGAGCCTCAACCAGGATCCACCTGGCAACCCCTGCCTGAGGCCGATGCTCAAATCAGTGAAGCTATCCTCAGTTCCTGAGGCTGTGAACCAACCGAGCCACTGGCTGTGAGAGATGAAGAGAGAGAGAAGAGGGTGATGGTCCATTCTCATGTGTGCCCTGACCAGGGGTCAAACCTGGGATGTCCACAAGCCAATGTCCAATGCTCTATTCACTGAGTAAATCAGCCACAACCAGTGATAATTTTTATTTACCAGTTACACTCAATATTACAGAGCTAGATAATAGTGCTTTAGGAGCAGTTTGGCTAAATGGACAGCCCGTAGGCTTTCAAATCAGAAATCCTGGGTTCTAATTCAGTTTATATGCTATGTCATGCTTTAGGCAGGGGTCTCAAACTCAACTCAGCATGTGGGCCGCAGAGCAAGATCACAGCCATTTGGCAGGCCGCACTAGGTCTACAAAAGGCAACTGTTACGCAACACTTTTCTCACTGCAGTTGAAAACAAAAAAAAATCAGTACAACAAGCACAATCGTACATGCAGTTTACTCAGTGTCACAAAACGACCAGAAACTGTAGTTCGCATCACAACTGCTGTTAACTAAGCTAATATCTAGCTAGGATGCTAGAGAAATGAAAAACACAAGTAGGCCCCTAGGCTTACTTAATTTTATCCAAAATATTTTGAACTTCGTGGATTAGTCTGCGGGCCGCACAAAATTGTTCTGCGGGCCGCAGGCCGCAAGTTTGAGACCCCTGCTTTAGGGCAAGTTGCTTAACCTCTTTGAATTTCAGTTTCCTTATCTTTAAAATATGGCTAATATCACATATCTGATCACATTGTTGTAAGCATTAAATTAGGTAAAATATGAAAACCACATAGACTTTGCTGGCACTTCATTGTCTCTCAATTAATGATAGCTGTAGCAAGCATTGGGCCCCACTGAGACTGTTGCTCAGACCGTAACAAGACATGTAAAACACTGAGGAGCAGGCAGAGGAGAGGGGAAAAAAAAGCCTGATGTGGAAAAATCAGTAATTCTCAAGCAAGTTTTTAAAAAAAATAATTCAAATTATTTGAAATGAAGGTATGACAATTTCATATCTTTCCAGCTCTATTCTGAAAAACAGAAAAATAAATTTAGCTTATATTTCAGCAAGTGAGTTCAGCTCAGCAAAATGGCTGCCATTTTTACTGTGAAACATTAGAACTAACCTAGGAGAGATTTCAGATTTTCCTGAGTGAACATGGGTAGTTACCTATACAATGTCCATTTCCTCTTTGCCTTCCTTAACAGGACCCAGAGTCTCCTTTGCTTATCCATTCCTCCTTCAAATAGCCCAAGAGTTTGGAGGCGGGAAGCTCTGTCTTTCACTAAGTCTTGGGAAGAGTTCAGAATTGCTTTATGTTAATCCATCACCCAAGTGGTCTTGGGAATTAAGATGTCCAATCAGAGTGAATTTCAGGACTCTTGCTTGAATTGCTGGGAAATAAGTTCTCTTTCTCCATAAAGGTAGGTGTGATATTCAGATGTGAAGCCTGGAACTGCAGCAAACATTTCAGAATTATGAGCAAAGCCAACCTAAGGGAGGAAGATTGCAGAGAAAAACGGAAGGAATTAGGACTTTGGATGACATTGCAGAGCTGACCAATCATATCGACTGTAGCCTACCTGACCTTTGGACTTTGCAGGTACATGAACCCAAATCCCCTCTACTGTTCACAGGTTTTTCTCCATTGCAACAGAAAGAGTAATAACAGACACACTGCAACCATCCATTCTGAAGTTTTATCTCAGATTCAAGTATGGTTGTGTTTCTTCTGCCCAAAATGGGCTACAAACATTATCAGAAATAGCAGTTAAGACTTCTATTTATTTTGGATCTCCTACCACAACTAAGATTACGCCTTTTGTACAGTCGAACCTCTAGAAACGTTTGTTTACTGAGGGTCATGGTTCACGGGCCCATCTTTAAGTCATATGGAATCCTATGAATCTCAGCAGGTGCACAGATTGGTTTTTGGTTATCTTCAACTCCTTTTCCCATGCTGGACTATCACTGTCATTATCTTCCAGACTGAGAAAATAGTTTCAGCAAATGAGTTTGTACCTTTCATTTAGCTCTCTGACACACCCAGGTGCTAGCCAGAGCCGAGACTGTCTGGGGAGAAAACAGTTTTAGGGGAATTCTAAAACCACCACAGTTGATCATCACTCATTTTGAGGATGTGTTAAATGTCTACAGAAATAAAACTCCCAGAACTCCAGGTTCGAGACCCCGAACCAGCTTGAGCGCAGGCTCATCTGGTTTGAGCAAGGCTCACCAACTTGGACCCAAGGTAGCTGGCTTGAGCAAGGGATTACTCGGTCTGCTGAAGGCCCACAGTCAAGGCACATATGAAAAAGCAATCAACAAACAACTAAGGTGTTGCAACAAAAAACTGATGATTGATACTTCTCATCTCTCTGCGTTCCTGTCTGTCTGTCCCTATCTATTACTCTCTCTGACTCTCGCTCTTTGTAGAAAAACAAAACAAAACAAAAACTCCCAGAACTCTTGGAAAATGAATATTTTAATTCTCCTGTATGCATGCCTTGCTCCTGCAATATTACTTATAAGAGAAGAATAGAACTGTTAACTAATTCTCCTCCAAATAGCTCATGGTGTTAGCATTTGAAATATGTCTATGGTAGGAAAAATTATGCTTGAAATAAATGTGATGAGCATAGTTCATCACATGCCATTCGCTTCACAAATCAGTGTTGAGCGAATGTCAAATCCTCATCCTGTGTACGATCCTACAATGTCCTACTATTCCCAAATGTTTGGGCATCCCAGTCATTGTTAATGTTTCTTCCAAACAGTCTTCTTATATAGCTAAAGTCACAGGAATGCTTTCTTATTTCTCCTCCCACATAAAAGCTAGTGACCAAAAGCTTTTGTAATTAATTTATGCACACATGTAATAATAATCTAGCTAACTCTTTTCATTTATCTGAATCCACTTTGGCATAAGGAGAGTTATCTCCATCATTTTTCATTGTAAAAGACAAACACAATTTAAATAACAGTTCCATCCTTTCCCCTGACTGGGATTCATATCTAATTCTAGGTGGGAAGTTGTAGGACTCAGGACAAGTTACAGGAAATGGTTTGTAGGACACCTTTTGTTAACAGAATTGGAGTTCTCTGTGTTTGCACAGAACAAATAAAGAGCAAGGGCTGACAAAGGGCAGGCTTGTTTCCAAGTTCCTGACCTTTCAAAGACTTGCAAAAATGGTAATGTGTTCTCAGCATAGTGAGGATTTGAGGCCACAGGGGAAAAGAAACTCCAATTATGACAATAATTTTTCCTCAGTGTTCACAGTCCCTTTCTGAAGCATCCTACAGCCTTCAGTAAGATACTGAATTAATTAAGTTCTTAAGCTTTTCTCCTAGCTCCCCATTTGTAATAATCAGCCTGGTTTCCTCGTCACACGGCCCCTCCCCCCATACCAGTTGCAGCCTCCACCCTAAATTAGCAGTTGACACTTGCACCACGTGTACCATGTATGAACCACTCCTCTAGACACTTTGCATTTATTAACTCAATCCTCCTAATAACCCTACAAAGTAGAAACCATTATTAGCCCCTAATTTGCAGATTGGGGAACTGATGCACAGAAAAAGTGTCCAAAATAATATACCAAGCAAGTGGTACAACCAGGATTTGAACCCAGGCAGATTAGATCTATGAGTATATATCTTTAACCATTACGCTCCACAGTCATACACCTGACTTCAGGTTCTGAGATCAAACTGACCAACAAATAGAAAAAACTATAAGGTTAGATTAGCAACCCGTCAAACCTGCAGGTCAGACTTGGTCCGATTTCCCTTGGAACTCCGTTTCCATGATTAAGTCAGTACCTCAACATCACCTCTTGCTCTCCCGAGGCATACATACTCCATGCCCACTACAGTTAATTCTTTGGAACTAATGTCTGGGATGGAATCCCAAGGACCAGATGTTGGAGCTGCCTGATTCTAGCTTGCTAAGTACTCTGCCTCCTTACCAGCTGTGGACTCTGCCGCTTGCTTCTGCCTTTTGTTCATCACCCGACCTCCTTGTGCCTGACTCGGCCCAGTCTTTACTGTTTTTTAGTTATCTGCCTTTCCCAGGGCTGACAGGACAGCTCTCTGAACTTCTTTCATTACTTACATTACATTACATTACATTACAATATATTACACTACATTACATTACATTACAGGACTTCCTTCCTGTCCATTACAGAGATATTGTAAGAGTCGCATAAGATCCTGTATTGCAAAGCACTTTGTAGACCGCATTACATTAAAAAAATGTTAGGTATTATTAGTACAAAGAATACTATAGAGTCTTTAAAAATATGAAAAGAATAAGTGATTTCTACTCTGTATCATAAACCAGCCCAAGAATTAATCCTTCTGTTCCTGTCCCCTTATCTTTATAGCAGGTTTGTTTATATAGAGAGCAGAAAGAACCGAATATACTAGGAAAACTAAGAGCTGACAGCAGTCATAGGCATTAGATATACAGGTCTCTGGAGTCTTTCAACATGTTTTTCAAATTCTTCGGCATCCTCTTTAGATCTCTGCTTTCTTCACTAGACTGGGAAAAAAATCTTTTTATTATATTAAGCCAGAAATTGCAAACTGGTGGTTTACTCACTAAATTTGTTTCTCTGATATACTTTGTTCAACAGAAAAATAACCATTTTTAAAAATTGCTGATGAGGTCCTGGCCAGCTGGTTCAGTGGATAGAATATTGTCCTGGCATGCTGAAATCACAGTTGGGGGCAGGGCACGCAGAAGAAGCAATCAATGAGTGCCCAACTAAATGGAACAACTAAGTGAAATGAGTTGATGCCTTTCTCTCTCTCTCTCTCTCTAATTAATGAAAAAAAAATGTAAACATTTGCAAATGAATACATTCAGATAGTATTATAGTTTGGGTTCTCTCAGAAACAGTCTTGAGCCAAGGATTTGTTTGGGAGTGATTTATTCAAGTTCTTCCAACAGAAACCAACAAAGGCGTCTTGAAGCAGAATAAAGCAAGAAGAAAAGCCAAGTAAGGATTGATTTCAGGTGATATTCCAGACCCAGCCTGGTCCCACAGGGAGCACTAGAACATTAACTGATACCTCAGAGTTTATCCTACCTCGAGGTAAAGGAGCCAGGCTTTTATACCCTTACTCCATTGGCTGGGGACGGCAGGAAGAGGGGAAGGCATAACTTCAGGCACTCCTCCTGTCCTTATCACGGATTAATTCTAAGGCTCATGAACAAGCCTTTAATGGTCACGGTGGCGAAACACTAGCAGCAAAGCAAGAGGAGCTGAAAAATGGGCACACAGAGGTGGTAAAGGTTTTCTGAGGGCTCCCGTTGGGGTACTAACAGGGTCTACTGCAGCTGGGATACATGCTCTCCAGATAGCCACAGTCTGAGCATTCCCAGTGCTTGCCCTTGACTGGCTGAAGCTCCAGGGTTTCTATAATGGAAGGGTGTGGGTATGACTCTATGGTTGGAAGGGAGTTGCTAGTATAGAAGCCCTGTCTTGAGGCTGTGTTTACTTAGCACTGTATACAAGATGAAAAAACAACAGTTGTCCATATCTGAGAATGGGGAATGTAATGAAGATTGTGGAAGTTGGTGTTAAAGTCCTGCTTTCATAAGACCCTCCCCACCCCCCACTGTCTTCATCACCATATTTAGCCACTTCATTTATTTGGCCTGGCCCCAAAGGTATTTCAGTTTGGTGATGTATAACTCGTGTGATGGAGGATTAGTGGGGTCATGAAATGTCAAATCTGGAAAGGTCTAGAGGTTTGGACCTCTCTATTAACGTTACAGATTGCAAAAGGAGGCTCCAAGAAGTTGTGACTCTCATAACAGCACAGAGTTAGTCATGGGAGAAACCACAGTACACCTGTGTCCTCTGACTCCCGTGGGGTTGCTTGGTCTGGATCCCAGTGCCGTCCTATGCTTCCACACATGAATTACAGGGTTGACTTTACAGAGAAATCAAGTTGAATGAGTTTATTAAATTGAACAGTGCAATGTAAATGTTTAAGTGTGTTTATAACCTTAAGAAATATCTTCTCCTGCTGAAACTTATGAATTTTAAGGGGTAGCAGCTATAGGTTATTACACAGAAAATGGACGACACTAAACCTAATTCTATGATGCCTTCCTAATGTCTCTTAAATGTGTTTTATATTCTTAACGTTTCCCACAAACTCATCTCTAAAGATCTTGCTTGATTTTTGTCCACTAGAGATGATAACTGAGGCAGCTCAGGAAATTGGCTTATATTTCACATTTTTTAGATGTAAATAATTTTATAACTCTAGCCTTCTGAACTCTTCTAAGCATTAGCTTGTTGAGGATATATCCCTGGAAACATGGATATGCCAGTTCTATAAAATAATACCCAAACTAACATTTAGCACTGTGGTTGGCATTAAGAAAGCAACCACTAAAAATTTTAAGCAATAGCAAAAATTATGAAAGTAACTACATACCACCAATTTAGGTTGGAGGAATATCTTCTTGAGATGGTTTTCATTTTAATATTTTTGAACATCTGCATGGGAAATTTGACTTGGGTGATTATTGAGACAATTCTTTTTAAATTTTTAAAAAATAGATTTTAGAGAGATAGAAAGGGAGATAGAGAGAAATATCAATTTGTAGTTCCACTTATTGGTACATTTATTGGTGACTCTTGTACGTGTTCTGACTGGGAATTGAACCCACAATTTTGGTGCTCTACTCAACTCAGTTACCTGGCCACGGTCAGACAATTCTTGAAAGGTGATCTAGGGAGGTCAGGCTGGACAGTAGACATTCTTAGAACCTGAAACCAGAACAAAGAGTGAGAATGAGCTAGACAACAAATCTGTGTGTTGAAATAGGAGATCCCGGGGAGGGGGGCTGAAGCTGGAGATGGGCACAGTACAGTGGGAACCTGGAAAGGCATTGCAGGGGATCAGAGAACGAGAGGCAGAGTAGAGATTTGAGGTGGAGGTTTAGGACTCTCAATTCAACGATCTTATAGCCTGGGGGAGCTGTCCTGCTCTGGGGAGAGGGCTAAAAGCAGCAGGATCTGGCCTGAATGATTCAGGATCACACACTTTAAAGCCTGAAAGTCAAGTGCTGCCTGCAAACTCTGCATTTATTCTGGGCAGCTAACAATTAGCCTGATGTAAACAGCTCTCTCATTTATCTCTCTTCACAATTGACATCTGATGGGGTCATTCATTCACATCAAGCTCCTTGACAAATGATGATGGGTATGATTTATTTGACTCTTAAACAATGCAAGTTCAACCCAGATGGGTGGTATCCCTCCCTTCCACTTTTAGCTATAGGGACAAGCAGAAGATTCTGTGCTGCCACAGCTGCCCCAGATCCTGGCTCTCTCCTTCTGTTCCGTTAGCCGTCCTCCTCCTTCTGTGGGCAGTGCTGCTGTCTCTGAGGTTCAGTACACAGGATGGCTGAGCCAGCACGAGGATGACGCGGTTCCAGCCTCCTTTTCTTCCATGGATCATTCAGTTGTCCAAAGATCATCATATAACACCAGGGAGGTATAAGGTTAAGCCATTTCAGCGCAAGTTTATAAGGAAGGAAGGTAAAGAGTCAACTTCTCTCTTTCCTGGTGACTGGGTAATGGTAAGAAGTGGCTTTCTTTTCGCAATTCTCTGTGTGAGGTATGGACAGACAGACTACTTCTGTTTGTTAATAAGCCTGTTATACTGAGTACAGATATACCTCCCAAACACAGACATTCTCTTTCCAGGCTGGAAAAAAAAATTACTCCTTCTGAGGAAGGAAATTTTCCTTCAATTTGTAGTCTTTTCCATCCCTTGGTGTTAGTGGGCCCCATTGATGGTGTGTGTTTAATTTTTCTTCTGTTCTGTTCCTCTACCTACTATACTAATACAGAAACTATATTCATTTTTTGTTTGTTTGTTTACACAGGAGGTGGGGAGGCACAGCAATAGATTCCTGCTAGTGCCCATCATGATGAGGATCCATTGGGCAAGCCCTCTATGGGGCGATGCTCTGTCCATCTGGGGCTTGCTCAGTTGCTTGGTTCTGATGGTCTTATTTCTCTCCAGCAAAACTTGTTTTTGGTTATCTGTTATAGGGTTAATAAGAACTTACAGTTCCTTTCCAAGTCTGTGAATAGAATAGAGGCTACCAACTAAAATTCCCAGTGGAGTAGACAGAGGCAAATGAGCTCCTAGTCAAGTCCTGACAACTGTGAAAATGAATGGATGTTGACCTGATATTGCCAAGGCTTTCAGTCTTTCAAGAAAAGCTGGAAAGTTTGATTTTATGTGAAATCTCCAAATTTTTACAGTGTGATATGTAACATGATACCATTTAGGTAAATTAGAATACAAGCACACGATCCCATTCTAAGCTATCTACCAAAGAGAAATGAGAGAATATATTTATTAAAATAATCATGTACAAGAATGTTCACAGCAGCTTTATTTATGAAAGCCAAACTTGAGAAACAAGCCAATACCTTTATTGAATTCTGGTTCTGTGAAATCATCTGTTGATAAGACAAAGTCAAATCAAGAATTACCTTGATGAAGTCTTCTTAGTGAGTATCTCAGATTGGGAAGGGCAACGTTAAGATATTTATAGAATTCTGAGGCTGGATTTTTTTTTTGTGTGTGTGTGTGTTATTTTCTCTTTATTATATGGTTTTAAACAGTTTGCTACATATTATAATTTTTCACTGTCTTGGACCCCAAGTTTGTCCCATGGGACAACAGCTCCAAGTTTACAATTTGAAAAATTCATCTCACAAGCAATTTTTCAACACCTGTCCATTCTAAAAAGCAATATCCATCTGTTGATACACTGAAAGGTATCTGCGAACCCAGAATTTAACCTTCTGAGATCTCTCAATGCTCTTGCAAAGCCCTTTCTCCTTCCAGAAATGACTTTTTAAGTCATTTCCATAAAACCAGAAATTCAGTCTGCTGAAAAGTAAAAAAATCATTCAAGATTATCTACTCCAGGCCTTGGCCGGTTGGCTCAGTGGTAGAGCATCGGCCTGGTGTGCGGGGGAACCGGGTTCGATTCCCGGCCAGGGCACATAAGAGAAGCGCCCATTTGCTTCTCCACCCCCTCCCCTCCTTCCTCTCTGTCTCTCTCTTCCCCTCCCGCAGCCAAGGCTCCATTGGAGCAAAGATGGCCCGGGCGCTGGGGATGGCTCCTTGGCCTCTGCCCCAGGCGCTAGAGTGGCTCTGGTCTTGGCAGAGCGACGCCCCGGAGGAGCAGAGCATCGTCCCCTGGTGGGCAGAGCATGGCCCCTGGTGGGCGTGCCAGGTGGATCCCGGTCGGGCGCATGCGGGAGTCTGTCTGACTGTCTCTCCCCGTTTCCAGCTTCAGAAAAATACAAAAAAAAAAAAAAAAAAAAAAAAAAAAAAGATTATCTACTCTATTAGGAGGTGGCACGGTGGATAGAGTGTCGGACTGGGATGCAGAGGACCCAGGTTCAAGACCCTGAGGTCGCCAGCTTGAGCGGGGACTCATCTGGTTTGAGCAAAGCTCACCAGCTTGGACCCAAGGTCACTGGCTCGAACAACGAGTTACTCGGTCTGCTGAAGGCCCACGGTCAAGGCACATATGAGAAAGCAATCAATGAACAACTAAGGTGTCGCAACAAAAAAAACTAATAATTGATACTTCTCATCTCTCTCTGTCCCTGTCTATCCCTCTCTCTGTCTCTGTAAAAAAAAAAAAAAAAAAAAGATTATCTACTCCAACCTCCTTGTTTTACAGACAGAAAAGCTGAGATCCTAGAGAGTATTAGGTAACTGCAATTAATATGAGTCTGGCAAGCATCAAAAGCCCACTGAGCCTGACCAGGCGGTGGCGCAGTGGATAGAGCGTCGGACTAGGATGCAGAGGACCTGGGTTCAAGACCCCGAGGTCGCCAGCTTGAGTGCGGGCTCATCTGGTTTGAGGAAAAGCCCACCAGCTTGAACCCAAGGTCGCTGGCTCCAGCAAGGGGTTACTCGGTCTGCTGAAGGCCCGCGGTCAAGGCACATATGAGAAAGCAATCAATGAACAACTAAGATGTTGCAACGCGCAATGAAAAACTGATGATCGATGCTTCTCATCTCTCTCCGCTCCTGTGTGTCCGCGCCGGGAGGTCTAGAGGAAGCAGCGCCCGCGGAAGAAGGCGGCGTCGCCGCGCGTGCGGGGTTCGGAGGGACGAGGGAGGCGACCCGGCCACAGTGGGAGAGCTGAGCACACACGCGGGAGTCGCCCCTGCCGCCGCCGCCGCCACCCCTCAGCTTTCCCCAAACCTGTCCCCCCAACAGCGCCCGCGCCAGCCGCACTGACCTGAGGCCTGCTTTAAAGTGTGTCTTTCAATGTGGAATAGGTCTTGGTTAAAACTGGGTAAGGGTAATGATATCATAACTTAGGGTTGATGGACACAGCAAGACAAGAAAAAGGTTTAAGGAGAGCATGAGTGTAAATTATTGTTTGGCGCTTTGTGTTGACGAGTTTCTTTCAGGAAGTTTCTAGAGTGAATAAAAAAGTGGTTTGCAACTTTTATCTTCCTGGGCAAGAGTTTCCTACAATTATACGGATGATGCCAGTGGAATAGTAAAGTCATGTTAATGTTTGAAGCAAGATGTATGAAAGTAGGTGGCTTGGCTTTTCAACTTCAACCAGAGAATGGATGAATTGTGGTATATTTATAAAAGGAATACTACTCAGCAATAAAAAAAATGAATAAACTAAACAGTAGCATGGATAAATTTCACAGGCATAATGATAAGTAAAATAAGGCAGATGCAGAAGAGAACATACTGCATTATATGCTCAAGAACATATACGAAGTTCAAGAACAGGCAAAACTAACAATTAGAGATAGAAGCCAGAATAGTGGTTAGCTCTGAAGAAGAGCGGTGATCATTGTGGTATTACTTGGGAAGGGAACAAACAAATTTCACATGGTGTTGGAAATATTCTCTATCTGGGTGGTGATTACAAGGAGATATATAGAATATACAATCATTGAGCTCTAGACCTAAGATTGGTACACTTTATGTACTTTAATATATATGTCTTCTCTCAATTAAAAAAAGACACAAATCCACCCAAAGAAAAAAATATGTATTGTGCACATTAAAATAGTCGTTCATGGTGGGGATAGAGAGAGAATGGGAGTGAGGTATGGGGGTAAAAGGAAAGTATGAAAACAAACAAGCAAGAAAGGTACCTTGCAAGAATCAAAGGTGACAATGTGTCACGAACTACAGTAGTATAACAATTCACCCAACTGTCTCCTCTTGAGATCCAAAATTGTGTATATTGGTTTATTTTTTAATTGAATTTATTGGATGACACTGGTTCACAAAACCATACAAGTTTTAAGGGTACACCTCAGTCGACCATCACTGCACACTGCTTGTGCACCCCTTGCACCAAGCAAAGTCTTTCTGTTCCCATTCCTCCTCCTCCCCGCACCGCCTTCCCCAGCTCCACTTGGTTCCCACCCCCTTTCCCTCTATCACCACATTGTTGTCTGTAACTATGTTTTATGTATATATGTTCAAAATGGTGTATAGTCAAAAGATAATTTTTTAAAAAGGTACAACAGCTATAAAGGGTACATGTGCCAAATATTTTCTTTAACTCATTGTTAAGTGTGGTGGTAGGCAGCAAGATGTTACAACCAGTTGAAAGGGGAGTTTAAAGAGCACACTTACCAGGGATAAAGACTTCTGGAATGCATTTTTTTTTTCTTTTTTTTTTTTTTTCTGAAGCTGGAAACAGGGAGAGACAGTCAGACAGACTCCCGCATGCGCCCGACCGGGATCCACCCGGCACGCCCACCAGGGGCGATGCTCTGCCCACCAGGGGGCGATGCTCTGCCCATCCTGGGCGTCACCATGTTGCGAACAGAGCCACTCTAGCGCCTGGGGCAGAGGCCACAGAGCCATCCCCAGCGCCCGGGCCATCTTTGCTCCAATGGAGCCTTGGCTGCGGGAGGGGAAGAGAGAGACAGAGAGGAAAGCGCGGCGGAGGGGTGGAGAAGCAAATGGGCGCTTCTCCTGTGTGCCCTGGCCGGGAATCGAACCCGGGTCCTCCGCACGCTAGGCCGACGCTCTACCGCTGAGCCAACCGGCCAGGGCTGGAATGCATTTTTAAATAGATGCAAAATGGATCTATCTATTCATTATGCAATAATTGATTGCATTTCTTTGGACACAATTAATTTGCATTTCTCTGGACAGGAATCCCTTATTTTATCAGTTTTCTATAACCAATAGAATTATAACAAAGACCAATGATAATGAAAGAACAGGGTAACTTGAATGGATCAGCTAGAGAGTATATCACCATTCAGTTTTTATACTTCTGGACATACATGTTCAGAAAAAATACACACACAAATTTAACACTTGACATATATACAGGTGTGTTTTAACCCATGAAACCCAAGTCTTCAAGTGCTGGTTTGCAAAGGTCATCTATTTTTTAAAAGTGTCTCAAGATACAGGAATGGCACTTTGTGGCAGAGCCTTGGCCACCGGTCAGCCGGAGGGATACATTTTCAGAGACAGCCTGTTTCTTCCAAATGTCCAGAAATTACCTCCCCTCGGCCACCAATCTTCATGCTGCTGTGGTTGGCCCTGATTCTGAAATCTGATTTCAGTGTGGATTTCTGACAGAATACCACAATGTCATTTTCATGGTCACTTGTTAGGTTTCTATCTCAGGCAGCAGGAGAAGATGCAGCCCGATTCTTGATTCTTCCTCGTGATGAGCAGGAGGAAAGGCAGAGAGCTCTCAGTTTCACAAAGGGAACAAAGCTTCCTTTTCAGCACTCCACTGCGCGGGGTAGAATTTCACAAGTCAGTCGATAAGATAATTAAACAGTGTAGGTCAAGGACTAGACACAATCATTCAACCTCCTGAAAACCCATTAGGCAAAAGCTTGAGAAGCATTACTTAAAAGCTTCAATAGTTAATTGTTTGTGCATTAGTGCTTTGCTGCTGCTAAACAATGATGAGAAAATTATAAAGCCCAAATTCTTAGTAACGTTACTTTGTTAGGAAAAAAAAATCAACTCTAAAACATAGTCATCTTTTTTTTTTTTTTTCTTCCACTGCGTGAATGTCCTACTCTGATACTTTGCTCCTGTGGTTTCCTCTCCCTGGGCTGGCTTCTCTCTTCTTTAGAAGTCCTTGGTCCAGGCGTTAAAATCCTCTCTGGATACCTCAACATGCTAAAATTTTTTTCTCCGTCCTGAATCCCGAGTCCTTTTAGCGCTTTTAATACAAAGCTTCTTCAAGTAGTCTTAAAAATATCAACTTTATTGAGCTATAATTAAACATATAGAAATGTTAAATGTAAGTTGGATGGGTTTTGACAAACATTTATACACCATTATAACTACCACTATAATCACAGTAGGGAATATTCACATCACTTCAAAAAGCTTCCTCATGCCCTTTGCAGTTAATTCCCATGCCCCATATCTGTCCCCCGGCAACTGCTGATCTGCTCTCTGTCACTGTGCATTCGTTTGGTCTGTCTGGAGTTCCACATAAATGGAATTATATAGTATCTACTATCGTGTCCAGCTTATTAGACTCAGCATAATGTTCTTGAGATTTATTTGTGTTGTTGTGTGTATCAGTATTTTGTTCCTTTGATTTCTAGGATGTATTCCGTTGTACAAATATACCGCAATTAGTTGATCCATTTCCCTATTCTTGGAGATTTGAGCTATTTGCAGTGAGTTGTTGCTATCAGTAAAGCTAATATGAATGTTTGTATGCAGTCTTTGTATGGGCATATATTTTCACTTCTCCTTGCTATACACACACGCACACACACACACACACACACAATTGTATGATACATATATGGTTCAAGAAAACTGCTGAACCATTTTCAAAGTGGTTATATCATGTTCCATTCCCGCCAGCTGTGCATGAGATTGTCAGTTCTTCCACATCCTCATCAGTACTTGCTAGTGTCATACTTTTTGACTTTTGTGACTCTAGTGCAAATGTGGTGATATCTCATTGCAGTCTTAATTTGCATTTACCTGAATGCTAATGATGGTAAGCATGTTTTCATATGCATATATTTTTGTGTATGTGTGACACTCAAGTACTATTTGAATTGAAGTTTGAGGCCTTTTGCTATTTCTCACGCTAGTTCCTCCTCACAGTTGTTGACTTGGTATTCCTCTCTTTCATGTTCTTTCTCTGTCTGTAAGGCTGGTGATCATGGCCATGCAAGTTTACATTGGATTCAGGCAGACAGTAGAGAAACTATGGAGCCAGAGGATGGTGGGCCATTCTGTTTATTAGAGTCTCTCCAATGGTGGATGAACAAGCAGGCAAGGAAACCCGCTTCTCTCTCTCTCAGGACTCACAAGCAAAACAGGCAGGGGGGATGGGGGACCCCTTTTCCGGCAAACAGTGGTCCTTCCCAACTGCAGCTGCCAATCCACAATCTACAATCTGCATCCCTGAGGGCAAGCACCTGCAGCCTTACATAGACTATACATGTGAGATGCTGCCCCATGCTCATGCACAAATCAAGCAAAGTGCAAGCAAGCAAGCCTAACATACTTGTTTGCCCAACATTGTCACAGGCAGGCTCCTTCCCCTCAGTGAGCTCTTGTCTCAACTGCTGCCTCCTCACAGAAGCTTTTAATTGCTCTACATCATCTTACCCTGTTTGGTTGCTTTCATAACACTTTTACGACTGTCTGAAGGCATCTTATTTACATATTTGTTTACTTTCTTCTGTCTATCTCTACTAAAATCCTCAAGAACAGGGTCTCTGTTTAGTTTGTGGACAATCAGGACAATTAAACAGTATAGAACACAGACTAGATAAAACTATTCAACCTCCTGAAAACCCATTCTTCAAAAGCCTGGGGAACATTATTTAAAAGCTGCAATATTAGATTGTTGGTGCATATTTAAAAATGCTTTATTGCTGCTATTAGAATAGTGCATGGAACACTGTAAATGCTCAGTAGGTATTTTCTGAATCAATAGAAGTGTAGACATCACAAAGGGCTCTCATAAGTGTCTCACTTCAATCATTCATTTATTCAATGCACATTTCATGAAAAGAATGGAAATATACCAAGCGTTATGAGGATATAAAGAAGAATACTTATTCCTACTCTCAAGTTACTTATGATCTTTCTTATGTTAATTTTTAAAATTTATTTATTGATTTTTTTTTAGAGAAAGAGAGAGAAGAAAGAGAGAGAGAGATAAACATTGATACATTGATTTTTTTGTTCCACTTAGTTGTGCATTCATTAGTTGCTTCTTCTCTGGGACTTGACTAGGGATTGAACTTGCAACCTTGACATATTGGGATAATGCTCCAACTAACTGAGCTACCAGGCCAGGCCCAAGTTACGTATGATCTTATGGTGGAGATCAGGGCTGCCAGATTTAAGAAATAAAAATACGGAAGCCCAGTTCAGTTGGAAATTCAGATGAACAACAAATAAAAAATTTTGGTATAAGTACGTCCCAAATATTGCATGGAATATATTTCTACCAAAAAGTTATTTGTTTCTTTTAAAAGAAAGATTTTATTTATTCATTTTAGAGAGGAAGAGGAGAGAGAAAGAGAGAGAAGGTAGGAAGGAGCAGGAAGCATCAACTTCCATATGTGTCTTGACCAGGCAAGCCCAGGATTTCGAACTGGCAACCTCAGCATTGCAGGTCGATGCTTTATCCACTGTGGCACCACAGGTCAGGCCAAAAATTATTTGTTTCTTAGCTGAAATTCAAATTTAACTGAGCACCCTGTATTTTATCTGACAACCCTTGATGGAGACAGATGTTCAAAATGGTGAAGTTACAATATGGTACTGTACTTGCAGTCATAGAAGTCAAGTCACAGGTTAAGGGACCACAGAATGAGTAATTCTTCAGGACAAAATCAGGAGAAGCTTATAAAGAAACATTTGCACTGGGACCCAATATATGAATAGGAGATTGTCATTGGAATTAGAGAAAAATGGCAGGAAAGAGAATATGCACAGGACAGAATTGTGGCAAGACTGGGTGAATTTGGAAAATATTATGACATTTAATGCCATAAAGGTTTTAGTGTCCAAGATGTTTGTGGGGATAAAATAACTGGAATAAGAAGAAACTGGAGGATAGGTGGGGTCAGATTATAAAGGATCCTATGCATGAACTGAGGAGGAAAGTTATTCTCCTCTAGTCCAGCATTTGCCAGACTCCTCCTATTTCTGCCTTTAAAAGAGAAATTCTGGAACCTTTTTTACAAAAGTATGTAATCTTACAAATCCTTTTTTAGATTTATTTTTTAAAAACATTTTATGGTGTATTATAATTGAATATTGAGGCAAAATATATAACTATTGTGTTATAGTTTATTTTAAATACACTTCTTAATGTCAGTAATATATGAAGACAATATATGACTATTCCCTAATTAACAATGAATGCACACTGTTTTAATTTACTTTTAACTCTGTAATAAGTGTGATTTATTAATTCTGTAATAAATTAGGATGTGACATATTATATTGGATCTGACTTTGAGGCAAAATATGATACATACTGACATGTGGAAATTAAATTTAATTTTGTTCTATGGCATACAAAAGAGTTCAAATTCTTTTTCTGACCTGATGCTTGGAATTTGTGCATTTTTTTCAGATTAAGATATTTATAGGCTATGTTCATCATTTTATGTTTTACCTCTTAATGACATGATAGGAGACAAGGTTTCAGACTGCTCTTGATAAATAACATGGCATTTATGCATGGTATTTACATACAGCAAATTAATTACATCCCAGCCAAATGGATTATAATTGCCACTCTATTCCTCCTTTTAACACTCTTTTTATAATTACTTGATGTGCTCTCAAAGCTTTTGATAAGAATCATGTGATTCTATGCAGGTTCCACTTGAGGCAGATTAACATACTATTATTTTTTTCCTCATCATCTTGTTACCCTTCAATATTTACTGTCTTTAACCAATGGTCCATACAGCTTAATACAGGCTAATGTCTTTGAAACCCCCATTTATGTCAGAAGGAGGATTTTCTCACGCGTGTCCTGTCCCAGTCTGAGTTCACCCATCCCTCAAGAGTAAACACTATCTTGACTTTCTGTTACTTGCTTTATAGTGTCATAATCCAAATGTGCTAACTCTAAACTAAACCCTGTAATTTACTTTTGCCTGTTTTTTTTTTTTTTTCAAGATTTGCCTTGAGAGTCTCTTAATTGATAGATTTCCTCTTCACCCCTCCTTTTTTTTACCCCTTGTGACTATTCATTGTAGAAACACAATTTCTCAGGTAGTTGACTACGGCTGGGATTTGCTGGTTGTATTTCCCTTCAAGCGTGTTCCTCTGTTCTTTGTGTTCTTGTAAATTGGTATGTGGATCTTGAGCTTTGTCAGAATCAGATTTGATTTTTTTCAGCAAGATTATTCCATAGGTAGTGGGACGTTTTTCATCAGGTGGCATGCAGTGTCTGATTATCCCTCTTTTTTTGCCCTGAGTAGCTGCGGATGTTTAATGTTCAGATGGCTTAATTTTTTAGGGGTTGCAAAATGGCAATAGTTGCATTCTCACTTTCCTTCTTCATTTATTTGTTGGAAATTGCTTATAAAGAGAAACTATGCCTCACATATTATTGGATTTTACAGTGATATAGTTCATATAGGGAAGGCTGAATAAAGAATTCTTTCCTTTTATTAACTCATTTTCAAAATGAATAACATCTTCAAGGTGACCAACTAAGCTGTGTGTGTGTGTCTGGGTATGAGAGAGAGGGGGTAATGAATTCATGGATTTATTATAAATCCTATTTGATGCGTTGGCCTTCCTGCAGATATATATTACCCTTACTTATAATAAAATTGCCCCATCTTTGGAACAGCTCTTCAACTTGGCTCCCAAATCCTAGAAAAAAACAACAACAGCCAACAACAAAACTGTCAAGTTATTTTAACAAGATGTAAGAAAAGATCACAAAGGAAATAAGCATTTTGCACCCAAAGGATTTGGTTTGTCTCATTTAAAGAATTTTGTTTTGTAGTCAGCGCTTACAATCTCTTAGTGGAAATTGAATTTTGCTTTAATATTGTTCCTCTCCTGCCTGTGTGGGTGGCAAGATTTACCAAAGACAAGCAATATTAGAATGTGAATCACAGAAACATCACCTGACTTGAAGAGAAATAAGCGGTTGTCTGACAGCTCTAAACTATCTTTCTTGCTGGGAAATAACCATGGCTGCCCTTGAAGAAGAGCCACCCTCCATTTAGGTGATGCATAGCTGGGCTTTGACAATAATTCACCGTCTCTGGAGCATTGGAGCTGTCTGGGTCCATTTATGCCCCCAAGCCTCTTTGTCCTTAATTGCAGCCTCTCTTACTAGACTCTATGTTTAACTCTTTTGAAACTGGAGTGTTTTGGGTTTTTTTACTGAAATATATTAAACATACAGAAAACAAAGAGTGACATTATTAATAACCTCCAAATAGTGACTAGAATTCACAAATTTTATTTTCTCATATTTATTTCAATTTTTTTTTTTGAGAGGGAGGGGGGGAGATAGAGAGAGAGAGGGACAGACAGGAAGGGAGAGAGATGAGAAGCATCAACTCATAGCTGAGACACATTAGTTGTTCATTGATTGCTTTCTCATATGTGCCTTGACCAAGGGGCTCCAGCCAAGCCAATGACCCCTTGCTCAAGCCAGCAACCATGGGTTCATGTCTATGATCCCACACTCAAGCCGGTAACCCTGCGCTCAAGCTGGTGAACCTGTGCTCAAACCAGATGAGCCTGCACTCAAGCCAGGGACCTTGAGATTTCGAACCTGGGTCCTCAGCATCCCAGGTCGATGCTCTTATCACTGTGCCTTCTCCTAGTCAGGTTGTTTCAAACTATTTTTAAAAAGAAGGAAAATGTTAAAGCTATGGTCCGTTTTGTTCTGTACACTGGTCCTTTTTATCTCTCTCATTGCAGAGCCGCCAGCCACTATGCCAATGTTGATGTATGTCCTTACTGGGCATACTTTTATGCTTATGTTCTACAGGTACATGTCTATGAAAAACTATGTAGGATTGTGTGTTTTCCAATTTTATATAAATGTTATCATCCTGTATGGCATCTCATCTACTAACTTGCTTTTCTCACTGAACATTTTTTTGTAGAATGTAACCACGTGCATATACTGTATCACTTACCGACTTTACTGCTACATAGTAGTCTATCATTTAAACACATATGAATTTATTCATTCTATATTAATATACATTTATATTTCTAATTTTCTTCCTATTACAATATAATGCTCCAAATAACATCTGTGAATATGAATATGGAAGAGTTCCTCTAGGAATACGTGTAGAAGCAGAATTTCTGGGGTACAGAGTATCATAAGTCTTCTTCATTAGATATTGTGAGAAAACTCTCTGATGTGATTATATTAATTTACATGTCTACCAGCAGGAGTTGACAGTTCCTGTTTCCCCATGCTCAGTATTACTAGACTTTAAAATTTTTGCCAATCTGACAGATATGATATGGTACCTCACTGATGTTTTTTTAATTTGCCTGATTACTAATGAAGTTGAATATCTCTGCATGTACTTATTGGCCATTCTTTTATTTTCTTCTGTGAGTTGTATGGCAGGGCTCTTCAAATTGTCAGAGGTGGTGACTGCCCCAGTGACAGGTGTAGGAAGTACATTCTGGCGGTGCTTCCTATCCTCCTATTCAACTTATATCTTTACCTTAAATTGATGTATCTCCCCATTCTACTGTAAAATTTTGTCAAGTATCTGAGAGAACAATATAAGGCAGATGAACTAGAATAAAGAGGAAAAATCAAAAACTAAGCTCAAAATTAACAATAAAAAGAAAGATAATAGAGACACTGGGATCTACTTGGACTTAAGCATTATAAGATTCTCTCACTCCCCAGTTTGTCCATTGCATTGAGAAGACCACTGGTACCATGTTTAACTAAGGAACTAGCTAGGGAATCATAGAATTCAGATTTTAGGCTTTGCCCTTACACTTCATAACTTTGCCATTTGGGGTCTTCACTTCTCTCTTTACAGTCTTTGAAAGAATGTCTTCATTGTCTGGTGTTACAGGTAGAAGAACAGATTATTCTGAGGGGTTATGTTGTGGGTAAGCAGGAGCTCTGGAATCAGGTACTAGGTTGATTCCTGGTTCTGTCACTTAACTAGCTTTGTGAACTTGGAAAAGTTTCTCAACTGTCCTAAATTTACTTTCTTCAAGGGAATAGTTCCTACTTCATAAGATTGTAGTAATCATTTATGGAGGCAATATATATAAGTACTAAGAATAGTGCCTAGGTCACAGTTCAATTCTTAACGTCAATTATAATTATTGATCTAAAAAAATAACATATAAATGAAAATCTAGTATATGAATTCAACATTCTTATCTTGAGTAGAGGACTGTGAAAGTTCATAGGACATTCCTAGAAGTAGATGTAATATTTTCCATGAGTGATAGATGTGCTAGTAACTTTAGGGTGATTTAAGTGGAAATAATTCAACTGCTAATAGAACTTTAGCTTTATGTTGGAGTAAAGATGATTATATTATATAAGCATTCATTCATTCATTCAGCATTTATTGAAGACTTACAATGTGCCATGAAGGCCCTGTGCAAGACAATGGGAAAATAAGAAAGTTACAAGATAACTTAAGATCTATCATTAAGAACTTGACTAGGGGAAATGGACACATAAACAAATTAATTCAACAAATTTTAAAAGGGCGCAGAGGGAGCACAAAGGGGGGAGTTGTCAATTCTACATGAACATGTTAGGAAAGCTTCCACAGAGAAGCAAGCAATAAGGAAGGAGCCCTGGCCAGGTAGCTCAGTTGGTTAGAGTGCTGTCCTGATACACCAAGGCTGCAGGTTCTACCCACGGTCAGGACACATACAAGACTCAACCAATGAATGTATAAATAAGTGGAACAACAAATCAATATCTCTCTCTCTCTCTCTCTCTCTCCACCGTTGCCTCTCTCTAAAATCAATCAATAATTTTTTTTTTTTTAACTAATAAGGAAGGTGACCTCCCAAATGCCTTTCAAATTCCAACAGGTAGTTGCTGTTGGGTGGAGCTGATGGAGAACTCTATGGTGAAGGACGATATTGGGAGGAGAGGCCTGGGAACATAGTCAAGCTAGGAGGCTTCTTGAACTAGGTAGTCTGGGGATTCATTGCTAGACCAGAGAAGCTGGGTCGTCATTGGTCGGACCCAAAGTCATATGAGTGGGAATGTAAAAGCATGGTCAAGTTCAAGGCAGGGCCAAGGCCTATTTGGAAATAATCAGTGCAGTTAGAGGTCCAGCCTAGAGAGATAAGAGGAGGTTTGTTACTCGGATCTCCCTGGAGATTCAGGCTCATTCCATCAACAAGGCTCCCGGCTGTACCGAGTGCCAGCCTGGAGATAGTGTGAAGTTACTTCAGGGCACCCTGCCAAGTCAAACAGATGCCGCCTGATCTGCATCTCCTGCGCCTGGTTTTCTGGTTATTTTTCCTTTTTATTCTAGTTCATGTGGGTATTCATGTCCTTAGCACAATTTTTGCTAATAAAAAAGAAAATCTTGCTTAAAAAGCGTCTCATTTCCATTGAGCCATCTTCAGGCAGTCAACAACATGACTTATCCATATCACATGAAATGTGTCCTATGGAAATTGTGACAGTGAGTGAGAGATAAAATTACATCATTCTATTTAAGAGCTTAATGAGGGATACCAAGGGAAGGTGACTGAACTGTAATGATTTAATGTGGAGGGTGACCCAAAGGGGAGAGTTTCTTGATGACCCAGTACTGGATTAATGTGTCAAATTTAAAGGCTGTAAGCACGTCCAGAGCTGATATCTATCACAAAATGCATGCCAGGACAATGGCCCACTTGGCAAATAACCCACATCATATGCCTTGCCCTCCTACTTGTACTATTAATTTGCTGTCCATGGATCAATGACTGTAAAGGGTGATGAGAATTCTGGCCAGATCCAAGTGTGATTAATCAGTCTCTACTGGAATAGCCAGTTTACTGGTAGGGCAGTAGCACTTCTGTAATTTTGCCAAAGTTCCCAACATGGGAGAGATAATTAAACCCAGGCATAAAGCTCAGAAATCTTTGAAAGCTTCCTGTAAGGTTACATTCTGCTTTGGGATTTGAAACTAACTTCAAAGGTCGTCCTCGGAAAAATCAGACACCATTCGAATGGGCACATTAAAAATACTACTAATAACCTCCCAGACAGCTTTATTATTATTAATTCAAAGAACACCTGTCTGTCTCCCTTCACATCTTCTCAATAAATTATTTTTGCCCCAAGACAAAGATATCCTCTGTCACTCTGCCAAGCCCTTACCCACACACTGGATACGCAGTAATAGAAGAATACAGATGGGTGTTAATTGCTGCCATAAGTGAACTTAGCCTTCCTGGACATGAGAAAAGTAACTTCTTTGTGGTTTAGATCTTTCCTGAAATCTATAGTCAGATGTAATACAAAACTACCCTGAATCTAAGGTATTAAACTGTGCAGGAAGAACCTTGCTCACACACTAAGCATAGTCTTAGACTCTATTTCCTACCTGCAGCGGAAAAGCTTAGGAGGGAAGAGTAAGGCCACCCCAATTTGTTTAAGTCCTTATGACCTAATGGATAAAAGCAAGTGGTGTGTGTGAGGTGGGGTGGGCAGTGGGAGGACATGCTGTGGTATTCAATGTAGTTGAGTGAAAACACAGAACAAAAGAGGAAGATCTAAGTAAATGTCACAAAGACATGTGTTGAGGACATTGAGGCAAATCATGAGCTATGCTGTTGCCAGTTGTGTGCATTCCTTTGTCCTCTGTGGGACAGTTGCATCTATTTAAAGAGACAGCCTGGGATGTGTTTCTTTTGAGTCCCTCTGATCATCTAGCCTTCTTTGGTCTGTTGTATTCTGTTTCCAAGGTGAAGAGCAGAATTCCATGATTGTTCTTTCACTCATTCCCTTCCTAGCCAACCAAGTTCCAGATGAAGCTTTGAGGTCCTCGGGAGCCTACTACACCTTCACAATCTTGGTTCCCTGAGGCTTTCCAGTGAAGCAGATGATAGGCTCTTCATGGCCAGTAGAAATTAGTGCCATTTTGGTGGAGACACATGGAAGAGAAGTGATGGGATACAGGTGAGGGGGAAGACTTTTTCTGTTATCCAAAAGTGTTCTTAGCAGAGGCCCTCTGGTCTTTGGCATAGGTGGGGGTATGAGCAGTGGCAGAGGGGTCACATGGTAGCTACCACTTTGAGTTTCTCTATGCCTGCTGGCATATCCTTTAGCATTCAGGTCTTCTTGCACTGTAGGTGTCTCACTTGGCACAGACCAGCTCCTAGTTGTTGTGGAAGGTAAAATTCTGGGTTGAGGTTGCTGCAAATTGCATCAAAATGCCATGGTAACTATGTAAGCTGTTAACTCTAGAAGTGCTGTCTCAGCAACTATAGAAATGGAGCAATCTGAATCCACATTTTGTGCACTATTAGATAAATGGTTAATAAAGGGTGGGAAGTGGGAAGGCGGATGAAATTCTTTGAGGTCTTTGAGTAGTATCCTACAAAATAAAAATAAAAAGAGGTTGCTAGAATCAGAGATTGTGTGGTTCACTCTTCCATAGAAAGGGATGATTTCTTTAATGATTAAAGAAGTAGCTGATACACATGATGGAGGAGGACCGTGGTGGAGATAGGACATATCCTTTTTTTTTTTTGAATAGTCACAAGTAGAAGTGTCCTTATATGGGGGGAGGCAGTCTGAAATGAAGTCTATTGCCAGAATGTTCCCATTTATATTGAGAAGTGCGAAAAGATATATCAGATCCTTCTATCACCTTAGCCTATTCCTAATTCCCAACGTCTTTGGTGATTAAGGTTTTAAATAGAGTCATCTAGAGTAGTTCTTGGATGCGAGTTTTTCAAGCTATGAATCAGAGCAGATCATCCTAGTGGGTTAGAGGCCTCTAAAACCTTTTACCCCTGGGTCTCCTTTGCATAGCACTGGAGCTCTGATAGGAGCTACTGCAACTTTTTGGTCAGATGAAAACCAGGGTTGTATGGCCAAAGATTTCTTGCACCAACAATTTTTCAGGTCCTGGTGCCTTCTCATTATCATCCATTTTATTTTAATTTGAAATTTTTAAAATTAATTTTAATTTATTGTGTTAACATGGATTCAAGCATCTCACTGAATATAGCACCCTTACCCCCCCCCCCACCCCTGTGTCCCTATTTACACTCCTTTTGCCCCCTTACCTCTGGGATTTGCTGTCCTGTTTTCTGTATCTCTGTATTATGTATATATAATTTCACTAATCCCTTTACCTTCTCTGATCCCATTCCCTCATCCCCCTTCCCTCTGACAGCTGTCTCTCTGGTCCCTGTGGCCCTGCCTCTCCTGTATCTTGTTTCTCAGTTCACTTTGTTCATTAGATTCCATATATAAGTGAGATCATATAATATTTGTCTTTCTCTGCCTGGCTTATTTCACTTAGCATAATAGTCTCCAGGTCCACTCATGCCGTTGCAAAAGTAAGATTTCCTTCTTTTTCATAGCCACATAGTATTCCATTGTGTATATGTATCACAGATTTTTAATCCACTCATCCAGTGATGGACACTTGGGCTATTTCAGATCTTGGCTATTATTGTAAACAATGCTGCAATAAACATGGGGATGCATATCTTCTTTAGAATCAGTGATTTGTTATTCTTAGGATATATTCCTAGAAGTGGGATAGCTGGGTCAAAAGGCAGTTCCATTTTTAATTTTTTGAGGAAATGCCATACTATTTTCCACAGTGGCTGCACAAGTCTGCATTTCTACCAGCAGTGCAGGAGGGTTCCCTTTTCTCCACATATCATCCATTTTAGATGAAATTTCTGCCTGGTGGGGCCAGAGTTGGGCAAGGAGAAAACAGAGATTCCATCTTAGGCTTTCAAAGATTTCCTATTCTGGCCCCATAGTGGTCCTATTGTCATCAAAGAATACTCAGGTCAGGTTGAAGAGATAACATCTATGTCCTGTGGTGCTCAAGCATAGAAGGTCATCACTATCACCTGGAGAAATTTTTAAATTATAGAATTCCAATCTTCTAGAACTTGTTTTATAGAAACAAAAAACTTAGCCTTCCTCAGGTGGTTCTTATTATCAGCCAGGTTTTTAGAAAACCACTGTATGGAATAACTTTTGGATTCAGAGTATTGAACAGAGAATCCTGTAATTCAGCAAACTATTGTTCTGGCTAACTGGTCATGATTGTTGGTACTCTGGATGTCCAGCTTTATGTAGGCCAGGGTCACCAGAAGGGCAAAGATCAAAGGGTAATTAAGTTGAAGCCAATGTCATATCTTATACAGTGTATCAAGTTTCTTATTCTTCCTTATACTTATGGAGGCCCTTGTTTCTGAAATACACTCTAGTGATGAGAACTTGCCCTGGCATCCACCAGAACACATTTGTGATGACTAGTAGGCTGGAGGACAGCTCTTCAGCTTTCTGGTATAATAATGATATTTCCTATGGTCATTATAAGCCTGATATTTCAAGAGTCTATCCTGGTTTAGATATGGAGCTGATTACCTGCCATTCTTAGTTTCATAAAAATATATTTCCATTTATACCTGAGGTTAAAATACAGTAAGGGGAGATGCCAAGATGGCAGCAGAGTAGGCAGACATACAAACTGCCACCTGATGGGACCAAACTGGATTACAAATTAATTTAAGAACAATCATTGTGAAAAACCAGCTTTGGACTAAAAGAATAGGACTCGAAAACCAAAGAGCACAGAAGAAACCACACCAAGCCTGGTAGGAAATGCGGGGATACACTGGGGGGCTCTCCTGCTCCCAGGAGCGAGGAGCGGCTAAGGGTCCAGAGAGTTTCTCATTGTGGGAGAAAGATGCTGAGAGGCAGAGGTCCTCAGTCCCAGGACTGGAGCCCCAGCCTAGAAACCTAGAGACTGGAAGAGACAGCCTGACAACATTGAGTGGGGAGAAGAGCGGGATTTCTGTCTGTGGAAAATGGCTGGAGAAGAAGTTGCAGCCTTAAAGGGCCAGCACAGAAACTATTGCTCACAGCCACTTGCCTGGGGCTCTGGGAAAAGAGGGCTGAGAGGACTGGTCTTGCATGAGGAGAGTGGGGGAGACTGAGGCATGGGGACACAAATAGTGATGGGGAGAAGAATACCTGAGCTGAGTCATTCTTCAATACCGAGGCAGCCATAGCTAGGGGGAGGGTCACCCCCTCTGTCCAGCACAACCCTAGCATAAAGCCAATTGACCCACCTCCAAAAAGCTCTTAAGCTCCAGTCAATGTGAAAGGCTGCTTGGAAAGGAGGAAGTAAAGGGGAGGGGCAGTGATTCAGGTTTCCAGGGAGACCTGAGCTACACCTCCCCCTTCTGATACAGAGAACATGCCCTACCCCCAGAGAGTAACTGGGCAGACCACACCATATGGTTCTCAGAGGTCACACCCTCTACATTCCTGAATAGAGTTTCAACTGGAGCCAAAGAGCAAGATATACCCACTACCCCTGTCCTAAACACAGAAGTTCCCTGCTGGGCTCAGCAAACAAACAGCAGGGAAATTAAGACTTTTAAATGGTTCAACTTGTTAAGGAGAATTAAAATCCGAGCAACAAGCAGAGGCTGAGGGATAAAGCCCTGGAGGAGGGGCCACATTCTATATACCAACCTCAGATGCACAACTGCAACAAACTTGCAAACCACACACAGAAAAAAATGGGAAGACAGAGAAATGTAATCCATATGAATCAACAAGAGAAATCCCCAGAAAAAGAACTGAATGAGATGGCAGTAACCAAATTACACAAAAACAGAGCAGCAAAAAGAAAAGAGGCTCAAAAAGTTTGAGGAAACTATAAGAGAACTCTGTGACAATATAAAGAGAAATAACATCTGCATCAAAGGGGTTCCTGAAAGAGAAGAGAAAGAACAAGGGATAGAGAAGCTGTTTGAAGAAATTATACCTGAAAACTTTCCTAAATTGATGAAGGAAAAAGTCACACAAGTTCAAGAAGAACAGAGCGTTCCGGTAAAGAGAAACCCAATGAGACTTACATCAAGATACATCATAATTAAAATAGCAAAGTTAAGAGATAAAGAAAAAATACTAAAAGCAGCAAAAGAAAACAAGTCAATTACCTATAGAGGAGCCCCCATAAGGATGACATCCAACTTCTCAACAGAAACACTTGAGGCCAGACAGGAATGGCAAGAAATACTCAATGTAATGCAAAACAAGAGCCTACAACCAAGACTTCTTTATCCAGCAAGATTATCATTTAAAATTGAAGGAGAGCCTGACTAGGCAGTGGCGCAGTGGATAAAGCATCAGACTGGGATGGTGCAGTGGATAGAGTGTCAGACTGGGATGCGGAAGGACCCAGGTTCGAGACCCCAAGGTCGCCAGCTTGAGCACGGGCTCATCTGGTTTGAGTGGAAGCTCATCAGCTTGGACCCAAGGTCACTGGCTCAAGCAAGGGGTTACTCAGTTTGCTGAGGGCCCACAGTCAAGGCACATATGAGAAAAAAAATCAATGAACAACTAAGGTGTCACAACGCGGAACAAAAAATGAATGATTGATGCTTCTCATCTCTCCGTTCCTGTCTGTTTGTCCCTGTCTATCCCTCTCTCTGACTCTCTCTGTCTCTGTAAAAAATAAATAAATAAATAAATAAATAAATAAATAAAATAAAATTGAAGGAGAAATAAAAAGCTTCCCAGACAAAAAAACCTCAAGGAATTCATTACAACCAAACCCATGCAGGAAATGTTAAGGAGCTTGCTGTAAAAGGAGCAAAGGGAAAAAGAAATCGAGAGAAAGAGAATTATAGATTTAAAGAATAAAATGGCAATAAACAACTACATATCAATAATAACTTTAAATATAAATGGATTAAATGCTCCAATCAAAAGACAGTGTAGCTGCATGGATAAGAAAACAGGACCTGTACATATGCTGTCTAGAAGAGACCCACCTAAGAACAAAAGATACATATAGACTAAGAATAAGGGATGGAAAAAAATATTTCACCAAAATGGAAAAAAAAAAAAAAGCTGGGGTAGCAATACTAATATCTGACAAAATAAACTTTAAAACAAAGGCTATAGTAAGAGATAAAGAAGGCCACTACATAGTGGTAAAAAGAGCATTACAACAGGAAGATATAACTTATAAATATATATGCACCTAATATAGGAGCACCTAAATATATAAAACAGATTTTGATGGACAAAAAGGGCGAGATCAACAGCAATACTATAATTATAGGGGTATTAATACCCCACTAACATCAATGGATAGAACTTCTAGACAGTAAATTAACAAAGAAACAGCAGCCTTAAATGACACACTAGATCAATTGGATTTAATAGATATCTTCAGAACATTTTACCCCAAAGCAGCAGAATATACTTTCTTTTCAAGTGTTCATGGTACATTCTCTAGGATAGACCACATGTTAGGACACAAAACAAGTCTCAATAAATTTAAGAAGATTGATATCATATCATGCATCTTCTCTGATTACAATAGCATGAAACTAGAAATCAACTACAATAGAAAAATTGAAAAACATTCAAACACCTGGAGACTAAATAGCATGCTATTAAATAATGAATGGGTTAACAATGAGATCAAAGAAGAAATCAAAAACTTCCTTGAAACAATAAAAATGAACATACAACAACTCAAAATTTATGGGACACAGCAAAAGCAATCCTGAGAGGGAAGTACACAGCATTACAGGCATACCTTAAAAAGTAAGAAAAAGCTCAAATTAATAACTTAACCCTGCAACTAAAAGAACTAGAAAAAGAATAGCAAGTAAAGCCCAGAGGAAGTAGAAGGAAGAAAGTAATAAACATCAGAGTGGAAATAAATGACATAGAGGCAAAAAAAAGAAAAAGAAAAAACCACAGAAGATCAATGAATCCTAGAGCTAGTTCTTTAAAAAGGTAAACAAAATTGATGAACCTTTAACCAGACTCATCAAGAAAAAAAGAAAGGGCTCAAATAAGTAAAATTAGAAATGAGAGTTGGAGATGTAACAACTGAAAGAGCAGAAATTCAACGGATTGTAAGAAAATACTATGAAGAACTGTATGCACAAAAATGGGACAACGTAAATGAAATGGATAAATTCCTTGAAAAATATAATCATTTAAAAATTAATCTGGAAGAATCAGAAAACCTAAACAGACTGATTACACCAGTGGTTCTCAAAGTGTGTACCAGGGCACACTGGTGTGCCCTATAAGATTTCCAGGTGCACCCTATAGTATTCCAGAGAAATATGTGCATGTTGAGGACTAAAAAACCATCAGGGTTTTGGAGTTTAGATTTTTGGAGGACAGAGGTGTGGGGAATTGGCTGTAAGCTGACAGTCTGCCCAACCCCCCACCTCAGTTTCCTGATTAGGTTGCAAAAGACTGTTAAATTGTGGTGCTGGATTGTTTACACTACCCTCTATGTTCCCCAGAAAGACTAGAGGCAAATTTCTTCTATCCTTTGTTTGGTGTAAAGTTAAGATGATATATGTGGTGGGGGTTTTCTGCACTCAACATAATTAAGAGTAAAAAGAGAGGAATTCTTCAATGTATTGATGAGGAAATAAGAGTTTGCCTTTCAAATATATGCCCAAACATTGAAGACATCGCTAGGACACATCAGACTCATGTTTCTCATAAACACAAGAATGAAAAACTTAACACATTTGCTCTGGGAACTGTCAAATTTACTAAATGTTACCAAGAATGTATCTATATATATATAAAAAGATAAGTTTTATCATTTTTTATTTCTTAACCCCTCTTTGTTACAAATTCTAAAAAGCATAACTCAGAAAATGTCACATAAAAATGTTTTTTAATGTCAGAATAAATTTAATTTTGTCATATTTATTTTGTTTAATTACCATAAAAGCATGCTTAGACTTTATATTTTTTCTTTAATATTTAACTTAATTATTATGACATATTTCTCAGAAATTTGTATATTGTGTGCCTACAGTTATTTGTAGAATTTTAAATGTGCCCCAACTTCACAAAGTTTGAGAATCACTGGATTACACCAAAAGAGATTGAAACAGTTATCAAAAAACTCCCAACAAACAAAAGCCCTGGGCCTGATGGCTTCACAGGCAAATTTTACCAAATATTCAAAGAAGAACTAACTCCAATCCTTCTCAAGTTATTTCAGAAAATTCAAGAGGAGGGAAAACTTCTAATCTCCTTTTATGAGGTGAACACAATCCTCATTCCAAAACCAGGCAAAGACACTACAGAGAAAGAAAACTATAGACCGATATCCCTGATGAACTTAGATGCTAAAATTCTCAAGAAAATATTAGTAAATCGGATCCAGCAATACATGAAAAAAAGCATACATTATGATCAAGTGGGGTTTATCCTGGGGAGGCAAGTCTGGTACAATATTTGCAAATCAATTAACATGATTCATCACATAAACAAAGGGTAAAAACCACATGATAATATCAATAGATGCAGAAAAAGCATTTGATAAAATCTAGCACCCATTTTTGATCAAAACTCTCAGCAAAGTGGGAATGCAGGGAACATACCTCAACATGATAAAGGCCATCTATGACAAACCCACAGTCAACATCATACTCAATGAGCAAAAGTTGTAAGGAATCCCCTTAAGATCAGGAAAAGGGCAGGGGTGTCTTTCACCACTCTTATTCAACATAGTTCTGAAAGTTCTAGCTACAGCAATCAGACAAAAAGAAGAAACAAAAGGCATCCATATTGGAAAAGAAGTAAAACTTTCATTATATGCTGAAGACTTGATACTGTATATAGAAAACCCTAAAGTCTCAGTCAAAAAACTACTGAAACTGATAAAAGAATTCAGCAAGGTAGCAGGATATAAAATCAATATTCAGAAATCAGTGGCATTTATATTCACCAACAATGAACTGTCAGAAAGAGAAATTAAGGAAACAATCCCCTTCACTGTTGCAACCAAAAAAATAAAATATCTAGGAGTCAATTTAACCAAGGAGGTTAAAGACTTGTACTCAGAAAATTATAAAACATTGATAAAAGAATTCAAGAAAAATACAAACAAATAGAAGCGTATACTGTGTTCATGGATAGAAGAATAAACATCATTAAAATGTCTATACTACCTAAAGCAATCTATAAATTCAATGCAATTCCTATTAAAATACCAATGTCGTACTTCAAAGATATACAACAAATATTCCAAAAATTTATATGGAAACAAAAAAGAACACAAATAGCCTCTGCAATCTTGAAAAAGAAGAATAAAGTGGGGGGTATCACACTTCCTGATATCAAGATATACTACAAGGCCATTGTACTCAAAACAGCTTGGTACTGGCATAAGAACAGGCATACAGATCAATGGAACAGAGCAGAGAACCCAGAAATAAACCCACACCTTTATGGCCAATTGATATTTGACAAAGGAGGGAAGAGCATACAATGGAGTAAAGACAGTCTCTTTAACAAATGGTGCTGGGAAAATTGGACAAATACATGCAAAAAAATGAAACTAGACCACCAACTTACACCATTCACAAAAATAAACTCAAAATGGATAAAAGACTTGAATGTAAGTTGTGAAACCATGATCATCTTGAAAGAAAACATAGGCAGTAAGCTCTCTGACATCTCTCGCAGCAATATATTTGCTGATTTAACTCCACTGGCAAGTGAAATAAAGGACAGAATAAATAAGTGGGACTATATCAAACTAGAAAGTTTTGCACAGCTAAAGACAACATGAACAAAATAAAAAGACAACCCAGACAATGGGAGAACATATTTGCCAAGAAGTCTGATAAGGGATTAATAACCAAAATATATAGAGAATTTGTAAAACTCAACACCAGGAAAGTAAAAAATTCAATCAGAAAATGGGCAAAAGAAATGAATAGACACTTCTGCAAAGAGGACATACAGATGGCCAATAGGCATATGAAAAAATGTTCAACATCACTAATCATTAGGTAAATGCAAATTAAAACCAAAATGAGATACCACCTCACACCTGTCAGAATGGTGCTCATCAACAAACACATAACAAGTGCTGGCGAGGATGTGGAGAAAAGGGAACCCTCCTGCACTGCTGGTGGGAATGCAGACTGGTGCAGCCACTGTGGAAAACAGTATAGAGATTCCTCAAAAAGTAAAAATTGAACTGCCTTTTTACCCAGCTATCCCACTTCTAGGAATATATCCTAAGAATAACAAATCACTGATTCAAAAGAAGAAATGCCCCTCCATGTTTATTGCAGCATTGTTTACAATAGCCAAGATCTGAAAACAGCCCAAGTGTCCATCAATAGATAAGTAGATTAAAAAGCAGTGGTACATATACACAATGGAATACTACACAGCCAAAAAAAGAAGGAAATCTTACCCTTTGCAACAACATGGATGGACCTGGAGTCTATTATGCTAAGCGAAATAAGCCAGACAGAGAAAGAAAAATATCATATGACCTCACTAATATGAGGAATCCAATGAACAATGTGAACTGAGGAACGTAAGAGAGGCAGAGAAGGGGTCAAAGAGTCCAGAGGGAGAGCAGTCAGAGGGAAAGGGGATGAGAGGAGGGGATCAAAGAAAGGAAAGACATTAGTGCAAGTATATCCACATAACACAGAGAGATAGAGGGCAGGATAGTAAATTATGGAGGGAAGGGGTAAGGAAGAGGGGAGAGTGCAAAGAGGGTATCAAGGAGAACATGGTGGGGGGAGGGAGGGAGATATATTTGGGGGAACACTATGTAAACACAACAAATTAAAGTCAATAAAAAATACTATGAGGAGATTTTATTGGAGATCAAAAAAAATACAGTAAGTTACAAAAAATCCATTTCCTTCTTCTCTATTAAACTGGCCAGGTGGGTTCAAATAAATAGGGAGATGAAAAAACATGTACAATGAGTTAATCAAAGCGGAAGAATTAATAGTGATGGTGATGGTGATGTTGGTGATGGTGGAAATAGTGGTCATCTTAGTGACCTTGGTAATGGTTACCGTGTAGGAATGATGGTAATAATGTAGGCAAAGGACTGAGATGGTACCTACTGCCTGGAACTGGCTTTTATTTGATCTTTTTCATATGATGGATGGTGGTGAGCTGGCTACTTTTAAAAGACTGAGAACAGAGTGAACAATGTATAAATCAAAGTTTCATAAATTAAACATTTCCAGTTGGACTCATGCTATAATTTCAGAGGCATTAAATCTTTATTTCTGTATGAACTTTCGTGGCAGTGATGGACTATTTTAGCCTTATGTTGCTCTGCCATATTTGCCTCTGTAAAGGAACTTCTAAATGATTACCAGAACTCACATGTAAAAAATCACTTTGTAATGAGTCGTTGGCATATATTACAATCTAGTAAATATTTCTATGTTTCAGCAGATAATTTTTTACACTGAGGTTCCAAGAGAAATACACTGTACCCTCCCTGAGGCTACATAGCTTTTGCAGAATAATATTTAGAAGCATTAAAAGATAAATTATGTTTATGTTCCATTTTTTCTTTGGGATGTTGACAGAATATTCAGTTGGAAAATGAAAATCAATAGCAAAAATGTGATGATGCTATTCTAAGCATTAAAATGACTAACATTTTGTAGCAACATGAAAAATTGTGTCTCTGAAGTTTAAGAATGCTGAAGAAAGGGTTTTAGGAAAAAACCAGAATATTTATCAAAGAGAATAATTTCATTTAAATTTAATTAAAATTATATTCCACCACGAACACTCCAATGTAATTTTAAATAAAATAAGACAAGTCAATAAACCTATAAACAACTCAGTTCAGTAACTAAAGTTATTTCAGTTTTCCTATGCTCCTTTTTAGGATTTGTTTTTTCATTACCCTCATCATCCTGCTATTTTTTTTTTTTTTTTTTTGGACCACTATTATATGCTTGGCAACACGCTGGGCATTTTACACATAGGATCCCTTTTAATGCTCAAAACAGCCCTATTTGGTATTTGTAATCATCCCCCTTTTACAGATTAAAAATTGAGGCTCAGAGATTTTGAAGCAGTTTATCCAAGGACACATAGTGGTAAAGACAGGGATGAATTGAAGATCTGATTAAGACCAAAATTAAGTTCTTAACTATGATTCTTGTCCATAAGCATACATAATTTTTACAGAGTATTAGAATTCTAATTTTTTCTCACTTAACATTATATCACATTTTCTATGTTCCACAGTCTTCTTAATTCAACATCCTGGGACATTGGCCCTGATCCTCCACTGGGATGCACTGCCCTCTAGTGGAATTATGTTTATAAAGAGCTTTTCACCTTCTCCCCAGACCCAGAGTGTAAAGCAGTTTTCTATTGTATAACTATTGTTACCTTTTTATCTTAAACATGATAAAATGTGGAGGTCGCCTGACCAGGCGGTGGCGCAGTGGATAGAACGTCGGACTGGGACGTGGAGGACCCAGGTTCGAGACCCCAAGGTCGCCAGCTTGAGCGCGGGCTCATCTGGTTTGAGCAAAGCTCACCAGCTTGGACCCAAGGTCGCTGGCTTGAGCAAGGGGTTACTCAGTCTGCTGAAGGCCCGCGGTTAAGGCACATATGAGAAAGCAATCAATGAACTACTAAGGTGTCACAATGAAGAACCGATGATTGATGCTTCTCATCTCTCTCCGTTCCTGTCTGCCTGTCCCTGTCTTTCCCTCTCTCTGACTCTCTCTCTCTCTGTAAAAAAAAAAAAAAAAGTGGAGGTCTTTTTTTCTGTCTCCTGTCTCCTTTAATGTAGGGAGATACAGTTATTTCCAATTTTGGGGGGTGCTGGGTGAAAAAATAAAGTGAACCCCAGATAAATTCAGAAATGCACTTCAAGGAATGAGATAAGATTTTTTTTTTTTGGTGTTGAAATCAACATGGCTGCTTTGTTCTCTGAAGTAACAGGACATTTCAAGCATCTTCCTTCAAATTACATTTAAAGGCTTGAGAATATGTCAAATTGGATTAGGACTAGCACTGAAAGACAAAGTAGACTTTCCTGGGATCCATAAAGGACCTGGAAATAATATATTTAAAACACAGGCAATTCAAACAGATCAGGACATGTTTTCCTCTGAGCTCATGTTAATTCCTCAGTTTAAATATTTCTCTAACTTCCTTCACTTTGATAGTATTAAAATGCATATTTGGATAACCTTGGCTTAATTAGGAAGAACTTTGGTTAATATTGGATTGTTTTAGAGAAAACAAATAGGGTTTTAAAGTGAATTAAGCCATTATTTCTGCTACTGTTGATCAAAAAAAGAAGCCCTGAGCAAAATTGCTGATGCTATCACATGAAAAAGAGCTGACTGGTGAGTTGTAATTGTTTTGTGTGTAGCCAGTGGGGCACACTGTGGAGAGGAGGGGGAACCGGCCAGTTTCATCCTTATTAGAGAACTGGCTCTTAAAAATTAGATTCCTTTTTATGCTTAGTGAATGACCAATATGAAAAGGAGAAGCAGCAAAAAAACAAAACAAAACAGGCTTACATGGCATGTATAACATTTAATAAAAGAGCTGTCCATGAGTTTTTAAGGAAATTACATCTCTTCATGACCTACATTAAAATTGTTGATTTCCTTTAAGCTTAGATGTCAGGATAGGAGAGAAGGTGATCAAAACCTAATGCAAAAACAATTTTTAAGACAAATATTGTTCCAAGTAATACACAAATAAATTTCCCACACGAAGGGTGTAAAGGTCCATGACAAAATGCTCTTTAAGTATAGAGCTATAACATAAGTAAATATCATGGAACAGACATTTAATAAACTTTTGTTCACTGAGAAGTCTTTTTCTTTTTCAGCTTTTTAAAGCTATATTTGACATGCAGTATTATGTGGTGTAAGTGTACAACATGTTGATTTGATACATATATATTGCAAAATGATTACCTTCATTGTGTTAGCCAACACCTCGTCACCTCACATAATTATCATTTCCTTTTCATGGTGAAAACATTTAAGATCTTCTCTCTTAGTAACTTTCAAGTATATAATACAGTAGTATTGTTAACTGTAATCACCATGCTGTGCTGTACATTAGATCCCCAAAACTTATTCATCCTATAACCAAAAAGTTTTTACCCTTTGACCAAAATCTACCTGTTTTCCCCACCTCCAAGCCCCTGATAACCAGCACTCTACTCTTTTTTGAGTTCAGCTTTTTTAGATTCCACATACAAGTGATATGACACAATACTTGTCTTTCTCTCTCTGACTTACTTCACTTAGCTCAATGCCCGCAAGTTCTATCCATATTGCCACAAATAGCAGGATTTCCTTTTTTCTCAAGGCTGCATTGTGCATATATACCACATCTTCTTTATTTACTCATCTGTTGATGGACACTTAGGTTGTTTCCATACGTTGGCTATTGTGACTAATGCTACAATGAGATCCTGACTTCATTCCTTTTGAATCTATACCCCAGAAGTAGGGTTGCTGGATCATATGGTAGTTCGTTTTTCTCCTTAAGTGAGAAATGGGGAGGCAGAGAACAGACTCCCACATGTACCCCATCCAGGATCCACCTGGCAGGCCCCCTATGGGGTGATGCTCTGCCCATCTGGGGCTGTTGCTCCGTTGCTGGACAACCAAGCTATTTTAGTGCCTGAGGGGAAGCCATAAAGCCATCCTCAGTGCCTGGGGCCAACTTGCCCCAAAAGAGCCATGGCTGTGGGAGGAGAAGAGAGAGATATATAGAGAGAAGTGGGAGAGGGAGGGGTGAAGAAGCAGATGGTTGCTTCTCCTGTGTGCCCTGATCAGGAATTGAACCTGGGACATCCACATGCCGGGCTGACACTCTACCACTTAGCCAACTGACCAGGCCCCCCCTTTTTTTGAGGACTCAATTTACATTATCACTAATAGTACAGGTTTCCTTTTCTCCACATCCTCACTAACATTTGTCATCTCTTGCCTTTTTTTTTTTTTTTTTTTTTTTTTTTTCATTTTTCTGAAGCTGGAAACAGGGAGAGACAGTCAGACAGACTCCCGCATGCGCCCGACCGGGATCCACCCGGCACGCCCACCATGGGGCGACACTCTGCTCACCAGGGGGCGATGTTCTGCCCATCCTGGGCGTCGCATGTTGCGACCAGAGCCACTCTAGCGCCTGGGGCAGAGGCCACAGAGCCATCCCCAGCGCCCGGGCCATCTTTGCTCCAATGGAGCCTTGGCTGCGGGAGGGGAAGAGAGAGACAGAGAGGAAGGCGCGGCGGAGGGGTGGAGAAGCAAATGGGCGCTTCTCCTGTGTGCCCTGGCCGGGAATCGAACCCGGGTCCTCCGCACGCTAGGCCGACGCTCTACCGCTGAGCCAACCGGCCAGGGCCATCTCTTGCCTTTTTGATGATAGCCATTCTGACATGTATGAGGTGATAACTCCTTGTGATTTTGATTTGCATTTCCCTGATGACTAGTGATGTTGGGCATTTGTTCATGTACCTGTTGTCATTTTTATGTCTTCTATAGAAAAGTGTCTATTCAGTTTCTCTGCTCATTTTATAATTGGATCAATTTTTTGCTATTGAATTGTATGTTATTTATAAATATTGGATATTAACCCTTTACCAAATATATAATTTGCAAATATTTTCTCTAATTCTGTATATTGTCATTTTCTTTTCTTTCTTTCTTTCTTTCTTTTTTTTTTTTTTTTTGTATTTTTCTGAAGTTGGAAACGGGGAAGCAGTCAGACAGACTCCTGCATGCGCCCAACCAGGATCCACCTGGCATGCCCACCAGGGGGCGATGCTCTGCCCATCTGGGGCGTTGCTCTGTTGCAACCAGATGGGTGGAGAAGCAGATGGGCGCTTCTCCTGTGTGCCCTGGCCGGGAATCAAGCCGGGGACTCCTGTACGCCAGGCCGACACTCTACCACTGAGCCAACTGGCCAGGGCTCATTTTATTTTCTTGATTGTTTTTTCTGTGCTGAAAATTTTAGTTTAACATAGTCCTGTTTATTAATTTTTGCTTTTGTTGCCTGTGCTTTTTTCTGTTTCTGTGAAAAATGTCATTGGCATTTTGATAAGTATTGCATTGACTTTTCAGATGACTTTAGGTAGTATGAACGTTTTAATAATATTCTTGTGATCCGTGAATAGGAATATATTTCCATTTATATGTGCTCAGTGAGAGTTGATGTTCAATGTATCATATTTGGAATCAAAATTTGCCTAAGTAAAGGCATTTGTTATTTATACACCATAAATCTTACATAATACCAAATTTTAAATAGAACATTTCAGTTGGAAGACTTTTAGAATTTTGTTGTTTTCTCTAGATCCCTGTATCCTCTAATTATTCTAAATACTTGTAGAGTATTAATACTCTAATACAAATTTTATTTCTTTCCTTCTTTTAAAAGATTTTTTAATTGATTTTAGAGAGAGGAGAAAGAGGGAAAGGCAGGGATAGTGGGAAGTATCAGTTCGTGTAGTTGTTTCTCAAATGTGCCTTGACCAGGCAAGCCCAGGGTTTCGAACTGGCAACCTCAGCATTCCAGGCTGATGTTTTTTTATCCACTGTGTTACCACAGGTCAGCTCTAGTACAGATTTTCTCAACCTCTATTGAAGCAAATTCTCTCTGTGTGTGTATGTGTGTGTGTGTGTATGGCTGAATTGTGTATAGTAGGATGTTTAGCAACATCCCTCTAACTACTAGATGCCAGTTGCAACCTCTGCCCTCCCCCTCAAATTGTGGACATTGTCAATATTATGAAAACATTTGTACATATGGCATGGCTGTTCATTAAGAAGGTGAGGTAATAGCACAATATGGCAGATTGTGTTTTCCAAAGATGCTTGCTCATATGTACATAGGCTCATATATACATACTTCCCATTCCACTTGCTCTTCTTATAATGTGACCCTGACATACCTCACCTCTCAATGGAGGTGCATGGGCAAGGGAGGGAGATCTATGTTCCTTTTCCTTGGACCTGGGTGGACTTTTGTAACTGCCTCACCTAATATAAGGTGGCAGATGTGACACTGTGTCACTGGGGCTAGATTATAAATGGCAGTACAGCTTCCCCTTGGCTTGGCTCTCTCTCTGGATGGTTTCTGTTGAAACCTATTTACTATGTTGTAAGGAAGCGCAGGTCACACGGAGAGTCTATGTGTGAGTGTTGCTGCTGATGGCGGCAACTATGCCTCTACCACAGCCCACACTGACCTCCACGCATGGGAATAAAAGAGCCTTCAGATGACTTCAACTGCATGCCTTCAAGCCTTCAGCTGAGGTCCCAGACATTGTAGAGCAGAGACAAACTTTTTCCGTTTGAATTCCAGATCCGCAGAAACCATGAGAGATAGTAATTAAAATTTTTTTAAATTTATTTTTTATTTTTTTCTGAAGCGAGAAGTGGGGCGGCAGAGAGACAGATTCTTGCTTGCACCCCACCGGGATCCATCCAGCATGCCCACTAGGGGGTGATGTTCTACCCATCTGGTGCATTGCTCCGTTACAATGGGAGCCATTCTAGCGTGGAGGCATAGGCCATGGAGCCATCCTCAGCACCTGGGCCAACTTTGCTCCAGTGGAACCTTGGCTGCAGTAGAGGAAGAGAGAGATAGAGAGAAAGGAGAGGAGGAGGGGTGGAGAAGCAGATGGACGCTTCTCCTGTGTGCCCTGACTGGGAATGGAACCCGGGACACCCACACGCTGGGCTGACGCTCTACCACTGAATAGTAAATTGGAAAAAATTTTAAGCCTCTATGTTTTTTTGTTTTGGTGTTTTTTTTTTCCCCAGAGAGGCTCAAGGGAAAGGGGATGGAGGTCATCATCTTCTGTAACTTCTTCTTGCTGAGTAGGAGCAGAGAAGGTTTATGGCCTCTCTTTTTTTTTAACAGCACTTTTTAAAAAAAAAATTTATTTATTCACTTTAGACAGAGGGGGAGAGAGAGAGAGAGAGAGAGAAGGGGGGAGGAGCAGGAAGCATCAACTCCCATATGTGCCTTGACCAGGCAAGCCCAGGGTATCGAACCGGCAACCTCAGCATTCCAGGCTGACGCTTTATCCACTGCGCCACCACAGGTCAGGCTAAGCCTCTATGTTTTGAGATAATTTCTTACAAAGCAACAGATAACTAAAACATGTAGATTAAATCAGATCCCTCTCCCAATATATATAACACATATAAATAAATAATAAAGGGAGTCTAATATTACTTGATGAGGATTAAAATTAGCCTATAATACTGATGTGACCCTGTCCTTTCCCTCAGTGCACAGATATTCCAAAAAAGAAAGGAATCTCAATCTTCCTGAGTTCCATTAAAAGCAAAACAACCATGTCTATCCCATAATTACCAGATTATTCCTTTTCTACCACGTTCATCACTAGTTCACAGAAACACTATGATACTGATTGATGATATGGCAAGCACTGTCAAACTGAATCAATTAACATTTCAGGAGAATTTTCATTTCTGTAAGCAAACCACATTCAGTTGCTGGAAAACACATGAACTAAAGGCCATGAGTTTAGTTTTATTTTTCAAGCCCCATGGGCATACCCACCTGCTACAAACAAGAGACCTTGTAAAGGTCAGACTGTAATATAAAAGTCATCTCCAGCATAATTGCAAAGTCTGAACAGTGATGTTCCCTGGAATTAAGTGACTTTAAAATATTAGAGCAAGATAAGTTAGTTAACTTTTTACAGTACTTTATCAGTTAAGAAAGATTTTTGGTTTCAAGTAACAGAAAATCCAACCCAATAGTGGTTTAAATAAATGCTTATTTTTCTCATGTAATAAGAAATTTGGAGATCGAGGCTATTGACATTGGTTCAGAGGCTTGACCATTATCTGGCCAGCATTTCTGTGGTTACCATTCCCTTATGCCTCTTGAATTGTGGTCACATTATGGCTACTGTAGCTCTGGACATTACATCTATGGTCATGGTTAGAAGAAGGTCAAAGGTAAAAAGGTGGGCCCTGGCCAGTTGGCTCAGTGGTAGAGCGTCGGCCTGGCGTGCGGAAGTCCCAGGTTCGGTTCCCGGCCAGGGCACACAGGAGAAGTGCCCATCTGCTTCTCTACTCCTCCCCCTCTCCTTCCTCTCTGTCTCTCTCTTCCCCTCCCGCAGCCAAGGCTCCATTGGAGCAAAGATGGCCCAGGCACTGGGGATGGCTCCATGGCCTCTGCCTCAGGCGCTAGAGTGGCTCTGGTCGCAACAGAGTGATGCCCCAGATGGGCAGAGCATCGCCCCCTGGTGGGCGTGCCAGGTGGATCCCGGTCGGGCACATGCAGGAGTCTGTCTGCCTCCCCGTTTCCAGCTTCAGAAAAATACAAAAAGAAAAAAAAAAAAAGGTAAAAAGGTGGTACTGACAGATTTATCTTTAAATCTCATTGGGAAAAGCATCCCAAGTGTAAGTGTGTATGTGTGTGTGTGTGTGTGTGTGTTCATAACAGATGAATGGATAAAAAAGATGTGGTATATACACACAATGGAATATTATTCAATATTAAAAAGAAGGAAGTCCTGCCATTTGTGACAACTGGGATTGACCTTGAAGGCATTGTGCTAAGTGAAATAAGTCAGACAGAGAACGACAAATACTGTGTAATGTTTCTAATATGTGGAATCTAAAAATGTATTTGGCTTTCATAGACTCTATAGTAGAGGCAGACAAGGGAAAAGTTGGTTGGAATGGGGTGTTGAATGAACTTGCACTGTCTGAAATTACTATTTAAATGACATTTTGCCATGGTCAAATACTCATAAAATCATTGACCACTAGACTATACAGATATATAAGGCCTCTATATATACACATGAACTCATCCATGTGATTATAACCTATATACATAATCACATGGATGAGTTCATGTGACATATCAGGTTCCAAAACTGTGGGTTTCTCATTGGTCAATGAGTATGTACAGTATATTCTGATTTTTGTGAAAAGTAAGTATGAACAATTAGGCATTCAAAACAATGTTGTAGAATAGATACTAAAATATTCCTGAAATTATGTGTCTTCCCCTTTTTTACATTTTTTCTCTTTTCTACAATAAAACGTACTAACCATGAATAAGAAAAAAGAGTAATACATATAGAGAATTAGCATTCAAATATTTTAATTTTTAAAAAGAAATCAATAAGAGATAATTTCTGTTAACATTGCTATATAGCCTTTCAAATCGATACACACACATTTGAACATTTAATATGTTTCAAAGTCCTAATATATGTTAATATTATCTTACTTAATTCAAAGTCACATGATAAAGTTAATATAGAAAATCTTCATTTTCCATGTATTTATTATATAATACCCAAACTTATATATTGAACATGAAAATAATAATCAAACACACTCAGTTACTAATGAACAGATGACCAACAAATTTAAACTTAAACTGGTCAAATATTTTTCTCTACTCAGAAATGACACATATTCTTGTAAACACATCAATGTTTTTATGTTTCTCATTTCTTATTTTTGACTTAATAAGAATATGATCTCTGTGCCTCTATTATTTATTTGAAAAATGGGGATGTAAATATATCTACTTCATGGAATTCATGAGCAGTTTATATGAAAAAAATTGGCACATTTTAAGCCATATATTTAAAGGTGGTAGCTTTTAAAACTATTAGTACATACTCATGTATAAAGGTTGAATAGATATTTCATACATGAGCTCTGGGGCTTTGTACAGGTTTGAGAGAAAAAAAATTAACATTATCAGCACATTGATGATACTTAAAGCCACAGAACTAGAAAAAGTCACCTAGAATGGGACTTTTTGATCAAGTATCTAGAAAAACGAAAGCTGTGATAAACACATTATTGAATTGGTCTCCAGTGTTAGGCACCTTATTTGCTGAACCACTGACCTAACTTTACAGAAAAACTTTGCTGATGATGCTTACTTAACATGTTAGAATGTTTTTTTCTGTAAGGAGTCAAAGGAAACATTCCAATTTGAAGTTGGTCTAGTGAAAAGGTTTTGTTTTCATGTTAATTAGCTTATTTCCCTTTACTGGACAAGGGGAACTATGTGAACCACAAATTTCCTTTTCGGGATTAGTTGCCACAATTTTAAATGGAAATTGAAAATTCATCTGAAGTGCAGTTCACCAATTTCAAGTACTATTTTTCTGATCCTTTTAATGAATAGTTATTCTTTCTATTTTCATTGCCTGATTTAATTTTGTAAAGTCACTTCAAATTCTTTGTAAAAGAAAATTGGTAGGAAAACAGTGGCAGAGTAGAGGAATACTCAGGTTTGAATATATGGCTTCTGTTTATTCACTTCCCCCACTGGAGTTGGCATCACTCACCACCCTGCTCAGCTGGCCTTCTCTTTGTCCCTAACCTGTCAAACTTTTCTCCACCACCAGGCCTTTGCATTCACTTTTCCTCTGCTTAGAACAGTGGTAGTCAACCTGCTCCCTACCGCCCACTAGTGGGCGTTCCAGCTTTATGAAGCCAAAACCTGCTCATCTTTCAAGTCCCAGATTAAATGCCAACACTTGAGGAGGGTCTTTCATTTTTTTTCCCCATGGCACTTATCGTTAAAATTATTTATTTATTTTTTGGATAACCATCATCTTCTTCTAAAAACTTTCTTTAGCTCTTTTGTTCCCATTTATTCAAGAACAAAGTCTCACCCAGTATTACACATTCAGAGTTAACTGGAGTCTAGCTCCCTCTCCTCTATGTTCACCAGGTCCTTGGTGTGCAATGGTGAAATAGCTATAGGTCAAGCAACTTAAGTATTTTTAAATAAGATCCTGAGAAGCAACAATGGAATGACACAAATACCAATTTAAAATACATTTTTGTCATTTTTTTCTCTCTGAAATACTGAGTCCATATTCAAATTTCCCCAGTTATACATGGAATGCCTTTTGTAGCTGTTTCTAATCCTAGATCTGGTTGAGATTCACACATTGCACTTGAATTTTATGTCTCTTTAGAGTCTTTTATGCTAAAAAAAAATCTCTTCATGTCTTTCGTAGTATTGACTTTGAGGAATCTGGCCTAATGTTCCATTTTCTAGATTTGTCACATTGTTTCCTGATGGTGTTGCTTAAATTATTCCTCTATCTCTTTTATTATTTTTTTTAAGCTGGAAGTTAGATCTAGAACAGGGCTATCTAATAAAAATATAGCACGAGCCACATATGTAATTTAAAATGATCTAGTAGCCACATTTAAAAAAGTAAAAATAAACAGATTAAATTAATTTTAAAAGATGTTTAGTTAACCTAATATATCCAAAATATGATTTCAAAATATAATCACTATTAAAAAGATATCAATGAGACATTAAAAAAAATTTTTTTTCTTCTACGTTCTTTAAATTCTGTGTTTTTTACACTTAGAGCACTTCTCAATTTGGAGTGGCTACATTTCAAGTGCTCAGTAGTCAAAAATAGTTAGTGCCTAGCTATCACATTGGACAGTGAGGACTAGAGGCTTGACTCAATTCAGGTTAAATATTTTTGGTAAGAATGCTTCATGGGTAATCTTGTGGACTTCTGTTACATTGTATCAGGAGCCTCATAATACTATTTGTGATGTTAAATTTGATCACTTGGATGAAGGGTTTGTTCCCAGAGTTCTCTACTATAAGAGATTCATTTTCCCCCCTTTCTAAAGTGGAAACTAATCTATAGGTATTCCTTAGCACAATGAGCCTATCTTGTTGTCCCACAACCTTTCACTCAATGATCTTAGGATTCATTGGTAATCCTTGTGGGAACCAATTATTATAATGCCAGTTATATAATGGTAATTTCCTATAATTCCATTCACATCATTAGCTGGCAATCTTCTACAAAAAGAGAAAATATTTAATATTAACTGGAAGGTATTATTTACATTAGGGATTCTCTTTACTCTTTTTTCTTAGGCTGCAAGAGTTGCAGAGGGTCCATGTGGACACCTCACAGGATTGGAAGTGTACTGCTGAGATAAGCAGCCCAAGAAAGGTAGGGAATACATAGAGATTAGGAAAATGAGTGTTAGGGTAAAACTAGCTACTTTTCTTTCTTCTCTATATAAATAAAAATGTAAATGTTTGTTTGTTCAAAATCTTAAATCTTTGAAAGTTCTTCACCGATTGCTTTGAAATTTTGACACAATGTTGCATTCGAAAATGTGCGTGTTTTTATATACCTACTATTATATAGATGTCACACCTGTGACAAGTAAAAACATGCTTTTTTGAAAAACAGCGCCATCTGTTGGACGTAAAAGCCACTGCTGTATTCGGAAGTGCCTACATATTACATATGGAATGCAAGTAGAAAATCATTTGAACAATGCAAACAAGGAGAACGAGTCGCTGGACAACCTGGCATATTCAAAGGAACTACGATAGGCAGACTGTACACCGTGCGTCCCAATCAAGATGAATGCTTCTTTCTTCGCATACTGTTGGTAAATGTGCCCAGTCCAACGTCTTTTCAGCAATTGAGGATTGTCAACAGCGTTACACATGCCACTTTCCACAGCGCATGTCAAGCTCTGAATTTATTGGAGAACGACTGACACTGGGATATTTGCATTAATGACGTGTGCAACACGTCACATCCAAATCAAATTTGTGCATTGTTTGCAATCATATTGACCACCTGCTCTCCTTCATCTCCAACAGAGTTATGGGAGAAATATTAATCGCACATGACTGAAGATATTTTCCATCGAATACGCAAGGAAAATTCAAATATGAACATGGATTTCACAGCAGAAATCTACAACGAAGCGTTGTTAATGCTTAAAGATTTGTGCTGAGAAATCACTAACAAAGTTCTCAATCAATTGGGAATGCCATCACTGAATCGATCTGCTGCTGCTTCGTTCGATGTAGAATTGCGTCATGAACAAAATTACAACACAGGTGATCTTTTGTCGTATGTGCAATCAAATATTCCTAAGCTAACGCTTGAGCAAAAGGCATTTACGATCGAATAATGCAAACTGTCAAAACAGGGTTGGAGAAATCTTCTTAGATAGGGTTGGAGAAATCTTCTTAGATGCGCCAGGAGGAACTGGTAAAACGTTCCTAACTAGATTGATTCTGGCAGCAATTCGATCCCAAAATGACATAGCCTTAGCTCTGTGTCACCTAGAATAGCTGCGACATTGCTACCAGGTGGAAGAACTGCTCATTCCACTTTGAAATTGCCATTGAACATGCAATTCATTGAAACTCCCATATCTGCACAGACAATGGAACAACAAAAAATATTCTATACCCACAAGCATTGTGAAATTAAACATATTAGAAACGTGTGCTTTCTCTTTTCTTTCTTTTCCATTTAACCAGACTGAGCCACAGCAATGTGTGGCCGGGTACAGCTAGTAGCAAATAAATGTCAACATTTCACTGGCTTCACACATAATTGTTTACTTTTGCTTATGGAAGAGTCCTATGTGGGTGATCCTGGTTTATTTAACAGGAGGCCTTTTTCTAGGTTGTGTGATTCAGGGACACAGGCTTCTACCATCTTGAGCTCCGGCATTACTTAAGGCAGGGGTCCCCAAACTACGGCCCGCGGGCTGCATGCGGCCCCCTGATGCCATTTATCTGGCCCCCACCGCACTTCCGGAAGGGGCACCTCTTTCATTGGTGGTCAGTGAGAGGAGCATAGTTCCCATTGAAATACTGGTCAGTTTGTTGATTTAAATTTACTTGTTCTTTATTTTAAATATTGTATTTGTTCCCATTTTGTTTTTTTACTTTAAAATAAGATATGTGCAGTGTGCATAGGGATTTGTTCATAGTTTTTTTTTTTATAGTCCGGCCCTCCAACGGTCTGAGGGACAGTGAACTGGTCCCCTGTGTAACAAGTTTGGGGACCCCTGACTTAAGGCTTTGAAGTCCTTGCATCTAGGCCCGTGATGGCGAATCTTTTTATAAAAACTGCCCACTTTTGCAGTGCTGGTCAACCTGGTGGGTGGTAGCTGAGCAACCAAACGCGCAGTGATTGGCCCACCATGAAAGCTGGACTGCCCACTAGTGGGCAGGAGGGACCAGGTTGACCAGCACTACAAAAGTGGGCAGTTTTTATAAAAAGCTTCACCATGAAGGATCTAGGCTAAAGGGCAAGAAAGTTAAGCAGGTCATTCACTTAACTGCCTTCACCTGGAACTGAAACAATTTTCACTTGTACTTCATAGTGGGAATTTGTTAAATGGCTGCACTGATATGCAAGATGTGGGGTGGGGCTGGAAAATATAGTTCCTAAAGTGCTGCTACTTTCCAAAAACATTTATTTTCTGTAAAGGGGACAGTTAGCCATCAATGCTACAATAGAGTGGAGAGGCCATTAGCCAAAGGGTAGAAGAACACTAGCTTTTTCTTCTTTTTACTCCACCAGTGGCAAGCACATTTTATTTTTTAATTTACTCTGAGGAAAAATACTTCAGAAATTTAAGGACATAAAATGATGTCATAAATGACCCAGTAGACATTATGGGATAAGTATAAAAAATATATATATAGTGGCTGTGGAATGCCTTTTCTGAGTAGATTTTAACATCTAGACATCTTAATGATGGTGAGTTGGCCTTAGCCCTGGAGAGATAGCAGTGGATGGCTTTAAGGCATATTTTGAAGGTGGAATCAGCAGGAGCAGGTGATTATTGAATGGGGGCAAGTGAAAGAGTGAGAGAATAGAAAGATCTCAAGGATGACTTAATGACTTTCACATTTGTAGTTTGAGGAACCAGTGGGTAGAAGTGCTCCTTAGAGAGACTGGGGAATAAGGAGTAGGGGATGTTGCAGCAATGATAAAACAATTCAGCTTTGAATTTAAAACATTTTGTGCTTTAAAGGACACCAACAAGAAGGTGAAAAGACAGCACAGAAAAATTATCTGCAAATCTGATAAGAGACTTATACTATTTAGAGCGGTGGTTTTTAACCTTTTTACACTTGGGTACTGCTGAAAATAGGAGAATTATTTCAGAGACTGCTAAGGCAGAAATCACCCGGAGCATAAGTAAATTCAACTAAGATCACCGGGTGTATAATCTTCATACAGCAATCAGGGTGGTTAACTCTATTGTGAACTGGCATGAAATTTCTGGCAGTGGAAAACACTGCTCTAAAATATAAAAAGAACACTTAAAACTCAATAATAAAAAGACAAGTAACCCTATTTAAAAATAACAAAATATTTGAATAGACATTTCTCCAAAGAAGATATATGAATGGCCAGTAAACACGAGAAGATACTCAACATCATTAGTCATTAGGTAAATGGAAATAAAACTACAATAAGATACTACTTCATACCCATGAGGGTGGCAATAAGTAAAAGGGTAGATAATGTCAGTAAGGATGTGGAGAAATTGGACCTCTCATACATTGCTAGTAGGAATGTAAAATAGTGCAGTACTTTGGCCATTTTTTAATATGTTAAACATAGAGTTACTACATGACTTCAGAATTCCACTCCCAGGTGTTTACCCAACAGAAATGAAAACACAGCTTCACATAGCCTTGTACACAGATGTTTATAACAGCGTTATTCATAATAACCACAAAATAGAAACAACCCAAATGTCCCTCAGCTAATGAATGGATAATAAATGTAAAGTATTCATACAATGGAATATTTGGCAATAAAAAGAAATGAAATACTAATACTGATATAAGCTACATCAGAGGTAATCCTCAAAAATGTGAAATTAGTCAGTTACAAAGACCATATATTGTGTTTTTAAAAAAGAGAGCCAGAGCACATTTTGTGTACCATCTGTATGAAATGTTCAGAATAGGCAAGTAGAAACAGAAAGTAGATTAGAGATTGTTTAGGACTAGGAGGGGGAGGAGGAATGGGGAGGATAGAGAGTGACTACTAATAGTTACAAGGTTTCGTTTTGAGGGTCACGAAATGTTCCAAAATTAGATTATAGGGACAATTCTGTAAATCTATATATTAATCTGTGTATTTTAAATAGGTGAACTTTATAGTATGTAAATTACATACTTCCCTAATATAAGTCTGTGAATTCTCTTAAAAAACTATGTTCTTGTGTACTTGCGGTAAAGCGGTGTCTGAATACGTTCTGGGGAATTTCAGAAGCCCCAGAGTTTAGGCAACGATAGAGAGAAGAGTAGAACCCAGGGAATACACGTTATCAAAGCATCTTACTTTCTTCCTCTAAACTCGCGGGGCGAGACCACGCCCCTTCCCGGTCTCCTAGCAACCAGCGCCCTTAAAGCTCTCTTCCTCAAGCTTCACTGTCACGTAACTTCCGCTCCGCGGCAGGAAGTGACGCCATAGAGGCCGGCTTTCCCGGGAGTTCGGCGTTTGTTGTGCTGCAGCCTTTAAAGAAGTGCTTTCCTGGAACTAGTGGTCTCTCGCCCTCCCGAATTCCACCGTCCTGCCCGGTGGTGAGGGCCTCGAGGAGTACGGAGGGCCTCGAGGGTCCAGAAGTCCGCGCGAGAGGAAGGCGAGCCCCGAGATCGCGTGGCCCGTAGGGCAGAGTAGGGGGCTGGCGGGGGCATCTGCCTGGGTATCTGTGCAATCGCTTCAGCCTGGCTGCTTCTGTCTGCTGCGACCCCGAGAGCTTCCCCAGTTCTCCCCGGCGGACAGCTGGGGTTTCTGGAGATTGGGACATTGCTGCGTCCCTTCCCCCAACATCCCACCTCTTGCTTTTGAAGGAAGACCCCCCTCATAGAGAAGACGCACCCGGCTGCCGACTCCCTTCCCCGCCTAGACCCTGAAATGACCTACCATGACCTTAGTGTGAGCTAATGACCGACTTGTGACACTTTCCAGAGTCCTAGGGTAAATGTTTATATGTGCGCATGGCCGTGCGTATGTCCCTTATTTCCTGCAAAACCTGAGCTAGGAGAAAACCCTGGGCTGTGTTTGGCAAGTGTGTATTTTGGTTTACCTTTTTTCTTTAACATCTTTGTCAAGGTTTCTCCCCAGTGGTTATTGCAAACCAAGACAACTTCCTGCCTGCTATTAGCTGGGTGGGAAAGCACCCTGAAATTAGGCTTGAAAGGCCCGGGAGATAGCCATTTTTTAGGTCTTAGCCTGACCTTTGAGAAGTTAAGTGACCTATTTGTATTAGCCGATTCTTAGTTAGTTTTAAGTTTTTAACGTGTTTGTGTTGTATAGTACTCTTGTGACCCTCATAGCCCCAAACACAATTCTGAATATACAGTAAAGGTTTAGTAATTTTAAAAATCAGAAAATACACATTTTGACAACCTCCAACTTAACATTGAAGGGGCTAATTGAAAAACAAGTCAGCTCCTGGAAAGAACAACATAAAATAGAGCTCTTTAGATAAATATGTCTGAAATTTAGAAGCTGCCTGGAAGGGGAATGAGGTCAGTGGAAGGGAAATATGGTGCATCATGGAATCATGGCCCAGTTTAATGTGGTCTGGGAGGAGACCAAATAAATAATGGTGTTTCATTGCTCCTTTTCTTTTTTCTTTGTTTAATAGGTGGATTATCCTAAGTTACTGATCCAGGGGTACTTGGTGCCATTATGGGAAATCAGCTTGCTGGCATCGCTCCTTCCCAGATCCTTTCTGTGGAGAGCTATTTTTCAGACATCCATGACTTTGAATATGATAAGAGCCTGGGGAGTACTCGTTTTTTCAAAGTTGCTAGAGCAAAGCACCGAGAAGGTCTGGTGGTTGTGAAGGTCTTTGCAATTCAGGATCCCACATTGCCTCTCACCAGTTATAAACAAGAGCTGGAGGAACTGAAAATTCGGCTTCATTCTGCACAAAACTGTCTCCCTTTCCAGAAAGCAGCAGAAAAAGCATCTGAGAAAGCAGCCATGCTCTTCAGGCAGTATGTGCGAGACAACCTGTATGATCGCATCAGTACCCGTCCGTTCTTAAATAACATTGAGAAACGTTGGATTGCTTTCCAGATCCTGACAGCTGTGGACCAAGCACACAAATCTGGCGTCCGTCATGGAGACATCAAGACTGAGAATGTAATGGTCACCAGTTGGAACTGGGTCCTTCTAACTGATTTTGCCAGTTTTAAACCCACTTATCTTCCAGAGGACAATCCAGCAGATTTCAACTATTTCTTTGACACGTCACGGAGGAGAACTTGTTATATTGCTCCTGAACGTTTTGTTGATGGTGGATTGTTTGCCACTGAGTTAGAATATATGAGAGATCCTTCAACTCCACTTGTAGACTTAAATAGCAATCAGAGAACAAGAGGAGAGTTGAAGCGAGCAATGGACATCTTTTCAGCAGGTATTTTGAGTTGGTTAAATTTGCTAAGAGGGGATGTGCACATAATTTAACAAAAATAGAAATGCACCTTGAAAAAAATTTCTATATATTGAAAAATTAATTTGTTCTCATACACGGTATTAGATAGATGCAGTGTTCTTTTGTTGGATATATTTAATTGCCCCCAAACTGCAAGAGCTGTTCATTCAAACATTTAAGAAATACTTAGATTCTTCTTCATGTGTTGGGCACTATCTTATACACTAGAGATGTAGATAGGTAATTATGTCCCCCTTTTTTAAGGAGCTTATACTTTAATGGGGAGATATATATGGTTGAAAAAGGACATTTCAGTGTAATGTGGCCTTGCTATGATGGTAATAAGCATAGGGTATTCTTTTTTTATTTTTGACAGAGAGAGGGACAGCAAGGTACAGACAGACAGGGAGAGAGATGAGAAGCATCAATTCTTCGTCTCAGCTCTTTAGTTGTTCAGTGTTTGCTTTCTCGTACGTGTCTTGACCTGGGGCCTACAGCAGAGCAAGTGACCCCTTACTCAAGCCAGCGACCATGGGGTCATGACTATGATCCTGTGCTCAAGCCAGTGACCCCGCACTCAAGCTGGTGAGCCTTGTACTCAAGCCGCGACCTGGGGGTTTTGAACATGGATCCTCTGCGTACCAGTCCAACGCTCTATCTACTGCGCCTCCGCCTGGTCAGGCAAGCATAGGGTATTCTTATAGGAACATGTAGGTACTTACATTAGTCTCCACTGTGGTGATGGGTAGAGAGGCAGGATCAAGAAAGTCTTTATTGAAAGTATGACATTTAAACTGAGACTTAAAAGATGATTGGGAGCTAGCTATGGTAAAGAGAAGTTTGTTTCAGGCAAAGGGTGTTGCTTACACAAACACTTGAAGACCAGAGTGTGATGCACTGCTTTATTAGGGCACTTTAATTAGTATAGTATATCTGGAATATAGAATGTTAGGTAAGCAAGTCCCTAATCAGAAAGGGTCTCACATGCCTATGCTCGTCCTGAGAGACATTACATGTTTTAGATAAAACACTGATTATAGCCTGGAGAGTGGATTGCAGGGATGCTACACGGGAGATGGGAAAATCAGTTAGTAAACTACCACAGTCCAGGCAAGTTGTGACCTGGCTTAAAGTTGTGACAAAATTGGAAACGGGACAGAGAGAGCTACAGTTGACCTTTGAGCAACTCAGGGGTTAGGGGCACCAACCCCCAGCACAGTCGAAAATCCACATAAAACATTTGATGCCCCCAAAACTTAACTACTAATGACCTACTGTTAACTGATAACAAAACAGCCATTAACATTTTTTATGTCACATTATTATGTGCTATATTCTTATAATAAAGCTAGAGAAAAAATGATTAGAAAACGATGATTCAAGTGAGTTTTTAAAAATTGTAGGTCTCAAAAAAAATTGTAGATCTCTAAAATTATTTTCATTATTGAAAAAATCTGTGTGTAAGTGGGCCCATGTAATTCATTGACTTGTGTTCAAAGATCAGCTGTAAAGCTTAAGAGAGAATTAGTAGGTAGATTGTTTTGACTTGGTGGTTGATTGGAAAATGGAGTCAAGAGCAGCCCTGTCTCCTAACGCCTTCCCTCTACCCCTCGCCCTTGGGAAACCTGGTAGGTGGTGAGGCTGGTCACTGGGATAGGAGACAGGAGGAGGAGCAAGTACGGGTGGGAAGGTGATGAGGCCTGTATTAGATATGTTGAGTTGAAGGTGTTTGGGGAATATCCAGGAGAAGATGTACAACAGGCAGTTGTTTATAAAGGTTTGATGCATAGAGATTTGGGGTGGAGATGGAGATTTGGTAGTTATCAGGAAATGCAGGTAGTAATCAGGAGTGAGTTTGTAAAGAAGTGATTCTTAAGCTTTTTTAGATCTCCTTAAGGAATTTGACATCCTTCCCTGGAAAAAAGTACCATGCATTCATGTACTTTTACAGAACTTTTATTTCACATCTACAGACCACATTAAACTGGGCCATGATTCCAGATTGTGAACTTCTTGAAGGAGAAGTGTGCTGAGGATGGTATCCTTGAGGAATACTTTATAAACTCTAGCATCAGGGCCATTTTTTTGTAAATTTTGGAAAGGTTGGATTTAATCATTTTCTCAAATGTAGGTTTACTACAAAGAAAACAAGTATTTTAGATTACTTAGGAAAAGTAACATACCGTATTTCCCCATGTATAAAACGCACCTTAATTTGGAGGCCTGAAATTTGAAAAAAATGTATTACATAAAGTTATTGAACTCAAGTTTTAGTCATAAAATTCATACAACTCATCACTGTCAAAACTCTCATCCATTAGCTAGTTCTCATCTGTGTCTGATGACGAATCACTATATTCATATATTGCCTTGTCCTCAGTTCCATCTATGGCATTCTATAACCACTGTATAAGACGCACCGTTTTTAGACCCCAATTAAAAAAAAAGGTGAGTCTTACACATGGTGAATTAAGAAAGGCCAGTATTTCATCTAGGGGGAACGAATAATTGTTACAGAAGATTGCACCTCAGTTGGTCCATTCAGCTCACTGATCTGTGTCCCATGATAATACTGAGGGCTGTTTTGATAAGATAGGGTCAGATTCTATGCTGTAGATATAACGATATTAAAAATATAATTCATCAAAGTCCCAACTTTCTTGATCAGTGAATTTATCTAAATTTTTCCTGAACCATTTTTACATTTTAAACTTACTGTTTTGTAAACAGGACTCCTTTAGCTTAGAAATGGAGTCACTTGGCCCTGGCCGGTTGGCTCAGCGGTAGAGTGTCGGCCTGGCGTGCGGGGGACCCGGGTTCGATTCCCGGCCAGGGCACATAGGAGAAGCGCCCATTTGCTTCTCCACCTCCACCCCCTCCTTCCTCTCTGTCTCTCTCTTCCCCTCCCGCAGCCAAGGCTCCATTGGAGCAAGGATGGCCCGGGCGCTGGGGATGGCTCCTTGGCCTCTGCCCCAGGCGCTAGAGTGGCTCTGGTCGTGGCAGAGCGACGCCCCCGGAGGGGGCAGAGCATTGCCCCCTGGTGGGCAGAGCGTCGCCCCTGGTGGGCGTGCCGGGTGGATCCCGGTCGGGCGCATGCGGGAGTCTGTCTGACTGTCTCTCCGCATTTCCAGCTTCAGAAAAATATAAAAAAAAAAAAAAAAAAAAAAAAAAAAAAAAAAAAAAAAAGAAATGGAGTCACTTTAGCTTTAGGGAGTCATTTATAGGTTTTTGTTGGTGTTGAATTAGTTTCAGTTGTACAACATAATGATTTGTGGATACTGGGAAATGATGTCCATGTTAGTATAGTTAACATCTGTCACCATATGTAGTTATAAAATTATTTTTCCTTATTATGAGAACTTTAAAAATCTACTCTCTTAGCAACTTTCAATTATGCAATACAGTATTATTAACTATGGTCACCATGCTGTGTATTATATCCCACGGCTTAGTTGTAACTGGAAGTTTGTTATAGTTTTAGAATTTCATGGGTTGATGAAAGATTATATTTATCTTTTTTGTGCACATTGTAGTTTTGTAAATTTCAAGAAATTTTTTTTTTTTTTTGTGACAGAGAGACATAGAGGGACAGACAGACAGGAAGGGAGAGAGATGAGAAGCATCAATTCTTCATTGTGGCACCTTAGTTGTTCATTGATTGCTTTCTCATATGTGCCTTGACCAGGGGACTGTAGCAGAGCAAGTGACCCCTTGCTCAAGCCAGTGACCTTGGGCTCAAGCTGGTGAGCGTTGGTCTAATCAGATGAGCCCAGGCTCAAGCCAGCGACCTCAGGGTTTCGAACCTGGGTCCTTTGTGTTCCAGTCTGATGCTGTATCCACTGCGCCACCGCCTGGTCAGGCCTAAGAAAATTCTTACTCAGCATTTGTTTTTTCAGACTAAAGAGCCCTACATTGTTTTGGCTGCAGATAGGCCCTTTCATTCCTTTGAAAGAAGTGGGTGGGATGTGTCCAACTCCCAAGGCTCCCAAGTTTTTTTATTTAGGCTCTTTGGGTTTTGAATGTTATATTTCCCCATCCTGATGCATAGCCACGGTTCTGGTTTTTTGGGAGAAGTATATACATTCTCTGTGTCTGGCCATCTGTATGGGCAGCACTTATTTTGCTGGAGATCTTCCATGAATTTGCTTGATAAACATTTGAGTGTCTTTTATGTGTAAGACACTGTGTTGTGTAGATGTTGTGAACACAGCTGTGAATATAAGCCAGACAAGGTTTTTGCTGTCATGGAGCTTGCATTTTTAGTGGAGAAGAGATAGAATAAACAAGTAAAAAAGTAAGCAAGTTCATTTTGGCTAGTGATAAGTGCGGTGACAAAGTGCTGTGACTTGTAAGTGCTGTAATAAAGGCTGATAGGAATTACTTTAGATAAGATAAAATGGTCAGATAAGGCCTCTCTGAGAAATTAACATATGGGTGGACATCTGAATAAGAAGGACTGTGATGATGGAGACAACTTGAACAAGTTGTTCCGTAGGGAAATACCACTCAATAACACCTCTTCCAGAATAACATTATAAGGTTGCAAAGGAAAAAACATCCTGTATTTCACCTGTGTATGAGCTGTCTGTGGCTGCCACAACAAAATACCCCAGACTGGATAGTCTAAAAAATTTATTTCCCCCATTTCTGGAGGCTGAAAATTGAAGATCAAGGAATCAACAGTGTTGCTTTCTCCTGAGGCTACTCTTCTTGGTTGTAGATGGCCACCTTCTCTCTGTTCTCACATGGCCTTTTTCCCAGGTGTTCCTTCTTACAAGGACACCAGTCTTAATGGATTAGGGCCATGAATGGATAAGGCCATTAGGGCTTATAACCTTATTTAACCTTAGTTACCTCTTTAAAGTTCTATCTTCTAATGAAGTCACATTCTAAGCTACTGGTTTCAACATGTGAATGTGGAAGAGGGGGAATGATACCACAATTTAGTTCATAACAACTTCTGTTTAGTTGTAAATAGTCGTATGTAGATATGTTTCTTTCTGGATTTTTATTTGGAAATAATTTCAAATTTGTGAACTTAAAATATTTGCAAACTTGCAAAAGAAAAATAGTATATAGAACACCCATATAGTTTTTTACCCAGATTTGACAAAGGAACCCAAGAGTTAGAAATTTGGCTTCAGTAAGGGTAGCTTTTAGTTGTAATCAATAGGAAATTATGTAAGGGTTAGGAGTTCGTTAATTAGTACATTTGCTTTTTATTCTCTCTTGATTTCTCTATAGCCATTCTCTTTGAAATGTGGTGAGAAGCATATCTTTCATGCAGCTGCTGGGAAGCATCCGGGACGAACCCAGAGATTAAGAAAGGGGACAGACAGTAGACATATTTCCAGTATATTAACCTTACACGCTATATTGTAGATTTGTCTGACTTGTTTATTTCAGGCATAGGGATGCTAGTTAAATTGCTTCCCTAGGCTGACTAGCAGGCCTTGAAAACCAGATAAAATACAGGAGTTCACAGCCTTTGCGGCAAGTGCTTGGACCTGACCCAAGTCCTTGAGGAAAGTAACAAGGCCAGAAACCTATCTCCAAGGAAGGGGGACATGCCATGGCCTAATAAAGAATAGGATCCAGACCTGAGAAAGGACACTCACCCACATTCCTTTCCCATCCCTAACTAGCCTGATCACACTAGAGAAGAGGCTGCAAACTGAGGATATTAAGGCGGTTCTTTGAACCCAAAGTCTGCTGCCTTCGCAGGTTGCTGGCAATTTGATTAAATGCACTCATATTCCACTTGGTCCTCGTCACTCTGTATTGGCTCTGGGGTGACGGGCAGCTTGAACCCCAGCATGTTCTGGTAACCGATTCACCTGTTAATATTTTGCTCTGATTGCTTTTGACTTGTACCTTTTCTCTGCACTCCTGCCCCACTCTGCTCCCACTCCCCCTGACTCTCCCCTCCTCCCCTCACTCTCCCATTCATGGTTTTTTTCCTTAATAAGCTACATACATCATGGTCCTTTACTTCTAAATACTTAAGTATATATTTTCTTTTTCTTTTTTTTCTTTTTTTTTTCATTTTTCTGAAGCTGGAAACAGGGAGAGACAGTCTGACAGACTCCCGCATGCGCCCGACCGGGATCCACCCGGCACGCCCACCAGGGGCGACGCTCTGCCCACCAGGGGGTGATGCTCTGCCCATCCTGGGCGTTGCCATGTTGCGACCAGAGCCACTCTAGCGCCTGAGGCAGAGGCCACAGAGCCATCCCCAGCGCCCGGGCCATCTTTGCTCCAATGGAGCCTTGGCTGCGGGAGGGGAAGAGAGAGACAGAGAGGAAAGCGCGGCGGAGGGGTGGAGAAGCAAATGGGCGCTTCTCCTGTGTGCCCTGGCTGGGAATCGAACCCGGGTCCTCCGCACGCCAGGCCGACGCTCTACCGTTGAGCCAACCGGCCAGGGCAATATATATTTTCTAAGAGGGATAGGCTTTTACATATTATTTTTTATGTAATTGTGTGTTACAGTGATCAGCTGCAGCAAATTTAACATTGATATGATACTTTTTAAAAAATTACTTATTTTTCATTTTAGAGAGGAGAGAGAGAATGAGAGAGAAAGAGAGAGAGAGAGAGAGAGAAAGGGGGGAGGAGCAGGAAGCATCAACTCCCATATGTGCCTTCTTGACCAGGCAACCACAGGGTTTTGAACTGGTGACCTCAGTGTTCCAGGTCAATGCTTTATCCACTGCGCCACCACAGGTCAGGCTAATATGATATTTTTAATTTACACTTTTCTTTTTCTTTTTTTTTTTTTTTTTTGTATTTTTCTGAAGCTAGAAACGGGGAGAGACAGTCAGACAGACTCCTGCATGCGCCCGACCGGGATCCACCCGGCACGCCCACCAGGGGGCAAGGCTCTGCCCCTCTGGGGCGTCGCTCTGCCGCCTGGGGCAGAGGCCAAGGAGCCATCCCCAGCGCCCGGGCCATCTTTGCTCCAATGGAGCCTCCGTTGTGGGAGGGGAAGAGAGAGACAGAGAGGAAGGAGAAGGGGAGGGGTGGAGAAGCAAATGGGTGCTTCTCCTGTGTGCCCTGGCCGGGAATCAAACCCGGGACTTCTGCACGCCAGGCCGATGCTCTACCACTGAGCCAACCGGCCAGGGCCTAATTTACACTTTTTATTATAATTTTGTATTTGACCCAGTAATGTCCCTTATAGCATTTTTCCTGCTCCAGGACAGAACCTATAGTCTAGGGTCAGATATTGCATTTAGTTGTCGTGTCTCTTTAGCCTCCTTTAATCTGTAACATTTCCACAGCCTTTGTCATTATAACATTGACAGTTGTGAAGAATACTTCTCCCCTTAAATTTTAAGAAATTATTTTTATACTTTTTATTTTTTAAATGGTAGACCTGAAGAAAGTTGCAAAAATTGTGAAGAAACCTTTCCCCAGTTTCCTCCAGTGGTGACATCTTATATGGCCGGTGTAGTGTCGAAATCAGGACTCGACACTGGTGCATTACTGTTAACTAGACTATAAACCGTCTGCAGTTTTCACCAGCTTTCACATGTACTCTGTACGTGCCGCCCCGCCCCTTTGTTTTCCATTTTGGGTTAGTCCGCGGTTTCCTTGAGATTAGATGCAGGTTATTTATTCTCAGTAGGATAGTGCATAGCTGATGGTATTTTTACAGTATCACCTCTGCAGGCAAATGGTGTCTGATGGTCAAGGTCTTGCCTTTACAGTTAATTTTTTTTAACCCCTTGCAACTGATAAGCAATCTGTGGGAAGAAACTTTTAAGACCATGCAAATATCCTGCCAATGCTCACAATTTCCTTCTTGATTTTCCTTCTGATGATTCTAGCTTACTCCAGTCTTAACTATGATAGTTTAGAAGTGATGATTTTCCAGTTCAGCACTTTTTCCACATTTCCCAGTAGGCCCTCAGCATTCTATTATAGTAAGATGTTCTCTTTCTTCTCATTTATTATTGGTATGGACTTCTACACTTAGTTTGTTCATACTTTTTTTGGAGAAGGTTTAACATCTATATTCAACAGGAATATTGGTCTGTAGTTTTCTTGTGATCACTTTATCTGGTTTGGTACAGGGGTAATATTGGCATCATAGAGTGATTTGGTAGATGTTCCCTCTTCTGTTTTTTTGGAAGAATTTGTGAAGGGTGAGTGTTAAGTCCTTCAACGTTTGATGGAATTCACCTGTTAAGCTATCTTGGTTTAGGCTTTTTTTTTTTTGTGGGAAGTTTTTCATAATTAATTCAATCTCTTATAATGCTCATTCAGATTTTCTATTGCTTTTTAAGGCAGCTTTGGTAATCTATTTCTAGGAATCTGTTCATTTCTTTTTTCTTTCTTTTTTTTTTTTTTTTTACAGAGACAGTCAGAGAGAGGGATAGATAGGGACAGACAGACAGGAACAGAGAGGGATGAGAAGCATCAATTATCAGTTTTTCGTTCCGACACTTTAGTTGTTCATTGATTGCTTTCTCATATGTGCCTTGACCACGGGCCTTCAGCAGACCGAGTAACCCCTTGCTTGAGCCAGCGTCCTTGGGTCCAAGCTGGTGAGCTTTGCTCAAACCAGATGAGCCTGCGCTCAAGTGACCTCGGGGTCTTGAACCTGGGTCCTCCGCATCCCAGTCCGACACTCTATCCACTGCACCGCTGCCTGGCACCACTGCCTGGTCAGGCGGAATCTGTCCATTTCATTTAGATTATCTAATTTGTTGGCATATAGTTGTTCAGAGTACCCTCATAATATTTTTCATTTTTATATGGTTGGCAATAATGTGCCTTTCCCCCTCAATCTTTGTTGTTCCTTTCCTCCTCTGTACTTTGGTTTGAGTTTACTCTTGTTTCTTTTTTTTTTTATTATTATTATTTTTATTTATTTATTTTTCTGAAGCTGGAAACGGGGAGAGACAGTCAGACAGACTCCTGCATGCGCCTGACCGGGGTCCACCCGGCACGTCCACCAGGGGCGACGCTCTGCCCACCAGGGGGCGATGCTCTGCCCCTCTGGGGCGTCGTTCTGCCGTGACCAGAGCCACTCTAGCGCCTGGGGCAGAGGCCAAGGAGCCATCCCCAGCGCCCGGGCCATCTTTGCTCCAATGGAGCCTTGGCTGCGGGAGGGGAACAGAGAGACAGAGAGGAAGGAGGGGGTGGGGGTGGAGAAACAAATGGGTGCTTCTCCTATGTGCTCTGGCCGGGAATCGAACCCGGGTCCCCCGCACGCCAGGCCGACGCTCTACCGCTGAGCCAACCGGCCAGGGCTTATTTTTTTTTCTTAAAGTGAAGGTTAGGTAATTGTTTTGAGTTCCTCATTTTAAATAGAGGTGTTTATAGTTACACATTTTCTCTAAACACTGCCTTAGTTACAACCCATAATTTTTTGTATGTTATGTTTTCATTTTCATTCATCTCAAAACATTTCATAATTTCTCTTTGATCCACTGGTTATTTAGAGTATGATTAATTTCTACATATTTGAATTTTTCAAAAATTTTTTTTCTGTTGCTGATTTCATATTTCATTCTGTTGTGATTTGAAGAACATAATTTGTATGATTTCAGTTCTTTTAAACCTGTGGAGGCTTGTTTAATGGCCTCGCACACAGTTTAACCTGGGAAGTGTTCCATGGGTACTTGAGAAGAGTTTTGTGTTCTGTTGTTGGGTGGAGTGTACCTTTGATGACTGTTAGATTTAATTGGTTCATAGTGTTGTTTGTTCCTTTGATGACTGTTAGATTTAATTGGTTCATAGTGTTGTTCAATTCTCTGTCTTTTCTGGTTGTGATGTTTGTAATAGTTATTTTTAGTCTTTTATTCTATTGACACTGTTTAGGTGCAAGTTAATGGAATAAATTTATTGAGTGTTTATTATGTGCAGGAATTGTCTTAGTTGCTAGAGATTTTTCAGTGAACAAAATAGACAAAAATCTCTTCCTCATGGAATTTGCATTTTAATAGATATATAGACAATGCAGGAATAAATGCATAAAATACATAATTTGGCAGTTGATGCTGTGGGGTAAAACAGCAGGAAGGGGGAAAGGGAATGAATGTGCCAGGTGAGGAGTATGGGGTAGTTGTGCTTGTGCAGCTTACAGTTGTAAACTGGGCAGTCAAGAAAGGACTGACAGCTAAATGACATTTGAGTCAAGATCTGAAGAAGGTGGAGGTATAAGCGTGAGGATACTTGGAATAGCGTTGGAGGCGGAAGGACCAGCAAGTGCAAAGGGGTGAGCTACAGCTATTTAAGGATCTCTTTAAGAATTGTTAAATGCAGGCCTGACCTGTGGTGGCGCAGTGGATAAAGCGTCGACCTGGAAGTGCTGAGGTCGCCGGTTCGAAACCCTGGGCTTGCCTGGTCAAGGCACATATGGGAGTTGATGCTTCCAGCTCCTCCCCCCTTCTCTCTCTCTGTCTCTCTCTCCTCTCTCTCCCTCTCTGTCTCTCTCTCCTCTCTAAAAATGAATAATAATAAAAAAAAGAATTGTTAAATGCATGTCAAATAATGATTCAGTGAGAAACTACTCTGTCCTTTCCATGATGTAGCTAGGTTCTTTTTTTATTCTTGCTGAAGATCATGTAAGCGCAATGATTGGATTATCACTTTCCCCTTTCTAATCAGATAGCCACACTTCTTAGCACTTTTTATTTTATAAATGTGCGTGCGCTCTGGTTTATTTTATGTCTTCCTATAATGATAGCTTTATGAGGGCAGGGATTTTATCTGTTTCATGCGCTATGAGAGCCTAATGTATAGTTAACACCTAATAATTTTTTGTTTAATGATGAATAAATGAATTGTCAGCTATAATTTCTTCGTAATTCCTTATGAACTTAATTTCTATAAATTCATTCTTTAAAAAACAGTGTATTTCTTGTGGCTTTTAATCTATAAATGTATGGTGTGTATATTTTATATGGTGTATGCACACATTTCTTTTAAATTATAGAACTAAGAAGTAATTTTTTTTTCAAAGTGAGAAGTAGGGGGTGGCAGACAGACTCCCACTTGCACCTGACCGGGATCCACCCGGTGTGCCCACCAGAGGGCAATGCTCTGCCCATCTGGGGCATTGCTCTGTTGCAACCAGAGCCATTCTAGCGCCTGAGGTGGAGGCCATGAGCCATTCTCAGTGCCTGGGCCAACTTAGCTCCCATGGAGCCTTGCTGTGGGAGTGGAAGAGAGAGGTAGAAAGAAAGCAGAGGGGGAAGAGTGGATAAGCAGGTGGGCGCTTCTCCTGTGTGCCCTGGCCGGGAATTGAATCCAGGACATCCACACAGCAAGCCAGTGCTCTACTGCTGAGCCAACCGGCCAGGGCCTGAACTAAGAAGTAATTTTAAGTTGTTTTTTTTTTTTTAAAGGGGCAGAAAATAGAATGGGCCTTTTTGACTTTACACTGAGAAACTGATGATTAGGCAGTAAACATTTTCCCTATCTTGACTAATTGTAGTTACCACATTTCCCCATGTATAAGACACTCTTATGTATAAGACACACCTTAATTTTGGGGCCCGAAATTTGAAAAAAAATGTATTACGTAAAGTTATTGAACTAAAGTTTTTATTCATCGTAAAATTCATACAACTCTTCCTCACCGTCAAAACTCCCATCCATTAGTTTGTCCTCATCTGTGTCTGATGATGAATCTCTGTCTTCAACAATGAGCACAAAAAAAGCAAGTGCGAAGAAGCGGGAAATGCAAGTAAAAAAAACTATAACCACAGTATAAGATGCACCCAGTTTTTAGACCCCAAATTTTTCGAAAAAAGGTGTCTTATACATGGGGAAATACAGTATATATTGCATTAAAATTTTTATTCAGTTTACTTGGTTTCTTTTTTTTTTTTTTTTTTACAGAGACAGAGAGAGGGATAGGTAGAGACAGACAGGAATGGAGAGAGATGAGAAGCATCAATCATCAGTTTTTTGTTGCCAATCTTAGTTGTTCATTGATTGCTTTCTCATATGTGCCATGACCATGGGCCTTCAGCGGACCGAGTAACCCAGGGGTACCCAAACTTTTTACACAGGGGGCCAGTTCACACTGTTCCTGAGACTGTTAGAGGGCCGGACTATAAAAAAAAACTATGAACACATCCCTGTGCACACTGCACATATTCTTACTTTAAAGTAAAAAACCCAAACAGGAACAAATACAATATTTAAAATAAAGAACAAGTAAATTTAAATCAACAAATTGACCAGTATTTCAATGGGAACTATGCTCCTCTCACTGACCACCAATGAAAGAGGTGCCCCTTCCGGAAGTGCGGCAGGGGCCAGAAAAATATCCTCAGGGGGCCGCATGTGGCCCGCGGGCCATAGTTTGGGGACCCCTGGAGCAACCCCTGCTCAAGCCAGTGACCTTGGGCTTAAGCTGGTGAGCTTTGCTCAAACCGGATGAGCCCGCGCTCAAGCTGGTGACCTCGGGGTCTCGGACCTGGGTCTTCCGCATCCCAGTCCAATGCTCTATCCATTGTGCCACCGCCTGGTCAGGCAACTTGGTTTCTTATTTTGAGTTTTATGACTTCTCTGAATTCTTGATCTATACTAATGATATCTTGTATTTTATTTTTAATGGAATTATATCTGCTGTTTTTCAGGTTGCGTGATAGCTGAGCTTTTTACAGAAGGTGTACCATTGTTTGATCTTTCTCAACTTTTGGCTTATAGAAATGGACAATTTTTCCCTGAACAAGTGCTAAATAAAATTGAAGATCGCAGCATCAGAGATTTGGTAACTACTATAAATATTTGCCATAAAGAATGTAGTAGGATTGTGTTCTTACTTTTTGTATTAGTCTGCTCTATAGAATGTTATTAATTTGTAATAAAGCAATGAAGCTCCAGAGACTGATACAAACACCTTATTGTTTTTACTTTGTTAGGGAGAATTGTACTATTCTGCCCCTCCCCTTCCAGACACAGAGCTCATTTGACTTAATATTCACACACACACACACACACACACACACACACACACCCCTACACACCCCTTTTCATTATTTTTAGCTCTGCTTTGATAGATTTACAGGGAGGTAAGGAGATGCCAGGAGGTTAAAGCATTTGTCCAGGACAGTTTGATAGTAAGAAACGAAGAAGACATTGAAAATGAAGAAGGCAGGAAACAACTTGAATATAATGCAGCAGTGTAAGGGCGTTTCACAGGAAGTAAGTAGCTTTGCATATCTCCCTTGACCCAGAGGGCGGCTCTGGAAGGGGAGCTATAGAATTATTAATTAGTATAGCAGAACAGATACGAGGAATTCTGTGTAAAGCAGTGGTTCTCAACCTTTCTAATGCCGTGACCCCGCAATACAGTTCCTCGTGTTGCCAAAAAAATAATTTTGGTGGCTACTTCATAACTGCAGTTTTGCTACAGTTATGATTCGGAATGTAAATACCTGATATGCATTATGTATTTTCCGATGGCTTTAGGTGACCCCGCTGGGGTCGCGACCCACAGGTTGAGAACCGCTGGTGTAAAGTCATGTAAGCCATATATCCACATTACTATTTGATGAGGATCTTAGTTTTTGTTATTTTAAGTTTTTTAGAGGGGGAGAGAACGGGAAAGAGAGAGAGAGAGAGAGAGAAGCATCAACTTATTGTTCCACTTCTGTTGTGCCAGTGATGTCTTCTCATATGTGCTCTTCTTGGGGCTTGAACTGTTGACCTTGAGGATCAAGCCTGTGCTCTCAGGGTTGAGCCCTGACCTGGGCTTGAATTGGCAACCCCAGACTTGAACCAGCAACCTCGGTGCTCCAGGGCAGTGGAGTGTGCCAGATGAGGAGTATGGGGTAGTTGTGCTTGTGCTGCCAGGGTGAGGGGATGTTGTTTTATTTATTTATTTATTTTTGGTGAGAGAGAGAGAGAGCAGAGAGAGAGGGACAGACAGACAGGAAGGGAGAGAGATGAGAAGCATCAGTTCTTCATTGTGGCACCTTAGTTATTCATTGACAGCTTTCTTATATGTGCCTTGACCAGGGGGCTACAGCAGAGCAAGTGACCCCTTGCTCAAGCCAGTGACCATGGGGTCATGTCTATGATCCCATGCTCAAGCCAGTGACCTCGGGGTTTTGAACCCTCTGCATTTCAGTCCAACACTTTATCCACTGCTCCACTGCCTGGTCAAGCAAGGGGGCATTATTTTTTTTGGTATTTTTCTGAAGTGAGCAGGGAGGCAGAGAGACAGACTCCCGCATACACCCGACTGGGATCCATCGGGCATGCCCACCAGGAGGAGATACTCTGCTCATCTGGGGCATTACTCCATTGCGACCAGAGCCATTCTGTGCCTCAGTTGGAGGCCATGGAGCCATCCTAAGTGCCCGGGCCAACTTTGCTCTAGTGGAGCCTTGGCTGCAGGAGAGGAAGAGAGAGTTAGAGAGGAAGGAGAGAGGGAAGGGCGGAGAAGCAGATGGGCACTTCTCCTGTGTGCCCTGGCCAGGAATCAAACCGGGTACTTCCACATGCTGAGTCGACACTCTACTGCTGAGCCAACCGGCCAGGGCCAAGGGGCCATCTTTTTAAAGTTAGTCAGTATAGAAACTGATGCTTATCATGAAGATGACTCTGAGTCATGGAAAAGATTTGATATATTTAAAATATCAATAAGGTAGAGGAATACATACTTTCTCTTATAAATGGCAAATATTAAAAAATATGCTTCAGAGGAAGCCAATTGAGCTCATTTTCAATGAACAGTACACTGAATTCGTTGGCATATTTGGCTGCTGTGTCTTTGGGTATGGCACTCACCATGTTACGTTGGCATGAGTTTGGGGCTGCATTTTCTCAACTGCGAAAGGAGTGAATTTGACTAATCTTTAAGGCTTAATCCAAATGTAAAAGTAATTCTGTTAAGTCACTTTTCCTTATTTATAATACATTTCCCCAAAGTTCAATGTGAGGCTCTTACTTAGAATGTAAACAGAAAGTTCAAATAACTAGATATGTTTATTATATATTGAATATTTAAATAATATATACTCTGAGGACCTAGGAAAGATTAAACCATACTCAGTATATTGCAAAAAATTATTTCCTTATGATGCTAGAAAACATAAGATAAATTTAAATTAGGTATGTCATTTCTAATGTTTTCAGGATTTAACATCTCTTTTACTCTACTTGCAAAGTTTAAACCACAATTCTCTTTTTGAACAGCTCCTAGAGATACATTTAACCATGCATTTACTTGGGCTTGTGAAAATAAGTCTGTGATTCAGAACTCTGATATGTAAAAGATTTCATGGGATCTGTGATTCTTTTCAGAATTGTGTGTAATTTTGTTTGCAAAAATTGTGCGTATACATTTTTCTCTGGAGAATATCTCATTGCTTTCTTCAGATTCTCAGTGGCATCTCCTGCTCAAAAAGTTTAAGAATCCTTGAGTTGTGGGCAGCAGGCTAGTACTCCTCTTTCTTAATTAATGGGGAATGTTGACCAGGGTACACCTCTTCTTTATTTGTCTGGGCCACCCGTAATACTTTAGTATGGAATTTCTTGTTGTTCTTTAGAACAATAGTAGAGTCACATATTACTCAGGAGTTAGGTTGTGAGAGTAGTTTGAATGATAAAGATTGAGAAGAGTGAGAATTTCCTCGGAAATCCTTTAAATCATGCCCTTGTAGCTTTCCTCTGTTTTAATTTGCTGTTCTCAAATCTATTGTTTACTCCTTTTCTTCCCTTGGTATAGGTAACTCAGATGATTCACCGTGAGCCGGATAAACGGTTAGAGGCAGAAGATTACTTAAAGCAGCAGCGTGGCAATGCCTTTCCTGAGATATTTTATACTTTCCTTCAGCCCTACATGGCCCAGTTTGCCAAGGAAACATTTCTTTCTGCAGATGAGCGTATTCTGGTTATACGGAAGGATTTGGGCAATATTATTCACAATCTCTGTGGACACGAGCTGCCAGAAAAAGCAGAAGGAGAGCCTAAGGAAAACGGGCTGGTTATCTTGGTGTCTGTTATAACCTCCTGTCTACAGACCCTTAAATACTGCGATTCCAAACTGGCTGCTTTGGAACTTACTCTCCATTTGGCCCCCCGCTTAAGTGTAGAAATTCTTTTGGACCGTATTACCCCATATCTGTTGCATTTTAGCAATGACTCTGTTCCTAGAGTGAGGGCTGAAGCCTTGAGGACGTTGACCAAAGTTCTAGCTCTTGTCAAAGAGGTTCCTCGCAATGATGTCAATATCTACCCAGAATACATTCTGCCGGGCATAGCCCACTTAGCCCAAGATGATGCTACTATTGTCAGACTAGCCTATGCTGGTAAGAAATCGTTGTCCATGTAAGAGTCACTCATGTTTTTGGAGGTAGTGACTATAATACCTCTTGTTTCTCTGATTTCTTTGGGACTTCCAAGAATGGACTTGGGTCCTAGAACTATTTGTGTACATTTGAGTAATATTTATTATAGTTATCTTGTTCCTGGGACTAAACTATTGTGTGTACTCTCATTTTCAAAGTGATTAGAATTATTGAGTAAAAAGTCTATAATACAGAATCTTATAATTTCACTGAGAGTATTACATTTAATTTGAATTACATTTAATTTAATGTTTACAAGTATTTGCTTCTGAGTCAGTGTCTTTAGGCCTTTATAAAGTTTCTTTGAACGTATAAGCTTGTTTGAATGTCAATTTTTAGATATTCAACGATTTGTTACCCAGCAAATTACCCGGCAAAATAACACTTTATTGTTGTTGAAAAAGATTTATTTTGCGGATAATTTGGGATTAAAAGAACCTAGCCTATGAGCTTACTGAACTCTAATGTCCTTTCACTTACTACAGTGCATAGGGTGAGTGGCTTCCCTGTGTGAGCTGAGTGTGTCATGGAACACACCTGCATGTTCTACTTGTAATTCTCAGTTATAAAATCAAGTGATACAGATTCATGTTTTTAGCTCCCAAAATTAATTCTGAATGCTTATTTCTACATGCAGATGTCATTGAAACATTTATATAATTCCATAATTTCTAAAATTTAATCTAATGGAACTCAGGGAGTCTTTTTTGAAGTATTATATATAATGTGTGGTGATGATATTGTCACTTTTTTGTAAGCTACTTGCTTAGTTTCTTCTAAGATTTGCCTATCAGTATTTTCATGAAATGTGAAAAATGGTCCTTGGAGGTTGATGGGTTTCTTTTTCTATGTGTGTATTTTTATATTTATCCATCTGCCTATTTACTTATGTATAGTTTCTGGTTTCCTTAACTGTATAGAGGTAAGCTTCAGAAAATCCAAGGTTTCTCTATGATAGATCTGAGTTGTTTATTTGTAACAAAGCATATTTACAATTTACTTGGTAAATATAAATAATTGAGCCAGATAAAATTAAACAAACATTTTTAGGTTTTAAAAACAAGCTGTATCTTTAGAGTTTCTTGTTGGCCCAGGGTATCTTAGTTCGTTCTTGATTATGTTAAATAGGTAAGGCTTTGATGTGTAGGTGCCATACGAACATACTGATGTTTAGTTACTAATAGTCATAGCATAAAAATAATGTTCTTCTTTACTGGAAAACGCTCTACATCAGGACATCTATTGCTGAAGGTTGTTGGCAAGGGTTAGTTGCAAAAGATACATAGATTCTAAAGTAAATTCTAGATTTTAAGATTGTAAGATCTATATTTCTTTCACAACTAACCCTTGCAAGAACCCTGAGCAGTGATTGGTATGTTACCTTCATTTTACCAGTAAGGAAACTGGGAATGAGAGAATCTAAAGAACATGACCCACTTCTCAGAGCTACTGGTTTAGACTTTGACTTTGAAACAGTCTTGCTTTTCTTTGGTCTTCTGGGCCTTTAGATGAGAGTCCATGATAAGCCAGGGTCAGTGCTGGGACCTTACAGTGTCTCTTTGTGCATGATAAAGGTGCCTTTTATAATAGAGCCAGAAGCGTGTTTGAACTTGTATGATTAAGTTTTCATTAAACCATATGTCAGTAATTGTAAAAGTTTAAAATCAATTTGTAAATTTCTTTTACATTTTATTTTAACTCAGAGAAGTTGGTACAGATTTATATCTTTTCTAAACTTTCAAGTACATTGTGGTTTACAGACTTAAACGGGAAAATAAGCATAGATCTACTTAGACTTTGGAGGTTCAGAAAGTAAGAGACTTTTCTTAATAAAGACATGTTTATTAAAGTGGGTTTATTCATCTAGAATTTTGACTTATCAGAGGATGGCCCAAAATTTTCCTATCATGAGGGTGAGCAGGTATTAATATCTTGCTTACTTAGAGGTAAATATTCTATTCAGAACAATTTTAAACGGGGAAAGGTAGAAGGAGTCACTGCTTTTGGTAGACAGAAAAATCCCAGATTTTGTGAGATGTATCTCAATTTTGGAGATGGAAAAAGTAAAGAAAAAGTGAGTCTTAGAATCAATAAAAGGGCCCTGGCCAGTTGGCTCAGTAGTAGAGCATCAACTTGGTGTGTGGATGTCCCAAGGTTTGATTCCTGGTCAGGGCACACAGGAGAGGTGACCATCTGTTTCTTCCCACTCTCTCCCCTTTCTCCCTCATCCTCCTTCCCTCCCTCCCTCCCTCCCTCCCTCCCTCCCTCCCTCCCTCCCTCCCTCCCTCCCTCCCTCCCCTCCCCTCCCCTCCCCTCCCCTCCCCTCCCCTCCCCTCAGCTCTGCAGCCATGGCTATATTGGTTAGAGCTCACTGGTTCTGAGATGGCTCCATGGAGCCTCCACATCAAGCACTAAAAATAGCTCAGTTACCAGAGGCCCAAGATGGTCAGCTCATCGGCGCCAGACAGGGTTCCTGGGTGGATCCCAGTCAGAGTGCATGTGTTAGTCTGCCTCTCTGTCTTCCCTCCTCTCACCTGGAAAAGAAAAAAAAAGAATCAATAAAATAAAGTAGTTAAAATTTATTATTAGTGCTGTTAACTGCTAAGAAGGAAAGGAGTGCAGTCTTTGGCTAAGCAGAGAAGGAGGAGGGAAAGGGGTAGAGACAGGAATAGATAAAAATGGAAGGAAGAAGAACGTATAAGTAATAGAGTAGATAGAATTAATAGCAAATGTGACAGCAGAACTTAGACACTTTCACAGTGGTGGAAGTATCAGTTTCATGAGATTATCAGAAAGGAGAAAGGACAAAATACAACTTGCGGAAGTGTTGCAAACAGTCTCACTCTTGGGTTCCTTAAGAACTTCAGAGGATCACCTGTAAAGCAGCCCAACAATGGTTGGTTCAGTTTGGTAATGGCTCTTTGAAGTTTGGTTCCTTAAGCTCTTCAAAGTGTCACTTGTAAAGCAATCCAGCATTGGTTGGTTCAGTCTGGTAATGGCTCTCCGCAGTAGATGTGACTCATTTATGTGTGAAGAAACTGGGGTTCAGACTGGTTCAGCAGCCAGCTAGTCTGCAGGGTAGAGAGCCCAGCCAGGATACGTGCGATTCCAAAGCCCAGCTTGATTGATGATTGTTTTTTTCTCATGTGAATATTTATTAGTCTAATATCAAGATACTGCTTAAAGGGTAAGACTCAGGAGATTTTTTTTTTTCCTCTCAATAGATTTGGGTTATTTTTGCCTTTTTAAAAGATACTTAGGTTTTATTATTAAAGTTGGTAGTTTGGGGGTAGTTGTAGATTATGAAATTAGTTACTAAAATATAGTATCATTAGGTTAAGTGCTGAATTTAAAAGTTCTGCTTTTCCTCCTTGGTTTTACAGTTATTTTTATGTATAAAGAGGTAAGAAAAGCTGTAAGCATTATAGATATTTAAGAAGAGAATTAAAATTTTTCTTCCTTTTATAGAAAACATAGCTCTGCTGGCGGAAACAGCTTTGAGATTCCTGGAATTAGTACAGTTAAAAAATCTCAATATGGAAAATGATCCAAATAGTGAAGAAATAGATGAAGTTACTCATCCCAATGGAAACTATGACACAGGTAGTGTGATTTTCTGTTCCAGATTTCCTGTTACGTAGAATGAATTGTTAATCTGAACAAATCATCATTTCTATTTTTCATGTAAGATGTAATAATACTGGATGTATAGATAGGAAGGGTCCTTGGTTTCTGATTCTTCTACTCTTGAACACTTATCTAGCCAGAGAATGATCAGCTTGTGGCCACAGATTCCAAGCTCAGTTGTTTTTCAGCCCGAATTGATTTGTGTCAACAGTAAAGCTAACTAAATTGTATCATTCTTATGATAAAAGAAAAAAAATCATTGGAAACATTATAGCTAAAGAATATAAACCTTTTCTCCTTATGTGAGTATATTCTGTGTATCGTCAACCATAAACTTGTGTTTTCTTCATAGTATCTGTGGTTTACAAAAGCCTACACATTTTACTTTAATAAAAGCCTACACATTTTACTGTAAAAGGACAAAGGTGATGATGAATTCTTTGAGGTCAGAGTTCCTGTCTTAAGTTTCTTAATATCCATACCACTTTTAACAGGTTTGTAGTTAATATTTATTAAGTTAGAGAATTGAAAGTGGAATAATATGCTTAGGCCTGGTCTAAGATGTTTCTAGTTGACAAAAACTAAAGAAGTTGAGTTTTCAGATTTTTACGCTGTGGATAGCCGCAATGACTCTGTTATGTGTTGAAATGTGATCACTTTTAGGCAGCATAATTATCTAGAGTTGAAGACAATGAAATAATTTTGAACTTACAGAAGGATAGATCAGAAAGGAAATACTTTTTCCATGTATTACTTAGAAAATAATACTGTTTCAACCTTCTATAATCATGTACTTGGATCTTTTTAGATATTGAAATTAGGTGTTAAGATTTTGGGGGTGTTAAAGTTTTTCTTAATGTGAACGTTGTAATTTTGTGTATCAGACTTTCTTTTCCCTTAACGGTGCCTGCACCAGGAGTGGCCTCTGCCCTCATTCATTTAGCCAACAGATAATTGTTAAAGATAGCTTCATCGGGCAATTCTGTGCCTGCTCTAAGCACTAGGGATACAGTGATGAATAAGACAGAAAAGATCCCTGCTCTTGAGCTTACATTTGAGAAAGGGAAAGGCAGGTAACTAAGTAAGTTAAAAGGGGAGGGTAGATAGATAAAGTCAGGGAAGGGAAGGTGGCAGGGACCAGATCATGAGAAGCCTTGACAGGACTTGCAGTGTATTTCCTGGCTTTCTGAAATATGATAATCCAGCCTTTAAAAATGCTTTCTAAAAGTATTGCCCTGCACCATTCGATTATATCCTGAACCAGTCTAGTGTTTTCAATTCTTGATTAAGTTGATCTTATTGGAGCAGTATGATCTCCCTCGGTGCTTTCCCACACTTTTCTTCTTAAACCTCATAAATAGAGCTATTTACTTAGTGAGATAGTAATAACCATGCTTGTGAAATCAACTTATTAGGATGTCTTTCAGTTTTATACTTCAGCTTCCCATCTATCCTTTCCAGGGGTCTCCAAACTTTTTACACAGGGGGCCAGTTCACTGTCCCTCAGACCATTGGAGGGCTGCCAAATACAGTGGTCCTCTCACTGACCACCAATGAAAGAGGTGCCCCTTCCAGAAGTGCAGTGGGGGCTGGATAAATGGCCTCAGGGGGCCGCATTGCGGCCCGCAGGCCGAAGTTTGGGGACACCTGCTTAGACTAAGCTTGGAATAATGGAAAAACTTAGTGATTATAGACTTTCTATAGTAGCCTCTGTAATCATTCCATTTCTCTGAGGAATAAGAAGGAAGACTGAGTATATATTTATGGAAAAAAATTGAACCTATTTTTACTTTTTTTTTTTATTTTAGAGCTCCAAGCCTTGCATGAAATGGTCCAGCAGAAGGTTGTCACTTTGCTAAGTGACCCAGAAAATATCGTGAAACAAACCTTAATGGAAAATGGAATAACACGGCTGTGTGTCTTCTTTGGACGTCAGAAAGCCAATGATGTTTTATTGTCCCACATGATTACTTTCCTAAATGATAAGAATGATTGGCATCTGCGTGGAGCTTTTTTTGATAGTATAGTTGGTATGTTTTTTATTTTTGATTCATCTTTAAGATTTTGAATTATCTTTTCAAAGAAATACAATCTGAAAGGTGATAATACTACCTAATTATATTAATAATGAAATGAATTCTTAGTATTTCTGTCTGTCTTCATGCTGCTTTTGGATGTTAAGAATATCTTAGTTGATCAAGGGATTGGTTAATTTAACTGTTACAGATCCATATCATGGTCATTAAAAATTATGTTTTAAAAGAATAATGATCTGGGAAAGTATCATGAAATATTAAAGTGACTAAAGTAGACTGTATATCAACTTATAGTTGTATAAAGGTAACAATAATAAATCATGTATTTATAAAAAGTTTGGGATATATATACTAAGGTGTAAATAGTGGTTAACTTTGGGACTGGGGTTGTAGGTGATTGTTTCCATATTTGCCAAATTTTTTAGAGTAAACATACATTACTTTTGCAATGAGAAATAACAGTTAAAGTGTAATTATGATTGTAAATCAGTATAATCAGAAAATTTAGATTTGGTCAATTATGAAATAGTATATGTTAAAGCCATGTTGTTTTTACCACTAACCCTCTTTATATCATTTTGGACATGACTAGAACAGCTTGTCTGTTTGTTAACTCAGGTTTAAAGACTCTTTTACACTTTGGAAGGCTTTGCAGGTACTCAAACTTTCTCATATTGTAGCAGGAAGCTGTAGGGTTTAGATTTTGTTTCCCAGTAATTTGAGAAAGCAACTGTGAAAAAGCTTGCTGTGGAATGGATTTTCCTAAAAATTAAGAGAAGGAAAGAAACTCGTGTGGCAGTGGTATTAATGCTCCCGCAAATGCTACCATACAATGTTTTGCAGAAAAGGGTACTTCCCGTTTTTCAATTGCCTGCTCTTCTTCCTTTGTTATTATTGAAGATTACTGTACCTCCTCTTTTCAGACATCTTTAGTTTGTTTTTGCGTTTATCAGTTCATCTCAGTTTTGCATCTGACTCCACCTTATTCAGTTTCTGAATACAGTAATACTTTGCTCCTCACATCTTTCTGTCCTCTTGCGCTCTTTTTTCAAATAGTTTATTTTTATTTTCTTGAGTAAAGATGGTTCTTAGAACTTTCTCATCTATTGGTCAGTTCATGTGTATTTTGAAACATTATATTACTTTTTTTCAATTAAAAACAATTTTCATTGATTTTTTGTTTGTTTATCAAAGTAATACATGCTTGTATAAAATTTGAAAAATTGAGAGACCAAGGAGAAAACACTCTCTAATCTTAACCTCTGTGAAAGTTTTGATGTTTCTTTTCTATAGGCTCTTTCCTTCTCTTTCCATCCCATCTATCCCATTCTGTCATACATGCTGAGAGGCACTACTGTGTACTAGTTAAGAGTGGGCATTACAGTGCCACATTGTTGAGTTTTTGTTGTGACTCTTTCACTTACTAGTTGTGGTTTTTAGAGAAATCATTTACTCTTTTTTTTAAATTTTTATTCATTATAGAGAAGGGGGAGAGAGAGAGAGAGAGAGAAGGGGGGAGGAGCAAGAAGCATCAATTCCCATATGTGCCTTGACCAACTCTTTTTTTTTTAAGATTTTTATTTGTTGATTTTAAAGAGAGGAGAGAGAAGAAAGGAGGGGGGAGGAACAGGAAGCATCAGCTTGTAATAATTGCGTATCGTATGTGCCTTGACCGGGCAAGCCTGGGTTTCAGATTGGCGACCTCAGCATTTCAGGTTGATGCTTCATCCACTGTGCCCCCACAGGTCAGCCTCATTTACTCTTTTGTGTCTTAGTTTCCCTGCCTGTTAAATGGAAACAATAACAATACCTATCTATTGGTTGTTCACTGGTTGTTTTGAAGATGAAATGAATTAACATGTACATAAGCCTGATAATGCCTGGTACATAAGTGCTATGCATATGTTATATTACTTCTTTTTATTTTGTTACTTTATTTTTTTTCTTTTCTTTTAAATTTTTTATTAATTTTTAATGGGGTGACATTGATCAATCAGGGTACATAAGTTCAGAGAAAACATCTCCAGGTTATTTTGACATTTGATTATGTTGCATACCCATCACCCAAAGTCAAATTATCTTCTGTCACCTTCTATCTGGTTTTCTTTGTACCCCCCCCCCCCCCATAACTACTACACTCTTGTCCATGTCCCTGAGTCTCATTTTTATGTCCCACCTATATATGGAATCATACAGTTCTTAGTTTTTTTCTGATTTACTTATTTCACTCAGTATAATGTTATCAAGGTCTATCCATGTTGTTGTAAATGATCTGATGTCATCATTTCTTATGGCTGAGTAGTATTCCATAGTAAATATGTACCACATCTTCTTTATCCAATCATCTATTGAAGGGCTTTTTGGTTGTTTCCATGTCTTGGCCACTGTGAACAATGCTGCAGTGAACATGGGGCTGCATGTGTTTTTACGTACCAGTGTTTTTGAGTTTGGGGGTATATACCCAGTAGAGGGATTGCTGGGTCATATGGTAGTTCTATTTTTAATTTTTTGAGGAACCAACGTACTTTCTTCCATAATGGTTGTACTACTTTACATTCCCACCAACAATGGATGAGGGTTTCTTTTTCTCCACAGCCTCTCCAACACTTATTGTTACCTGTCTTGTTGATAATAGCTAACCTAACAAGTGTGAGGTGGTATCTCATTGTAGTTTTGATTTGCATTTCTCTAATAGCTAATGAAGATGAGCATCTTTTCATATATCTTCTTAAACATTTTTCTAGTAATGTATGTCATAAGCATTTTGGTTCAAAATTGTTTGAACCATAATTTAATATATCAAAGTATTTCATTATATAGTTTAACCAAAATTTATTTAACTCTTCTGTTGTATATTTAAAATTTTCCTATCCTATATTATACAGGTAATCTTGCATATACATTTTGTTTCTGATTATTTTTTCAGTCTAGAATCTGGTATTTAAACTAAGGGTTAAAGAAGAATATATTTTTAAAATTCTTGACACATTTCATATGCTTTTAAAAAAGGTTATATTTTCCACTTTCATCAGCATTGTTTGATAGTACTCCACACTTCCAGTATAGAATAGATTTCAGTTAATCTTTGCCAGTTGGTAGGGTAAAATGATAACTTATTTCAATATAGTATATTTCTTTGCTTATTAGTGAAGATGAAAAACTTGTGTGAGTTTTGTTAACACTTAAAACAAAATTAATCTTCCTCCTTTGGTATATCCATCATCTTGTCTTCTGTGTCTATGTGTCTGTTTCTATTTTTTTTTCTATTATTTTTATTTTTTATTCTTTGTTTTGTTTTGTTTTTAGATTCCACCTATAAAAGAAATGATGGTATTTGTCAGCTTTGTCATGTTGATTACTTATATTTCTTATTGTGAATTTTTATTTTGGCCAATTTTTTTTTTTTTTTTGGTGGTACTATGCTTGTTGATATCTTTAAGCTTTTTATATATCTACATTAAGGACATTAAATAACTTTTTATCATTTGTATGGCAAAATTTTTTCTCTGTTTGATTATTACTTTTTATGTTCTAAGTAATTTTTATATAGTCACTTTATTTGATCTTTGCCTTGTGATTTTTTTTAACTTTTGTGCTTACGGTTTTTCTTGTTCCAGAATTAGGTTAATATTCTGGGTATATGTCTTCTGTTTCTTTTTTAAATGCTTTATTATTCACACTTAACTGTTTAATTGATCTTTATTTTGAGCTGTGGATGTGAAATCTAAATTTTTACCCGAAATATAAGTAAGTTTTCTAACACTATTAAACATTGTATTTTTTTCCCACATTGATTTATTTGCAAAGTTTCTGTTATCTGTTGTATGTTTATGTTTTTTAGGTTCAGTTTTCCTACTGGTGATGCTCTTCCCATCTGGGGCCACTGTTCTGTTGTTTGGTAACCGAGCTATTTTGGTGCCTGAGGTGAGGCCATGGAGCTGTCCTCAGTGCCCAGGGCCAACTTGCTTGAACCATTTGAGCAATGGCTGCAGGAGGAGAACAGAGAGAGAAAAAGAGAGAGAGAGAGAGAGAAGGATGGAGGAGTGGAGAAGCAGATGGTCACTTTTCCTGTGTGCCCTGACCAGAAATCGAACCCAGGACTACCAGGGACAGTTTTCTATTGCTGAGCCAACTGGCCAGGGCTGTACTCTCTATTCCAGGGGTCCCCAAACTTTTTACACAGGGGCCAGTTCACTGTCCCTCAGACCGTTGGAGGGCTGCCACATACAGTGCTCCTCTCACTGACCACCAATGAAAGAGGTGCCCCTTCCAGAAGTGCAGCGAGGGCTGGATAAATGGCCTCAGGGGGCCGCAGTTTGGGGATGCCTACTCTATTCTTATAGCTATATAATATTTTAATTATTATATCTTCATAACTAGTTTTAGTATTTGGTAGGATAAGTTCCCCAGATTTCACTCTTATTTTCCAAAATATTTTGAGCTGTCTTAGCTATTATACATTTCAGTTTGTGAAGTTTCTAAATATAATCCACTGGAATTTTAGATAGTATTTTTACTTCTATTACAGAAAAAGAATTTCTATATTATAGGAAAAATATGCTTTTAGAAATTACTTAAAATTCTAAATTCATAAAGTAATGTATGAAAAGCAATAGTTGCACTTTCTAGAGGCAGCTGTTCTGGTTTGTGGTTTTGGTTTGACATTCTCAGATGATTATTACCATACCTCTCAATAATACTTTCATATTACTGTTTTATAATAATCAATTTTAGACTTTATTTCTTTACTTTTTTTATGCCAGATCCCTCTCCCCCCCTCCATTTTTGAAATACAGATTACTATTTTTAGTGCTTTAGTTTGTTACTCTTATAACTTTAAATAATTAGACCTATTTCTTATTGATCGCCTTCTGATTTGGACTACAAGAATATCGTTCCCCTTTCTTTCTCTCTCTCTTTCCTTTTTTTTTTTGGTTGATAATTCAGGTACCAGTTGCATTGTCATAGTTGGCAATAATAACATTCTGCTCTGTAATCATAAGTCTTTTGTGCTTTGTATACAGATTATAAAATTGCAAAACAAAATTTACGATTATGAATGTGTAATTTATTGACTGTAGAGCCAAGTAGTGTATTATTTATATTTGCTTCACCGCAATTCTAATGCTATGACTTTTTTATCCTTGATGAGAATGTTTATAGCATCAGAGTCAATGGATTCGCCTTTCTCTCCTCTGTCAATTACTAAATACATTGCATATTTTAATTTATCTTATATGTATCCCATGACTTTCTTGACAAATTTGTTTGTCATAGAGTTTCATATTCCTTTGTTTTCCTTTTATAGAGGGAAGTAATATACCTTCTTCACTTTATCTATAACATCTAGCCTCTTTCTTACCTACTTTATCTATTGTTTGTAATTTATTCCACTTTTTCTTCTTAATATTTAAAGATTTTATTAGCTTTTAGCTCTAATTTTGGCTGATTTCTAGATCTTTGCTAGGTATTATCCTTTTTCCCTCCTTGAATTTTTGGGTTATAGCTACCATTTTGTACATTCTACATTTTCTTTATTTTGCTGGAGTATATCTTCAAGTAACTTTATTAGAATTGGTAGCATGGGAGGCAAACCTATACAGTTCTTGCCTGTCTCAAAATGATTTATTTTTGTTCTATTATTTTATTGACAGTTTGAGTATATTTGTTTCATAATCTTGAAGGTCTTGCTCTGTTGTATTCTAGCTCCATTGTTTCTGAAGATAATGTGATGCTAGTCATTCTTCTTCATTTTTAGGGGACTTAGATATTTCTTTCGGTAAGTTCCTAGGATTTTTTTCCCCTTGGTGTTTCAGAATTTCTTGGTGATTTCCTTTGGTGTGGGTCTTTTCATTTATTGTGTTGGGTATGAAGTGTGATGTCTCCCCGATTATTGTTTAATATACTTGATTTTTGTATAATTTTATTGTTGTACTTAATGGCATTTGTACTTTCAGGTATAAATATGTAATTATGTAACGCTGTTTCTCTTTTTCAGGTGTTGCTGCCTATGTTGGCTGGCAGAGCTCCTCAATTCTTAAACCCCTGCTGCAACAAGGTCTTAGTGATGCTGAGGAATTTGTTATTGTGAAAGCTCTTAATGCCCTTACCTGTATGTGCCAGTTAGGGCTGCTACAAAAACCACATGTCTATGAATTTGCTAGTGATATTGGTAAGTTTCTGTTTCTCAATATTAGGATGGAAAATTAGGACGTGGCAAGAGAAATAACGATTGATAGAGCATTGCAAAACTTCTAGGCAATAGAAAGTCAGGTTTTCCACATTATTGTTCCCATATAATGCGTGTGTTTGTGTGCACACACTTGTGCATGCTAATGCATGCGTATATGTGAGAGACAGGCAGGCAGCCAGGCGAACAGGATCATTTAGATCTCCAGCCCAGATTGGGAAATAGCTCTTTGTTTTTATTTGTAGTTAAGTCTTTGTGGTCTTTGAAAAATGAAGATTTTGCTTTTGTTTGTTTTTGATACAATATAGAGAAAGTCTAACTGCTTTGAAGAGTCAGTTTAATTTTTTGGACACTAGAGCACTAGTCAAGTTGAACTGGATGTAAAGGATTGTCTGTGATTTGCGTCATTGTGCTCATTGCCAGTTAAGAACTCTTAGTGTTGAAGTTACTGCTGTTAGTAATTTTATTAGCCAATGAAAGGAATTAATCCTTTGACCTTTATAGCAATCACCAATTTACCTCAACTTAAAATTCAGAAGAAACGCCGACAAGTCAGTACAACACATTGTAAAATTAAGAATATTTGGAACTTTTAGGCTTCTTACCACTGTACTTTAAGAAGGTTAGCAAACTAAGATTACAAGTAGGCCTTGTCCAGAGAGAACATGAAATTTTAGAATATTGACTTCTACACAAAATACTTAATTACTACTAAAGACTTTGCCAAGGAAAATTAATAGAAAATTATAATTCGTTGATAGTTGTTTTTTTTTGAGTCACGCCTCAGAAAAAAGACAAAGGAGTTATTATTTATTTTGATTGTTGGGAAACTAGATAGTAGCTAGTAGAGATGTTTGAAATTTCTGGAAATTTATAAAGCATAAATGTAGCTTTCTGAAATTTATGGAAAATTTAAGTATATGCAAGGTTTCTTATTTTTTACCCTTATATATATAATCATTCTTTTATTTTTATTTATTTATTTTTTTGTGTTTTTCTGAAGCTGGAAATGGGGAGAGACAGTCAGACAGACTCCCGCATGCGCCCGACCCGGATCCACCCGGCACGCCCACCAGGGGTGATGCTCTGCCCACCAGGGGGCGATGCTCTGCCCCTCCGGGGCGTTGCTCTGCCACAACCAGAGCCACTCTAGCGCCTGGGGCAGAGGCCAAGAAGCCATCCCCAGCGCCCAGGCCATCTTTGCTCCAATGGAGCCTTGGCTGCGGGAGGGGAAGAGAGAGACAGAGAGGAAGGAGGGGGGGTGGAGAAGCAAATGGGCGCTTCTCCTATGTGCCCTGGCCGGGAATCGAACCCGGGTCCCCCCGCACACCAGGCCGACGCTCTACCGCTGAGCCAACCGGCCAGGGCTATAATCATTCTTTTAGTATATATCTTTAATTTGATTTGAATGTTTTGGTGATTGTTAAAAATAATTGAAAATTTAATAGAAAATTGTTGAGTTGTGGCAGTACAGTCGTGATAAAATTGCCATTTCATTGATATGTTTTTGATTTTTCATATGAGCTAAAGTGTTGAACCTTGAGGGACTCATTATCTATTCTTTCCCATCTTAAAAAACTAATAATAGAACCAAAAATTATTAATATATAATAAAGCAAAAGATGTTAGAATTGATTTTGAATTTCTCTGTAGTGTAAGGCAGATATAGAAAGCACCCATTTTCATAATAATATTAATGGGAAAGTGTATTGTGTAACATGCACATCTTGCTACCTGGAATGTTTTCCTGCTTGTTCTTAGTTTCTGAGTTCTCGTATCAGTGCTTGCTTTTTTTTCCTATAAGAGTGGCGTTACTTCCCAAAGATCGACTTTTTCTTGCTTTTGACTTTGGTTCTCTTTATTTTAATTAATACCTTCTATGTATTCATAATACAATCCAATTTCACATAATACATTCTGTTGACTAATTATTTGAAAATTACTTTCGATATTTAATGTTGCTTATAATTGGCATTTTATTTATCTGAGAAATGGATGATTTTTAAGCAAAAGTCATAAAGACAGTTCTTTACCCTTTCTCTTAAATTTTGTGGAGGTTTTTCTGGGCCCTGCTGTTTCTAGTCATTGATCACAGGATGAACACATGAAGTACTCAGGTAGCTTTAATTTAGCACCAAAATAAATTACTGTCTCTAGGTATAGAATAAATTCAGTGTGGTGCAACTTCTGGGCTGGGGAACTCCCTCAGAACTGGAACTGAATTTAGGTCCAGCATGAGGAAAAAGAAGAAACCTTGCTGAGAAAAATTAAGTAGACAATCATTTGTTGTCATTTTAAACGGTTTAAAAAAACCAGTTTTTAGTAACTTAGAAACACCTAAGTGATAAACTGTACACATCTCTCTGTTAGCATAGTTAGTAGTGTTTGGTAGTGATTCTTAAAGGGCTGGTGGTGGTTGTGATGGTGATTATCATAATTTTTTTGGTAGCTCCTTCAAAAACTATTCTTTTCCCACTTAGGTATTCTGAGTACTCACCTTATCCTTGCTTGTCTCTAGATAATTATAATGTGTTGGGTGGAGAACAGATTGAGTACACTGTTTTATAAGACATCCTCTTCATTCTGGTTTCTTGTTTTCTTTGTATCTATTAGCTACTTATTGATAAAATAATGCTAGGTAACAGTCAACTACAAAATCTCAGTAAATGCCCAGTAAATTTCTTGAATTGCATCTGGAAGCCTTATGTGTAAGGCTTTGCATCTCTAGACTGTGTCGTGATGGATCCATCCGTCTCATTCGGGGGTAGTGTTCTGGGGGATGGCAGAGGCATGAGAGAGCAAGCCTCACTCTCCAGGCCTCTGTTTTGCTTTAACATCACACTGGCCAGAGCAGGTAATATGAGTGCGACAGCAGCATGAATACAAGGCAAGAGTATGGTTGGATAATACAGATAATGTAAAGAATTGGGACCAATAGTTCGGCCTCATACAGTGCCCAACTCGTGTCAAGTCATTCTGGGTTTACTTTTTGGAGGTTTTTCAGTCTTCATTTTCCCTGTTGTCACAGGGAAATTAGCAGCCCTCCCTTGTTGGAGGTATCAGAGGCTGCAGGATGTCTATGCAATAATCAAAACCCTCTCTGTGTGTAGATAAGAGAATTGGAATGAGAGAGCTTTGGAGACATACTTTGAACAATTTTTTTCTTCTCCCTCTTTTTATACCATAATATTAGCGTGTGACATTGTTCTTATTTCTCTGTTGGCATGAATTTTTTACACAAATAATATCCTCTAAAAATGCTGATGTTGTTAAGCATGCTCAGAACTAATGTAAATATTTTTTTTAGAAGTTTGAATTTTATTCCGAATCCTTGTTTAGTTGAAATCACTGATTTTAGGTATAATACACAAAGTAATTTAAAAAGGGTGAAAAGACATTTAATTTTCTGGTTTAATCTTATATTTTAAACTCTTTAAGAGTGGCATCATGTTTTCTGCTTTTTAGTTTTCATTTATATAATGCCTTGTGATGAAGTAAATTTGATTAAACTTTTATATTAAAAAGAATGTCAAGTGAAATGACTTCCTTAATCTTGATGCTATGGCTTGGAGAAGAGAAACTTACTTGTTTCTTAAGTTGAATAAGTAGATGTGTCCTTGGACTTCTTCAGGGAAGTGGGAGGGGCACTAATAGTTTGTTGAATAGTGCTGGGACTTTATATGTCTCTGTGTCTAATAGCTTCTGATCCAGTCCTGTAAGTGAGGAGATGCCCACCCATCTTCAGCCATGACTAAAAACTATAAATTCACATTCTCAGAAGGGAGGTAGCTGCATTTATTCTTGTATGGTATTGCTGAATTGTATGGTAGGGAATAGTATATCAGTATCTTCACTTGGTTGACTTTACACCTCAGGTATAATCTTTATTTTGTCACGTTACTATCAGGTGCCTGCATATAAAAATTTGTTCATCCCGGTAGTTTGAAACTATTTATGAACATGGTTTAATGCGTACCTTTATTTTCTTCTTTAGCCCCCTTTCTGTGTCATCCCAATCTTTGGATACGCTATGGTGCTGTAGGATTTATCACAGTGGTAGCTCATCAAATAAGCACGGCTGATGTGTATTGTAAACTGATGCCTTACCTTGATCCATATATTACTCAACCAATAATACAGGTAAATATGTTTCATCTTGGAATCAATCCTCCCTCCAAACTGTGCCATTTAAAGAAAGGTTTAGTCTTATTTTTATTTAAATATTTAAAGATTTAAATTGGGCAGAAGCATTTTCAGATTCCTTTCAAGCTAGTTTAATGTTAATGGAACAAACACTTGAAGATGAGGAACGTTCAAGAGACTAGTATGTTATGTGTCATGTTATGCATAATGTAGCACCCAGTGGTTCATACTTTATTCCTTCATGTGTAATGTAAAAAATCTGCTGTTTAAGTGAAATATAGCAGAAAAGCATATTGACAGACCTCTGCTTTTATTTTTAAAAGTATGACACATTTCAGTTCAACTGGGCATTTATAATAAATTAGAAAGAAGCCTTTCTTAAATGTTTGTTTTTTCGACCACCACCTGGTGCTGCTTGCTTGCTTGCTTGCTTTCTTTCTTTCTTTCTTTCTTTCTTTCTTTCTTTCTTTCTTTCTTTCTTTCTTTCTTTCTTTCTTTCTTTCATTCTTTCTTTCTTTCTTTCTTTTTTTATTTCTTTCTTCTTTCTTTCTTTCTTTCTTTCTTTCTCTCTCTCTCTCTCTCTCTCTCTCTCTCTCTCTCTCTCCTTCCTTCCTTCCTTCCTTCCTTCCTTCCTTCCTTCCTTCCTTCCTTCCCTTCCCTTCCCTTCCCTTCCCTTCCCTTCCCTTCCCTTCCCTTCCCTTCCCTTCCCTTCCCTTCCCTTCCCTTCCCTTCCCTTCCCTTCCCTTCCCTTCCTTTCCTTTCCTTTCTTTACTTTCTTTACTTTCTTTACTTTCTTTCTTCTTTCTTTCTTTCATCTAATGATTACCCCGCACCCCCAGCCTCCAGCAGTATAGCACTGGATGGTAAACTTTGGGTCATTGGTGTGTACAAGGCAGTTGTTTACCCAGCTTGTTAATATTTATACCCTTTAGATTGCTGGACAGCCAACTGTCAAAATAGATGTTTAAATCAAATGGACTGTCGAGATTTGATTCTGGTTGTTAAAACATCCTGAAATATTCTATTTTTACTAAAACTTTATTTCTCTTTTGCAAATTGACATGGTTCTGGCTTTTTCCTGCTTTTATATCACAATGCACCTTCCCTTTTGTTGGAGAAGGTGCTGGTGGGTATCCTCTGGAAATGAGAATTTGTGCCTTCAGCCCTTACTTTTCCTGTAGTCATCCATTTCTGGGGATCATTCTTCTTTATTTCATGGTTTGTAGAATTTTTTATTTTTACCCTAAGAATAATTTATTTATACATGAAGGATGGATAATATTACTAGAAAATATGCCCCCCTTTTTTGAAGTTTATTAGTTTCCTAGAAAATCAGGTCTAGAGATTCCTACTACTTTTTTTTTTTTTTTTTTTTTTTCTCTTTTTTTTTTTTTTTTTTTCATTTTTCTGAAGCTGGAAACAGGGAGAGACAGTCAGACAGACTCCCGCATGCGCCCGACCGGGATCCACCCGGCACGCCCACCATGGGCGGTGCTCTGCCCCCCAGGGGGCGATGCTCTGCCCATCCTGGGCGTCGCCATATTGCGACCAGAGCCACTCTAGCGCCTGAGGCAGAGGCCACAGAGCCAACCCCAGCGCCCGGGCCATCGTTGCTCCAATGGAGCCTTGGCTGCGGGAGGGGAAGAGAGAGACAGAGAGGAAAGCGCGGCGGAGGGGTGGAGAAGCAAATGGGCGCTTCTCCTATGTGCCCTGGCCGGGAATCGAACCTGGGTCCTCCGCACGCTAGGCCGATGCTCTACCGCTGAGCCAACCGGCCAGGGCGAGATTCCTACTACTTTTGACCACTTATTCTGTTGAGAAGTTTGTTTATAAAGTGTTTTAATTACACAATGTGAAATACCTCTGTGATTTAAAAATTGCATGCATTTTTTGTAATAACTTTTAGTTGTGGAATAAATATGACATATAAGTGGTTTGTTAGAAATCTGTACCATTCTGTTTTCTCAGAAATTACTTGTTTTGCTTTTAGCATTGTTTTACATTTTGAAAGGCCAGGATCAGTAGTTGAGGCTAATTATCCGTATGTTTCATAAATCATACCTTCCTACAGTTTTCATTAGACAAAAGATAACCCCTTTGTGCTGGTTTCCACTGGCCAATTCACCAGGTAGTTAAATGTATCTAAAGAAAGTCCTCTTGATTACTGTTAGTGCTCATCCTTTTTACTACAAATGCATTGACAAGGAGAGTGTTCTTGGGGATGATAAGAGAAGGTTCTGTGAACTCCATGGAGAGTAGTGTTTTTCAGAAGTGGTTGAAGTTACCGAGGAATCACAGTGGCTAAAGAGGAGCCCTTTGACAAATGAGCACCTTTTCTGGATCAAAACCTTTTGGCTGTTAAACCTGTGAACTGTAGGTATTTTTTAGATTTAAGAAGTGATCTGTCATTTTGGGATCTAGAAAATTCTTTTTTATTTTCTAAACTTTTAGCCCAGGTATTTATTTATTAATAGTCTTTCAGTATCATAGACACAGATGTGTACTCAAATGTTAACAATAATAAGAAGAAATACCATAGCTCCTTTATTGTCACTAATATTCTTTTTTCTTCTAAGCAAAAATTGCAGATGAACATATCTTGCATTTTTTAAAGAAAATAAATACCTATGTTAACTTTACACAAGTTGCATCATATTTGACAATAACTATATAAAATGTTGTATTCTTGGCTGATTCTTTTTATTTTTTTGATATAGATTGAAAGAAAACTTGTTCTACTCAGTGTTTTAAAAGAGCCAGTCAGTCGTTCTATATTTGATTATGCTTTGAGGTCGAAGGACATTACCAGCTTGTTCAGACATCTTCACCTGCGTCAGAAGAAACGGAACGGGTCTCTTCCCGACTGCCCTCCGCCTGAGGACCCTGCCATAGCACAGCTTCTGAAGAAACTGCTCTCTCAGGTGTGTCACCTTTCTGAAATCTTACATGTAAATGTCCATTTCACCGAGACATGACAGCATTTGTTTGCTATGAAAACTCTATTTTGTTGATTAGGTTGTATCAGAATAAATAAGTAAACAAACCTGGCAGCTGTTTTACGCCTTTGCAGGGTCCTGGGAGATGGAGGGTAATGAGAAGTCATTGAGTTGAACTGAGTGAGGAATCCTGGGAGACCTAACAAGTTTTTGTCATTATTGGTTATGTAAATGAAAGAAAGAGTAGAAATAAACTTCGATTTTTTAAAATATATGTATTTTGAACATGATCATTAAACAGTTATTTTATTTAGAAAATTAAAATTAACGGGGGGCCATTGATCAATAAGAGTACATAGGTTTCAGGTAAACATTTCTGTAGCATTTGAACTGCTGATTGTGTTGTGTGCCCATTACAAAACAACTTAGATTTAAGTAATGGTCTTCATTCAGTTCCATATTTCACTGAAAATATAATGAAATTTAATTAGAAGAAACATTGCAAAGCAAAGATGCAATCCAGAAAATTCCTAGTTTATCTCGTTCTAAATTCACAGAGTTCTCACTGCATGCAAACAGCTGCAATAACGGATTTATAATGTAGCTTAAATTGAATATACCGGCAGTTTACTGCTGTGTCTTAAATGCCTCTGAATTTGGATCAGTTAACAAATCTTATTAGAACTAGGAAGTAATCTTTTTATTATACATGGCATTAGTAGGGCTTCTTTAGAAATATTAAGTCTAGGTTCAGCATCCTGTTTTAAGAGAATTCAGGAAGGGGAAAAAAATGATTCGAAATAAAGAGTAACAAGTTCTGAATAAGTGCTCCATGAGCCGTAGAGCAAATTCTGAAGGACAACTTTAATGATTGTCCTTAAGTCTGCAGGATGTTTCGGTTCAGAGAATGCTTGTCAGTTATGTCTTGTCTAATGTGAAAAGATGATGAGGAAATGCTTCAATTGCAGAGAGAATTTGGTCAGTTTTAGGGTGTAAATCCTTTCATGTATTGTACCAGTCACTGAATATCTAGTACTGTTTGATGCTTAAACATTGGTTTGGGTGATTGAATGTATCAGGCTCCCAGGGAAGACCAGTCAGTGACCATTTTGGTTCTTTTAGTTCTAAATTTTGCTGGAGGCCAGTGCTGCCTCTGTGTCCCTTCCAGGCCAGCGGTTCTGTTGCGTGTATATTAGGAGGCTTAATTTGATGTGACTTGAATTGCTAAAGAGCCTTTTCTTTGGGCTTTCTGTTAACCTTGGCTCCTTACAGTAGATTTATTTTATATTTTAGAAAGCAAAATATGGAAAATTTGGATAGAGAATCACATTTTTCTGTTGTTTCTCCTGAGTAAGTAATTCTTATTAAAAAGATTTCAGCATGCAATAGAACCCATCCCAATTTAGATGTTTCTTTGGGTGTGGATTGTGATTTCTTTGTATTTCTCTCTTTCCTGCAAATCCTCTATATTCAATTAAAAGCCTCTGTACTGAAATTTCCTTTTCATTGTAAGTCACTAGTTACTTCACGGAGCCACTCTGGCCTCTAGTTCTTGCTTGAAACTTGCTGTGGGTATAGATTTTTGCCACTGACACGGGTAAAAGGAGGGAGAAGGAAGGAACGTTTCTATAGCCTCGTTACTTCCTGCTGTTCTTCTCCCAAGCCCACCATTGCTGCTCCCTCAGCCTCCATGATGAAATCACTAAAACTCACCGACTTCTGTTCCTCTAAATGTTTGCTTGATGTATTCATTTATCTGTCATTATCCCCTTGTTTGTATGAGTGGGGAAAGAGGAACATGTAATCCCCTGTTTCATGTTTCTGTTAGTAATTATTTTAGGAAACTCCTAAGGGTTGAGTACTCGGTTTTAAGAGACAGGTTCTGCTAGTTTAAGGAAGAGCAGGCCAGAATCTCAGAGGTCCTTGGAAGGAGTAACAGCAGAAAAAACACAAGCTTTCATTTTTTGAGGACCTATGAGTTTACCATTATAGTTGGTATTTTCTGTAGTTTGTGACTGTTCTTAAAATGAGCTTGAACAACTGATGTTATCCCCACTTTATAGATAAAGATACTAAGAATCAGTGAGGGTAGTTAACTTGACTGTGCTCACAGAGTAAGTTACAAAGCTGAAATTAAAACCTAAACTTGTCTATCTCCGAAGCCCATGCTCCTACACTGCACCATCTTGCTTCTCAAGTCAACAAAGGACAGGGATCCGAGACTGAGAAGCTAGCGATGGTGTGGACTTAGGAAGAAGTCCATGTGTAGCTCCTCTCTTCCACTACCTGCTAGTCTTCTCTGTCTCCACTCCTTTTGGCCCTTGTTCTGCCTGAGTTGTTTGGGATTACTGGTAGAATGAAGTCCTTGTTCCTAAAGTCAGGACTGCAGAGGGAAAAGACTTGTTTATAACCTCCACAAGTGGGAAATCTGAACACTCCTACAGATTTTTGTTTTACTTGGGGTTCTGCAGTGCTCTTTTGTATAGAACTACACTTGAGATATGTCATGTGTAAGATAGGTCTTTCTAGACCAGGATGCCATTGTTTCTATGGAAAATAGGTTCAGAGTTCCAGATAATAGACTTAAAGTATACTTTTGGAACCTTACCCATGTGGAAGTTGGAATCTGTCTGTACTCTACTTTTTCAGTAGGGCTTAGCATCTGGAGATGACACATGGCAGGGCCATTTTAGATAGATCTTGTCTACAAGAGCTGCCTGTTCTATTCATATCCATTTGATCAGGCACTAACAGAATACAAAATGATTCCACTCCTTATTTTAAAAGTGACCAATACTTTATATTTTAAACTTTTTAAAGATTTTTATTTTGATATTTGACTGTATAGTATATGTACAAGGTGTAAAATTGGAAAAGGTATAAGAATATGTGTAATTTGTAAGTTCTCCTCCAGTCTCTGACCCTTAGCCACCCAGTTTCTTTCTCTTTTGATTGTGAATTTTGTATTACTGGGTGCTGAATTCCTTAATATAGTGTTAGATTTGTTCTGTTGTACTGTTAAGTTACTTGGAATCAGTTTGATCCCTTTAAGCCTTGCCTTTAAGCTTTGTGAGGGCAGATTTAGAGCAACCTTTGGCTGATGGCCAGTTTAGTCCAATTATTGAGGACTTCTGAGGACCTGATGCTCTGTGTAGTAAGAAGTCCTTCTCTTACTGGTGGGAATGTGAATGAGCCCCACCCCTACGTGAGGTCTGGGAATTGTTTGGCTTATTGCTTTCTTGTTGCTCTTTCTCGGCCTCAGGTAATTGTTTTGTAGTTCAGTACAGGCATACCTGGGAGACGCTGTGGATACAGTCCAGACCACTGCAGTAAAGCAAATACTGCAATAAAACCAGTCACATGAATTTTTTGGTTTCCCAGTGCATGTGAAATTTATGTTTCTACTACAATGTAACCTATTAAATGTGCAATAATAGCATTATGTCTTAAAAAATATACTGTGTACACCTTAATTAAAAAATGCTTCATTGCTAGAAATGCTAAGCATGATTAGAGCCTCAGTGAATTGTAACCATTTTGCTGGTGGAGGGTCTTGTCTCCATGTTGACCGCTGTTGACTGGTCAGGGTGGTGGTTGTTGAAGGTTGATGCTGGCTGTGGCATTTTCTTAAAATAAGACGACAGTGAAGTCTGACACACTGGGTAACTCTTCCTTCCACAAACGATTTCTCTGTGGCATGTGATGCCGTTGGATAGTGTTTTACCCACAGCAGACCTTCTTTCAAGATTGGAGTCATTCCTCTTATACCCTGCTGCTGCTTTGTCAACTAAATTTATGTAATATTCTAAATCCTTTGTCATCATTTCAACAACCTCCACAGCACCTTCACCAGGGGTAGATTCCAGCTCAGAAAAGCACTTTCTTTGCTCATCCTGAAGAAACAGCTTCTCACCCATTCAAGTTTTATTGTGAGATTGCAGCAATTCAGCCACGTCCCCAGGCTCCACTTTAATTCTAGTTCTCGTACTGTGTCCACCTCTGCAGTTACTTCCTCCACTGAACTCTGGAATCCCTCAGCGTCATCCATGAGTGTTCAAATCAGCTTCTTCCAGACTTCTGCTAATGTCCATATTTTGATCTGTTCTTATTTAAAAACACTAATGTTTATAATGGCATCTAGAATGTTGAAATCTTTCAAGAAGGTTTTTAATTGACCTTGTCTAAATCCATCAGAGCAATCACTCCTATGCCAGCTGTAGCCTTCCAAAATAATGTACCGGTATTTCCTAAATTGTAAGACTTGAAAGTTAAACTTAGTGTTTGATCATGGGCTGTAGAGTGGATGTTGTGTTAGCAGTCACAAAAACAACATTAATCTCGTGCATCTCCATTAGAGCTCTTGGGTTACCAGGTACCTTGTCAGTGAGCAGGAATATTTTGAAAGGAATCTTTTTTACTGAGCAGTATTCTCAACAGTGGACTTAACTATTCAGTAAAGCATGTTGTAAACAGATGTGCTGGCATCAGGCTTTGTTCCATTTTTAGAGCACAAACAGAGTAGATGTAGCATAATCCTTAAGGGCCCTGTGGTTTTCAGAATGGCAAATGAGCTCTGCCTTCAGCTTAGAGTCAGCAGCTGCATTAGCCCCAAACAAGAGAGTCAGCCTGTTCTATGAAACTTTGAAGCCAAAGTATTGACTTTTCTTCTCTAGCTGTGAAAGTCCTAGATGGCATCTTCCAATAGAAGGCCATTTCATCTGTATTGAAAATCTATTGTTTAGTGGATCCACCTTTATTATCTTAGCCAGATCTTCTGGATGACTTGCTGCAACTTCTGTATCGGCACTTGCTGCTTTACCTTGCACTGTATGTTATGGAGACAGCTTTTTCCTTAAACCTCATTTCTGCCAGCTTCAAACTTTTCGTCTAGCTTTCTTACCTCTCTAAGAATTGAAGAGAGTTAGAGCTTTACTCTGGATTAGGCTTTGGCTTAAGGGAATTGTGGTTGGTTTGATCTTCTAGTCAGACCATTAAAACTTCCTTCATATCAGCAATAAAGCTGTTTCACTTTCTTATCATTTGTGTGTTCACTGGAGTAGCACTTTTCATTTCCATCAGAAACTTTTTCTGTGCATTTCTAAGTTGGCTGTTTGGCGCAGGAGGCCTGGCTTTTGGTCTCAGCTTTGGACATGCCTTCCTTCTGAAGCTTAATCATTCCTAGGTTTTGATATAAAGTGAGAGACATGAGACTCTTCCGTTCACTTGAACACTTAGGAGCCATGCAGAGTTATTAATTGGCTTAATATCCATATTGTGCCTCAGGGAGGAGAGGTAGAGAGACAGGGAACAGCAGGTCAGTGGAGCAGTCAGAACACACACAACGTTTAGCCATTAAGTTTGCCATTTTATGTGGTCACCGGTTTGTGGTGCCCTGAAACAGTTACAATAGTAACATCAGAAATCATTGATAACAACACCATAAGAAATATAGTAATGGAAAAAATTGGAATATTTTGAAAATTACCAAAATGTGACACAGAGACACAAAATAAGCCAATGCTATTAGAAAAATGGCACCAGTAGACTTGTTGCCACAGGGTTGCCACACCCTTCAATTTGTAAAGAATGCAGTGTTTGCAAAGTGCAGTGGAAGAAGGTCTGCCTGTACTAAGTCCGAGACTGGTGGAGATGCCTCTGTAGTTCTTGCTCTCTGCCAGATCCATCCTCTTATCCAGCTCTTGGCCTCTCACATTTAACCTTTGTAGCTTCCTTGAACTCTGTCTTTTGGACTCTGCTCTACTAAACTGAGTTTTCCCTCTTTGTTCCATGGCCTGGTGACCATCTCTGGGACAGTTATAGGACTTAGCTTTATTTTGGAGATCACAGCCCTGTGCTGCCTGTTTTCCAGTGCCTGGAAAGTGTTGTTTCATATTTTTTGTCCAGTTTTAAAGTTGTTTAAAGTGGGAAGGTAAATCTAGTCTCTGTTATTACATCATGGCCAGAGCAGAATTGTTGGGTATATATATGGACTTATATACATAGAATTGCACTTTCGTCTGACCAGGTGGTGCTGCAGTGGATAGAGTGTTGACCTGAGGCACTGAGGACCCAGATTCAAAATTTTGAGGTTGCCAGCTTGAGCACAGGCTCACCAGTTGGAGCACGGGATCACTGGCTTGAGCATGGGATCATAGATATGACCCCATGGTTGCTGGCTTGAGCATGGATCATAGACATGACCAATGGTCACTGGCTTGAGACCAAAGGTCACTGGCTTGAAGCCCAAAGTTGCTGGCTTGAGCCCAAGGTTGTTGGCTTGAACCCAAGGTCTCTGGCTTGAGCAAGGGGTCACTGGCTCAGCTAGTGCTCTATCGTTAAGAGATGTATGAGAAACAATCAATGAACAACTGAAGTGCTGCAAGTACAAGTTGATACTTCTCATCTCTTTCCTTTCTTGTCTGTCTCTGTCTCTCTCTCTCTGCCTTGTGCTTAAAAAACGAAACAAACAAAAAAAAACCCTTTCTTAGACTTGACCTCTGGTTAGAGCAAAATCTCCCTGTTTATTTTTCTTTGTCAAGATTGCCTTGGCTGTCCTTGGTCCTTTGCATTTCCATATATATTTTTCATATGATATTTCCAAATCAGCTTGTCACTTTAGACAAAAAATAAATTGTTGGTATATTGAGATTGTATTGGAATTGACAATATTGAGTCTTCTAGTTGATGAACATGCTATATGTCTATAATTAGCTGTGTTTCAGTAAGGTTTTATGGTTTACTTTGTAGAGTTTTATACATTTGGGTATTTTTTTTTTAATGCTATGATTGATATATTTAAAAAACTTTATGTAGCTGAAAAATTTTTTATACTGGTTTTGTATCCAGCAACTCTGTAAAACTTATCACTTCTAATAACTTGCTGGTATGTTTCTTTTGAATTTGTACATTTACAGTCATATTATGTGTGAATAGTAACAGTATTATTTATTTTTCCAATCTAAATATAAATACTTTTTTTTTCTGCTGCCTTATTTAAATAGGATCTTCAGTACTTTTAAATAGAATTGATGAAAACAGGAATCTTTGTCATGTTTTCTGTCTCATTGGGACAACTCTCAACATTACACCAATTTGGGTTATGTTTATACAATCTTTTTATCAGATTAGGGAAATTCCCTTTCATTTCTAGCTTGCGAAGAGGATTATTATGGAAGAATGTTAAGTTTTATCAGTCTTTTCTTTTAAAAGTCTTTTCTTTATTCAGATCATTGTATGGTTTTTCTCTTCTGATGTGAATTACACTGATTGATTTTCCTGTTATAACCTATTATTCTTGGATATTTGGACTGAATACAACTATCTATATATTCAAATATATTTTTGTTATAAAATGCATAAATATATAATGTAAATATAAGTATATAAATAGTATTTTATGCAAAATGAATTTTAAATAGGCTGGATTACTTTATTGATACTTTAGTGAATATTTATGCATGTAGTTTTATGAACAATTTATCCTTCAGTTTTCCTTTTTTTATAGTGTCCTTGTCAGTTTTTTTTTTTTGTATGGTGCATGCCTAAAATTTTATTGAGATATAATTCACATACAATGAAATTCACTCTTTAGAATAGTGGTAGTCAGCCTGGTCCCTACTGCCCACTAGTGGGCATTCCAGTTTTCATGGTGGGTGGTAGCGGAGCAACCAAAGTATAAATAAAAGATAGATTTAACTTTAGTAAGTTATTTTATAAAGATTTATTCTGCTAAACTTAGCAAAAATCCGACATAAAGTACTTGGTAAGTAATTATTATTATATGCTTTAACTTGCTATAACTCTGCTTTATAAATTTTATAACGTAAAGTTACTTTCCTACTTTATAAATCACCATTACTGTGGAACCGGTGGGCGGTTAGAAAATTTTACTACTAACAGAGATACAAAAGTGGGCAGTAGGTAAAAAAAGGTTGATTACCTCTGCTTTAGAAGAGTGGATTTTACTGTATGTGAATTGTATCTCAATAAAATGTTTTACAGTTCAGTGTTTAGTATGCTCACACAGTTGTGAAACCAGAGCAACTATCTAATTTCAGAACATTTTTATCATCCCCAAAAGAATCCCTATGTCCATTAGCAATCATTCCTCTCCCTCCAGCCACTAAATTTACTTTTTGTCTCTACAAACTTGCCTATTTTGGATGTTATATGAGTGGGATCATATATGGTCTTTTTTATCTGGCTGCTTGCACTTAGCAAAATATTTTTAAGGCTTCCCCATGTTGTGGCATATATCAGTGGTCTGACACAGAGCTCCCTTGCTCTTGTAAACTGAAATAGAGATTAGCAAAGACTGGAACTCTGACTATAGGTAACAAATTGTTTTTGAGAAGTGAAAACAAGTAAATTTCAAGTTAATATTAAAAGACCGTCGAGATTCTCTCTGTGATTATTATACTTTAATGCAATTTTCCTATTTTCTAGCTTTCTAACTTACTAGGGTTTGTTTGTCTTACTGTGACTCTGGGTTGTGAACATTGTTTTAAACTCTAATGGGATCTAGATTGAGGCCTTGGGAATTTCCATTTCCATTTTATTAAGTTTTTATTTATATAATAAAAATATTCTAGAGGATATTGTGCATGGTTGGAAAGTTAAAAAGAAAACGCAGAACTCTGTTCCATTTACCATAATTTTTAAGTTGCACATTAAATTATTTAAGTTAATTATTTAGTATTTATTAGCTCTTTGTTTCAAGCATTCTAAGTGTCTTGGGTGGATTAACTTATAAAAAATTTATAGTAACTTTGTAAGATGGGCGCTAGCAATTATTTTATAGATAAATAGGGGTGCATAGAAATTGAGTATCTTAACCATGGTCACGGGTAGGAAGTAATGGATCTGGGATTTGAACCTAGGCAGTCTGACTCCAATCGTAGTGGGTGTTGCTCACATTCGCAGTTTAGCCACCATGCCTATCCATTCCTAAGATGTAGAATGTTTTCTATATCACAGCACGCTTTCACATACAGTGTTTCATGTAATATTCTCAACACTTCTAGGAGCAAGGTGGAAGTAGGTATACATTCTTTTGCCTAATACTGTTTTTCTAGAATTTTGGTTTAGATGTTAAATGTTTATTAAAAGTTATATATTAAAGATCTACTAGATACCAGGTACTGCATTAAGTTCTTTGAAGAAAAATGAGTTATACTTGATTACTCCCGTTTAGAAAAGAAGTTAACATGTAAATCTTGATATAAAGGAGAAGGTGCCCCAATGGAGCGGGTGTGTTCTGGGAGATCAGGGTAGGGAGAGGTTGTTCTCTGTTGATACCTTCTTTTTCTTTTGCTGTTGCTTGCTTCCTTTTACCATGCTGACTCTTAGAATTTTAAATTGGGTGGTTTGACCCTTCAGTTGTTAGTCATTCTAAGGCCAATTGTTATTACTGGCAAAAATAACCTAGAACATATGGTTTTATTTGGTTTTAGGGAATGACAGAGGAAGAGGAAGACAAACTTCTGGCACTAAAAGACTTCATGATGAAATCTAACAAAGCGAAGGCCAATATAGTGGACCAGAGCCATCTTCATGACAGTAGTCAGAAAGGTGTAATTGACTTGGGAGCCTTGGGCATAACGGGGAGACAAGTAGATCTTGTTAAAACCAAACAGGAACCAGATGACAAGCGAGGTTAGTACATTTATTTGTGCGTGTGTATTTAGCTTGTGTTATTAGTTATTACATAAAGCTAGTTTTAGCTAAATAGTAATAAAATAAAAGTCACATATCCCAGATATAGAACTTTCATATACAGTGAGTGACTCCGTTACGTAGCAGGAGATTTGGGGAAGAAGAAGTGGAGAAGTGAACTAATAGTTAAGAAAGTAAGTAACCTGCCAAAATCATGCTCTGTATGTTTCTCAGAATCAGGATTCAAATCAAAACCTGACACCAAAACTCTACTCTTGTAATAAAATTATGTTGCCTCTGTGGAGGTGTATGATGAAGATGAAATTCTATTTTTTAATCTTCTAAACACTAACACAAATTCAAAAGTTTATGCAAAATGAGATAGCTTTCTAGTTTGTTATTAGTAAGAAATGTCCAGTGAATTAGAAATAGTCTTGTTATTAACAATGAAATACAAGCGAGTAGAGATCAGAGAAGCCTTAACCATTTGAAGGCTCGAGATTTAGAATTGCCAGCCCTTATAATGAAGATATTGATATTAATTGTATGAGGTTTTAAGATCTCTGTTCTTTTCCCCTTAACTCTTTTTTGAGATGTACTCACTTCCAGGTATGTGCCTTTAAAAATCCCTCTATTCAAGTATCAGGGAGCTGATGAATTATATTTAAAATAAACCTCTACTTGCCAAATTTGGGATAAAGTATTTGCGACTTAATTATCAGTGGCTTGCATCCATAATAGGTAAAGCATTCACATAGAGTAATAAGAAAAATGCAAGCATCCCCACAGAAAAATTAGTGAAGGATTTGAACATACAACTGATAGAAGAATAGAAATGCATATGTTTGAAAAGGTAAATAAGGAAATGTGAATGAAAACAATGAGGTACCATTTTCTGCCTATGTCATTAGCTGAGACTGAGGCCCAGGGTTGGCAAGGGTGTAGGGAAATAAGCATTTCATGCACTATATCGAGACTGAGGCCCAGGGTTGGCAAGGGTGTAGGGAAATAAGCATTTCATGCACTATATCGAGACTGAGGCCCAGGGTTGGCAAGGGTGTAGGAAAATAAGCATTTCATGCACTGTAGATGACAGTATACATTGTACATATTCTTGTTAGAAGGCAGTGTCCTTACTCTTTGATTGTTTTCAGTTTGGGAAATTTCTAAGAAAAACGGATGTGCATGTGAAGAAATATGTATAAGAATGTTCTCAGTGAAAAAAATGGAAATAATTGAAATGTCCATTAGTAGAGGAATGGTGAAATAAATGTTCAGCATATATTGTTAAGTAGATACAAAAGCAAGTTGTAAACAGTATGTATTATTTCTGTAAAATAATATGGCAGTATATCATTAAACTATGTCATTTATGATGTATACAAACTTATGGGGGTAATTCACGTTAAATTTTGGTAATACTAGAACTTGACTTTTTGTAATTGAACAAAGTTTAAAAAATAAGGAATTTCTCATCTGTATATGGTCAGGAGGTAGCTGTATATCAGTTGATTTTTTAATTCTCTTTTTACTTTGTTTTCCTAAGTAACTGATACTAGAAACAAAGAAGTCATATTTAGCAGTGTGGAAAAAGATTTTATTACTGGTTTTTCAGACGAAGTGGTTACTTGAAATTGAGCTAGCCTTGTGAAACTAGGAAGCAGGTGGGTCTCATTATTAACCCCACTGAAAGTGCATCTGCTTCGTCTGCCCTAGGGATGAAGCGAGAGTTAATGAGTTGTTATATAAATATAAATAAATTGGAGATCATAAAGGATAAATGGGAAGTCCATTGTTGTCCCTCCTCCAACAAGCAATAAAAGCGCGTGCTGGTTTTGGAACTTCCTTCATCTATCTGTCTGACTCTGTTTTTGTAGCTAGAAAGCACGTGAAACAAGACTCCACTGTAAATGAAGAGTGGAAGAGCATGTTTGGGTCACTGGAGCCACCTAACCTCCCGCAGGCCCTGCCTAAGGGGAGTGACCAGGAGGTGGTTCAGGCTGGGAAGCCGCCTCGTTCTGAGTCCTCTGCTGGTGTGTGTGTCCCCTTGTCAACTTCTCCGCAGGTACTGTCACTAGGCAGTAATCTTCCTTTTGTCTTTCATCCCATTCTGCCGTTTTGGATGTTTAAAGGCTGTGTGCTGTACTGGGAAAATCAATATAGTGACTTGTCCTGTAGGAGGACATGTTTCTTTTTAAGACAGGTTTATGTTTAATTTTATAGCTGCTTGGAAATCTAGCTGCTGAAAGCATCAAAAAGGTCTTGTTTTAGTGCACTCACCATAAAGTGATCTGAGATTTTGGATTGAAGACGTCATTATGAACTGTGATTTTAATTAGTCTGCCATGAACCTTTTAAATCTCCTTTTGTTTTTCCTCTAATATAACATGATTATGTCTATAAAATATCAAAAATACTTCTGGGAAGAAAAGTTCCAGATTTGCCTTGTGTAAGAATGTCATGGTGATTTTGAAATATTTGAAATAAATGTGTCATTTAAGGTAACTCCTTCCTAACCAGTCATAGTTTAAGTGAAAATATTAACTGAACAAAGTGGTAATATTCTATTTCTTCTTTTCAGTTTACTTAGTGAGTATTTTAGTTTAATGTTATTGCTTCACTGATAATTTTTTCTTTTAATGTCGAAGTTTGGAAATGTAATGTTTGTGGTTAAACTTCATTTTAACTAGGTTTTCATTGAAAACATGTCATTGTATTTAAGTGAACTTAAAAATTGGTACATTAATAAGGACAGAAAGCTGGAATAATGAATAAAGAGAACATAGGTCCCCTGTTATCATCAAATATATTTTGCTGATGACCTAAATACCTATAAGTCTGTTTGTTTTGCAGGTTCCCGAAGTGACAAATGTCCAAAGTAGAAAGCCAACAATACAGGTTTTAAGTAGTACAATTTTACCGTCCACCTACCAGATTCGGATCACAACTTGTAAAACGGAGCTTCAGCAACTCATCCAGCAGAAGCGGGAGCAGTGTAATGCTGAGCGGGTAGCGAAGCAGATGATGGAGAATGCCGAGTGGGAGAGTAAACCGCCGCCCCCGGGTAAGGTGCCCCTGCCTGGGCGGTGTGTGCAGCCTGGGTGCCGGAGCCTGGAGCCTGTGCAGGCTACTGACAGTGAACTGCCAGGCAAAGGAAGGACAGACTCACTTTGGAAGCCTAAAGGGGAAGAAGCAATAAAGTGAGAAATCTCAAGTCATTATTTGTGGAGTTTGGCTTTTCATAGCCATAGGGGCAACTGCATTGTTTTGTTTTGGCCACTTACTGTTTCACCCTGTGTGTGGTCCATTTTCCCCATTTATTGTGTTAGGTTTCACCTGCCTGCTATAATGCCATGCGACTTGCTCAATGAATGTCAGGCTTCTGGGAGTAAACGTCAGCTTTTAATTTCTGAAGGGGCCTGACCTGTGGTGGCGCAGTGGATAAAGCGTCGACCTGGAAATGCTGAGGTCGCCGGTTCAAAACCCTGGGCTTGCCTTGTCAAGGCACATATGGGAGTTGATGCTTCCAGCTCCTCCCCCCTTCTCTTTCTGTCTCTCCTCTCTCTCTCTCCCTCTGTCTCTCCCTCTCCTCTGTAAAAAAAAAAATGAATAAATTTCTGAAGGGTTTGACATCTTAATTTTCTTTTAAAAAAGGTAAAAAAAAATTAGAAAAATTATGAACACTCTGAAAAGGAAACCAAATCTCCTATATCCCTACCGTAATTCAGCAATTATCAACATTAAGATTTTAAGGAAACACTCCTATGTTCTGAGAAGACTTACAAAAAATTTAGAGATATTTCAGGTACAGTGTAGCTCAGTTATGTTGACAGACTTGCCCAGTTTAATGTGGTAAAGCTAGTCTTTGATAGTGGATTTGCCCATTTTGAAAAACATTTTTAGTGAGCATGTATAGAAACTGGGGGAAATGCATAGTGTGCTTATGTGTAGAGATTTAAAAATTATGTGAATTTCCATGAGTTCTATTGTGAACTCAAAGAAAACCCTGGTAGAGATAAATGATTTAAAGATTTAGAAAATGGTGTTGAGTGGTAAGTGGCATCTGAAGTTGTATAAATTTTTATTTTTAGAATAAATATCCTGAAATATTTAAGTTGTTTCTGTAACATAGTTCAATATCATTTACAACCTGTTTCAAAAGAAAAAATTGACCACAAACTATTTACTTTATTTTATGGTAGAATCTGTCCTTTAAAGTGGCATTTTATTCTTAGCGGAGCTGTACATTTTATACAGCAGTCACAGAGATGGTGTCAAATTTTGTGGTTTAAGAAATGTGCTGTGACTGTTGGGTTCTTAATTGTTTTCTTTCTTCACTTGAGTGGTTGTGTGAAATTTTCTCTATAGAAAAATATTTCACCTAGCCTGGGAGATTATCTGGACTTCATGGCAAGGTGTTTTTGATCATTTTCAAATCCAGTATGCCCTCCTGAAAAACTGTATCCAGCTGTTTTTCCCACTCATGTGGGCCAGCGATCCAAGGGGAAACACTGTCAGCCAACTTTGGAAGTAGTATTGTTTCATTTTATGTCTTGGTAAAAAATAATTTTATTCTAAAATGATACCATTATTAATTAAGCACAGTGCTAACTCCTAATATAGTATGATCTTCAGCATACTTTGTTTTATTTTATTTTAAAATTGATTAATACTAAATATGATTACATGTCACACTTAACATAGAATTTTATTCATTAAATCTTAAAGATGCTTATGCGTGAGGACATGCTAGGTACTGTGAATGATTCAGAATGGCTAAGCATGGTCTCTCGGCCTCAGGGAACTCACAATTTATTAGAGGAAATTAATCTTACACAAAAATATATAATAAAACAAAAAGGTATAGATGTCATAAAGAAAGGACTAGATAGCCTGACCAGGCGGTGGCGCAGTGGGTAGAGCATCGGACTGGGACGCGGAGGACCCGGGTTCGAGACCCCGAGGTGCCAGCTTGAGCGCGGGCTCATCGGGTTTGAGCAGTGCTCACCAGCTTGAGCCCAAGGATGCTGACTCGACCAAGGGGTCACTCGGTCTGCTGTAGCCCCCCAGTCAAGGCACATATGAGAAATCAGTCAATGGACAACTAAAGAACCACAACGAAGAATTGATGTTTCTCATCTCTCTCCCTTCCTGTCTGTCTGTCCCTATCTGTCCCTCTCTCTGACTCTCTCTGTCTCTGCCACACAAAAAAAGAAAGTACTAGATCAGAGGTAGTCAACCTTTTTATACCTACTGCCCACTTTTGTATCTCTGTTAGTAGTAAAAATTTTTTAAAGATTTTATTTATTCATTTTAGAGAGAAGAGAAAGAGAATGAGAGAGAGAGAGGAGAGAGAGAAGGGGAGAGGAGCAGGAAGCATCAACTCCCATATGTGCCATAACCAGGCAAGCTCAGGGTTTTGAACTGGCAATTTCAGAGTTCCAGGTCGACACTTTATCCACTGTGCCACCACAGGTCAAGCAGTAGTAAAATTTTCTAACCACCCACTAGTTCCACAGTAATGGTGATTTATAAAGTAGGGAAGTAATTTTACTTTATAAAATTTATAAAGCAGCCTGACCAGGCGGTGGCGCAGTGGATAGAGCATCGGACTGGGATGCAGAGGACCCGGGTTCGCGACCCCACGGTCGCCAGCTTGAGTGCGAGCTCATCTGGTTTGAGGAAAGGCCCACCGGCTTGAACCCAAGGTCACTGGCTCTAGCAAGGGGTTGCTCGGTCTGCTGAAGGCCCGTGGTCAAGGCACATATGAGAAAGCAATCAATGAACAACTAAGGTGTTGCAACGCGCAATGAAAAACTAATGATTGATGCTTCTCATCTCTCTCCGTTCCTGTCTGTCTGTCCCTGTCTATCCCTCTCTGTGACTCACTCTCTGTCTCTCTAAAAAATAAAAAAAATTAAAAAAAAAATTTTTATAAAGCAGAGTTACAGCAAGTTAAAGCATATAATAATAATTACTTACCAAGTACTTTATGTCGATTTTTCTCTTAAGTTTGGCAGAATAAATCTTTATAAAACAACTTACTATATAAATTTAACTATAGTAGTTAAACTTTGGTTGCTCCACTACCGCCCACCATGAAAGCTGGAACGCCCACTAGTGGCGGTAGGGACCAGGTTGACTACCACTGTGCTAGATAATACTGAGGGCATTCTGAGGCTGTAATTTATAGTACCATTTGTGCTAACATGCTGTACCATGGAATATGTGATTGCAGGTAGAGAGGAAATCAACATTGGGTGTTTACCATGGGCCTGGGACAGTGGTAAACTCTTTATACATTTAATTTATTCATGTTGGGACTTTTGGTTTAAGTAATAGTCCCCCTACTTTACATTTGAGAAAATTGAAGCTCGGAGAGTTTAAATAAGTGCCCTCAGGGTAGGCATTTATGGTTGGTGGATTTGGGTATTTGAGACTCTCAGTCTCAGGCTGCCTTCCTACCATCCAGTTTCTCTAGGTCAGGATAGTCATTACCTCTTGCTACTGAGCAAGCAGTCAGGAGTTTTCTGGGTAGCTAGTTACTATTTTGCCTTCTCAGACACTAGTGAAGGACTCGAGTCTTTCTAAGGCTGCTTGAGTAACAATTGCTATCTTGGATTTCTTAATAGTATCAGTCATGGTCCAGTAGACCACTGTGTACTGGCTGGCTGTTGGTATTCGGTTAGTTCTTCTTATCATTGTTCTCATGCTGGTTGTTGGTGATTGTAATGGGGGTTGAGGGAAAGATTGTATTTATAAAGTATAGTTAAAGACAATATTCCTTTGCTTTTCCTTAGGGTGGCGTCCTAAAGGGCTACTAGTTGCACATCTTCATGAACACAAATCTGCTGTGAATCGAATTAGAGTCTCTGATGAGCACTCACTTTTTGCAACGTCTTCAAATGACGGTACTGTGAAAATCTGGAATAGTCAAAAGATGGAGGGGAAGACCACTACCACCAGGTAAAACATGCTTAGGAGGAGAGTCAGTTCATTAACTCAGTTAACACCTGTTTATTGATTGCTTACACTCTGTGTAACAGGCATCTTAGGTGCCAGGGATGCAGCAGTGATAACTGGAGAGAATACTTTTCATATGGGAGGTGATAGACATTAAACAGTATAAATAAAACGTATAGTATGCTAGATGGTAAAAAATGTTACGGAGAAAAATATAGCAGGGAAGAGGGAATGCAGTAGCATAGAATTGTAAATAAATTGCCCAGAGAGAACACCTTACAGAGAGAATATATCATTTGAGGAAAGACCTAAAAAAGGTGAGGAAGAGAGCCATGTCAATATCTTGGGGAAGAGCATTTCGGGCAGAGGAAACGGATTTCAAAGGCCCTGAGGTGGAGGGGTGTTTGGCATGTTTGAGGAACAACAGAATGGTCTGCGTGGCGGGAGCAGAGTGAACCAGAGGGAGGACCAGGAGGGGCCAGATTACATAGGGCCTTGTAGGCTGCCGTAAAGGACTTGGACTTCCACTCTGGGTGAGATGGGGAGCCTTCGGAGGGTTCCGAGCCGAGGAGGGACAGGACCTGAATGAGATGGTTGAGTATAGACTGAAGAGGGATAGGACAGAAGCTGTTAGGCCTCGACAGTAATTCAAGCTAGAGGTGGAGGTATTGGGAAATGATCAGATTCTGGATATGTGATATTTTGATGGTAGAGCCAAACTGATTGGCTGAATGGATTAGATGGATTATGAGCAAGAGAAAAGTAAAAAAATGATGAAATGGTTAGCTGTGCAAGGGAAACACATACTACCATTGCTCCACTGTTATGGTCAAAATGGAGATAATTTATGACTTGAAATACTGAAAATGTTAAATATGCATGAAGTAATTTTGGTAAGTATGATTATAGAAATATTTTAGATTTGTGCTACTTTATAGTGATGTTCCCACTTGATACGCAATGTGTTTGCCACCCCATCTTCTTTCCCCACTCCCCCGTCCCCATCAGTTCTGCCATGTCCATATTCTGTGCTTAGTTTGCTCTGGGTCTGAGAAGAAAACAAGTAGAAATGAAAGTTGAGGCATATGTGCATGACGTGGGGAATCTCTGGGGCTTCCTTGCTGTCTGTTCATTGACCATAGTTAACCACAAAATAATCAAGCAGCAAAATATTTTAATAACTAAAAGTTTACTCTTTAACAATCTGATACAGTTTTGTGTTGTTTATTTTTTAAAAAGAACTATATTTTTACACCATGCTTAATTATTGTTTTCATACTCATTCTCTATTGGCATTACATTGGTCAGAACATAAGTCAAAAACCGATAAAAGAATCCTGGCTCCAGGTAGCAATTTTTTGTCAATATTTTATAATGAAATTTTCAAATGTATAAGAAAAGTTGAAAGAGTCTCACGGTGAACATCTATGTACTTGCCACACAGATTTTATAATTAATAATTTTGCTATGTCATAATTATCCAGCTTCCTATCAATACCTCTTTTTAAAATGTATTCAGATAAGTTGCAAATATCAGTACACTCCCCCTAAAAACAACAGCATGCCTGTCATTAACTGGAGCTCAATTATTTGGTTTTGGTTTTGTTTTGTGTGAGAGAGAGAGAGAAAGAGAGGGACATCGAGAGAGAGATAGGAAGGGAGAGAGATGAGAAGCAACAACTTGTAGTTGTGGCATTTTAGTTGTTCATTGATTGATTCTCATATGTGCCCTGACTGGGAGGCTCCTGCTGAGTCAATGACCCCTTGCTCAAGCCAGTGACCTTGGGATCATGTCTATGATCCCATGCTCAACCCAGATGAGCCCGCATTCAAGCCAGTGACCTCAGGGTTTTGAAACTGGGGCCTCAGTGTCCCAACTTGACTATCCACTGTGCCACAGCTGGTCATCCTCAATTATTTGTTTATAGTTCTTTTTATTCTTTTTTTTTGGCATAGAATTCATTTTATGAAGCACATAGGTCTTAAGTGAAACATACTACAAATTTTAACAAATACACCTGTGCAACTTAAACTGCTCTAAAAATACAGAACATAAGCATCACACTGGAATGTTCCCTCATATTCTTCCACATACAGTCCTTGTCTCTTTCCTACTTACAACTATTTAAAAAAATTTTACCCACTGATTAGCATTTTTATAAGTAGTTTAAGCATCTCTTCTTTTTCTTTTTTTAAATTTTAGTGAGAGGAGAAGAGGCAGAGACAGACTCCCACATGTGCTTCCACTGGGATCCACTAAGCCCACTAGAGGGCGATGCTCTGCCTATCTGGGGCCCTTGCTCCATTGCAGCCCATTTTTTAGTGCGTAAGGTGGAGGCCATGGAGCCATCCTCAGTTCCCAGGGCCAACTCACTCCAATCAGGCCATGGCTGCAGGAGAGGAGGAGAAGAGAGAGAAACAAGAGAGGGAGGGGTGGAGAAACAGATGGGCGCTTCTCCTTTGTGCCCTGGCTGGGAATTGAACCTAGGACATCCATACGCTAGGCCAGCGCTCTACTGCTGAGCCCACCAGCTAGGGCAAGCATCTCTTCTGATAATAACTTTCCAAATGTTTCTTTGTTACTATCGACATCATCTACATTCATTGTCCCTTTTATTAGGAGGATAAGTCTAATTGACATGAGTAAACTTCTCAAGAACTTGGAACCATTTGTTAGCTTTGCAAAGCTCCACTTGCTAATTCCCCAAAGACTTTTTATCACAGAGATAGATGCCTTCTGTATCCCAGTGTCATATTTTAGGCAGTGGTATCCAGGTGTCATATTCCAGACTGTTTTCCCAGAAATGTGGCAGTTTAGCTGACTGTGTAGTCTTAGGGAAGTTTGTATGATGGTTAGGAGATTGGACTTCACCTGGAGGCATCTGCTCTCTGGCCATTAACACTGCCCTTGCTGAGTGCGACAGGCCTTGGCTTGGAGGCGCTTCAGTCCAGGTCCGGGGGTGGGGAAGGGGGGACGGGAACAGAATGTGTTGCTCTGGTCATATGCCTCCCTGAACTGATGAGGGAGGAGGAGGCCATTATTATTGGCAGAAGCAAGTGGGAAACAGCTGGTGGCAGGGATAGAGCAATAAAACTGAAGTGTTTTCTTAGGAAATGTTCCTGGTACATTCGGACTACTGAGGCTTTTCTCCTCTGTATTATGTTGGCTGACTGACTTCCCAGTCCTACCTTTCTAATTGAATTATGTTTGGTGATTTAGGCCACCTGCCATTTTCTTCTGGAGTTGTACTTTTAGAGTGTCCCTTGAGGACTACTTCTTGAAAAATTGCTGTTTTTTAAACTTTCACATAGATATTTTCAACTTAATCCTTTATAGTGTTTTCAATTATATTTTTCATATATGCTTCTTTTATCTTATTTTTGACTCATTTGGTTTCTCAATTTTAGGGAGTTGGGTACATTTGGTACTTGAATTTGATGGTAAAACATCTAAGTGGAGTTTTGGCCCGATGAGGAATTGAAACAATTGAGGGATGTGCAAGAAAGTTGCCAGTTTTAGGGTTACATATTTTAGATTCACTGGTAGTGTTGAAAGTTGAAGTTTACGAATTGTACAGCTACTTTGAAGAAAATGGAGTATGAAGGATTATAAAGACCTGAGAAGACCTGAGACCTGAGTCTTAGGAAATTGAATTTTGGGGATGGGAAGAGAGGGATCAGAAAAGGAGAGAGAAGAAACCATTGAAGTTGTATTAGACTGCAACAGAAGAGAGTTTTAAGAAAGGAAATTATAGGCAGCTTTCAAATGCAATAAAAAAGCCAACTAACATATAAACCTAGTAAGGCAGTTGGGCATTTCCTTCCTTCTTTCTTCCTTTTTCCCTTCCCTTCCCTTCCTTTTCCTCCCCTTTTCTTTTCTTTTCTTTTCTTTCTCTTCTCTTCTCTTCTCTTCTCTTCTCTTCTCTTCTCTTCTCTTCTCTTCTCTTCTCTTCTCTTCTTTCTCTCTCTTTCTCTTTCATAAGAGGTGGGGAGGCAGAGATAGACTCTTACATATGCCTTAACCAGGATCCACCTGGCAAGCCTCTACCAGGCAATACTCTGTCTGGCTGGGCTGCAGCAGCTCCATTGCTTGGCAGCTGAGCTTTTCTCAGTGCCTGAGGCTGAGACCAGGGAGTTATTCTCAGCACCTGACTTTTGCTCTAACCACCAGAGAAAGGGAGGGGTGGAGAAGCAGATGGTTGCTTATTCTGTGTGCCCTGACCGGGAATCGAACCCAGGACATCCACACCCGGCTGACACTCTACCACTGAGCCAACCGCCCAGGGCCAGTTGGGCATTTTCATACAGCACCTTTGGTGGAATGTAGTTGATACATTTATTATTCCTAAAGGACTTTTTGACAGTATGTATCATAGCCTTTATAATGTCATTATTCTAAGGAAATAACTAAGAACCAACTCATATATTTAGTTTTAAGGCTATTTAAATTGTCCATCTTTATAATAGAAGAAAATTAGGCCCTGGCTGGTTGGCTCAGTAGTAGAGTGTTGGCCTGGTGTGTGTGGATGTCCCAGGTTAGATTCCTGGTCAGGGCACACAGGAGAAGATCCCATCTGCTTCTCTATCCCTTCCCCCCCTCCCTCTCTCTTTCTCTTCTTCTCCCCTCCTGCAGCCATGACTTGATTAGAGTGAGATGGCCCAGGCGCTGAGGATGGCTTCATAGCCTCTGCCTCAGGAGCTAAAAAAAATGACTGCCTTGCTGAGCAACGGAGCATCGCCCCCAAGTTGGTTTGTTGGGTGGATCCCGGTCGGGGTGCATGTGGGAGTCTGTCTGTCTGCCTCCCCTCCTCTAAAAAAAAAAGGCAAACTAAAGGTTTAGTAGTAGGAGTAGGAGTGAAATTGGATAAATAACTGATGGTGCACATATAAAACAGATGTGGAAATAAATTTTTTAAAATGAAATATAAAATGTAGGTTTAAGAAGAGCATGTAGGGTTTCTATGTTTGGAATGACAGTAAGGACTTACAAAAATCTGCTCCAGGCCCTGGCCGGTTGGCTCAGTGGTAGAGTGTCGGCCTGGTATGCGGGGGGACCCGGGTTCGATTCCCGGCCAGGGCACATAGGAGAAGCGCCCATTTGCTTCTCCACCCCCTCCCCTCCTTCCTCTCTGTCTCTCTCTTCCCCTCCCGCAGCCAAGGCTCCATTGGAGCAAAGATGGCCCGGGTGCTGGGGATGGCTCCTTGGCCTCTGCCCCAGGCGCTAGAGTGGCTCTGGTCGCAGCAAAGCGACGCCCCGGAGGGGCAGAGCATCTCCCCCTGGTGGGCAGAGCGTTGCCCCTGGTGGGCGTGCCGGGTGGACCCCAGTCGGGCGCATGCGGGAGTCTGTCTGACTGTCTCTCCCCGTTTCCAGCTTCAGAAAAAAAAAAAAAAAAAAAAAAAAATCTGCTCCAGCACAAACACAATGAGTACACTAGCAGAAACTATCCCAGTCAACATTTTCAGAACTCTGTAAATTAGCTTAAGTCCTGCATCAACCCAAAGAGTGTTATTCAATAAAAACAGCTGATTTTTTAGAACAGTGAGCCATGTGGTCTCAAATTTTATCCCCTTCTCCCAAGCTCTGCAGTAGCTTTTGAAGACAGTCCCACAACTACAGTAGTCATGAAAAGAAGCAGCTTAATAGCCACTCAGTGGGTGGGAAGGTCTTGAAACTCCCCAGAAGCTCCATTTCCAGAGAATTGTCATTAATTGACCTTTCTGACAGTTAGCTAAATAAATAGCTCCATTCTCAGGGCGTATCTTTATTTTATCTGACCCCTACCTTGTTCTTTGAGGAAAACTCTGTCCACAGGACATTTGTTGAAATTATCAGTGCTATTTGTTTAGCCGTGCACCTGCTTGAGATAGCATTACCAGTTGTAGCTAACAAGACAAAAATTTTTAAAAAGAAGAATTAGGGAATGAGATTTCCACAGGGGCCTTTGAAAAGTTTCGATGTATTCGTAGTTGTCTATACAGCCATGTGCACATGCAGAGTTGTGCACATGCCCAAGAAAGAACTGAGAAGACCCGGAGTTCTCACCTCCGGTTGATCTTGAGACTCTGTGCAAGCAGCAAGTGAAGGATAAGGCAGAGTTGTAAGCTGCTTTATTAAAACACAGAGAGCCTCAACAAAGGCACACCCAGCTCAGGTCATGAAAGGAAACAAATGTCCGGTCATTTGCTGACAATTAAACTATCTGAACAACAAAGACTTCAGAGGCCACACATTAGAAAGAGTATGGACTTTATAGACTCAGTACAGGGAAGTCACCAGACGAATAGCAACAGCATTGGATTTTATTTCCAAAGTTGACACATATTAATTAGAACGTGCAGTTTTGAACAGAAAATTACAAGCAAGGCAAAGGAACAGAAAAGTATGGGCTATACCGGGGGGGGGGGGGGGGGGGGGGCAGTCAGTGGAAACTGTATTTCAGTAATCCCAGACATTGGATTTACTACGTAAAGATTTAAATTAGCCATTAAAATATATTCAAAGAAAAAATATATTCAAAGAATTAAAAGAAACCCTGTCTAAAGAATTAAAAGGAAAATGAGAAAAATGTCTCACCAAATAGTAAAAAGGACATAGAAATGATAAATAGAAATTCTAGAGTTGAAAAGTATAACTGAAATGAAAAATTCACTTATGAGGCTTCACAGCAGATTTCAACTGGAAAGAAAAAAGCAAGGACTTGAAGATAGATTAGTGGACATTATCTAGTCATATACAGAAACTGAAAAAGAATAAAGAAAAATGAACAGAGCTTCAAAGACCTGATGAACACTATCAAATGTACCAACATACATATATAATAGGAGTCCCAACAGAAAAAGAAAGAGGAGCAGAAGATTATTTGAAGAAGTATGGCTGACATACACAAGATACACACTTTAGATTCAAAGACACAAATAAGTTGTAAGAGAAAAAGCTGAAAAAAGTTACCCCATACAGATGGTATGGTGAGACTGTACTAATAAAAGACAAGATAAACTTTAACATAAAAACTGCTACCAGAGACAAGAACATTTAGAATGATAAAAGGGTCAGTGCCTCAGGACAACATAACAATTACAAACAGATGCACCTAACTTTTTAAACTCGATAAAAGGCGATAAAAAATAAATGATTCAAATAAATTTTTCTCCAAATAGGACCAAAAAGTATATGAAAAGATGCTCTACATCATTAGTCACTAGGGCAAGGCAAACCAAAACGAAAATGAGATACCACTTCATACCCAATAGAACGGCTATAATCAAAAAGACAATAACAAGTATTATAGAGAATATGGAGAAATTGGGACGTTTATACATTGTTGGTGGGAATATAAAATGGTGCATTAACTTTGGAAAACAGTTTGGCAGTTTCTCAAAATACTAAACCTAGGTTTACCTCATGACCCTGCTATTTTACTCATAGGTATAAACCCAAGATAGGTGAAAACATTCACACAGAAATCTATACATTAGTCTTCATAGCATTTTTCATAATAGCCAGAAAGTGGAAACCACAATGCCTACAAACTGTTGGATGGGTAAACCAAATATGGCATAGCCATACAATGGAATATTATGTAGCAATAATTCATGCTGCAGCATGGATAAATCTTGAAAACATTATGCCAAGCAAAAGAAGCCTGATTCAAAGGCCAGCTAGCATATTATCTGATTCCACTTATATGAAATGTCTAGAAGGCACATCTAGAGAAAGTAGATTGGCAGTTGCCAGGATCTGGGAGGAAGGAGCATTGAGGAATGACCGGTAATGGGTACAGGGTGTCTTTTCGGGGTAGTGAAAATGTTCTGGAATTAGATAGTGGTGGTGGTAGCCAAACATAGTGACTATATTATAAATCCCTTTAAGAAGAGTGAATTTTATGGTATGCACGTTATACCTCAGTATTGAGGGAGGGAGAAAGAGAGAGATATTGAGCATACTGGCATTTTTATCTCCCATTACCTTGTTCCTGGCTCTCTTTACTCATCTACCATGCTGGGCCCTTGTAGACACCGGTTTAAGACATATCCACACAAAGACTTATACACTAATGTTTCTAGTAGCATTATTCATAGTAGCTAAAAGTGGAAACAGCACAAGTGTTCGTATCTGATGAGCGGATAAACAAAATGTGGTGTCCAAACAAGGGAAAAGAATATTTGGCCGTAAAGAGGAATGGATGAACCTTTGAAAACATTAAGAAGCCAGGAACAAAAGGTCACATAATGACTGACTGTATTTATATGAAATATTCAAAATAAGCAAATTCACAGAAAATATAAGGGGTATGGGAAAGGGGTGTGTGAATGCTTGTGGGTGTGACGTGGCTTTCTTTCGGGATTTCTTAGGAATGATGGCAATATTCCGGTTAGATACTGATGATGTATGAAGCATTCTGTTGTTATACTTTATGGTGCATGAATTGTATCTCAACAAAGCTGTTAAGAAGAAATGAACTAGAGAGATATGATTAATAAAATATATAAAATATAACTATTTATATAGAACACTATTTGGAAGGATATAACACAAAATGTTAATGGTGTTTTTTTCTGGGTAGTAGAATTATAATTGTTTTTACTTTTCTGTATTTCAATAATTTAATATGTAATAACTTGTATAGTAAAATGAAATAGAAAATATAGAAGTGAATAAATTTGGTGATCAGGGGCTGGTGACCTTTTAAAGCAGGGGTCCCCAAACTACGGCCCGCGGGCCACATGCGGCCCCCTGAGGCCATTTATCCGGCCCCCGCCGCACTTCCGGAAGGGGCACCTCTTTCATTGGTGGTCAGTGAGAGGAGCACAGGATGCATCCTGTGTGCCGTATGTGGTGGCGCCACAAAGCGCAGCGATGCGGGACGCACGCGTCAGGGCTCCGGAAGCGCGTCATATCACTTGTTGTGGCTAGCATTGACAAATATGGAACCAGACACTGACCATCTCATTAGCCAAAAGCAGGCCCATAGTTCCCATTGAAATACTGGTCAGTTTGTTGATTTAAATTTACCTGTTCTTTATTTTAAATATTGTATTTGTTCCTGTTTTATTTACTTTAAAATAAGATATGTGCAGTGTGCTTAGGGATTTGTTCATAGTTTTTTTTATAGTCCGGCCCTCCAATGGTCTGAGGGACAGTGAACTGGCCCCCTGTGTAAAAAGTTTGGGGACCCCTGTTTTAAAGTATGGCCCCTTAGAAGGGTGAGTATGCCCCCTATGTGTAGGGTAATGAAGGAGGGAGTCAGTAGTAATGGCAGGCACCCTCTGTAGAGCAGATATTCAAGAACTTGGGCAGTGAATATAAAGAAGTAGGGCAGACAGCTTGAGAGGTCAGCATGTGTATGGGAGAGACGGAATATTATAGTATTTTGCATTTATGAATGTTTCGTAGTTTGAGCTCCACTATGTCCCAGTTAGGTAACTGGGCAGCTCTTGTTTTGTAGATTAAGGAAGCTGAGACACAGAGTAGGTTAGTGGCTGGACCAAGATCATGTGGGTGGTCAGCAGTGGGACTCAGCTCTTTGCTTCCATGCCAGTGGTTGTCCTGCTGTGCCAGGCGGCATCTTAGCGATTGTAGAGTAACTGCAGGGTGTACAAGTACGGTTTAAGGTATTGCAGGAGTGGAAGGGGGACTGCATCAGGACCACAAGTATGGGAGCTCCAGTTGGAAAGGAGGATGGACAGTCCTGTGAGAGAGAAGTGGGTAGGGATGGCTATTTGAAAATATCAGAAGGAAAGGTGATTTGTACCAGTGCTATTGAGGAGGATTTTTGTTTTTGTTATGAGATCAAGGAGATGCACTGAACCTCAAAGTAGTAATTTTTTGTTAATAGTCATGTGGATATTTATTTACTATAAGCAATAATAATGCTCTCGTGGCCCTTCAGAAATGCAACCTTATTTTTCTTTTGTGCAGATCTATTCTTACATATAGCCGAATTGGAGGCCGTGTCAAGACTCTCACGTTCTGCCAGGGTTCTCATTACTTGGCCATAGCCTCTGATAATGGTGCTGTTCAGCTTCTTGGAATTGAGGCTTCTAAGCTGCCCAAGTCTCCTAAAATTCACCCTCTACAAAGCAGGTATCTATCTTTTGTGCATTTAAACTCCATTTAATGCATTAGGGTAATTTAACCGTGCCTTCCCACTGTAGTTGGGATCAACTGAGGACTTATTGCATTGCACTTCTTTTTTTAAGCACATGAAATATAACTGTTTCCAACTCAGATCTATTACATGTAGTTAGTTTTAGAAAACTATGTCTGCATCTTTTATTTTTTGCCAAGTTGTCAAGAGCTCAGAAGGGCAACTTTGAACTTGGGGCTCGTCCCAATCTGGAATGTGTCTGAATGATCTCATTATCAGTTACATCTTCTGTCTCAACTACTAAAAGCCAGTACTCTGGCTGGCTGACTTTGAGAAGATGGGTGTTCTTCATTAAAGAAGACTCAAATGTTGTCAGCAGTTTGTCACTTGGCATTAAAACCTCTGAAATTGATGGGAATATGGAGTGTAGCTTCAGATGATTAGCTTACCATTGTAAAACAAAATATTGCCTGGTTTTTATTTAAGAATTTCTTTCACTAACAAATTGTGGTTGTCTACAGAGTCAACACTTGCAAGGTAAGACATTTAAAGATAAAGCAGAACAATTTTTCAACTGACCAATATGCTCTACACTGAGGGTTCCAAAGACAAGTGAAGTACGTTAAGCTCTCCAGAGAACCACAGTCTAGCGGGAGAAACAGACCAGTGGACAGATGATTTCAGTGCAGTTTGATCTGTGCCATGTTACAGGGATGGGGGAGACAGCTTGTAGGGAATAGGGAGGAAGGCCTGAAGGAGGTGTGGCCAGGTGTAAATACACTAGCCAGCCAGAGGAGGGATGGCAGGCAGAGGGGCTGGGCCCGTGAGCAGATGCTTACAGGGAAGTGCATTATAAGTCATGGCCAGTGAGGTAGCTAAGGCAGGAAGAGATGTTTGTTAAATAACCTAGGTTTTTATTATTTGTTTTGTTTTGCCCTTGCAGTTAAAAATATGTTATTTTCGTCATACTCATTAAACAGATTTGGGCAGCTTTTGTCCAGGACATAATGAACTAAACACCCATTATCTGCCATTTTCTTTATTGGCAGAGGATGACTGTACAGCAGTATACCTGTTGAGTTCCATGTAAATGAACAAAGAGCCACGGGCAGTGTGTGTTGTGTGGTGCTGTGGCAGGACACACCCCCCGGCAGGCTCACGCTGGGCACACGTACTCACAGAGCTGTTCCCTGTGAACGTGCTGTCCTTCCCCTCAGCGAGCGCTGACATTCAGGTTGGGAGGCTGTGCCAGGGTGGTAGATTTCACTCTGTCTGACAGCCTGTCTTCCAAAGAAACCTTTCCCTGAGACCTGCTTTACTGTGTGTTTTTTTTCTTTTTGTTTGCTTCATTCAATCAGACCAACTGTTGTCTTAGCTCTTAATAATTAGAATTTGTGATACCTTTTTACATTTTATTTGGCATTTGGGCTTGCGTCATTACTTTAAGGGGAATATAGTTTGTATTGGAATGTTTGTGAATATAATTATTTATCTGGGACAGGGGTCAGCAAGCTACAGCCTACAGTATGGCCCATGAACTAAGAATGATTTTTGCATTTTCAAAGGGTTGTAAAAAAAAAAAAAGACCACGCATAGAGATGTATATGACTTGCAAAGCCTAAAATATTTACTGTCTGGCTCCTTACAGAAAATGTTTGCTGACTCTTGACCTAAAAGATAAAACTAAATTAGTGTGTGTAAAGCATGGTATGCACTGATGAAGAAGGCTGGGCAGTAGGATATTCTTTTTAGTTTAAAAATGCTGAAGCTTAAAAAAGCAGTTTACCCATACAATGGACTAGTACATAAAAAGGAATAAAAAGGAATCAGTAGTATTTTATTGCTTTTATTATCAGTAATAAAAATGAGTAAACTGTTGAATTCATGCAACAACATCGATGAATCTTAAAGTCCTTTTTTGTAATGAAAGAAGTCAGATGTAAAAGGCTGTATATTATTGTTGTTTCCATCATACAGCAGTCTGGAAAACAAAATTATAAGGGGGACAGCAGATCAGTGGGTTGCCACAGGATGGGGTAGGGGCTGACGACAAAGGGGCTGCACAGGATCATTTTTGGGGTGTGAAATTGTTCTCTATGGTTCTCTGGTAGAAGATAAAATGGCTGTTCATTTGCTATTAAAATTTTTTTTTGCATGTATATTTGCATAGGATGGCTATACATAGAACTGTATACCACAGAAAGTGAATTTTACTATACCTAAATTAAAGAAAATAAATCACAATAGTATTAGGTAATAACTCAAAAAATAATGTAAATGTCCATGAGTCTGTACTATATAAATAAGTAAATGAACAAGTTAAATTTTTGTAGAAGTGACAGCTTTTCCTTATAGAAGAATTCTAATCTATGACTGTAGAAGGGATGAGGGAAATAGAAAGTTATCATTAGAACACCACAGGCATTTCCCCTAAATAATAGTTACATATGGAAAAATAGGAAGCTACAGTGGAGATTCCTGGCAAACACCACCTTAGCCAAATGATCAAGGTCAACACCACTAATATCAGGTATTCCCTCATATAAGCACTGAGAGGGCCAGTCCCTTCTGTGGCCTCCTTCCCAATAAAGCAGAAACTCAGTATTTGTGAGAACACCAGAGGCACACCCAAATTGAGGGACAGTCTATAAAGTAACCCACTACTCTCCCAAAAGGTCATGAGAGAAGCGGAAAGACTGAGGAGCTGTCAAATTGGAAGAGACTAAGGAGAAACGACAACTAAATTCCATGTGGTATTTTGGATCCTGGAATAGTTAAAGGACAGTAGTGGAAAAACTGATGAAATCCTTGTATGTCTGCACTTTACTAGCATTGTACCAACATCAATTTCTTAGTTTTGATAAAAGTTCTGTGGTTTTATAAGGTATTATTAACAGGGGAAGCTGGATGAAGGATATACAGGAATTCTATGTACCATTTGTATTTCTTCTTCAAGTCTAAAATAATTTTTAAAAAAAATTTCTTAGCTGTCATCCTGATGGGTCAGAGTTTTTATTCTTGACCATGATTAGGATATAAATTCATCTTAATGGAGACTGGTATGTTTTCAGTGACTGGGAAGTCTTTGCCTTTTGTGTATTTCTTTAGAATTCTAGACCAAAAGGAGGACGGCTGTGTCGTGGACATGCATCACTTCAACTCCGGGGCGCAGTCTGTGCTGGCCTACGCCACTGTGAATGGCTCTCTGGTTGGCTGGGACCTTCGGTCTTCCAGCAACGCGTGGATGTTGAAGCACGACTTGAAGTCGGGTCTCATAACTTCCTTTGCTGTGGACATCCACCAGTGCTGGCTCTGCATCGGTGAGCTTGCTCTCAAGCCACTGAGTTTTGAATGCCACTAGTGTCTGGAATTGTGTTCTTATGAAAGCATTTTCCTTTTTCTTTCCATCTTTTTTTATATATAATTTTTATAATCACTTGCAATTTAATTTCTTATTCATTAAAAAGCAAATTTGAAAGAGTGAAATTAGTATACCAGTGCATAAGACAATTTCTTATTTCTCTTTGTTCTGAAATGAGTCTTGTTATAATCAGTGTAGTGATCAGATTTGCTGGCATTGTCTCCTTCTGCCAGGGAAGCAGCAGGCCTGGTTTATGAATGAGTGTTTCAGTTTAGGTGGACTCGTTTTAAATCCCAGTAACCACAGGCAGGTTACTTCACTCCTCTGAGTTCTTCATCTTTAAATGGGGCTGATTCTTCAAGGGCAGCTGGGAGGCTTTGATGAGGTGAGAGCATCTCTCCTGGGCCTGGTGCAGGAGGGGAGCTGCAGGCTGACCCTGCCTTACCCTTCCTCTGGACCCCGCCCTCAGGGCCGAGATGTGCCAGGTGATCTTGCTTCTTTCCTGTTTTAGTTTCACATTTCCCCCATAGGGCTTTGAACCTGCCCCTCGAGAAGGTACCACATCTTTTCTTTCCCTACCTGACACTCTTTTTCAAAAGAACCTGCTGTGGGCCCTGGCCGGTTGGCTCAGCGGTAGAGCGTCGGTCTGGCGTGCAGGGGACCCAGGTTCGATTCCCGGCCAGGGCACATAGGAGAAGCGCCCATTTGCTTCTCCACCCCCCTCTCCTTCCTCTCTGTCTCTCTCTTCCCCTCCCGCAGCCGAGGCTCCATTGGAGCAAAGATGGCCCGGGCGCTGGGGATGGCTCCTTGGCCTCTGCCCCAGGCGCTAGAGTGGCTCTGGTCGCAACAGAGTGACGCCCCAGAGGGGCAGAGCATCGCCCCCTGGTGGGCAGAGCGTTGCCCCTGGTGGGCGTGCCGGGTGGATCCCGGTCGGGCGCTTGCGGGAGTCTGACTGTCTCCCCCGTTTCCAGCTTCAGAAAATAAAAAAAAAAAAAAAGAAGAACCTGCTGTGCTTAAATTTTGGTTTTTAAATTTCCCAACTTGCATTTATGATTGTGAAATAGCTACCCTTTCTTTTATTACTTTTTTATAGAGTTTATATGGAATGCATGATTTTTGCCTTTTGTGTGAAGAAACTGCACAGGTGCAGGAAGATGCAGGGCCAGGCCAAGAAGAGTAGACACTGAAGGCTTAGTGATGCAGCAGACGGCGGGGATGGCTCTGTGGCACCCTGGCCAGCTGCGAGGAAGGCAGCCAGTGCCACCTGTGCTATTTGAGCTGTTGTCCTGGTGGGCCAGGGTGACGAACAGAGGGACCCTGCTGCCCCTTTTGTTATTACCCATCCCGTCTCCTCTGGAATCAGAGACCAAGCTGCGAATGTGCTGTGCCTTGTCACAGCTAGCCAAGTGTTAGGGTAGACGGTCTTCTAGGATGGGGCATTCTTTCGGTGGGATTTGAGTTGTGGTCAGATGTGCAGGGACTCACTCCAGTTTCTGCTGTGATTGGACACCCATGCCTATCTCCAGAATGTTTTGTAGAAAAGAGCCTGTGAAAGTGATTGAAATCTGAGGATAGCTACAGAGCTCTTTGTCACTTTGGGGTTGATAGAATGATCATCACGTGCCAATAAACCCCTCTGGTGATTTAGGGCTTCTGAACAGTTTGAGTATCAAATTCAATTTGTCTCTTCTCTAGATTTTCTGTTTCTTTGTGGCCGCCTTTGTTAGTTAATAGCAGTGCCAGTAATTAATGAATTATTCATTTTCAATGTACATGTGTTAGACATTTCTGTAGTAGTATTATGATAAGCACTTTATATCTTTAGTTATTAAATAACAAGTATTATTTGAAGCTGGGAGACAGCTGCATGAGAAAAAAATCTTTTCTAAGTGACTAAGTCAGTTTTAAAACTGTAAATTCATACAAAGCTAATGTTACTATTTCTGTAAATTAACCTTATATGCTTTAATCATTAGATGGTAATCTTTTTTCTCTTTAAGGTACAAGCAGTGGTACCATGGCTTGTTGGGACATGAGGTTCCAGTTGCCAATTTCTAGCCACTGTCACCCTTCCAGGGCGCGGATCAGACGCCTGTCGATGCACCCTCTGTACCAGTCCTGGGTGATTGCAGGTAAATGGCGGCTGCCTTTCAGGTGTGGGGGCTTCTTAGTGCATAGTACCTGCTACCAAGGCTCCTGTGCTTCCAGAGTTTTTCTTTTACATGTGAACAGGTATTGCTGTACTTTGAATATCTCACTATCATTTTACAGTTATGTTAAAAAATAGTCTGATCAGTTACCACATCACCTTCCATTCCTGTCTGCACTGTTTCCCCTCCATTTGTTTTCTCTTACAGCCCATGTTTTTTTAATTGATTTTAACTTACTGTGTTTACATAGATTCAGGTGTCCCACTGAATACACGCCCCGTGCCCCTCCCCCCTCCCCTCCAGGACTTGCTTTTCTGCTCTCTATAACGCTGTGTTTTTGTTAAAGCTGCCACCGTGTTTCTAGAAATCCCAGAAACCTTGGCTCTTCCTTGTCAGTTGTCATTTCTTATCGATCTGTTTCTGTTGTAATTCTTGCAAACTTCCTTTCCCTTCCTTCCCCTTACAGGGCATTCAGATTTTCTTGTATGGATTCTTGGGCAGGACACTTGGGTATGTCTTTGAAACTCACTTTCCTCATCTGTAAAATGTGATTAAAAATATTTACCTCATAGAGTTGTACGAATTTGAGATAACACATATAAAGCACGTAGCCTGGGGCAGAATTCGTGCTTAATAAATATAGGTCTTGTTGTTGTTTCCTCACTGGACTTCTTGCATCTAGGCTCTCTCTGGTTCCTCTCACTCACAGTCCATCGCATACCAAGTGCAGTGGCCATGGACTTATCATTCGGTCAGTTGTTTTCTTTTCTGAAATATTTCCCTTGCCTGAATTCAAGGACATCTGTCTCTCAGTTCTCCTAGTCATTGATTTGCTGGTTCTCCATCTTTCTATCTGTCTATTTAAAATGTTCTCTAAGGGTTCTAGCCCTGGGCAGGTAGCTCAGTCAGTTGGAGCGTGGTCCCAGAGCACAGAGGTGGCCGGTTTGATTTCCTGGAAAGGGTACGTACAGGAATAGCTCGATGTTCCTGTCTCTTTCTCCCTGCCTCTTTCTCCAAAAAAAAAAAAAAAAAAGTTCCCTAAGAGTTCTAATAACCATCTCAATGAAAACCTGGCATGTCCAAATGGAACACTTGTGCGCTCACTGGCTCCTCCTCCACTGTCCTCTCAGTAAGTGGCAGCTCTTTCAGGCTGGGTGCTCGGAAAGAAACCTTGAGTTGTGCTCGAGTCTTGTCTTTCTTATGCCACCTCTAGTCTATCTGCCAATCAAATGTTCTATCTTAGAAGATACTCAGAATCTGACCACCTCTATCACTCTCCCTAGTCCAGACCACCATAATAATCTCTTGTCCTATTCATGCAATATCCTTGTAACTCCGTCCTTTTATCCTTACCTCTGAAGACTGTTCTTCTGCTCAATACCCGCCAGTGGCTTCTCATTCTGAGTAACAGCCACCCTCCTCCCGTGGCCCACAGGCTTTGTGAGATCTGCCACTGCTACTCCCTCTGACCTTTACCAGTCAGGGTTCCAACTGGAAACAGGTGGTAACCCCAAGGGTAGGATAATTTGAGAAGGATTTATTTTCAAAGGAACTACTTACAAAGGTGTGTATGGGTAGGTGCATCCTAACAGGCCATGTAGTAAAATAGGGCTGGTACCAGCAGATCAGCTGGAGGGGATGGTTAGTTTCCTGTGACTACTATAAGAAATTACCACAAACTGCTAGCTTGAAACACAGGTTTATTCTCTAACAGTTCTGGAGGCCAGAGTTCAAAATGTGTTTTCGCTGAGCCCAAATCAGGTGATGGTCAGGCCACATTCCCCATGGAGGCTCTAGGGGAGGATTCACCGACCGCTTCTTCCCTCCTCAAAGCTAGCACCGTAGCATTGTGCTTCATTGTGAGGGTTCCCCGACCGCTCCTTCCCTCCTCAGAGCTGCACCGTAGCATTGTGCTTCATTGTGAGGGTTCACCGACCGCTTCTTCCCTCCTCAAAGCTAGCACCGTAGCATTGTGCTTCATTGTCACACCTGCCTCCCTCTTCTAAGGACACTTGTGTTTCTATTCATGCCACACCTGGACAATCCAGGTTAAAGCCCTCTCCCATTGCAAGGTACTTAATCACATCTGCAAAGTCGCTTTTCCATATAAAGTAACATCCACAGGCTCCAGAGACTAGGACCTGGTTATTTTGAGGGCCATTTAGCTTACTGCAGGCCCAAACCATCCAGAATCTAGGTCACAGGAGCCTGTTCATGTGGCTCACGTGGGCCAGCCTAGCACGGTGGGTGGGCAGTGCCCAGCACTTCTGCCCTTTTCCTGCCACCTCCCAGCTCAGTCTGCTCCAGCCACTGGCTGCCTGGCCTTTCCTGGAGCTGAAAGCACGTTCCTGCTTCAAGGCATCCCAATGGTTTTGGTTCTTGTCTCCATTAGCATGTAGGTGCCATGGAACAGGGTGTTACTGGGAATTGTTTGCCTTCTTTTCCTCAGTGCCTAGGACAATGACTAGCTCATAGTAAGTATTGTTGGTTCAGGTAATAACAATGCAGCTGGGGTATCGTCACTCCCTCTGCTCAAAAACACCTAGAGAATGATGGCCGTTCCTCAGGCCAGCAGTGTCCTTTTCTGTACTCGCCCTTCCGCCTTCTGTCCCGTCTCTGCCTTCACCTCCCCCTCTTCGCTGTCACACTGTGCTGCCGCAGACCCTACTCCTGCTCCCCCAGAGCACACCGGGGTTTTGTCTTTGCTCAGTCCACTCTTTCTGCCTGAAGTGACTTACCCTAGGGAAGCCCCGGCACCGCCCGGCTGTACTTGTTCCTTCAGTCCCAGCGCATCTCCACGGGGCCTCGACTCTTGCCCCCTGGGTGTGATCTTTGCTTTCCTTGAGTTCAGGTGGAACTCAGTGCTTTTCTTTTTGCTCTCACTGTCTTATACTTCTTCCTGTTTCTAGACTGGAGGTTTTTTTGAGGGAAGACTCTTTTATGATTTGACTTTTCACCTCACAATTCTTTCCACTTGGTTAGACAAGACACCAGTAAATATTTACTGGTAATATTAAAAACATCTCTTTTTCCTTTCCAGTCTGGTGTGATAGAGTCACGAAGTTCTTTACAAGTGAGCATTTTTTGCTGGATGGGAAAAAAGAGAAATGGGTACAGGCTGACTTGGGTTATTTATTTACCGAGATGTGAATGTTATGAGTGCAGAGTTCTCGTCTGAGTAATGGTCTGGCCTTTGTTTCCCTCAGCTGTTCAGGGTAACAATGAAGTGTCCATGTGGGACATGGAAACTGGTGACAGAAGATTCACTCTCTGGGCCAGCAGTGCACCACCACTTTCTGAGTTACAGGTTTGACTCCAGTTTTTATTGTAAAGGCTAATATAATTTCCCATATCCCAGGTCCTTCCAGACATTTTAGCAAACATGGTATCAGTTGGGCTTTTAGGTTACATTTTAAGGAAGTATTAGGTGGCCGCTGCTGCTTGGGTGCTCTCATTTCCTTAGGCCATGTCCCTCATTGGGTATTTTGGTTGCTAGCTCCGTAAGGTTTGTGATACTTCAGAGCCCCACTAAAAATCTGGGTTAAATAGGAAAAGCCTAGATTGATGTTTAGATCATTAAAAAAATAGAACATGTCCCTCTTACACATACTTTTGTTTGTAATTGTTATGTTGCCAAGACAGGTAGGAAAGATTTTCTTTTTCTTTGCTTGTTGGGGTCCTTTTTATCCAACACAGAAAATTTTTAGGAGCTGAACAGTCTGCCTCCTTATTTAGAATGGTACAAAGCAAATGCACTTTGGCCCTGGCCAGTTTGCTCAGTGGTAGAGCATCAGCTCAGTGTGTGGATGTCCTGGGATCAATTCCTGGTCAGGGCACAGAGGAGAAGCACCCATCTGCTTCTCTATCACCACCCCCTCTCGCTTCTTTCTCCCTTCTCCTCCCACAGCCATAACTCAATTGGAGTGAGTTGGCCCCAGGCGCCGAGGATGGCTCCATGGCCTCTGCCTCAGGTGCTAAGAACAGCTAGCTCAGTTGCAGAGCAATGGAGCATCGTCCCCAGTGGGCTTTCCCAGTGGATCCCGGACAGGGCGCAGCGGGAGTCTGTCTGCCTCCCTTCCTCTCACTTTAAAAATGCATTTGCTTTTTTTTTTTTACGTCCTAAATAAAGAACTATATCAGACATACATATCAGTCTCTTATTTCTTTCATTAGGCAGGTGCTTATAAAGCCACTGACAACTGATTTAGCTCTGGGACTAGCATTGTCATTAATGGAACACACTAGTACCTTTTATTTGACTCATATTTCTTTCATTAAAGCCTTCTCCTCACAGTGTTCATGGTATCTACTGTAGTCCTGCAGATGGAAATCCTATCCTGTTAACAGCTGGCTCAGACATGAAAATAAGGTAGAGTATCTGGTAAAGACTACTTTATGCAACAATTAAAAAAGATCATAAAATGTGGATGGATGCTATGGTTAACACTGGTGTGTTATTTATTATGTATATTAACAATACTGTAATGTTCAAAGTCACCCATATCTTGCAAGGACAGCTGTTAATATTTCATGTGTAACTTATTTTGTAACTAATTTTATGCTGTTCTAGAAAAATTACTTTTCCTAATACAAAAGAAAATAAGCAGTGAATCGATAATGTAAGCCCGTGATCATTAGTTCCTCTCTTCTCCTTCAGAGTGATCACCATTCGTTTGCTCTTCCCTAGGTTTTGGGACTTGGCTTACCCAGAGCGGTCCTATGTTGTTGCAGGAAGCACTAGTTCCCCGTCTGTGTCCTACTACAGGAAGATCATTGAAGGCACTGAAGTTGTCCAGGTACAAGTAGTCTTTCTTCAACTTCTTTCTGTAGGTATAAAAATGGCTTTCACAAACATTAAGTTAAATAAGGGGCTTTGGCCAAGAGTGGCAGCGTTTCCTCAAGTTTAAGAAATATATATTTATTTTCTCTTGGCTTTTATGTGTTTTTTAAAGTTAAATTTTATTGAGGTATAAAAACATATCAAAAGTGCGTATATAAGTATACCACTTGAAGTAAGCACTTTATACCTTGCTCAGTCCTTCAAGGTACTTCCTTATAAAGTTGTCTTACTGTTTTCCTTAAGCTCATCAGCTAGCAAGCAGTAAAGCTGAGATTCAAACCTGGCTGTTGGGGCTCTAAAACTTGTCTTCAAGTTAGACAGAAACTTCACATGAGATAACATACCTGAGAGTGCCCAGGCCCGAGTCAGTGCCAGTAAGTGAAAGTGCTTCCTTCAGGGCAGGTGGTAATGAGCTCTAGAAATGCTGAACATCTGATATTTACTTCTCTGTTCTGGTCATTTTTACCTCTTAATTATATGCTTCCCCTTTTGACTTTGACAAAGGAAATATGTACAGTTTAGCCTGTTTATAAGTTTCCCATATTTGTAAGTGGCTCCTCGTGGAATCTAATGACTGGAGATCTCGAATGTCAGGTTGGACTCTTCCTGCATTTGCTCAATGTATCTATGAAAGCATGGCTACTCCATAAGAGGTATTAGCTTCAACAGCACATCCCCAAAGCAGGAGTACTTACAAGAGGCAGAATGTGGTACAGGCTTTTGATTTCTGGCTTTCTCCTTGATTTTTAACCATGAAACAGGAAATTCAGAATAAGCAGAAGGCAGGACCAAGTGATGACACGCCTCGGAGGGGCCCGGAGTCTCTGCCTGTGGGACATCACGACATCATCACAGATGTTGCCACGTTCCAGACAACACAGGGCTTTATTGTAACTGCTTCTAGAGATGGGATTGTTAAGGTATGGAAATGAAACCTAGGGAAATGTATAATTTGTATAAATATACTGTAACTTAAAAGGTATATTTAGAGACAGGTAGTGAGAATTGATCCCTTTGCTTAATATTCAAAATCATGTCTCTATAGTCATGTTTCATGATAAAAGAAATCCCACCCAAGGTGGTTAAAGAGGTTGCATGTGACTAGTACATGTGTACAAACCTCTGTGAGAATCAGCGGACAGTTTCGGGACTTTTATTGTATATGTCAGAGGTGAGGGATCTAGAATGCTAAGACTTACATGATCTCAGTTTACTTTGTGTTGAAAAAGATGGTTGTAAGCTATTACAATGTAAACACATTTTTGCTATTAAAAATGCTATTCAAAGCAGCTAATAAAACTGTATTCAAGCATTTTAAGGGTTTTCATTTCTTTTTGGTGGTGCTTTTAACAGTAAATCTTAGCAGAAGAATAAACTCTGTAGCAGCATTTGTTCAGAAGAAATGTTCTCAGTGTCACAAAGAATCAGTGACAGAACCAGGCCTTCCACTCAAATCTCTGGATAGCCAGTATTCTGCTCTGTCTGCTCCAGTCTTTCTTCCTGTGTTTTATAGCCTGCCTGGTTAGTTATTTAGTGCTGGAGAATTGATCTCCTGTGGATCAGCTCCCGAAAAACGTGCCTCTTCTTAGCCATCATTCTGGTTTATAGGCTCTACCATAAATTCTAACACTTGGCTCAACAGCTTGCTTTCATCCAGTATAGATTATGTATTAAATGCATGGAAAAGAAAGAAAAATAGAAGGATTAAACTTTGGCATGTTAACATGCCAAAAATTTATATTTTTAAAAGACCGAAATTGGCCTTTCCCAGTAAAATATAGGTTCAAGGTTGTTGATTATTGTTAGTACATGAACCTGATTCTCTCTCCACATTTAATTGTCACCCATTTGCAAAAGAGTTTATGGTATTCAAAATATTTTAGTTTGGAATTAGTTCCATGAATCTGTAAAACTAAAAATTGGAATAGAAAACCTGAGTCTGGGAAAAATACTACTTGTTTAAGAAATGCTTCAAAAATTTAAATTGCTATAATTATATAATATAGTTATGGTGCATGGCAGTTTTATGAATATGTCTGGGTTCATGATTCAATACACTTAGTGTTTGTTTATTTATTTATTTATTTATTTGGGGGGGGGGTGGAGAGAGAGAAGGGGGGAGGAGCAGGAATGTTCAACTCCCATATGTGCCTTGACCAGGCAAGCCCAGGGTTTTGAACCGGCGACCTCAGCATTCCAGGTCGACGCTTTATCCACTGCGCCACCACGGATCAGGCTACACTTAGTGTTTAAACAGGTAAACAACTAAAGCATCGGAAAATCCTGTTACTCAGAATGGTCAGGAATGGAGAAGTTCCTAGACGGTAGCCTAGGAACACCCCAGACTCACCTGTGTAGAGCAGTTTCTCCTGAGGAACTGAGGGCCGACTAACAGCTGCTTCACAATGAGAGCAGGACCACATGGAGAAGGTAGGAGAGACAGGAGCCCTACCCCACAGGCTGACTTGCAGCAGGGAGGGATAATCCTGGGGGGCCCGCATGGGCAGACTTGCCTGCGCTGAGACAGTGATAAAACGGTGATAAGACTATACATGAAAAAAATCTATTATATTTACTTACCCCAGGGTGCCTGCTAAACGGAACTGTGAGAACTGTCTGGAATCAGAGGTACCGATTTCAGTTGGGGCGTCTTTGTTTACGTTCCCCCTCCACCTACAGCGTGCTGGAGGGAGCCAGGTCCAAGCACCCTAGCTGGCCTGTAGTGCCTCCAGAGCTTTCCTGACCCACTCGGCCAGCACATGCTGCGGCTCTGGCCAGTGGCCTCCCAGCAAATGCCTGCTACATCCTTGGGCAGCCAGCCCTTGAGTCCCGGGCCCTGGGCCTCCTCAGCCAGCACCCAGGGCACCACACCCACCCACACAGCTCCAGCCTGGCAAAATCACCCAGCTCATGCTGTTTACATAGAGGTTGCTCCTATTCAAGGCCACTCCTTCAGGATCAGGAGAGAGCTGTTTTGTCTCATTCATAGCAACAAACACAAAGTCAAATTGAAAAGACAGAAGAAAATGTTTCAAATGAAGGAATAAGAAAAAATACAGGTTAAAAACTCAAATGAAACAGAGGTAAGGAGTGGGGAAGGTAACAGACTTCAGGTCCAGGAAGCACGGAGCTTTCCAAAATGAACCATGAACCTAACGAGAGCCAAGACATTGTCACAGACAAAGGAAATCCCATAAGGCTATCAACTGATTTCTCAGCAGAAGCTTTACAGGCCAGAAGGGAGTGGCAGGATGTACAGATATTTAAAAGTGCTGAAAGGAAAGAAACTACAATGTAGAATATTCTACCTGGAAAGGTTATCATTCAGAATTGAAAAAGAGATACAATTTCCCAGACAAGCAAAAACTAAAGGAGTTCCTCACTGGCTTTACAAGAAATAAAGGGTCTTTTTTAAGCAGAAAAATAAAGGCCATAACCAGAGATTTAAAATATATATATATGTGAAAATAAATTACACGGGTAAACAAATATATAGTAAAGGCACTAAATCAGTTACTTAAAAAGTTGTTATGAAGGTTAACGCCTGACCTGTGATGGTGCAGTGGATAGAGCATAGACCTGGGTTGCTGGTTCAAAGCATGGGGCTTGCCCGATCAGGGCACGAACAAGAAGCAACTACGACTTGATGCTTCTCACTCCTCCCCCTGCCCTTCTCTCTCTCTCTCTCAAATCAATAATTGAAATCTTTAAAAAAAAAGTTATGAAAGTTAAAAGACAAAAAATCAGAAAATCAACTATAATTACAATACTTAAGGGGCACACAACAAAAAGATATAAACTATGGCAGCAGATAACTGTAGGGGGAAGTAAAAATAGCATTTAGAATGTATTCAAACTTAGGCTCCTATCAGTTTAAACTGCACTGCTATACAGACTGATATAGATGAATCTCATGGTAGTGAGAAAACAAAAGGTACACAGAAAATAAAGAGAAAGGAATTCAAACATAACTTTAAACCCCAGCAAACCACAAAAGAAGAAAGGAACAGAGAACAACTACAGAAACTACCAAAAAAAAAAAAAAAGAACAGCAGTTAATATTTATCTATTATTCCTTTAAGTGTAAATGGAATAAGTGTTCCAATAAAAAGCTATAGGGTGGCTGAATGGATGATAAAATAAGACCCATATATATGCTACCTACAAGAGACTAACAGATTGAGAGGCACACACACTGACTGAAAGTGAAGGGACTGAAAAAAGATATTTCATGCAAATAGAAACAGAGGTCATATAAGAGAAAATAGTCTTTAAAACACACTGTAAAAAGAGATTAAGAAGAGCATTACACAGTGATAATGGGGTGAATCCTAGAAGGGGATATAACATTCATAAATATTTACAATTGCAATATAGGAGCATCTAAGTATAATATTAACAACCATAAAGGACATTGAGTCAATACAAATTGACAGAATACAATAATAGTAGAGGACTTTCATCAATGGCTAGCTCATCAACAAGGAAACAGTGGCCTTAAATGACACATTAGACAAGAAGGATATTAGAACAGAAGTAGATATTTATAGAACATTTCATCCCTAAACTGCAGAATACATGTTCTTTTCAAGTGGACATGGAACATTTTCTGGGACTGATTGCAGTAGGCCACAAAATAAGTCTCAATAAACTCATCTTCATGACTTAAATCATGTCAACTATATTTTATGCACAACGTGTTGGAACTAGAAATCACCAAGAAGGAAACAAACACATGGAGACTATACAAAGTGCTATTTAACACAAGTGGATCAAAGAAGAAATAAATATCTTGAGACATATGAAAATGGAAACAAAACTTTCTAAAAACCTATGGGATGCAGCAAAAGCAGTTATAAGAAGGAAATTTATAGCAATACAGGCTGGACTTTAAAAACAAGGAAAATCCCAGATAAACAATCTAACTTGACACCAAAAGGAACTAGAAAAAGAACAAAGCCCAAAGTGAGTAGAAGGAAGAAGATAATAAATAATAGAGTAGAAATAAAATAGAGACTAAAAGAAACGATCAATGAAACTAAGAGCTAATTCTTTAAAAAGATACATGAAATTGACAAACTGTTAGCCAGACTTATTAAGAAAATAACAGAGGTCTCAAATAAATGGAATCAGAAATGAAAGAGATGTTACAACTGACATCACAGAAATACAAAGGATCATAAAAGAATACCATACCAACAAATGGGACACTAGAAGAAATGGAAAATATTTCTAGAAAAATGCAACCTTCTGAGAATGAACAAGGGAAAAAATAGAAAATCTCAACAGACCGACCTTTCGTAACAAAAGTGAATCAGGAATCTAACACCCAGCAAAAAAAAAGTTCAGGACCAGATGGCTTCACAGATAAATTCCACCAGACATTTAAAGGAAAAGTTAATACCTGTACCTTTCAAACTATTCCAAAAAATGCAAGAGGAAGCAATACTTCTGAATCAGTTTTATAAAGCCAGCATTACCCTGAGACTGAAACCAGACAAGGATACTCAAAAATAACCCCCCCAAACAAACAAACAAAAAGAAATGACAATGTCCTTGATGGACATAGATGCAAAAATTCTCAACAAAAGGATCATACACCATGATCAAGTGGGATTTATTCCAGGGATGCAAGGATGGTTCAACATTCTAAACCAGTACACAATATACAATGTTAACAAAACCAAGAATAAAAATAGGGATAAAAATCATGATCATCCCAATAGATAAAAAGCATTTGACAAAATTCAACATCCATTTATGATAAAAGTCCTTAACAAAGTGGTTATAGAAGGCACATACCTCTACATAAAACTGCAAAATTAAAATCAGAAATCTGTTGTATTTCTGTACATTAGTAACAAGCTATCAGGAGGAGAGATTAAGGAAAAAATCCCATAATATATCCAAAGAAACCTGAAACACTAATTTGAAAGAATATACGCACCCCTATGTTCACTGCAGTGTTAGTTACAACAGCCAAGATTTGGAAGCAGCCCAAGTGTGACCACCAGTAGATGAATGGATAAAAAGCTGTGGTACATATACACAATGGAATACTAAGCCATAAATAAAAAGGAAATCTTACCTTTTGCAACGGCATGATGGGCCCGGAGATTATTATGCTAAGTGAAATAAGCCAGTCAGAGAAAGACAGGAACATATGATTTCACTTATATGTGGAATCTAATGAACAAAATAAACTAACAAATTAGAATCAGACTCATAGATAACAGAGAACAAATTGAAAGCTATCAGAGGGGATAGGAATTGGGGATTGGGGACTGAGTAAAAAAGGTGAAGAAATTAAGCAAAGAAAAAAATATACACACAGACAATACTTTGGGGATTGTAGGAGGGAAAAGGGTGAGGGAGGTGGAAGAGGGGAGGGGGATAGATGGTGATGGAGGGAGACTTGGGGTGGTGAACACACAGTGCAGTACAGATGACGCAGAATGGTGCACCTGAAACCTGTATAATTTTATTAACCAGTGTTACCCCAATAAATTCAATAAAAATGTAAAGTACAAAAGTTAAGAAAAATCCTATTTACAATTTCATCAAAAAGTATAAAAGGCCTAGGAATAAATTTAACCAATGAGCTGAAAGAACTGTACTCTGAAAAACTATAAGACATTGATGAAAGAAATGGAATATAACGCAAATAAATGGAAAGATATGCCATGTTCATGGATTGGAAGGATTAATACTGTAAAAATGTAGTCTACAGAGTCAATGCAATCCAAGTCAAAATACAATGTCATTTTCACAGAAGTATAACAGATAATTCTAAAATTTATATAAAACCATGAAAGATCCTGAATTGCCAAAGCAATCTTGAGAAAGAAAAATGATGTAGGTATCATGCCCCCCAATTTCAAACTGTACTACAAGCTGTAGAAATAAAAACAGTATGGTACTGGCACAAAACCAGACACAGATCAATGGAACAGAATTGAGAACCCATGTATACACGGTCAATCTGTGACAAGGGAGGCAAGAATACACAACAGGGAAATGACAGTCTCTTCAGTGAATGTTGTTGGGAAAACTATACATACATGCAAAAAATAATAATAATAATCTGGACCACTTTCTTGCATATACAAAAATGGACTCAAAATGGATTAAAGACTTAAATGTATGACCTGAAACCATACAACTAGAAGAAAACAGGCAGTAAACTCTTTGACATTGATCTTAGCAACATTTTTTTGGCTGTGCCTCTCTGGGCAAGGGCAACAAAAGCAAGAACAAACAAATGGGACTACATCAAACTGAAAAGCTTTTGCATTGTTCAGTTGCGTTGCCTTTGACTCCTGTCAAGTCTGCTAAGACCTTATTTACAGTTTCTAGCTACTAAGTCAGATTTTGAGTCTGCTGAGTTTGGGGGAGAACTTTTTTTTTGGAGACAAAACTGTTACACTGAAAATGGGCTTCGAGCCTGGAGCTACTGGATAATCCAGGACTGATCAACCTGGGAAATGCTGAGGAAAATGGAGTAGGCTGCCAGAGCTAGAATTCTTTTCTCACTTGACCTTCTTATCATCCATTCTTCTCCCTCTTACACTTTCCCCCATTTTAAAAGAGGACATTTGGTTGAGTTGTTACTAAGTATTACAATCTGATGCTGTGTTGAGTTGCATTTCTTTTTGACCTCTACATTTTTTTTCTTCAACACGTTTAACTCATAACTCAGCACGGAGATAATAGGAGGCATGTACTTTACAATCAGTTCATTGATTTACACATTAAATCAGGAAACATCACTGCTTTTTGTGTGCTGCTTTGTTGAATTAGGGTTTTATTTAACTTACACTTATTTTTTGCAGTGTTCCCCATTTAGGAGAAAGAGATAAATCATGAAAAAATGCTAACATTAGGGATTTATTTTTTAGAGGAAATATTTGCGGTATGTTTCAGATCCTTCACTTATTAATGATTAAAAACGTGACCCCAAATGCTAAAATAATCTCGATCACCAAGGGACTGTATGTTTGGTGTACTTTCCTTATCGATGCAGAAGACAAATACATTTTAAAAGTATTTCTAGCAATAAACAGAAGAAAGGAGTTTTTGCTTAATCCAAAGTGAACTAGCCTTGGCTGGATAGCTCGGTTGCTTAGAGCGTTGTCCTAATTCACAAAGTTAACCAGAAAAATCCCTTTTATTAACATCTCTCTTAAATATTGCTCATTAATTTCCTGTACTTGGAACATAATTTTTTTCCTGAAGCTTTAAGTCCACTCAGGATATGAAGAAACCTGATGTGCTCTATTTTTCTGGATTACCTGAGTATGAATATGACATTTAATTAAACTCCTTGCCTCCCCCGAAGACACTGGGAGCTATCTCTGTGGAGTTGCCTTAGTAAGGATGGCAGGAGTGGTTTGAAAACACACTGCAGAATGCCCTCTTTTCCCAGGTTTTATGAACAGAGGTATAGAAAAGAAAGACCATACCCACTGGCGGTAGGTGTCAGAACCATCCGCCCCATGCTCCCAAGCAGGGGCTCTCTCCCTTTCTGAATAGAGTGATATCCTGCCTCGCAGGGCAACTGCTATCAACTGTGGAGCCACTCTCACATTTGAGGTAAGGTCTGAACATTGTGTCTAGATTAAATAATGCTACTTTGGTGTTTCGGTGAAAATATCAGCCCCGTCATAAGATTAACAATTAGTTATAAGATCTGGCTAGGGGAAGGAGAGAGCTGTCAGAAGGTGCTGGGTGAGGTGAGGCACATTGAAGACGTTTCCTGATTTAACTCTCTCTGACCTCTTTTGCATCTCTGCAACCCCATATATATTTAAAGATGAAAACATTAACAACTTCTCTATCTTTCCACAGTTGGTGTGCTTTTATTTAAGGAATTTGCAGAGCTCGGCCACTCCTGCTTCATGCTGTTTACTAAGTAGCTACCTGATGGGTAAAAGTAACTCAGAGCTCACCTGTGACAAGTTGTGTCTTTATTCTCCTTGTCTACAGAATATATAGATGAATAAAAAGTAATAAATGACCATAATGGGAAAAAAAAGGATAAAAGTTCATGAAAATAGCCAGGCAGGAGGCTCTATATAATGAAGAGGGAATTTATAGCTCAAAAGCAGTTAATTTATATTCTGGGGCATTAATGAGTTTCTCAGTGAGTTAGGGAGGATTTGGAGCTGGGGGAAAAATTACCCTCTGCTTCCCACCTGTCCAAGTTAACAACCGCAGAAGATGGGAGGAAATCTTCCAGCACAAAGCTAGTGGAGGACTACTCAGTGATGTGTTTAAATGGACTTTTTGTGCAAGGCCAAACTTTCAAAATTATGATACACCACAGCATCAATTTCTAAGGTAAATGTTGGGGTCTTTCAAAACAATCTTTGATTCAACAGCACCAAACTGAGAAAGACAGCTCCATTGCAGGAATCGGACTGGACAGTGACCAGTAATCAAAAGAACTATCAATAGCACTAGCCCATGTACACACATGTAATACACTATTTACCTCCAATTATAATTCATCTTCATTAGACCTTTCAAAATTCTTCTTCACTCTTCCATCTTTTAATAATAACAGTTCTTGAATATATCCATCTTAGCATGCTGGAATTCTCAGGAGTGGTCAAATAAATGGACATGATATATCTTAATACCAATAAGTGCAGGAGGTCGAGTTGCCTCGTATTTTACAACCTGAGGTTTGTCCAGCCCTCCAGAGTGGAGCTCCGGAGATAGGCAAATATCTAAAAGTTACCCAGAGTTTGGCAGTCAGTTTAGTTATGCAGGCCCAGAGTCTTACCATGCTTCCTAAGGTTATAAGTTCTTCAAGCACTTGATCATGTCATTTGGGAACAGTTTTTATCACCTTTTTTCCAGTTTTAAAGGTACGGTATGTATTTCTGGTAAAATTTCGAACAGCATTAGCTCTGCTGTCTCTTGCTACTCTTGATGCATATTTTTTATCTTGAAAGGATTTTGCCTTTTGTAATGCATCTTCTTTAAGGGCAGCTTTATGTGGTCCAGTAACAAAGCTACACAACAACACACACACAAAAAAACAACAACAAAGATAAATGCCATTTCAACTTTAATAAGACTATATCAGGGGTCGGGAACCTTTTTGGCTGAGAGAGCCATGAATGCCACATATTTTAAAATGTATTTCCGTGAGAGCCATACAACGACCCGTGTAAGTTATGCATTATCCAATAAAAATTTGGTGTTGTCCCGGAGGACAGCTGTGATTGGCTCCAGCCGCCCGCAACCATGAACATGAGCAGTAGGAAATGAATGGATTGTAATACATGAGAATGTTTTATATTTTTAACATTATTTTTTTTTAATTAAAGATTTGTCTGCGAGCCAGATGCAGCCATCAAAAGAGCCACATCTGGCTCGCAAGCCATAGGTTCCTGACCCCTGGACTATATTAATCTCCCTTCTTAAATCAGTTGTTGTACCCACCTCTTATTGCATCTTTCTTTCAGGGTAATTTTATTAGGATTACTAAAGTGGGCATTATTAAACTGGCAGGTGTATCGGAAGCTGATAATACATCTTGTCAGAGTGTACAGAAGTATAATTTTAACAGCAAAGTTTCTTCTTCACGGGACATGTTCCACTCAGAACTTCCTATGGTGGGCTCTTGCTTATTCAGATTTGGTTCAAATAGTACCTCATCAGAGACTACCAAGTCTGACTCCCTCTTCTAGTCACTCAGTACATCATGCTCTTGTTTTTTCATAACACTACTACCTACATTTTAATTTACTTGTAACCTTCTCTGTGATCCGTTCTCCACCCTTTCACCCTCCCAGACAGAAATTAAGTTTCACAAGCTCATACCTGGTCACCACAGTAATCCCAGAAATGAAAAAGTTTCTGAGCACCCAGTACACATTTAGTATTTGTCTAACGAAAGCATAAATGAATGTGATCTCTTTCTTTCCTCCCTCCTGTCCTTTCACCTATTTATCCATCCATCTCTCACACACACCACATACCTTCTTTCGTCTATAACGATAGGGGTGAAGGAGACATCAAGACATCAAGCCAACAAAGAAAACCTTGCCATTCACGTTCCACAGACCCTGAAGCCTCCATTGCATCATCTACTACATGTCTAGGCTTCTGAAGCTCAAATCCCAAAGTATTCCTCAGTTCCTTTCCATCAAGGCTATCAGGAACGCCCTAAGTTGATCAACAAACTTCTCCCAGTTACCAAGAAAAGCAGTCGTGGCTAAATTTCAGTACGAATACAATTTCCTCACGCCTTCCCACATTTTTGCTCTTCTCTGTATTCTTTATTAATTTCAAGACTCAATATTTTGAACTCAAATTCCCCAAAGTCCTAATTGTCTTTCTGCATCAAACATGGCTCTGCTGATCATGGAGATTGCATCCTTTTAAGTCTTGAACATACTGTTTCCATGGCTTGAGTTTATCTTATCTGCACTGGTCTCTCCCCTCCCTCCCATTGGATATCTTTTATGGTAAGTTTAGTTATCTTGGCTATATTCCTTCCTCTTTGTTAAGAAAAAGTTGTTAAAATGGTAAGTGCTTCTTTACTATATATAGCATTGCTATCTCCCCCCTCCCAATCATTTATATTCTTTAGGGTTGAACGTGATAAATATCATATCTCTCAATTCCTTTCCCCCCCACTCTGTTGTACATCGGAGCTTGTACTAGTTAAACATGTGATAAGAATCATTTGATTACCTTGTTTGGGAATCAGATAGACTTTATATATTTCTTTCTACTGCTCTATATTGTTCAGATACTTCTTTACTGATCGGTAACTCCAACAGTAGGTAGTCAAAATAAAGAAATAGAGATGAAATAGTCAATTCATTTTGCAACCTGTGCCCACTTCCAGCGAAGCCTGTGGAAAGATGTGGCAACTAGATAAAATGAGGTGGATGGCACTCATAGTAGAGTTCGGTTCTCTGTGATCACAGATTCCTCCGTCTACGCAGGTAATCCGGGGTCAGCCACACTGCACCTACTAGTTGACTGGATGCACTGCAGTAGAAAATGCAGACAAGATGGCTTCTATTTTGACAATTCTTTTTTTATTTTAACATACATATTTTGTGTCCCCAAAAACATACTTTGGAAGCAGAATTACAACAGATGTATTATTCATATGGCATTGGTGACGGTGTCCATTTTTACAGTTGAGTTGTTCTGGCTCTGGTCTGCCAACGCTTTCAAGTCTGGCGCAAGTGCTTCCCTGACTGACTGAAGCAATAAGCAGGTGGCTTTTATTGCCTCCGAGCAGATCTAAGTTATGCTTACAGAGAGGCTGCCCTGCAATCCCACTCTCACTGGCCATCTGTGCCCTTGGCTGATTGTGCTTCGGTCCCATTCCTTTCTTTTCTGTCTGGTAAGAACCAGCTTCTACCTAAATTTCTTACAGTCTCCCAGCAGAACCATCCAATCCTATGCAGGTCATTCTGAGGACTTGGCAGGTCATCTCTCTGACCGGACCTCCTGCCTAGCAAGCACGCTCAGCTTCCTCAATTCCATATGTCAGTTCGGCTTCACTTCCTGGGAAGGGCTCTGGCAGGGAGTTTCAGAAGCAGCTGTGTGGCTTGTTACCTTTCATTTCAGTCTTCGGTCATTTAGAGAAGTCCTGGGATGTCCCAGCCTAACACAGCAAGCATCAGGGAGTTAGTTCATCAACAGAGATATGGGTTTCATGTCTTAATTCCTGATGCCCCTGTCAGTTCCTAACACTTCACCCATTTTGGATACAGAGGGGAAGCTGAGCCTCCAGGTATATCTAAGGCAGTGTGGAGATGGGAAAAGAAACTTTCTGTCCAAAAGCACTGCACTGTGAATCCCCTCTGTTACTTATATTGCTCTTCAAAAGCAAGGTGGGAGCAGTTTCCAAAAATGCCTTTTAATTTTTACAAACTGTCTACTGTGTCGGCCCTCGCAGTTATGGCCAACTGCATATTGTGTGGAACTCAATGCAAATGCAAATGCAAATGCAAATGCAAATGTAAAGCCCTTTCCCACACTTCCAGGCACCTGCAGCAGGGGGAGCCCCACTCTTGGTGGACTGACTACGCAGGCGTGTTTTAGGCCTGACTTCAGAAAGCATTTGCTGCTGGACAGTTCCCCGTTCTCCCAGCAAAGTGAGGAGAGCCATGGCAGGCGGAGGCTTCACTCTGGAGCGGGAGCTCCTCTGGCTCTGCTCACCATGCAGAAATGCACAAACTGCACAAGTAAAAGTCGACACACCGCAGAAGGCCTCTGCCTGTGTGTGATCCCCAGCGGCTGGTGCACGCACATCTGATTGCAGTCCGATGTGGGCAGGTGTGTGCGTGCTAGGACAGCATGATTTACCACGGAAACAAAGAAACCTCCTTCTACTTGATTTAAATTATTTCTAATTTTAAAAATGTAAGTAGTATTCATACAGGCAAAAGACGTATTTATTATTAATTCTTAAAAGAACTAGCTTTTTCTTTTGTTGACACTTTTTTTTTTTTTTGTATTTTTCTGAAGCTGGAAAGCTGGAAACGGGGAGAGACAGTCAGACAGACTCCCGCATGCGCCCCACCGGGATCCACCCGGCACGCCCACCAGGGGCGATGCTCTGCCCACCAGGGGGCGATGCTCTGTAGCGCCTGGGGCAGAGGCCAAGGAGCCATCCCCAGCGCCCGGGCCATCCTTGCTCCAATGGAGCCTCAGCTGCAGGAGGGGAAGAGAGAATCGAACCCGGGTTCCCCGCACGCCAGGCCGTTGCTCTACCACTGAGCCAACCGGCCAGGGCCGACACTTTTTTTTTTTTTTTAAAATTTATATATTGATTTTAGAGAGAGGGGAAGGGATAGAGAGACAGGAACATCAATCTGTTCCTGTATGTGCCCTGACTGGGGATCGAACCGGCAACATTTTCTTATCAGGAAAATGCTCTAACCAACTGAGCTACCCAGCCAGGGGTGCCTTTGTTGACACTTTTTAAAATATCTTAAAAGTATTAAGTTCTACTTGATTCCTATCTTAGTGTATATTCCATTCTATAACATCTTAAGAGCAATGTTTAACTCATTAATTTGTAGGGTTAAAAAATTTTCCTAATATAACGATTAAGACTATAAACTTCCCTAAATTATGAATTCTAGTGTATCCCACAGTTTTTTAAATTAATTTTGTGTTAACATGGATTCAAGTGTCCCACTGAATATAGCACCCTCACCCCCCACCCCCTTGTCCCTATTTACACCCCTTTTGCCCCCTCCCCCTAACTCCCTCTCCCCTTCCCTCTGGGGTTTGCTGTCCTGTTATCTGTATCTCTGTGTTATGTATATATAGTTTCACTAATCCCTTCACCTTCTCTGATCCCATCCCCTCATCCCCCTTCCCTCTGACAGCTGTGTCTCCGGTCCCTGTGACCAAACCCCTGCCTCTATTCTGTTCCTCAGTTCACTTTGTTCATTAGATTCCACATATAAGTGAAATCATATATTGGTTTTTCTCTGCCTGTTATTCACTATTATTTCACTTAGCATAATAGTCTCCAGGTCCATCCATGTTGTCACAAAAGGTAAGATTTCCTTCTTTTGCATGGCCATGTAGTATTTCATTGTGTGTGTATACCACAGCTTTTTAATCCACTCGTCCACTGATGGGCACTTGGGCTGTTTCCAGATCTTGGCTATTGTAAACAATGCTGCAATAAACATGAGGGTGCATTTCTCCTTTTGAAACAGTGCTGTGGTGTTCTTGGGATATATTCCTAATAGTGGGATAGCTGGGTCAAAGGGCAGTTCCATTTTTAATTTTTTGAGGAAACTCCATATGGCTTCCCACAGTGGCTGCACCAGTCTGCATTTCCACCAGCAGTGCAGGAGGGTGCCCTTTTCTCCACATCCTCGCCAGCACTTATTGTGTGTTGATTTGTTAATGAGCGCTATTCTAACAGGTGTGAGGTGATATCTTATTGTGGTTTTAATTTGCATTTCTCTAATGATTAGTGATGTTGAAGATTTTTTCATATGTCCATTGGCCATCTATATGTCCTGTTTGGAGAAGTGTCTATTCAGTTCTTTGACCCATTTTTGATTGGATTATTTACCTTCCTGGTGTTGAGTTTTACAAATTCTTTATAAATTTTGGTTATCAATCCCTTATCAGATGTATTGGCAAATATGTTCTCCCATTGTGTGGGTTGTCTTTTTATTTTGTTAAAGGTGTCTTTTGCTGTATAAAAATTTTTTAGTTTGATATAGTCAGTCCCATTTGTTTATTTTGTCCTTTATTTTACTTGCCCATGGAGATATATTGGCTAAAATATTGCTACGAGAGATTATCCCACAAGTTTTGACACATAATATTTTGATTATTATACAGTTCTAAGTGTGTTTACCTTTTCATTATTTTTAACCCATTATTTAGATTGTGACTTTAATTAAAAAATATATGGTCTTTAAAAATACCGTTCTTATTCATTTCTAACTTAATTGCAGTGTGATTAGATCATTTGGATGGATGGCACCAATTCTTACAGGTGTGCTGACACTTACTTGGTAAGTTAAAAATTGCACAATGAGCACCGTAAACTCTACCTTGATTCAACAGCTGTTCGTGTTCCATGTGTTCTTCAGAAGAATGTCTCATTTTTCTGTGCAGGGTTCTAAATGAGTCTATTAAGTCAAGTCTGTCGCTGATAATTAAATCCTTTACTTCTTCGCTAAGTTTTGTCTGCTTCTTTACTTCTCAACATTCAAACTGCTATACTGAAATCTCCCACTTTGAGAGTTCTGTGACAATTTCTCCGTGTAGTTTTTCAATTTCCACTTTGTGTATTTTGAGGTTTTATTACCCTCTTATAAATTTAGAATTGTTCTATCTTCTTCAGGATTGAACACTTTGTCATGTAGTAACCCTCTTTATTCCCACAAAATGGTGTTGTTTAAAAGTATATTTTGTCCGATATTAATATAGCTATTCCAGCTTTCTTTTAAAAACATTTGCCTGATATATTTCCCCCCATAATGTTTTTTTTGAACTTTTCCATTTCTTATTTTGTAGCTATGTCTCTCAAAAACAATTATAGCTGGATATTATTTTGTTTCTTAAATCCATCAATCTCTGATAGTAACTGACGTGTTTTGCCTATGTATTTGTGTTATTTTTTTTTTAATCTTTTTTTTTTTCAGAGAGAGAGAGAGAGATAGTTAGGGACAGACAGACGGGAACGGAGAGAGATGAGAAGCATCATTTGTTTTTTATTGTGACACCTTAGCTGTTCATTGATTGCTTTCTCACATGTGCCTTGCCCGCGGGCCTTCAGCAAACCAAGTAACTCCTTGCTCGAGCCAGCAACCTTGGGTCCAAGCTGGCGAGCCTTGCTCCAGATGAGCCCGCGCTCAAGCTGGTGACCTCGGGGTCTCAAACCTGGGTCCTTCCGCATCCCAGTCTGACGCTCTATCCACTGCGCCACCACCTGGTCAGGCTGTATTTGTGTTTTGATTACTGATATATTTAAATGGATTTGATGCTGCTATCTTACTTTGTGCTTTCTCCTTGTCCTTTTCTCCCTTTCCTGCCTTTTCATTACAATATTTTATATTTATTATGTTTGTTTGTTTCTAATAACCAAAGATGATTTTATTGTTCAATGCCTTTTCTCATGTTTAGGCAATATGTAATTAAGTATTTACTAACATACATAGTCCTAGTACAATTATTTTTTTCTGTTAAAATCAGGAGGTGCCAAATATTTCCAGAGCTTTGTTAACAAGTACAGCCATTTTGTAACCCCACAAATTAGATACTGCTATTATTTAAAACTACAGCATTTGTTTATATTCATTGAAATATTGACAGATTTTTTTTAGCATTTATCCTTCTTGCATCTCAGCCTTTCATTCTGTGGTCATTTTTATTTTCCTTGAAACACATACTTTAGAAGTTCCCTCAGCAAATATGTGGTAAACTATTGTTTTTTTGTTTTGTTTTGTTTGTCTGTTTACTCAAGTTGTCTTTGCTTTGCCATTATTTTTGAAAGATAGTTTTTCTAAGTTGAAAATATTTTCTCCCGTTACTTTAAAGGTTCTCAATAGCATCGTGCCTTCCACTATTGCTACTGGTAATTCCTCTGCCAGCTTCATGGCGGTTTCTTTGTAGATGATCTTCCTAGCTGCTTTTAAGTGTCTTTTGGGCTTGGTGTTCTGCATTCCTCTACTTCATCTAATTGCTATTTCTTTTTATTTATCCTGCTTGTTACAGCTTGTCTTTTCTTCATCTTTTAATTCATGTCTTTCATATCTTGAGAGTGATTATCTCTTTGTCTTTCAATAGTCCCTCATTCATTATTTCTATTTTATCTTTCTAGAATTCTAATTAGATAGGTTAGATCTTTTCATCTGTACTGTCTGTAAACTTCTTACATTTGTCTTTTCTGTATTCTGAGTAATTTCTTCATCTTTATTTTCCAGCCCATTGCTTTTTCTTCAGATGTGTCTATTACTCTTTTTAATCCATCCATTGAGTTTTATAATTTATTTTTTATTTTGAAAATAGTCAAGCTCATGGAATATTATAAAGAGCAGAACCATGAATAAATGGCTGTATTCCTTTCACCTAAATGATTTTCACTGTTACCATCTTGCTATTCTGCACACACACACACACACATGCACACACATGTATATCTATATATACACATACTATTGAATATATGCATACACAAACATACACACACACCTTTCTACTTCCCCTTAGGAGAACTGTCTGAAAGAAGGCTGCAGACATCATGCATGTTACTCTTAAATACTTTAGCATACCTCTCTCAAGAATGAGGACATTCCTACACTGACATGCTGCCATTACCACACATAAGGAAATCCATGTGAATCAATATCATCAAGCATATTGTTCATATTCAAATTTCCCCAAATGTCTCCCACATATCATTTACATAAGGAGGAGGGATAGGAGGGGGAAGAGGGGGAGAAGGGGGAGGAGAGGGAGAAAGGGAAGGAAGGGAGAAAGAAGGGAGAATGAGGGAGAGGGGAGAAGGAGGGGAGGGGAGGAGGAGGGGGGAGGGGGAGGGGGAGCAGGAAGAAGAAGAGGAGGAAGAAGAAGGAGAAGGGGAAGTGGAGGGGAAGGGGAAGAAGAAGAAGAAAGAAGAAGAAGGTGGTGGAGAAGGAGGGGAAGGGGAAGAGGAAGAAAAAAAGAGGAGGAGGAGGAGGAGAAGAAGAGGAAGAGGAGAAGGAGGAGGAGGAGGAAGAAGGAGGAAAAGGAGAAGGAGGAGGAGGAGAAAAAGGAGGAGGAGGAAGAGGAGGAGGAGGAGGAGAAGGAGGAGAAGGAGGGGAAGAAGGAGGAGGAGGAGGAAGAAGGAGGAGAAGGAGAAGGAGGAGGAGGAGAAAAAGGAGGAGGAGGAGGAAGAGGAGGAGAAGGAGGAGAAGGAGGGGAAGAAGGAGGAGGAGGAAAGAGGAGGAGAAGGAGGAGGAGGAGGAGGAAGAGGAGGAGGAGGAGGAGAAAAAGGAGGAGGAGGAAGAGGAGGAGGAGGAGGAGAAGGAGGAGAAGGAGGGGAAGAAGGAGGAGGAGGAAGGAGGAGGAGAAGGAGGAGGAGGAGGAAGAGGAGGAGGAGGAGGAAGAGAAGGAGGGGAAGAAGGAGGAGGAGGAGGAGGAAGAAGGAGGAGAAGGAGGAGGAGGAGAAAAAGGAGGAGGAGGAGGAAGAGGAGGAGGAGGAGGAGAAGGAGGGGAAGAAGGAGGAGGAGGAAAGAGGAGGAGAAGGAGGAGGAGGAGGAGAAGGAGGAGGAGGAGGAGGAGGAGGGTGCATTCATTTATCAAGTAATACCAAGCAGACAGTACCTTCGCAACTGCTGTGGGGGCTCCTTCAGAATTGTAGAGCTGAGTCTGTTGCACTTTGTTTTGAAGTTTATTGGTGGATATTTGTTGATGGCACCTAGGAAGAGAAAAACTTGTGATGAGTCTCTTATTCATGGTTATTACCACACAGCAAAATGCTCTGTATGCAAAGTGTCACTTCACTGTTTTCACCATTCATGAGATGAGGGTCCATTTCTCAGAGGAGTGTCTAAAACTGGGTTCTGAAAATTCATCTCTGCCAAATTTATAGATGGAGGAAATTAGACTTACTTTTCAATAAGATGCCCTTAGCTTCTTAAATTGGTCAAAAATTAGAGTTAGTTCTAAGAGTCTGTCCTCTAATTGACATGAATCAATCAGAATAGTTATTTTTATTTGCTCCCTTGAAATATTAAAATGCAAAGGGAAGACAATATTCCCTTTATGGTCTCTGTATCAATAACAACAACAGACACAGTAGCATCATCTTGGGTTTAATTCATTAGTGTCTCTTTTTTTGGAAGTATATTAATTTTTCATGATTAACAAAAGCATTCCTCTCACCACACCGTTTAAACATTTAAAAGCCACTTTTGATGGGAAACTTAAAAAAATGTATTACTTATTTACTTGAAGCATTAAGTTGAACAGACTTGTTAAAAATGATTAAATCTCTTCCCAGTGATCCAGGGTCATCATAAGTCGCAAGTTTGTCCTGGGCTGTGAGACCGCTCTATTGTAGACTGGGCTGTGTGCTTCTAGACTGAGTGGCCCAAGGCTGTGAGGTTTCCCCTATTGTGCACCTGAATATTAATATTTTACCTGTCTTAACTCTAGGCATCAGATTTTTGGTCGTTTTGTTTCTCTTAGAAAAATGTGTTGATTCTGATGTGGGCTGTGCTTCAATAGCCGACTCTATCACAGCAGTGTGTTCAGTAAGAGTCACACCTGAGAGAGGGAGCCAGACTAGAACTCAGGAGGGCAGCGACCACATCTGCATCGGTCACTCCTTGTTACTCTACACCTGCGTGAGGAGCTCCCATCTAACAACTACGTGTTAATGTTGAATGGGTGTGAGTCTACGGGCCTGTTACAGAATTAAGTATGCAGGCTTGAATATGAGTATGTCAAAGCCTTTTTCAACTTCTTGTACTTTTACAGCTATATTTTAAAAATTGAAGATGTCTAGCCTGACCAGGCGGTGGCGCAGTGGATAGAGTGTCAGACTGGGATGCAGAGGACCCAGGTTCGAGACCCTGAGGTCACCAGCTTGAGCGCAGGCTCATCTGGTTTGAGCAAAAGCTCACCAGCTTGGATCCAAGGTCGCTGGCTTGAGCAAGGGGTTACTCGGTCTGCTGAAGGCCCACGGTCAAGGCACATATGAGAAAGCAATTGATGAACAACTAAGGTGTTGCAATGAAAAATTGATGATTGATGCTTCTCATCTCTTTCCATTCCTGTCTCTCTGTCCCTATCTATCCCTCTCTCTGACTCTCTCTCTGTCCCTGTAAAAAAATAAATAAAAAAAAAAAATAAAAATAAAAATCGAAGATTTCTAGATACTTAATTTCTAGAAAAGTGCTGTATAACTATGTCATGGTTATAGTTTTTCCCAAAAAGCTCTTTCTACCTCTCTCACCTATCCCAAGTCATTCTTAAAGCGTATCTTCCCCTTCCTCTGGGTGGTGGTGGGGTGTCATTAATCTAATCACATACAGGCATACCTCATTTATTGTGCAGCACAGATGTTGCATATTTCATAAACTGAAGGCAAGACCTTCCACAAACAAAATGACTGACTCACTTTATTGCAATAAATATAACTTTATTGCAGTAGTCTGGAACCAAACCCGCAATAGCTCCAAGGTATGCCAGTAGTTGGACTATTTACCATGAAACACCAGTAAGAATTATGGGGGTCTGGGGAATTTCCTAAGAAGGAAATTCCATCTTAGACTTTCTTTCAGCTTTTTTGCCTCATGAGGAGTTTCTTTACAAATTTCTGTCTTTCACGGTATTCTTTTATTTTAGCCTTACAAATAGGTTCTGATTACTTCCTCCAGAGTGACCCTGAGCCCCCATTTTTTTGTATTTTTTCTAGCTTCTATTTCTGGTTCCTATTCCAGAACACATCCATGTTAATTCCATTCTGGGAGCGTACTGTTCCCACATCTGTGTTTCTAAAACCAAGTGTGCACATGAGTCACCTGGGGAGCTGGATAAAGTGCCAGTTCCAGTTCGGAATGTCTGGCCGGGGCCTGAGAGTCTGTATTTGTCACAAGCTCCCAGGTGATGCCAATGACGTTGGTCCTAGACTCATACTTGGGAGTAGCAGAGTCTCATCAGCAATTTCCCGAGGCTCCTCAGACCTCACCTGCATGATCTAGTTGGTATCTTTGCAGCCTTAAACTGCTCTTACCATGTAGTGTCAGTGACAAGTTTGAGACACAGTCGGAACCTCCCAACACAAGGTACTCTTTTACCTGTGTGTTCACTTTTATTTATTGGAACTCCAAGGGTTCATTTACCATGAAAACATTCAGAAGTTCAACCAACTGCTTTTCAACCTCCCGAAACATCTATTATCAAGACACGGCTTCTTGTTATGCCTCCTGTTGCATTCACAATGAATTGCATACTTTCGAGGCAAACTCATCCCAAGAAATACAGCCATGTTTTTATTGCATTTTGTTTTTTATGGGCACTGTTACACCAATTACTGGCATCATCCTTAACAAAGCTGAGAAAGCTTTGCAAGTATGTAGCTTTCATTCTGACAGGTAAAATTTTATCTCCTAATACTTCAAACTCTGCCTTTTGACCTTGTAGAAGCAAAGCCAAGAATTGTTGCATTTTTCTTTGGCTCTCTTTTTTGATGTGTTAACTGATGAATCTTTCCATCCAAGGGCAGTGTGTGAATGTTACATGGCAAGGGTATCTACTTTGTTGTTCAAGTCCAAGCTGAGCGTTCCCACCCGCAGACTATACTGCTCCATTCAGACAGATATGTGAGCAGCTGCCTGTTATGATTGCTTCTCCATAGGAACCAGAAACAAAAAAGAGGAGCCAGAAAATTCAATGCTTAGGAATCAGAGGCTTCCACCCTGCACCATTCATCATGACATAGTTTCCTTTCTGACCCTGCAGTACCCTTGAAGACATGAGACAGGCTTCCAAGAATCCATATCAGCTCATCCACCCTTCATCTGGGAATACCAAGTACACGCTAAATGTACAAGAGAGAACAGATTTTATGACTTACGCCTGATTGAGTTTATAAAAGACTTCGTAAACTTCACACCGTATCTGTGGTCAGGTTTGTGAATTCGACCAAGCTGGACCAAGTGGTGATCGAGAGGGTGGCTGGCTAGATCTTCCAGTTCCTTGTCATTCCAAGTAGGGCCGAAGGAAAACACAAACAGGGCATAACCTTGACATTTGGCTTTCAAAGATTCTTTCTTTAAGGTGGCTCTGTCCAAGTGACTGGTTTCCCCAGCAGAGATCACAAATATGACTTTGTTTCTTCTCAGATTCGGTGCACTCAGAAAGACATTGTCCAGAGTCCACTGTAAGGCGTGACCAATAAAGGCATCCCCATTTAGTTGTTGGACGGATTCCTCCACGTGCCTCTTCATCTGGCGCCTGCTGTTATAGGTGGTAAGGTTGAACTCCGTTCTAACAGGACTCTTCCGAGTGTTGGGCAGGAAGTTGGGGGGAGCGTGGATTAACAGCGCCACCCGGTCTCCAGTGACAGAGGTCTCAGGCTCGGGGGTGATTTCAAAGTGATCTAACAGTGCTCCTAGGAAGTCTCTGAGGTCTTCAAAGTCAGCACTCCCCACATGCCGGGAGCCGTCTAGTAGGAAAGCCGCATCCATGTAAGACTGCACAGGGGGTGGTCTGGCTTGATCGCAGGAAGCATCTGGCTTGCACACATCTGCAGATCGAAAGTCGCTCAGGGTTACTAAACAGACACGGACAGGAAAGATAGCATCTCAACTATTTCAACATTTGGAAATGGCACGATCTTGGATCTTAAAATAGCTACTCAGTGACTTTGCTATCAACACCCGGAAGATTTCCTAGTACTTGGTTTGCATCTATCAACAAAAAGCACAGATTTTATACCCACCCTGTGTTTTAAATTCCACTCACTAACACTATCTGGCTTGTAAAACTTAAGCTGCTTTCAACAGAAGTTTCTTCTTAGCTGTTTTTCAAGTTTATAAAGATCGAAGTAGACAACTGGCCTCAGGCTTGTATGAGTATACTGTATAAAGACATAAAAGCTAATGATCTCTCCAGTTGACAATATACAGGTTACACCAATGACTGTTATCATCATGCTCACACAGTTTTTTGTAAAAGTAATCTGCTTAAAAAGTACGATTAAAGAAGCCTGGCTGGTTGGCTTAGTGGTAGAGTGTCGGCCCGGCATGTGGAAGCCCTGGGTTTGATTCCCAGGCCAGGGCACACGGGACAAGCACCCATCTGCTTCTCCACCCCTCCCCCTCTTGTTTCTCTCTATCTCTCTCTTCCCATCCCACAGACAAAGCTCCATTGGAGCAAAGTTGTCCTGGGGAACTGAGGATGGCTCCATGACCTCTACCTCAGGCACTAGAATGGCTCTGGTTGCAATGGAGAAATGCCCCAAATGGGCAGAGCATTGCCCCCTGGTGGGCATGCCGGGTGGATCCTGGTCAGGTGCATGTGGGAGTCTGTCTCTCTGCCTCCCTGCTTCTCACTTCAGAAAAATACAAAAAAAAAAAAAAAAAAAAAAAAGCGACGAATCCTTTTACTTCAATTTGAATAAAGGGTTATAATTTAGTGTCTGTGTATAGGCATTAAGGACAAAGCTACTGCTTATGTTTGTATCTCCATAGTGATTATTAGTTGAAAGCCCAATATGTGTTTGTTAATTAAATAAATATAAATATTACATGTTAGGAGACTTTCATAGCATGAGATCATTTTAATAAATATGCATATCATAAAAAAGAATGTGTAGTAAGAAAAACAGTAAATTTTACTGACTTTAACCACGTGAGTATTCAGAGAAAATTTTTTATAAATGCAAAGATCTTCAAGGTCACCTAATCTTCTAATTTTACAGATGACACTGAGGGCAGGAGAGGAAGATAATTTTGTCAAAGGATAGAGCAGTATTTCTAGAAGTTTCTCCATAGGAAGTCTGTGTTCTCTTGTTAAGAGACAAAGCCATGGGGAACAGCGGTGGGGAGGCCCCTTGGCCCGAGGACTGGGATACCTGGCTTTGGTCTCACTGCGCCCAGTCACATGCTCTGTGACTCTATCCACGTCACCACTGGGCCCTAGTGCTGCACAACTCCTGTGCACAATTAGGTTGCTGGGTCAGAGCCACCCAGGGACTTTTTCCAGGACAGATATTCTATAATCCTTGGTTTTTAGTCATAGTAATGGCTAACGATGAGAATGGCCTCTTTAAAAACTGAAGAGAAGAAAGAGAATGGAATAACATGTGTGTGGACAGCTGGTACTTGGGTATAGGCCCGGACCACAAATAAAAGCAATTAGATGAAAGGTTAACAACCAGAATGAAGATCCTGAGGGATGGAGCCAACTTCCTAACTTTAATTCTTGTTCATGGACTTGATGTGACTCTGGACACACTATAGTTCCCTTACTAAAATTTAGTTAAAATTTCATGACCATATTTAATGGTCAGATGGCAGAAATGTCACCTGTGTGCAAGGCAGTTTCTAAAATCAGGGACAGCAGGCTGCCCATTTGCTCGATTTTGTGGGATTTTTAATTGCAGGAAACGACAGCCAAAATGTCTTTGCTTGTAGGCCTCTGAGACAAAACAAGGGTTCACGCCAAGAAACAAAGCCAAAATCTGTCCCCAGTCACATGTGTGCAACTTCTGACTGCAACATACCAGCACACTGCTGTAACTGACATGTTGGAAGGCCAACTGAGAACGGAAAGCGTGGAAGATACCTCCCCACAGAACGGTTAGTGCTTTCCGTGCTTTGAGTAAGAATGCCTGCGCGCAACCCTCTCTGCAACTGAGAGGGGCCAGAAGGAGGAGAGGCCAAGGGGGAGAAGGGGGGGTGAGAGGTGGAGAGGGAGACAGGTGGGGGAGGAGGGGCAGAGACTGATTAGAGGGAAGCAGAGAAGACAGGAAGAAGAGAGGGTTATTTGGAAGAAATCCTGCTTCTCCCTTAGAGTCGCCACCTCCCTGTGAGGTCACTTAGATGGCAAACGTTAGCATCTCATTGAGCAACATGGAGAAGAGAGGAATTAAGCATTTTCTTCAAGGCCAAATACTGTTTCAAGGAGCAGAATAATGGGATCTCTGTTACTCATAAAGTGCAAGTTTTGGAAAGCTAGTTTTTTTGGGTTTGATCTGGCTACAAGGCCATGAGCAAATTATTCCATCTCTCTAAGCCTCACCTTCCTCATCTGTATTATGAAGCCAATAATAGTTCAAACATTTTAGGGTGATTATATAGCGATTGAATGAAACAATTAGAAAAGTGCTTGGAACACGATAGACACAATAGCTTAAGTATCAACTATCATCACCACCATCATCAGTGCATGGGAAAGCAGTTAGAACAGTACACGGTTTCTAGTAAGTGCTTGGTAACTGTTAGCGTATCACACCCACTAGTAATCCCAGTGGTTTTCACTCATTTCATAATTACTAGAACACTCAAATTATCAGAATACTCACATATAGATAGGTCTGGCCAATTCTCCACAAGAACATACAAACCAGCCCCGCAAATCATTTTGATGCTTAACAACATTTGGGAGTCCATGAAGCGTCGTTCCAATGAGAGATGCACGAATTTCTGCTAATTTCCACTTTCACTTGAAACCATTTCTTTGGGGTTGTGAACATTTGAGATTTAGAAGACACATGAATAAACTTTATAGCATGAAACACTGGCTATATTTTTCTAGAAACCACTGCTGGCTCTGGAAGTTGCACGCAGCCTGGAGTGCGATCCTCCTGCTGTGACGCTGAGCAGGGTCCCGGCTGAAAGGTTCCATCTGCGGCCACCGCAGTGCGATGAGGCGAGCCCCGAGCCCCGGGAAAATTCTCCCGAGGCCACACGAGTCCTTGCTGTCAAGTTGCAGCGCTCCTGCCAAGGGTGACTCAGTGTGCTTAACAGCCCTGATCAAATTATGTTCTCCCTGTGGGTCTTACCATAGCAGAACGTGCACCTCTGCAGATCCTTTAATGCTGGCGTGTAGTCAGCCCCAGATGGAACCATTATTACTTGGAATGTGCCCGTGTCGTCAATCTGCAAGAAGCAGAAGCCAGAGAAAGAACAGCTTAGTGGGTGTGTGTGTGGGGGGGGGGGGGGCTGCGAGGACTTCCTGGGACTGTTCAGAGAACTGAGATGTGGAGAGCGCATCCCTGCTGCCGCTGCTGAGAGCACTGCCTGGCAGGAAGCCCCGAAGCCCCCTCAGCTGTATGTATGGCAGTTACTGCTCTCCGTTTCCTCCTCTGTAAAATGGAATCATCATACTACCAGCTAACAGGGCTACTGAATGAGCTCATAATTGAAAAGCACTTACTGACACAGGGTGGGTGCCACATGGGTCATTAGGGACCATGAAGCACTTTTCTATCCATTATATCAACAACCTAGTGACTTGTTTCTTATGTTCACCATCCCTGTTTTACAGATGAGGAAAGTGAAGCTCAAAGAAAGTTTAAAGTGTTAGGACAAAGGTCTCAAGGTCTGGGTGGTTCTTAACTAAATGCTAGTCTTGCTAAATGTTAGAATGTAGCACAGTACCGTATTTTGCAGACACAGCTGTAACAGGGCGAGCTTGAATGGAACCCAACTGAATCAGTGTAGCCAACAGCAAAGAAGAAACCATCATACAATTAACCAAATAGTATACATAGTGCTTTGGATGTGAATCCCCAGTCTCCTTTACTTGCTGCAAGTAAATAAAACTACCTAAGGACAGTCACAACCACGTCTTGTTCTTGAATAGAATAACAGAAGGACTGATGAAATAACACTGGATACAGAAACCATTTAAGGAGGAGGATCAGAGACACCCCCAGCTCTCTGCCATGCCCCAATCACAGAGAACCAAGTGAAATCACAGTATACACAACTGTCTGAGTTCTCACTGTGAACCAGGCATTAAACCTGGATTTTCTTTTTTCCTTTTATTTTTAACTAGCTGTACCCGGCCACGTGTTGCTGTGGCTCAGTCTGGTTAAATGGAAAAGAAAGAAAAGAGAGCATGTTTCTAATATGTTTAATTTCACAATGCTTGTGTGTACAATATTTTTTGTTGTTCCATTGTCTGTGCAGATATAGAGATTGTCTGGTTTGCCGACTCTAGAACATGGAACATATAATTGTTCATGTGAGAAGCAATCCATGACTAGATCTAAACCACACAATTCTAAAGATTGGCCCTGAGCTTTGTTGATGGTGATTGCAAATGCCAATCAAATTGGGAACTGCAATCTCTTAAATTGAAATGGCATATCTGTTGGAATCATAGGAGTGTAAGAAATGAGGACATCTTCACCTTTGAAAGGTCCTGTCAAGATTGTTGCTTCTACGACGTTGCTCATTAATTTTTTTTACTGCAAGCCGTGTGCCGTTGCAAAGCTCTGTCTGGTTAGTATTTCGCAACATGATAATTGGCATGCCGATTTTCAATTGCAGTACATGTGGTGGCATCTCTGGCAGATCGAGTGAATTCAAAAATTCTGTTGGATAATTAACTGCTTCATTTGCTTCCACAACAGTGTCGATGGACTTGTATGTGACTGCCTCGCTTTGAATGTTAGACTGAATAATATTGTTAAGTTCATAGACGTCTTTGTTCTTTGCCACAAGAATAGCTTGTTCACTCAGCCAATCGTGATTCTTATAATTGGTTTGAATATTGGGAAATACTTTTTCAACCAATTCTTCTTTTGATGTCACTAAATTGTAGAAGTTATGAGGCAATGAAATTCTTCCTGAGGTCAGATCAACCAGCACCTTTCCGTTCCCAACTTCCAGCAATTGATGTGAGAATATCTCAGCTGATTGATCGTTTTGCAGCTGGACATGCATATTTGTAGTTAATTTTAATGTCTTTATGTGTCACCACAAAGTAGAGTATTTCAGGCAAGCATTTATTTCATCCACTGGTGTCAATCGAGGAATTACAGGTAATGTTTGCCTGAAATCTCCTGCAAGCAATATTAATGCGTTCCCAAATGGTCTGATGTTTTCACGCAAATCTTGCAATGATCGATCAAGAGCCTCAAGCAATTTTTTGTGCGCCATTGTGCATTCATCCCAAACAGTAAGTTTGCATTTCTGCAATACTTTTCCCATGCCGGATGCTTTGGAAATGTTGCACATGGGAGTTTCAATGAATTGTATGTTCAATGGCAATTTCAAAGTGAAATAAGCAGTTCTTCCACCTGGTAGCAATGTCGCAGCTATTGTGGACGACGCAAGAGCTAAGGCTTTGTCATTTTGGAATCAAATTGCTGCCAGAATCAATCTAATTAGGAACTTTTTACCAGTTCCTCCTGGTGCATCTAAGAAGATTTCTCCAACCCCGTTATTGACAGTTTGCATTATTTGATCATAAGTGCCTTTTTGCTCAAGTGTTAGCTTAGGAATATTTGATTGCACATACGACAAAAGATCACCCTTGTTGTAATTTTGTTCACAACGCAATTCTACATTGAACGAAGCAGTGATGGCATTCCCAATTGATTGAGAACTTTGTTTACAATTTCTAAGCATAAATCTTCAATCATTATCAATGCTTCGTTGTAGATTTCTGCTGTGAAATCCATGTTCATATTTGAATTTTCCTTGCATATTCAACAGAAAATATCTTCAGCCATGTGCGATTTATATTTCTCCCATAACATTGAAATGGAATCGTAAAATATTTAGTATAGCGTGTGTTGCTTTTATGTCCAACAAATGGCGCTGTTTTTCAAAAAAGCATGTTTTTACCTGTCACAGGTGTGACATCTATATAATAGTAGGCATATAAAAACATAAAAATACATGCGTATTCGAATGCAACGTTGTGTCAAAATTTCAAAGCAATCGGTGAAGAACTTTCAGAGATTTAAGATTTTGAACAAACAACATTTACATTTTTATTTATATAGATTTATTAATTTTAGAAAGAGGAAGAGAGAGAAAAGGAGAGAGAAAAGGCAAGAAATATTGATCAGTTTTTGTATGTGTTCTGACCGGGGATCAAACAAGCAATCTCTGCACATCAGGACAAGGCTCTGACCAACTGAGGTATTCAACCAGGGCTAAACCTGGCTTTTCAATGCAAACCCAGATCCACATCCAAGCAGCTCTCCTCTGGACAACTCCCACCCCTTCCCAATTTGGCTCCAATGTCAGTAACCTACTTGGGGAGTTTGAAGCTGGAGAGCAAGTAGAAGATAAAGAGGCTCCATATGATAAAGAATTATTAGCTTGTCAGTTAAGTGACTCAGAGATCACTGATAGTTGAAGGAACACAGTAGGCATGATCCTATCTAATGCCTAAGACGGGGGTCCCCAAACTACGGCCCGCGGGTCACATGCGGCCCCCTGAGGCCATTTATCTGGCCCCCGCCGCACTTCCAAAAGGAGCACCTCTTTCATTGGTGGTCAGTGAGAGGAGCACATTGACCATCTCATTAGCCAAAAGCAGGTCCATAGTTCCCATTGAAATACTGGTCAGTTTATTGATTTAAATTTACTTGTTCTTTATTTTAAATATTGTATTTGTTCCTGTTTTTTTTTTTTTATTTTATTTTTTTTACTTTAAAATAAGATATGTGCAGTGTGCATAGGGATTTGTTCATAGTTTTTTTTATAGTCCGGCCCTCCTACGGTCTGAGGGACAGTGAACTGGCCCCCTGTGTAAAAAGTTTGGGGACCCCTGGCCTAAGAGGACAGATGGCATTTAGTGTCCCCTGTGAAATCTACTGGCTCATTACACTTTTTCTAAGGGAAGCTGCCTTCCCATATTTCATCCATGGGGTGGGGGGGAGAGTTTGGCAGCCATGTTCACACTGGGGGCTCCATCTCTCTATGCTGAGCGGTTGTGCCAGGGTGGACAGCTGAGCCCGTCAGATCCATTCTCTCAGGAATGTGGACCTAGGGTCCTGCAGGCAGCAGCCTCTCCATGCTCATCAACGCTAACAGAGCTGTAGACTGGTCATCTTCTATCTTGTGGACTGAGGAGCATGGGAAATAGGAAGAGGTGAGGGCCAGGGGCTTTCCCTGAGGCTCATCTCTGTTTCTGTCCATCTTTAACTCGGTGCTCACTGAGGGAACAGTGTGTTTGCCTTCCTGTGCTGTCTGGGTTAGAGAGGGAGACTCAGAATATGTGGTACCTAACGCTATTAGCTAAGTTTCTAGGCACAAACTTGCAGGGAAAGGAATGGGAAAGACTGGGAGAGGAGTCACAGTAGTAAGGGTGAGCTCACACTGCGTGGAATGAGAGAAGAGAAACATAGAAAAGGCGCTGTGATGGTAGGGCAGTGAAGAAGGGACGCATGGTGGTGACATAGTGGGGAGGTTTTGTAGGGGAATGCAGCGCTCTGCACAATGCTACGTCCTGGTGACTCACTACCTTCTGTAAAATCTGCATTGCCCACTGATTCTCTGTACAAATGAATCCTTGGTAGAAATGCTGCATCATGTGTCCAGGTGAGCACAGGGTGAAAGCAGGCTGCTTACCTGACTCAGAGGCAGAGGACACGTGAGTTATACCGGATCCTTATAATAAATTCTACCTGGGGCATATGCCTGTGTGTACTTAACTAGTGTAAAACTGGTTTTGGTGATCTATGAACAGCGAGTCTTGACTAATACACCAGCAGAGACGATCATCTGAATTGTTGAAGGCTGTTAATAGGTCTCTGAGCACCGTTTGGAGTGAATCATGCCTTCACTTCACCGGGACTGGTGAGCACCGGGGAAACCAAGCCCAGAAAGCATAGACTGACCATGTGGTGGGGGCAAAGTGCTTCCTTATTACCAACTATCAGAATCCAGAAAAAAAATATCACAGAATGTCTGAGATAGAAGAAATCTCAGAAACCATGTGATCTAATCCCACCAGTTTACAGATGAGGAAAGGGAGCCCAGACAGGGGCGGAATACGGAAAGTCCCAGTTTCAGTTTTGCTCTCCCCAAATAAGACCCGCCTTCCACCCTCCTCATGAGCTACCTTTATGACTGCAGTCTTGTGTCAGGGGGTTCTACTCTAATTTAGAGCAGTGTTCTTGAGATGTCATCCAGGGATTGCTGCCATTTAACTGATTTGTGTTCTGCGTGCCTACAATGTGACAACTTCCGTACTTCTGGCGGTGGCACTAGTTGATAATTTACGCTTCATATTTAATTGCATATCAACACGTTGGCGTCAACCTAAAACATCATTCTTCTCATTGATTTTGGTGCATTGCTTTACTGGGGGAGCCCATAGGGGAGTCTGTTCTCCCTGTACCCCTCCCCACCTAGTCAAGAAAGCTCGCCAGATGTGGTTTTAGAGACCATTCACCCTCCCACACATCCCTGGAGCATCTGGTTAGCCTATACTGTATTACAGAAAATTCCTTGAACTGAATGTGGGTTGGGAATTTAAATAAAAGGGCCATATTTAAAAAGGGTCCTACTGCCTGACCAGGCGGTGGCCCAGTAGATAGAGCATCAGACTGGGATGCTAGAGGACCCAGGTTCGAGACCCCGAGGTCGCCAGCTTGAGCGCGGGCTCATCTGGTTTGAACAAAAGCCCACCAGCTTGGACCCAAGGTTGCTGGCTCCAACAAAGGGTTACTCGGTCTGCTGAAGGCCCACGGTCAAGGCATATATGAGAAAGCAATCAATGAACAACTAAGGTGTTGCAACGCGCAATGAAAAACTAATGATTGATGCTTCTCATCTCTCTCCGTTCCTGTCTGTCTGTCCCTGTCTATTCCTCTCTCTGACTCACTCTCTGTCTCTAAGAAATAAATAAAAAAAAAAAAAAAAAAAAAAAAAAAAAAAAAAAAAAATTTTAATAAAAAGGGTCCTACTTAAAATTATTTAAAATAAAAAGATCCAGCCTGACCAGGCAGTGGCACAGTGGATAGGGCATTGGACTGGGATGCGGAGGACCCAGGTTTGAAACCCTGAGGTCGCCAGCTTGAGCACGGGCTCATCTGGTTTGAGCACAGGGTTGCTGGCTTGAGCAAGGGGTTACTCGGTCTGCTGAAGGCCCACGGTCAAGGCACATATGAGAAAGCAACCAATGAACAACTAAGGAGCTGCAATGAAGAATTGATGCTTCTCATCTCTCTCTGTTCCTGTCTGTCTGTCCCTATCTATCCCTCTCTCTGACTCTCTCTCTCTGTCTCTGTCACAAAAAAATAAAAGAAAAAAAATAATAAAAGGGTTCACTTTTCTTTTCACTTTCCTGTGGATTCAAAGAAGTACCAGCTTGGATGAAAATACAGCTGTAAAGTCCACAGAAGGGCACAATGAGGCATTCGGCGTATGGGTCTGGGTGATGCTCTGTTCTTTCTTATTTAAATATTATAGGCTCCATAAATTGGTGAATTCAAGAAAAAAAATACAATTATAGGCAGTCCTGGGTTATAAATAAGATAGGTTCTGTAGGTTTGAACATGTTTAGGTACCTATATGCACAGAAAGATAAAAACAAATACTCTATTAAGACAAAGGACAAACATCTGTCTCAGCTGCATTTCATAGGTAAATGTACCCATGTCAACTTATATACAAATTCAACTTAAGAACAAACCTACAGACCCTATCTCTTTCGTTACCCAGGGACTGCTTGTAATGTTGTGTAATATTTTTTTCTCTAGCTAATTCTATGTCAATGCAGAAAATTCCTGTTAAAAATAAAAAGTTGGGTGCTCAAAGTGCTGAAGTTTTCCATTAAAAATCCTACCGTATCCATTTCATCTCTATCTTCAATCACAAGAATGATCTGTAATGTCAAATATGACTCTTAATTTTTCTCTCATCTGCAATACTAAACAGCAGAGTCAAGAAAAAAAAATAGGCTAGCTAAGAAAACCCAGATATTTCTTATAAGTATATTAGAAAGGGAGACCCACTCTATATTAAAATTCTTAATGCACAGCAAGTATAATTTCACCAGAAGAGCAATTGCCAAGAAAATTTAGAGGAAAAACCCTAGTGACAAAACAAAAGCCGAGACTGAAGTTTTCCTAGTCAAAAAATGGCCTTCTAGCCTGACCTGTGGTGGCGCAGTGGATAAAGCGTCGACCTGGAACGCTGAGGTTGCCGGTTCAAAACCCTGAGCTTGCCTGGTCAAGGCACATATGGGAGTTGATGCTTCCTGCTCCCCCCCCTGTTCTATCTCTTTCCTCTCTCTCTCCCTCCCCAATAAAAATGGATAAATACAGTCTTAAAAAAAAAAAGGCCTTCTATGTCAGCAGGGGTGAACAGCTGGTCACTGAGCTTTGTACCAGCAGGAAAGATTACCAGAGGGTGATCCCAAGTCCGTTTGCTGAGGAACATGTTGCAATCAGCCCGCTGTCAGAGCAGCTGCCGCATGTCCTGTCTGCGCAGGTCCCACAGTCCACACTGGACTACTGAACTCTCAGGTCAGTGCAGACTTAGAAGAGTCATGATATTTATGAAATAAACTCAGGTTTTCAAACATGGCCCCCCAAATAATTTATTGTCATGAAATTTCTGAGTCCCATTCTTGAAATAATAATCAACCCAAGTTTAAGTGTAGGTAAGCAGAATGGAAGATGAATAGAAGAAGAAAAGAAGAAGAGGGCAGATGAACAACTAGTAATGTCATTTCCCTACTGTAATGTCACCTACTTGTGTGCACGCCTCTGTTTTTAGCCTTTCTAGACAGCCCTGTGTAGTTCCATCTTCCATGAGTCTGGGTACCCTGTATCTCTACTTCACTCTTGTGTCCCCAGAGCCTAGAACAGCATCTGGTATATATGAAATGCTTTCCCAACATTTCTTGGGTGAATGAACCTTGGAACCAGTTCTGATTTCTGTATGCACTTCTCACTCTTCTACCCAATGGGTGTTTGGAGCCAATTCTGCTTAGATTTTATGAGGGTCTCTGTCAAGAATTTAAATGTTCATTGGTGCCCTTTTGAGATAAACTCCTTCAAAAAAAGAGCAGAGAGTTTCTAGGTGATTTGGGTAAAGCCTTTAAGTGAGATTGTTCACACACCCAAAGGTTTAAAATACACCAACAAAATGTTTGTTTGTTTTTTTACTTTGAGCAATGGACTTGTGTCAGTTTGTTTATATGACATGTACTCTCAATTACTTATTTGCGTTAGGATCTTGTTACCTCTTGTTTTGTGACTTGATCAAGCCAAGGGACAACAGGGGCCCTCAATAAACCGAGGGAATTATGAGGATACTGTGAGTGACCAAATCCGCTTACAGAATTTGGAGCTCCTGCATCTCACAGCAGTGCCATTTGCATAGCCTGGCCCCAGGCTTTTCTAATTTATGTGCATTTTCTTTTTCAAGACTGATAGATCAGCATGTGTATTTGCATAATTCTGAGTTAGTTCAGTGATGCTAAAGCAGTTTCAGTCACTTTAGACCAGTAGACTTCAATATTATTTAACAGATTTTAGTTTAGTATTAAGCAAATGAAGGATAATAAAGCAAAAACTACCTTCTTGGGTGTTTATTCTGTATTAAGCACTGATGCACAGCGTTACATTGTTTCATCTTCATAACAACTCTAGGAAACAGGCACTGCTTTCTCCAGTTCAGTAGTTTTCTAAGCAGGTGATTGGGTCTATAATCTTCATACAGCATCAGGGTGGTTGACTCTTTCACGGAACAGCACAAAATTTCTGGGGTACTGGCAGTGGTCCACGGACTGGCGGTTGGAAATCACTGCTCTATTTTATAGACGAGTACTCTGTTTCAACTCAGTTCTTTGAGCACCTTCACAGAAAATTATGAAGCTAGAAAGGTCAAAAGCCCAGTTAACCCTAGGTGTCAGGCTCCAGGAAAGAGAGATAGAAGTTACTGACAGGTGAGTGCTCCTGTAAAAGGCTTTCAGAAACAGATGACATCCTGACTACCTACATTTAGCCATTTTGTCCACGCCAACAGTAAATCAATCTTGGCTTCAAAAGTCTTACTTAACTCTAATCTGAAGTTTCTTACTGCGATTGATCCCAGTTTCTCCAATATGAAATTTTGCTAAGTTGGAGTTCAGCCTGCTAATTTTCTCCAGTGCTAGTTTTTCATATATCTTGATGACAGTGATTCAGTTGCTTCTCACTTTCCTTCCTCCAAATAATAATTTTTAAATGCTTGGCGTTTTTGTTCTGGTTGTATGTTCCAAGACCCTTTTGCTGCTGTATGGGGCCCCTTTTCATGGTTTCCACATGATGGAGAACAAAACACCATGTAGGGCCAACACAGATGAGTGGAAGGACACTGTTGGGTCCAGTGGGCCTTTTTTTATTTTTTATTTTTTTTAACTTTTTATTTTGTGTGTGTGTGTGTGTGTGTGTGTGTGTGTGTGTGTATGTATATGTGTATTTTTCCGTAGCTAGAAATGGGGAGGCAGTCAGACAGACTTCTGCATGCGCCCGACCGGGATCCACCCGGCACGCCCACCAGGGGACGATGCTCTGCCCATCTTGGGGCGTTGCTCTGCCGTAATCAGAGCCATTCTAGCTCCTGAGGTAGAGGCCACAGAGCCATCCTCCGCGCCTGGGCCAAATTTGCTCCAGTGGAGCCTTGGCTGTGGGAGGGGAAGAGAGAGACAGAGAGGAAGGAGAGGGGGAGGGGTGGAGAAGCAGATGGGCGCTTCTCCTGTGTGCCCTGGCCGGGAATCGAACCCAGGACTCCTGCACGCCAGGCCAACGCTCTACCACTGAGCCAACCGGCCAGGGCCCAGTGGGCCTTTTAAAGGAGCACTGCCACTGAGCCACTATTGGCACAGTGTTTTAAAGGTTAGAATGGCTATTGTCAAAAAAGACAAGAAGTAACAAGTACTGGCGAGGATACGGAGAAAACGGAACCCTCGTGCACTGTTGGTAGGAATGTAAATTGGTACAGCCACTATGGAAAACAGCCTGGAGGTTCCTCAAATAACTAAAACTAGAACTCCCACATGAGCTAGCAATCCCACTTCTGGGTATATATCCTAAACAAAACACAACACAACACTAACTTGGAAAGATATTTGCACCTTCATGTTCATTTCAGCATTATCTACAATAGCCAAGACATGGAAACAATTTGTGTTCACTAATGGATAAATGGATAAATGGATAAAGAAGATGTCACACACACACACACACACACACACACACACACAATGGAATGTTATTCAGTCATAAAGAAAATAATAAAATCTTGCCATTTGTGACAATATAGATGGAATTTGAGGACATTATGCTGAGTAAAACAAATCAGAGAAAAACAAATGTCATGTGATCTCACTTAGGTGTAGAATCTAAAACCAAAACCAAAACCTGAACTCAGAGAACAGACTGATAGCTGCCAGAGATGTGGGGTGGGGGGTGGGTGAAATGAGTAAGGGGAGTCTACAAGGTACAAATTCCCAGTCATAAAAGAAGTGAGTCATGGGGATGGACGGTACCTCGTGATTATAGTTCATACCGTGTTTCACATTTGAAAGTGGCCAAGTAGCAAATTTTAAAACAGTCTCATCACCAGAAGAAACAAATTTTGTAAGTATGTATGGTGACAAATGTTAACTATGCTTTTTTGTGGGGACCGTCTTATAATATATACAAGTATTGAATCGTTGTGCTGTACACCTGAAACTAATATAATGTTATACGTCAATTATACTACAATTAAAAAATAAAAAAAAAGGTCATCTTGACTCCAGGTTTATTTAGGAATGTTACACAGTAAGAATTTAATCCTTAACCTAAGAAGCTAGAACTAGAATGGCGTTTCCCTCACAATATTCGGATAATTACATGATTGGTGAAGTTACAGAATAAGTCCATTGGTTTTCATCGTAGAGTACCATTTACTACTCTGGCCATGAAGTGACATTTAGAAATGTTTATTGGCCTTCCTGATTGAGTATCTTTACACCCAGAGGCAACAAAGAGAGTACCTTGCAGAAGCACTGGAATAGCAAACCTGAGTTCGAGTTTTGACATTGCCACCTGTTAGCTGTGTGACCCTGGGCATATAGATGAACTTCTCCAGACTCAGTCTTCTCATGATACAATGGGGATAACAGTGGTACCTATGTCATACACAGTACCTTTGAGACTCAAACAGGATAATGCATATGAAAGATTTCGCATGTTCCTGTAACAGTAATACAGAGTATAATTCTACATTTTCTTATAAAGTCTTCTGAATATAGTCCTCCTTCTCTTCAAAAAAGTCACATGAAGGGCTTAACCCTCTTACCGTAAATGCACGCTTGATAGAGGGCACATTGCTGAACGCGATCACCACTGGAACGATGTCAAGGGCACTGAATTCCATGGTGGCGGTGGCGATGTTTTGGGCATCCGCAGATTGGCCGCTGCTGAAAAACGTGGCGATCTTTCTCGTGTGAGCCCCTGGGAGGGTCCGTTTGAAGATGTTTCTGGAAATAAACCTCATTACTTTGCCGATCTCCCTGCCATCTGAGGAACTCTCATAAGGGATTGCTTCTATTTCCCTGAGGAGTCGGTTCTTCTTGAAGGCGTCCGAGAAGCGAATAAGGTGCTGGGGATGGGAGTTGTAGGAGAGGACAGCCACGCGCACGCCCACGGGGCAGCTGTTCTCCCGGACTCGCAGGCCGCTCACCAGGGCAGACACCATCTTCTTCATCTGCTCGAATTCCTGCTCCGTCACATCCCGCGACTGGTCTAAGGCAAACACCAACTCGGTTGGGTGCATGGGGCATTCGGGTTTTCCTGAAAGGCAAGAACATGCCCCTGATCATGTAGCATAAACAAAAAAATGCAGAGAAGACAATTTAAAATGTTACATATTCAAATATTTAAACATTACATAGGTATTAGTAGTGTAAGTATTTTAAAAAGCATTTGAAATATTAAATTTTTAAATCTTGGCCCTGGTCAGTTGGCTCAGTGGTAGAGCATCAGCCCGGTGTGTGGAAGTCCCAGGTTCTATTCCCTGGTCAAGGCACACAGGAGAAGCAACCATCTGTTTCTCCGTTTCTCTCCCTCCCCTTCTCTCTCTCTCTCTGTCTCTCTTTCTGTCTCTCTTTCTGTCTCTCTTTCTCTCTCTCTCTCTTCCTCCCTCCCGTAGCTATGGCTCATTTGAGCAAGTTGGCCCCAGGCACCGAGGATGACACCGAGGATGGCATCATGGCCTCACTTCAGGCATTAAAATAGCTTGGTTGCCGAGCAATGGAGTGACGCCCCAGATGGGCACAGCATCGCTCCCTAGTGGGCTTGCCAGGTGGATCCAGGTCGAGGTGCATGTGGGAGTCTGACTCTCTGCCTCCCAGCCTCTCAAAAGAAAGAAAGAAAGAAAGAAAGAAAGAAAGAAAGAAAGAAAGAAAGAAAGAAAGAAAGAAAGAAAGAAAGAAAGAAAGATCTCGATTACTTAAAACTAGTACTCTAAAATCTGAACGTACTTTTTAAAATAAACCACATGGAAAAGTCCATAATTCTAGGGTTAATGGCATTTATAAGTTAATTACCAAATTTCTTCTAAATGATAAAGAGCTCATGGGTATACCCTTTCTTTTATCTGCAGAGATTTGACCAATGGCATCATGGTTGTTATTGGGACTTCACTCACTTAAAGAAACTAAAACATATTTTACTTCATGAGGAAATGTAATGGGATAAAAAGGAATGAATGCGATAGCTCTGCTGATAATTTCAGAAAGATTGGAAGAGAACTGACATACCTTATACAGAAGAGACTCTTAGATGTAGACAGTAGGCACTCTAGGGAAGTGTGCAGAGCCCTGGCCTAACTACTTACTAGCAAAGGGACCTTGTCCAAGTGACTTATCCTCCCTAGGCCTGTTTGCTCATGTATAAAATGTCAGTCTTGATATTACCCACCGCATAGTCCTGTGTTGAGGATTAAATGAATCAACATAGGTAAAACACCTAGGATAACAGCTCCTGGCACATAGTAAGCGCTCAATTAATGCTAGCCATTACTATTATAATTATTATCCAGACATTTTCACTGTGAGAACTCTATTGTTTAAAAGAATGAGAAAAACTTTTAACTGGTTTTTTTTATGTAACAGCTAATATTCAAATTTAATCAATCAATGTCTTATCACCTAGAGGAACTTTGAATTATGATTATTAAACTCAAATGTAAGCATTACTTTCAGATTTATTCAATGATCTCAATTCATTCATTCTAATCCTGGCTCCCTGTATTTATCACAGTTGGCCATTTCTACTTGTCTGATTATCTGATTAATGTTTGCCTCTCCTACTAATTTAGGAAGTGTGGAGACAGGGATTGTATCTTCTTGATCTGCCAGGTGATTAGTCCCAGCCATATATCAAGGATATAATAAAAGTTGACTGAACAAAGGACAGTTCTCTGCAGCAGGTGCTGGAAGAAGAACAAAACATTAATCACAGGGGAGAAGCCTGGCGTTGAGATGTGGTTGGTAAAAGGAAATCTCAGTGATGTGCTCTCGGAAGGGCGTCTCCTCTCCTCCAGATGCCAGCAAGTTCTACTCAGAGACAACAAACACAGCACGAGGCCCACCAGCTCTCACAGGGAGCTCAGCGACGCAGACCTGCTGGGTCCCGCCCAGGCTGGCCAAGGAGGGAGTCCCTTCGCCCTGGCCGGCTGGGTCTCACCCTCCACTGTCACTGCTAGGTTATCTCCTTCTGGCCCCAGACTCCATGACCTTCACAGGCAAAAGGATGAGTAAGAATAAACATCCAATCCCAAATAAAACAGTGCATCTCACTGGAGAGAAGACAGAATTGATTAGCCTCCAAGTCTAATTTAGTGGGCTTAGCAGATTTTTAAAAATTAAGGCCATGTCAATTTTACAATAAAACACGAGTAGAATTATGACCGAACATAAAAGTGGTCCTGCCAGCTTTATGTTTGGACTGTTACTTGCCGGCGGGAATGACAACAGTGTAGCTTTAGATGTAAGTTAGAGATAAAGAGAAGAAAGATTCACAGCACTGGCGCTGGAGATAGAAACAAATTCAAGTTTTCTGGAAAAACACCAAAGGGCTAATTCAGCTTGCCAAATACATCCTCTGAAATCCAGCAGGCTGCCAGGAACCTGAGGATACTGACGAATGCTGGGCTGGACTGCGGTGGCACCGAGGAGGCCTCCTCCAGGCCTCAGGGCCACACACCGGGACCAGCATGGCTCTGTGGCTACACACTGTATACTGATGGTGGCTGCTTGACACTGAGGAGGTGACAACTGAGGACAGAAGGAGGCAAACTAAACCACCTCTGTGCAACTAACACATAACTAAGGTGGCCCTCATCCAGGCCACCATCATCTTTGCCTGAAATGCCTCTGACTTTGACATTTATCCCATAGCGGCTCCAGTAAGCTTCAAAAAATTGTCCATCAGTTCAGGCTCCATGTTTCATATAAGCTCTTTAATACTCTCCCACTACAATGCAAGTAAAATGCAGCTGCCTCATTGTAACCTGCAAAGCTCAGCTTGACCTGCCCTTGCTTGCTTTTCAAGTGCCATTCTCCCCTTCCTCACTGCGTTGAGCTCAGTCACTCGGGGTTTCCACCAGTTCCTAGAAAATGCCTAGGTCCGTCTTGGCTCATGGCCTCCGCCCTTGCACTCCACTCTGCCTGGCTCTTACAGACCTGGCTTGTTTTTACTCTTCAGTGGCTTCAATGTCACCGCCTCAGAGAGGAGCCCTCCATCCGAAAGGGTTTCTCCCCGCTCCTAACATTATTCAGGGACAGAGAATCCTGTGCTTTACCTCTTTCATAGCAACTACAGGAATCTGTAATTGTTTTTGTTTATTACGTGGATCCGTTACTGGAATGGAAACTTCTAAAGACCAGAATCATGTCCATCTTATTCAGTCCTGTGCCCTTAGTTCCGGGGATAGACTGGCACATAATAGGCTTTCAATAAATGTTTGTTGAATGAGTAAACAAGCAATCAGAGGGCATGGATTGGTGGGTGTACTTAAAAGGTATAAGGGAATAAAGGTTTAAGAGGGGCGTGATGGCTATGTACAAAAACATGTAATAGGTATTTGTAAAAGACTTAAAAACTAGCACTGAAAGATATTAAACCAACTTGGCAATTACCATCAGCATGAACTCCATGGATTTTAGCATTATGTGAGCTGCAAATCCAGCTAACTTGCTATCTGATCACCTCTACTTTTATTATTATTATTATTTAAGTGAGAGGAGGGGAGATAGACTCCCACATGCACCCCAACCAGGATCCACCCGGCAACCCCCATCTGGGGCCAATGCTCGAATCAACTGAGCTATCCTCACCACCCAGGGCCACATTCAGACTAATAGAGCCAGTGGCTGTGAGAGGGAAAGAGAGGTAAAAGGGGGAGAGGAAGGGGAAGAGTAGCAGATGGTTGCTTCTCATGTGTGCCCTGACCAGGGATTGAACCTGGGACATCCACACACTGGGCCAATGCTCTATCCACTGAGCCAACCGGCCAGGGCCTCTCTACTCTTATTATTATTATTTTTTTTGTATTTTTCTGAAGCTGGAAACGGGGAGAGACAGTCAGACAGACTCCCGCATGCGCCCGACCGGGATCCACCCGGCATGCCCACCAGGGGCGATGCTCTGCCCACCAGGGGGCGATGCTCTGCCCCTCCAGGGCGTCACTCTGCCGCGACCAGAGCCACTCTAGCGCCTGGGGCAGAGGCCAAGGAGCCATCCCCAGCGCCCGGGCCATCTTTGCTCCAATGGAGCCTTGGCTGCAGGAGGGGAAGAGAGAGGCAGAGAGGAAGGAGGGGGTGGGGGGTGGAGAAGCAAATGGGCGCTTCTCCTATGTGCCCTGGCCAGGAATCGAACCCGGGTCCCCCACATGCCAGGCCGACGCTCTACTGCTGAGCCAACCGGCCAGGGCCACTCTCTACTCTTATTTTCCACATTTCCTCCTCTATATCTTTTAAAAAATTGATTTTGGAGAAGGAAGAAGAGAGAGACAGAAACATTGATTTGTTCTACTTATTTATGCATTCATCAGTTGATTCTTCTCTGTGCCCTGACAGGGGATCGAATCCTATAACCTTGGCAACTGAGCTAACTGGCCAGGGCTCTCCACTGCATCATAATTCCTAACTTCTAAGATACAGAGACATTATGACAAATAGAAAACAAAGGGCAGGGGATATTATTACAAAAATAAAACAACAGTAAGATAAATGGTAACATATATTAGTCATTAAAATATTAATAATAAAAAAAAAATCAAACCAATTGGTTGAGAAATAGCTGTTGAGACTCAGCTAACACGGAGAGACTACTGGAGGCAGGTCTTTGCTACCAGTATGAGGCAGCAAAGGCAGCTCAGGTAAAATTTGTATCTTTTTGCAGGCCACACTCATCTTTCCAGACATATGACATTTTGCGCTTGATTATAACACGCTGTAAATAAAGATTACTCACCGTGTCCACCAGCTGGGGAGAAGAACAAAGGAGAGGAGGTTATTATTTGGTAGGAGAACAGAGTTCTGCACTGTGTAAGAAAATCATGGCAGCTGAGATTCTGCACTGTGTGCTTTTTGTAGATGACTCAGAAATCAAAGCAACAGATCGGGTTTGGAGAAAATGCAGACGCATCCCCGCATCTTGGTATAAGCACTACTCCTTCCATCGGGGAATGGGAACGGAGGGGTGGGACAATACATAGCCATCAATCAGCAGCTTCCAGCCGGGGGTCAGAGGACATGAACTGTTGCCTGGGAGGGAATATTATGCTGCAGAGAGGTACAATGAATTTGGAAAGTGAAAAGACCCTAACCTCTCTCTATTCTAAATTTTCCCCATGTAGATTTCAGTAGCTATCAATTATACACACACACAGGTATGTACATAAAATTAGAGATACATTTATTCTGAAGCAAATTAAGCTTAAGTGTTAGGTCTGCACTGTTCAATATGGAAGCCACTAGCCACATGTGACTTTAAATGTGAATTAAAATGAAAGAAAATAAAAAAATTAAAAATTCAACTGTTCAACTACTCCAAGTCACGTGGCTAGTCAGAGGCGGATTAAGGTTGGTTGAGGCCCTGGGCACAGAAGAAAATATTGGGACCCTTAAAAAAAAGAGAGAGATAGGGAAAATAAAAATACATGTTAACCATATTTTTAAATAAATAAAAAGTGCTATGTACTATTAATGTTAACATTGCACATATGAAACCAAACTTGGTGTCTTTAGAAAAAAGTATCAAGTTGGGGTTTTTCGGGGCCCTTCAGAAGTTGGGGCCCAAGGCACATGCTCAGTGTGCTCGCCGTAAAATCTGCCTCTGTGGCTAGTGGCTACCATATTGGACGCTGCATCAGAACACTTCTGTCATTGCAGAAAGTAGTACTGGTGGCACTGCTTTTCATGTGTCACCTGCCAGGGCTCCTTGCAAGGCACTGGGAGGCTCCCTAGCCATGTGTTCATATGAACACATACTTTTATAACATGCAGAAATCATTGGCTGTGATTTCCTTTCTTGTTCTAGAGAATACTTACTTTTGAAATAATTTGTACCCACCTTTGGATTTGTAATTTTGTATCAAGCCCCTCAAATTTTAAAAGATCAGACCTCCTCATACTCAGGTCTAGCCTTGAGCTCACATGGCTGCCACATCAGAACGCCTACTGTGCTAATTCAGACCCAAAACAGCCAGTCCTCATGACCCAATGTACATATTTTAATTCCCATCATGGATGGTTCCACTCTGCTACTTAAAGGCAGAGTCAAGATCAACTCTGCATTCAAAACTTTTAAGGTTGTGTTATTGAGACCACTCCTCTATATAGAAGTGGGCTCTAATTTATCTAATTTACTCCCCCAAAATTCCTCCAGGGAAATTTTGACTTTTCCTGTCAGTCATAGAGTTTATTTGGAAAGTCGAGCATTTGTAGATAAATATTAAATAGTCAACTTTCTCTTTACCTTGTACATGCAATTCCTTTGATGGTACTAACAGCTATTGTGACAGAACAGGCAGGCTACCACGAGGTTCTTCAAGCAAATTCAAAAGAGCATTTACCAAATCAAAATACCTTTTTGCTTTTAAAATTTTGATAGGAAAAAATATCGTCAGAATGAGTAATTTTACAAATAAATCAACCAGTCTGACTAAAAGTAATCAAATGTACTTTTCCATGTATTTCCAATTTATAAACCAAATTCAGCGCTCCCAACCACCCAGACACCCTATTATCATGGTTGTCTCTGTCACACCAGGTGAATTCCATCTCGTTAATAATCACTTTAAAGAGTGTTCGCTGTGATTGTACATTGATTGATTTCACCACCAAGAGAGTTCTGATCTCATATCTCAATTTCCCCTAGGTTAAAAGCACTAGATACATTATTCCCTAGGGCTTGAAACAGGTTCCATTAGGTATGCTGACAGCAAGAGAGGGAGTTAGTTAACAGTCCCAAGTCTATGCTGATTCAAAATATATGCATTGACATCCCTAATTTTGAGAAATTGGCTGGTAAATTGTCTCAATTTTGAGGGCAGAAATTGCTGCCTTTCTTCTATGAATGCTGACAACTTGCATGATCATTCTAAGCAGGGTACTTACGACTGTGGTCCCGCACATACTGAATGAGCTCACATATCTACAGTTCAGAAATAAAAATAAAACAGGAAGGATTAACCAACATACTGCCAGTCCTGAAGTTTAAAAATAAAATAAATTTAATAGAGTGCTTAGAACACTGTCGGAGCCAGGAGATACATACGGAAAATGAAGCCAGTCCTTTGGCGCCTTTCACACCCTAGGGAAACAAGAAGAATGGTTCCATTGTTCTTTTAAAGTTTTGATTCTTATTAAGTCGGTGGGCAAAAAAGAACACATGGAGATTATTAACCTGATTTACAACATTCTAAGGGGAATAATGATAAGCAGCAACTTTGATGAACAAAAACCCCCAAAGTCCACTTTCTTCCAGCTTTAAGTCCAGATAAGGGTCGTCTGGAATCTAAGGGTGGAGCTGACCACTTGACACTGGCGTGCAAGGCGTGGGAGCCAGCCTACGGCTGAGAACTAGATAAGGCTGGACCATCCGTGTGCCTGCCCTCCTTAAGACAGAGGCTGAGAGTTCCTTGATTCCATGTTTTGCCTTGAAATCTGAATCTCTTCCTGTCATCGGCTGGATGTCAAAGGGACCAGACTCAATCTGAACATCTGAAAAAGTAATCCCAACTGTCTTATAAAAATGTTCTCTGGGTGAGAACAGAAGGAACAAAGTGGATTTGGTCGGAATTTCATGGGCTCAATCCCATCTTTGGAAGTGGAAGTCTGTCTAAGAGAAGACACCCGAAGACAAATGCAATGGCGCCCACCCAAATCCCTGAAGAAAGGAAGTCCCGGCCCTGGCCGGTTGGCTCAGCGGTAGAGCGTCGGCCTGGCGTGCAGGAGTCCCGGGGTTTGATTTTCGGTCAGGGCACACAGGAGAAACGCCCATCTGCTTCTCCACTCCTCCCCCTCTCCTTCCTCTCTGTCTCTCTCTTCCCCTCCCGCAGCCAAGGCTCCATTGGAGCAAAGATGGCCCAGGCGCTGGGGATGGCTCCTTGGCCTCTGCCCCAGGCGCTAGAATGGCTCTGGATGCAACAGAGCGATGCCCCAGAGGGGCAAAGCATTGCCCCCTGGTGGGCATGCCAGGTGGATCCCGGTCGGGCGCATGCGGGAGTCTGTCTGACTGCCTCCCCATTTCCAGCTTCGGAAAAATGAAAAAAAATAAAAAAAAATAAAAAAAAAGTAAGTCCCATGTGAATGCAACTTTGATCATTTACTCACGATTTATTAATTTCCTCTTACCTTGCTTTATTATTATTTTTTTTTGCTGACAGAGAGAGAGGAACAGATAGGAACAGATAGGAAAGGAAAGAGATGAGAAGCATCAATTCTTCTTTGTGGCTCTTTGATCTCCTTATGGTCTCCTTAGTTGTTAATTGATTGCATTCTCATATATGCCTTGACAGGGGGGGGGGGGGATTTACAGCAGAGCTAGTGATCCCTTGCTCAAGCCAGCGACCTTGGAGTCATATCTATGATCCCATGCTCAAGCCAGATGAGCCTGCGCTTAAGCTGGCAACCTTGGGGTTTCGAACCTGGGTCCTCTGCTTCCCAGTTCAACGCTCTATCCACTGCACCACTACCTGGTCAGGATTACCTTGCTTTATTTACTGATCATTTATTGAATGTGTGAAGAGGACAAGGATTTGACAAGTAAAATTTACTAACTGAGAAATCTCATTTTAGTCTTAATATTTTCTATTTCCTCCCTCAGTTCCTTCCACCTTTCAAGAAACGGTAATTGATAGTTAACTGGCATTTTATTTCACTTCCTCCGAGCATGTAACAGTGGACAAATAGCTGCCAAGTTGCAAAGACAGAAAGCATGTACATTTGGACAATGAAGACCCCATGTACTGACTTTTTATTTGAAAAAAGGATGTGATGTGATTTATGGCTTTTCAGCTTACCTTGCGTCCAGGAGGTCCCAGCGCCCCGGGGGATCCCGGTTCTCCTGGAAGCCCAGCGGATATCTCAAAGCAGAATTTATTGACTTTAAAATTATGTTTATACATATATGTGTGCTTTCATTTTCAAAGGCAATACACTTTTACTTTAGAAAATTTGAGAGATTTCCAAAAAGGCCCAGAAGAAAAAAATAGTCCTTAGCAATCCCTTCTCCCCCAAATAAGGCTTGCTAACATTTTGGTGTCTTTTATTTACTCTTTAGATGTAAATCTGTATGTTCTTAATAAAATTTTCTACCTTTCTCCGGTTGCTTTTTAAACTAAATATATATCTCTGACACTTTTCATGTGTGTGTGTATGTATATATAGTATAAACATATATGTATATATATAAAACCAAATATATATACACACGTGTGTATATATATTTTCCCCATGTATAAGACACACCCTTTTTTGAAAAATTTGGGGTCTAAAAACTGGGTGCATCTTATAGAGTGGTTGTAGTTTTATTTTTAGTTGCATTTCCCACTTTTTCACGTGGATGAGGAGTTGTATGAATTTTATGATGAATAAAAACTTGAGTTTAATAACTTTATGTAATACATTTTTTTTCAAATTTCAGGCCCCCAAATTAAGGTGCATCTTATACATGGGGATATACGGTATATATTATATGTTTTGCAAAATCACTTTTCTTGGCTGGATAGTATTCTAATACCCGGATTACTATGATTTATTTAATCAGTCTCTTACTAATGGCATTTCGGCTTGCTGTTTTTGTAATAAGCAATGCCACTATAGAGTTATATGTGCAATTCTGATTATTTCCTTGGAGAAAATTCCTTGAACTAAAATTGATGGGTTAAGGGAGAAATTTTTATTGGAATGAAATTTTATCTAAATTTATTTAAATTTAATTTGTTACTAACATGAAAAACAAATGAACAAAAACCCCAGAAAAACAAAAACAAAAAAATTTAAATATAAAAGCCCTTGAAACAACAGGAAAAAACATTTAACAGTTGGCTGGACATATTTGTAGCGAAATGGGGAATAGCGGCAGTCATAAAAACAACAGTTGTTCAATCTCAGTGATGAGAGCAATAGAGGCATCTTCTTATGTTAAATACAAAGAAACAGTGGTTGACACTCACTGTATGCCAGAATTTTTCTCATGTTCATGCAACAGTTTATCACAAAGAAAGCTAGAATTCAGTTTTAAAATTAGAACAATAATCTTCTATTTATTCCAAATGCCACAGGAATAAAAAATGAAGTTGTCTAAAATCAATTTCCTTTGTAAAGGCATTTCCCATGGAATAGAAAATAATTATTGATGTCCTTTGTGTACTCCAATGAGATTCACAGCATGCTGTGTTAGTGGGACAGACACACACACACACACACACACACACACACACACACACACACATTGATCATCTTGTATAAGGAAGATATAGATTAATCTCCCAGGGGAAAGTGGTAGATTAAACATACGCATTTACTTTTAAGCCCTCCCAATGTCTTACTAAAATAATAGTGACTTTAAAAAAAATAAAAGAAGGAAAAACAATATCCTGACAAGCACGAGGAGAATGAGGAAGGAGATAACAGCCATCAGTCTCTGGAGGCTGGAAAGCAGATGTGTGTTAAACAACTTAGCAGATCTGAAAAAACAGAATCCTAAGCCAGCAGCAGGGAAAGCCAAGAATTCGCGTGTTTTATAACACATTCCCAGAAGGCTCAGGAATTGTCAGCACCAGGTGTCTCTAGAAGGAGAAGTAAAGGGGAGAGGCTGAATGAGGAGGACTGGCTGAAAACCATTTTTGGAATCCACCCATCTCCTCCCCATTCTCTCCAGCTGGGTGAATGTCCCGCTTCTACCCTAACACCAGACAGAAGTAAAACGTAGGGTCCTACACTAGGGACCTCCAGAGGAGGTGAAGGCCAATGGAGCCATCCCGAGAACAGAGAGATCAAATGAAGGTATGTGAAACAGGCGTGAGACCCCTTGGCTCTCCTTCTCCATGCGGTTCCTGGAAAGCTGGCGGTCAGACCTCCGCCCTCAGGCAGGAAGTGGAATCTTCTCAGGAGAATCTGACTAGACAAAAAAAAAAGAAAAAAGAAAGACCAGAGGTGCTGGTATTGGAGGGTCGCTAGAAACTCAGCCAGTGCAGTGAAACGGGTGGTTAAACCACTCCAATGTCCTTGAGGCTTCAATCAACCTTTTCATCCTCAATTCTGAATTAGGAAGAGATAGCCCATTCTCCAAACATGTGAGGAATATAGAGAAAAGCAGGAAAAAACCCCTGCAGAAAACAGACTATAGTATTTGGGCAAAGAAGACTTCAAAATACTGATTTATATCAAGAGAGGTAAGAGAAGCCATTTCAGCCATAAAAAAAAGGACAGGATAGTATAAAAAAGGAATATTCAAGAGAGGGGAAAAAATGAGCTCTTGAAAATTAAAATATGAAAAGAACATTATGAAATAAAGTCAAAGAACTCTCCCAGAAAGCAGAGCAAAAAGACAGCTTGAGAAATAGGAGAGAGGAGGCAAGGGGTAGAGAGATTGTCCTTCTATCTGAACAAATCTTGTGAAATGACTTGACACTTTCAACCGGTGTTGAAAGAATTTTGTACCCTCCTCACCTCCTACAGGGGCCATTTGACAATGTCTGGGGACATATTTGGCTGTCATGGGGGGAGGGAGACAATGGTGGTGGTTGTGGCATCTAGTGGGTAGAGGCCAGGATGCTGCTAACTATAGTACCAAGCACAGGACAGTCTCCACGACAAGGATTATCCAGCTAAATATGTCACTACACAGGTTGGGAAACCCCACCTTAAAGTAGGTACATGTGTGAAGTTAATAAAATATATATATACATACAAACAAACAAACACACACGACTACACAAAATAAGACAGGTTAAAAATCATGGCAAATTAAAAATAAAATTCTTCAGTTGGTAAAAAAAAAAAAAAAGCCAAGGTGAAGACTTAGGATACTTAAACTAGGAATGTAAGCGTGTCAAGAGAGCTGAAGAGGCACTCAACATCTAAGACAAAGCTTTACCAAAATCTTCCAATAGAAACATCAACCCTTTGATGTTTTCCTTTTTTCCAGGGAAAACCTGGAAGTATATTCAGTGTCTAAACTCCCAACTTCAAATTCAACAAGACTCACATAGATGAAAAACCAGCTTGGCAGGTGCAATAAGCAAGTTCCAAACAGTGATAAATTGTCCAGTGTGGGAGGAAAAAAAAGAAATTCAAGGAACTGAAGGCCAAGAGAAAGAGCTTATATATTACCCACTAGTTTATTGTTTTTAAAAAATGATTAATGTGCCAGGCGGGAAGGGATTCCAACAGGCAGCCGAACTTGTTAGCAGGTTTCTGATGTTCAAGGGTAAACGGCTTCATTAACAAGCCGGGGGAAAGAGGGTCCAGAGATCCTTCGATTCAACTGACATCTAGATGAATATGAGTCTTTTCCAATCATCTTTCTAATTATATCAGCCTTCATTTCTTTTTAAAGCGCGTAATCTTAAAGGATAGTCATCCAAAAATATGTATGAAGAGAAGAATTATAGCTGGGAAGCAGTTCTTTTGGAAGAAGCAGGATGTAGAAAAAGAGAAGTTTCTTTATTTTGTACCACAAAGCTCAGCTCACATAAATAATCCCTAAAGTTCTTGCTATATTGTGTAAAAAAAAAAAAAATCTAGAATAAAATGAACTCTGATAATAAAACTGAAAAACCACCTCAAGTATCAGCTTCTACCAGATTTTGTGCTTTTATTTTCCTGCTCGAGATGGTAGTAAGATCAGTTTACCTGATCAGTTAGACAAAGAATGTCTCTGGAGACAATTATCATAAGCTTGTCTCTGTTATAGAACAACCATGTCATACTACGTCTAAGATACATAAGGAGTCAGCAAATGCAAAATCCATTCTTAAGCCACTGGAACCCTAGGAGGCAGATGCCTGTGAGATGTTCTGGAGACGCGTGTGTTAGTCTAATGATTCATACCATTGGGCAAGGTTAAACCCTTCCATGGAATAATGGAGACATATTCAGTTACATAATAAATGGAAACTCTCTCAGTAAAGAGAAGGTCTTTTAGGGTACACATCTCATTCAAGTAGTTTAACAAACCCTTCGTTTGAAGATAAAATGCCTTTGGACATTAGGTTGCACTAAATCTGCTGGGGAGATGTGCTTAAACTGGCCATATTTTGGCAGTACAGATCCTGTTTTGGTCCATTAGAATTCCATTTAAAAAAAAAAACACACCATGTGGCACATATACACTATGGAATACTACTCAGCCATAAGAAATGATGACATCGGATCATTTATAGCAAAATGGTGGGATCTTGACAACATTATAAGGAGTGAAATAAGTAAATCAGAAAAAACCAGGAACTGCATTATTCCATACGTAGATGGGACATAAAAGTGAGACCAAGAGACATTGATAAGAGTGTGGTGGTTACAGGGGGAGGAGGGAGAGGGAGAGGGAAGGGGGAGGGGGAAGGGCACAAAGAAAACTAGATAGAAGGTGACAGAGGACAATCTGACTTTGGGTGATGGGTATGCAACATAATTGAATGACAAGATAACCTGGACATGTTATCTTTGAATATATGTATCTTGATTCACTGATGTCACCCCATTAAAAAAAATAAAAATAAAAATAAATAAATAAAAAGAAAAAAAAAGAAAAAAAAAACACACCAAAAAACAAAAATCTTATTTCCAGTGTTAGGGATGGTAGGTTGGCAGCCAGAACAGGTGAATGTGTTCACTGAAAGCAGTCATTGCCTTCTTGCTGGCATAGAAGGATGAGCAATATATCCACTTCCCTTCCCCAAGTTTGCCTTAAAAAAAATACACTTTACATTTTCCAAGGCTTTGGGAACAAGTGACAAACTCAAATGATTGGAAAAACATTGAAAAGGACTTCCCAAAGTAGCCAAGATTGTAAACAGCGAAGAAACTTACCATCTGGCCTCTAGCTCCCTGGGGTCCAATTTCTCCTGGACCACCGGGGTCTCCAATCTGACCCTAAATAAGTTTGAAAAAATAGTTATTAAAATCAGAGATATCTGATTTTAAACTAATTACAACATGAAGACATTCTCATATACAGTTTTATCTTTAACAGTCTTCTGTGAGGTGTCCCCCACTCCATTTTTATAGCTCTCTGCACAGCCTCTGGTGCTCATTGTCCACGCTCCCCAACCCCTGTCAGAACACAGCCTCTTTGGAGACACGGACAGTGCTCTTGATGTTGTCCTCGGATCTGATCACGGGACTTGGCATTTACTGAGCTCAGTCCATGTTTCTGGCAACAGTGAAAGCCTGAAGGTAGAGGACAGCATTGGTAACTTACTTAAAGGTGATTTATAAACACATGGGGAAAATTGGGCCAGGTGAGATCAGGTAATGTTAGTTTTCCTTACATTTTACTTTCCTTTGAACAAAGAAGAAAATAGACATGATAGAGGAAGAGGAGAACACGTGCAAAGGAAAATAAATAAGGATAATTTCTCCCTTTACCTATGAAATCAAATATGAATAGAATGTCTGCTGTCTTCCCTCCTTACCCCCATAAAGGTTTTTTAATTCATTTATAACTGTCCTCCTATTGTCTCTGGTCCATTTCATACCCAGAAGTGGTTCTGTCTGGTTTCTGGTTAATACAAAGCACACAGTACCTTAGATCCACTTTCTCCAGGGAATCCTTCTTGTCCCTACAATGGACAGTATGGAAAATTAACATAGCATCTATCACCAAGATAGGTTTATACTGATTTTAATTTTATCCACTGCCTTATTTTGTTTTAGTGTCTCCAACCAAGGAAGGACCAAAACAAATGAAAACAAAACTGTACGGTACTATTTGAGAAACCATCCTCAACTTCTAAATTGAACTATTGACTGATTCCTCCAGAATATCACGCGACCTAAGAAAAGTGGGTAGCCGCACACGACTGAGGAATCACAAACCAGCTGTGCCACTACTGGAGGCGTATCACGGCTTGGAAGCTGCTTCCTTGGCCATGTGTCTCTGAAGGTCTTCTCAGAATGGATTTCAGTGGAGACATGTGGGAAGCCTACAGTCTAAACTTGATCCTTCATTTTCTGGTTCTCTGCTCATCTTACTTGAGACACAGACTACAGCTGAAGAAGTATGATAATCCCCAGTTGATGAAAAATTAATTTTTTTAAAAAATCAAGTTTATTTTCTGATGATTAAACATAGTATCATCTCTTCAAACATATATAAAGTAGAAAAAAAATAAAGAAAAGTCATCCAACTCTCATTACTCATTATAAATACTTTGTTATATTTTCTTTTAGCTTTTTAAATTGCATTTGAGAAAAATTGGAATTTTTTTCCCTGATCATATTCAGATTATTTTTTTACTTGACATGTCACATAATGAAGTCTTTGCATAATAATAAACTTCAAATACATTCATTATAAAGAGTGGCTAATATTTATATTTCAATGCTATAGATAGAGTACTCAATATTTCCCTTTTTACGAGATAGTAATGCTGTTTTCAATTATTCTCTATTGTAAAGACTATTTCACTGAAAATCACTCATTCAACAGTTTCTTTTGCAAAGAAATTTTAGCCTTTGTTTATTCTTCCAGACAGCCTCTTGCATCATTCCCACTAGGATTTCACTTGGAATGACACTGATTCCTTACAATGCTTTAGACTTTTCAACATGAACTTGGTATGTCTCTTTATTCACCAATGTTTCTCTTTTTTTTTTTTTTCGTTTTTTTTTTTTTCTGAAGCTGGAAACGGGGAGAGACAGTCAGACAGACTCCCGCATGCGCCCGACCGAGATCCACCCGGTACGCCCACCAGGGGCCACGCTCTGCCCACCAGGGGGGTGATGCTCTGCCCCTCCAGGGCGTCACTCTGCCGAGACCAGAGCCACTCTAGCGCCTGGGGCAGAGGCCAAGGAGCCATCCCCAGCGCCTGGGCCATCTTTGCTCCAATGGAGCCTTGGCTGCAGGAGGGGAAGAGAGAGACAGAGAGGAAGGGGGGGTGGTGGAGAAGCAAATGGGCGCTTCTCCTATGTGCCCTGGCCGGGAATCGAACCCGGGTCCCCGCATGCCAGGCTGATGCTCTACCGCTGAGCCAACCAGCCAGGGCCTGTTTCTCTTTTATAGCTCAGTAATTCTTCATCACGTCTCACATATTTTACATAAAGGCTATTCTTTATTGTTTTCATGGATATTATTATGATTTCTAAGTAGGTACTATAAATATATATAAATCACTGGTTTTGATAAACTTATGTAGTTTACTTCCAGATACTTAAATATTCAGTGACAATATGAAACTATCTTCCTGCTATAGTTAGAAGTTTTAAAGTTACAACTCGGCCCACAGGCATTTTTAAAATCCCTGTGCAACCTCTCACTAATGGCTAAAGTAAACAGAGTAAGAGGGGGACACAGTTTGGAATGCCTCCCTTAGGACATTAAGCAGCTCAGAGCTGGCTGGATTCAACACTGTGCAGGCTGGAACAAGTCAGGCCTCTGCAAGTCACATCTCTGCAAAGACCAGAACATTCATTTCCAAATTTCAAGTGTTGCCTGCACCTTAAAACCACCAAATTTTTCTTCTACCACATTCCCCACAGGATATCAGCAAATACATTAAAGAACCTTTTTCCAAAACTGCCTTGTTTACTGCTTTCTTTTTTCTCTTAAATGTGGCAAATAAAACACAAAAACAAAACAAAACAAAAAAATACCACCCCAAAACAAAGCAACAGAAGATCCATGGAAAACATCCAGCTTGCCGTCGACAGGTCCTACCTTTGCTCCTTTACTTCCGATGCTACCGTACCCTGGGTTGCCATCGTCACCCTGTAAATGAAGCAATTAATTACAAACATCCCAGACTACAGAGACAGGCTTATTCACAAGGGCCTAAGACAGCCAACTTTTGGGTTTGATTAGGAGAAATTAGGAAGCAAGATTCTCTGGGGCAGGCCACTGACATTTGGTGATGGCGGTACTAAAGACAACTAACTCTCAATGGAACCTACAGCACTGTCCCTTATTCTCACTGTCTCATCTACAGAGTGGGAATAATAATTATATCCACTCATAGGGTTGTCATAAGAACTAAATGAGAGATTTTCCGGCATGCAGTGATCCCAGTGAAAGGAAGAGTGGTGTGATCTCTTCCAGATAACACTTGCATTTTAATACCTTAATATAAGGTCTACCAGAAAATTCTGTCCGTTTCTGTCACAAGTTTTGACACATAAGCACGTTTATTTGGCGCATGTGTGCCTCTCTATTTTTATCACTTAATGTATACATACTGATGTAGCAAATTAACTAAAACAAAGTTGATTCATGTTAGTCTTATGTGTGAAGTGATAGTGTACCCATGGCCACTGATAAAGTTCATTTACGCCACTATATTGTATACGAATTTCAACAAGGAAGAAATGCTACAGAAGCATGTAGAAATTTATTGCAAGTGTTTGGTGAAGGTACAGTTTCTGATAGGACATGCAGAAGATGGTTCAAAAAATTCGAAACAGGTGATTTTGATCTTTCTGATAAGCCACGTTCTGGGCGACCATCTTTGATCGATGACGATGTTGTTAAGACCATGTTGGAGCAAGATCCTTTTCTGACAACATCGGAGATTGCAGAAAGGCTTAATTCAGCTCAGCAAACCATTTCGGACCATATTTGGAAGATAGGATTGGTATGGAAATATTTAATAAAGTTTATTGACGGTAAGAAAAATTTGTATTTTGTTTTATTCCAAAAACGGACAGAACTTTCTGGTAGACCTTATACTTATTCATTTTCACTTTGCTAGATAAAAATAAGACCTCTGAAATGCCTAAGCACTGGCTACTGTTGGCCCCTTGTGGAAGGTCTTAGTGAGAAGTTCTGAGCTAGGGAAGCATGGGTTGGGCTTCTGATGATTGGGTTCTGATGAGAGGAACACATTGAAGAAGGACAAGTTCTGTCCACATTTTAATTTGTCTTCAAGAGCACCCTGGCCAAGATGTTTGGGACCTGGGAAGTTGCCAACCTTGGAAAAGCTGGCCAAGGAACTAAGATAATATCTCAATTTCTAGAAAGATTTGGATATCTTTAACACTCTCTTCAGAGAACCACGCCCGATATCACTGAACTCAACTTGCAATCTTTTTATTTAGAAGACAGAAAGTATTGATGGAACACAAACCGGCAAGCCTCGAGGACCAGGAAGGCCAACCGCTCCTTTTTCTCCCGGGTCCCCGGGTTCTCCCTGGGAAAGGGAACAATGAAATATATCCTCGTTAGGTTGTTTTTGTAAATGAAATTTAAAAATGAGGGCTCTAAGATCACACTTCCCAGCTGCACCCACGTGTATATATCACACAGTCACAATGTATTTGTGGCCAGGACTATAAGTCGTGCAACCAATACCCCAGCAACTGCTATTACTGCCTCCTGAGGTCTTTCTATTCGTAAATGGAGCCTCCAGATAAACACCCTGGTGTATCATTTACTGCAAGTTGCTATCTTAGCCACTCAGTGCCATGAGCCACGCCCTTGGCGATGCCTTGTCATGAGTCAAAGAGGGAGCTCTGTACTATTTAAGGAAATGAACAAAACTGTTTTCCATGGTGATGTATGCAAATCACCTGGCTGCTGCAAACACAACAGACTTATTAATTGAATTTTAAGGTTTGAAGTGTCAATCAATATCACCAAAGTAGCAGGATATCCCACGCAATGGCTTCTGGCTTCTAACTACCAGAACACCCACTGTGGGTTCTAAATCAATTTCAGTGTCATGTTGAGGAAAGTCCAGCTACCTAGGAAAGTCAGCATAGCTTTACAAAAGAAAGTTAATTCCTTTTCTTAAAAACAAAACAAACAAACAAACAAAAGCTTTTCAAGTTTTAGATTTGAGATTTACAGAAACGTGAAGACACGGTACCTAGAGTTCCTATACGTCCCACACCTACCGTATTTCCCCATGCATAAGATGCTCCCATGTGTAAGATGCACCTTAATTTTGGGACTTGAAATTTGAAAAAAAAAAAAGTATTACATGAAGTTATTGAACTCAAGTGTTATTCTTCATAAAATTCATACAACTCCTCAACAAGTGTGAAAAAGTGATAAGCCTACAAGTAAAAAGTCTACAACCACTGTATAAGACACATCCGGTTTTTAAACCCTAAATTTTCTGGAAATGGGTGCATCTTATACATGGGGAAATATGGTATTTCCCCCCATTGGCCATTTCACCAGTTACATCAGTAGAGCACATTTCTCACATCTATTCATGATCATCAACAAAAGCCCATGCTTTATTTAGCTTTCCTTACTTTTTACCAAATAGTCTTTTATTATTATTATTCCAGGATCTCATGTTATGTCTCCTTAGGCTCCTCTGGACTATGACAGAATGTCAAATATCCCTTGTCTCTGATGAACTTGACAGTTTTGAGGAGTACTGGTCAGGTGTTTTATAGACCATCCCTCAATATGGGTTTCTCTGATGTTTGTCCTCATGATTATGTTGGGTTTTAGAGATAAAGGCCACGGAGGGAAAGTGCCCTTCTCATCACATCACATCAAGAGTATAGCCTGTCCACGTGGCTGTCACTATGGACGCTCACCGTAACCATCTGGCTGAGGGAGTGCCAGGCGAGTTTATCCGCTGTCTAGTTATGCCCCCTGTCCACGTGGCTGTCACTATGAACGCTCACCGTAACCATCTGGCTGAGGGAGTGCCGGGAGTTTATCCGCTGTCTAGTTATGCCCCCTGTCCACGTGGCTGTCACTATGGACGCTCACCGTAACCATCTGGCTGAGGGAGTGCCGGGAGTTTACCCGCTGTCTAGTTATGCCCCCTGTCCACGTGGCTGTCACTATGGATGCTCACCGTGACCATCTGGCTGAGGGAGTGCCTGGTGAGTTTATCCGCTGTCTAGTTATGCCCCCTGTCCACGTGGCTGTCACTATGGACGCTCACCGTGACCATCTGGCTGAGGGAGTGCCGGGCGAGTTTATCCGCTGTCTAGTTATGCCCCCTGTCCACGTGGCTGTCACTATGGACGCTCACCGTAACCATCTGGCTGAGGGAGTGCCTGGTGAGTTTATCTGCTGTCTAGTTATGCCCCCTGCCCACGTGGCTGTCACTATGGACGCTCACCGTAACCATCTGGCTGAGGGAGTGCCTGGTGAGTTTATCCGCTGTCTAGTTATGCCCCCTGCCCACGTGGCTGTCACTATGAACGCTCACCATGACCATCTGGCTGAGGGAGTGCCTGGTGAGTTTATCTGCTGTCTAGTTATGCCCCCTGTCCACGCGGCTGTCACTATGGACGCTCACCGTGATCATCTGGCTGAGGGAGTGCCCGGTGAGTTTATCTGCTCTCTAGTTATGCCTTGTCCACGTGGCTGTCACTATGGACGCTCACCGTGATCATCTGGCTGAGGGAGTGCCCGGTGAGTTTATCTGCTGTCTAGTTATGCCTTGTCCACGTGGCTGTCACTATGGACGCTCACCGTAACCATCTGGCTGAGGGAGTGCCGGGAGTTTATCCGCTGTCTAGTTATGCCCCCTGCCCACGTGGCTGTCACTATGGACGCTCACCATGACCATCTGGCTGAGGGAGTGCCTGGTGAGTTTATCTGCTGTCTAGTTATGCCCCCTGCCCACGTGGCTGTCACTATGGACGCTCACCATGACCATCTGGCTGAGGGAGTGCCTGGTGAGTTTATCTGCTGTCTAGTTATGCCCCCTGTCCACGTGGCTGTCACTATAGACGTTCACCGTGACCATCTGGCTGAGGGAGTGCCTGGTGAGTTTATCTGCTGTCTAGTTATGCCCCCTGTCCACGTGGCTGTCACTATGGACGCTCACCGTGACCATCTGGCTGAGGGAGTGCCGGGAGTTTATCCGCTGTCTAGTTATGCCCCCTGTCCACGTGGCTGTCACTATGGATGCTCACCGTAACCATCTGGCTGAGGGAGTGCCTGGTGAGTTTATCTGCTGTCTAGTTATGCCCCCTGTCCACGTGGCTGTCACTATGGACGCTCACCGTAACCATCTGGCTGAGGGAGTGCCTGGTGAGTTTATCCGCTGTCTAGTTATGCCCCCTGCCCACGTGGCTGTCACTATGGACGCTCACCATGACCATCTGGCTGAGGGAGTGCCTGGTGAGTTTATCTGCTGTCTAGTTATGACTTGTCCACGTGGCTGTCACTATGGACGCTCACCGTGATTATCTGGCTGAGGGAGTGCCGGGGGAGTTTATCCGCTGTCTAGTTATGCCCCCTGCCCACGTGGCTGTCACTATGGACGCTCACCGTAACCATCTGGCTGAGGGAGTGCCTGGTGAGTTTATCCGCTGTCTAGTTATGCCCCCTGCCCACGTGGCTGTCACTATGGACGCTCACCGTGACCATCTGGCTGAGGGAGTGCCTGGTGAGTTTATCCGCTGTCTAGTTATGCCCCCTGCCCACGTGGCTGTCACTATGGACGCTCACCATGACCATCTGGCTGAGGGAGTGCCTGGTGAGTTTATCTGCTGTCTAGTTATGACTTGTCCACGTGGCTGTCACTATGGACGCTCACCGTGATCATCTGGCTGAGGGAGTGCCCGGTGAGTTTATCTGCTGTCTAGTTATGCCTTGTCCACGTGGCTGTCACTATGGACGCTCACCGTAACCATCTGGCTGAGGGAGTGCCGGGAGTTTATCCGCTGTCTAGTTATGCCCCCTGCCCACGTGGCTGTCACTATGGACGCTCACCGTAACCATCTGGCTGAGGGAGTGCCTGGTGAGTTTATCTGCTGTCTAGTTATGCCCCCTGCCCACGTGGCTGTCACTATGGACGCTCACCGTGATCATCTGGCTGAGGGAGTGCCCGGTGAGTTTATCTGCTGTCTAGTTATGCCTTGTCCACGTGGCTGTCACTATGGACGCTCACCGTAACCATCTGGCTGAGGGAGTGCCAGGCGAGTTTATCTGCTCTCTAGTTATGCCTTGTCCACGTGGCTGTCACTATGGACGCTCACCGTGACTATCTGGCTGAGGGAGTGCCGGGCGAGTTTATGCGCTGTCTAGTTATGCCCCCTGTCCACGTGGCTGTCACTATGGACGCTCACCGTGACCATCTGGCTGAGGGAGTGCCCGGCGAGTTTATCTGCTGTCTAGTTATGCCCCCCTGCCCTCTGCAGAACGTAGTCTTTGGAAGAAACAGTGTGGAAGTGGTGTAGCCCACATTGAGAAGGAGTGGTTAACTTATTTTTAAGGCTAAAAGGCAACACAGTACGTGTGGGAAACGCAAAGGAACAGAAGTCCACCGGCACTGAGCTCTGGGGAGAAACAGAAGAGGGTTCCACGGAGGGAAGCAGATCATGGTCCTGACGCCTTTCTTCTGGGCAGTGGCTCCCGAAGTGAAGTGCGTACCAGCTGATACTCTTGGCCTCTCCTGAATGCTTCTCCTCAGCATCCAGTATGCTTTTCTGTTGCCTTCCCCTCCTTTCTAGTACTGTATTTCCCCATATATAAGATGCACCCCTTTTCAAAAAATTTGGTGTCTAAAAACTGGGTGCGTCTTATACAGGGGTTGTAGATTTTTCACTTGCATTTCCTGCTTTTCCACGCTTGCTGTCTTTGCGCTCATTGTTTCACATTTGTTACCGGTATATTATGGTAGGTTACGTTTTGCCACGTTCTGCCCAGAAATGGCTCAGAAAAGATTTTCATACAGTGCTGAATTCAAGTTAAAAATGATCCAACTTTGCAAAAGTGAATGGAAATTGTGAAAAGATTCTGGGATAATATCAAGATTAAGATCGTTATCAAGTCATTTAAGAAGTGTGGCATTTCAAATGCCATGGATGGAACTGAGGACGAGGCAATATATGAAGAGAGTGATTCGTCATCAGACACAGATGAGGACAAACGAGTGGATGGGAGTTTTGACAGTCATGAGCTGTATGAATTTTATGACTAAAACTTAGGTTCAATAACTTTATGTAGTACATTTTTTTTTCCAAATTTTGGGCCCCCAAATTAAGGTGCCTTATACATGGGAAAATATGGTAATTGTCTGTCTTCTTTTCCCCTTCTTACAAACAGATGACATCCCCAAGAGTGCAAGTGATCCTGAAATCTGCATCTTCATCTAGGCTGAGACCCCTTTTCTCTCCCCTCCTCCCCACACCGAGTTTCTTCACTCTCACATCTATTCTCTCTCACAACTTCTCTACTTCAGTGGTGGTGTTGGCACTCATGTTGGAAGCCCGTGAGTTACTCAGCCTTCTTCCCTCTGATTCAGTTTCCTACTGTAAGAGTCCCATAACATCATCATGAGCTGCTGCTGTCCTCACACTGTTAAGTCACTCAGTCACTGCTTGTCTTGGAAACTGCGAGCATACCGACTAGTCTCCTAGCTTCTGATCTCTCAGTCTTCAAAATATTTCTATACTGAGTTGCTTATTTCAAATCTTGCAAAGTCTGGCTGTGATCATACACTCCATTCAAAAATTATAAGTAGCACTGTACTGGATACCTAATAAAGTCAGTCACCACAAACTTTCTTACTCTTTATGTGCCCACCAGACAGGATTGTTGTTTACTCCCCAATTACCCGTTCCCAGATTTTCCAACCCAGTGCTTTTCTTCACCCTATTTCTTTCACCTGAAGTATCCCACGCTCTCTCTCTCTGCTGACCAAGGTCCTTCTTATCCTCTCGGGTCCATTCAAAGTCTTCAGCCTCTATGATGCCTCCTTTCCCAGTCCAGAAATAAATACTTCTTTGAGTGCTATATTTAAACCTCTGCTTCAGTCCCCTATTTCTGCCTGCTTTATGACATCGACTATTGTCCTGAAAATATTCTAAATTCTGTGGGGTTAATTCCGTGTCATATTTATCCTTATACAACCCAGAAACTCTTTCAGGAAACAAATATTTACTAAGCACTTATGTGCTGGGTACTGTTCTAAGGACTAGAGATGCATCTGTGAGCAAAACAGACAAAGATCTGCACTTTCCTGGAGCTGACTTTCTAGTCCAGCTGAATGCCAGCCAGTCCAATGTCTCTGTCTTAAAAGGTGTTCAGCAAAGGTTTCTATGAATGGAGGGGAAAAAATGACAGAAGAAACAAAGATTTGTGTGAATGGAGAAAAAGAGAGGGAAAAAGAGGGAGGGAGGAAAGGAGGGAAGGAGAGAGGGAGGAAAAGAGGGAGGAAAGAAAGGAGGGAGGGAGAAAAGGAGGAAAGGAGGGAGGAAGGGAGAAAGGAAAGAGCGTTCCCAGAGGAGGCCCCCTTCCCTGAGGTCCCTCAGCTCAAATTGGGAGTAGCCCCTGGTAAGGTTACGCTGAGCTGGAATCCCTGACCTCATTCTGGTCCACACCCATGTCCCTAGATGTTGCTGGCTCTTTAAGAATCAAGCCAGGGTATAGGGGCAATGAAATATGTTCGCTTTTCTGTTGAAAGGACCCTGGCTAATACAACCAGAAACTTTTCCCTTGAGGAGAAAAGCCTTGACTTTGGTGGGTATAAAGAATGTGACCTACTTTATTTCCTTGGCTTCCCAAATGGCCTTGACTCCCTGCCTTTCCTTCTGGTCCTGGAGGTCCCTGAAACAGAACAAGAATTGTAAATATAACAGAACGTAAAGCAACTTTCCTTGAAACCATTTGTGTCTCTACTAAGTGGAAAATGAGCCCCAGATGTGAGAAGACTTGCAGCTTTATTAATTTCTTCTCTCTGGAAAGTATCGCAGCTGTCAAATAAAAACTAGTAAATAAAGGAAAATTAATAAAGCAATTCATGCCAGATGTTGTCTAAATGATTGTGCTTCCTTGTGAATCTTCTCTTCCAAAGAGATATTAGGTTCTCACTGTTTTGCTGTTAGAGCAGATGTTGCTAAAATGTCAAACATTTAAAGTGGGCATTCCAAATGACATTTGCCTTGAATACGTTCCTCCTGGCCCCTTGCTTTGGTGGAAAGCATGTGTGTGCGTGTGTATACGTTTTAAGGTAAACATCTTTATTTACAAATAATATTATTTGTACAATAGAAAGATCAAGAAACTTTACTAAAATAATTTGCAGTAACAAGATACATTCAGGTAGCACAACCTGCTGAAATAGGGTTCTCTTTCCTAACAATAAGTTAGAAAAGTAAAATGAATATCCACTTACCAATGGGAAAAATACTGTAAAATTCTTAGAATTAACTTAACAGGAAAGACCTTAAGAAAACTTGAAGATCTTATTGAAGAAAATAACAGAACTTAAACGATGGATAAACATACCAGGCATCTATATGGAAAATCTATTTGATATACTAGAAGCCTCTCCCACATTCTAAAAGAATGCTTTATTGGAACAGCTTTAGAGCTGAACATTGAAACAGCCCAATTCAGAGACGGCCCAAATGCCTTCTCATGTTGTTCACTCTTGGGATCAGATTTTTCCTTTGGGTTATCAACACATATGGCAACAGAAATCTCTTTTGATTAAACTGTTTATAAGTACTTGTAAATAATCCCAATATAAGTGAATTAAAATCACTTTCACAATTCTTTTATTTTTTTACCATGGTTACTATAATTTAAAAATAAATAAACCAAATCTGTGTAATAAACATAATACTTAGCAAATTGTGTCCAAAAGAAAAAAATGATGACATTAGTTTTTTTATCTAATTAAAAAAATTAAAACTGTAATAAGTTGAATATAAGAAAATTTCCTAACAGGAAAGATTGCTGAACAATGAATTGGTTACTAAGAAAGATCACAGGCTATTTCCACAGCCTGCCATCTTCCCCTTCCCTTCTTTGTCTTAAGAGTTACAATGTTGTCCTTCTCCATAGATCTCAACCATTTTCCTTCTTCCACGTCCACCGCTGCATGGAGCTATTGCCCATGACCTTTGTGTTCAGTTCAGTTGCCGTTTGTCATCTTACCTTCCTTGAATTTGATTATGCATTCGTTGGGACTTCTCCTTGAACTCTGTAACACCAAGTTGCCAAGGTCTTCTTGGTCCCTCTGGTCTCTTCTCAAGAACCTTAGAACATGCTCCTTCTTCTATTTGCCTCTTATGTCTCCATGTGCCCTGGGGCTCCATCCTCTGACCTTATATTCTTACTTCATCTACTCTTCCTGAGTGACAGTGCCACAGATTCACATTCTCCTTCTACAAAATGACTTTTAGGTACATGGGTCTCCAGTCCAAACCACTCAACTGAACACCAGACTCATACATTAAAATACCTACTGGCTCTCCCATAGTAATTGATTACCAAAGATAATCATATTTACCATAAGTCATGCTTTGTCTCTTTTTTTTTTTCCATTAGGAAATAGTGCCACTTTTACTTCCCCAGAAACCTAAGACTCATCTAGATGCCGCTAAGACTCATCTAGATACCTCCCTCTACCTCATCTCTCAAAACCAATCAGCTATTAGCTACAATTCATACAGACTGTATCCCTTTTCTGTATCCATCTCTCTTCCACTCCCACTGCCGTCACCTACCTTCTGGCTCTTCTTGTATTCTGTCTGAATTCCTGGCTTCCCCAGCTGTAGCCTGGCTTCCTTCTAACTTGTTCTCCACTCCTTTTTCCTTTTGATTTAAAACATCAGGCTGATGCTGCCACTTCGTCTGAACTTCTAAATTCTGAGTAGCTTTCAGAATCAAGTTTTAATACTTTATTTATATGTAAAATTCCTCAAACCTTGGGCACTGTATGCCTCTGTAGACATTTGTGACTACTTCAGTCATTCTATGTTCATGCTTATCAAACCATCTGAAGTCACCAAATACTTCCTGTCTTACATCTCTACATTGTTCAAGTTGGTCCTTTAGAGTAGGTCCGTTTATTTTTTCCCATCTAGGGAGAAGAATATTCGCCCTCTTCTGGAAAATCTTACTTTTAGCATCACTGTCACAAGAATACTAACCCTCCAGCTGTGCTGGATCTTACAGTTGTCCCACAGACTCCTCTGCTCTGTACGTATTTAATTGTTCACTTGTTTCTCTCTCTCATCCATTAGGTAATAGCTTCTATACTTCTTAAAGGAAGGGCCATTCCAGCTGCCTTCTTATCCTTATCCCTGGAACTTTGTATAGTACCTAGAACCCATCAGTTCACCTATCTTTTATTACTTATCCAACCACCTCTCCAGGAATGGTTCTCAGGAGATAAAATCATGTGTTTAATTTGTTGGTTTTCCGCATGAAATTGTCATGTACATCACAGAAGAAAGAAGGAGAGAGATTTTAAGTGTTCTTGACAATAAGGGATAAACTGGAAGTCTTGCCTCAGGGCCAAATTCTGTGCTTTTTTTTTTTCAAACATAATGAGTTCCATGAGATGAAGAATATTTCTGGGAGATTACTTCATATGTAGTCGCCTCGAGCACGCATGAGCACAAGGGGAGTTCCCTGTTTGGAAGCAGGCCAAAATAAAAGATTTCCTGGCGGGAGGAAACAGGACCTTTTCGTTAGAACATCAGAAAACCTGATTTTATTTCCTGTGTAGGACTATACAAAGCACCAAACTGGGGACTGTGACTGCTTGAATGGGGCTCAGGCTTCTGAATTGTTGCCCAGATAAATCACCTATCAAATACTGCTTGTTGGAGAAGTAACCATGTTTCTAAAGGAAAGAAGAAAAATTCCCTGCCACCCCCAAAAGACCAAAGAGTCAAAAAGCTGCCTTGATCCAAGATCAAAGGTAGCTGTGAATTAAAATAGAAGCTTAGGGCATTTAAAGGGAAAGGGCATCAGCTAGAGGTCAAATCTCCACTGGCTTTGTCATGGTGTCCTTTCATCAAACACTAATTTTGTGCAAGGCACTGTGACAGGAGGTATGTATTATACGTAAACTTCAATCCTTACAACAACACTATGTGATACACATTATTAACACCATTTTACCAATCAAAAACAGATTCTCAAAGTGTTTAACCCCAAATCACTCAGTTGATGAGAGGATGAGATAAGAACCAAACCTGATTCTGACTCTAAAGACTGAGCTCCCAGCCACTCTGTCTCCTGCTCTGAGGCCCCTGTCTCGGGCAGGATTCCCACACTCTTACCATCCACGCACCAGTTTAAAGACCGGAGTTTTAAAAAGGTGAATCTCCAAACTTGACGTAAGAGGCCGGGGCCAGCTCTCACCTCCAATAAGGTGACTTGGGCTGGGGGAGTTTTGTTCATGCTCAGACTCTGTCACCGAGTTCTTGGCACTTACAACTACTTTAATGTTAAGCGAGGACAGAAGGGTGTTTAGAATTTAATTGTTTTTAAAAAATTGTCCTTAGATTGCATTATATCAGGTGGGATGGAATTAGGCATTTGAAATGAATGTCTGGGGCATTGCCAAGGACAACTTAATTTTGGATGGAATACACCAGGGCAAGGAAAGGGATGCAGATTCATCTCGCCTTTAAAAGGAATCCTATTCATTATTATAGTCATGGGGATAAAACCTTGCCTACACTCACAACCAGCAAGTGTCAGGCTGGGATGAAACAACCCAAGGAAGTTAAATGCTCAGCCTCTGTAAGTCTGAGAAAAAAAAAATCCAGAGGCCAGCAAAGGGTGGGCTGACGCAAGAACAGAGCCCCAACACAGCTGAGAAGACGTTGATCTCGACACTGCCAGTCTAGCCTACGTTCCACACACATTGGACCATGTGCGGTTCCCCAAATTCACCTTAATCTCTCTTTTCATCTAACCTGGTTCCTTTCCTTGGGTGCCTGCCTTTCTCCTCTGGTCACCAGGAAAACACCTCCTTACCCTACAAAGCTAAGCCATTCTTCTCATCCTTTAACTCCATCCTTCTCCAGCCACTCCACCTTGGGTATAATTCCATTTCAATATTTAACTCATCACATCTCAATTGTCTGTCTGCTAGAGTCTCCTTTATGAGACTGGGAGCACGTGAGGCTAGGGTCTGTGTCTCGTTCATTTTATCCTACTACAGGACCTGACAGCAGAGAACACTCAGTCAACACTTGCCAAATGAGTAAAAGGAATGATTGATAGATCATCTAACCCAGTGGTAGTCAACCTGGTCCCTACCGCCCACTAGGGGGCGTTCTAGCTTTTATGGTGGGCTGTAGCGGAGCAACCAAAGTATAAATAAAAAGATAGATTTAACTATAGTAAGTTGTTCTATAAAAATTTATTCTGCCAAACTTAGCAAAAATCTGACATAAAGTACTTGGTAAGCAATTATTATTATATGCTTTAACTCTGCTTTATAAATTTTATAAAGTAAAGTTACTTCCTTACTTTATAAATCACCATTACTGTGGAACCAGTGGGCGGTTAGAAAATTTTACTACTAACAGAGATACAAAAGTGGGCAGTAGGTATAAAAAGTTGACTACCCCTGATATAACCTAATACAGACTAATAAAAATCGAAGATTAAAATACAGGTTACATATTATATTGTTATTATTATTCTGGCTTTCCTGGGATTGGTTACAAGTATGCTTTGAGTATAAAATGTCCCTGTCAAATCAGGTATGCAATCTAGCAGTAATAAACAGTTATACAGTGCTTACCATATTCCAAAAACTGTTCTAAGCACTTAGTATATTAAACCATTTCATTTTCACAACACTCCGATGAGACAGCTACTATTACTATTCCTATTTTACAGCAGAGAAAATTGAGGCACAGAGAGGTTAAATAAATTACTGAGGCCACATAGTTATGAAGACACAAGGCTGGCCGTCACACTCAGGGGGCCTGGCTTCAGACTCTATGCCAGGGGTCGGGAACCTTTTTGGCTGAGAGAGCCATGAATGCCATATATTTTAAAATGTAATTCCATGAGAGCCATACAACAACCCATGTACATTACGCATTATCCAATAAAAATTTGGTGTTGTCCTGGAGGACAGCTGTGATTGGCTCCAGCCACCCGCAACCATAAACATGAGCGGTAGGAAATGAATGGATTGTAATACATGAGAATGTTTTATATTTTTAATGTTATTATTTTTTTTTATTAAAGATTTGTCTGCGAGCCAGATGCAGCCATCAAAAGAGCCACATCTGGCTAACAAGCCATAGGTTCCTGACCCCTGCATGCCCTTGACCACTATTCTATGCTTTGTAAAGACGAAATTCTACTTTGTATCCCAAATTTCCACTGAATAGTTTCAACCTTCTTTGATGTTGCATACGATACTAGTAGTTATTTCACCAAACACCCTGCGTATTTAAAGATAATTCTAGCTCAAGCTGGAATTAATATTTTGAGCCTGATTTTCCATTCCTTTTCTAGGCCTTGGTTATATGACTGGAGGACCTTTAGCTAAATAAACCAGAGAGAAAGGGACAAAGGAAGAAACAAAAGAATATGCCATGACTTTCAAAGTTCCTTCTTCCTTTTCATGGTGCCATGGGTCACTTTTCCTTTATATCACAGCCATCTACTTGGCTGAATTAGCACAGGCTAGATTTATGCAAAATGCTCCAGCACTCCACAAATTAACAAGCCTTCAGAATACCGTCAACAGACATCACAGCCCTTTTGCTAAATGTACATCCTCAGAACAACTTTCAAGCTTGCAATTAGAAAAACACTCCTGTGATTGCACCCGAGTGGCTGGTCCTTGCGTGCTACAAGGAAATACAGAGACTGAGTCAGTGGACTTAGAGCCAATAAAGAAGAACACCCTTTTGTATACCTGATTGCGTTTGTCTCCGTGGTTTTCCCTTGGGAAGCAACAATGTTGAGATCTCATTCATCATGTCCCGAACATAGAAAATTCTACACATCTTTGAAATAGTACTTTCACTGTGGTGACAAGGGTATTTAAAGAAAAGCAAGCAAAGAGAGAAAACCACGCTTTCCAGCCAGATAAATGGAAGAGCTAGAACAGGGAGCAGTGGTGCCTTTGACTGCCTCTGGCAGTGCCGAGAGGTTGAATGATTTATGAGTATGGCCGATCTTGCCAAGGAAAGATTAAAGGGGACTCACTCAGAAGTACACTACAGGGCAAATGAAATAATTTATTGGAGTAACAGCCATTTGGATACAATTTTGTATTCTAGAGCAAGGGAATTACTAAGCTCTTTGAATTTCAACCTCTCTACATCTCAATATTTTATATAAACAGATGAGATAATCACCCAATATATGTTTCCCTTGACATTTACTTTATTTTTAAATCCCAATTGGTGGTGCCAGCAAGCTTTTAATGATTCAAGGATGTGAATACAAAAATAGTTACTTTTCATCAATTTAATCCTGTCATAAAATTTTAAATTTTTCATGGTTTTTGAAGGAGTAGATTCATCAAAAAATGGGAAAAATGTTCTCATGAGCAATAATTAATGTGCTTTAAAATATTGTGTCATGAGATACAAGTTTATGCAAATATCCTCTTACATATTTTGATGATGGCCACATCCACTTATGTGTTGGACCACTGCCCAGTTTAATTAATAGATACAAAGTAATGGATTCCCTTTATCCTCCCAGAGTACAAGTCCCAACTATGTCTCATTCATTCATTTGCTAATCAATTCATTATACAAATATGCATTGAGCTCCAGTGTGTAGCAGCACTGTTGTTCTGGGCTCTGGAATATAGTATAAGCAAGACGCCCTTGCTAAGCTTACAATCTAGGAGATGGGACAAAAACCAACAAATCAAAAAACCAAAATGGCTAAACAAACAGATGTATACTATGATATCAGGTGGGCAAGGGCCAAATCATGTAGGGCCTCATTAGGTATGTATATCAGAATCACCTGGGGAGAATTAAAGTTACTGAGACCCCGGCCTCACCTCCACACAGAGAGTCTGATGTCAGTGGTCTGGGGAGGGTCCCAAGTGGTGGAGTGTTCTACAGTCTGTCTGAGAGACTCACAGGTGTGGCTAGGTCAAGGACCGCTGGAACAGGTTGTACTTGGGATGCATGGGGAGCTCCCACCGGTTGAGATAAAGGAAGTGATGTGACCTGATTTATACAGAGGAGGAAACCCAAACCTAACATCAATGGCTGAGCTGCCGAGGAAAAGGGCTAGAACCCAGCTCTGTGTGGGACAGAATGACAGCCTGCTTAGCCAGGTAGGGACCAGGGTGTGGTGTGGCCCTATCGAGCAGTGAAGCCACACCTAACACACTTTTCCTACTTCACAGACAATACAACCTGTCTGCAAGGAAGAAACCAGAAGGACATCCAGATTAAAGCCAAGGTCAAAGCCGGATGTGGTCGCCTCCCCTCATTACATACCTGGGGACCTCTACTTCCCAGACCTCCTTTTTCTCCTTTCACACCGGCCTCTCCTCTCGAGCCCTAGGCACAGAGAATTAAAGCATTATTTTCTCCTAAAAGAGAACACTCGAATATTCACCTGAATATTAAAATGGAAATGCTAAGTCAGTGACATGGACAGAAATTGGAAAGAGAAGCCCCCTCATGTCTTTGGTTCTGTCTTGATCTGTCAAGCTCTCCCTCTGGGCCGGGACACACATGTCCAGTCTGACATTTAGACAGTTGGGCATTTGCAACCCAAGTGAAGAAATACTGAACAGGTACGTTTTTTCAGTATTGCTTTCTAATTATCCTAAGCATCTTCATACTCCAATTGCATGCATTATGTTAAAAGAAGATAACCCTAAAAAAAAGAGAAAATAATGCTTCATTATATAAGCTTGAAACTGAAATATTTAAATAGATGTTTTATTCAAGAACCGCACTGAAGACCAGTCACGAATAAGACATGGCACGCGCTAAGATGAAATTTGGATGTTTCTACTTCTGTAATATTATACTGCTTATTAACTGTGGCCTCCGGAGGTTTGCAGAGAAACTTCCAGGCTGGTTTGGTTTTTGCATCTCTCTCTCTTGAAACTGTCATGAAACAAGGATCTACAAAATGGAAGAAGGGGTGTGGTAGTAGCATTGCTTGTTTAGCACGAAATAAAGCCAGCCAATCTATTGAACTGCTTCCCCGAAGCCCTAGTGGCAAATAATTCTCACTTGAAGGTGGGAAAAATGGACTTTCCTCAGCTGGAAGCAAAACAAAGAAAAGCAATCAAGCTGGAAAGAGATCGAGGTCCAAGGGGCAGACTGTCTACTGCACTGAAACCTCGTAACATGTGAACGGAGTTTCTCTTCTGATGTCTAAGGATAGTTTGCCCAACTTCCATGCACCAAGCAGCCAGAATATAATAGTTACTTTAGTTTTTTCTTTCTTTAACCATATGCGTTAAAACTTTGAAAAACTGCAGAACCCTTGATTGTCTTACATTTGCCAAACAGCAAAATTATTTTGCAAGATTTCAAAACTAATAATTGAGAGGAAGAGAAAAATATTCTCAAGTCCTGTTGTTGGACTTTTTTTTTTCTTTCCTCTCAGCCTGTTCTAGGACTTCCCTTCCCTGCTCACTGTTTCAGGTCACATTTGCCCCATCTGGCACGCGCTGCCCTTCTCCTCATGTGACCAGGGCGAGTGCCAGCCACAGCGTGTCCCTTGTGAAGGGGAACGTGCCGGAGGCAGCTCCCAGGAGAAGTGAACTAGAAAGCACAGGCTGAGTGCCACGCTACAGATCACCCTGCTGAAGACTCAGCTGTATTTGGAATAATTGTTTCCTAGAGGGGAGCCAGTTTTTCTACAGCACAGGCGTCCAGATATGTAACACTAAGCGCTTACTGCGCTCAACTGACCCAAATTCCCAGGTCTGAGGCTCAGTGTTTTCTTTAGCTCAAGGTCTCTTTAGAATACCTTAGACGAGAGCCAGAACCATCGCTCAGGGACCGCGGCCTGGCATGGTCAGTCTCGTTTCACCTCCTGAGGAGGACGTAGCTTATGTGAAGGAGATCAAATACTGTACAAATCAAGACTGTGGCGCTTCCCTACTCTATAGCCCTGAAAATACTGTAAACAACTATGATTCTGCAAGGGGGAGCTCGGTCAAGGGTCCAGGGAATTCTATGAAAGGCTTCAGATTCTTGAAGTTCTCACATCATGATTCATCTTAATGCCTACCTGAGGGCCGTTAGGTCCCAGTGAGCCTTCGGTTCCATCAGGGCCTGGGGGGCCTGGTGTCCCCTGTGGTGAGAGAGAACCAACCTGTTAACACTGTTTCCTGAGAATTCTGTCACCTTTTAGCGTATGATTATAAGTATTTTTTTTTTCAATAAAGGAAAATACAAAGGAGGCAAAAAATTTTTCTATAATCTCATCAAGCAGAAATAACCACAGCTGATCTGTTGGCGTATTTGCTTTGAGTCTCTCTCTCTCTCTCTCTCTTTCTCTCTCTCCCTTATTTTCCTGTCACACTTATAATATGCCATCTCAAACTTGGGCATTTGACCTGAAAAACCTCACAATTTACTTGTCATTTTCTTCAAAAATCTCTAGGCATCCTCCAGCTTTGTATTTACATTCAAATAGCTCAAATATCTAAGAATCAAGCTCAGCATTCTCCTCCCGTTGCCCTTGAACTCTGCCACAGATAAGAATTCCAAGAAGAGTAAGAAAGGATTAAGGAAAGTTTAATTTAGGTGACTACGAGGACAGACCAAACAAATCTCAGTTGTTAGACAGTTGGATGTGATTAAATGTCCCTCACTGATGCCTTTCTCCAGGACAGAGAAAGGACATTTCCCAACACTTCATTTTCCCAGTCTCATTTCATTGATTTCATGCCATTTTTCTGGATTTGCTTTTTTGTTGGTGGTGGTGTTAAAGACTCACCTTGAAGTGTGTGTGGATGGAGTAATCTCTATGGATGGTAAATACGTAAGTCTTTATCTATCTGAAAATGTCGATTTTCCTTACTTACAGTCTACCTGTATAAAGAATTCTAGGTTAATGGCTATTTTCCTTCTGCACCTGCAAGATATTAATTTGTTGTCTTTTGGCCTGTATTCTTTGTGAATGGAAGTCTGTTGCAATCTAAATTGTTATTCCTTTCCTGGGTAAAGCTGCCTTCTCTTGGCTGGTGGTGCTAAGATGTTTTCCTTAACATTCTGGAGTTTCATCATGATGTGATTAAGAGTGGATTTATTATTTATCCTCATTGTATATATTATCAATAAGAGGAAGTGTGTTTCCTCAATTTTGAAAAATCCTAAGTCATAACTGCTCTTTCATAAGTGCTGTAGGATTATAGGCATGTATAATGTATCACCAATGTGTACAATAGGATGTGATTAGGATATTTGCTGTAGTCCACTTTTAAATAGAAATTCCATTTATATTAGGGTTTTATTTTATTCTCTTGGCTTAAAAGGAGTTAATGTAAATCTAAATAAAGTGGCAGAGTTAATTAAGGAAAAATCTAAAGGAAAGTCACCCACTGAGTTACCAGGGTTTGCCTGTGTCATCCAATCAAAGTTCAATTTAACAATAATTGGGCCAAGTAATGTCTCTTATCATTAATTTTTATGATTTTGAATAAAGTGTCATTTTCTTTCAAGATTTGAGTTTTTAAAATTGTAGCCTAACAGTTTTCTAACATTTTATTCCACAGCCAGTATCATCAAAAAGAAAAGAACTTCTGGCCTGGAAGGGACTTTTCTGAGCATTTATTCCGGCTCTTTGATTAGACACAGAATATTTATCATTTGAAGAAAAAAAAAAAAAAGAATCACTGTACCTGTGGGCCTGTATGTCCCCTTTGGCCATGAGCTGCCTAAAACAAGAGGAAAAGGTATATATCAGTAATGGGGGGAAAATGCTTGTTACAATTCATTTAAATTAGTAATGGGCACCTTAAGGCACTGACATTAAAAAAAAAAGTTTCCATATATTGTCCAAAATATTACACTACCCACTGAACCATGAAAGCAAAATTCTGCCCATTCTGAATTTCTATCAAGGCAATAGTTAGTAATTAAAATCATAGACAACTGAAAGCTATAGATACTTACGAGAACAGATTATGGTCAATAATTCATCCTTCACTAAACTGTTACTAGAGTTGTTCACACGAGCTCCAAAATGGACTGATTTGAATTTTACTTCCTTTCACTTTTCCAAAGTACTACCACGTAAGTCAGAAATCAGGAACAGAGTGGCCAACAGGCAGGAAGCCAGAAGAAAAACTGGAAGAATTGACTTCATGAACTTTATTATAGGTTAATTTCAGAAGCTAAAGATAGCCTAATTTTCCCCATTCTCGACTCCAAAGCCAAGTGTCTGTCAAAGATGAAAGTGACCACAATCATTTAAGTTACTCAATTCAGTTTGCTAATAAAAACCCATTCAAAATAATGGTGCTACAAAATCAAGTGGGTTTTTCCCTGCTAACCTCATATGTAAGATTAGTTTCCAGATTTATGCCAAATCAAAACTTCATAGATCTGGAAATCAAGAGACAAAGGCATGTTATTGTCTAACTTAGATCTCTTGGTCAAGTAATAGCAAAACTGACGTCCAGGATTTGCAGAATTCAGTAACTATCATACAATATTTTCTTGATGGAAATTTGAGATATTCATGTCACATTGAGAGGCCAGGATTGCAGGCTTTAAATTCTACTAATCTTATTTGAGTCAGAATTTATTATTTTCTAGGAAATAGACTGCATCTGGGGAAATGGTTGAAGGCCTACTTCTTGAAAACCCTGCTGATTAATCTGCTGGAGATGAAAGTCCATATCCTTTCTATCAGATAGAAGGAAAGGAAGATTTCTCTACTCCTTTGGCACAAGGGCTTATCTGCTCTGAATCAGTTCATTTAAGTTCCATTAAGAAAAATATCTACCAAGGATTTACTACCCAGAAGGCACACTGGATGGGAAGCAGAGGAACATAAAGATGACATACATGTGTACACATACACAGAGTCCTTATTTCAGGGGACCCCCGCTCTTTGGGTCTGTGGGGTGTGGGAGAGAAATATTTACAAGGCAGAGTAGGCAAAAGCCACAGGAAAGGAGAACAGCAGAAATATGGGTTTGGAAGAAAGCAATAACTTCCAGTTGGTCAAATCAGGAAAACCTTCCTGGAGAAGGGGTTTTTAAAGATGGGCTTTGGAGGATGAGTAGGAGTTTTAAGGGAGAAGATATAAGAAGCTTTTTCTAGCAGAGCCTAAGTCAGGCGTGGCCAACAGTTTTTGCCCCCGGGCCAGATTAGAAAAAAACTTTTTTCACCGGCCAGACAAAATATTAAAATTAAAAAATGTTAAATACAAAAACAATTTAAGTAAACAAAATTTTATTATGTAATTTGTTTATGAATAAATGTAAGTAATTTAGTACAACAAATTAACAAAAAAACTAATGTGACATGTTGAGGCGCTTTGCATCGCCTATTATTTTTTTAATATCTGGCACTGTACTTGTAGTAGCTATTCTTAACACAGCCTCCAAATGTAACTCATTCAATCTTGATCTTGTTGTACTTTATTTAGAGTCATTAAAGAAAAAGTTAAGTTCACAAATATAAATTGAGCTGAAGGTTACTAAATATTCCTTGGAAAGTTTTTTTAAATTTCCATATTTTTCATTATTCAATTGCTTATAAAAATTGCACAGATGAGTACAAAAGTTGTAAATCTTTATAATGGAATTTTTTTAAAAAAAATAAAGAAGTATTGCAAATCCATTCGACCAATTATTGGAAGTTAACCCTAGATTAGTCACATGCGGAATTCTTTTCCGAGTTTCACTATCTTCTTAAATCTCTCGATTTCCAATAATCAAAGACGCTTCTGCTTCTGAGTAGCTGACATTTTAACTTTCATTGTTGTATAATGGTTAGATATCATAGTTTACGTATAACGATTTAAAAGTACCACTTATTTCATTTCCACAGTGCGTTGTGTGGAGAGTATTAAAAATTTAATCACGGGCAGCATAAACTCATTCCGTGGGCCAGATCTGGCCCGCGGGCCGTATGTTGGCCATGCCTGGGTAATAAAAGTAGGAAAATAGGAGGTGTGTTTGACGGTGGAAATTTTGGGTAAAAGACATGAGAAGAAAGGTAAGAAGCAGGATTACTAAGGCTAAAAGTAATAAAGGAAGGGTTCATACTTCACTGAGCAGAAACCACTGGGGTTCCTGCAGCAGAAAATACAGATAGCTAGACTGGAATTTAGGTGGATACACTTGGTTGTGGTGGAAACAATAAATTAGAACCTCATACTGAGACAAAATAAAGAGTTTCCACTATGATAAAGGGCATGAAACAGGTCTCCACGTCCAAAAGCTGGTCCTCTGTCAGTGTTTGGAACATCATTAATAAACACTGGTTCTGTCTTCAAGGTTTGACTTCAAAGAGTTTCATTAAAAATCTTATCTTAAGACATTATTTGTTGAGCTCCTGCTTCCTATGAGGTACTTATGCAGTGGTGAGGACAACCTGACCCCTGTCCCTCCGTAGGAGTTTATAAGCCTAGAGGAGGAGACAGATCTTAATCTACCATTCACACAGATAACGGAAATATCTCCAGAAGTAATCAGCTGGCACTATCATCAACAGCATCTGGGGACTGAAACTTGAAAGTCATGGTTTTAAATGCCCTGGGTAGGTGAGAGAGAAAGAAAAGCAAACAAGGAAATAGGGGAGATAACTTTTACAGTTTTGCCTCAAACCGTCAAATGTTTTAGATGGTTTACCTAAAGGATTACAGTTGTCTGGTAACACATCCAGACAGCCTTACTCATCTGTGAAAGGGAATGTGAATGGGCACAGCAAGAAAAAAACTCCCTGAAGAAGACCTGAGCATAAGAAGACCCAGAAGAGTCCTCAGTCTCTTGGTCCCTCATAGCCTGGCTTTCTGGTGGGTTACCATGACCCACTTTCCCAGAGAGGTATGGACTAATTTGGGACACAGAATCCCCAAGAAAATAAAGAAAGGTAATCTTAATGGTGAAGTATCCCAATTGTAAAGCCAGTGGCCAGGGCCACCATACACCCGGCCCATGCACGTTCGTGTTGGATTCGGACAGTCGGTAGAGAAACAACGGAGCCAAAAACTGATGGGCCATCATTTTTAATTCTAGCTTGCACCCAGCGGGCAAGTAAAAACACACACTGGGCTCCAAAACCCACTCACATTCAGTGCTCACAAAGCTACTGACTTATCCGAGTTTCCTAGAATCAAAGGTTCCTAGCTCACCAGACTTATTCACCTCTGTTCCCCATCTCCTTCCTTCTCCCTGCACAAACTCTGCCCAAACTGGCTTCTCACTCAACACTCCGCCATCTTGGCTGCTTCTCCTGGCCACATGGCTTCTTTCTGCTCTCTCCTCTAATCATAATCTCAGGAACCAAGAGAGCAAGCTCCCGTTCTGCCTCTATTTTATAGTGTAGAAATCCAAACCTTTAATCCAATATCCAAAATAGGGAAGTCTCTAATACAAAGTCACTTTTCTGAGGCATGATTGGATTGTATGGCCCCACATCAAAAAGGGTGGGAAAGGCTTAATCCCAAAACCAAGCCCCAGGCTACAAGGATTCTGCCTGCCCACAGCCCACCCCCAAGACACATTAATATCACCTGGGCAACGGCCTCCACGTGGGCAGCGCCATCTTTAACAAAGTGAGCGTAATACATTTTATCCGCCCAACACCAATCATATAGAATCTTAACCACAAACTCATTCACAGTGATAAATGATTGTCCTAGAGCACTTCAAGCTATCCCTAAAACAGTGCCAAGAGAGAGGAGAGGGGCAAAGTATAACTAACAAACCCTCAGGATTTAATAGGACTGAAGACCATTCTTTAGTGTGAGGCTAGTTTCTTCTCACTAGCCATGGCACAAGGATCTATTCTTATTTTTGGTAGAGTTTGGATCAGAAAGAGCCAACCTCCCATTCCCATCCCTACCCCACACTCAGCGCTGCAGCTTTCTGGCCTCGATTCTCCCTCCTCCCAACCACTCGATCCATTACAGACTCCTGGCACAGTGCTCGTTATCCCTTCAGCTCTGTCCCCCTCTGTAACAGTGGTTCTTAACTACAGAGGATGTTTCCCCCTCTTTCCTTGAAAACATCTGGCAATATCTGGAGATATTTTTCTGTTGTCACATGTCAGGGGTGCTACTGGCACCAAGTGGGTGTAGATCAGGGACGATATTCAACGTCCTACAATGCACAAGACAGCATCCCACAACAAAAAATTATTCAGCCCAAATGTCAATAGTAGGTTGAGACACTGGGTTATACAGCATAATTCTAAGTTCCTTGAGAGCAAATGATATGTTTTATTTGAGTTGGTAGCTCTAGTAGTTAGTAGAGTTACTGGTACAGAATAGGTGTTCAATAAATGTTGACCAAATGAATAAAGGTCAGATTTGGTCAACTGCTGGAATTTCCCTGTATGCCACACCCTACCCCTGGCCACCCTTCGATCACTGATCAATTCAGCAGAATCTTGTTGCACTGAGGAGTTCCTGATGCTCATTATCTCTAACTACGTTTTAGAATTCCTCACTTAGTGAGCTAGATTTTCCTTCTTTCTGAAAGGAAAATGACTTTACTGTTATTATGAAAATGATACATGTTAATTTAAAAATATTCAAATGGAGAAAATATGCAGAATAAAAATTTACAAGTCACCGCACAACTTCCATCTAAAAATAACTATCATTAACATTTTGTAATCATGATTCCTGCATCTTTTTATGCATGTTTACAGATGGAGTTCTAAATAGTGGTACTTTTGATTAAAAAGGGATCATGCTGTCCATACTGTTTTGAAATTAAAATATTACACTGAATTTTATTTGAATTTAATAGAGAAAACAAAATGAATCAGAAATGTTAGGTGGTAACATTTCTTGACAATGAGAAATTAAATACATCCCTAAAAGAGGAAAGAATGATTATGGAAAAAAAATTAGGACATTAAGGTATCTTTGTAATATGTATTGTAGCTTAAAATGATGCTTAGACATTGACTCTCTACAATAAACAACGAAGACATAGTATATTGGCTTTCTCCACACCTTTCCCCACTTTTTAATTTTCATATAATTTTTAGATTGTCAGATGTCTAAAATTTACACTTTGTTGTGTAATCATAATTTCTATGGTTTTGTCTTATTTCTACACTTAAAAGGGATTCAAACTTATTATTGTAAAATTGTAAAGAAAGGAACATGAGGGCTATATTGTCTGAGATTATGAAGGCTTAATCATATAGAGTACTTACATGCTTGAAGTACAAGTTGGGTGAGAATACAATTCTTGGAACGTTTTATTTAAGAACTCTGTAGCCATTCTAATGTTATTACCTTTTGTCCCTGGAATGTTGGGAAGAAAGCTGAAGGCAGACTGAGTTTTCTATATTTTTCTTCCTGGAAATTCTCATAATTCTTTCTTTACATGATAAGTTTGGTAATTTCAATAGGATGTGACTCAGTGTTGATATATTTGTATTTTTTTCTAAGTCAGACGATGTCTTTTCTATCTGCATATTTGAGCTTTTGCTTCAAGATGTTATATTTTATTACATTTCTGAATTATTTTATACTGCATTTGATTTGTTTAATTTAGTAATGCAAATTCTACATTTGTTGGCTCTTCACTGTTGATAGTCTATCTCCATTACTGCTTTTGTGGCTTCTTGTTTACAAGATGCCTGTGTATATTTTTCAGTTATATGGATTCTAATTTTTTTTCTCTAATATAACTTACATTCTGCATTTTTCCCCTTCCCATTGCTCTGCAAGCACTATCAGCTTGTTTTAAATTCACTTTCTTTTGTCCTATCAGTTCTTTAACTCTTTGAAGAGCAGCCATGTTGTCTTAATTTTTTTGAGACTTTGGAGAACTACTTGCCATAGTTATTTTACCTTTTCAATAAGTAGTTCCTCTTCTAATGAGGGTTTATATACTCTGTGCTCATGTAGTTTTCTTGCAATTTCTATGCATAGGTCCTGATTAGTAGTTATCTGATTAATAATGAAGATTATTAATTTTTTTATAAATAAATTTTTATTTTAATGGGGTGACATCAATAAATCAGTGTACATATATTCAAAGAAACATGTCCAGGTTATCCTGTCATTCAATTCTGTTGCATACCCATCACCCAAAGTCAGATTGTCCTCCGTCACCTTCTATCTAGTTTGATTATTAATATTTTTCATTATTAATCACCTTTGAAATGGGCCACCTATTTACTGAATAACTGTCAGTGCGGTATATAGCTAGGTATATAGCTAGACTTGGGTCAATAGCTTTGATATAGGAATGTTGTCTCAAACTTTTCTCATCAGAAATAATTTTACCTTATGGCTTCCTCTTCCTTCAAATGTTGGCATTTACAAGATGCATGGAATCACACAAAACCCTGTAAGTCGTTGTTTCTCTGTGCTGTGAGAGTCACTGTTTCTCTTCCTGTCTTTACAGCCTTCATAGCCTACACTGCTAAACTGTGTATATAAAAATAGAATAGGCTTCAGTTTCTCACTTCTGTCCCCTCTGCTGAACTATGTTTCTATCAGTATCTTCCCTGGTCCTCTCAAAATTTATAGCACATTTTATTGACCAGCTTTTTCAGGAATATGGCAGCTCCTTTTTGAAAAATCTGATCCCTGCTTGAGGTCTGGGATGATATGTGTCAGCTCTCCAAAGCCTCCCTCATTAGGACCCAGGTTTTAAAATAACCAGTCCATAGTTGTCATGTGTAACTTAGAGTTGTGGTCATCCTTTGTTAAACTATTCTAAATTTCAATTGTTATTTTGGTGAGTTGCACAAAAGGGGAATAGTATTCAAAGAAAACCCCTTGACTTTGCCATCTTCAGCTGGAAGTCCTACTTTTACTCATGAATGACTCTGCTGAATCTAAAACTCAGGAATGCACTATATTTTTCAGGAGTTGTGCTGTTTAAATAACACGTGGTGATACTGTATTAGCCTCTAGGGAGACTATCGCCTCTGTAAAATAATAAAAGTATACCTCTCATGCCAGGATTTCTTGGGTGGTGTTCCATATATTCAAAATATGTTCTCGGGGTATGTAAGCTGGTTACACCCTTTTAGAAGGTGAAATGAATAGCAAATGTATTTTTTTAAAAAAATCTTTAGATGCATTAAAATAGCAGAAGTGCTTTCCTAGCAATCAAATTCTGCACATTTTAAACATAATCTCTTTTTATTCTATTTCTCTGCCTTGCAAAGAAAGGAGTGTATTCCAAGATAGAAAAATATTTTTTGATGGAGTATAATAGCTATTTCTATGAACTTTAGCTCAGAAAATATAATGCATAATAAATGCAATATATTAAACTAGTTCTTATTTGTGCTCAAATTTAAAACATTCTATATTTTGGGAGCAGGGAGATGAAGGAAGTTAGAGGCTAGAAAACTAAATAAAGAACAAAAATGATGCAACATAAGAATCCAATGCAGGTATTTAAGTCTATTTTTTCAAAGTTATTTCTTTTGATTGGATATTTTTTTTTTTTTTTACAATCTATGCTTTTCCAAGAAGTCAAGCACAGAATCTTTTGTTTAAAGTACTCACTAAACAAACAAACAAACAAAAAGATCCCAGAAGGTTTGTTCCACAAGTAACCTAATTTCATTCTCAGGTATATATGTTTATGTCCCTAAAAATATATGTTTTCAACAGTACAGAGGGTCCTAAACAAATTAAAAATAGAACTACCATATGATCTGGCAATTCCACTTCTGGGTGTTTATCAAATGAAAATGAAAACACTAACTCAGAAAGATACTACCAAGTTCACTGCAGCACTATTTACAACAGCCAAGACATGGAAGCCACCTAAGTGTCCACTGATGATGGATTAAAAAAATATGGTGTATATATGCACAGTAGATTTCTTTACACAATAAATAGTACTCAGCTATTAAGAAAGAATGAAATCTAGCCATTTGCAACAACATGGATGGACCTTGGGGGTATTATGCTAATTGAAATAAGTCAGACAAAGACAAACACTGTATGATCTCACTCATATGTGGTATCTTGAAAAAGATTCATAGATACAGAGAAAAGACTGGTGGTTGCCACAGGCAGTGGGTACAGGGAGAACAAGATGGGTGAAAGTGGTCAAAGGTACAATTTCCCAGTTATAAAAGAAATCAGTCATGGGTTGTAATGGGCAGCGTGGTGACTATAGTTAACAATACTGTATGTATATTGGAAAGTTGCTAAGAGGAGTAAATCTTAAAAGTTTTCATCACAAGAAAAAAAATCTAACTATGCATGGTGATAGATGTTAACTAGACTTATCATAGTGATCACCTTGCAAAACAGACACATATCCAATTATGATATTATGTTGAACACCTGGAATTAATACAATATTATATCTCAGTAAAAATAATGTTTTTAAATTGAGCACAATTAAAAACTAGTTTAAGATATCATTTTTTTTTTTTTTTTTTGGCAGAGACAGAGAGAGGGACAGATAGGGACAGACAGACACAGGCAGGAAGGGAGAGAGATGAGAAACATCAATTCTTCATTGCGGTTCTTAGTTGTTCATTGATTGATTTCTCATATGTGCCTTGATGGGGGTGGGAGGGCGACAGCAGACCGAGTGACCCCTTGCTTGAGCCAGCGACCTTGGGCTTAAGCTGGTGAGCTTTTGCTCAAACCAGATGAGCCCGCACTCAAGCTGGCGACCTCAGGGTCTTGAACCTGGGTCCTTCCGCATCCCAGTTCGATGCTCTATCCACTGTGCCACAGCCTGGTCAGGCAAGATATCATATTTTTATGCATTGTATTTTATGGGCAGAAGTTCAGAGAACCTGCCATTATATTCCCTCAAAAAAAATTATGTACAAGGTGAAAAAAAATGGAAGAACAGAGAGAGGACTTACACCAGGACTTGCTTTTCTAAGTACATAGTTATAAAGTTTGGCAGAGAAATGGAGCTTTGCACTTGAAATGGCATCACTGGCCACCTCAGTCAGCCTAGTGAGTAGGCCAAACTCTGACAACTCTTCCTCTAGATGGCCGCTTCTTTGTTCTCTTTGCCCAGCTCACTTTCCTTGGTAATGTTCCTGCAGCCAGCACTTTCCTGCCTGAGCTTCAGGGGCTTTTCCAAATCCTTTCCTAGCTGTGTTCTCAGAGACATCCCAGGTCAGCTTCCCCCAGGTACTGAGCCAGCAGAACCATCCCTCCTCTCGCCACAATCAGCTATCTTGATCACAGTTTAGGCTACCGGAGCAGTGGGTCTCCTTGTCTAGAAAGGCTCTTACTGTCTCTCTTCTGGATCCTGGTGTTCCGGGGGGGCCTGGCCAGCCTCTTCTACCCTGTCAAATAAATAAACAGATGTCTGACAGTCATTACACAGCATCAACACATTTTTTCTTCAACCTCAGCATGTTTGCTCCAGGGAGGCGGGATGGGTACCCACCAACTGGAGAGTTATTCTCCCTTTGGAATGCAACAGTACTTCCACTGGTCATCAGTCACATCTCTATGTGGGTAATAAGGAACTACAGGACAAAATGCTAATAACATGGCTTCATCACCATTGTCAAACTTGCAATTATGGTGTAGAGCAGTGGTCATCAACCTGGTTCCTACTGCCCACTAGTGGGCATTCCAGCTTTCATGGTGGGCGGTAGCGGAGCAACCAAAGTATAAATAAAAAGATAGATTTAACTACAGTAAGTTGTTTTATAAATATTTATTCTGCCAAACTTAGCAAAAATCTGACATAAAGTACTTGGTAAGTAATTATTATTATATGCTTTAACTTGCTATAACTCTGCTTTATAAATTTTATAAAGTAAAGTTACTTCCCTACTTTATAAATCACCATTACTGTGGAACCGGTGGGCAGTTAGAAAATTTTACTACTAACAGAGATACAAAAGTGGGTGGTAGGTATAAAAAGGTTGACTACCCCTGGTGTAGAGTATTTAAATCAAAGTATCCCCACAGAGTGGCTAATTAAAGCATGACATGTGTCCAGTATAGATACTACTGGTTTGTGGAGTTTTACCTTTGGACTTCTTGTTCAGTTGGCTAACCTGTATAGATTCCACCCTAATTGGAATAAAATCTCACAATACTCACATGTCTTCCCAAGATAATGATGGAAGGAATAATTGTGAGTTAACAATGGGACTTACACATGACACTTTATCAAAATGGCAGGTACATTTCCTGAAGGTTTCTGATGTGGTATGGTTAGTCATTGAATTCCTATCAGGAACTGTCAAAAGTAGGCTTTTGGTCCTATTTTGCAGATAAGAAAACTGAGGTTTACAGGAAGTGACCCCAGGCCACAGGGATGATGAGGGACATTGTCTGAAACAGGAACCAGCCTGTCCCCAAAACAAAGTCCTCCCACCACCGTCAGACCTCTCTCCCAGGTGGAATCACCAAGAAAACTTTCTCATCAAGAAGATCCAGAAACACACATTATCCAGATAATAATTTTTTTTAAATTTTATAAAAACAAGTTAGGATAATCAAATTGTTACTTGGGAAATTTCAGAAGATGAATCCCAGGAGACTTGCCTTGAGAGTACACAAAGGCTGTATAGATTTACCAGAGCCTGTAGCGTGTGCTTGGAAGAATAGGATGCTGTTTTAGGGTATGTGTCCTCTGGATCCTGGGCAGGCCAACAACAACTCTTTGGCTAGTTCTATTAGCTAGCCCTACACTTTCAGTGAGAGTTTAGATGTTTACATTCATAAATAATAACCTCAAAGGGGATGGCTTAGTGAATCAAGTCACCCCCAATTCAGAAGAAAATGTTCCTTAGACCCTAGAGTAGTAGATAAGGAGTAAAAGAGCCTTTTGCTCCAAAATATAATTTTTATATGAAGTATATTCCCTCTATTTCAAATTGTTTATATGTAGTTCATATTCGACCACTAAGAACTCAAGTCTCGCAGTTGTGGCATTATTACAGGTTAATTTTCAAGTGCCCCATAATTACCTGTCTTCCACGTTCTCCTTTCGAGCCCTTGGATCCTTCTATGTTGTTATCAAGTCCAGGAACTCCCTAAAAATTAGGGGGGAAAAAGAAAAATTAGTAGATTTTGAACATTACTCCTTAAAAATGTAACTTGTGTATAACATATTTAGCTGCTACCAAAAAGTAGACGGGAGAAGCCCAACCCAATTGAAAGTAGAAGAAATAGGTTAAGATTGTTTATGGCTTACAAGTGTGTTCTTTCTGTGCTTTGTATTATCAGAAGGGAGTGGAAACCCAAGGGGTGGGGGGTGGGGGTGGGGGGTGGGGGTGGGAATCTAGAGCTCACCACAGAAGGCATAGGCAAGGGAAAAAAGGGTGAGATGACTTGTGCTCATGACAACTCTTATCCTGGGTCTGGAGTTACCCCTTCTTGATACTGCTATCCTTTCTTGACTTTTGTTCTTTTTTCTTGGGGGGCCTAGGCAAATTTATCCTTGAGGGCTGGTAGACTTTACTTTCCCTGATCGCTGGGGGAAGGCAGATGCTCGTAATAAGCTCTACCCCAAGTAAGTGCACTGCACAGTGCTGAGGACTGCCTCTGCCACCCACTCACCCCTCCTCTGCTTGGACGCTGGCTGCTTTCTTCCTGCATGTGCTTCACCCCTGCTTTTCTGGTTTTCAGAAAATCCTGGAGTTTTTCCCAAAATTCATATAAACGTTCCAGCAGAAACTCATTGAAAACAGGCACACATTGCGGGATGTCACCCTACGCAGGCCAAACTGAAAGTTTTCTACCTTGGGTAGCTGAGACCACCCACAGAGCGGTGTCACCATGATGCTGGGACAATCGATGGAGCTAGTCACTTCAGTCAATGCTCCAATAAATGGAGAGGGGACGACGATTATCCAGTCCTGCTGAGTGCCGGCTGCCAGGCTGTTTGGCTGACAGCAGCCCAGATTACGTTCATCAATCAATAAGTAATTTGTGATCACCCACAGGGACATGTCATTGTCCCAGATACTTAGTAAGCTTTTTAAACAAGTAGTTTCTAGACTATAGAGCACATAGGCCAACAGAGTGAAAAAGGTGGGTTTAGCATTTGTAACTGGTGTTATTAAAACTTAAATGAAAAATTATTTCTCTCCAACATAGCAAAGCCAAAGATTATTTTTAACATTTTTTTGTTTTTTTCTCAAGTTTAAATATTTCTCTGTTAAGTTCTCCAAGCAGGGTATACCTAAAGTACAATATTAGAGAATTATATTTTGGCCAGAAAAGTGTGTAAGGAAAAGGAAGGTAATATAAAATCCAGAATTTAATTCCTCTGGGTGTACAAACTTCTTATTGTGGTCTAACTCTGAACTATAATATTTAATCAAAGAGAAGACATAAAAAAAATCATATTCCAGCACACTCTACTGGCTAAAACATCCTAATTCGTATGTGGGTCAATTGTTTGGTTAGTCTGAAAGGGATCTGGTTGAGCCTTTCAAATTCTATGAAACCGGACAAAATTTATCATTAAACATGGGCTTCTAATAACGATATGTTTTAAAATGATGAACTCTATAACAGATAAATGACCTAACTCAGTTTCCTCCCAAGTTACATGAGACTTAAAAAAAAAAATTTAGGTCAAAATGGGAAATTTCAGCCAAACTAGCTTTCATGTGACTGGACATTCTCTCTGAAACAGGACAGATTTTTTCAGAAATTTGGGTAATTTGCATATCTCTCTATTAATAATCTGATCGTGTGTGTGCTATTTATTCTATCAATCTTATTTTAAAATACATTTTCTTAAATTTCTCTTGCAATAGTAACTCACACAAAGCACTGAGTTGTCTTTGACTTGAGATGTATACAGTGTTCCCAAGTAGCTGGGAATCACGCACTGAAAAAGCATCTAAAGTTAGTATAGTGAAAAACAGCACAGCACAGAAAAGCTCTAGAGGGTTGAATTTTCAGCCATTTTGGAGTCACAGAACATTTCTTTTTAAATAAAAACCCTTTTATGTTAATTCAGATTCTTCAAAGGTGTTACAGAATCATACAGACAATTTAGCAGATAATTAGGGGGAACTCTGTGAGTGGCAATTTTATAGCAATAGCCCAAGTGAATTTTTGGCCATAATATACCGATGACTGAAATGTCTTTGTATTTGAACTACCATTTCTTAATTATTTGTATGTGTAGATAGTTTTTAATTAGATTAAAAGTTGTTTGAAAACTCTCAGGTCCCCAGACTATTGTCAGGAGATGTCACTTAGTAAATAATGTTGTCTTCAAATGCAAATTCCTCTGCTTTGTAGAATTATCTTTAATGCATACCTAACACTTATAAGTATTTGTCAATATATAATGCACCAAATTCTTTCTCTGATCAGCCCATGTGTACTGGAGGAGGAGCTATTAAAGACAAAGTCCTGTGGAATTCCCAGCTGCCCCGCATCCTTATCCGCATTCAGCATTGTCAGTCTTTATAAATTTTAGTCATTCTTCTGTGACATCTTGCTGGTGGGAGTGTAAATTAGCACAAAAATTTCTGTGAAGTCTTTGGCTGTAAAAACTTGAGCTGAGTACAGGCATTTAGATTATCACTCAGACATTCTACTCCTGAAGTACAGACCCAATAGAAATCTGTAAAAACCTGCACCCAAAGACATGTTTAAGAACGTTCATAGAAGTGCTGTTTTTAATAGTAAAAAACAGCAACAACTTAAATATCTGTCAACAGGAGAACAGATAAATAAATCATGGGATAGTCACACAGTGGAATACTATATAGCAGTGGTCCCCAACCCCGGGGCTGCGGACAACACCGGTCCGTGGGCCATTTAGTACCAGTCCACAGAGAACGAATAAATAACTTACATTATTTCTGTTTTATTTATATTTAAGTCTGAATGATGTTTTATTTTTAAAAAATGACCAGACTCCCTGTTACATCCATCTAAGCGTCCATCCATCTTGACGCTTGTCTCGGTCACGTGATACATTTATCCATCCCACACTAAAGGCCGATCCCGTGAAAATATTTTCTGACATTAAACCGGTCCATGGCCCAAAAAAGGTTGGGGACCACTGCTATACCGTAATGATATAAAATTAACTATTGTTATCCACAACCACATAAATGAATCTCACAAGCAAAAACTTGAGCAAAAGAAGCCAGAAACAGAGTATATCATAAATGATTCACTTACACAGAGCTCAAGAATGAATAAAACGAATTCATGACTCTAGGATAGTGATGAACTTAGCAAGGGCTGGTAGTAGTTGGAGTGGACATAAGAGGCATTTCTCAGATGCTGTGTTGTTGTTTAGTGTTCTATTTCTTTACCAGGGTGGTAAGTACACAGGTGTATTTACATTCATTAAGCTATACATTTATAATCTGTGTACTTTTCTGATGTATTTTATAGTTCAGTAAGTTCTAGAGATCTAATGCACAACACAGTGATCATAGACAAAGATACTTATTGTATATTATATAATTCGAAGTTACTAAAAGCCTAGAGAGTAAATGTTCTCACCACACGCACCCACAAAAATGATAATTGTGTGCCATGAGAGAGGAGTTAACTAATGCACTGGTGGTAATCACATTGCAATAGAGGGTAAGGCAAAAGAAGGTTTACAGGTGTGTGTGAAACACAGAGTTGACTCTTTTATTTTTATTTATTAATTATTGTTTATTTCCTATGTGAACGCTATAAACCTACCTTGCCCCACCTTGTATATAAATGTTATCAAATCAACAATTTGTACACTTCAAACTTACGTTATATGTCAATTATGTCACAATAAAAATTTTTAATAAACATTTAAGAACAAACCTAAATCCTAATTCATGAAGGTTTTGGAGACTTCCTTACATGTGAGCATGGTGGAGAAAGGCCTACAGTACAGATGTCCCATCTGAGCTGGGCTATTCCCTCTGTTGGTGTGGGTCATGTCTCTTTGGCTGTGGGGGTTGCTTGCTTAATTGGGTTGTGTCCCTGTAAAAGCAGGCACTTTTGTGTCCTAGGTGTGGCCTAACATCATCTCAGCTGGCTTAGATTTAAGACATGAAACTAAAGTGCTCAATGGAGAAAGACTCTTAGAAAATAGAACAGATGTGGCTTTGTTTCTTCTCTTCTGTCCTTCCTGAGGTAGCCAGAGGAAGACTGGAGTCCCTTCACAGCTCTGAAGCACGAGGACAATTCTGAATGTGTACTCTCAAAAATATATGTGCACAAGACGTGCAGGGGCTGTTCACTGTCCACACTCATTCCGTATATGACGAGGACCTCACAGAATGAACTTGTCTTTTAAATTCTACAATCATGCCTGTGACGATCTGAGCTCAGGATTGGTACATAGCACCTCAAGGTAGAGACGCCTCTCGGATTCAAAGCCCTTATGCCGGGAACCACGCCCTGACGTTAGTTTACCGCCCACGCGGCCCCAGCACTTACAGGCTCTCCTCGCAGGCCCTTTGCTCCATGGTCACCAGGATTCCCTTTCTTTCCTGGGTTCCCCTAAAGTTAATAAAAATCAGAAGGACAAGAATTTTTAATAACATTAATAAAAACAAAGAGCTCATCTTCTCCCTGATTTAAATAATTAAATATTTTCCCCCAAAGTTATTATTTTTTAGATTTTATTTATTGATTTCTTTAGAGCGAGTGGAGGGGGTGGGGGGAGAAATGTCAAGCACCAACTCATAGCAGTAGCTTCCTGTGTGTGCCTTAACTGGATAAGCCCAGGGATTCAAACCGGGACCTCAGCATTCCAGGTTAACGTTTTATCCACTGCACCACCACAGGTCAGCTGCCCAAAGTTACTTTTAAACTAGAGAGAACAACAACTAAAAACTAGTTCCAGGCATCATATGAATAATTTAAGAGTGACCTCAATTCTTTGCCACAGTGGTGAACTCTGCTCTAGATACATTCATCATCTTGTTTAGTTTTTCCAACTACTTTATAAACTGGGTATTGTTTATCTTCCTTTTAATGAGGCAGCTGAGATTGAGAGAGAGCATCCATTTTCCCCAAGGTGGTTGCCTCAGCTAGAAAGTGGGATTCTGATTCGGTGTTCACACTCTAAAGACAGATGAAGTGCCCTGGCCGGTTGGCTCAGTGGTAGAGCATCGGCCTGGTGTGCAGAGTCCCAGGTTCGATTCCCGGCCAGGGCACACAGGAGAGGCGCCCATCTGCTTCTCCACCCCTCCCCCTCTCCTTCTCTGTCTCTCTCTTCCCTTCCCGCAGCCAGGGCTCCAATGAAGCAAAGTTTGCCCGGGCCCTGAGGATGGCTCTATGGCCTCTGCCTCAGGCACTAGAATGGCTCTGGTTGAACAGAGTGACGCCTCGGATGGGCAGGGCATCGCCCCCTGGTGGGCATGCCAGGTGGATCCCAGTTGGGCACATGTGGGAGTCTGTCTGACTGCCTCCCTGTTTCCAACTTCAGAAAAAAAAAAAAAAAGAAAAAAGAAAAAAAAAAAGACAGATGAAGTAGATGAGATGACAGAAATGTGGCTGCTGTTGGGATTTGTTCTAGAAGGGAATGATGAGTGGCATGCGCCTTCAGCGTGCTGACCTGTACCACTGGCTTTGTCACACCCTGCTACCTACCGTTCCTAATGCGGTAGCTGCTTTTCATCAATGCCCACAGTTCTTCACTCCTCTCTGAATCCCTGCTCTTTGCCATGTAACTCTGCAGTGTCTTCCAACTGTGTGCGTGCGTGCGTGCGTGCGCGCGCATGCGCCAGTGGGTGGGGAGTAAGATTCCCTACCCCTGAATTTGGCTGTTACTTGGTTTGGCCAACAGAAGGAAATAAAACATCTTTGTAAGAGTTCCAAGCCTAGGTTTCACAGGATCTTGACGGAACCTTATGTGTTCCTACTTCCTCTCTTGTGCTTCGGCCATGGCCATGAAAAGGTCATGCTCAACAGGGACAGGTAACTCTCTAGTCCCAGGAGCAGGATAAGAGATTTGTGGAACAAAGTCCCCAGTCAACCTGCAGACACATGAGCCAAAGTTAACCACGCTCAACTTATATCAGTTGAACCTCTCAGACACATAAGAAGTAAAAGGTTATTGTTGCATGTGATTGAGGTTTTGTGATTGCTTGTTGCAAAGCAGGTTTGTGGCACCAACTGACTGATACACCTAGGGGGCTCTCTATTCTGTTAATCACATCTTTAATTCCTAGTACAGGTTTCGTTAGTGTCTATTTATTGAATCCCTACCTGGGATCCTTCATCACCCTTTTCTCCTTTTCCTCCAGGAAGCCCATTGGCACCCTAAAAAATAGAGAAGACTAAATTCAAATTCCCATTTTCTTAATGACAAAATAGCTCAGAATGGTCTTTATGTCACAAAGAGAAATCTCTACCTGTACACCATTTAATCCATGAATTCCGTTTTCCCCACCTTCTCCCTAGAAAGACAGATGTGATCAGAATAGAGTGCATTACATTTATGTGGAAAGAAGTCAGACACCAAACAAAAAGTCTAATTTTGTGTTCTATATACAGCCTCTTTGTTAGGCAGGCCTTGGGTAATATCAAAGATTACTTAGTAATAGAAACTGTCAACAAATAATATACATTGCTTGTAATAAAAGACAGGAATAAATGAAATTAAACCATTGACAATAAAAAAGGAAGGTCAGTGTGGAGGACCTGGGTTCAATTCCCGGTCAGGGCACACAGGAGAAGCGCCCATTTGCTTCTCCACCCCTCCGCCGTGCCTTCCTCTCTGTCGCTCTCTTCCCCTCCCACAGCCAAGGCTCCATTGGAGCAAAGATGGCCCGGGCGCTGGGGATGGCTCTGTGGCCTCTGCCCCAGGCGCTAGAGTGGCTCTGGTCACAACATGGCGACGCCCAGGATGGGCAGAGCATCGCCCCCTGGTGGGCAGAGCGTCGCCCCCTGGTGGGCGTGCCAGGTGGATCCCGGTCGGGCGCATGCGGGAGTCTGTCTGACTGTCTCTCCCCGTTTCCAGCTTCAGAAAAATGCAAAAAAAAAAAAAAAAAAGGAAGGTCAACAAAAACTTCATTCATACCATCTATTGGTCAATTCTCTAAAAAATAAATTATCTCTAGATAGCAGATGAGGAGATAAATGAATATGTGTGGTACCATACCTCCTGTCCATTTAGTCCCCTGGTTCCCTGAAAGTAGAAAGGAATAGTAGTGGTTAGTATAAGAAAATTGAATTAATGTTGGGAAGACCTCACAATGTCTTGTGTGACTCCTACCTTAGGACCTTTGGCGCCATAGCATCCCTTAGTACCTGGCTCTCCCCGTGGTCCAGTGGCTCCTCTTTCTCCCTGAAAAGAACAGAGACCCAGGTGAACTTTTTCTATTGTAATCTGGAATCTACCTTGAAAATTTGACAAGTTTTGTATCAGAAAAAAAATGTGTGATTGCTCATGGTTTACAATAAAGAATTCATATTTATAAAAAGTAAAAACAGAAGTAAATCAGAGCTGTTCTGCTGACTGCTTTGCTTCAGGTCCAACGTGGACCCTGCCATGGGTGGAATAGTATCTAAATAAAACAGGCATACAAACAACTGGCAACGAAGATGTATAAATATTCTTAAGAGTTCAGGAGGTATTCCAGCAACAGATAACAAAAAATTGGTGAAGACATCAGAGAAGAATCTCTGGGTGTGATCTAAGCAAGAGTCATGATTTCCAGACCAAAATCCATCATTCTTCTCTATTTTCCTTAAATAAATACTGTTCCTGTAGTCCTTGTCATTGTGACTCCACAAGTCTGTACATCTTATGAGCTGGAAACAAAGATGTTATCCTCAGCTTCTCTCTCACCAAGTGGCCAATTAATTATGTTCATTCTACTCCCATTCATACTGCCCTAAACTATTCATACTGTCTTACACCTACTACTGTATAATTTCTACCAGTAATCTCTACCTTATCATCATCCATAATACCACCTGGGCATGCTTTCTCAACATATAACCCTCATTTTTACTTCTATGCATAACATCATTCAATGATTGCTCACCAACTGGAAGACACCATTCAAATTATCCAAAGGGTATACAAGACTCTCTATAATCTAGATCTTACTTGACATATAATCTCCTCTCACTATGTCCTGGGCTCTGGCAATGTTGACCATGTGCCATTCTACAAACACACAATTCTCTGCCCTCGAACACACTGTTCTCTCTGTAGTAAAATGTTCTTCCTCAGAAACTTTGCCTGGAGAAATTTCTATTTGTTCTTCAGTGCCTGTCAAAGCATTACCACTTATTTGTAACTTTCTCCTTCTAAGCCCTAACTGCCACCAAGGTTGTTATTTGAGGTTGTTAGGTTTTTGTTCTCCTACACCCTGTCACACTGCATCTCACTGTATCTCTAGTATAATCCTTGTGTATAACAACTGGAACCATGGTTGTCTCATCTGCCTTTTCACTAGTCTGAAAGTTACCCGAGATAGAAACCATACTTATCTTTTATTTTTTTATTTCTAGGCCTAGCACTGTACCTGGCAAATGGCAATATGCTTTTATATATATGTTAAATAAATAAATTTTGAATGAGGACTTTGATAAATAATGGGGTAAATGGTAAGATCCTTAATATATAATTGTTAAATGGATGGATGGATGAAAGGATGGATGGATGGAGGCTTGGATGGAGGATGGATGGGTAGATAGATGGATGGAGGCATGGATAGATGGATGGATGGATGGATGGATGCATGCATGCATGCATGCATGGAGGGATGGAGGGATGGAGGGATGGAGGCATGGATAGATGAATGGACAGAGGCATGGCTGGCTGGCTAGAAGCATGGATGGAGGCATGGATGGATGGAGGCATGGAGGGACGGAGGGATGGAGGCATGGAAGGATGGAGGCATGGAGGGACGGAGGAATAGAGGCATGGAAGGATGGAGGCATGGAGGCATGGGTGGATGGATGGATGGATGGATTAATGGATGGATTAATGGATGGATGGTTGGAGGCATGGCTGGCTGGCTGGTTGGCTGGCTAGAGGTATAGATGAATGGAAGTATAGATGGATGGAGGTATAGATGGAAGGAGGCATGGATGCTGGATGGAGGCATGGATGGATAGATGCATAGATGGATGGATGCATGAATGCATGGATGCATAGATGCATGGATGGATGCATGCATGCATGGTTGCATAGGAGGGGGGAAGAGAGAAAAAGAATGGAGGAGAGTTGCAAGAAATACTGAGATCCTTGATAAACAATGTGCTGAGTTGGTTTACCTGTGCAAAACAGATCAGGAAGGGGGAAATGGCAGTGGTTTGACTCCCCTGGTGAGGAAGATAACTGTGGCATTGACTTCCCTGTGCAATGTTGGTGGATGTGAGAAAGGAGACAGTAGGTTAATAGACCACTAATGGTCACCAGAAGCAAAACCTGATGAGGATTAGGAATGACCTCTGATTTTGCACACAAATCCTTAGACTCTGACTTTTCTCATGTCTCTCTGAATTGACACAAATGACTTTATATTGTAGAAATGTCCTTAAGAATAAATGAGGCTAAAAAAGAAACCATGACTTACAGCAGTGCCCTCCTCTCCCAGGTAGCCTCCGCTGCCTTTAAGACCTGGGGGTCCCTGGACATAAAAAAAGGAAGAGTACGTTACACTCCACAGAGCAAAACCCAGAGGCAATCAAGCAAAATTCTTCAACTTTACAGTTTTACTTCAGTAAAGTAATAGTTTGAAAAAATTAGTTTTCTGCCACAACCTAGTCTACATTTATAAACATAAATATAAATGGAATTCTGAGACAAGTATCCAGATAACTCAAGGGTATGTGGGTGTGTGAATTATAATATAACCCATAAGTCTCTCTGGGGTTATGTATAGTGCTGGAGTTTTGTCCAGACAGATGCTCAAATGAACACAGTTCTATTTGCCCTTGACAGACTAGAATCATCCTCTTTTCATTATAAAAACCTCCATTAGGATTTATGCTACATATAAAAAATAGACTACCCACATTTCTTTCCATTCCTTTTGAACCCTATTATTAAAAGAAAACTCTAGCATTCCTTTTACATGAAATGGAAGCAATCAGGAAATAATTAGTCCAAAATCTTTCTTCAGAGACACAACCATGGTGATTTCAGAGTTATAGCACTATCTATAAATTATTCAAAAGTCAAACACACATGTAAACAACAGAATTGAAATCATTATTAAACATATCCATAGTAAGTTTGTACATAGTTGAACGTTTCCTGAACCCCCAAATCATAGTTTTAAAGAAGGGTACATAAATTTCTTTTGGTTAGGAAATATCTAAATCTGTTATTGGTTACTCTTTTCATAATTGGCCTGTTTTTGTCTATATGCCTGTGGTAACATTTTGGTGTGGCTAAAGCTGAATGAAACATCTGAACATCTTTTGCTGATAGGGTGATCTGATCTAGCTTGATTTTAGCAGACTATACAAAAATTCCCTACCTGATTGAAATGAATCTGCAGTCATTAAAAATGGAAATTAAAATGACAAAGATATTCAGGATGTTTTCATTATTCAACATGAGCGATGACAATTGATTTTTCTGCATCACTGTCATCAATGTCAGAACATTGGATAATCAAGGATCTTGGCAGTTGTTTCTCCTGAGACTCGTACAAAAAGTTTTTAGAAAGACTCCAATTTAGAATGCCAAGGAAAAGCCATGACTATCTAGTTTGACATAAAAAAAGAAGTATAATAATAGGTTACCTCAGAGTCTCTACCTGGAAGTTAAAATCACCCCTTATTTCTACCTAAAACCCATGTCCAAAAGACATTACTACATACAAAGAAAGGGAGCCATAAATCTTAAAATTACCTTATTCCCAGGTGGTCCTGGATCACCCATTGTGCCATCTTCTCCAATACACTTGCAGAATAAACAGCAGCACGTCCTTTCAGCAACATTGACCTTGTAGGAAGGTAGGAAATACGTCACATTTGGTGACATTGCTTTCCATCACACATATAAGCTCACCAATTTCAGAAGCCTGTTCACCACTAAAGTGACTGCGCTCTAGAGAGAATGTATGAGACATTCTTTTTTTTTTTTTTTTAAATATTCCCTAATTTTTTATTTATTTATTTATTTTTACAGAGACAGAGAGAGAGTCAGAGAGAGGGATAAATAGGGACAGACAGACAGGAATGGAGAGAGATGAGAAGCATCAATTATTAGTTTTTCATTGCGACACCTTAGTTATTCATTGACTGCTTTCTCATATGTGCCTTGACCATGGGGCTGCAGCAGACTGAGTGACCCCTTGCTCGAGCCAGTGACCTTGGGCTCAAACCAGATGAGCCCACGCTCAAGCTGGCAACCTCAGGGTCTCGAACCTGGGTCTTCCACATCCCAGTCCGACACTCTATCCACTGCGCCACCGCCTAGTCAGGCGAGACATTTCTTAATGTCCATCTTTTCTTCTGTGACCAGCTTTCTCTACCACTTGAGGAATTCAGAATCAACTCAAAGATGGCTTAGTGTTCTCAAAATGGTATCAGTTTAGACATGACCAACTCATTATATACTAACGTATGTGATTTCCGGTTCCTACTCCAGTCCCAGCATTGAGCATGGTGTTTGATCACACTATATATGTATAATTCTGCCCCCAATATTTTGTTCAAGAAAATGAATGCATGCTATTTTGTTTCCTGTCTTGTGAATTCTTTGTATCCTAGATGATTTAGATCTCACAGTGTTTGGAACTGAGTCCACTGATAAATGCTTCCAGAACAGTTTGGGGGTGACAGGGTTCAAAAACACCAGTTGCATGTTCATCGTTTCAGAAGCACTTGCTATAAAGGATGGGGGCATGAGGAGAATATTCCTTTATCCACGGTGGTCAAAAAATCATATTCTAATCATATTCTATTCTGTTATTTAAAATGTGAACTTCATCCTGGACCTACTTAATCATCCCCTGAATAACAGATATGTTCTATTTCAGTTTTACAATTAACTTCCAAAATTTATTTTTGGAAAAATTCTGTCTATAGCAAATATCATGATTTGCCTTATTGAGGTAGAATCAATCTTTATATTGAGAATTTTCCATAAAAATTCTAGTGTGATAAAAATTAAATCTTTTGCTATTACTATTTAGCAATTTCCCTTCTTTGTCTCTTTTTATATACAGTTCCTTTTCTGATACTAGAAAGTCCTTTTCCTCCTGAAAATTGCAGAAAAATCAATAACACTTGAAACATGTGAAACCAAATAACAACAACAAAATAGATTCTTGTTTTCTATTAGATATTTTTCTTTGGATCACCTAAATCCTACAATATCAAATCTCCTAATAACATTAAAATTAATCTATGTCAAAATTAAGTTTTTCTTGTTGCATTTATGTAATATTTAAAACCTGAAAGGTGCCCTGGTCAGATAGCTTGGCTGATTAGAGCATTGTCCCGAAGTGCAGAGGTTGCCAGTTCGATCCCCAGTCGGGGCACATACAGGAGCAAACTCAATGATCCTGTCTTTCTCCCTTCCTCTCTTGCTAAAATCAATAAACAAGTTAAAAAAAAAAAAACTGAAAGGTTTGCCTTGAGGAATAACTTCCTCCCTCTATGAATTACCACTACAGATTTCAAAGAGTAGTAGACAGATAAAATACATTTAAGAAATGGACACTGTCTTCCCATGGACAAAGAAATTCCCACATAATATTCATATTCTTTTTTTCTTTAGTTTTGACAGACAGAAAGTCAGAGAGAGGGACAGATAGGGACAGACAGACAGGAAGGGAGTGAGATGAGAAGCATCAATTCATTGAGGCGTCTTAGTTGTTCATCGATTGCTTTCTCATATGTGTCTTGACCAGGAGGCTATAACAGACCGAATGATTCCTTGCTCAATCTAGCAATCTTAGGCTCAAACCAGCAACCTTGGGCTTCAAGCCAGCGACCTCTGGGCTTAAGCCAGGGAACATGGGGTCATGTCTATGATCCCACGCTCAAGCCAGTGATCACGCACTCAAGCTGGTGAGCCTGAGCTCAGGCCGGATGAGCCTACATTCTAGCCAGAATTTCTTAAGGTTTTAAACCTGGGTGCTCTGTGTCCCAGTCCGATGCTCTATCCACTGTCCCACCGCCTGGTCAGGCTCCATATTCTTTAAGCAATTATTTTATATAATTACTATACTGAACAAATTGTGTTTAAGCATTTTTTATATACAAATTCTACAGGTATAACATAGCAGGAGCTCTCACTTTATTGGAAAATGTCCCAATATGCTGAGTAGAGGTTTTAGAAATGATAAAGCAAATGACAAATTATTAGCCACTTAATAATGTGAAAGTAGAGCTACGTAACTTGGTAACACTTAACCACTGTAGTAGGAATTCTTGTACGTTTCTGAAAGAAATATGATTGAGCCTGACCAGGCAGTGGTACAGTAGATAGAGTATCAACCTGGGATGCTGAGAACCCAGCTTTGAAACCCCAAAGTTGCCAGCTTGAGCACAGGTTCATCTGGCTTGAGTGTGGGCTTGCCAGCTTGAGTGCAGGATCACCAGCTTGAGGGTGGAATCATAGACGTAACCCCATGGTCACTGGCTTGAGCCCAAAGGTTGCTGGTGTGAAGTCCAAGGTCACTGGCTTGAGCAAGAGGTCAGTGGCTCAGCTGGAGCACCCCGGTCAAGGTATGTATGAGAAAGCAATCAATGAACAACTAAAGTGCCGCTACCACGAGTTGATGCTTTTTATCTATCTCCCTTCCTGTCTGTCAGCCCTGTCTGTCCCTCTCTCATGCTCTCTTGGTAAATAAATAAATAAATAAATAAATAAATAAATAAATATACTTAGTAAAAAGAAATATTGAGATGCATCTCATGTAGACATTAAGTTCTAAAAATAGATCATAAGACAAAAGTCTCAGTCAAGACAGCTTTCAAAAATCTTTTGACCACTCATAAAGTACAACATAGGAATCACCACATCACTAGTTTCTTGTCAACATCGAAGTAGGTTGCTCTTTCTCCAGTGAAACCCTAACTGTTATTGGCTTTCATCTACAGGCCACGTTGCAGCAAACTACAGATCTTAGACACTAGAATCACACTCAGTGGGGTGAGCTGTGACACTTAGGATCCACAGGGATGTAAAAACTGGCTGGCTGAGGGAGCAGCTGATTGGCTCTCAAATCTCAGATTCTCTTTGGCACTTAGGCTCCTAAGTTCACAGACTTGAGCAGGACTGTAGGTGCTATTTAGTTTCTTCTTCCTTCTTTTTCTGCCAGGTCTGTAAACTAAACAAGCTTTGATATACCTTCACTATATTATCCTCCCTCCCTCCCTCCCTCCCTCCCTCCCTCCCTCCTCCCTCCCTCCTTTTCCTTCCTTCCCTCCCTCCCTCCCTCCCTCCCTTCCTTTCCTTCCTTCCTTCCTTCCCTCTCTCCCTCCCTTTCTCCCTCCCTCCTTCCTTTCTTTCTCTTTCTTTCTTTCTTTCTTTTTCTTTCTTTCTTTCTCTTTCTCTTTCTCTCTTTCTTTCTCTTTCTCTTCCTTTATTTTTCTCCCTTCCATTCTGTTCCATTCTCTTTCTTTCCCTTCCCTTCCCTTTTTTCTTTTTCTTTTTTTAAGTGAGAGGAGGAAAGATAATGAGACAGACTCTCTCATGCTCCCCAACTGGGATCCACCTGGCACCTCCCATCTGGGGCCTATGCTCAGACCAACCGAGCTATCCTCAGCACCTAGGACTAATGCTCAAACCAATCAAGCAACTGGCTGGGAGAGGGAAAGAAGTTGAGAAGGGGAAGAGAAGCAGATGTTCTCTTTTCTTGTGTGCCCTGACCAGGGATTGAACCTGGGATGTCTGCATGCCAAGCTGATGCTCTATCCTCTGAGCCAACTGGCCAGGGCATTTAATATATTACATTTCTTTCAAAACACCCTCACTAGTTCAGAAAAATCTTCACTCCCAAGATGACAAAGTTAGTTCAAATTCATAAGCATAAATACTAAACCTATACACAAAACAAATAGAAAATTTAAACTCACCTGCCTTTTCTAACTTACCAGCTGCTTTGATAGTTGGCTCCCAAGATTCCTCATTCCAATAGTGAACTGGGTCCTGTACTCAAATCCTTTCCCCAATTCAATGTAGAGAAGATCAGCCAGGTCAGTATCATTTGTGGCTCCATCCAGAGCAATGGTTATGAGGGCATTCAGGCCTAGCCAACACAGTGGACAATGCTCCAGGTGAGGTGGGTTTGGTTATTTTAATCTTTTTGCACATGGGTATCTACACTATTATTCTAGAAAAACAGTTGCAAGAGGAACACTCATTTTATTGTCCACTTCTCCTAACCACACCATGTAAAACTGACAAGTAACAAGACTAATCAGAGAACAAAAGGAATTACACTTATTCAGAACTAATGAAATTGGAGAGGGGAAATTATAACAGTGGTATAGTGAGTTTAAAATCCACAGAGCATGCTAAAGTACAGAGGAATTTCTGTGTCAAGAAAGTAAGTGTTCTAAACTTTGCCACTCAAAGGGAGGTCCTTGGAGCAGCAGGGCTGACATCACCTTGGAGCTCACCAGAAATACAGATTCTCGGGCCCCATCCCACTTCTATGGAGTCAGAATCTGCATTTTAACAAAATCCCCAGATGATTTGCATGCACATTACAGTTTCAGAAGTACAGATCATAAAGACCTCATAAGGAATCGATAATCTACTTGGGGTTATAGGTAGCAAAGAACAGTAAAAGACCTCTTGTCAGGCAATTAGAAACATATGATATATAATCATCAAGAGCTATAGCTCATAGGCTTTGGGATTTTCATAAACCAGAATATTTCAAAGAAAACTTTTAGGGACTAACAAGGTAGACTTATTTTGCAAAGAACATTAAATAACGATAGCAATAAATCTGGCAATCATTATGATGGAGGTAACTCTAGCAACTGTGCTTTCATTTATTAATAGCTATGTGCTTAGAGGTTGGTTAAATGCTTAACATGCATTATTTTATTTGTATAATACAAATACCACTGTATAGGTATGTACAACAATAGCCCAATTTTATAGACAAGCAAAATGAGGTTTGCAGAGGTTAAATGACTGGCTCCGTGTTTTGTTTTTTTTTAAAGATTTTATTTATTCAATTTTCAGAGAGGAGAGAGGGAGAGAGAGAGAGAGAGAGAGAGAGAGAGAGAGAGAAAGAGAGAGAGAGAGAGAAAGGGGAGGAGCAGGAAGCATCAACTCCCATATGTGCCTTGACCAGGCAAGCCCAGGGTATCGAACAGTCGACCTCAGCGTTCCAGGTCGATGCTTTATCCCACTGCGCCACCACAGGTCAGGCTGTTTTTAAATTTATACCCAGAAAGCCCAATTCTAAAGCCTAGACTCACAGGGAATTTTAATAACTAAAATGAACTAAAGATATAATCACAGAGTAAAAAGAAGTCCTAAAATTGAATAAACTTAGCTTTCTAAAAACCTGACTCCACTGGCATAAAGGGAAAGAATTCTTTGGGACACAGAAAGCAATGGACTAGAATGACGGAATATTCAAGGACTTGACTGAGAGTTGGGAATGCCTTCTTATTTAAGTTTATATGTGATTTTGAACGAAGTGAGGGGTAGATGAAAAGAAGAATGCATGCAATAAAGTTTCAGGGACATACTGGGGAGGCTCAAGTTCTAGGAGAGGAAAACAGAGTGGTCAGCTCAAGTGCAATAAAGGAAGAAACACCAGAGAATAAGATGACAACTTCTCCTGATTTGCCTTGGACTTTTCTGGTCTTTGTGGTGATAGTGTCTGGCTTATCTCAAGCACACAAGGATGGTTAGCTCCTCTTTTAAAAATGAAGACGAAGAAGATAAAAGGGATAGTGGTGTGGGTTGGGATAGGCAATGAGGAATGCTGAGTTCACCAACTGAAGTAAATGATCAAGAGAAGCCATGCTAATCGGTGAATTAAGAAGGAAAAAAAAGATCTCACATCTGATTATAAGTTCCAGGAAATTTAAGAGAACCATGGAACTGTTGATTTGCAGGAAATATTCCTATGACTATTATTTGTAACTGCTTTTCTCAGGATGGGGGACTCAATCCTGCTCCTTTCAGACTTATCCAAGAAATGAGTCATATGATCATAAATGCAGTGCCTTCAATTCCTAAGAATAAGTGACGGAAGAAAAGATTTCAAAAATTGGGAAGATAAATAATCACTGTGTAGATTCTAGAGAATTAGATCTTTAAAAATTAAAAAATGAATTCAAACCCCAAACCATATGGATAGTTATAAAACCGTATCCACCAGTGAGGGTCTTTTCCTCCTGGTCTCTCAGTTCCATGTTGACTGCATAGGTTACATGTGTAAAATATATCAGTTTTCATGGCCTCAAGTTAGGGAGACTCTCCTAGGTCAATAGATCATAGGTCCCAGCAGCTCCTGATATCAATGTGTTTAAATATGGGAAGCCAGAGCTAGAGATACTTCTTATCCACTTGATACATAATGAAAGAACATTATGGACATCATCCCTTTATTTCTCCCCAAAGGTTTTAAATTTCTGGATATGAAAAATCTAGCTTCTGAAGTTGAAATCTATTTACTAAATTTTCCTTGGGAGTTGGAAGAACAAAGGTTGGTCTTAGGAATCTAGGTGTTCCAAGAGAAATGTCTTGAAGAAAACTCTGATGTTTGTAAGAGACACTTCTTTGCTCACGAAAGCTGAAAAAAACAACAACAAAAACAAAAAACCTATGCACACACACTAAGCCTCCTAGGGTTAAAAATTTCACTACAGCTCATGAAAGAAATGCCAAGACTTGATAGAATATAGAGAAAGAAGCTTTAGTAAATAAAGGGCAAAATAGAAATCCTTATCCTCCAGCTGTAAACTCAGTGAACTTTGCAATCTGTTTAATATGGAAGAGAGAACCAAATAGCAAAAACAAAATTCACTCCATCTCTAATAATTAACCTTGGAGGCAGACATCTTGGATTAGATTGTCCAGAAACTGAGCCTGCGATTTGGCTGTACACAACTTATTGAGGAAGCATTCTCAGAAGGGGTAAGGGAAGCAGGACAGGGCAGAGACAGGAACAGAGCAAGACTGTTTCAGCTGGAGTCTAGTGTCAGCCTGAACCCACGAGGAACTTGGAGCATAAATCGTACCATGTGGTGCTATTTTGAGGCAAAGGTCCAACTCTTTGCGCTACCTGCTGCCCAGGGCTAGGACACGGAATAACCTTCTAGGTGAGGTGGCTCCCACTGACCAAGGAAAATTCCTCAGAGAAGGGGGACTTGTGAGTTGTCAGAAGCCAACACTCACAGCTAAGCAGATGGGGGAACTTGGCTGGAAGAGGGAGTTGGGTGGGGCAACAACAGCCTCCACTTACAAGAAAGTTTTTTTATTCTCAAACATTTGGATAGATTTTTCTTGCACCGATCCATAGTTTAGTAAGAAATAAAAATAAGCCAGATTGGGCACTGGCTCTTGCATGGTGCCAGAACTTTAAAAACTCATAAGCTCCATGGTTGATCTATCTGTGGTCTGAAGGAAGGAACTAGTTAGAAAGTCTCAAAACATGAGTCAACTTGTCCAATGGTGCTTGCAACTCTGAAAATGTTGAGTGTTGAAGAAAATAATCCCATCCTCCCATTCCTTGGTCAAAAAAAAAAAAAAAAAAAAAAAATACATGGTTCACACCTGCTGATAGTAAAGAAGACTATTAGATAATACTAGATAACGGGAGGCAAGGTTAGACAGGAACACTCTCCAAGCAAGCTTAGGTAGAGGAACTACAGTAATACTAAAGGAAGAATAGGACTTTGTCTTCAGAGCTGTTTCATATATATAGGGCATGAGGGAAAAAGTAGATGCCAAAATGTTCTGAAAACTCATTTGCTCTGTCAAGCACATGCAGAGTGGAAAGGCTGGCACACTCAGGGTTGGAAACTAAAGAGCCAGAACTGAGCTTTGAGGTGATCAAGTTAATAAACATTTCTTTCTTGCTCCTCCCCCATGTTCGATACCTTCTTTTCTAAGTTCATCAGATTTCTCTTCAAGTTTTTCGATATCGTCATCCAATCCATCTGAAAATAAGAGAATCACCTAGGGAAGTATTAAAAAAAAAGGAACATGAGTAAAAAGAAGGTCATTGCAACCACAGCCCAACAAATAAAATCAGGTTACCTTGCCCCGAGCAGCTGATTTATTCTGAAATGCATCCCACAGGGAACTCAAAAAGTTTGCGTTGAGAATAGATGGTCCTTTGACTGTTACATCCTTCAAGCTATTCAGTATGTTTTCACTGTAGATCTCAAACTTGGGAGAATATTTTTCCATGGCATTGGTCACTTGAAAAGCCATGCTAACCTGAGTCTTCGTGCCCACCTCACAGCTAACCCCATTAAGGGAGCTGATGGCACGTAAGATGTCTTGAAGGTAGGTTTCCATCCAAGACTGACCATCAAACAAAGTCTTCCCCTTCTGCTGAGTTGAGATGTCAAATCCTACCACAATGTCCACAAAACAATCTAGGGTTCAAGGGGAAAAATATATCTTGTTAAATCAAATAATTCCCTTATTTGAGTTGGATGCCATGTTTGAGCCAAGGGACTTAAAATTCTTATTTCTAATCTGGTTACAAAGTTAGAAAACAAGAAAGAGCATTAAAGAATAATGGAAGAGTCTCAGAATCACTCTTTTATAACGTGTAGAAGTAGAAGTATGCAGTATTATTTTTAGCTGGCATAAAAATCTAGATGATTCTATAACAAAGTTCTGAAAGATTTTATTGTGGCTATCGAAAAAGCTATGCAGAGTCATTTAAATAGATAAAGCAGATTGTGGAAATGTTAGTAGTCTAAAATAGCAAATTCATATGATGCTACCTATCAAGTTAGGTCATTCAACCAATACTAATGTATAAGGGAATTAGATCTTTAAAAATTAAAATTAGGCCCTGGCCGGTTGGCTCAGCGGTAGAGCGTCGGCCTGGCGTGCGGGGGACCCGGGTTCAATTCCCGGCCAGGGCACATAGGAGAAGCGCCTATTTGCTTCTCCACCCCCCACCCCCCACCCCACCCCTTCCTCTCTGTCTCTCTCTTCCCCTCCCGCAGCCAAGGCTCCATTGGAGCAAAGATGGCCCGGGCGCGGGCGCTGGGGATGGCTCCTTGGCCTCTGCCCCAGGCGCTGGAGTGGCTCTGGTCGCGGCAGAGTGACGCCCCGGAGGAGGCAGAGCGTCTCCCCTGGTGGGCGTGCTGGGTGGATCCCAGTCGGGTGCATGCGGGAGTCTGTCTGACTGTCTCTCCCCATTCCCAGCTTCAGAAAAATACACACACACAAAAATAATAATAAATAAAATGCTTCACTCTTATTCTTATTAACTCCAGGGACATTTAAGCACTGAGAAACTAGAAGGGGCTGGGGTTTTAAGCTGAGCCTCATAGAAGGAAGATAATGAGAGAAGCATAATCATGTGGCATATATACTCTTCTTAGGAACTCCTGGTTTGGTTAAACACTTCAATCTTCTTCAATACAACACATATAGCTTGTTTGGTAAGTTAAAGGGGAGAAGTGTATATTTTTAACTTGCTTTGTTTGGATAAGTAGTTTTTCAGATATTTGTTGTATGGACAAATGCCTGCCTTAACTACCTCCAGACATGCTAACCAGTTGAACATTTGCAAATCTTTGAAACAGAAATGTTCATTTTGATTCTCAGAACAAGGGCGAGTAACTTAATTGATTTTTAATAAGAATCAGTGTGGGAAAATAAAAGCCTTATTTGATAATCAATTTTCATCATGACATTTGAAGTAAATCAGTATGCTATCAACAAAACCTGAAAGGTGAGTTTTCTTCTTTCATTGGACTTACTTTATCGGGAAAATCTCTTTTTTAATATTCAGAAAGTGAGATGAAGAGAAAGGAACTAGTCAGAAAGAAGCATCGAAATATGTCCTTTCCAAAATCCCTCTTGCATCTATATTCTTTCATTTCTACCTTAAAATTGAAAATTTGCCACTTGGATGAACATTGTTTTAAGCCCTGGACAGAAAACCATTTGGTAACCAACATATGTTATTGCCTTCAAGGAAAACAGTCTCTTTTGAAAAAAAAAAAAACCTTGACAAAAATGCCAAAGTGTCACTGAGTGATCCTGGGAACTGTCCCCTATAAGAATTGAGTACCGTCGTCCCTTGCCATATCGTGGCTCATTGTATTGCAGATTTTTTAAATTGTATATATCTAATTTTGTATCGCAGATTAATCGCTATATCGCGGGATTTTGTGGTATATAGGTATTTTTATGTATTTATTATTCTAATTATTTTTGTGGTAAAATAAGCAAAATAAGTGTGGGAAAGGTTTATAAGAGTGTGGGGAGGGTTTATAAAGCCTTTATATATATGTGTGTGTGTGTGTGTGTACATATATATATATATATATATATAAAATAAATATAAGGTCTCTACTTTGTGGTTTTTGCCTATCACAGGGGTTCTTGAACTTAATCCCCCATGATAGATGAGGGACCCCTTGTACTTTAATTTTTGGTCTAGATTGTTAAAAGTACATACCCCAGTAAATATGTTCCTTATGTTTAATTCAAATTGGTAAATAATTCCATAATAATGTGATCCAAGGAACAGAATTTGGGGAGCAAGTCCAGAGTTAGCAGCTATGTGTCTAAATCCAATTAGAGGAGCTAGGCCATATTAAGTGGACTGTCACGCAATGGCCTTGCAAACTCTACAGTTGTCTGCTCTCAAATTGGGAGCCTTTGAAGTTAATAAGTGGAAGAAATGGTTTGGGAATTGAGCTGGGGAGCAGGCTAAAACTGGGTTTTCAAAGAGAAAGGAAGGATTAAATTAGAATAGCAGGAGTGAGAATAGAAAAGGGGCAGTAAGTGCAAGGGAAATGAAGAAGGTGATCTACAGGACCAGCTAGCGAGGGTTACAAAGAGGGGAAGGAGCCTGACCTGTGGTGGCGCAGTGGATAAAGCGTCGACCTGGAAAGCTGAGGTTGCTGGTTCAAATCCCTAGGCTTACCTGGTCAAGGCACATATGGGAGTTGATGCTTCCTGCTCCTCCCCCCCTTCTCTCTCTCTCTGTCTCTCTTCTCTAAAATGAATAAATAAATTAAAAAAAAATTAAAAAACAAAAAAACAAAAAGGGGAAGGAAAGCTAGTGTTCTACGTGTCTGCCTGGTCCTCACAAACAGCCCGTGAGAGCCTGGAAGCAGGAGGTTTTGGAGTGGGAAGCACAAAGTTTAGTGTTTGTCATGTATCAGTCATCACTCTGTTACCACTAAATAACTTGGCAAATCTTTTAACTGTTCTCTGAAATGTTAATTTTTTTCCGTATAAAAAATAAGATCATATATTTCAAAATAAAAATACAAAAAGAACAGAAAAGAATGGAGTGATAATTGTAGTCTTATGGCTCCCTGCCAGGCCCAAAGCTGATTTTAAGTATCTAACTTGTAAAAAAAAGTCCTTAATTGGAGTTGATGGTAGATTCTTAATAAGAAATACTGTCAAAAGGGGAAGATAGATTAGGAGGCAAATTCTTGAGAAAATAAAGAGAGTCAGACTGTTGGCAGTTATTAGCAAGGAATAAAAAATATGTAGAAATATGTTTGTGGCTTTTGAAAGGAGTCTCTTAGACAAAAAAAAAAAAAAAAAGAAAGAAAAAGAAAAAAAGAATGACCTAGAAGATGTAGTTACTGCAAAAGACCTATGGTAGTTTATATACCCAACCCCCAGATTACTTGGTCCTCCTGGCCTCAAACATATACACCCAAGGACCTGGACATCTGTCCAATGGAGACTCAGCTGCCATCACCCTTTTCTGGTCTCCCAGTGCTGTGTGTTGGTCAGGGGCAGGGCTTTGACATGGCCTTCATCATGCTCAGTGCAGTAGGGTCAGAATGATTCTGGTGCCCATCTCCAACCCACCTGAACTCATGGCAGTGTAGACCTTTTCCACCATGCCCAGCCACAGGTATAAAGCACTGTGTGCTCTGTATCTGGTTTCCCCAAAGGCTAGAGAACAGGACACGGCAGGGTGGGAGAAGGAACTCTGTGGGATAAACTCTGAACAATGAGATGGGAAGGATCTGGCAGATTAATTAATCTCCTCCTTTATGCCCTGGAAGGATTGGTCTATACCAGGGGTCGGGAACCTTTTTGGCTGAGAGAGCTATGAACGCCCCATATTTTAAAATGTAATTCCGTGAGAGCCATACAACGACCCGTGTACCTTACGCATTATCTAATAAAAATTTGGTGTTGTCCCGGAGGACAGCTGTGATTTGCTCCAGCCACCCGCAACCATGAACACGAGAGGTAGAAAGTGAATGGATTGTAATACATGAGAATGTTTTATATTTTTAACATTATTATTTTTTTTATTAAAGATTTGTCTGCGAGCCAGATGCAGCCATCAAAAGAGCCACATCTGGCTCGCGAGCCATAGGTTCCCGACCCCTGGTCTATACAGTGGTGTACAAACATAGAAACAGATGATGTAACTTCACAAATGAGAAAACGAAGAAGGCATAGTGACATCTCCAAAGTGATATGTATTTTAATAAGAAGCAAAGCTAGATGTTTGGGCTGTAAATTAGGTTTGATTTGAGCCACACTAAGCTCCTGTCTGATTTCTTTGAGTTGAGAGTTTATAGTTTAAGAAGAACAGGCATTTTCTGATCTATTTGCACATGCCTTTGAAGCTTTATCAGTTTTCATTCCAGCCTCATCAGTCCTCAGCCCACGGCTTGGCTACAAAGATCTCACATTCTTGCTTGCTGCAGTAATGACTTCAAGTTTATCTTAGAGTACTTTCCTTATTTGTTTATTTATTTTTACACATACAGTCCTTTCCTTTAAAGATAACTCCCCACTACTTGGAGCATATACTCCTGCTTTGACTTTCCACATGGTTTTCTATTATTCTCTCAAGTAGAGACTAGATGGTTCCAACAAAATTTTCTGCCTAATAATGGGAAATGGCTATTTCATGGGAAACAGGAAGTTGATATGGAAGGCTCGGCTGGTTGGGGTTTCCAAAGTATGGGGAGATCATGAAGCAGGATTTAGAAAGACAACAGTCTCTGATCAATTATGGCACCCTTAAGCTTTAGCCTACACATTGGGCCTTATGAAAGGTTTGAACTTGGAGTTCAGAAGAGCATTTTTTTTTTTTTTTCTGAAACAGGCAGGGAGAGACAGGAACATCATGCTGCTCCTGTCTGTGCCCTGACCAGGGAATCAAACTGGCAACTTCCACACTCCAGGACAAAACTCCAACCAACCAAGCTATCTGGCCAGGGCTCATAAGAGCATTTTTGGAGAGAGCTGTATGTGCGGTGAGTTCTCCCACCACATAAAATATACAAGAAAAGGAGATAATTTCCTCTTTAAGGCAAGACAGAGGAGCTTTAAGAGATAACGAGTTATCTCTTCAAGAATCTAAGAATGAGATACAGAATGGCATACTACTCTCACTGCAAAGAATGCATCATCAGTTCCGTTGTTTATCAGGGAAATTGTTATGTTATTGTTTCTGCACGGAGCTGCTGTGGTCGTGTGTAAGGAAGAGCTATTGTGGGCTCCTCTGACCTCCAACCCAACAGGGCTACCTGGAGGGACAAGGAGACGACAGCAGAAGAAAGCTGAAGCCATCACATAATGCTAAGGGGCTGAGGAAGGCATAACGGAGTATCTGGAATTGAGACATGCTTATCCTCCTCAAGGGAATGATGGTGGAAAAATCCCGACAAACGTGCTTTGGTGGGGGTGGAGATGATGGGGGCAGGCAGAGAAATCTTTGAAGGATCCAGGAATGGATCCAACTTAAGACATGGACTACTATCGAAGAAAACCAATTCCTGACAGATGCCATTAAGTGCCAACTCCCCTGTACCTCTCTAGCTCTTCTTCCTTCCCCGGCCCATTCTGGGGAGGCCAGAAACTATGTTGGCAAGAAGCGGGCAGGGCTTGGGAGAAGGGGGTAGAAGTAAGAGGCGGGCACAATGGGTAAAATGCCAACCACATGTGGCCTCTTCTCTGTGACAGGCTAGGAAAGCAGAGTAACCTTGAATGAAGTTGGAAGTTTTCACAGGGACACTGGGATGGATATTTAATCAGCAAGAAGAGGTTCCCTTATCTCCTGAAAGGGAAGAGGGGCAAGCAAGAGAGGAGCTGGCCCCCATGAATAAACTTAATGGGCCAGTGATAGGCAAAAAGAGAGTGTTTTATAATTACATCCCTGATGTCATGCTTAATCAAAGTAAAGTTTAAAGATGCATTTTCTCATTTAAACTTCACTATGATCTCTTGAATTAGGTGTTGCTATTGTTCACATTTCATAAATGAGAAAATTCAACTTATAGAAGTTAAGAAACTCATCCAAGAAAAAACGGCCATCGAGTGGGGATTTGTAGCCAGGTTGTCTCTCGCCAGAGCTGCCTCTTACCAACCATGTAAATTTTTCTCTCCCTGGTGAAAATCCAGGGATAATGTTTATCACGGTAGTTATAGAGAATCACAGCCAAACTTTTGGGCAATTTAATGAAAATAGAAAAAGTTATCCTTCCTTCAAAATCTTTCCTTTCATCTGTTGGTGGAAAGAAATGTCAAAATGTGCTGATTTTTTTTTTTTTTCTGAAGCTGGAAATGGGGAGAGACGGTCAGACAGACTCCCGCATGCGCCCGACCGGGATGCATCCGGCACACCCACCAGGGGGCGATGCTCTGCCCCTCCGGGTCGTCCCTCTGTTGCGACCAGAGCCACTCTAGCGCCTGGGGCAGAGGCCAAGGAGCCATCCCCAGCGCCCGGGCCATCTTTGCTCCAATGGAGCCTCGCTGCAGGAGGGGAAGAGAGAGACAGAGAGGAAGGAGAGGGAGAGGGGTGGAGAAGCAGATGGGCGCCTCTCCTGTGTGCCCTGGCCGGGAATCGAACCCGGGACTTCTGCACGCCAGGCCGACGCTCTACCACTGAGCCAACCGGCCAGGGCCAAAATGTCAAAATGTGCTGATTTTTAAGAAGTTATTTCATTTAAGAAGAATGTTTCATACTGAAGACATTCCCTCCATCCCTGTAGCACGCAACACTTGACAGTGCTGTGGGCCCTATTGCCAGGCAACCAAAATCTGTCCAATAGTTTATTTCTTTGAAACCTGTTCTCCAGCCTCTGAAACCAACCAGATTGTAAACAAAGGCTTTTTTCTCACACCTTCTGAAAGTGAAGGATTCCCATTCCCAAAGGGGGCATGCTATCCCGGGAGACCAGAGGGAAAAAAGACCAGAGTCTTAGATGCCTTGTTTCTCAATCTACACATCACAGACAACGACAACACTTCAAAACTGTAAAGTTCAATTTGAAATCCAGAGGCACAAATCTAAATTCTCCCACCAACTGTAAACAGAGCTTGAGGAAAGTCTCCATGAAGACAAGGAAGGAATAAACATGAGGACCACACTGGAATACTTACTGCTCTCTCCCTCCGTCGTACAGATGTTGCGAATGACCCTTTTCTTGACCTTACTCAGTTCATCGAAGTTATCAACCGTAAGTTTTTTGCTTGCAGTCCCAGTGATCTGAATGAGCTGCTGGTCATCCACATCCCCGATGCCCACAGAGTAGATGTCGATACCTTTGCGTCTCAGGTCTTCAGCGGCCTGAGCCACGTCATCTTGGGACTGGCCATCTGTGAGGACTAGCAACACCTGAGGGGTACCTACATTTATGCGGCTGCCCATTTCTGGCCGGAAGTAATGCATCACGTTCCGCAGTGCAGCACCAATGTGTGTGTTTCCAAAGGTCTGGCTGATATTTTCAATCTGAAATGATACCTTCTTTTTGCCTATGAACCTTCCCAGTGGAAACTCTGGCTGATATCTGTGGCTAAACTGGGCCACTCCTATACGCACTCTGTTATCACTGACATCAAAGTCTTGAACAACAGATGCCAAGAACATCTTCATCTTTTTGAAGTCATCTGGGTGAATGCTAGTTGAACCATCCATGAGAAAAACAAGATCTAGTTCTTCACTTTCACAATCTATAAAGCCGACAAAAGGGAATGAAGACAAAATTAGATTGTTCTTTCACTCATCCAGAGTAACTTAAAACGTTTGCAGCTATATAGAAATGGTATTTCTGAAAGCAGTTTCTTATCTTATGCCACCCTGTGGTCACATTAATTGGAGAAGAAATAAAAACAATCAGTTCATAAAGATGGCACAAGGCACAAACAACTCTTACATCTTTTTATGCTTCTCTTAGATTTTTCATTTGGTCTTACACCATTTTCTTTTCCAAGATGCCAGAGAACTGGGGGTGGGGGTTGCTACAGAGAACTTGGTCTTACCTGTCGTCTTAGTCTAACCTTAACCCTTCCAGAAAACAGTGACAGCAAGAGCACAGCCAGAAAAAAACCAAAATAGCACACATCCATTTAGAGATTCAAACAAAGAGACAGATGGTTTCTAGTACTGATTTTGACTGCCTGGCCAGTTGAGCCAGTAAGTCCCTTTCTGGTTTATGAAGACAAATTGAAATCATGCCTTCTGACCTATATCTAATCAGTTTTCCTCTCTATCAACCCCCTTTCTGGGGCATATAGGCAAAAATATCTACTTGAAAATAATATTTTTGAACAATTAATGCAGTATAGTTTAGAGATGCTTCCGTTCTGTTAACACAGAAAATACAAAACAAAAAGAGTATCAAAGACCATTGCCAGTGAATGAGTTATGCTTGGCACGTGCTCGTGTGTATCCCTTAGCCTTTTGCTGCGCATGAACATTTCCTTGAATTCCCCAGAGATCACATTGCTGAACTAACTCACTTAAATCTCATTTTAGACTCATGATAAATTAAAGGTGTCCAAGGGTACCACAGTTGAGATAAGCACAAAAAAAGATAAAAAGAAATATGATAAATAGATCCTTCAGGAATTGGTTAACTTATTACATTTCTTGTTGTTTCAGATTCAAATAAAGAAAATAAAGTACTTATCTCTGCCCAAGGGAGAACTTTTTATTTAAAAACACAGCGTAAAATTCTACAGTGAACTTGAAAAGGACAGATCAAATTTTAGGCTTTAGCCACCAGAAGGTGAGAGATTTGTCCCAGTTTTGTTGGTTTTGTTAAAGACAAAGATAGAGGTTACATTCTTAGGAGGCAATGTATTGAAAACCAGAAAAGTTAATTTTTAAAAAGAATTTTATGGGCCCTGGCGTGTTGGCTCAGTGGTAGAGCGTCGGCCCAGTGTGTGGAAGTCCTGGGTTCGAGTCCCAGTCAGGGAACAAAAAAGAAGTGCCCATCTACTTCTCCACCCCTTCCCCTCTTACTTCTCTCTCTCTTTTTCTCCTCCCCTCCTGCACCAATGGCTCAAGTAGAGTGAGTTGGCCCTGGGACCTGAGGATGGCTCCATTGCCTCAGGCAGTATTAAATGGCTCCAGTTGCAATGGGGCGAGGCCCCCAGATGGACAGAGCATCATCCCCAGTGGGCTTGCTGGGTGGATCCTGGTTGGGGCGCATGTGGGAATCTGTCTCTGCCTCCCCACCTCTAACTTAAAATAAAAATAAGAACTTTACCAAGATGTGAGAATTCTAGATTAGTAGCAATTTATTTAATAAAAAATACTCAGTATTTTTAGTATAATACTTAATAAAAATAAGGAATTTTAATAGACCATGATCTCCCTTTGAAATGGTATAAAATGACAGCTGAATGAATGCACACATACATACATACAGAAATGTGACAATACAATCTCCAGACACTGGAATATAAACACAGTAGGCAAGGGAAGTCCTATTATACTGTGCGCTGAAAACATCTGGAGCCAGAATAGAATGTTTATTATTGGGCTCCATGTCTGAAATGAGCTTGTGTCATAATAGAAATAGGTGATGGAACTGGGGACTTCCAACCTGGAGGAGAGAAGACTTCCAGCAAAGGTCACTGGTTGTTAGGAAGGATGGAATTTGATTTCTTGTGTAAAGAGGAGGAAGAGGAACTAATGGATAGAAATGACATGGAAACAAATTCATGCTCCAGTAAATAAAGGTTACTCCAAAACATGGTAAATTCCCCATCATTAGAAGAGTTTAGGCAGAAGTGAGTAGGAATGTGGTAGAATGTATTCCTCTTTGGAAAAGAGGACAAATGAGAAATCTACAAAGCAATTAGGGCTGTGCCTGTCCTGTTTGGAGAATTTGTTCCGAGGGATATTGCTTTCTCCCTCAGTGGGACCTCTGCTGATAATTAAGAAAAACTTCATTGACAAACCTTACCTACTTGTGAAAAGGTACACACACTGGCTGACACATCTGAAAATATTCCCGTCAGGTTTCCAAAAGTCTCCACAAAGAAGTACTTGTCACTCGATCCTGCCATGCCTAGCAACTCTGCAGCATTGGCACCAGCGATCCCCACGGCCAGGACAAGAATACCTTTGTCTCGCAAGGCCTTGGCTGTGGCATTGAGCTTGTCTGAATCATGGGATTCCCCATCAGTGATTACGATGAGGACTTGGGGGACCCCTTGCTGCAGACGGCTGCCCTGGGCTTCGGTGAACATGTGGTTTGAGAAACGTAGTGCCTCGGCAGTATACGTGCTGCCCCCTATGGACCGGTCATTCTGGATTGCCGAAATCACCCCCGATTTTGTGTCATGGTCATTCAAATAAAACAGCACCTCTGGATAAGCAGCGTACTTCAAAGCCCCAAAACGGACTTTATTCTTGCCAACGTCAGCTTTTTTCACCAAGTCTGTCATGAAATCCTTCATGATATTATATTCATTTTCATCAATGCTGCCAGAACTGTCAATTACAAACACAACGTCTAAAACTTCGAATCGCTTGCATTCTAAGGAGAGAAAGGAAAACCATGCAGTTAGCTCTGGACATGGGGGACTCACCTGTCCTCACCTGCATTTTAATTGCCAGTGTCTCCTCTCCATGGGATCAAGTTGTCAGATTAGAATGTCCTTTCCTTAGAAGACATACACAATACACCAGGGGTTGGGAAACTTTTTGGCTGAGAGAGCCATGAATGCCACATATTTTAAAATGTAATTCCATGAAAGCCATACAACAACCCATGTACGTTCTGCATTATCCAATAAAAATTTGGTGTTGTCCTGGAGGACAGCTGTGATTGGCTCCAGCCATCCGCAACCATGAACATGAGCGGTAGGAAAGGAATGGATCGTAATACATGAGAATGTTTTATATTTTTAATGTTATTATTATTTTTTTTATTAAAGATTTGTCTGTGAGCCAGATGCAACCATCAAAAGAGCCACATCTGGCTCGCGAGCCATAGGTTCTCGACCCCTGCAATACACATATATTTGTGTTGCTAGTACATAGTCATGCTCATTCAGATAAGTTTTTAGGATAAGACTGATGTAAAGTGAAGCCTTCTGTAGGGGTGGGGGGGGGGACATGCTTTTAGACTGAAAAACAATCAGTTCTGTGGATTTTTTTCTGTATAACCGGTTCCTTTGACATGTGCTTTCATTTATACAAATTAAGCCATGGAGTTCATGAGATTTTATTCTTAAAATAAACCTTGGGGAAATGACCAAATGAAAATGAATTTGGCAACACTGTATATTCTCTCATGGTTATATGATAGCTGACTTTTCAAGGTTATGTTTTCTCCTTTTTTGACATTGTGGAAACATTATCTGTTTTCATTATTGCGCCTCATCATAGAAAGAAGCCCATTTCACACTTGGCCCAACTAAGGTGTCCTAGCATGATGCTTTCATTAACTTTTTACTCCTTGGGTCAATGCCATGGGAGAATAAAGCAGGAAAGACCCAGTGAATTCTTAATCCATGTATATATGATATATTCTATCTAAAAGTACAGAGGTCAACCCTAACTCATTCATTCTGGAGAAGTAGAATTGTAAGACGTTTAATGATTTAGTCCTTATGTAGCACAATGTCTCTGTAGGCCTTACAAAGGAGCGTTCCAATTGTTAGCTCATCTATTCTGGAGAAATGGAGTTGTGGGAAAGTCCTCCCCGACACCCCCACCAGCAGCTCACCACACTTCCTTCTTTTGCTAGCTTGCTACGCGGTAGGGCTGTTGAAAACCCTAGTGCCAATATATTTCCCCCCAGTGACTTCAAGAAAAGCTGTGTGAGATCATAGAAAATACATACGGTATTAGTTTCTGTCTGTAGTTCCTGACACAGAGCTCCTGGAACCCTTGTAATTTCCTGGGTGCTGGGAGTGTCTTTTGTTCTAATGAGGTGACTCTGGGTGGGCCCTCACTGTGTGACCTTTTCCTGTTGTCTCCTGGAAGAAATGGCTCATGGATGAGGGCTAGTCACTGGAAAGACCCAACTTGGAATTTTCAGTCCCAACCCCCATTTTCTTGAGAAGGGCTGAAAACGGAGTTAAGGATGGATCATCTCAAAAGTATGGGGTTCAGAGAGCTTCTGGGCTTGGTGAACATGTGGAGGTGCTGGGAGAGTGGGGTGCTTGGAGAGGGAACAGAATATGCTACGTATACATGGAAGCCCTGCACCCCTTCCCTCATAACCTGCCCTACGTGTATCTCCCATCTGCATGTTCATCCGTATCTTCTATCACATTCTTTAATTAAATGGTCAATGTGAAGTATTTTCCTGAGTTCTGTGAGCCTTTCTAACAAATTAATCATACCCAGGGAGGAAGTTGTTGAACCCCCATCTATAGCAGGTCGGTCAGAAGCACGGGTGATAACCTGGGCTTGTGGCTGGAGTCTGAGTGGAGGTGGGCGTGTTTGTACGGGAGTGAGCCCTCAATCTGAGGGATCAGATGCTATCTCCAGGCAGCTGAGCCGAGTTCTTGGCCATCCTGCTGGTTGGTATCTGAGAAGTGTTTGTTGATATGGGGGAAAAAACTCCACATATTTGGTGACCAGAAGTGTCGGAAGCAAAGTGTGCCATGTGAATAGTAAAGCCAACAGGAAAGAAACCCAGTAGAGAAGAATTGAGTTTTTCCCTACACAGGAAGGATAAAAACTGAGTTTTTTTCTTTGTAGGCTGATTCCACATAAGAAGAAACTATGTCCTCCTGGCCTTTAGCCACCTTGGGGAGCCTGCCTCGATTACTTGGGGACTGGGAATGGATTGCTCAGGGCTGAGCACCCTTCAAAGAGTTCAGATTTGCTCCCAGTAGAATTACCAGGAAATATAAGGCAGGTATATTTCTCTTACCACAGACAATGATCAACCTTCTAGTGGGAGTTGAACAGAACTGTTATCTAAAAAACGGAATAAAGTTTCTCCCTTCCCTCAAAACTCCATTAAGACCATCTCCTTCATTGAGATGTTTTCAGAACACTTCTGTCATCAAGCCCCACAGGTCACAGCAGAAACGAGCTCCTTATATTTGCAGAACTCTTGTTTTATCACTCGTATTCCTCTGTACTGTCATGAGAGAAGGATTGGGATTCTACTGTTTACTGCCTTTGAAGCATCCATTGCTCAAGTTCCCCTACAATAGTCCTCCTTTATAGAAATGAAGAAATATGAAAGTCTTTTTCACAAACACCATCTCAATTAATACAAATTATGGCTTTTAAAAACTGTTAATAAACTAACACAGAGTAGATGTTAGGGCAAAGAGAAGCTACCTTGCCTGGTAGGGTATGCTCACTATGCCCTGCCTTGGCAGCCCACACACGGCCCAAGGACGCAGGCTGGGCCCTTTATTTCAAGGTAGAATGGACTCTGGTGTAATTCCTGCTCTAGAGTTTCACATGGGATCATGCTGAAGCCAGATGCCAGCTAAGACCACCTTCTTGCTTAGCTCTTACCCATGTTCTGTCCTGCTTTCCTTCCTCCCCTTCTGAAAATATCTCCTCTATGAACCACTTCCACAAGAATCCCTGACTCAGCTTCTGCCTCTAGGGAACCTGACCTAGGACCAGTAAGATCCCACTTTTCTTAAACAGAGGCCACCTCACCCTAGTGCTATTTGGAAAGGATATAGATGGGCCAAAAGTATTCCTTTCTGACGCTTTAACTCCACAGTTCTGTGGAGGAAAGTCACCTTTCATATGCAGGTCAAAAGCAACTAGAATAAACATTTCAATTAAGCAAAAAGTTTACAATGTTCATAGTCTACTTCATTTGAGAAATAACGACTAATGTAGACACGTGGTCTTTGGCTAATCCCAAGAGTACACATGCCCAGGCCTACCTTCACGGGGGCTGCATATTCCAAATACAAGATCATCTTCAATGTGCTGCAGAATGTCAAAATTTTCAACATAAAAAACCATCTCTGGCCTCCCGCTGATCTCTTCCAGCTGGGTGACGTTAGAGCCAAACACCCCCACAGAGTAAATAATTACGCCTTCTTGCCGAAGTGCTACTGCTGGGTCCTTGACTATGTCATGAGCTTCGCCATCCGTGATGAGGATGAGGAACTTCCTGACGCTGGGCCGGGCCCCTTTGGCAGGGCTGAAGTACTGAGACACAAAGGTCAGGGCACTCCCAGTCATTGTGGTTTGTTCCAGGTGAGCCATTCGGTCAATGGCATCTGAGATTTCACTTTGGGACCTATAGGTGTTGAGCTGAAACTCCTCTTTATTGACATCACTGAACTGGACTACGCCAACGTGCACCCCATCTGCCCCAATCTGAGATTTGCTCACCAAGTTTTTCATAAATGTTTTCATTTTTTTGAAGTTCTCAGGTCCTATACTGCCAGAGCTGTCCACCAGAAACATGATGTCAGCCTTCATCTCTTTGCAGGCTGCATGGGAGAAAGCGGAAAGTTTACTCGTGTAGAAAACAGTCAGAGTGAACAGGAACCATCCAAAACACAAATAATTCTACATTAAATTTAAGTGTGTGCTTGGTAAGGCTTGTTAGCACGTAAATAAAACATTGAGGCAATGACAGTAAGGCTGCTCTATTAGTTATTTAGTAATTTGCTCTAGTATATTACTCAGGGTTTCTCAACATCAGGATTATTGACATTTTGGGCCAGATAACTGTTATTGCAGAGGGCTGTCTATGCAATGCAGGATTCTGTGGAATGACAGCTACCTGTTAGATGCCAGTATTACTCCCTTAGTTATGACAATCAGAAATGTCTTTAGACATTGCCAAATGTCCCCTAAGGGGGGAAAATCCTCCCTGGCTGAAAACTATTGATATAGCTTTAAAAGATTTTGTAAAAGTTTTGTTAGAAAGCAATTTAAACAAACCCGAAGTACTCTTTAAAATAAGAAATCATTTGATCATTTACATATGAGGTATTTGAGCATATATCTATGCCAGGAGGGATCTGAAGGAAGATGCTAATTAATATTTATAAGGGAGAACTCCCCCAAATAGCTTTATGCCTCAAGTATGAATTAGAACAATGCTATCAGGGGCCCCCAGTTTTGTTCTGGAAACAAACACAGCTACACAAGTCAACAAATCTCAACCTAGAAATTCATGTTGTTTCTCCAAAGCTGCAATGCTAAATATTGCAGGAAGGCAATCTGTGAGCTGAAATCTCAAGGTAAAGTTGCCATTCTCCTACCTTCTTCTGCACAGATATCTTGAACAACCTGGTTTCTTATGTCTTTCAAAGCGTCAAAGTCATGTACATAGTACACCTTCTTTTTCTCGCCTGCAATTTCTTGCAGCTGTGTCTGGTTGGCGTCCTTGACCCCGATGGCATAGACATGGATGAACTCTTCTTTCAGTCTGTTTGCGGGCTCTAGGACGCTGTCCTTAGACATGCCGTTCGTCAGGACAACGAGGTGAGACGGCACTTGGTTTCCTCGCTGCTGCTTTGCTTTTTGCAGCAGCCCCAGTGTGAAATTCAGGGCTGCCCCCGTGTTCGTATTCCCGCCCACCTGCCTGATGTTCTCAATGGCCTTTCCCAAATCGTGCTTGTTAGAGTATTTATTGATCTCAAACTCCAAGTCCCAGCTGTCTGCGTACTGAACGGCTCCGACCCGCACCTTCTGGGGAGCAATGTTGAACATCCTGACGACCTCTGACAGAAAGGTCTTCATTTCTTGGAAGTCGGTGGCCTGGGTGTTCGAGGAGCCATCAATGAGCAGGTAGATGTCAGCTTCTTCAGTGTCCACACAACCTAAAAGGGAACCAAGAGGTTGAGTGTGGCACTGGGGCAAATGTGAAGAAGAAAGGGGAGCACATCTACAGTAAGAACACAAATAATGAGTGTCCACAGGCAGAAAAATGAAAAACAGCCTCTAGGTGTAAAGGACATGCTCCGCTAGCTGAACGCAGGGGAATCCGAGCATCAGTTGGACCAAATGAGTATCTTTCGATAGTTTCACACTATTTCGATATTCTCTGCCATGAATCAAGCTAAATTGGGATAGAGTAAGAGATTCAAAAGAAAACTTGCAGATGCTTAGTGAACAACTGCTTTACAAAAAGTCAAATGGTGTGTTGTGAAATGGAGAAGGTCTTTAACCGAACACTGTGGACAGATGTGCTCTCTTTCTTGAGCTCTTGAACAAATCATTTCCTTCTCATTCCCTCCTGGTCATTTAACAAAACTAGAAGTATTGCCAGGGGCCTTACTTGTGTACGACAATGATGCTTTTATAGAAAACATGCTATAAATATTTATGGAGGAATGGAACATATATACTTACCTGTGTACATAGACAAAATATTTAGAGAACATACATGTGCATATGTAAGGAATATAAAATACATCCTCTCTGTCTCTCTGAACTCACAGAGACTAGAAGAGTACTGCACAACAAATTTAGTACCATGTCCTCAATCCAGACCATGCTTCCTGTTCGTTCTCTAAATTAGAACTTGAGGATGAGGAGGGAAGAAAAGGAGAGAAGTCACAAAAAGGAAAGAGCAGGGGAACCTGAGAGGCAAAGGAGAGGGGAGAAAGGTGAAGGGAGAAAAACAGCAACTGGTGGTATCCCGGGGTGTTCGTGAGTAACAAAGAACCCTATGGTGGAAGCTACACAAAAGAGAGGTAAAGGGGAAATTCTTTCCACTGTTACAGTAGCTTTTATTTCCCCCCAATTACATCGCATGTGATTAAGCTCATGTAAAAAATCAGGATCTGATTCTCACTCCCCACCGCATACCCCACCAATCGTGTTTGTAGATAGAGTACCTGAAAGACAAGAAGAAAGCAAGAGGGTTGAATAACACTTTTCTCAACAAAAAATGCTTTACCGGATTTGAGGTTTTCGGTTCGTTCTGAAAAGACGGAGACAGTGTGCGTTATTTGTTTCCGCAGCTTCTTGAGAAATGTCTGGTTGTGAGCGGCCAGGTCAGAGAAGGTTTTCAGTTTGGAGGTGTACTGCTCCGCAGGGTGTGATGCTATCTTTTCCAGCTGGGTGTCGCTGGCCTCCTCTATGCCCATGGTGAATATGGACACTCCCTCGCGCCGGAGGTTAACAGCTGCCTCGGTCACGTTGTCTTCCGACGGTTGGTGGGTCACCAGCACGGTAATCTGGGGCACCCCCTGATTCTTCCGACTGCCATTCTGTGCACTGAAGACTTGCTCCCTGATCGTTCTGATGGCAGCCCCGGTGTAGGCCTTCCCGGCCTGCAGAGAGAGGCTCTGGATATGCTGGAGAACCTCCGACTTATTGATGCCCCTGCTCAGTGAATTTATCACCTGCGTCTCATTGCTGTAGGCCACAAGGCCAACCCTCATGCAATTTTCCTTTATGTCAAGAGTAGAGACACTTTCTTCTAGGAAGTCTTTGAGGTAGTCCAAGTTCTCCTGGCTGCCGTTGGTGGACACGTCCAATAGGAACACGACATCAGCCACTGAGGGACCTTGGCAAACTGTGTGGGCCAGGAGAGAAGCAGCACAATTTTAGTTGGAGGTTTGGCATGTATTCTCAGCATGAGAAGGCACGGAGAATGTCTACCAGAGCTTGGTTAGGCACTTAGAGAAAGAAGGAGGTACACAAAACGATCATGAGCTAATATCAGAGGATCCTGGTTTCAAATATTGGATCTTAACTAAACCTCCAGCTTCAATGTCCTCCTCTATAAATTAGAGATAATGGTAATATTTACCATTATTTGTTACAGGAATTAAATGACAAAAGGTATTTAGCATGGGGCCTGGCATATAGGAGTCACTCCATGAACAACTGCTGATTATATTAAAATCATTAAACATCATAGCTGTTAAAATTGGCATAGTCCAAATATTCCTAAGGGATGGTACTGGGATTCCAATTGTACTTCCCCCATTATTTTACTTGGGAACGATGCTAGTAATAGGATTCATATTTTCATAGATCACCACAACAATAGCATTCTGTATTAACAACAGATAATTTTATATGTCGAGTCATTCAAACTGATTTCAACCAGAAATAATGGGAGTGCCCTACACTGCTCGTACCCTTTGAGCAAATTGTTTTTTTAGTGGCTCTCCTCTGCTCCTCACCTGAATGATGTTCATAAACGCTTGGCCATTGGGGATAGAAAAGTACAAGGCTCCCTGACAGCAGGCTGGAGGTGGAGCAGGACACAGCTGATTTAGAACCAAGAAGGAAGGGAGGCAGCATGGGGTAGAAACGGCCTGGGCCAGGGAACTGAGTGACCTGACAGAACTGCCGCCTGCCCTGGCCCAGGTTACGTCATCACCTCTAAGGACGCCTGCAAGTTCCTCCCCACAGAATACAGGGTTTGGGCTATTTCAGGGTGTTTCCACTAACACTCTGTATTCCAGGATTTCTCTAGGAAATGAAATCACTTTTAAATGAACCAGGAATAAAACCACATAGAAACTGAAGCCCAGGGAGATAGCTCAGAGATAAGCTGGTGGCAGGGAGAAGGCATCCCTGAATTTTCAGAAGCCTGTGAATTAGGTGAAACGTGGTTCAAGGGAAACACGAAACACCAACGCGTGTAGGGTTCATTGGTTTTAAAATGGCCACAATCAGTGGGCCCTTTTGAACATACAGATATTTAACAGCTAAAAATACAGCCCAGGTTTTGGGGAATAGGGATACTCACAGAGTCTCTTTCCATGTTGGTTTTTCACATTTTATCATCATTTCTATACGTGCAATCTAAGCCTACCTTCGACAACAATGTCATCGGCTGCTTCTTCCTTGTACTGAGCCGCGTCCTTGATGACCTGCGTCAGGTTCTGGGAGAACGTGCTGAGGTCTCTGGCAGTCCGGAGGTGGAAATGCAACTGAGCGGTGGCCATGGCCTTCAGGTTCTCCTCAGGAGCCGCCTGCAGCCCCACGGAGATGATCCTCACCCCGTCTCTCCGCAGAGCCTGGGAAGCCTCTTCCACGTCATCCTCGGACTCGGCCGAAGCCAGGACCACCAAAATCGGGGGAAACTGCTTCGTGTCCCTCCCGTTCACAGGGCCAGAGAAATAGGTGCTGTGAGCCTCCCGGAGAGCGTTTCCCAACCGCAGGGAGCCGCCCATGAACGCAAAGTTCTTCTTGAGGTGGTTCAACATGGGGTTCCTGCTCTTATAGGTGCTCAGCTGGAACTCACTGTGGAGCCTGTCGCTGTACTGGGCCACGGCCACGCGGTATTTGTTGGCCTCTATGGGGAGGCTGTTGATCATTTTGTTGATGAAAGTTTTCACAAGAGGGAAGGACTTGGCTCCCAGGTGATCGGAGCTGTCTACCAGAAACACGACATCTCCATACTCAGGGCCTGCAAACCACACACGAACAAATCAACGAAGCCGAAACTTTAAAAACGTATTACCGCGTTTAATGCCCACCACATGGGGAAAAACATATTTTCCTCTTTTATCTGTATTTTTCATACTGTCCCAATGAACCAGAAATAATAGCCTGAAATTACATATACTCTCAAGAAAAAGAATTTGTTACTTGGGCTAATTCTTTTATATTTCCCTTCATTTAAACTGATTACCAAATTAAGCATCACTTTTGCAAGGGATGAGTTAATAAGAAATAGATAAGTTTAGAGTAAAAACTCCCAGGTTTTTAGTGGATAATTTCCCCTTATATCTTTCCTGCTTTTGTTTTCAGAATTTGACTTCACTTTATATTGAGAGAATAAAAATTTTAATTGAGAATGAACAGTTTCAAATTTGTTTGAATGGAGAAAGCTGAAAGAGAATCTTTTATTGTGATTCCAATTTAAACACTCCAAAAAAGAAATTTGATTAACTTATAAATATATTAGTTTTGTATGTCAGTGTCAACTTGATGAAGTTTAAGAAGTACCTAAAAATAATTAAAATATGGATTGCCTTAATCCACTTTAAAGTTACTTATAATATCTTTTGATAAATCATGAGTGAGCATTATAATTGGTAAATTTATTCTCACATATGTAAAATGTGGCAGAAACCAATATACCTTAAGCTAGGAAAATGATTATGGTTTTAGTTTCTATTAAAATATATTTTTCATATTGGAATACAATACTTTGCTGAACTTTTAAGGCTTCATTTAATGCCAGATTCAAGGCTGGGTATGCAGAACTATATGTTTGTGTGATAGAGAATCATTGGGTTCAAGAACAAAACGCTGTTGTTTATTGGTGATCTGCTGGTTTGAATTCAGAGCTCTCACCACTTTGATATACGATCTATTTATTACGCAGGGAAGGAAGAAAAATGTCTGTTTGGATGGTGTATATTTAAGAAAACAGGATGCAATTGACAAAGTGACAGAAGTCCTGACTTTGCTGTCGGCTGACTCTAACAGCTCTGTCAAGCCAGTGAATATGCTTGGGCCTCAGTTTCTTTACCTTTAAAATGAGTATATTCAACGAGGAGAACATGTAAGGTCCTCCCTCACTCTGAGATGCTGATTATCTTAAAAGATTCCTAGATACATTCTAATCAAATTAAAGTAGCATCAATCTTTCCCTATCAACAACTGCCAGGAAACCAGCTTTGGCACCTTCGCATCTTATTTTATTCTCTTTCTAGTGGTCTGACTGAGGCGTAGTGAACCTAATTTCAACAAGTCTGAGCTTCCTTTGATGATCATCTAGCCAGTAGCATTTTAGGAGAAGAAATAAGAGAAGATGAATTAGTATCTTCCTCCAAGAGAAGGCTGAAACCCTTATGAGGACTGGCAGGCAAGCTCTGTGCAGAATGGCTTGACTTGTGACCAAAAGTGACCTTTCTATTCATGGATAAGCCTCCACATCTTGTGTGGACAAAGGTAATGTAGACAACTGGCACATGAACTAGAGATAGGTTCTGATAAGGCCCTTCACTACGTCTATAACATAGAACAATTAGGGAAAAAGTATTGCCTTTCTTTAAAAAGCTTAATACCAGGCCCAGAGAAACATCAAAGGAAGATGTTTTCAGGGGCAAAGTCTTAGTTATCTCTTCAGAAAACTTGCTACCAAGGTCAGAGGCCTTGAGAAAGCTGTAAAAGCAAACATAGGTGGCCCTGAACATGAAGTGACCAGTAGGAGAACTAATCATTTAAGAAGAGGTAGAGGGTAGGCCAGTATTTTGAGTTCAAGTCCACTGGACGTAGACTGCTGACAGACAGCAGACAGCTATGGTGTTGTCTCTTCAGATAAATAGTTTAAATTGGAGAAAAATCTGGATGCTTAACCAAAATGATGTATTGGCACAAATGAATTAGGAAGAGATGTTCCCAAATTTCTAGGCCTGAACCTAATATTAAGAGACAGAACTTTATGCAACCTCCCAGAAGACCTAAATAGGGTTGAAACCGAGGACAAAATAAAGGCTCTCAGGTCTTTCTATCATGAACAAGGAATAAGTCCCAGAGACAGATGATTTTCAAAAAGAAATTCAACTACCATCCCACCCTGATCACTATCAAAGTCAAAACAAAGCAAAAAGGAATTCAACTTTTTAAGTCAATCAAAATCACATATTTTCTATTTTCAAAGTAAAAATTAAAGAATCCTTTTCATTTTATTTCCCTTACCAGAATCTTGGTTCACAGAAACATGGGAACAAACGATTACGAGGAACAAAATCAGCAGCATTTTGGTATTACGAACTGCACAATGTTCAATTTGAAATCTGAAAAGATGAAAAGAAAGATATCGAAAATTGTTTTGGATATAATTATTTGGGAAACAAAAGTCACGTGTCTAAGAGAATACAAGATTATATAATATATTGGATGTAACAGGGGATAAGGAACTTTTGAGGTTCCTTCCTGACCTTCTGGTCCGTGAAGTGTCTTAGAGAAAAGCGAACCACCAACATTTACAAAATCACAAGTTCCTCCTGGTCCACAGAGCCTGTAGAAACACAAGATTTAGATTGTCAATTGAGACAGCCAGGAGCATTCTAGTTCCAACAACATTATGTGTTCCTATTAGTCATTTTTCCTGTGCCCTAGCCTCATTCTCTGTCTACTTGTTGCCAAGACAATTCAGGGGTCATGTTTGGGACAGTCTAGATTTGATTTTGTAATTTTTCTATCATGAACATGTAGGTGTATTTCATCTTTGAGGTTATTTCTAGATGCGGTCAATTTAAAAAAATGTTTCCTTTTCCTACATAATTAGTCAGAAAGGTAACCATTTCCCTTCATTCTTAAATTTGAAAGCAGACAAAAAATTAGTAGTGGTTCTCCATTTTCCATACAATGTCTTGTCTCCTCAGATTGACTCAATTTATACTCTTTTGCTTCACAAGGTAAGAATTTTCCAATTTGAATTTGGCCTAAAGCATTTTTAGTCACCTTCAATTATTCATTTCATGGGATGAAACAGAATATTATTAAAGCTATTTGAAAATAAATATTTTAATTAAGTGTTGGCCTCATTCATTCATTCATTCATTGAGTGAAAAAATGAATTGATCCATATTAATAAACTAGTCTCTGTCTCTTACTTTATTTTTACCCAAATGTGTTTGTGTTGTTGTAGATGGCTGTCTCATTCCTTGTCAGGCAGGCTCCTGGTGCTTAATATTTTATCTCTTCAAAAAGGGGACCTTTGCCGTGAGAAATTCCGCCCCTATTTTCTCATCTACTTCATCGTCCACCTGACATTCCTGAATTTGGGAGTCTGTTCTATTCCTTCATAAGAAACCTAGATGGGATAAATTTCACAGGCTGTAAGTCAATTTATTGATCTTTTTCCAGAGGTAATCAGTGAGCTAGAAGGGACTCTTAAGTGGCTGTTTATTGTTTGTTTTTTTAAGTCAACCCTATCATTTAGGAGGAACTTAGTTACAAAGTGAATTGCCCCAAGAAAAAAACCAACTCATACCAGTTGTACAAATTTTCTATTAGTATGTATGACAATACAAAGTCTACCTGTGTTGAGCCTTTAGTATGTATCATGTCCTGTGTTGATAGCTTTATTTATGTTGTTCTCTTGTTTGATATTGATAACAAACCCAGTTACAGGTGATATTGTTGCTCCTATTTTACAGATGAGGAAATGGAGATTCATAAAGGAGATGCAACTAACTCAAGGTCACATTGATAAAACACGCCACAGTTGAGACGGCAGCCCACATCTGTCTGGCTCTAAAATCTGTACTTTCCCTCAGATACCTGGCGTCCTAAACTCAATATTGTGAACACAAAGTGTCTCCAAGTTTCTTTGTTCTGTTTTTTTCTGAGTATAAGGAAATAGTGGTATTTGTTTTCATGCCTTTTTAGTTTTGCTTTTCAAAACTAGGGCTTTATGCTAATATTTTTTTTTGTGTGTGTGTGTGTGAGAGAGAGAAAGACAAAAAGGAAGAGAAATGAAAAGCATCAATTCTTTGTTGCAGCACCTTAGTTGTTCATTGATTGCTTTCCCATAAGTTTGCCTTGACTGGGGGGCTTCAGCAGAGCCAGTGACCCCTTGGCTCAAGCCAGCAACTTTGGGCTCAAGCCAGAGATCTTGGGCTTCAAGCCAGCGAACTTTGGGCTCTAGCCAGCAACAATGGGGTCAAGGCTATGATCCCATGCTCAAGCTGGTGAACCCACTCTCAAGCTGGATGAGCCTGCACTCAAGCCAGCAACATTAGGGTTTCGAACCTGGGTCCTCAGCATCCCAGGCCAATGCCCTATCCACTGTGCCACTGCCTGGTCAGGTTACATTATGAGCTTTATAAATAAGTGCCATCTTTAGCAGTCATGAAATAGAAAATTCTTCATGAAGAATCCATAGGATAAATGTTAAAGATGGGAAGACAGGTGTAATGAATGAAAGTTAAAACCTGGATAGAAAAGTGAGGATTAGGTAAGGCCAGGACACTCCCAAAGCAGTATGTAGCACTTAGGAATTCCCTCGTGTAGATGGTCAATGCCATTAGTACATTAGAAATTAAGTTCTTTGAAATAGCATCTAGTAAAACAATTTTCCTGCAGTCTTTTTTTTTTAAATACTATTTTTTTTAAGATTTTATTTATTCATTTTAGAGAGAGAAGACAGAGAGAGAGAGAGAGAGAGAGAGAGAGAGACAGAGAGAGAAGGGAGGGAGGAGCAGGAAGCATCAACTCCTATATGTGCCTTGACCAGGGAAGCCCAGGGTTTTGAACCAGCGACCTCAGTGTTCCAGGTTGATGCTTTTACCCACTGCGCCACCACAGGTCAGGCTTCCTGCAGTCTTTTAATGGAATCCCAAATCTGGTGTTCTCTAAGGCTATATACTACATCATGGAAGTTCAATGAAAGGTTATTTTTATGTGTCTATGTGCCCTGCTTTGTGTGTGTTAGGACCAATGATGGGACTAAACCTCCAAGTCCATGCTTGGGACATTAAAACATAGGTGGATTGCCTATAATCTGTATGTTGTTTTACCACTAGACCTAACCAAGGTATACATAATTAAAAATTTTAAATATCTAAATATTTAAAATAAAATTTATAAATACTTGAAGGCATAGGGGGACAATGAAGGAGAAATTTTCTTAAAGTAACAGCAAAAAATTTAAATTCATGGTATACTCCATCTTAATGCAACAACAGTGAGATTGATTGCTTCTCATTATGGATACATTCTCAAAGGTATGAGTCTCTTTAATCTCAATTTTGTTGTACTGCATTTATTCTGAATCAAGCAAGCTGAGGCTAATATACCTCTTTGGGGAATTTTATGCTATCAAAGCCTTTTTTAAAATCTGCATCTCTGTAAACTTTCCATTGAGAAGGTAGGATGTTTCTAATTTAAACTACAGCTGCAGAAGAAACACAGCCAACCATCCCTTGGCTTCAAACCAGAATATTTAGAACTTGTGCAACACTTCTCTTGAGACTATCAAAATTCACGGGTTTTAGGGAGACCTCTATTTCTTAGAAACCAATTCATAATCTGGTACACATCTTTGAAAAATAAATATTTAGAGCCCAGAAGGAATACAAAAGAAACTTCAGCAGAATTAAGATAAATGCCATTTCTTTCTTTTAAATTGAGCAGGCAGGATACCTCATTTCTAAGTACTAATTTTATTTTTCTTCAGAAGCAAGAATATTGTCAGCTATTGCACTGTAAAAAACAAAACTGGGTCTATGCCACACAGTTCAAATAAATGATTCTTTGCTTATTTAACCCCTGACCTCTCACTACTTCCTTTCCCCAAGTCCTTTCTACTTCTCAGAAGTCAAAAGGTAGAAAGAAAAATATTCAGAGTAAGACTTAAGTTTGCATTTAACACTGTAGGATAAATCTTTGACACATAATAGGAACAAATAAACAGGAACAAATAAACACTGAAACAATGATGGTGAGCAAAACCACACACACACACACACACACACACACACACACACACACACACACACACGTAACTGCAGGGCTGGTGAGTTGCATTGTTTTACTGTTAATGTTGCATTTCCCCCAGTTGCATTTTCAGGAATCACAGAAAGGGGATGTATATGTGGATTATATAGAACAAGGTCATGCAGGTGACCTTGACACATTATATAATATAATGAACACTCTTCCACTGAGTGCATGGCTCAGTGGAAAGAGCATAGGCTATAATGTCTCATGACCTGGCTTTCATTCCTTTCTTAAAACCTTGTGTGTCTTTAGACGATACCACCTCACTTCTGTAGGTTCCTCATCTGTAGCACAAGAGGTTATATTCTCTCTCAATTTTAGCAACTCCACACACTAACAGTTCTTTGACCTAACAGACAGATCTAGAAAAGAAAAGTATATAAAAATATATATAAACAATTAAGCCAAGAGCATGATGAAATATTGAGCACATGTTTTGAAACAGTCCAATAAAGGACGCTGCTCCTCAGACAACCTCCTGTGTGGGTCTTTCATTGGAAATGTAAACATCAGCAAAAGAAAGACTGTGTCTTGACTATTAATCCTTACTGGGTCAAAATCTTCCATGGAATTTTTCCAGACCCAACTACGTGAAACTAAGGAGACTAAAATTCCAACACATCAGACCCACTAGAAATTTAGTGCCTAATTTAGAAATTAGAAAAAGTACAGAATAAAAAAAAATAGACATGTTAAAATAGTAAAAATTTGAGGAGAAATTAATAACCTAAAAAGCAAAGATAAAGAAAATTAAGATGTAGTATATAGCCTTAGAGAACACCAGATTTGGGATTCCATTAAAAGACTGCAGGAAAATTGTTTTACTAGATGCTATTTCAAAGAACTTAATTTCTAATGTACTAATGGCATTGACCATCTACACGAGGGAATTCCTAAGTGCTACATACTGCTTTGGAAGTGTCCTGGCCTTACCTAATCCTCACTTTTCTATCCAGGTTTTAACTTTCATTCATTACACCTGTCTTCCCATCTTTAACATTTATCCTATGGATTCTTCATGAAGAATTTTCTATTTCATGACTGCTAAAGATGGCACTTATTTATAAAGCTCATAATGTAACCTGACCAGGCAGTGGCACAGTGGATAGGGCATTGGCCTGGGATGCTGAGGACCCAGGTTCGAAACCCTAATGTTGCTGGCTTGAGTGCAGGCTCATCCAGCTTGAGAGTGGGTTCACCAGCTTGAGCATGGGATCATAGCCTTGACCCCATTGTTGCTGGCTAGAGCCCAAAGTTCTAAAGCACCAATCTCAAAATAAACTGATGAAAAAGGGAGAGAGGACACAAATTGATAAATGTATGAATGAAAAAGGAGACATAACCGCACATAAGACAAATACGTTTTTAAAATTAAAGCAATAGTTTTAGCCTGATCCGTCAGTGGTGCAGTGGATAGAGTGTTGAACTGGGACATAGAGGACCCAGGTCTGAAACCCTGAGATCACCGGCTTGAGTGGAGGCTCACCAGCTTGAGCGAGGGGTCACTGACTTGAGCGTGGAATCATAGACATGAAACCATGGTCACTGGTTTGAGCCCAAAAGTCACTGGCTTGAAGCCCAAGGACGGTGGCTTGAGCAAGTGGTCACCCACTCTGCTGTAGCCCGCTGGTCATGGCACATATGAGAAAGCAATCACCGAACAACTAAGGAACTGAAAAAAAGAACTGATGCTTCTCGTCTCTGCCCCTTCCTGTCTGTCCCTATCTATCCCTCTCTTTGACTCTATTTCTGTCTCTGTCCCAAAAAAATTAAATTAAATTAAAGCAATAGTTTAAAGTATTCACAGAAAGAAAGCTCCAGATCTATATGATTTATTGGAAAGTTCCACCAAACCCTGAAGTAGATCATCTGAATTTTTACAAATTATTTCAGAGACTAAGGAATATGAATAGCAGCCATTTCAGTTGTATGGGGCCCAGTATTCTTGATATGCAAACAAGAATAGTATGAAACAAGAACAGTATGAGGAAGGAAAATGAAAGGCTCAATTTAATCATGAATCCAAATCTGAAAAATCCGAAATGAAACATTAGAAAATCAATTCCCTCAGTGTATAAATTAAATTAATTAATTAGGACTTTCAGAGACACATAGAAATTGAGGGAATCTGTTGCCAGCAGACTTGCCTTGCAAAAAACATTTAAAAATTTCAGTAGGATGGAAAATGATACTCATAAATGCATTTATAAAGAAAATAAGAGCACTAGATAAGAAATAAGTAAAGATAAAGTAAAAACTTATTTTTATTATTCCTAATTGATCTAACAGATAAAAGTTTGTTCAAAATAACAGCAACAATATATTCAATTATGTATTTTACACATGTGTATGTGTGTGTGTGTGTGTGTATGTATATATATATATATATATATATATATATACACACTATATATGCTTCTGTAATGTGAAATAAGTGACAGCAATGCTATAATGGATAGGAGGGAGAAACTAGGATTATTTTATTATAAGGTGTTCACACTACCGTGAAATAATATAGAGTTATTTAAAGTAGACTTGAATTAGTTGTAAATATATATTGAAAATTCTAGTGTAAACACTAAAAATAGTAAAAACCAAAGTATTCCTGATATACTAAGAAAGAAAAAGTATCATAATATTAAATGCTTAATGAAAACATTAAAAGCCATAGAAAGAGTGGAAGGCAAATATAGGATATCGATGCTCTTAGTGCACTAATTAGAGGACAGATGTTGTCAGTGGATCAAAAAACAAGGCCCAACTTTGTTGTCTGCAAAAAACCCACTTAAAATATAGACATGTAAAGATGAAAAGTAAATGGATATAGAAAAATATACCATGTTAACATTAGTCAAAAGAAAGCAGAAGTAGCTTTATTAATTTCAGAAAGAGTAGAACTTCAAAGCAAGGATAGTTATCAGGAATAAAGAAGGCATTACATAATGATAAAGGGCTTAATTCTCTAAGAAAACATAGCAATCCTTAGCATGTATGCAACTATCAATAGAGCTTCAAATACATGAGGGAATAACAAAGAGAAATGCAAGGAGAAATAGATGAATCTATTATTTTTGGAGTGTCTATTTGTCAAAAATGGACACATCCAGCAGGCAGAAAATCAAGAAGGGCATAAATGAACTCAACACCACTATCAATCACTTGGATATAATGGCCATCTACTGACTACTTCACTTAACAGCAAAATACACATTCTTTTCAAGCTCATATGGATTATTCACCAAGATAGACCACATTCTTGGTCATAAAACACCCCTTACAAGAATAGAAATCATACAATGCCTGTTCTCAGACCATAATGGAATTAAACTAGAAATCAATAACAGAAACATTCTTGCTATATCCCCAAATTGTTGAAGATTAAACAAGACACTACTAAATAATACATGGTCAAAGAAGAAACCTCAAGAGAAACTGAAAAATATTTAGAACTATAATGAAAATGAACACACACTTATCAAAATTTGTGGAATGCAGTGAAAGGGCTTAGAGGAAAATTTATAGCATTGAGTGCATATATCAGAAAAGAAGATCTAAAATCAATAATCTAAGCTTCTTAAGAAACTAGAAAAAGTATATTAAATCTAAAGTAAGCAGAAGAAATAATAAAAATAGAGCAGAAATCAATGAAACTAAAAACAGGAAATCAATTCAGAAAGCCAACAAAACCAAAAGCTGGTTTTTTGAGATCAATAAAATGGATCATCCTCTATGTAGGCTAACTAAGATAAAAAGAGAGAGGACACAAATTACTAATATATCAGAAATAAAAGAGGGGACATCACTACAGTCCCCATGGATATTGAAAGGATAATCAAGGAGTACTATGAACAACATTATACCCTTAGATTCCATAAAATAGATGAAGTGCACCAATTCCTTGAACACCACAACCTATAAGAAACATACAAAAAAAGAAATAGACAACCGGAATAGGCCTATATTTAATGAAGAAATTAAATCAATAACTAATAACCTTCCAAAACAGGAAGGTTTTGGGTTCACTGGTGAATTCAACCAAAACTTTAAGAAATAATACCAATGTTCTACAATTTCTTAAAGAATATGGAAATAAAGAGAATAACACCTAACTCATTTTATGAGGCCAGCATTTTCCTAATACCAAAATCTGACAAATTATAAGTACAAAGCAGTATCACTCATAGATGCAAAAATCCTCAATAAAATATTAGTAAGTTCATTTAACAATGTATAAAAAGAATTACACACCATGACCAAATGAGATTTAGTCCAAGTATGCAAGACTGGTGCAACATTGGAAAACCAATTAACGTAATCCATCACATCAACAAGCTAAAAAAGAAAAATCACATGATCATATCAATAAATATAGAAAAAACATTTGACAAAATTGAACACTCATTCATGTTAAAAAAAAAGATACCTCTCAGTAAACTAATAATAGAGGACTACTTCAACTTGATAAAGACTATCTACAAAATCCTACAGCTAATATCATACTTTTTCTTTTATTTTTTAGATAAAAATATTTTTTTGTGTGTGTTACAAAAGCAAAAATAAAGCCAAGCAGGTAATGAAATAAACAATTTTTTTAAGTGTCCCATCCTGGATTCTCTGTCCTAGAATTTAGCAAGCAATTCAAGTTTAGATTACTTCAACACTTCTTCTGGATGCTATGAGGTTTCTATCTTACAACCATGTTTCTCTAGTTCAGCTCATAACTGATTGGAGAAGTTATCCTCTACATTGTCATCATCTCAATTATCCTCCCAGACATGTGCATCTTCATCTTCATCTAAACCAGTCCAGTCTTCTGCAGGGAACTCCTTGAACTCATCATCGTCTTCCAGGAGCCCCAAATCTGCTGACTTCTTTTTCTCTGACATCGCAACTCTCCATGCTTGAAACCTCTCAGGCCAGTAGGAAAGTTGGAGCCGCTCTTCTTCACAACTGTCAGCACCATGGCAACCTCTGAGCTAACATCATACATAATGGTGAGAAACTTAAAACTTTCCCACTAAGCAAAGGAACAATGCAAGGCTGTCCCCTCTTGCCACTGTCTTTCAACATCATATTGGAAGCTCTAGCTAATGCAGTAAGAGAGAAAGTATGTGGCATCCATGCAATCCCTATCAAAATCCCAATGACATTTTTTTAGAGAAATAGAGCAAATAATTCTAAGATTTGTTTAAAACCACAATAGACCTGAACAACCAAAGCAATCCTGAATAAAAGAACAAAGCTGGCAGTATCATGCTCCCTGATTTCAAACTATTACAGAGTTATGGTTATTAAAACAGTATCATGTTGGCATAAAAAAACAGACATATAGACCAATGGGACAGAATGTAGAGCCCAGAAATAAATACACACACATGTGGTCAATTAATTTACAACAAAGGAGCCAAGAATATGCAATGGGAACAATGGAAAAAGGGTGGTCCCTTTAATAAATGGTTTTGGGAAAACTGGACAGCCACAGATCAAAGAATAAAACTGGATCATTATCCTATACCATACACAATAACTAACTCAAAATGGATTAAAGACATGAACATAAGACCTGAAACCATAAAACTGCTGAAAGTAAATATAGGTGGTAAGTTCCTTGACATAGGTCTTGGTGATGATTTTTTTTAATCTGACACCAAAAGCAAAACAAAAAAAGCAAAAACAAACAAGTGGGACTATATAAACTAAAAAGTTTCTGTACAGCAAAGAAAACCATCAACAAAATAAAAAGGCAACCTCTTGGAAGGGAGAAAATATTTGCAAATCACATTATCTGATAAGGGGTTAATATCTAATATATATAAAGAACTCATACAACTCAACAGCAAAATAATAATACTGATTGCCAACAGGTCCATGAAATGATGCTCAACAGACTTTTTCGGCCCTATCACTAATCAAAATCAAGGAGAGAAATCGAATGGATGTCAATGCGGTGCTTCGTCTCTTGGAAACAACACTGCAGCCTCAGTTATCAAGTCTTCTCGCAAAGAAGCAGCAGCAGATTTCTCACTGGCTTTACTTGAAGTAAATATTGCTCTCTAGAAATTTTAACTGTATTCTATTAAACTTTTTTTTTTTTTTTTTTTTGCCTGACCAGCAGTGGTGCAGTGGATAGAGCATCAGACTAGGATGTGGAGGACCCAGGTTTGAAAGCTTGAGCATGGGCTCATTCGGCTTAAGCGTGGGATCACAGACATGACTCCATGGTTGCTGGCTTGAGCCCAAGGTCACTGGCTTGAGCAAGGGGTCACTCACTCTACTGGAGCCCCCGGGGTCAAGGCACATATGAGAAAGCAATCAATGAACAACTAAGGTGCCGCAATGAAGAATTGATGCTTCTCATCTCTCTCCCTTCCTGTCTGTCTGTTCCCATCTGTCCCTCTCTCTGTCTTTCGGTCTGTCCGTCTCTCTCTCTCTCTGTCATAAGAAAATAAAAAGAAATATTGCTTGGTTATTTCAGATAATTTTCATTTTATAGCATTATAATTAAAAGATAATGCACTACATACTAATAATGGTTTGTATTTCTGCCTTAGCGGTCCCTAAAATAATTCTCCCCGAGTGTAAAAAGGTTGAAAACCAACATTTTAACAGACACCTCAAAGAAGATTTACATTAGACAAATAAGCACATGAACACATATTCCACATCACATATTATCAGGGAATTGCAGGTGAAAACAACTCAATACCACTACACATACATTAGAAGGGCGAAAATCGGGAAGACAGTGTGTCCGTAAAGTCATGGTGCACTTTGACTGGTCACAGGAAAGCAACAAAAGATGATAGAAATGTGAAATCTGCACCAAATAAAAGGAAAACCCTCCCAGTTTCTGTAGGATAATGTGGCAGCATGTGTGCATGTGCAGATGATGACGTAACACCGTGTATACAGCGGAGCAGCCCATGGCCATGCCAGTTGAGATGTGGACGGTACAGAGGAAAGTTCAGTGTGTTCTGTGGCTCGCTAAATTCGAATCCGTGACCAAAGTGCAATGAGAATATCGGTGCATTTATAATGAAACACCACCACATAGGAATAATATTACTTGGTGGGGTAAGCAGTTGAAGGAAACCGGCAGTTTGGTGGAGAAACCCCGTTCTGGTAGGCCATCAGTCAGTGACGAGTCTGTAGAGGCTATACGGGATAGCTACCTAAGGAGCCCTAAAAAATCTGTGCGTGAGCCCACATCGAACTGCACTGAATAGGTATGAAACTGGGAGAGTTTTCCTTTTATTTGGTGCAGATTTCACATTTCTATCATCTTTTGTTGCTTTCCTGTGACTGGTCAAAAGTGCACCATGACTTTAAGGACACACTGTGGTGACACCACCAAACGCTGGTGAGGGCGTGGAGCAGCAGGGGCTCACACAGACTGCTGTTGGGTGTGTAAAATGGCACAGCCACTCTGGAAGACAGTTTGGCAGTTTCTGACAAAACTAAACATACCCTTACCAAATGATCCAGCAACTACGCTCCTTGGTAATTACCCGAAAAGGTTGAAAACTTACGTCCCCAGAAAAGCCTGCAGGCAGGTGTTTACAGCAATTTTATTCATAATTGTCAAAACCTGGACACAACCAAGATGTCATTCAGCAGGCGAATGGGTAAACTGCGGGGCATCCAGACAATGGAATATATTCAGCAGTAAAAATGAGCTATCGCACCAGGAAAAGACAGAGACTTAGATGCAGATTACTTAGTCAATGATGCCAATCTGAAAAGGCATCTAACTATATAATATGAATCTAACTATATAATATGAATCCAACTATATAATATTCTGAAAAGGCAAAACTATGGACACAGTTTAAAGATCCATGGTTGCCAGCAGCTGGGGAGAAGGAAGGATGAATAGGCAGAGCACAGATGATTTTTAGGGCAGTACAACTACTCTGTGTGATACTGTAATGGTAGGTCCATGTCATTATAGATTTATCCACACCCACTAAATGTACAACAAGAGTGAACCCTAATGTAAACTATGGACTTTGGTTGGTAATGATGTGTTAATGTAGATTCATCAATTGTATAAATGTACCAGTGTACTGGGAGATGTTGATAATGAAGGAAGCTGGGTGTGTATAGGGGCAGAGGATATACAGAAAATCTCTGTGCCTTCTGCTCAATTTTGTTGTGAACATAAAACGGGTCTAAAAAATAAAAGACTGTTTTGTTTTTTTTTAAAAAAAAAAAGCAAAGGAAGAATAAACACAAGATCTAGGAATGTGGTTACATAGGATGTAGGAGGGATGGGAATGGGAGAGAACTTACTGTAGATATGGTATTAATCTTCTGATCTTCATATGGGTAGTTTGATGGGCTTATTGTTAATAAATAAGCAAATAAATATTTAGGAAAGTCTTGCAAGGGCCCATGGATAAGAGTGTGTAATGAACAAATGGTGAGGATCAATCCTATTCTGTGTACTTGATATCCAACAAATGTATAGAAAAATAACCATATTTTTGACTAATTATATATAGTTAGAGGAGAGGGGGAAAAAAATCAAGTAATGAAGCGAAAAGCCCAGTGATGGTTACAGGGAGAAATTTGTCCCCCTGAGACTCATCTGTGATAAGTTTTCTGTTGATGGCAGGGGAAACAGGGAAGCAAGAACATGTATTGGCTAAGACCTTTGCTCAAGTTCATAACTCCCATGGGGTACTCCTCCAGGGTGGAGACAACCTCAAGAGCCAAATGTCTGAAGATGACACAGTTATTCTCAGCGTGGGGACCTGAATGACTGTGAGCAGTGGGGCTGCCCCATGCATTTATCCACCTACTTCTGTTAAGTTAGAAACAATGTAACTTACCCTTGTTATTTTCTAGTACACACTTTTAGGTTTATTTGCTACAGCAAATAAAAAGGGGGAAAATCAGGCAGTTAAGTGACATGTTGAGGACAGGTATGGGACAGTTACAGGGAGAAATATGTCCCCCTGAGACTCATCTGTGATAAGCTGTGTATTCACAAGATGAGAAACAGGGAAGCAAGGTCTAACATTTTGTTCAGGTGTTACATTTTGCACTTTTTTCATAAGTCCTTTCACAGCCTTTATCCCTCCGACTCCTGATAGCACCCCTGTGAGCTAGGTGGGAGTTATTCCCATTTTACAAAAAGAAACAGCTGAGGATGAGCCAAGTCGAGCACTGCCCCGGGTCTCAGCCAGCCCTCGCATCGAGTCCATTGTGTTTTCAGTGACATTTACTGCCTTCTTTGAGGCAAAGCCAGTTCTCAGGATGAAGATTTATCTCTTGTGTTAGAATGTAACAGATAACCTCCATTAATTATTTTTTCTACTGGAAATTATTTTCTTTAAATTGTCTTCTTTTTCATTGAGTATCAACTGCTGTGACTTTCTGTTTACAGCTTATCCCATTAAGTCTGAATAGAGGCTCCTCATCTTCAAGATGCTGTTTTTCTCTCTTTGGCTAAAGCTACAAAAAGGCAGCCATGCTGACATAATTTACAAAGCCAACAATGACATCAGCTAGTCTGAGATCTGTCCAGCAATACCCAGAAGGACCAGAGAGGTAATAAAATATTTATTCATGCAGCTGAATCAAAAGCATCCATGGCTTAGAATGTCAAGAAACAGGAATCAGATCTGACTGGTCCTCTTTAATATCCTAGAAGTTAAGCCCAAAGTAGACATTTAACAAATTATCTACTAATTGTCGATCTTCTAAGTTTTAGGCTTGGAAAAGCAAGAGGTAACTAAAGAGATTCAGACACAGAGTGGCCTTCTAAAGTTGGCATGGATATTCTTCTATATGCTTTGAAAAATATTAGGTACTTTTGAAAATTATTCTGACTTTACTTGAGCAGAATGGAGAGTTCTTCATAAGATCCCTGATTTGACTTAGTCAGGGGCAGAGTGCCCGGAATGAGTAAGAAGAACTAATACTGAGCACACGCTCCAGGTGGTGTTCTAAAAACTACACTTAATCGTCTCAACAACCCACTATGTATCAATAAATACTTGACTCATTTGAATCAGAGACTTAAGTAGTTTGCCAAAAGTCACACGGCTGTTAATTGATAGAAGTGGACTCAAATGTGACCGTTGTGTGCCCAGCGATGTTTACTTGTGTTGAGGGACATGGAGTCATCATCTAAATCTTGAACTGTCACCAATAACAGATGTGAACAAAAGTAGGTTTATAGTTGTAAAGCAAATAAATAAAACAGTAAATAACGATACAAAAATAAACCCTGTGTTTTGCACATTCACAACTGTAAGCCTACTTTTGCTCACCTCTGTATACCAAATAATGAAAGAACAATCAACTGTTAAATTCTGCACAGTGAAGCAGAACTACCACCTCAGTAAATGACACCACTTCTGCAGTTTTAGGCTAGAAGCATAAGAGGTTTTTTGTTTTGTTTTGTTTTGTTTTTGTATTTTTCTGAAGTTGGAAACGGGGAGGCAGTCAGACAGACTCCCGCATGTGCCCAACCGGGATCCACCCGGCACGCCCACCAGGGGGCGATGCTCTGCCATCCGGGGCGTCACTCTGTGAGACCAGAGCCACTCTAGCGCCTGGGGCAGAGGCCACGGAGCCATCCCCAGCGCCCGGGCCATCTTTGCTCCAATGGAGCCTTGGCTGCGGGAGGGGAAGAGAGAGACAGAGAGGAAGGAGAGAGGGAGGGGTGGAGAAGCAGATGGGTGCTTCTCCTGTGTGCCCTGGCCGGGAATCGAACCCTGGACTCCTGCACGCCAGGCTGACGCTCTACCACTGAGCCAACCAGCCAGGGCTGAAGCATAAGAGTTTTATCACCAGTTCCCCTCTTTATTTTCATCCTCATAAGCAAATATTGTTTTTATTTTATTTTTTAGATTTTTATTTAATCGTGTTGGGGGGGGGGGAGAAGCAGAAAGCATTATCTCTCATATGTGCCTTGACCAGGCAAGCCCGGGGTTTTGAACTGGTGACCTCAGCATTCCAGGTCGATGCTCTATCCATTGCGCCACCGCAGATCAGACCTATTGGTTTTATTTTTAAAAGTGGATCTTAGGTCCAGCCATCTTTCAACACTTTTAAATCCACTCTAACCTAAGACAACATCGTTTCACTTAGATTTTAGCAAAAGCCTACTAATTGAACTCCTTGCTTCCTTCTAGGGTACTTTATTTTAAACTAAAAAATGAGATATTACACATCCACTCAAAATCCCTTACCATGTCCGCCAAGGCCCTATGTGGTCTGACTCCTATTAATCCTTGGACCGCATCTCCCTCCTCTCTCCTCCTTCCCAAATCATTTCAGCTTTCTCTATCTTGCTTTCCCTTGAACAGGACAAGCTAGCTCTACCTCAGAGCCTTTGAATTTTCTTCCACACTAGGCTTAGATATTTAGCTATCATGTCCTCCTTAGACTTTAGTTAATGCCGTATTGAAAATAATTTCACCTTACATACTTGTCCCATCCCCATCACAGTACTGACTGTGAAAAGATAAAATAACTCAGAGTGTTTTAAGGTAAACTGCAACTAAAATATTCAACAACATTATGGAAGATGGAAGAGAGATGTTATTCAAGAGAAACATAGATATTTCTGAAGGTTAAACTCTGATAGAATCAAAGGCTCCTCAAAAGTGATACAACAAAATACAAACCAAAAATCATTGTAACTCTGGAAGAAATTCTTGAGGATAAAAAAAAATACAGGGGCCCTGGCCGGTTGGCTCAGCGGTAGAGCGTCGGCCTGGTGTGCAGGAGTCCCGGGTTCGATTCCCGGCCAGGGCACACAGGAGAAGCGCCCATCTGCTTTTCTACCCCCCCCCCCCTTCCTCTCTGTCTCTCTCTTCCCCTCCCGCAGCCAAGGCTCCATTGAAGCAAAGATTGCCTGGGCGCTGAGGATGGCTCTGTGGCCTCTGCCTCAGGCACTAGAATGGCTCTGGACGCAACAGAGTGACGCCCCAGATGGGCAGAGCATCGCCCCCTGGTGGTCATGCCGGGTGGATCCCGGTCAGGCACATGCGGGAGTCTGTCTGACTGCCTCCCCGTTTCCAGCTTCGGAAAAATGAAAGAAAAAAAAATACAGGCCATAAAGGAGTGAATGTAAGTACATTAAAATGTTAGATGTTGACATCATAAATAAGAAACAAGCAACTAGACAAGAGGAAGAGCACATTTAGCCGGAACAGATTAATATCCGGAATATCTGAAGTATTCTTACAAATTGATAAGGAACTATTAAATCCAACAGAAAAATGAGCAGTAAATATGGACAGGCAATTCACAGGAGAGGTCATCTGAATGGTCAAGTAGACACAGGACAAGATCCTTAACTTGACCAGTAACAGGGAAATGCATATTAAACAATAATAAGATACCACGTCACTCTTATTAGACTGGCAAATTTAAAGAGACTGATAATGTCAAGGGCTGATAAGAATGTAGAAAAATTTGAGTTCATGTACCTGGCTGGTGGGAGCATAATTTGATATACTCACTTTGGAGAGCAGTTTAGCAATACCTACTAAAATTAAAGATGACCTATTTAATGTAAATGCCCTAGAGAAAGTCTGCTACAGGTGTGTCAGACTGCTATGGACATTTATAAAACTTGAAAATCACCTAAATGTTCTTGAAGAGGAAAAAGGAGTAATAGATCTGGTGCATACTCATACATGGGAATATTATCTAAGCATTAAATAAATGATTTAGCTTTACTTGCTTTAACAGGAATAGATCTCAAAACAGAATGAGAAACTTAATTGTGGCCTGGCCTGTGGTGGCGCAGTGGATAAAGCGTCAACCTGGAAATACTGAGGTCACCGGTTCGAAACCCTGGGCTTTCCTGGTCAAGGCACATATGGGAGTTGATGCTTCCAGCTCCTCCCCCTTCTCTCTCTCTCTCTGTCTCTCTCTCTCCTTTCTAAAATGAGTAAATAAAAAAAAAAAAGCTATAAAAAAAAAAAAAAGAAACTTAATTGTGGGTTGACATGGCTAACCCATCCCTGGAGCAGAGGATCAGAGAAAACAGTCCCAGAAGAAGTAGAATGCCATCCATCTAAAACTGTTACAACACACCAAGACGCTATTTTTTCAGAGCATATGTATTGAAGCAAAGCTGGAACATGAATCAGCTTAAGAACAGTGATACCTTCTGGGAAGGCAAAATGGAAAACAGGATCAGAGAGGGGAACACAGGGATTACAGGGATTTCCACCCCACCTGTGATATTGATTTCTAAAACAAACATTGCAAGATGTTAGTGTTAAATTTGAGTGGGAGATATTTATTACAATATTCTTTGCAATTTCCTACATATCTCAAAGAAGTCATGAATAAGGAAAAAAATTCTAAACAATATAATGAAGGAAGTAAGAAGGAATCAATAGAGACCATTGAAAAGAGAGTGTTCATGTCTTATGATAAAAACAAAAACAAAAAGCCCAACCTGGTAAGGAAATTAAGTGTCCCCACAAAATTAATTAATTTCTATTTCATTCCAATATGTTTTCTTTCAAAGAAAATCTTGAGACATAGGATACAAACATAAGTTTCTTGACAGAGACAAGAAACTGCACTTGTCAGAAAATGTGGTAGGTTAAGTATGGCCATGAATTCTTTGCTACTGCTCCCACTATGAGGGAGGTCTAATTTCCCTTGCCTTGAACCCGGGTTAACCTTACGACTAACATGATCATTAGACTGTGGCAGGAGCAATGCTTTGAGACTTTTAGGACTGTGTCATAAGAAGGTTTACATTGTGTCCGTCAGTGGACAAGTGGATTAAAAAGCTATGATACATATATACTATGGAACACTACTCAGTCATAAGAAATGATGACATCGGATACAACATGGATGGACCTTGATAACATTATATGGAGTGAAATAAGTAAATCAGAAAAAACTAAGAACTATATGAATCCATACATAGATGGGACATAAAAATGAGACTCAGAGACATGGACAAGAACGTGATGGTAATGGGGGGGTGGAGAGGGGGTGAGGAAGGAGAGAGAGGGGGTGGGGGAGGGGAGGGCACAAAGAAAACCAGATAGAAGGTGACGGAAGACAATTTGACTTTGGGTGAGGGGTATGCAACATAATCAAATGTCAAAATAATCTGGAGATGTTTTCTCTGAACATATGTACCCTGATTTATCAATGTCACTGCATTAAAATTAATAAAAAATTTTTAAAAATTAAAAAAAAAGAAGGTTTACATTTTCCACCCAGGCCCATGGAGCTCTTGGAACATGAGAAGCAGCAGCTAATTGCCATATAACAAGTTGCACTATTCGAGGTCCACCATGTCATGAAGAAGCCCGAACTAGCCCCACACAGGGACTAGGACCCCTCCAGAGGGGCGAGATGCCTGACCAGCCTTCAGATGATCTGGCTATCCCAGCACAGGTACTAGACATGTGATTGAAAAGCTTCCTGCTGACTCCAGACCCAGCCATCATGTAACTGAGACCTTGACCACCAACTGTCCAGAAAAACCGAGTCAACTCACAGAACCATGAGAGATAAATTGCTGGGTTTAGGTCACTATTTTGGAATGGTATGTTTTTCAACATTAGATAAGGAAGATTCAGGCTTAGTCTTTTTTGAAATGCTGTGTTTGAGGTGTCCACGTGGCGTGGCAGTAGAAGCATTCCTGCAGTCAGATGGACATAGTATTGGAGTCCTAGTGAGTCATCGCAATCCTCAGGAGTGGGGTCACCTGCTTTGGCCACAGAGTACACCCGCCCCTGGGAATACGAAACCCAGAAAAGACAGCCCTTGCCGTCATGAACTCCCAGACCAATTGGTGGGGAAGGACTGTGACAGGGTGTCAGTGGGCAAGCCCAGAACTGCAGGGATCAGAAAAGCAGCAGCATGGAGCAGGAGGGTGCAGGTGAGGGGCTCAGAGATCATTCTTCTGGAAGCGGACTGCTTCAGCTGATTCTGAAGGACAAGTGCTTGGTCTCTAACATGGCTGTTCCCAAGGAAACAAAGGTGTAGACTATGAGGGTAGATAAATTATTGACGAGTGCCTTCATTTCTGAGGACTTGAAGTCGATAACTAAGCAAATTGCATTGCCTTGGCAGCTGCCCCATTAGGTAATTTATATATTAATCTCAGAAAGACTAGAAAGAACCCCGCCTACATTACTTTAAAATATATCAGAAGAGAATAAAGCAAAATGCAAAATATGATATGCAAATTTATTTGTTCATTTAGCATTTTCCAAGGTCATATTTCATCCTAAACCCTCCTGTACTGGCTATCCTCTCATAAAAAAAAAAAATACATATGATATATATATGTGTATGTGTTTGTGTGTGTGTGTATGCACACACCAAGATTTTCCTTTTAGGGAATAATCCTATTATTTTATAGTTCAAAAGTGTTTGTACTTCATTACCCATCTATGAAGTACACTCAACTATTTCCATTTTATAGATATTAATACTAAAATTAAGAAGAAATAACTATCCCAGCAGAATTTGGACTCAAAGAAAATAACCTACTCTTACTAGGACTGCCCTTCCTTCAAGGAGGCTCAGTAGAAGTGGGCAAACAAAATCCCGTGTGAGGCTGTGGAAAGACCATGGGAAAACAGGACCACGAAGGGAAACGGGCACAAGTAGAGAAGTGGGGGCTGGAGGAGGGGGAGTGAGGACTCTGGGCCAGCTTTGGGACATGGGTTCTTAGCCTGTTTTGTGGAAAGTGATAACCTTGTTTTTTGTTTTTGTTTTTTTATTTTTCTGAAGTTGGAAACAGGGAGGCAGTCAGACAGACTCCCGCATGCGCCTGACCAGGATCCACCCGGCACGCCCACTAGGGGGCGATGCTCTGCCCATCTGGGGCGTTGCTCTGTCGCAACCAGAGCTATTCTAGTGCCTGAGGCAGAGGCCATGGAGCCTTCCTCAGTGCCCGGGCCATCTTTTGCTCCAATGGAGCCTTGGCTGCAGGAGGGGAAGAGAGAGACAGAGAGGAAGGAGAGGGGGAGGGGTGGAGAAGCAGATGGGCGCTTCTCCTGTGTGCCCTGGCCGGGAATCGAACCCAGGACTCCTGCATACCAGGCCAATGCTCTACCACTGAGCCAACTGGCCAGGGCCGGATAAACTTGTTTTGATGGGGAAAGAGAAGAGTGTGGGTGACGTGGCCAAGAGGGCAGCCCTGGTTTAATTGGGAGTGAACTAGGCAGAAACGGCACCTGCATTTTCATAGTTCTCAGTGGAGATTTTGTCCCCAGGGGACATTTGGCAATGTCTGGAGAGATTTATTTTTTTAATTTGACTGCTGGGTGCTACTGGCATCGAGTGGGTAGAGATCAGGGATGCTGCTAGCACATCTTACACTGCACAGGACCGTTCTTCACAACAAAGAATTATCTGGCTCAAAATGTCAATAATTGGGAAACTACACAAGTTGAAAACTGCACATGTTTAACACATTGTGTGAGGGCTCTCAAGAGAAACAGAATCAACAGGGTGTGTATCTATGTATCTATACACACACTATATCAACTTCTTTAGAGATAGATATCTCTGTGTGTATGGAACAGGAGCTATATATAGACTATGTCAATACCTGTATCTGTATATATTGTAGCTTATATATATACAGATATACCAATGTATGGGCTATATCTACATATAGAGATCTATACTATATCTCTCTATATAGACTATATCTCTGTATCTATATAGATGTATGAAGGAGTTCTAAGAAATTGGCTCATGTGGTGTGGGGACTGGCAAGTCTGAACTCTGCAGGGCAGGCTAGAAATTCTGGCAGGAATTGATATTGCAGGTTTGAGTCTGAAGGCAGCCTTCCCTGGAGACTTGAGGGACCTTAGTCCTTTCCCTCAAAGTCTTCAACTGATGGATGAGGCCTGTTGGGAAAACAGCTGTGTTAGGCTTGCTCGCTGGTTTACTGGCTGCAAGCACTTTTCTGGATTAGTGTGTGAGCACGTGGCAGCTCCGCATGTGTGTAGTCTATGTAAGGCTATGGGTGCTATGGGTGCTTGTACTCAGGGCAGATTGCGGATGGTAGATTGTGGATTGCCTGCCCACCACTGTGAGGGGTGGTTTTGTTGTTCATTTGCCTGAGAAGCAGTTTTCCCCACCTGTTTGCTCGTGCGTGAGACTCTATTAAACCGTAATGGCCCAATGCTTTCGGCTCCGCAGTTTCTCTACCGTCTGCCTGAGTCCAGTATGGACCTGCCTGGCCTCGGCCACCAGCATTACATAAAGATTTGCATTACTAACAACCTCCCAGGTGATGCTAGTGGGACAGGCCTGGGGACCACACTGTAAGAGTCCTCGCTCTGCTATAAATAACAGTAAGCAGTTTCACAAATATTCCTGACCACTATGCTTTATACATGCATTTCACAAATATTCCTGAGCCCCTGCTATATAGTAGGTGTAGTGGGTCTGGTCACCAATTCCGATGTATGTATGTGTGTGTGTGTGGTGGGGGGCAGTTGCCACACTTCCAAAAAATTCTCTTAACATCAGCTAGATGTCCCATATCCAACACAATCTTGACACACTGCCTGGTAACAGCATCAAATCCCACAGGGTAAGGGCTCAACCACACAAGACTCTCACTCTCCCCTCACTTCAGATGCCACTCACAACAAGTCCAGGTTGTCACCTGTGCTTCTAACCCACAGGCTGTAAGTTCCCACAACCCTCTCCTCAGATTCAATTAGTTTGCCACAGTGGCTCACAGAACTCAGAGACACGTTTTACTTACTATGTTCCTGGCTTATTATAAAGGATACAATTCAGGAACAGCCAGGTGGAAGAGGTGCCCTGGGCAAGGGGTGGGGAAAGGACACGGAGTCCCCACGCCCTCTCCAAGCTGCCACACTCCGGGGACCTCCAAGCATTCACCAACCCGGAAGCTCTCCAAACCCGGTCCTCTGGGGGTTTTATGGAGGCTTCATTACACAGGTATGATTGATTAAATCATTGGCCATGGAAGACTGGGACAACCTCCAGCCTTTTCCCTCCCTGGAAATCAGGGGGTGGGACTGAAAGTTCAAACCCTGTATAAAGGCTTGGTTTCCTTGGCAACCAGCCCCCATCCTTAAGTGTTTTGAAAAGTCAATCATTAACATAAACCCAGGTGAGATGGAAAGGGGCTCATTGTGATTAACAAGACACCATTCACCTTTATGGCCCTGAAGCTCTTTCAGGAACTGAAAGTATTCTCCCATTGCTCTTATTGCTTAGGAAATTCCAAGAGTTTTGGGAGCTGTGAGCCAGGAGCCCTGGACGAAGACCAGAAAATTCGTATATTAGCTATCACAATATCATGCTAGGTGACAGAGAGAAGATGACAAGCAGCCAAGGTCCTTGCCCTCATGACTGCTCCAGGGCCTGAAGGACTAGTCTGTGAACAGGAAGAGATGAGGTTCGATGGGGGACCTCACTGAGGGCAGGGGCCCCTCCCCGGGATGTGGCACCAGGGAAGACACCCAGAAGTTATGGCTAAACTGAGCCCAGAAGGAGAAGCAGGAATTAGAAGACGGGATTCTATGTGTCCAAGACGGATGACCAGCAGGTGCCTGCAGAAGCCCAGGGGAGGAGGTGTTTACACACTTCTGAACCACAAGCAGTTCAGAGAGCTAAGTCATCGCATTCTGCCTCTGTTTCCTTGGTGCATCATCGTACAATCTGTATAATACAGTGTGTCCGTAAAGTCATGGTGCACTTTTGACCGGTCACAGGGAAGCAACAAGAGATGATAGAAATGTGAAATCTACACCAAATAAAAGAAAAACTCTCCTAGTTTCTGTAGGATGATGTGGCAGCATGTGTGCATGTGCAGATGATGACATAACACCATGTATACAGCAAAGCAGCCCACGGCCATGCCAGTAGAGATGTGGAAAGTACAGAGCAGGGGTCCCCAAACTTTTTACACAGGGGGCCAGTTCACTGTCCCTCAGACTGTTAGAGGGCCGCCACATACAGTGCTCCTCTCACTGACCACCAATGAAAGAGGTGCCCCTTCTGGAAGTGCAGCAGGGGCCAGATAAATGGCCTCAGGGGGACACATGCAGCCCACGGGCCGTAGTTTGGGGACGCTTGGTACAGAGGAAAGTTCAGTGTGTTCTGTGGCTCGCTAAATTCGAATCCATGACCAAAGTGCAACGTGAATATCGGTGCATTTATAACGAAGTGCCACCACATAGGAATAACATTACTCGGTGGGATAAGCAGTTGAAGGAAACCGGCAGTTTGGTGGAGAAACCCCGTTCTGGTAGGCCATCAGTCAGTGACGAGTCTGTAGAGGCTATATGGGATAGCTACCTAAGGAGCCCTAAAAAATCTGTGCGTGAGCCCACATCGAACTGCACTGAATAGGTATGAAACTGGGAGAGTTTTCCTTTTATTTGGTGCAGATTTCACATTTCTATCATCTCTTGTTGCTTCCCTGTGACCGGTCAAAAGTGCACCATGACTTTACGGACACACTGTAGATCTGTGCTTCATTTCCCCTCATTGGTGAAGCAGGAATGCAAAGACCATATTTCCTGGATTTAAAGCTCACACTTCCCCCATGTTAACATTCATAAAAGCAGGATGGGTGTTACTATAGATCTGTACGTTTCCTGCTGTTTTTTCCTCCTTCCTTGAAAGCTATTGGGCAACTGATGGTATTTCAGAATTAAAGATGGAGTCATTTTTGCTCTACCTATCTCCTGGGGCTAAGAGAATACGAGACTATCAAATAAGGTCCAAACCCACAATGGCTTGGCCCAGGCTGCACCTTCACATCACTTGGGGGGGGGGGCTCTTAAATTCCACCAAAGCCTCAGCCCCATTCACAGAGATCCAGATTTTAGCTATCTGGAGTAGGAACCTGATGGCGATTGTTTTGAAACTCAGGTGACTCTAATGTGCAGCTAAGGTTGAGAACTGATACCACCTGATCCTACAGCAGGGGTCAGCCGACCACCACCTGGGAGCCGAATCTGACTCGCCTTTTTGTTGAGTACACTTTTATGGGAACACAGCCACAGCTGGATATTTACATGCTACCTAGGACTGCTTTTTTACTACAACGGCACAGTGGAATAGTTGCAGCAGAGACAGGGTGACCGAAAAGCCTAAAATGTGTATCTGGCTCTTTCCAGGGAAGCTTTGCCCCCCCCTTTACCTTCGCTACTTAGAGTAGGGCTTCCTGCCCCTGGGAGCCTGTTGGAAATGCGGAATCCCAGCCCTAGTGAATCAGCTTGCAGGGAGACACTGTCCCCAGAGGATTTGTGTGCACATCAAAGTGCGAGGGCCCTGCCCTTGCCCCTGTCTGTGTCCACCCTCTCTGGCCACTTCTCTGCCCCCTCCCATTGCTCAGGTCTTCACTGCAATGCCTCTTCTCAACAAGTTCCTCTCCTATCCTCACCAATTAGATCACCTTTTTGTGATTTTTTTTCTCTCATGGCACCGTATTATTTTCCTCCATAGCTCATCTCAAATTTGTGATTAAATTGTCATTGGAGTGTTTATCTCATTAGATGTCTGTCCCCTCTACTAGACTGGAAGCCTCAGGAGGATGGAGACGGGGTCTCAGGGCCTAAGAAAGGTATACAGAACACTGGGTACTGCTTCTAAAAGGGGGTCATGGAAAGAGGAAAGGGGGCCATGGGGGTCACGTGATGGGAAAGCCCAGAACCGATTCCTAAGCAGGTCAGGGAGGGTGCAGCCTGGAAGGCCCTGGGTGATGAGCAGCTAGGTTAGATTTAATTTCCTCCTTTTGTATTTCAGGGTTAAACAGTATTCAATCACACAGAAACACTGAAGCCCTCTGGTAACCTTCTGTAAAGCAAGGCTCCAATTTTGCCAGCTGTTCATTAAGTGAAATAGCCATATAAATAAATTGGGAATTTAATTAGAAAGGCAGAGGTCTAAGGATGTGATCATCATTTGAGAAAGTTACACTTCAGGCTTCCTTTCCCTTCAAGGGAACCAGGAGAGTCTTAGTTGCATTCTATTCTTTTTTCTCTCTTAATCACAGCCTGCCTCAACTTCCCTCCAAATGCCCTTGCGAAGTGAACTTGTTGAATGGCTAACTTCTTATATGAAGATTAAACACACCAGCTGCTCTTGTCTAAAGCTGTCTTTCAAACCAGAACGCAAGTCAGATGGCTCAGGCTGACCTCCTCACCGACAGCGAGGTAAGATCAACAATTTTACTGGAGAAGGAAACAAGGTCAAAGAGGAAATGTCACAGACTCAAGGTGCCCCAGTTATTAGAGTAATGCTTGCTGCCATTCGTGGTGCCTCACTAAACAGTGAGTCACACGTTAGGAATATTTAAAGTACATCTTGGTAATCCCCCCTCCCCAAATAAAACAGCATAGTATTTGGAAGGGGCTCTACTGTCACAGGGAAAGTAGCTTGAATGAGGAGTGTGGAGACCTGGGTTCTCGTTGGAGCTGAAAGTGTATAGGCCAGTCCTTTAGCTTAAACTCTCAATCACTCATTTTCCTCATCTGTAAAGTAAGGTGATTTTAGCATACTTATACATCTGCTCATTTCTTTGTTCTGAATTCTACGTTGGGCAGCAGGCAGGCAATGAAAAGTAAAACCAGACATGGTCTTGGTCTTTATGGATCTTATAGTCCATTGGGGGAGCTACATATTTTTTTGGAAAAATTGCATCAATAAGTGTAAAGTTATACTCTGTTACATACTAAAGAAGAAGTTTCTCTAAGACCCCACAGCCAGCCAATCCATCAGTAAGTCTGGTCAATAGCACCTTCAACATACATTTCAAATCTAACCACTTCTCACTACCGGCCACCCGTGTCTCTGCCACCCTTGCTTCTTGCCTGGATTCCTGTATCAAGAGATCTCCATGCTTTGATTCCTGCCCCTCTCCATATAGCCTTTAAGCACTAGTCAGAGTGATCTGTGAAAGCCATACATTAGGTCAATATCCCCATGTTCAAAATCTCTAATGACTTTTCATCAGGCTTAGATGAAATTCCAATACCATAAGCATGGACTATAAGGCTCAATACCAGGGGTAGTCAACCTTGTTATCCCTACCACCCACTTTTGTATCTCTGTTAGCAGTAAAATTTTCTAACTGCCCACCGGTTCCACAGTAATGGTGATTTATAAAGTAGGAAGTAACTTTACTATATATAATTTATAAAGCGGAGTTACAACAAGTTAAAGCATATAATAATAATAATTACTTACCAAGTACTTTATGTCGAATTTTTGCTAAGTTTGGCAGAATAAATCTTTATAAAACAACTTACTATAGTTAAATCTATCTTTTTATTTATACTTTGGTTGCTCCGCTACTGCCCACCATGAAAGCTGGAACGCCCACTAGTGGGCGGTAGGGACCAGGTTGACCACCACTGCTCTATACGATATGGACCATACATACCCTATGATCTGTGATCTCATTCTTTTCTCTCTCTCTCTCTCTCTCTCTCAGTCCTTCTACTCTAGCCATATTGACCTCCTGCTTTGCTTGAACATGAAAATATCTCTAGGAATCTGCAACTAAAGTTCCTCATGCAAAAAACTGTGGTCCAAGGGCCCAGTGGACCTGGGTGCCCAGATCATGGCTGGCAGTGAACTTGTCTGAGTAGCCAAAATTGACTCAGAAAGAGGCTTCTCATGAAAACAGACCAAGGGAGCAGGACCCTGGAGTGAGCTTCAGATATAGCTGGACATAAAACCAGCAGCTTCTCAGAAAGAAGTTAAAGTTTTTCCTGCCTGGAAATGTCTTTTCTCCCTAGGTAGCTTCATTTTGCTTCCATATTCACATGGATCTCTGCTCAAATGTCACCTCCTCCTCGGAGAAGCCTTCCTGATCACCCTATCTAAAACAGCCTCTCACTTCCTTATAGTCAGTTACTAACCCCTTAAATAACTATTGTTCTCCTAGCATTTAATACCACCTGGAAGTTATCTGTTAACTTCTCTAGTGTTTATATCCTCTCTGGAGGTGAGACTTTGTCCATCTTGTTTTCCAGCATCTAAAATAAGGCTTAAACCTAAAAAGGTGCTTAATAAGTATTTTTTGAATTATTATATACTGAGATGATATATAACAAGGAAAAATTGATTAACTCAGAGAGTCAGGAAAGGCTTCCTTAAGGGCCTGCTATTTAAACTAGTGTCTGGAGGAATGTTGAGAATCCACCAGGCCAAGAGGAGTGTGGTGTTCCAGGACAGAGGAGAGGTAGTGTAAAGGTCCTGTGGCAGGAAGGTTAACTGAGTGCTCAAGGAACCAAAGGAAGTCCAGTATGAATAGAACACAGTGAAAGGGAACATGGCACTCAATGAGAGTGGAAAAGAAGTGGCCAGGCCATACATGGCTTTGCAGGATCTATTAATAATTTCAGTCTTTTCCCCAAGATCAATGGGAAGTCATCAAATGATTTTAATTGTGGAGAAGGGTGGGGGAACAACAATCTCTGTTGTTCACAAAAATTACTTGAAAGGATTTGTAAGACCCACTTTTTGCTCTGAAATTCTGGGATTCTATGAAAAGTCAAACAGCAAAATGAGAAGGCACTTTTGAAAATATTAATTGTAGTCAATTTCAGTGATAGACATCCAGATACTGGGTTTTGTAGCTACCCAAACATCACCACTTGGGGACTTTATGTTCATGTTGAGTTCAGCACTCTCCCTTTCTTCCCTTCATGAAAAAAGTGTGTGTGCATATGTATATGTGTGTGTGTGTGTGTGTGTGTGTGTGTGTGTGTGTGTGTGTGTGTGTGTGTATGTGTATATAGAGAGGATCAAAATTTCTTTTTAAAATGAAATTTATTACTTCTGGGCTATTATTCCAACCATGTGGGGATCTAAGTTGAGTGTTAGCATCACAGGCTTCTAACCTTTCAAAGCGTACCTCTTCCAGCTCACCCAGCAGAACAGACAAGAAGCAGGGTCAAGGCCTGGATTTTACTACTTCCTGAATTCAAATCACTTCACTGGCCAACAACTGATACACCTTGAAACTCAGACCCTCGTATGTGGGAAGGAGAATAATGATAGTACTTTCCTCATGGGGTTGTTAGGAGGATTAAGTGTGATAATTCATACAAAGCCCTAAGTAAATTCTCAGTTAACTGACATAAATCCCTGGATTAGAATATTCAAAGACCTACCATGTGAAGAAACCTGGAGTCAGCCACCTCCTTCTACTGGAGTGGTTCTAGACCGGTCACCTCTTGCTAACTGGCTGGAGCTACAGACGTGCATGCAGAGCACGCGTCTCCTTCTCAACATGCCATGTATGTAATCACAATCTCTCTCTCAGAGTCCAGGGCATCGTCCAAATCAATAACACCTACAGCTGTAGATGGAGGTGACAATGGAACATCTGTGCCTCACTGCAACAGTCTCCATGAAAAAGTTGAAAGGAATGACGAAGCACTGAGAACTAAAACAAATGAACACACAAATAAAACCCTCAAGCTTTGGGGGGAAAAAACAGGAATCTATGTAAAATATTTTGCATCTAGGAATACATTTTTATGGATTAATGAGATGAGTCTCTAACACAAACAACACCATCAACTATGTCAACTACTTTATTTTTCTTTGTATATATAATGACTGTTAATTATAAATGACTATGTGTGCCCAAACTGTTGGGGTATATAGAGACAGAAGGGGCTTACAAACTCTGTGTGCTGAAGTGGGGCAGGGCACCCCGGCTCCATGAGCTTGACAACTGGATCGCTATAGACTTAGGTAAAGTACAACAAAGCAGTACAGTAATTTACCAAATAATACCTAAAAGTCTTGAAAGTGTCAGATTGTCCTCTGAGGTGCTAATATCTTAATATCCACCTCAATTTTTGTACTTAACTCACTCCCCACTACTAAAATTTTAGATGTTCCCTGCCTTAATCATTGACCCATGCAAGTCTGTTTAGTGTTTGCCTGTACCCAGTTAAATCACCGACAGATGTGCATCAGGGATGGTGAGCATTTTCATAACAGGTCCCTGGGGGTCCAATTATTAGGTGCTAATGCTGCTGTTTTAGGGTGACAGCCATAATCCAGGAGGAGGGGGGAAGTCAAGGAGAAATGGCAGTGGGGAATAATTTCCGACAGCAAAACTCCTGGAAAAAGCGCCTCAGTTTAGAAACGGCATTGTGGCACTGAGCCAGGGAATGCAGATGTTGAAGCTTGGAAAGAAGGAGGGTTGTTTGGAAGAAACCTTGTGAGGGAATTAGGTGCCAATAGATGTCATTAGGTCGCTGACACTTCCAAAAGCATGTTCCATGCACGGTTTAAAAGGACATCAGAAAAGCAGAATGCTTTTAGACGACAGTTTCCTTCTTCTGGGTTCCACATGAAGCCCCTCTATCGAAGTGTCCATTTAACTTACACATACTGGAATGTGGCTTTATTATCTCAAAACCACACATAGTATTTACCTTCCTGAATCCATAGGAACTGTCATTTATCGAGCGCCAACTCTGTGCTCGGAACTAAGAAAATCCATAATTTCATCAAATCATCCTGTGCTTGGATATGGTTTCTACTCTAAATGAAAAAACTGAAGCTCAGAGGACTTATGTGACTTGCCCATGGTCATCAGCTAGTAAGGAACCTGATTTTGACTCATTTATTTATATGACAGACATGTGTTGAACAGCTGCTAAGGGGCCAGCCCTGAAGACAGCCTGGTGAACATCAAAGGCAAAGGAGTCACAGTTCAGCAGGCGCGCGACGTGACAAGGGCAGCCCAGGGAATCGCAGGGACGCAGGGCAGCCCAGGGGATTGCAGGGACGCAGGGCAGCCCAGGGGATTGCAGGCACCCAGGGCAGGGTACTTTAATAATGCCTGCCCAAAGAATGGACAGATCCACTAAGCCCTAGTGGGAGATAGAGTTAGCCAGATTTTAGACGTGAGAGAATACTGTACTAGGTAGAGGAAATTACAAATGCAAATGAAAGGAAGAAGGAGAGAACAAGTGCTCTTAAAAAAATAAAGAAGCAAACACTGGAGGATTGGGAGTAGTGACAAAGAAACAGGAAAGCCTGAGGCAGAAGAGGTAGATAAAACTTGGATGGCTTTTTTGATTTTTTCTTTTTGAGAGAGAGGAACAGACAGGAAGAGAGAGAGATGAGAAGCATCAATTCTTTGTTGTGGCACCTTAGTTGTTCACTGATTGCTTTCTCATATGTGCCTTGACCAGGGGGCTCCAGCTGAGCCAAATACCCCTTGCTTAAGCCAGTAACCTTGGGCTCAAGCCAGTGACCTTTGGGCTCAAGCCAGCAACCATGGGGTCATGTCTATGATCCCATGCTCAAGCTGGCGACCTTGGGGTTTCAAACCTGGATCCTCAATGTTCCAGGCTGATGCTCTGTCCATTGCATCACCATCTAGTTGGCAGTGGGAGGATTTTCAACCACAGGGAGGATTCTGAACATTACCCAAAGGCATTGAAGCATCTTAAGTCAAGGAAAGAACAGGTATTAGGGGCTCACTAAGGCTGAGCTATGGAGAGTGCTGGGGGAGGAGCAAGACAAGAGGCAGGGAGGTGTGCTGGGAAACAGAGCTGTCGGGTGAAAGGAAGGACAGGGTAGGGAGCTAGGGGCAGAGGTGAGAGGAGAAGGGAGAGACGTTTACACAGATTGTTAGGGAATAAACTTGTTATGACTTGGAGATTGATTAGCGGGGACTGTTGATGAGGGCTGGGGAGAGGACATGGCTTCAAGGCTACTTTGGAGTTTTCTAGTGGGGCCATCGAGCGGTGCCCTTCTCAGGAAGAGGGAAAGGTTTGTACGGAGGATAGATAACGCCTTGGTGGGTTTGTGTTGGACGATGCTCAAGTGCCTTGTGGGTTCTGAGGAGAGGTCTGGCCTGCAGGTGGGGGTGAACTAGAAAGTAATTGATAAATGAGATGATTAATTTTATGTGTCAACTTGACTGAGCTAAGAGATGGTAACTCATTATTTCTGGTATGCCCAGGAGGGTGTTTAGGAAGATATTCATATTTGAATAGATAGGGCGAGTAAAGATCACCTTCACCAGTGCCAGTGGGCACCAGCTAATCCATGCAGGGCCTGACTAGAACAGAAAAAGCAGAGGAAGGATGGAGAATTGGCTTTTTTTGCGTGAGCTGGGTTATCCATTTACCCCTGCCCTCGGACCTTGGCACTCAGCTTTCAGGCCTGCCGATTCGGACTGAATTACAACACTGGTGTTTCTGGTTCTCTGGTTTGCAAATGGCAGATCACAGGACTCCTGGTCTCCATGATCATGGAAGCCAATTTCTACAATAAATTTCCTCTTATATATTTCCCTGTAGAGGCTATGGTTCTGTTTCCCTGGAGAACCCTAATACAGTATGTCAATGGTGTCAGAACCCATAGAGAAGGTGGGAACACCCATTAGAAATTACAGAGAAGGCCCTGGCCGGTTGGCTCAGCGGTAGAGCGTCGGCCTAGCGTGCGGGGGACCCGGGTTCGATTCCCGGCCAGGGCACACACGGGAGAGGCGCCCATTTGCTTCTCCACCCCTCCACCGCACTTTCCTCTCTGTCTCTCTCTTCCCCTCCCGCAGCCAAGGCTCCATTGGAGCAAGGATGGCCTGGGCGCTGGGGATAGCTCTGTGGCCTCTGCCCCAGGCGCTAGAGTGGCTCTGGTCGCAATATGGCGACGCCCAGGATGGGCAGGGCATCGCCCCCTGGTGGGCAGAGCGTCGCCCCATGGTGGGCGTGCCGGGTGGATCCCGGTCGGGCGCATGCGGGAGTCTGTCTGGCTGTCTCTCCCCGTTTCCAGCTTCAGAAAAATGAGAAAAAAAAAAAAAAAAGAAATTACAGAGAGGCCAGTTCCATCTCTACAGGGCATTGATTTGAGCCACTTTTCATCACAAGCAGACTGTGCTCTTTCTCTAATGATGGGGTCACAGCAAGCCCTCACTGTTCTGGGATCACCCCGAGTCCTCACTGATATATCTCTCCAAGTCCCCATGACATAGCTCTCAAAGAGCTGATGGGAATTCAGGGTCAGGTCATGACCAACAAACTAACCGACCCAGCTGCAAGTGAAACAGCATAACTAAGGCCAACATTCTGTTCTCCAGAGTGCAAAGCAACTGAATCCATTCTTGATTCAACTTACGGCTAGAATGGACTCTTCCATATACTTACAGCAAAACCTCTGCATTTACTGACACAGCTAACAAACTTATAGTACGCTGGGTTTCCCCCAGAGCAGACTCTGGTCAAAGATTTGTGCAATTGGTTTCTCTAGGAGGTGGTCTCTGGGAGCACTGGTAGAGGAGCAGGGAAGTGAGACAGGGAGGGAAGGAGGCCTGTGGAATTCTTACCGTTCTGGGCAGCCGGAGCTCATTACCCTGGGCTCCTCTGGAAGATCATACCACGAGTTAGCTTCCTCAAACTGTGAGAAAGCTGGGCTGTTTTTCCACCAACTTTCATCAGTTAGTGGGTGAGGGCTGCCCGCAGAGGTGTTCATTCCCAGGCCCTCCTGGCCCAATTCACACGAGTCAGGCACACTTCCCAGGCTGGAGGAAGGCCTCAGACCTTCACAGGTGCTTGGAATAAGAAACTTCCAGCATGCACCAAAACAGTGAAATCAGAGGGAATGTAGGCGGGCTCTGACATCACCTGCTAACCAGCAGAGAGACATTAGAAAAATCTGTTACAGTGTATAATGTCATCTTCTTAGTATTATTGATTTTCGCCGTCCTGGAGAAATGTGGAAGTCAATGTGATCACAGAGTTAGCTACGCATGCTGGTTATGGTGAGGTCGGGGTACCAAGGATGGCACTCGTGCCAGTTAGCTCTGTGGGGTTTCTGTCCACCAAACAATGATTGCCAAAAATGACTATAACTTGCTCGTGATCTTCAAAGTTTTATTGTATTTGGACTCGTGTACTGGAGATTTTCAGTCAGAATTTCTTTCCAAACATTAATCAAGTTGTTTTTAAAGGACTTGTTAAGTGATTAGCTTATGGTTTTTCAAGCCAACACAAGTGCCTTTGCCAACTAACTAACTCTGGCAACATCTTTCCCCTCTGATGTCTAGGATACAGTACTTAGAGCATGACAAAAACACTTTAGAGTCAAATCAATACCCAATCCTTAACTGTAAATGGTTAAAGAATGGTTAAATGTATATTTAATATACCTTTGGGACTTGAGGGAAATATTGAGGTTTATAGTCATATTCCCTCTATCGTTAGAGCATTTGGGGGAAAACTTTCTATTTGTGGCAAAATTAAATCAGTAAATTTCCTTAGACTTTTTGTTTGGAACTATAAAAACTATTAGCTTTTCAGGTTATCTCAGTCAAGACAACTCATTAGGTAAGATTTAGATTCAGGGATGGCTCTCTCTCTCTCTCTAAAATAATAAATAGATAGATAGATAAATAAATAAATTTATTTATTTAAAAAATAATTAACTGACCTGTGGTAGCATAGTGGATAAAGCATTGACCTGGAACACTGAGGTTGCCAGTTCGAAACTCTGGGCTTGCCTGGTCAAGACACATATAGGAAGCAACTACCACAAGGTATGCTTCCCATTTCTCCCCCCTCTTTCCCTCTCTCTCTAGAACAAACAAGCAAACAAACGTAAATAAATAAGAATAGATTCAGTAATAGCAGATTGGCTGTTTCTCACTTTAGTAAAAGGGAAAGTCAGAAGCTGAGACTGTAGAGGTGATATGACCTCCTTTGTCATCCTGAGACTTTGCATGTTAGTGGATTTTCTTAGTGCAACTGCTCCAGTTTTACATGAGAAGCCTAGTTTGGCCAAACTTTTGAAATCTTAAATCATTCATTTATCAAATTTTTATTGAGTACCTACTAAGTGCCAGGTCCTATGGAAAGTGTGAGGGATATGAGAGACCAAAGATCTTTTCTTGTGCACATGGTATATGTTAGCCAAACAGTATCTATTTTTATTCAAGGAAATCTCTTCCAAATTCCCTGCCAGGGCCTTGGGGTCACCCCAAGAGCAGACAAGTTTGGAAGGAGGGTGAAGAATGAGAAGAGGGAGTGAGACCAAGCCTCTCTAATGATTATTTCTTCATTTAAAACGTTTGACCTTTTGTGAGGAGTCTCTTTTTTTAAGCTTTTAACTCTCTATTTCCTTGAAGAATTTAATGTTACTTTGGGGGCCTTATTTTAAAATTCTGAAAATCAAATATTATACCTTCTTGCTGAAAGTAGAAAGACACTTGTGTTATCACAAAACCAGTATCCAAAGAAACTAAAAAACACTGAGTGCACTTTTGACTTCTCTGGGAAAAGTTGTGCTGAACAGCAAAGCATAAAATATGGAAAAAAACACGTAGCAAAATCAGAATAGCCACAGCTCCCAGGACAGCAGCATGCCTGAGGGGTATGTCTTTCCTTAAACGAGCTCTACAAACTGGAACACTTTCAAGGCAACAGAGAGATTACAATGGTTGGCGAGCCATGTATTATTGTTAATCATGTGTTATACTCCATGGAAACAGGGTATCTCAGTGAAGTCAAAACATAGAATAAAATCGGGCTCAACATTAACTGAATTTTGGGAACACTTCTATTTGCCTTGAGGCTTAAAGTTTACCAGCATCACCATCCTTACCCTCATTTATTGAGCACTTCTGTCTGGCATTTTTTAGGGATCTTTTGATTCTTTCTCACATGTCCCTGTGAGGTGCGTGGGTATTGCTGCTCTATGTGACTGATGAGAAAAGGCTCCAAGGGGTTAAGGTTCCAGAACAAAGCTAAACCACTTCTTATCTTAAATGACAGTGACAACAACAGACAGGTCAGGAAGGCAGGAAAAAGATTCTGTCAACATTTGATCACATATTCATGATACTCATAAAAGTAGAAGTCTAGAAAATCTAATCTTGACTCTTTATTTCTTGGGATTGCGGTAGTCTGCTATCTTCAGTTGCAAAGACATCCTTTCAGTCTGGATCATTTTAATCTGTGTGCCGAGGCAGCTAGCAATTGCATACTTCTGAGAAATTCCAGAGGTAGGGGACATGTACTGACAGGGAAGATTTCTTTCAATCATTTTAAATATTAGCGGGACTATGTAGTATGCTGTGCATATAGATGAATAAGTAACGCAACACATTTTATCACAATTCTTGTAACCTGACCTTCATTTGGTGACTCAATTAGCTGCTCTCGACACTGTCTGTGCAAATGAATACATAAATCTTTGCTTTATAAGCATTCCAACTATTTTAAAATTTCTGAAATTCAGGCCATCTGAAGGGAATGGGAAAAGTGGGAATGGCAAGTACATTATGTTTGACAATGTCTTTTTTGAGAATTGTTTCACAAGAAGATTTAGTATAATTAAAGGTTTTTGTTATTTAAAAAAAAGCTAAGGTGCCTGACCTGTGGTGGCGCAGTGGATGGGGCGTCAACCTGGAAACGCTGAGGTTGCCGGTTCAAAACCCTGGGCTTGCCTGGTCAAGGCACATATGGGAGTTGATGCTTTCTGCTCCTCCCCCCTTCTCTCTCTCTCTCCCCTCTCTATAATGAATAAATAAAATCTTAAAAAATATATTTTTTTTAAATTAAAAAAAAAGCTAAGGTAATGCTTCTCCAATAAGTGTTTAGCATACGTTTTTCAGTATGTCATAAAATTTGACTTCGCATGTCCTTTTGAGCAGAAGATACTCTTTCTTTTCAGGTCCTCCTCCGCACTTATAATATGTTGGAATAAAATGAGAGTCAGGGAGGAAGTCAAAACTCCTTTTGTAAGAAAAAACCCCCACCTTTTAAGGACGCGTATTTTAAAACACTTTCTTTAGACACTTCAGCACTTTTATATAGGCGATGCCATCTATGAGGACACTAAACACTAAGTCGAACAGTGTAACTTCAAAATGGTATGCTTGAAATTTTTATATTAAAAAATACATCAAATAGATCTGTCTTTAAAACAGTGACCACTACTTCTGTAACTACAGAAATTCTTGACAAAAGACTTCTAAGGTCCTTTCTATCTCAAGTCTTATGATATTAACCAATATCTCAGATATTTCTAATTAATCACCACCCACCCCCTTATTTAAACTGACCCCCTCCCAGGCAAAGATGATCTCTAAATATCCCCAAAGAGTGGACTTGTAAGAAAAGAAATGAGAACTCTTAATCACAAAAGGACACAGAAGAAATCACTTCCTAGTTTCATTATTTCTCCCTCTTCCAGCCTGTCTCCTCCCCTCATCAAAATTATTTGCACAATTGATACCAGAGCCAAGTAGTTGGGGTTCCACTCACTGCAGAATGTTACTGGACATTCATAAAAGGACGCATTTTCCCTGTCTTCTCCCCTACTCCCGAACAACAATAAAACCCCAAACATTGTGACTAAATTTGGGTGAGGTGCAGGAGCAAAACGTACATGCTGGGTCTGTACAGGCTTGGGAATGACTTTTCCAGACCCAGGCTGGTTAACTTCATTCATCTGTTCGCAGCACAGCACTGAGGGCCTGTCAAACCTCAGTCCCTGTGCCGGGCTCGGAGACACACTGCTGGGTAAGGCTTCTCTCAGTTTTCCAGGCACTGGAGTGTGCGGTGGGGGACATGGCGCCAGGGCCAGAGAGTGACAGGGTGTGCTGTAGGTTCTCCAACAGAGGGAACACAGAAAACTAAAAGAAAAATGGATGGGGTGAGGGCAGCTAACAGCCTGGGGAGGGCAAGTGCAGGAGTCGATTTCGAGCTTCTGAAATTCATTCCTTTCCTTCAACGCAGTCCTCACACAGTCCCCTCTATCTGGCCCGTCCCTCTCCTGCAACTACTGATTACTTGCAAACCTGGCTTTTGTGGTGCCAGCGGACTTCAGCTCCAGGACTTACCTAAGGAAAACTTCCACGCGTACCCCAGCCCTGCGTTTCCCAAGCCCTGGACCAGTTTCCTCGTTTCGCGCACTGAGCGGACAGAGCGCACGACCGCGAGCGCAGCGCAGATGTCCCGGAACGCAGGGAGACTGTGGTGACCTCGGGAACCGTGGAAGGGACGCAAGGCAGCGAGGGCAGCCTTTCGCCTCCCGGCGTCCAGGCAGCTGGCGGCAACTCCCACGCCCCTCCTTGAGACTATATAAAGGCTTCTCCCCGCCCCGAGCCCGACCCTTCCCCGCCCTGGCGGCCCGGGCCCAGTGCACGTCCCAGGAAGGGGGCGCAGCGGTCGGTCGGGAGGTGGTGGATGTGGGAGTTGGCGGGATTACGGGGCCTGTACCTGCCCCGCCGGCTTCTCCCAGACATGGAACGTCTACCCTCAGCTCCAGACTATGGGAGGCTATTGACCGTGGAGAAATTTGGACATTCGCGGCGCGCACCTTCTTTGCGCCCAGCAGACAGACTCGCAGCGCGCGCTCTTACCCGAAGATTGGAACAGCTGTTGCTTGGTCGCTTTGGCTGCGTTCCGGGATCTTCTTGCAGAAGGCAGGGGCTAGCAAGGGAGCTCTATCTAGAGTCTTGGGGAACCCCTTCCTCTTGCGGGTGAAGGAATACCACGCACTGTGTCCCATGATTGAGGTCAGGTGCCACTGGGGGCCAGGATCCCTAGGAAAATATCCTGGACTCCTTTTTTCTACTTTTTCTCGCTGATTGCCCATTCATGAACCCATCCATTTATTTGTTTCACAAATATTCAAGCACCTACTATGTGCTGCTATTAGATGCTTGAGATCCAAAACCAAGCTGGCTCTCAGCCTGCAGTCTCACGAAGGACACAGGCTGGAACAGGAGATGGGGTGGTAACTGCTGGGTTGGTAAACGCTGCGATGGGAACATCAAGAAGGGATTCTAATTCCTACTTGAAAGGCCAAGGAAGCTTCCCGGAGGAAATTAAGTCCGAACAAAAATCTGAGAGAGAGCTAGGTATAAAAGCAGAAAAAAGAGGATCTCAGACAAGTGGAACAGGAGCTGCAAAGACTGGGAAGTCACGGGGAGCACTCCCCCTTTTCAGCGGAATCAAAAGTGTGTGTTTTTAAAATTTTGCTGTCATCCTAAGTTTTGTTGTTTTTTTTAATCTGAAAAAGATAAATGTAAGTGGTGGAACTGGGATCCGAAGGCAAGCAGTCTAGCCTCGGAGTAGGCTTTTATAGCATACCGTGTCAACTTGGCAAATGACAAGTTCAAAATAGAGATGGTTCCCATGGAATGGGGGGATTCCTCTTAAGTCTGAGGCATAACTTCGGGTCTCAGCTAGACCATCAATCACCAACTGCTATTGTGGCCAGGCCATTAACCTCGGTTTCTCCCCCAGTGGAGTGTAAATAATAAAGACATTTTCTCATGTTAATCATTGAGTGTTTTGAATCACGAGACTTAATGTTCATAGACTTGGCGGAGCAGCACCAGGTCGAGTGGCTTCAGCACGGTGACTCCTCTATAGGTCCATTGGCTGTGGTGCGAGGAGGTTGGGGGAATGTTGAAACAAATCAACAAAAATAGCAAACACTGGGACAACTCAAATTCTTACTAGTTTTTTACCTGAAATGATTAAAATTAAGTAACTCATGTTTTCATAGTCTCATATAGTATGAGAATTTTAAAGAATAAACCTCAAAACACAAGTATACTTTCCTCATCCCAGGATCATTATTGAAAGAGCCAGTTGTGATTCCTGGGAATAGGGTTTCTAGCCAATTGCCAGCTCACCCAAAGCTAGTTTGGAAAGGGAAACTCACATACAAACAATGCCCATTTGTTTTATGGATTCATTGGAAATACCAATCTGATAGAAGAGTTTCTGGAAGTCAAAAGCCTGTGACCCATGGACCAGCCAGCACCAATGATCACGTCAGTTCAGTTGGTCGGCTTGCTAGCACTGCCTTATCACAAACCAAGTCCCCTTGACATGCTGTTTTGGGGGATCTCAAAACACACTATCTTAAGTCCTGGATCTTTTGATGTTTAAATCAGTTTTCACAACTGTATCAAACTTTGACCAGCACTCAGAAAATTAAACTTCTTTTCACTTAGACTAAAGCAAAAAGGTAGAGAAAGAAGAAGGGTCCTTGGATCTTATAAATACAGGTGGTTGCCTAAAGTGACCCTGGATTTTCCCATTATGCAATTCTTGATTTCCGGATCAGAGAGAGGATGGGCAAATATCCAGCATTCTTTGCTGTATTTCTGATTTCTGGAAATTTTAAAAGAACATCTGTAACTTAAATGGAACTGTGGGTGTTATATGTGCTCAAAGTTTTTGTTTTTGTTTTAGCTCATGACAACCTCATCAAACTGGTCATAAATTACATCAAAAGACAAAGGCAATCCTTAACCTAAGCTATCCATATGAGCTGGTCAACCATGACAGTGTAGGGACTCTGGGAGCCATGTCCATTCATAATTCAGCCTTTGGGAGAAAGTCAGCTACCATTAGAAAGCTAGATGTTTACGGTTTAGATCCTTAAGCTACAAAAGTTGCCTTCCATTTGATCTTCCAAAGGCCAATCTTCTCCTTTACCCACACTATCCTACCTGACTCCTGCCAGTTCATCCTTCGCTCTTCTCACAGAGCCATCTTTCTAAGCCAAACACATCTAATCAATCACTCTGCTGACTTAATGCTACAAAGGGCTCCCCACTTCCTGCAGAGTAGAGCCCAGACTCAGAGCTCTTTATCTCTCTGCCCATTCTTCCTTTTTGCCTCGTATCCTGTCATCCCGCTACACTCCCACCACTACAGGTGAGCTCCCGTGCCCCAGCGATGATCCACATTGACTGATCTCATGCTCTTTTCATATCTCCTTGCCACTGTCGAGGCTGTTTCTTCTGCATTCATTCATTCAGTAAAATATATACTGAACACTTACCAGGCACTGTGAAAGATTGGAATTATTTTTATAATGATTATAAATACATATATTTTATCATAAATTAAAATAATATACTTAACTCAGGAATGTTATTTGGTTTACTCAGATCCATTTGTTTGTCAAATATGTTTTAAATACCTCATATGTGGCAGACACTGTATTAGACACCAGGATGCAATCAGATATATTTTCTGTCCTTAGCACCTCAGAGTCTAGAGTTGGAGGTGGATAGGTTAAGTGAATTATTACTTATTATTATGATTATGATTATTTGAAGGAGAGGAAGAAAGGGAGAGAGATGAGAAGCATCAACTCATAGTTGTAGCACTTTAGTTGTTTATTGATTGCTTCCCATACATGCCTTGGCCCTAAGGGGGGGGGGCTTCAGTTGAGCCAGTGACCCCTTGCTCAAGCCAGAAACCTTGGGCTCAAGCCAGTGACCATGGGATCATGACTATGACCCCACATATAAGCCAGCAACACTGTGCTCGAGCTGGTAAGTCTTCACTCAAGCCGGCGACCCTGGGGTTTCGAACCTGGGACCTCAGCATCTATCCACTGTGCCACCACTGGTCAGGCAGTAAGTGCATTATTAATGTGCTGGGGATCTGTATGCACTGGGCATTATCGGAGGAATGCTAGAAAGAAGGTGACACTTGGGATAAACGTTGGACCTGGGGTTGAGTAAGGAATGTTGAGAGCGGGAAGAAATAGTAAGATGGAAGAGCAGGTATGAAAGCATGGAAGTCAGTGGTGGCAGGACAATAGTAAGATGGAAGAGCAGGTATGAAAGCATGGAAGTCAGTGGTGGCAGGACAATAGTAAGATGGAAGAGCAGGTATGAAAGCATGGAAGTCAGTGGTGGCAGGACAATAGTAAGATGGAAGAGCAGGTATGAAAGCATGGAAGTCAGTGGTGGCAGGACAATAGTAAGATGGAAGAGCAGGTATGAAAGCATGGAAGTCAGTGGTGGCAGGACAATAGTAAGATGGAAGAGCAGGTATGAAAGCATGGAAGTCAGTGGTGGCAGGACAATAGTAAGATGGAAGAGCAGGTATGAAAGCATGGAAGTCAGTGGTGGCAGGACAATAGTAAGATGGAAGAGCAGGTATGAAAGCATGGAAGTCAGTGGTGGCAGGACAATGAAGAGGAATTGTATGAAATGAGGGGAGAGAAGTAGGTGGGGTAGGTGACGGAGCGGATGTGAGTGAGTGAGTGAGTGAAATGAGTCCAGGATAACTCTCAGTTTTCTGGCTTGCCACTAAGTGGGGCAACACCATTTACTGAGAAAGAGAACATAGGAGCAGGAGGAAGAAGCTTGATGAAAGAGGTGGAAGAAAATAATTCTATTTTGGACGTTTTGAGTTTGAGAAGCCTGGGAGCTGTCCAAGTGGTGATGCTCAGTGACTAGATGGGTACATTTAGGTCTGGGGCTTGGCAGTGAGGCCTCAACTGGAGACATGAATGTCAGTTCCTCATAAAATTAATAGTTAAAGTCACAGGAGTATATGAGGTCATATAGGGAGATTTCATTCATTCATCATTCATTGAAATATTCATTGAACTCCTACTGTGTGGGAGGTTTTGTTCTAGACCCTAGTGATACATCAGGGAACAAAACAGACAAGATTCCTGCTCTTCTGGTACCGAGGAAAGAGGAATGGGAGCGCCTTATTGGATGGCAGGAGAAGATTACAGTTTTAATGCAGAGAGAACATGACTTTGGGAAAAGTCTTGAATGGAGGTAAAAAGTTAGTCCAAGAGCTATCTGAAGGAAGAGCATTTCATGCAGAAGAAACAGTCACTCACTGCAAAGGCCCTAAGCAGGAACATGACTGTTACATTTGAGCAAAGAGAAAAAGCCAGTGTTACTGACGCAGGGTGGTGAGTAAAGAGAGGAGTAGGAGGACATGAAATTAGAGAGGTAATGAGAAGGGGACATGTCATGGGGAGCAATGGAAGGTTTTGCGCAGAGGACTGATTTGATGTGATTCCTGTTTATAAAGGATAATAGACTATATGGGGACAGGGATGGAGAGCAGAGTCCTGGACAATAGCTGACATTTAAGGGATTCACAGAAGAAAAGGTTGTTCAGGGCAGTGGGAATATTGCTGGAGGGTCATATCCAGGTGAACTTAAGGATAGTATGATCTTAATACTCTCCAGGACGTGGTGACTAGTTGTGAAAGAATGGCCAGCAAGGCAAGTGGAGACCAGGGAGGGACCCTGTCTAGAAACCAGGGGATGACAGCTGTGTAGGAAGAGACTCATGGATGAGGCCATGGGTCACAGAGTGGTCTGGAAGGATAAGGCTTGGGGAACATTCTTTGGATTTGGCAGTGCAGAAGGCTCTGCTGGCTGCTACAGGAATGGGTGGGTGGAGGGGGGAGCCAGAACTTGGCATCCACTGAGTGAATGGGAGGTGGGGGAGCTGCAGGATTGCAGGTTCTTTCAAGAAGTATGGTGGAGAGAGAAGAGTTAGGGTTATACCTTCACCGAGACCTGGTATTGAGGGGATGTGCATCTTACTGATGATAGCAGAGCTTTTCTTTTTTGGAGACAAGTGGGAGGGAACTTGTGTGCCCATTAAATAGGCCAGAACTGGGAAAAGGAGTAGGCAGATGTCCACATTGCATGACTTCTGAGTCTGTACTTTATGACACACTAAATAGGCTTATAGCCAACAGTTGGGAAATGCAGACTTATAGGATGATCTCTAATTGTACCTCATGAATTTTAAAATAGTACAGTAAAATGCCAAGTTGAGTAGGTGAATTTGGATCTATCACCATTGGCGGCTGGCCCTTGTGCCCCACCCATCTTCGTCATCAGACAAGCACAGACTCAAGTTCTTACCATGGATGGTAGGGAGCGGGAGGCCAGTGAGGAAATAACTGTCTTTATTGTCACTGGGGAACTTTGCCAGTTACACGATCAGTTGCAAACTGATACATTTCACTATCTTTGCTTCTGTGTCCTCTGAAACCTTAACGAATGCCCCAAAACATTGGTTTTTATTAATCTTTCAATAATCTTGCAATAATGAGACCCTGCATTTTACACAATTGATTTTCAGACTGGGCTCACCATATTGTGGCAGGTGTTTACTGGTACAATTCCTTCCTTAGGGCATGTGTTGAATCAATCAAAGAGATATATTTTTTAGACCTTGAGGTTTTGAATCAGCTGTGAAGTCAGAATAGAGGAAGACTTTCTCCGCATTCCGTCAAATAAATGTTAAAAAGAAGGAGACATTGAGCCAGGGTTTCTTTTTGTGAGATTTACTCCTCTGGTACAATTCTGTAAGAGAACAATTCACTCCTATGGGCCATTAGGAGGTAATCAAGATTTAGCAGAAAATTTCAAAATCCTATTCTCAAGATTGCATAGAAAAAGTACTTTGTCTTTCAAGGCACAGAAAACACATGAAACTCATAATAGAATAAAGTTTCTCTCATCTTCCATAAGAAAACCACTATATTCTATAATCAAGCCAACACACAATCCTCCAAGAATGGCAAGGGAGGGGCAGCTGGACTCTGTGAATCTGACCACTGACCCCAAGACTTATCTTACTGGTGGGGACTTTTCCTCATTGATATTGTTATCACTCTCAAGGATCTCACCTTAACCCTTTGGTCCCAGAGGAGGCTCCCAGCTTTCCCTTAGCTTTCTGTTCACAATGAAGAAAGTCCAAGAGAGCCCTAAAGCAGGGGTTTTCAACCCTTTACATTTGGGGACTGGTGAAAACAGGAGAATTATTTCAAGGACCACTAAGGCAGAAATTATCCTGAGCACAAGCGAATTTGACTAAGATCGTTGGGACTATAATCTTCATACAACATCAGGGTGGTTAACTCTTTTGTGAACTGGCACAAGATTTCTGGTGAACCGGTCTGCAGACAGTGGTTGAAAAACACTGCCCTAACAAGCTATCTAAAGACTCAGAAAATTAACAGAGAAATAATAATAACAACAACAGCAGCACCATCATCTGCAACAATGGCAGCTAGTCAACCCCATGAGGCAGCTGTCATTCACAGATGAGAAAACAGGCATAGAAACTCGAGGCTGCTGCCCAAGCTTAGTTGCACAGCTACTAGTTATTGTAGCCAAGACTGAGACTCAGGAAATGAACCACAATCCTGAATACAGGATAACTCACAAACAACCAAGCAATCTGGCTCCCAAGGTATGGGTGGTGGATTGTGTTTCTAAAAATGGTTGCAGTGATACTTCTTATGTTTCTGTCTCTGCAATTTGATTAAACATAATTTCATTGACTTCTCTATACTAGCATGGAAACTGTCGTAGTGTGCCCTCCCATTCCCACTCAAAAGTAGACCCCTGAGACTAAGATTCATGTGCCAATAGTTTCTTTGGGAGGTGGTCCTAGAAAATACTGCTAAAAAAGTGAGACAGGAAAGGGAAGGCTGCCAATGATAGGATGCTATCCAGCAAGTGACCACTGTGGACAGCTGGGGCTCAGTCCCACAGGGGCAAGCTGGGAAACGGCGCAGAACACGCCTCAGTAATTTATCTAAAAATCCCTATGTCTTACTGGCTGAGAGGTACTCCCAGAAGGATGGACTCTGGCACCTCTGGTTCTCCCGGGAAACTGGCCGAGCAACTGGCAGCATATAGGATTGAGTGCCGAGATGGGAGAGGAGGGACATCTGCCAGAGACCTTTTGAGCCTGTGTGCCTGGGTCAGTGTGTGGACCCAGAGAACAGCGGGACAGCAGAAGCATAGAAAAGTAAGACGTGATGAAGGCTCACATTGCACAAACACAGTGAAACTCCTCTTGGGTTGTGGGCAGGTGTGCTCCCACACTGGCTCCTGTCACTTTCTTCTGTCCTTGCCTGTCCCCGATTGTTCTCCCACTTGGTTCCCCCTTGCTCCTGCCAGTCCTCTGTGGGCTCGTGGTGGAGGTGGGCACTATCTATCTGGCTGGATGCAATGTTAGTAGTGTTTACATCTCTGTTTGGAGGACATCGGTGTGGAAAAGGTACCTCCACATTGTTCAGAGAGGCTGTTGTGTACTTTGTGCAACATGAGGCTTGTCAGGGGTTAATTCTAGCCACTGATGAGTTTAGTTGAAAATTATTGAAAGCACACATCTAAAACTAGTCAAGAATGTGATTTTCCTTTCTCTGATGAGAACTGATCTTCTTGGCTATGTATAAAATAATTCATTTTGTTGACCGAGTGCCCAACCCAGATGACCAAATCTCAGCAAATTAGAAATTACCTGAAAGCTTGGAGAAAGGTTTAAATTTATAATCTGAGTGCTTTACTATGTATATATTCTCTTTTCACAAAGAGGTACATATATCTACCATAGTGAATTTTGCAAAGGTGTATATTTTTTGAAGTGAAAACACCAACAATTTTGTACTATTTAAATTTGACAACATGATTCTGAGATCCTCAAGAGTCTGTGAAGAAATCAAATCCCCCAATAAGATACATGATGCTCTTTGGAGGCAAACTTCATGTGAGTCTTCTTATCCCTTTTCAGTGACAAGCTTAAGCTAAGGTGGACTGTGACCCACAAATATTGACTTCCCTAAGGCTACAGTTTCACATTAGTAATAGTAAATAGCAGAGTCCAGACATAAAGACTGACTAGCCAGGAAGTGGAATCTTGCCATCTGCAAGCACGTCTTTGAACCATTATTTAAGGAAACATAGGACAGTGGCTGGAATGAGTGACGTAGCTGTACCAACGATACTGGAAAGCTGTGTCCCCGTTTATGTTCACACTCACCTAGCATTTCTTTTTTTTCTTTTTTTCTTTTTTCTTTGCAATTTATGAAGCTTTCATTTCTGGAATTTTCCATTTAATACTTACCTAGGAGAAAAGATACTAGAATCACCTTGTGTTTTTTAAAGAGCCATGTAAAGAGCAATGTTAAATTTGTAAGGAAGCTTATTGTGGTAGGCACGTAGAAATAAGAGTTCAGAGAAGTTACACTAAAATATTATGTTGGGGTTTTCATGGAGTTAGGGGTTGACATCCTCCTCTGGAGAAGCCCTATACTGAAGTCTTATTCAGCCAGACTAGATCCAGTTACTTAAACTGCCTGAGTTAAAGCTTATTTTAGGCATCTTGCAGAAGTGGTCAATCTCTGTTGTGAAAAAAAAAAAGCAATAAAATGTTAAGATTTTCAGAATGATTCATCCCCTTAAGAACAATGAATCACAGTCTTTTGGTGTGAATTTTAAATCTTTTGTGTACAGTATAAATAGTAAATATATATTTCTAACAGCTTCAAATACTCTAATAATCATTTAGAATAAGACCAAAAAGGAAGTGGATACATTGAAAATGTTAATTAACTTTTTTATGGAAGCAGGAGCAATTGACATTTCTACAAATGATAATTTTTCTGTAAGGAAGATTATTGAACCAATATGGGTAAATGTTTAAATATATATATATTTATTTCAGTAAAGTCCTTTTAAAGAATAATTTGCATTTTCCCACCTTACAAAAGGGATCCCATCTTGGATATATTTCTATTCCAAGTCCTCTTGTGTTGGACTTTGTTACTAAACACTGTGTGCTCAGTGTGTGATATAGTGTTCTCAGATATGGTGCTCTTCTCCCACTCTTTTCTCTCAAAACTGTGAAGAATTTTAGATTTACTGCAATTAGTCATTTATCCTCCGGGGTGCGTGAGGCAGCATTACACATCTTCATACACATGCACGAGCACACGCACACGTACACGCACCATGCAGAGATTCATCTATGCATCCTTCCATTGGCTGAGGCTGCAGTTTCTGGAGACAAAAACCAGAATTCCTCTGTACAGTAGTTGCAAGAGTGATGGTAAAAAATAGTTATGGCCATGCACAAAATCTAAATTTTCCTAAAGGAATGAAATACTCAGTGAACGTATCCAAGGTTCAAAGATTTATTTCCAATGACGTCAACTTGGGTTTTATCTGGTCGGCATTTTCCTGAGAGCAGAGCCTCAGAGAAATAGCTCTTTTTAATTTTAACTTTGGGAACAGAATTTGCATACAGACCCTTCCCTCCCCCCCCAACACATACATCCTGTCCTTCTCACCTTTATAGCTGCTCTCTTCAAGTTAAAACTTGGGAATGAGCAGGAAATGATACACGTACATTTTTCCTGCTGAAATTGTGGGCTTGTGAATTCTAAGCTGGGAGTAATTTTCTGTTCCTAGGAAATAACTCTAAGATATCTTTCTTCATGTATTGTTACTAAGGTTCAGAGCAGTTCCTGTTGCTACTCTTGCTAAGAGAACATCATTTAAAGGTCAAAACCCATGGTTCCCACTCTAACATTTTTGAGGAGTGGATTACTTAATAGGAGAGAATATTAACTATCAATCAGAAGTTATCATGACATTATTTCCATGTTTCCAAAGGTGAAGCTGTTTCTATAATGATGTGCAGAATCACCGATAATTAACTTTAAAAAATTTTTATCAAGTCCAACCTCTTCCTGCACTTGATCTTAGCCAAAAGGCTGAGAAGCGATGCTACCTCTTCCTTTTTCACCTGAAGTAATAAAAGTATAGAGATGGCAAGCAAGGTCATGCAGCAGTTGATGGCAGAGCTGAGCCCCAAACTACTAGTCCCCTGATCTCTTCACTATGACCTGCTGCTTCTCACACCGACACCTGCCATGCTTTGAAATATACAACCTACCAGTTCCATGGCAGAGCTAGACTGGTTATTACTGTCTTCCTCTCTGTGGGTAGGCTTCGCCGTCCTTGGGAAATAAGAAAACCCAGGGCTTGAAGTTCAAAGATGTGGCCATTTACTTCTCTCAAAAAGCATGGGAATGCTTTTCCTCTGCTCAGAAGGATTTGTACTGAGACATAATAATGGAGAATTACAACAACCTGGCCTCACTGGGACTTACTGATTCTAAACCAGATATGACCTCCTTACTGCAGCAGGGCGAGGAGCCCTGGATTGTTAAAAGGAAGGAGACAAAAGAATGGTACCCAGACTGGGAGTCCAGAAGAGAAATCAAGAATTTATCTCTAAATAAGGACAGTTACAAAATGAAATCATTGCAACAGGAGATGACAAAAAGACCTGTAAGCTCTCATATTGAGTGCACTGGGTCAGAGTTAAGAGTGAAATCAAGTGCTCCTTAGAGAGACAACAGGATGGACGTTTCAGACCAGCTATAATAACCTCTGAAGAAAGGCACACTTCTACTCAGTGCAAAGTTCACAGAGCACCTCAGTAATTCATCTCGGAGTGAAATAATGCAAATGCAGGGGATAGAAGGAAGCCTTCAGGTACCACGCACACCATGTTTAACATGAAAGCAGTCAAAATAAGGGAAAAGACTCCAGGTGTGGAGAGTGTGGAAAAGCCTTTCATAATAGGTCAGACTTGATTAAGCATCAGAGAATTCATGAAAACAAGAAAATTAATGAAAATAAGAAATGTGGCTTGGCCAGTGGTGGCACAGTGGATAGAGCAGGGGTCCCCAAACTACGGCCCGCGGGCCGCATGTGGCCCCCTGAGGCCATTTATCTGGCCCCCGCCGCACTTCTGGAAGGGGCACCTCTTTCATTGGTGCTCAATGAGAGGAGCATAGTTCCATTGAAATACTGGTCAGTTTGTTGATTTAAATTTACTTGTTCTTTATTTTAAATATTGTATTTGTTCCTGTTTTGTTTTTTTACTTTAAAATAAGATATGTGCAGTGTGCATAGGGATTTGTTTATAGTTTTTTTATAGTCCGGCCCTCCAACGGTCTGAGGGACAGTGAACTGGCCCCCTGTGTAAAAAGTTTGGGGACCCCTGGGATAGAGTGTTTACCTGAGATGTTTGATGGCCCTGGTTCGAAACCCTTAGGTCACCAGTTAAGCATGAACTTGACGGCTTGAGTGAGGGCTTGCCAATTTGAGTGCAGGATCATCGATATGATCCCAATGTCACTGGCTTGAGCCCCAAGGCCACTGGCTTGAACTTAAGGTTACTGGTTTGAGCATGGGGTCACTGGCTCAGCTTGAGTCCCCCAGTCAAGGCACATATCAGAAGCGATCAATAAAAACAAACAAAAAACTAAAGTGAAGCAACTAAGTTGATTCTTCTCCTCTTTCTCCCTCCATACCTGTCTCTCTCTCAAAAGAAATGTGCCTTAATTTGTGACTCTGAAATTACTAAATACTTCAGAGCATTAACACTAGTGTGAAACCTCATAAATGCAAAGAATGTGGGGGAGTCTTTCCTTCTAGCTCACAACTTATTGGACATCAAAGGAGTCAGACTAGTGAGAAACACTAAATGTAAGGAGTGGGAAGAGCCCTTTCCATCTGCCTCACAACTTAATTTCCATCAGAGAATTCATACAGCTGAGAAATGCCATGAATGTGAGGAATGTGGAAAAGCCTTCACCTGTCCTTTGCACCCTTTTCAACCTCAGAGAATCCATACTGGTGAGAAAACTCATAAATGTAAGAATGTAAGAATGTGGTAAAGCTTTGCATATGACACATGACTTAACCTTCTTTCTTCCAAAAAAATTTTTTTCCATTGATTTGAGACAGAGAAAAGGAGAGAGAAAGAAGCATCAACTCACCATTTCACTTAGTTGTTCCATTCAACCTCATGACCTCAATGTGTCAGGATGATGCTTTACCCACTGAGCCATTCAGCCAGGGTGACACACAGCCTTTTAAAAAAGATTTCATTTATTGATTTTAGAGAGAGAGGAGGGGTAGAGAGAGAAGTATCAACTCATAGTTGCTTCACTTGAGTTGTTCGCTGCTTGCCTGTTGTACGTGCCTTGCCCGGGCAAGCTCAGGGATTCAAACCTATGACCTCAGCATTTTAGGTCAGTGCCACCACAGGTCATGCAGTGACACACACCTTAATCTTCATCAAATAATTCATACCAGTGAAAGATGCTATGAACGTTAAAAAAATGAGGCCTGTATTTGTGCCTCACCACTGAGTCTACATCAAAGAATTTATACTGATGAGAAACCTCATAAATCAGTGGTTCTCAAAGTGTGCACCAGGGCACACTGCTGTACCCTAGAAGATTTCCAGGTGTGCCCTATGCTATTCCAGAGAAATATGTGCCTGTTGAGGACCAAAAAACCAACAGGGTTTTTGGAATTTAGATATTTGGGGGACAGAGGTGTGGGAAATTGGTTGTAAGCCGACAGTCTGCCCAACCCCCCACCTCACTTGCCTGATTAGGTTGCAAAAGGCTGTTAAGCTGTGGTGCTGGATTGTTTACACTACCCCCCATGTTCTCCAGAAAGACTGGAGGCAAGTTTCTTCTATCCTTTGTTTGGTGTAAAGTTAAGATGATATGTATGGTGGGGGTTTTCTGCACTCAACACAATTAAGAGTAAAAGAGAGGAATTCTTCAATGGATTGATGAGGAAATGAGAGTTTGCCTTTCAAATGTATGCCCAAACATTGAAGAAATCGCTAGGACACATCAGACTCATGTTTCTCATAAACACAGGAATGAAAAAACTTAACACATTTGCACCAGGACCTGCTTAATTTACTAGATCTTACTAAGAATGTATATATATATTTTTGCTGTTTTTTAATTTTTTAACCCCTTTTTTACAAATTCTAAAAAAGCATAACTCAAAAAATGTAACATAAAAATGTTTTTTAATGTCAGAATAAATTTAATTTTATCGTATTTATTTTGTTTAATTACCATAAAAGCATGCTTGGACTTTACATTTTTTCTTTAATATTTGACTTAATTATTATAACATATTTTTCAGAAATTTGTATATAGTGCGCCTACAATTATTTGTAGGATTTTATATGCGCCCTGACTTCAAAAAGTTTGAGAACCACTGTCATAAGTGTAAGGAATGTGGGAAAGTCATTATCTCTGATTCACATCTCATCTGACATCAGTGTTCATACCGGTAAGAAATCATCTAAATGTGAGGAATGTGGGAAGTCCCTTCGTCCAGGCTCAGAACGTACTCAACATCAGAGAGCTTGCTTACGCTGCTGAGAAACCCTATATATGGAGGCAACGTGGCATGGCCTTCACTTGTAGCACAGAACTTACTTGATATCAGAAAGTTCACACCAGTGAGAGACCCCATAAATGGAGGGAATGTGAGAAGGCTATAATTCAAGGGTCAGAACTTACTCATCATAGTGGTGGAAAACCCTATGAGCATAAAGCATATGAGGCCTTTGGTCATGAATCAGAAACTGAGTCAACCTCAGAAAATTCATACAGGACAGAGGAGTGAATAAAGACAAGTGGGACAATTCAGAATTTAATTGACAACTGAAATTCCTACTAGTAAACAGAAACAAACAAAAACTCCTCTGATTATAAGGAATGTGGGAAAGCATTTGAGGATAACTTAATACTGGGGGTGTAAAGTTTTTTATTTGAGTCAGAATTTGTTTGGCATTTGTTACGAGAAACCTTATAAATGTTAGGAATTAGGTGGGGTGTTATTTGTATTTCTGAATTTATTTGAAATCAAAGTTTAATTGGTGACAAACTTCATGAGTGTAAGAAAAAAGGGAAAGCTTAAGATGGCAGCAAATGTGTTAGAGACATTAAACATTCAAACTTTTCTCAACATCAGGGTCATTAGCCCTTATAGGAAATCAGAGAGTTCATAACGTAAGTGACATATACAGTGTGTCTGTAAAGTCATGGTGCACTTTTGACTGATCACAGGAAAGCAACAAAAGACAATAGAAATGTGAAATCTGCACCAAGTAAAAGGAAAACCCTCCCAGTTTCTGTAGGATGATGTGGCAGCATGTGCGCATGCGCAGATGATGACATAACACCGTGTATACAGCGGAGCAGGCCATGCCAGTCAAGATGTGGATGGTACAGAGGAAAGTTCAGTGTGTTCTGTGGCTCACTAAATTTGAATCTGTGACCAAAGTGCAACGTGAATATCGGCGCGTTTGTAACGAAGCGCCATCACATAGGAATAATATTACTTGGTGGGATAAGCAGTTGAAGGAAACTGGCAGTTTGGTGGAGAAACCCCGTTCTGGTAGGCCATCAGTCAGTGACGAGTCTGTAGAGGCTATACGAGATAGCTACCTAAGAAGCCCTAAAAATCTGTGGATGAGCCCACATCGAACTGCACTGAATAGGTATGAAACTGGGAGAGTTTTCCTTTTATTTGGTGCAGATTTCACATTTCTATCATTTTTTGTTGCTTTCCTGTGACTGGTCAAAAGTGCACCATAACTTTATGGACACACGTACATGGGACTCCAATTTTCTTTAGCTAACAAGTTATTCATTGATAACTCATACTTAAGAAAGGCTATCTTAACATTAAAATTGTAGCAAATTCTTCCATCCTGCCCAAATCTTAATATTTGCATGTTTATCCTCTAAATTAACCTGAACTGAAGCAGAGTGGGAAAGAATTTAACCAATATTTAGTCTTTATTTGTCTTCATCACTATAACGCATTTCTTATAGGGCAGATGACTTAACTATATCTAAATTTTCTCATTTATAAGTGAGTAACAGCACTATATTTCTTAGCATTGTGAAGATTAAGTAATTATATCCCTTCAAACAGTATCTGAATTGTATTCAAAGTATGATAGATAAGAGCTGCTTTTATTATCACTTTTCTTCATTTTCATAATTGTTTGTTACTAGAAATTATACAGGAGGATGGCCTTATGGGTTCAGTGACTATATGAATATCTTACATTACATCTTTCTTTATTGAATGTTAGGTAATTCCTTCTGAAGAAAAATAAAAAACTCAAACTTAAAAGATAAAAGAAATATACAACCCAAATCGTAATTTCCCATAAAAAAATTCATAGCCCAAAAACGTGCAGATTTTACTATTTACCAGTATTTTAAAGACCACAAGTCACCACTGGGCTTCTATGTTTTCACATATTTTGTCCTTCTATGTATGCTCCTGGAGGGGACTAATACACAGTGAACAATGAGATTTTTCCAAAAGAAACAACTGGTTCTCTTCTTTCTTGGCTGTCTAAGGAAGAATAAGGGTCAATCTATTTCATAAGTGATGTGTCAGACAACTGATTATTTCACCAAAGATCTGCGTTCTACCTTCCACAGTGTGAACTTTTCACTGGGAAGCTAAGAACCACCATTTCCAGACCCCTTTGCATCCATATGTGGGCCTATGGCTAGTTTGGGCCCATAGAAATTCACATGAGAGTGATGGGTTATTTCTAGACCAGAGAGCTTAAGAAACAAATTTTTCTTCCCCACTAACTTTTTTCCTCAGAGAGTAACTAAATCCATAAAGTGAGGAGGGAGAAAGCATGTATCCTGGAGGCCTCAAAGTTCCCCTGGAAAAAGCTAAGTAAACTTTTGATGTGTAAGCACTCTATCAGTCAGCTATTGTGGTACAAATAGCCACTCCAAAGCCTAGAAGCTCAAAATAACAGCAATAATTTCTTTACTCACAAACCTGGTTTGGATAGGGCTCTGTAGGGACAGTTGTCTCTTACTTCGCATGACATAAGGTGGGACAGAGCCTCTGGAGGACTTATTTCAAGAAGGGCCAGTCACATGGTTTTTAAGTGCATGCTGGGTGTCAACTAAGAGCTTGGCTGAGCAATGGGGGCCTTCAGTTCCTTTCCGTTCTGGACTCTGACCTGGCTACTAGCCTTTCTCAAGGCAGAGTGTCTCAGTTCCAAGAGCAAATAGCTCAAGAGGTTGTAGAAACTGACACTTTTTTTTTTGAAGTTTTGGCCCAGATACTGACACAATATTATTTATACCATAATTTATTGATCAAGTAGTCATAGAGCCCAGAATCAAGCTCACAGGACATAGATCTCACTTTTCAGAGGGAAACATGTCAAATAATTTTGAGGCCTTGTTTTAAAATTATCTCTTAAACCACTGTGATTTTGCAGGTTTTATGATAAGGCAAGTAGTGATACAACTACTACAGTTATAGTGAGAGAGAAGAAGATATCAGCTCTTTTTTTATTTTTTTTTTATTTTTGAGAGAGAGAAAGAGAAAGAGAGAGAGAGAGAGAGACAGACAGGAAGGGAGAGAGATGAGAAGCATCAATTCATAGTTGCAGCACCTTAGTTGTTCATTGATTGCTTTCTTGTATGTGCCTTGACTGGGGGGCTATAGCCCAGCCAGTAACCCCTTGCTCAAGCCAGAGACCTTGGGCTTTAAGCCAGTGACCATTGGGTCATGTCTATGGTCCCACGCTCAAGCCAGTGACCCTGCGCTCAAGCTGGTGAGCCTGCACTCAAGCCAGTGACCTCAGGGTTTTGAACCAGCATCCCAGGCCAATGCTCTATCCACACTGCACGTCAGCCTGGTCAGGTAAAGTGTCAACTCTTAACATCATACATTTTAATTATAGGTCAACAATAAAACCTGCGGAGAGGGGTCTTTAACTTTTGTGAATTACAAAATGAAGAAATATTTAGGAGTTTCTGTGAAGCCCTGCTGACTTTAGCTTTAAAATATATGTGGTTCCTGCATATGGTTCTTGACTTTTTCCTGTCTGACTTATTTCACTTAGCATGATATTCTCAGGGTCCATCCATGTTGCCACAAATGACATTATTTCATCTTGTCTTATGTCTGAGGAGTATTTCATTGTACAGTATATATGTACAAAGCAACAAATGAACAGACAAGAAAAATAAAGACACAAAAACTCGAAGACTCAGAAAACAGTATGGTGGTTACCAGAGGGAAGGTGGGAGAGTAGTAAAGGGTTAAATGTATGGTGATGGAAAAAGGTTTGGCTTTAGATGATGGGCACACAATGTAATATATAGATGATGTATCATAGAATTGTACACTTGGAACCTATACAATCTTTTTAACAAATATCATGCCAATAAATTTAACATATAGTTTAGTTTATGCTTAGAAATGCTTTTTAAACAGTCTTTTGGAAAATTATTAAGGTACCAGAGAAATGCTCTAAAAATTGACAAATAAAACGATAAAAATGTACTTGCACATCTCTTGTAAGCCAATGAAACACCAATCAAAACAAAACAAACAAAAAACACTGCAGGGTAAAAATGGACAAGGAACATAAATAAATATATGGTTCACAGAAGGAGAAATGAATAGCTAATACAGACAAAAAGGCTGTCCTACTTATTTGTTGAATTGGTTGCCCAAGATCCATTTCTTCTTGGTAACAACACTCTGATTTCCCTTGAGAAGTTATCACTTTCCCTGTAGCTGTGGTTCAGTGTTGTAATCAGGACACTGCCCATTCCCAGCTTGAGGTCAGGCATGTGGCTCAAACTAGGTCAACCAGAACTTGAATCTTATGAGAGGAATAGAGAACAAAACTACTGGGCTTCCATTTTGTTTCTGCGATGGTGTCCTGAGCTGACCCAACCCAATGATGCCCTTCTGTACTGACTTTATTGCTGGGATGCCTGCTTCCTCACCACCAGGAATGCCTGTCTTACCCATTCCTAAGCCTCATTACTCAGCTCCCATTAATTCTGTGAGCTTCTGATATCCTTCCTCTGCCTTCCTCTTGATTTATATCACCTAGATTTTTTTGTGTTGCTTGCAATGAAAGAACACTGATCTATACAAATGTTCACCCACAGCAGTAATGAAATATATACTTCTCACAAAATTTAGGGGACCAAGAAACTTGTGATACTCCAGTACTTTTAGCCTTTTGAATAGTGCATTTTCACCAATTTAATAAAAGTTGGGTTTGCATCTCATTTGCATAATCAACTTTCTTTGACTTGTCCTTTGCTTATCTGATGTTTTTGTTTAATAAAAAAATCAAATGTTTTTTTTTTTATCACTTCATATTCATTTTAAAATATCTCCTAATTTTTGTGAGCAGTATATATTAAAGCAATGAGAATACAATTTCACTTTTTGAACTGGCAAAGATTTTTTTTTAAGATTTTTTATTTATTCATTTTTTAGAGAGAGGAGACAGACAGAGAGAGAGAGAGAGAGAGAGAGAAAGAAGAGGGGAGGAGCAGAAAGCATCAACTCTCATATGTGCCTTGACCAGGCAAGCCCGGGGTTTTGAACCAGCGACTTCAGCATTCCAGGTCAACGCTTGTACCCACTGTGCCACCGCAGGTCAGGAAAAGATTTCTAAAACTGAATGGTTTAGTTTTGCTCAGGTCTGAGAAAAATGACTGCTCATACTTCCTGGTAGGAGTGTAAATTGGTACAACCTTTCTGGAAGGTAAGGCAGTATATACAAAAAAAACTTAAAATGAATACATACTTTGATTGAGTCATAAAAATTCTGTATAAAGACTTAGCTGCTAGGATATTTATTAAAGTGTTATTTACAATTGGGAAAATTAGAAACAATATATATTACTGGGATGGCCATATAACGTATAATCTAAAAGGGAACACTTTTGAGAGTGAAAGAGGACACTATAGTAATTATGCCAAGACAAAACTCATAGACCAGGCCAGTTTCACATAAACAGGGATGATCATAATCTCCTTATATACCGATGACTGGGGGTAGTACCATAAGGGTATTGTATATCCAGACAACAGAATTCAGTCAAGCTACTAGAAATGCTTGTATATTAAAATCCTATAATTATTCGAGTCTATTTCTGGAACTTTGTATCACTCCATTGATTCACCTAGGTCTTGTTGTACCCAATTAAAACACTTATGGCTTCTTTAATATATATATATATATAAAGCAAATCACCTGATATTAATTTTTAAAAAAATCTTATTTATTGATTTTAGAAAGAGGAGAGAGAGAAAGGCGGGGCGGTGGTGGTGGTGAGGAGCAGGAAGCATCAACTCGTTTCTTCTTGTATGTGACTTGACCGGGCAAACTCAGGGTATTGAACCAGTAACCTCAGTATTCCAGGTCAATGCTTTATTCACTGCACCTCCACAGACCAGGCCGTGATATTAGTATTTCTTTCAGCCTGACCAGGCAGTGGCACAGTGGATAGAACATCATATTGGGACACTGAGGACCCAGGTTTAAAACTCCAAGGTCACCAGGTTGCTGGCTTGAGCTCAAGATTGCTGACTTGAGCAAGGGCTCACTGGCTAGGCTGGAGCCCCCAGGTCGAGGCACGTATGAGAAAGCAATCAATGAACAACTAAGGTACCGCAACTATGAATTGATGCTTCTCGTCTCTCTCCCTTCCTGTCTGTCTTTATCTTTCTCTCGAAAAAAAAATTCTTCCAGATGAAATGTATAACAATTTTCTCAATTTCTATACCCACCCTCCCCAACTTGTTAAATTATATAATATTTTAAGAAGAAATGACATATTTATACATTCTGTGTTTTAGGAATATAGAGTGTATCTATTTTCTTTCATATTGCTTAGTGGAATTTTATAGTTCCTCTACATTTCTTGTTATGCTTATGCCTAGGTATTTTACATTGTTGTGGTTACTGTAAATAGTATCCCTTCATTGTTGCTACAAAAATGTTATAGATTTGTGTGTGTGTGTATAAAACCAATCAACCTACTGAATATCCTTTCCAATATAATAATTTTATTATTATACAGTTTTCTTGGGTTTTCTAGATAGATGATCATATTATCTCAGAACAATAACTTTGCCTCTTCCTTTCACATTTTGTTTTATTGTACCATTGTATTTGTTAGTATTTTTTGAATGGAGTTGGATAATACTGGCATTGATTGGCACTACTGTTCATTTCTGACTTTAATAAGAAGACCCCCTGTTCTCTGTTTTCTCATACATGATTCTTTCTCTTCAATTCACCTCCTTACTTTCCTTTACTAATTCCTACTACTTCTTCAGATTTCAATTCATTGCTTCTTCCAGAATTACCAACTCTTAGTATATTAAGTTGTAATTTCAGACTTTTTTGTGTAGTCAAGTGACTAATGACTATCTTTCTCACTCATCTGTAAACTTCATGAAGTCTAGGGACTTGGCTGAATTTTCTCACAATGGTACACCCAGAACTCAGTAAGGGGCTGACCTGGCTGATGCTTGACAAGTATTTGCTGAATTCAGTAATTCTAGCATCTTATCATTAAGCACAATGATGCTCATTTTTCTATTGTGTATTCTACTACATTTTGTCTATTTTTCTGTTGATGTTTTATTATTAAATTCTACAAAATTTTTGAGTTTTCAATTTATTAACCTTCCAGAATTGGAGTGATATCCTTCAATGCTCACATTATGGGATGTTAGAGCTGCCAATCAAAAGCAAGATTGGTAGCTTAGAAGCTTTCCCTTTGAGATCTGCTGTCTATGACAACTTGGCAGGGACTGACCCATGGAATGGAAAGCGCTCACATCTGAAGGTTCCATCTCTACCTCACCTTCAGTCTTTGTTCTTCTATTTTGTCAGAATTTCCTCCTTGTGTTTCTCGAATAAAGAAATTCAGTGTTGGTTCTTCTTGGAATATGGTCCAAATTCCACAGCATCTTGAAAAACATCCGTGAAGCTTGAGGTATGTAGTTGGCACCACTCTAATCTGAGCTCTCACCAAGTATCTCTCCCCTCTCTTTTATTCCTCTGTGCTCATATCAGGTCATAATATTTTTTTCTTAAATATCTTTCTTGGATGTTTACTTGTAAAAGTCATCCCAGACCCTTCTGAGAATTAGTTTGAGAATAAACAAACACATAACTAGCCGACTGGATGGTAATAATTCTTTAGTGAATGCCAGTAATGTGTCGCCACTCAAACTGACTGGTAAATCATTTAGCCTTGTGGGACTTCAGTTTTCTCTTCTCTGAAATGGAGATTATAATACTGCCCACTCATAAGGCTGTTATAAGAATTACGTGTCTGTGTAAAGAGCTTAGGACAGTGCCCGCTTATTTTATTGGAAAGATCTTGCACTAAACAATCATGCTAAAGGTATATTTCAGGAATAACCACAGTCCATGCATGAATCTTTGCACAGGAGGCAAGTGTTGGAAAAAGGATCATTAATAAGTAGTCTCATATTTTGGTATAAGATTTATAATTTAGAAACCCATTTGGGACTGTCTTTGACATTAGTTACCATGATTTGGCTTAAATAGCTTCTCTGCAAGAAAGCTCACTACCTTGCAAGAGCTTACTGGACAGTGAAAGTTTAACATTAATATTTTAATAATAAGTATATCACATTTGTTTAAATAGGCTCTCCAGTCTATCATTTGTTTTTTTAAAATTACATAGAGATTTTATTAAATTTTGTGGAATTGAATATATGGGTACTAAACCTTTTTCCTTTGTAATTTCTTCATTGCTTTTTGCATAGAAAAGATGGAGAAAAACGATCATGAATAGACAATTAACAGAACAAGAAGCATAAATGGTCAATATATATAAGAGTGTCTAACTTCATAATCATTAAAAAAAGTATGTAGGCCCTGGCCGGTTGGCTCAGCGGTAGAGCGTCAGCCTGCCGTGCAGGGGATCCGGGTTTGATTCCTGGCCAGGGCACATAGAAGAAGCGCCCATTTGCTTCTCCACCCCCACCCCTTCCTCTCTGTCTCTCTCTTCCCCTCCCACAGCCAGGCTCCATTGGAGCAAAGATGGCCCAGGCGCTGGGGATGGCTCCTTGGCCTCTGCCCCAGGCGCTAGAGTGGCTCTGGTCGCAGCAGAGCGATGCCCCGGAGGGGCAAAGCATCGCCCCCTGGTGGGCAGAGCGTCGCCCCTGGTGGGCGTGCCGGGTGGATCCCGGTCGGGCGCATGCGGGAGTCTGTCTGACTGTCTCTCCCCGTTTCCAGCTTCAGAAAAATACAAAAAAAAAAAAAAAAGTATGTAAATTAAAATTATGGGTTTTTGCATATAGAACTGGAAAAAATATGAAAAAGGATAAAATTGATTGATAGGGTGTAAAATGACAAGTTTATATAGTGTAGATGAGAATATAAACCATTTCAAATGATTTGACAATATGCACATAGAACCTAAAACTTAACACTAAACTAATGGTTAATTTTATGTGTCAACATGGCTTAGGCCACAGTACCGATATTTGTTATTTTTATTTATTTATTTATTTATTTGTATTTTTCTGAAGCTGGAAACGGGGAGAGACAGTCAGACAGACTCCTGCATGCGCCCGACCGGGATCTACCCGGCACGCCCACCAGGGGCGACGCTCTGCCCACCAGGGGGCGATGCTCTGCCCCTCTGGGGCGTCGCTCTGTTGCGACCAGAGCCACTCTAGCGCCTGGGGCAGAGGCCAAGGAGCCATCCCCAGCGCCCGGGCCATCTATGCTCCAATGGAGCCTTGGCTGTGGGAGGGGAAGAGAGAGACAGAGAGGAAGGGGGGGGGGATGGAGAAGCAAATGGGCGCTTCTCCTATGTGCCCTGGCCGGGAATCGAACCCGGGTCCCCCGCACGCCAGGGCGACGCTCTACCGCTGAGCCAACCGGCCAGGGCCCACAGTACCGATATTTAGTCAAATGTTATTCTAAATGTTTCTGTGAAGATATTTTTTAGATGAGATTAACATTTAAATCAATAGACTTTGAGTAAAGCAGATTACTCTCCATCATGTGGGTATGTCTCATCCAATCAGTTGATGACTTTAATTAAAAATAAAATACTAACCTGACCAGATAGCGATGCAGTGGAGATAGCATCGACCTGGGATGCTGAGGAACCAGGTTCAAACCCCGAGGTCACTAACTTGAGCATGGGGTCGCTGGCTTGAGCGTGGGATCATATACATGACCCCATGGTTACTGGCTTGAGCCCAAAGGTCACTGGTTTGAAGCCCAAGGTTGATGGCTTGAGCCCAAGGTCACCAACTTGAGCAAGAGGTCATTGGCTCAGCTGGAGCCCACCTCCCCTAGTCAAGGCAAGTATAATATAAATACTTTTTATATTAAGGTACCACAATTATGGTACCACAATTAAGGTACCACAACTATGAGTTGATACTTCTCATCTCTCTCCATCTCTGTCTGACCCTGTCTGACCATCTCTCGCTCTTTCTTGCTAAAAAAATAAAAATAAAGATAAAATGAATAAAAAATTGACATCTCTTAAAAAAAGAATTCTGCCAGAAACTGCCTTTAGACTCAAACTGCAGCATCAACTTTTCTCTAACCTACCTTTCAGATATTGAACCTGGCAGGCTCCACTATCACATACACTAAATCCTTAAAATAAATCTCTCTCTCTCTCTCTCTCTCTCTCAATATATATATATATATATATATATATATATATATATATATATATTCTGTTTTTATAGAGAACCCTGACTAATATACTTTGCAATACTTAACTTAAACTTAGTAATACCATTTCTAAGCATCAATCTGAAGAAAATAATCATAAATAATAGTACAAAGTTATGTAGCAAAAATAGTAAAAACAAAAGCCCCAAACCTTATAATTAAATAGGTATATTATGCCATATATACCCATAGAAGAAATGGTACAATGTGCAATCATTTAAAGTCATGTGTTGGAATAGTATTTGCTGATTTGAGGAAGTGCTCATATGTGACATATTCCTATCTTTATATGTATGTATGCATGTATGTATGTATGTATGTATGTACAATGTGTACGTGCCTATCCATCTATATCTGTACTGTCCAATACAGTAGCTACCAACCACATGTGACTGTTGAGCACATGAATGTGGCTAGTCAGAATGAAGAACTGAACTTTTAACTTTATTTCATTTTAATTAAATTTAAAATAAGGCTTCTGGTCAAGATGGCAAAGTAAGTAAATACTGCGCTCGCTTCCTCCCATGATCACATCAAAATTACAACAAAATTATAGCATAACCATCATTGAGAACAACTTGAAGACTAGCTGACCAGAAGCCCTATAACTGAGGAAATAAAGAAACCCCTACAAGACTGGTAGAGGGGTGGAGACGTAGAACAGGGAGGTCCCATACTCATGGTGTGGCTATAAAGAATCAGGAGGGCCCTGGCTGGTTGGCTCAGTGGTAGAGCGTCGGCCTGGCGTGCAGAAGTCTCGGGTTCGATTCCCGGCCAGGGCACACAGGAGAAGCGCCCATCTGCTTCTCCACCCCTCCCCCTCTCCTTCCTCTCTGTCTCTCTCTTCCCCTCCCGCAGCGAGGCTCCTTTGGAGCAAAGATGGCCCGGGCGCTGGGGATGGTTCTTTGTCCTCTGCCCCAGGCGCTAGAGTGGCTCTGGTCTCAACAGAGCATCACCCCCTGGTGGGCGTGCCGGGTGGATCCTGGTCGGGCGCATGCGAGTCTGTCTGACTGTCTCTCCCCGTTTCCAGCTTCAGGAAAAAAAAAAAATAATAATAATCAGGAGGAATAACTCAGATACAGAGGTCCTCCTGAGGAGTGAAGGGTCCTAGGTCCATACTGGGTTCCTCAACCTGGGACCCCAGTGTCAGGGAGAGAAGTCTCCATATCATTTGCCTGTGAAAAATCAGCGAGATTGCAGCCCTGGCCGGTTGGCTCAGCGGTAGAGCGTCAGCCTAGCGTGCGGAGGACCCGGGTTCGATTCCCGGCCAGGGCACACAGGAGAAGCGCCCATTTGCTTCTCCACCGTGCCTTCCTCTCTGTCTCTCTCTTCCCCTCCCGCAGCCAAGGCTCCATTGGAGCAAGGATGGCCGGGCGCTGGGGATGGCTCTGTGGCCTCTGCCCCAGGTGCTGGAGTGGCTCTGGTCGCAACATGGCGACGCCCAGGATGGGCAGAGCGTCGCCCCATGGTAGGCGTGCCGGGTGGATCCCAGTCGGGCGCATGCGGGAGTCTGTCTGACTGTCTCTCCCTGTTTCCAGCTTCAGAGAAATGCAAAAAAAAAAAAAAAAAAAAATCAGTGAGATTGCATCTGAGTAAGATGGAGGGCTGCTGGAAACTCAGGTGCACGACTTGAGGGGCTGCACACAGATCTGCTCTTTTACAAACTCACTCACTCTAGGCTCTAGTGCAGAGGAAGCAATCTGAAAAGTGCCAAGGACATACAGGAAGGAACTGAATCTACTAGCTTCAGGGCATGGGAGTCAGGGCAGCTCTCTCCTGGGACAGAAGCACTAGAGAGCATCACTGCTCCTTTGTTGAGTCCTCCCCTCATCCATCCAACAGACACAGATGGGTGCCAAATCTGAGCTTTCTGTTAGCCTGGCCAACACTGGTGATTCCCTGAGACCCTGCCACACTCTAACCAAGCCACTTCCAGAAGCTTTTCCACAAAAGCCACCGCTTTAGTTCAACTGCAGACTTTTCTAAAATATCTCTAAGGTCTACAAACCCCTAACAGCACAAGTGGTGACCCATCTCATCTAGCATAGTAACTCCCACCAGAAGGCCCCAAGCCTAGCATAAACTGTGGCAGTAGTATCTTGGAACATACCTTTAACTAAATGATCACAAGCCTGGCACAAGTGGAAGGTAACCTCAGCTCATAATGTGATGCCCACAAAAATGTCCCTATCCCAGCACTAGTGGCATCCAGCCTTGGTTCAAAACATAGTCTTTCCCAAGTGCCTCTGAGCCCAGCACAAATGGCAACCAGCCACAGATCATTTTGTAGTACACATCAGGCAGCCACAAGCAGAGCACCAAACATGACTGACCATGGTCAACACTGGAACCCCTCTTAAGAAGCTCCAGAACCAATATACCCAGTGGCCAGCTTTAGACCACACCAGAGTGCCACCCAACCAGCTCCATAACAGATATAATTGAAGGGCAGACTTGGCTGGCAACAGAGCCCTACCAAAGTGACTCTCACCCTTTGAGGTCAACTCTTGTAAAACAGTTTGTCATACCCTAGTCCTCACAGCCAGTCAGCCTGAGGGTCAACCACATCAGCTAATGTACCAATATAAATCAAGGCACAGTTACAACAAAGGGCATAAATCCACACAAGGGACACCCCTAGAGAACTCAGCTCAGGTTAACAGGGAGACAGCACCACTGGGTTTCACAGGGCACTTACTATATAAAACCACTCTGCCAAGACTGGGAAATATAGCAGCACTACCTAATATACAGAAACAAACACAGAGAGGTAGCCAAAATAAGGAGGCAAAGAAAGATGTCCTAAATGAGAGAAGAAGACAAAACTCCAGAAACAAACGAACAAGCAAAAAGCTAAATGTAATAGAGAGAAGTAATCTACCAGATACAGAATTCAAAACACTGGCTCAATGGATTTAGGGGATGTGTAAACTCCATGAGAACTTCAGCAAAAAGATAGAAACCATAAAAAAAGAACCAGTCAAAAATGAAGAATACAATAATTTAAATCAATAATGCTTTGGAGGTATCTAGTAACAATAGATTAGATAAAGCAAAGGATCAAATCAGCAATCTGAAAGACAAGGTAGCAGAAAACGCCCAATCAGAACAGCAAAAAGAATTAAAAAAAATGAGGATAGTTTGAGGGACTGCATCATAGAGGTACCAGAGGAGAAAAAAGAAAATAATTGAAAATATATTTGAAGAAATCATAACTGAAAACTTCTCTAACCTGGTGAAGGAAATAGACATACAAGTCCAGGAATCACAGAGTCCCAAACAAGATTAAACCAAAGAAGTCCATTCCAAGGCATATTATAATTCAAATACCAAAGGTTAAAGACAAGGAAAGAATCTTTAAAGTAGCAAGAGAAATGCAGTTAGTTACCTACAAAGGAGCTCCCATAAGACTGTCAGATGATTTCGCCACAGAAACATTGCAGGCTGGAAAAATTGGCACAAAATATTCAAAGTGAGTAAAAAAGCAAAGACCTACAACCAAAACAACTCTACCCACAAGGCTATCATTTAGAATTAAAGGAGAGATAAAGAGTTTCTTAATCAAAAAAAAAAAAAAAAAGCTAAAGAAATTTATTATTACTAAACCAGAATTATAAAAAATGTTAAAAGCACTTCTTTAGGCATAAAAGACAAGATAAAAATATGAATAAGAAAATATAGAAAAGAAAAAACTCATTGACAAAGGGAAACACTTACTAAATGCAGTGGCTCCAATTATTAAGCTACTACAAAGGTTAAAAGGCAAAAGTAGGAAGCTCATGTATAATACAAAAATAAATCAAGGGATACACACAAACACACACTCTCAAAAGAAGAAAGAATAACAAAAACACAAACGTGGAGGGGGTAAGTAAAAATTGTAGTCATTTCAGAGTATATTCAAACTTCAGTAACCATTTAAAATAAACTGCTATAAACATAGCTTGGTATATAGGAAGCACATGGTAACCACAAACCAAAAATCTATAAAAGATATCTAAGAAATAAAGAGAAAGAAATCCAAACACAGCACAACAGGAAGTCATCAAGATACAAGAGAAGAGAGCAAGAGAATAGAAAAGAAACAGAGAACTACAAAAATAATCAAAAAATAATTTATAAAGTGGCAATAACTACCTACCTATCAATAATTACTTTAAATGGAAATGAACTGTTCTAATAAAAATACATAGGGTAACTGAATGGCTTTAATAAGATAAGAACTACATGTGCTGCCAGAAGAGACCCACTTCAGATCAAATGACACATACAAATTGAAAGTCAATGAATGAAAAAGATATTTTAGGCAAGACAAAAATAAATAAATAAATAAATAAACAAATAAATAAATAAATAAATAAATAAATAAATGAATAAAATGCTGGGTTAGTAATACACCGACAAAATAGCCATTAAAACAAGAGCTGTAACAAGAGATAAAGAAGGGTATTTCATAATGAAAAAGAAGTCTTTCCAACAAGAGAACATAACTCTCATAAACATTTATGCGCCCAATGTAGGAGCACCTAAATATACAAAGCACATATTGACAGACAAAAAGGGAAAGAGTGATAGTAATACAGTAATAGTAAGGGACTTTAACATCCCATTAACATTCATGAATAGATCATTCAGACAGAAAATCAGCAAAAAAAACCATGACCTTAAATGACACATTACACAGATGGACTTAATTTAATATTTTAGGACCTAAAAACGGCAGATATACTTTCTTTTCAAGTGCACATGGAACATTTTCCAAGAGAGACCACATGTTAGACCACAAAAATAAGTCTCAATAAATTAAGAAGATTGAAGTCATAGCAACCATTTTCTCCAGTCACAATGATGTGAAACTAGAGATCAATTTCAAGATGAAATCTGAAAATCACAAGGCTAAATAACATGCTACAAAATGAATGAATGTGAAACTAGAGATCACAATGATGTGAAACTAGAGATCAATTTCAAGATGAAATCTGAAAAACACAAGGCTAAATAACATGCTACAAAATGAATGGATTAGCAATGAGATCAAGGGAGAAATCAAAAGGTACCTTGAAACAAATGAAAATGAAAATGCAATGATCCAAAATCAATGGGACAAAAACAAATCAGTGCTAAGACAGAAATCCAAAACAATACAGGCCTACCTCAAGAAACAAGAAAAATCTCAAATAAATAGTTTTACCTTATACCTAATGGAACTAGAAAAAGAACAAACAAACCCCAAAGTGAGTAGAAGGAAGGAAACAATAAAGATCAGAGTGAAAATAAACAAAGTAGAGTCTAAAAAAGTAATACCAAAGGTCAATAAAACCAAGCACTGGTTCTTTGAAAAGATAAAATTAATAAATCTTTAACCAGACTCATCAAGAATAAAGAGAGAGAGGGTCCAAATAAAATTAGAATCAAAGAGGAGAAGTGACTACTGATGCCACAGAAATACAAAGGATTATAAGAAAGTACTATGAACAATTATGTGCCAACAAATTGAACAAGGAAAAAGTGGGTAAACTCCTAGAAACACAATCTTCCAAGGTTCCATGAGGAAGAAACAGAAAACCTGAACAAATTGATAATTGCTAAACAAAGCTGAATCAATGATCCAAAACTTCAAGCCAACAAAAATCCTGGACCAGATGGCTTATCAGACAAATTTTAGCAAACATTCAGAGAATTTATACTTATTCTTCTCAAAGTATTCCACAAAACTAAAGAGGAAAGAAGGCTCCCTAACTTATTTTTATGAGGTCTGCTTTAGCCTGACATTAAAAGCAGACAAAGCAATAAAAAGCAAAATTATGGGTCAATATCTCTGATGTACAGAGTTGCAAAAATCCACAACAAAATATTAGCAACCAAACTCATCAACACATTAAAAAGATCATACACCATCACTATGATCAAGTGGGTTTTATTCCCAAGATGCAAGTTTGGTTCAATATACACAAATCAATTAACAAGATACAACACATAAACAAAATGAAGGATAAAAATCACACGGTTATATCAATAGATATAAGAAAAGCATTTAACAAAATCCAACTTCTATTTATAATAAAAACTCTCAGCAAAATGGGGTTAGAGGAAACATACCACAGCATAATCAAGACCATATATTAAACCCACAGTGAACATCATACTTAATGGCAAAAACTAAAAGTGTTTTCCTTAAGATTGGGAGGGAACAAGACAAAAATGATCATTTTCACTTTTACTCAAGATAGTCTTGAAAGTCCTAGTCACATCAATTAGATTAGAAAAAAAAAACATCGCCTGACCTGTGGTGGCGCAGTGGATAAAGCATCGACCTGGAAATGCTGAGGTCGCCGGTTCGAAACCCTGGGCTTGCCTGGTCAAGGCACATATGGGAGTTGAATCTTCCAGCTCCTCCCCCCTTCTCTCTCTCTGTCTCTCCTCTCTCTCTCTATCTCTGTCTCTGTCTCTCCCTCTCCTCTCTAAAATGAATAAATAAAAAATTTAAAAAAATTATAAAAAAAAAAGAAAAAAACCCATCAAAATTGGAAAGAAAGAAGTAAAACTGCCATTATTTGCAGATGGCATGATGCTATATATAAAGAAGCCTAAAGAGTTTACCAAAAAACTATTAAAATTAATAAATTAATTAATTAAAGTAGCAGGATACAAGATTAATATTCAGAAATCAGTTGTAATTTTATACACCAATAACAAACTATCTAAAAGAGAAATTAAAAAAAAAAATTCCATTTACAGTTGCATCACAAAAAATACCTAGGAATAAATATTATTGGAGGTAAAGATACATATTCAAAAAAAAAAAAAGGTGAGATGACATCAGAGTAATGGCGCAGTAGAAAGCGATACCGATAAATCTCCCCCAAAACTCAACAAGATCTTCAACCAGAAACAGAAAAACCTATCCTTGGAGCCTCCAGATGTTTCGCAATACACCCGAAGGTATGGTCGAGTGAAAAATTGGCTAAATATATAATCAAACCCCGAAGGAAATAGGGAGTAAGAAATGCTCCGCCTTCCTCACTAACCTAAATAGGGCTGCTTTCACTGGGAACTGAGAATATAGAAACTAAGGCAGGCAAAGGGGGTGAATAGATCCAGGCTGCGGCACAAACGGCTGAACCAGGCTGTGGCACGGAGATCCAAGCCGAGGAAAAACTGTACCTGTGGCAACCCAGTCAATACAAGCTAACACTTGCGCCAAACCCAGACAAAGAAAGACAAGTGGGGCAGCCATTTTTCCCCGATCTCCTGGTCGGCGCGCGCAGATAGTGGGCGAGAGATTCCTCCGAGTGCCTCAGCAGTGGGCACTCGTGTTACCCCACAGAGAGGCAGAGTCAGGGGCCTTTGTGTGGGCCGAAAGTGGAATCTCTGGGCCGCCCCAGTGCCCTGAAAAAGCCACACATGGGGAGGGAGTGAGAGCCAATTCCAATGCTGGAACTTTTCTGTGCGGGCAGGGGTTCCACTCAGAGGGTGAGGCGGCTGGCCTGATATCCTGGTTGGTGCACAGAGAGTGGGCAAGAGACTCCTCCCAGCACCTCAGGAGTGGGAGCCCGTGTTATCCCACAGAGGGGCAGAGTCAGAGGCCTTTGTGCGGGCCAAAAGCGGAATCTCGGGCCGCCCCAGTACCCTGAAAAAGCCGCGCACGGGGAGGGAGCGAGAGCCAATTCCAATGCTAGAACTTTTCCGTGCGGGCGGGGGTTTCACTTAGAGGGTGAGACTGCCGGCCTGATACTCAAACAAATAATAGATGAGAACTTCCAAAGCCTGTGGAAAGAACTAAAGCCTCAAATTCAAGAAGCAAACAGAACTCTGAGTTTTCTTAACCCCAACAAACCGACTCCAAGGCACATCATAATGAAATTGGCACAAACCAATGGCAAAGAAAAAATTCTCAAGGCAGCCAGGGAAAAGAAGAATACAACATATAAAGGAAGGCCCATTAGATTATCATCAGATTTCTCAACAGAAACTCTACAAGCTAGAAGAGAGTGGACCCCAATATTTAAAGTCCTGAAAGAGAGGAACTTTCAGCCATGAATACTATACCCATCAAAGCTATCCTTCAAATATGAAGGAGAAATAAAAACATTCACAGATTCAGAAAAGATGAGGGAATTTATCATCAGAAAACCCCCACTTCAGGAATTACTACAGGGGGTTCTCCAATCAGATACAAAGAACAAAAAAAAAAAAAACAAAGCCACACGTAAAAGCTCCAAGAAAAACACAATAAAACCAAATTTAAACTGTGATAACAACAAAAAGAAAGGGGGGGGGAGGATGGAGATTAACAGTAGCAAAGGACGATGGAGTGCAAAAGTACTCACAAAATAGTGCACTACAATGAACAGGGTAGGAACCCTTTTCATTATTTAAAGGTAACCACCATTGAAAAAACCACCACAGTAGCACATGAGATAAAAAAGATAGCAACAGAGGAAAGATGTATGGAATACAACCAAATAAAAACAAAAGATAGAAAAATGAAAGAGAAGGAGCAAACAAGACACAAAACTAACAGAAAGCAATCTATAAAATGGCAATAGGGGGAAATGACGTCAGAGTAATGGCGGGGTAGGAAGCGATACCGATAAATCTCCCCCAAAACTCAACAAGATCTTCAAACAGAAACAGAAAAACCTATACTTGGAGCCTCCAGATGCTTCGCAATACACCCGAAGGTATGGTCGAGTGAAAAATTGGCTAAATATATAACCAAACCACGAAGGAATTAGGGAGTAAGAAATGCTCCGCCTTCCTCATTAACCTAAACAGGGCGGCTTTCTCTGATAACTGTGAATATAGAAACTGAGGCGGGCAAAGGGGGTGAATAGATCCAGGCCGCGGCACAAATGGCCAAACCAGGCTGTGGCATGGAGATCCAAGCCGAGGAAAAACTGATCCTGTGGCATCCCGGGCAATACAAGCTAACACTCGCGCCAAACCCAAACAAAGAAAGACAAGCGGGGCAGCCATTTTACCTGATCTCCTGGTCGGTGCGCAGTTAGTGGGCGAGAGATTTCTTCCTAAGCCCCGGGAGTGGGTGCCCGTATTACCCCACAGAGAGGCAGAGTCAGAGACTTTTCTGTGGGCCGAAAGCAGAATCTCTGGGCAGCCCCAGCACCCTGGGAAAGCCGCGCACGGGAGGGAGCGAGAACTAATTCCAACGGTGGAAATTTTCCATGCTGGTGGGGGTTGCACTCAGAGGGAAACGCGGCCAACCTCATATCCTGGTCTGTGCGCGCAGATACTGAGTGAGAGATTCCTCCGAGTGCCTCGGCAGTGCGCGCCTGTGTTATTGCACAGAGGGGCAGAGTCAGGGGCCTTTGTGGGGGCCAAAGCGGAATCTCGGGCCGCCCCAGCACCTTGCAAAAGCCGCGCATGGGGACGGAGCGAGAGCCAATTCCAACGCTGCAACTTTTCCATGTGGTTGGGGGTTTCACTCAGAGCATGAGACTGCTGGCCGGATATCCTGGTCTGCGCACGCAGATACTGAGCGAGAGTTTCCTCCAAGCGCCCCGGAAGGGGGCGCCCGCCTGTGTTACCGGACAGAGTGGCAGAGCCAGAGGTCTTTGAGTGGGCGGAAAGCCCGCCTGATTATGCTAGCAGCTCTGACTGACTGAGCCTTACCCAGAGCCCTGTGCTGAGTGGAAATAGAGTGGGGAGTTGCCAGCTCTTTGAGCCTCTTACTATCTAGGCAGAGGCAGCAGCAACCCCATAGCTGGATTATCAGGCTACTAATTGAGGAAGGAAAGACTAGGAGAGAGGCTCCAGGAACACGGACTCTCTCACTGTAGGAGCCTATAAATGCTAATGAGCCTCGACTGCCAACGAGACTAAAGCACAATACATGACATTGCCATAGAGACTTATCAACTGCAAACCTCTACCTGAGCGTGCCAAAGGGGCAGAACCCGGGGTACAGAGTCACTGACCAGGAAGAGGGAGAGAAAAGAAAAAGCAAGAAGATAACCTCTCAAAATCAAGAATAATCTGCAGACTTTATAACCTATCCCATTTTATGATATTTGTTCGTTTGTTTCTCTTATCTTCATTCTTGATACTTTTTTTCCTCCTCCAATTTGGCCGATTAACTCTCTGCCGGTCTTACTCTCTCCTCTCCTTTAACTACACTACCCATAAGTGTTACATCTCCCATTATCTTTTCTCTCCTCTTCCTTTCTCTCTATGAGGGTTGCACTACAAAACCCTTAACTCTCTCTCTCTCTCTCTCCTCTTTTTTCTTTTTTCTTCTTTTAGTGGTTCCCTCTTTTTTTCTCGCTCTCTCTTTCTTTTCTCCCTTTATATTAGTATCTTCCTTTCTCCTTTACATCTCCTCTCATTCAAACCTCAATAACAAACAAATTATCTTATCTGGGACTCAAACTTATGTTTGTGGCATTTTGGGGGGTTTTTACTTCACCTTTTTGACTCACTAGCAGTGCTCCCATCCCTGGCTCTCCATTTTATCTAGTTCTTGTTCCACTAAATACAATAGTAATTTTTAAATTTGTCCCCCCATTTTTCTGTTTTCATCTTATTCCTCTCATCATAACTCTTAGACAACCAACACCTAAAAGCAAATCATTTTATTCTTGACCCAAATTTTTTCCTTATTTGCTTTTTGTGGGTCCATACCCCCTTTTTTTTTCTTTTCTTTTTTTTTTCTTTTTTTTTTTCTTTTTTTTTTGCCCCTTTATTACTTTTCCTCAATTCAGGCCCTCCATCACAGGCATTGTTTGTTATAATTCACAGTTCACCACAAGATTTTCTCAAGAAAGAGGGGAGAGGAGAGGAGAGGAAAAAAGGAGGGGGGGAATAATTTCCTTTTTAAAAAAATTTTTATTTTATTTTATTTTTCTTTATTTCATTCTTAATTTTTTTAAAAAAAACTTTTCGATTTTTTATTTTTTTTAAACTTTTTATTCTTTATTAAATCTCATTAATACTATCAACAAAACCACCCTCAGATGCCATTAAGGAAGAGAAAATCGAATATCATGGATACAAAAGAAAGAGAGGTAACACAGCTAGATGAGGAAAAATCTATGGAGAAAAAATTTAATATATTGGAAACCTTGGAGCTAAATGACAGAGAATTCAAGATAGAAATCCTAAAAATCCTCCTAGATATACAAGAAAACACAGAAAGGCAATTTAGAGAGCTCAGAAAACAACTCAATGAACACAAAGAATATATGTCCAAGGAAATTGAAACTATAAAAACAAATAAAACAGAGATGAAAAACTCAATTCTCGAGCTGAAAAACGAAGTAACAAGCTTAGCTAATAGAACAGGTCAGATAGAAAAGAGGATTAGTGAAATAGAAGACAAGCAACTTGAGGCACAACAGAGAGAAGAAGAAAGAGACTCAAAAATTAAAAAAAATGAGATAGCCCTACAAGAATTATCTGACTCCATCAAAAAGAATAACATAAGAATAATAGGTATATCAGAGGGAGAAGAGAGAGAAAATGGAATGGAGAACATACTCAAACAAATAATAGATGAGAACTTCCCAAGCCTGTGGAAAGAACTAAAGCCTCAAGTTCAAGAAGCAAACAGAACTTCGAGTTTTCTTTACCCCAACAAACCTACTCCAAGGCATATCATAATGAAATTGACACAAGCCAACGGCAAAGAAAAAATTCTCAAGGCAGCCAGGGAAAAGAAGAATACAACATATAAAGGAAGGCCCATTAGATTATCATCAGATTTCTCAGCAGAAACTCTACAAGCTAGAAGAGAGTGGACCCCAATATTTAAAGTCCTGAAAGAGAGGAACTTTCAGCCACGAATACTATACCCATCAAAGCTATCCTTCAAATATGAAGGAGGAATGAAAACATTCACAGATACAGAAAAGATGAGGGAATTTATCATCAGAAAACCCCCACTCAAGGAATTACTAAAGGGGGTTCTCCAATCAGATACAAAGAACAAAAAAAAAACAGAGCCACAAGTAAAAGCTCCAAGAAGAACACAATAAAACCAAATTTAAACTGTGACAACAACAAAAAGAAAAAGGGGGAGAAGATGGACATTAACAGTAGCAAAGGACGATGGAGTGCAAAAGTACTCACAAAATAGTGCGCTACAGTGAACAGGGTAGGGACCCTTTTCATTACTCAAAGGTAACCACCATTGAAAAAACCACCACAGAAGCACATGAGATAAAAAAGATAGCAACAGAGGAAAGATGTATGGAATACAACCAAATAAAAACAAAAGATAGAAAAATGAAAGAGAAGGAGCAAACAAGACACAACACTAACAGAAAGCAACACATAAAATGGCAATAGGGAACTCACAAGTATCAATAATTACACTAAATGTAAACGGATTAAACTCACCAATAAAAAGACACAGAGTAGCAGAATGGATTAAAAAAGAAAATCCAACTGTATGCTGCCTACAGGAAACTCATCTAAGTAACAAGGATAAAAACAAATTCAAAGTGAAAGGCTGGAAAACAATACTTCAAGCAAATAACATCCAAAAAAAAGCAGGTGTAGCAATACTCATATCGGATAATGCTGACTACAAGACAGGAAAAGTACTCAGAGACAAAAATGGCCATTTCATAATGGCTAAGGGGACACTGAATCAAGAAGATATAACAATTCTTAATATATATCCACCAAACCAGGGAGCACCAAAATATATAAGACAGCTACTTATTGACCTTAAAACAAAAACTGACAAAAATACAATCATACTTGGAGACCTCAATACACCGCTGACGGCTCTAGATCAGTCATCCAAACAGAGAATCAACAAATATATAGTGGCCTTAAACAAAACACTAGAGCACCTGGATATGATAGACATCTACAGGACATTTCATCCCAAAGTGACTGAGTATACATTTTTCTCCAGTGTACATGGATCATTCTCAAGAATTGACCATATGTTGGGCCACAAAAACAACATCAGCAAATTCAGAAAAATCGAAGTTGTACCAAGCACATTTTCTGATCATAAAGCCTTGAAACTAGAATTCAACTGCAAAAAAGAGGAAAAAAATCCCACAAAAATGTGGAAACTAAACAACATACTTTTAAAAAATGAATGGGTCAAAGAAGAAATAAGTGCAGAGATCAAAAGATATATACAGACAAATGAAAATGACAATACGACATATCAGAATCTATGGGATGCAGCAAAAGCAGTGATAAGAGGGAAGTTCATATCACTTCAGGCATATATGAACAAACAAGAGAGAGCCCAAGTGAACCACTTAACTTCCCACCTTAAGGAACTAGAAAAAGAAGAACAAAGACAACCCAAAACCAGCCGAAGAAAGGAGATAATAAAAATCAGAGCAGAAATAAATGAAATAGAGAACAGAAAAACTATAGAAAAAATTAATAGAACAAGGAGCTGGTTCATTGAAAAGATCAACAAAATTGACAACCCTTGGCAAGACTTACCAAGGAAAAAAGAGAAAGAACTCATATAAACAAAATCCAAAATGAAAGAGGAGAAATCACCATGGACACCGTAGATATACAAAGAATTATTGTAGAATGCTATGAAAAACTTTATGCCACTAAATTCAACAACCTAAAAGAAATGGATAAATTCCTAGAACAATACAACCTTCCTAGACTGAGTCAAGAAGAAGCAGAAAGCCTAAACAGACCTATCAGTAGAGAAGAAATAGAAAAAACCATTAAAAACCTCCCCAAAAATAAAAGTTTAGGCCCAGACGGCTATACCAGCGAATTTTATCAAACATTCAAAGAAGACTTGGTTCCTATTCTACTCAAAGTCTTCCAAAAAATTGAAGAAGCAGCAATACTTCCGAACACATTTTATGAGGCCAACATAACCCTCATACCAAAACCAGGCAAGGATGGCACAAGAAAAGAAAACTACAGACCAATATCTCTAATGAATACAAATGCTAAAATACTAAACAAAATACTAGCAAATCGAATACAACAACATATTAAAAAAATAATACATCAACCACATGATCTTATCAATAGACGCAGAAAAGGCTTTCGATAAAATACAACACAATTTTGTGTTTAAGACTCTCAACAAAATGGGTATAGAAGGAAAATATCTCAACATGATAAAGGCCATATATGATAAACCATCAGCTAACATCATATTAAATGGCACTAAACTGAAGGCTTTCCCCCTTAAATCAGGAACAAGACAGGGTTGTCCACTCTCTCCACTCTTATTTAATGTGGTACTAGAGGTTCTAGCCACAGCAATCAGACAAGACAAAGAAATAAAAGGCATCCATATCGGAAAAGAAAAAGTAAAGGTATCACTTTTTGCAGATGATATGATCCTATACATCGAAAACCCCAAAGAATCCACAAAAAGACTACTAGAAACAATAAGCCAATACAGTAAGGTCGCAGGATACAAAATTAACATACAGAAGTCAATAGCCTTTCTATATGCCAACAATGAAACAATTGAGAACTAACTCAAAAGAATAATCCCCTTCACGATTGCAACAAAAAAAATAAAATACTTAGGAATAAACAAAACAAAGAATGTAAAGGACTTATATAATGAAAACTATAAACCATTGTTAAGGGAAATCGAAAAAGATATAATGAGATGGAAAAATATACCTTGTTCTTGGCTAGGAAGAATAAATGTAATCAAGATGGCTATATTACCCAAAGCAATATACAAATTTAATGCAATTCCCATCAAACTTCCAATGACGTTTTTTAAAGAAATAGAGCAAAAAATCATCAGATTTATATGGAACTATAAAAAACCCCGAATAGCCAAAGCAATCCTAAAGAAAAAAAATGAAGCTGGGGGCATTACAATACCTGACTTCAAACTATATTATAGGGCCACGACAATCAAAACAGCATGGTATTGGCAGAAAAATAGACACTCAGACCAATGGAACAGAATAGAAAACCCAGAAATAAAACCACATATATATAGTCAAATAATTTTTGATAAAGGGGCCAACAACACACAATGGAGAAAAGAAAGCCTCTTCAATAAATGGTGCTGGAAAAACTGGAAAGCCACATGCAAAAGAATGAAACTGGACTACAGTCTCTCCCCCTGTACAAAAATTAACTCAAAATGGATCAAAGATCTAAACATAAGACCTGAAACAATTAAGTACATAGAAGAAGACATAGGTACTAAACTCATGGACCTGGGTTTTAAAGAGCATTTTATGAATTTGACTCCACAGGCAAGAGAAGTGAAGGCAAAAATTAATGAATGGGACTACATCAGACTAAGAAGTTTTTGCTCAGCAAGAGAAACTGATAACAAAATGAAGAGAAAGCCAACTAAATGGGAAATGATATTTTCAAACAACAGCTCAGATAAGGGCCTAATATCCAAAATATACAAAGAACTCATAAAACTCAACAACAAACAAACCACCAATCCAATAAAAAAATGGGAAGAGGACATGAACAGATACTTCCTCCAGGAAGAAATACAAATGGCCAACAGATATATGAAAAGATGCTCAACTTCTTTAGCTATTAGAGAAATGCAAATCAAAACGGCAATGAGATACCACCTCACACCTGTTCGATTAGCTATTATTAGCAAGACAGGTAATAGCAAATGTTGGAGAGGCTGTGGAGAAAAAGGAACCCTCATACACTGTTGGTGGGAATGTAAAGTAGTACAACCATTATGGAAGAAAGTATGGTGGTTCCTCAAAAAACTGCAAATAGAACTACCTTATGACCCAGCAATCCCTCTACTGGGTATATACCCCAAAAACTCAGAAACATTGATACGTAAAGACACATGCAGCCCCATGTTTATTGCAGCATTGTTCACAGTGGCCAGGACATGGAAACAACCAAAAAGCCCGTCAATAGATGACTGGATAAAGAAGATGTGGCACATATACACTATGGAATACTACTCAGCCATAAGAAATGATGACATCGGAACATTTACAGCAAAATGGTGGGATCTTGATAACATGATACGAAGCGAAATAAGTAAATCAGAAAAAACCAGGAACTGCATTATTCCATACGTAGTTGGGACATAAAAGTGAAACTAAGAGACATTGATAAGAGTGTGGTGGTTACGGGGGGAGGGGGTAATGGGAGAGGGAAAGGGGGAGGGGGAGGGGCACAAAGAAAACTAGATAGAAGGTGACAGAGGACAATCTGACTTTGGGTGATGGGTATGCAACATAATTGAACGACAAGATAACCTGGACTTGTTATCTTTGAATATATGTATCCTGATTTATTGATGTCACCCCATTAAAAAAAAATAAAATTATTAAAAAAAATAAATAAATAAAATGGCAATAGGGAACTCACAAGTGTCAATAATTACAATAAATGTAAACGGATTAAACTCTCCAATAAAAAGGCACAGAGTAGCAGAATGGATTAATAAAAAAAATCCAACTGTATGCTGTCTACAAGAAACTCATCTAAGTAACAAGGATAAAAACAAATTCAAAGTGAAAGGCTGGAAAACAATACTTCAAGCAAATAACATCCAAAAAAAAGCAGGCATAGCAATACTCATATCTGATAATGCTGATTACAAGACAGCAAAACTACTCAAAGACAAAAATGGCAATTTCATAATGGCTAAGGGGACACTGAATCAAGAAGATATAACAATTCTTAATATATATCCACCAAACCAAGGAGCACCAAAATATATAAGACAGCTACTTATTGACCTTAAAACAAAAACTGACAAAAATACAATCATACTTGGAGACCTCAATACACCGCTGACAGCTCTAGATCAGTCATCCAAACAGAGAATCAACAAATATATAGTGGCCTTAAACAAAACACTAGAGCACCTGGATATGATAGACATCTACAGAACATTTCATCCCAAAGTGACTGAGTATACATTTTTCTCCAATGTACATGGATCATTCTCAAGAATTGACCATATGTTGGGCCACAAAAACAACATCAGCAAATTCAGAAAAATCGAAGTTGTACCAAGCACATTTTCTGATCATAAAGCCTTGAAACTAGAATTCAACTGCAAAAAAGAGGAAAAAAATCCCACAAAAATGTGGAAACTAAACAACATACTTTTAAAAAATGAATGGGTCAAAGAAGAAATAAGTGCAGAGATCAAAAGATATATACAGACAAATGAAAATGACAATACGACATATCAGAATCTATGGGATGCAGCAAAAGCAGTGATAAGAGGGAAGTTCATATCACTTCAGGCATATATGAACAAACAAGAGAGAGCCCAAGTGAACCACTTAACTTCCCACCTTAAGGAACTAGAAAAAGAAGAACAAAGACAACCCAAAACCAGCCGAAGAAAGGAGATAATAAAAATCAGAGCAGAAATAAATGAAATAGAGAACAGAAAAACTATAGAAAAAATTAATAGAACAAGGAGCTGGTTCATTGAAAAGATCAACAAAATTGACAACCCTTGGCAAGACTTACCAAGGAAAAAAGAGAAAGAACTCATATAAACAAAATCCAAAATGAAAGAGGAGAAATCACCACGGACACCGTAGATATACAAAGAATTATTGTAGAATGCTATGAAAAACTTTATGCCACTAAATTCAACAACCTAAAAGAAATGGATAAATTCCTAGAACAATACAACCTTCCTAGACTGAGTCAAGAAGAAGCAGAAAGCCTAAACAGACCTATCAGTAGAGAAGAAATAGAAAAAACCATTAAAAACCTCCCCAAAAATAAAAGTTTAGGCCCAGACGGCTATACCAGCGAATTTTATCAAACATTCAAAGAAGACTTGGTTCCTATTCTACTGAAAGTCTTCCAAAAAATTGAAGAAGCAGCAATACTTCCAAACACATTTTATGAGGCCAACGTAACCCTCATACCAAAACCAGGCAAGGATGGCACAAGAAAAGAAAACTACAGACCAATATCTCTAATAAATACAGATGCTAAAATACTAAACAAAATACTAGCAAATCAAATACAACAACATTTAAAAAAAATAATACATCATAATCAAGTGGGATTCATCCCAGAATCTCAAGGATGGTTCAACATACGTAAAACAGTTAACGTAATACACCATATCAACAAAACAAAGAACAAAAACCACACGATTTTATCAATAGATGCAGAAAAGGTTTTCGATAAAATACAACACAATTTTATGTTTAAGAATCTCAACAAAATGGGTATAGAAGGAAAATATCTCAACATGATAAAGGCCATATATAATAAACCATCAGCTAACATCATATTAAATGGCACAAAACTGAAGGCTTTCTCCTTTAAATCAGAAACAAGACAGGGTTGTCCACTCTCTCCACTCTTATTTAATGTGGTACTAGAGGTTCTAGCCAGAGCAATCAGACAAGACAAAGATATAAAAGGCATCCATATCGGAAAAGAAAAAGTAAAGGTATCACTTTTTGCAGATGATATGATCCTATACATCGAAAACCCAAAGAATCCACAAAAAGACTACTAGAAACAATAAGCCAATACAGTAAGGTCACAGGATACAAAATTAACATACAGAAGTCAATAGCCTTTCTATATGCCAACAATGAAACATTTGAGAATGAACTCAAAAAAATAATCCCCTTCACGATTGCAACAAAAAAAATAAAATACCTAGGAATAAACATAACAAAGAATGTAAAGGACTTATATAATGAAAACTATAAACCATTGTTAAGGGAAATCGAAAAAGATATAATGAAATGGAAGAATATTCCTTTGTCTTGGTTAGGAAGAATAAATATAATCAAGATGGCCATATTACCCAAAGCAATATACAAATTTAATGCAATTCCCACCAAAATTCCAATGACATTTTTTAAAGAAACGGAGCAAAAAATCATCAGATTTATATGGAACTATAAAAAATCCCGAATAGCCAAAGCAATCCTAAAGAAAAAGAATGAAGCTGGGGGCATTACAATACCTGACTTCGAATATTATATGGCCACAACAATCAAAACAGCATGGTATTGGCAGAAAAATAGACACTCAGACCAATGGAACAGAATAGAAAACCCAGAAATAAAACCACATATATATAGTCAAATAATTTTTGATAAAGGGGCCAACAACACACAATGGAGAAAAGAAAGCCTCTTCAATAAATGGTGCTGGAAAAACTGGAAAGCCACATGCAAAAGAATGAAACTGGACTACAGTCTCTCCCCCTGTACAAAAATTAACTCAAAATGGATCAAAGATCTAAACATAAGACCTGAAACAATTAAGTACATAGAAGAAGACATAGGTACTAAACTCATGGACCTGGGTTTTAAAGAGCATTTTATGAATTTGACTCCACAGGCAAGAGAAGTGAAGGCAAAAATTAATGAATGGGACTACATCAGACTAAGAAGTTTTTGCTCAGCAAGAGAAACTGATAACAAAATAAAGAGAAAGCCAACTAAATGGGAAATGATATTTTCAAACAACAGCTCAGATAAGGGCCTAATATCCAAAATATACAAAGAACTCATAAAACTCAACAACAAACAAACAAACAAACAATCCAATAAAAAAATGGGAAGAGGACATGAACAGACACTTCTCCCAGGAAGAAATACAAATGGTCAACAGATATATGAAAAGATGCTCATCTTCTTTAGCTATTAGAGAAATGCAAATCAAAACGGCAATGAGATACCACCTCACACCTGTTCGATTAGCTATTATTAGCAAGACAGGTAATAGCAAATGTTGGAGAGGCTGTGGGGAAAAAGGAACCCTCATACACTGTTGGTGGGAATGTAAAGTAGTACAACCATTATGGAAGAAAGTATGGTGGTTCCTCAAAAAACTGCAAATAGAACTACCTTATGACCCAGCAATCCCTCTACTGGGTATATACCCCAAAAACTCAGAAACATTGATACGTAAAGACACATGCAGCCCCATGTTTATTGCAGCATTGTTCACAGTGGCCAGGACATGGAAACAACCAAAAAGCCCATCAATAGATGACTGAATAAAGAAGATGTGGCACATATACACTATGGAATACTACTCAGCCATAAGAAATGATGACATCGGATCATTTACAGCAAAATGGTGGGATCTTGATAACATTATACGAAGTGAAATAAGTAAATCAGAAAAAACCAGGAACTGCATTATTCCATACATAGGTGGGACATAAAAGTGAGACTAAGAGACATTGATAAGAGTGTGTTGGTTACGGGGGGAGGGGGGAGAGGGAGAGGGAAAGGGGGTGGGGGAGAGGCACAAAGAAAACTAGATAGAAGGGGACAGAGGACAATCTGACTTTGGGTGATGGGTATGCAACATAATTGAACGACAAGATAACCTGGACATGTTATCTTTGAATATATGTATCCTGATTTATTGATGTCACCCCATTAAAAAAATAAAATTATTAAATAAAAAAAAAGAAAAGGACATTGAAGATACCAATAAATTAAAGAATATATCATGCTCGTGGATAGGAAAAATAAACATTATTAAAATGTCCATACGACCCTAAGAAATCTAGAGATTTAACGCAATCCCTATCAAAATGCTAATGACAGTTTTCACAGAACTATAACAGAATCCTAAAATTTATATGGAGCCATAAAAGAATCAGAATAGCCAAAGCAATCTTGAGAAAGAGAATGAAATTGGAGGAATTATACTACCTGAAATCAAACTACACTACAAGGCTCTAGTAATCAGAACAGCATGGAAATGTCATAAAAACAGAGACATAGATCAATGGAACAGAATAGACAACCAAAAAAGGAACCCACACCCTTATAGTCAATTAATCTATGCCAAAAGAGGCAAGAATATACAATGGACTAAAGACAATCTCTTCAAAAAATAGTGTTGGAAAAACTAGACAGATGCATTAAATGAATGAAGCTGGATGACTTTCTTATACCATATACAAGTATAAACTCAAAATTGGTTAATGACTTAATGTAAGATCTCAAATCATAAAACTCCAAGAAGAAAACATAGGCAGTAAACTCTTTAAGATAAGCTTTAATCATAATGCCACATATTAGTGTGCATTATTTATTTGAAATTTTCTCTGTTGGACACATTATTTTTATAATCAGAAAATATTATTTCAAAAAGAAAATGTCATCTTGAACATCAAGAAATAAAAATATTTTCAAATATGCCTCCTATGGCATTCATAGTACAAATATTCTACTTTTTCCTGAATCAGAGTCTCTAGGCTTTTGGGGAAATATTTTATTGAGCAATACGTAAAATTTGAGAAAGTCACATGTTCTGGATTTCATATGAGAATTTGAAAATATTTGTTAATATTTAAAATACAATTATTTCAATATATTTTGTGAGAATGCTATTCTTGAGCCATGAACATTCTATTACTATCTTTATGACTTCTGGCTCTGAGTTAATGGTTTTTTTTGTTTTGTTTTGTTTTTTAATTCCTGAGGGGTTTACAGTTAGATTTTAAAAGAGAAACTGACTTTGGAAACTTTAAATGACTACTTTCAAATTAGCCCTATTCTCATGAAGTCACTCTTCGACCAAAGGAAGAGAGAGCTTGCAATTTCCAACAATTTTCTTGCTTTCCTTTGCAATGTAACTGTGTGTGAATTATCTTTGAGGATGGTACTCTATCAGAAAATTTCTGAATCAAAATGATTCTGTTAAATTAATTAAATGATCACTACTTATTGCCACTTTTATTCTATACCATGGGGCAAAGTGTTGAGGTTCTGGAGGGATTGCAGGAATTAGCCTAAACTCTTTGTGGATTACTTCCTACTTGTGATCCAGTTAACTCAAAGAAATCTCCAAAGTGAAAATCATGAACCTCTATGGACTAGATCTGACTAGGTGGGTATTTCCACTTTTCTTTAAAAACAGGAAGCTGAGTTTCAGAAACATTGAGTGTGTAATAAATGTCAGAACTGGGGTCTACTTATTTCTCTGTAATTTCAATGTCCGTGTTCTTGTTTAACTGAAGGGTTCTCACTAAACAAAAGGTTATAATAGAAATATTTTAGGGGTGGTGAACACACAATGCAATATACAGATGTCATGTTATAGAACTGTACACTGGAAAACAATGTCACCTCAATAAATTTAATTAAATGTTTTTTAAATAAAAAAATAAAAAGGAAATGTTTGCTGTGTTGTACATTAGAAAATAAAGGAAACTTCCTGTTCAACATGGTAAATGACCATGTGCATCTATTCCTTTGTCTTGAAAACACTTTAAAATAACATAAAGAGAGAAATTAATATATAAGGACAAAAAGAATTAGCAAACACAGAGCCACAAATGAGAATTAATATACATGTTTTCATTTAATGAGAGAGAGAGAGAGAGAGACTGAAAGACAGGGACAGAGAGACAGGAAGGGCGAGAGATGAGAAGCATCAACTTGTTGTTGCAGCACCTTAGTTGTTCATTGATTAGTTTCTCACATATGCTATGACCGTGGGGCTCCAGTTGAACCAGTTACCCCTTACACAAGCCAGAGACCTTGGGCCAAAGCCAGTGACAATGGGGTCATGTCTATGATCCCATGCTCAAGCTGGCCACTGCGCACTCAAGCTGCTGAACCTGTGCTTCAAACCAGTGAACTCAGGGTTTTGAACCTGGGTCCTCAGCATCCCAGGTCGATGCTCTATCTACTGTGCCACCACCTGGTCAGTAACATACATTTTTTTTAAAGAGGGAAATCCCTCAAAGAGAATAAAAAACAGGATAAGAAATTTAGGAATGTTAATCTGGGAAATTTTTACTTTCAACAAATAGAGAAGAGGAAAAAATTTTCAAGAAAAACCAAACAAAAATATCCCCAGAATTGGGGGGCTTGACTTGCCAGACTAAAAAGGCTCTCTGTGTGCCCATCTCAATTAATTAAGAGCAAGTGAGGAAGAAGGGAAGGGAAGGGAAGGGAAGAAAATGGAAGGGAAATGAGGGGAGGGGAGGGGAGAGGTGGGAGGGGAGAGGTAGGGAAAGGAGGGGAAAGAAATTTGAGCAACACTTTTATAGCAATTGAAAAATTAAAAGTATAATACAATATGTATAAAAATTGTCGAAAGGGGTTGTAAAAATGAAGCTTCTGTGTTTATGCCCAGAGATTTTAATTTAGTAGGATTGGGGGGCTTGGAGCTCTGCATTTTAACAGGGCCTGGGGAATTCTTATGGAAGTGGTCCCTGGATCCTACTTTGAGAAACACTTGTCTGATACACAGTCACAATATTGCTGGAACAACAGCTCTAAGTGGTTTCTCGTAAAAACCAAGTGATCTTACATTAGTTGTGTCCATTCCCTATAGGCATCGGGGTAAAACTATGATGCACGTTAAAACCCTTCTTAGTGAAAAATTATCCTAACTCAGATTAAGTAAAGAAATGAAAGACCTAGATGCTGAAGTCAGAAATGTTTTCAGGCAGATGAAAAGAGTCTTCCAATCAGGCAGCTGTAAACATCGGCAGAAGCTCTGAGCGCAGTCACTCCTGTGTTTAGAGAGGCTGACTCAGCCTGCTTGGGATTGGAAGGCGTATGCAGAAAGGAATGCCATCAGTTCTGTCCCACCATGCACTCAGCCCATTGCTACAAAGTAGCTTGGAGTATGAAGGTGTCTGAGGTCATATCGGGACCGTGTCAAGGAGAATCTTACAAATGTATCCAGTGGACATGCTGAAGGAAGAACTGTTGCAAAATCTGATACTTAAACAGTGACAGCTGTGTCTCAGTGATGGCAAATCTGCTTTCAAAGGCTTATAGAGCCATGATCAGCCCTCTTGAAAGTTCTACACAACCTGTTCCTTGGTTTACCTTGAGAATTATCCAGCTTCCCAAATAGAGTCATTAGGGAAGGTCTTTAATTTTTACTGAGTAGCTGCTACAGGCCAGACACCACATACACATGCTATGTCTCACCAAAACCAATTTCACAGCTGAGAAAAATGGAGCTTCCAGAAGTTAAGCCACAAATCCAGCATCATATAACCAGTATATGGTAGAGCTAGTCTTACTATTGCCATGACTCCAAATTGCATCCGGGACCATCTAATAGCCCACAGGATACCAGATAACAAGGTCAGTAGCGTTGAAGCTGAGGAGGGTGATCCGTTTATCACTACAAATGTATTCACTGGACAGAAAATCTGCTGGTCTGGCTTGAGGACCGTCACACAGGTGGTGCAAAGGGAGCTGAACACAGCTACACAGCAGGAGAGACCCAATGGAGATCCTGCAAGAGTCAGCAAATTACAGACACAGCTCTGTCACAGCTATGAATGAAACCCACAGTGGACTGAACATCCCAGGGATGAGGCGGAGCAAGAGGGTTACAGGAAGGGAGTGGTTGACTTTAAGCCAAGACCAATTCTTAAGATGAGGTCACTGGTTGAAGGGTTTTAGAAAAACGCTCCCAATACCAAAGAAAATAGCAAATTCTTTATCACAGAATTTATAAACTGAGGGCATTTTAGGGAAGGTTATCCCAATTAGTAAAACAGGGGTGTTTTACTAATCATGATGATGTAGAGGAGGAAGAGAATAAGAGTTCACATTATTTATCTTTCATATGTCAGGCATTGTGCTAAGTATTATTTCCTTTAATGAACTAGATACAATTTGTATTCCTGTGTCATTGATGAGAAAATCAGGATCCAGAAACAGGGTGATTGGCTCAAGGTGGCACAACTAGTTAAAGGTAGAATTAGGACTAGAATTCAAGCACCTGACACTTAATTCTGGCTATTTTTCTGTGTCTTTGTCTTGTAGCCAATTTCTATTCACATGAGAATGCGTGTGAAGAATACGGGCTTTGGAAGAACCAGAGAAATCCAGATCTAAAACCCTCTGTACCTTGGGCTGTATGACCTTCTCTGAGTCCTGCATCCCTTATTTATAAAATGGAGATAATGATATCTTACTCTTCCTTTTGCTGTCAACATTAAGTGAAATTACACACACACACACACACACACACACACACACACACACACACACACACACACACACATGTACTACAGCATCTGGTACACAGTAAAACTCAAAAAATGTTCCTGCCCCCACTTCCTCCTGCCTCAGGTGTGAAAATACAGTGTGTCTGTAAAGTCATGGTGCACTTTTGACCGGTCACAGGAAAGCAACAAAAGATGACAGAAATGTGAAATCTACACCAAATAAAAGGAAAACTCTCCCAGTTTCATACCTATTCAGTGCAGTTCGATGTGGGCTCACGCGCAGATTTTTTAGGGCTCCTTAGGTAGCTGTCCCGTATAGCCTCTACAGACTCGTCACTGACTGATGGCCTACCAGAACGGGTTTCTCCACCAAACTGCCGGTTTCCTTCAACTGCTTAACCCACCGAGTAATGTTATTCCTATGTGGTGGTGCTTCCTTATAAACTCGCCGATATTCACATTGCACTTTGGTCACGGATTCAAATTTAGCGAGCCACAGAACACACTGAACTTTCCTCTGTACCATCCACATCTCGACTGGCATGGCCATGAGCTGCTCCGCTGTATACAGTGTTACGTCATCATCTGCACATGCGCACATGCTGCCACATCATCCTACAGAAACTGGGAGGGTTTTCCTTTTATTTGGTGCAGATTTCACATTTCTATCATCTTTTGTTGCTTTCCTGTGACCGGTCAAAAGTGCACCATGACTTTACGGACACTGTAGTGTCTACTCTATTTGGTCTTTTCAATATTTTCCCCTTTTAGATAATAATCACCAAATATCATAATAATCTTCCAAGTGGAGCAACTATATATTTGCACACATTTGAGGACACACATAACGAAGTGTTTGGATGAAATAAGAAAATAAGAATATTAAGAAATAATTCTTTACAAATGCAAGAAACACTCAAATGGCTCCTTTTCCCATGTTTCTAATTAAGTGGCATTTAGCTGATACTCAGCTGCACAATAAAAATCACCTGGAATTTAAAAAGTGCCCAGCATCCAGGCTGTATCTCGTACCAATCCGATCAGAATTCCTGGGGGTGAGGGTCAGGCATCAGTAGTTCAAAAACCTCCTCAGGTGGTCCCTATGAGCCATCAGCATTGAGAACCATCGAACTACACAGAGCAGGGGTTCTCAAAGTGTGACCCCGGGACCATCAGCATCAGCATCAACTGGAAACCTGTTAGAAAGGCACATTCTCAAGCCTCACGGCAGATCTTCTGGATCAGTAATTCTGGGGCCGGGGTCCTCCAGGAGATTCTTAAGCACTTACAAGTTTAAGAATCACTGTTCTAAATATCCAGTCCTCTCCCTTATCCTCAGTCCAAACTAATCAATCACATCCTGTTTATTTTACCTTTTAGACATATCCCTTATATGGCCACTCATCTCAACCTGAGCACCACTCACTGTCCATTCTTGCCTGGGCAATGGGTGATTATCCTGTTGGACCAGTTCTCTTCTCCAGTTCGCTCTTCCCTCCGCAGCCATAGTAGCCATAATAAATGGCTGACCGCAGTCCTCTGCTGGTGCCTCTGGGATAGAATCTAAACTCTTCTATCTCAGTATGTACGACCCTCTCTGTGCTCACTCTCAGCACTCCTAGACTCAGTTTAGCAATACAGAGCCATATAGTTACCCACCCCCACCCCCACCCCCACCCCCACCCCAGGAACACAATGGGACTTATGGTTTCAACAAAAAATTCACTTTAAGGACAAAGAACCAGACATGGCAATTACTTTTTGCTGGATTACTTACCCAATTTTTACCTGGCTAAATTGAATCCAGTCATTTCCATTGAGATCAAAGGACCTCTTCTTGAATAAACCTTCTCTGAGCCCCAGTCTCGGAGGAGTGCTGTTCCATGCTCCCACAGGGCTCTCTGGATGCCTTCCCTTTAGCATGACACAGTCAACTGGAATGAGTCAGTCTTCCCAGCTAGACCATGAACTCAAGGTAAAGGTCACCTTTTATCTCTGCGTTCCCTCTCTCAGGCATAATGCGTGCTGCGTGGCAGACACTCAATACACGGTGCCAGGCTGAACCAAAAACCTGCAAAATGCATCTGCTCATTTGCAGAGCTTCAGACAAGTGAATTGTAGGCATTTCTCAAACCTAGATGTGCACACAAATCACCTGGAGATGATCAAATGTAGATTCCGATCCAAGTGACTTGGGAGAGGGGGGAGCCCAGACATTCTGCATTTGTAACAAGCTCCTGGGTATCGCCGTTGCTGCTGGTTTATGGCCTGTCAGCTACACATGGAGTACTTAGGCTTGTGGCCTTCCCTCCAAAGCCATGAAACACAGGGCACTCGTAGATCAATTTTATTACACTAGAAGAAACATGTTTACTTTGCAGAAGTGCTAGCAACCGAGAGGATAGGAGATGATTTAGGCTGCTTACCAGACTCGTCTCATAGAGTCTATCATCTTGGAGTTGAATATATTCTTTTTTTTTTTATAAAAAAAGAGATTTTAAAAGTTTTAATTGAATTTATTGGGGTAACATTAATAAAACTGTATAAGTCTCAGGTATTCAATTCTATAACACATCATCTGTATATTGTCTTCTTTCATAAGAGATTTGCAAACAGTTGTTTGGTGAACCAGGTCTTCACACAGCTGTTATACTCATCACAGGAGGCGAGAACTTCCTGATCAGCAGCATGTGTATAGAGGACAACTTTTAGCTGTCATAGGACTTTTTCTCAATACAGAATCCAAATTCAGTCTGGGGAGAAGAGAGGGAGATCAATAAAATAATAGCCAGGCTCAGCAAGATAGGGTTTATTTATTCATCTCTTCCTGCACAAAGAAAAGTAGTTATTGAGCACCTAGTGTACTATAGGTGAGAGGCACTAGGGTTAGTCAAGCTGGACAAGGAGGGGATAGAAAAGAAATTTAGTCAAAAGAATATTGTAAAGTTCTGAGTCAGAGATAAAAAGAGGTTCCAATTTAGGGATTCGAATACGGGTTGCACAAATTTTCAGCTGTCACTATTCAAATTTTCAAAACTTCTCCACTCACATTCAGATTAAAGATTTAGTAATCGGCTTTAAAATGTCAGACGTTTTTCAGAGATATCACAGGATTCTTAGTCATCTGTAATTTCTCCCAGCTGTTCTGAAGCGCGTTGTCCAAGTTCTGTAAAACTGCGTAGCTCAAGCATGGCTCATTTCTGCACAGAACCCTTGGGGGAAAATGTATGCTTCATGACTCTACCCTGGCTCTCTTCTGAGGACGTGCAGTTTTACTCAGAAATCATCACTCCACACTCAATAAATCGGCTATTGTAGAATGGTTCAAGATTATTTTTAGAGTTTGCTGGGTTTTTTTTTTTAAGCTTTAAAAAAAGGTGGAAGGTTAGCAACTTACCACGCTTGCCGCGGCCTTGGCTTCCCCTAATCCTCAGCTTTCCAACCCAGTCACACTGGCCTTCCAAGCCCTGTTCACACACTCTTGATTTCCCCACTCACCTCCGTGCACAAATATGCACACAGGTCTTGCTAGCTTTTGTTTCCTTGTCATTGCTCATGCTAGTTCCTTTCTTCTCAATCAGACCAAACCACATTAATCTTTCATGGTGAGATTGTTCATTCATTTATCAAGTTTTTATTGAAGGATTTGTAAGTGCCAGGTACCATCCTGGGCACTAGAGGTACAGTGATGAACGAGTAGGGATGCTCACTTCAGTGCCACTGGGGACAGAGACAAGGCCATTATAAGCCTCTCTCACGAGGACCTCAAGGAAGAGATCCAATAGTAAGAGAACGTACAGGGGGCTGAGGGTTACACCTTGCCCAGATTAGGGAAGTTTACAGAAGGAGTTTCCAAGCAGGTGAGAGCCAATCCACAAGAATGAATGAGGTAGGGAGTGGAAAAGGTTCCTTGTAGTGGGAAGAGATTAGGCTGGAAAAGTGAACAAAGGTCAGATTTTGAAGAGTCTTTTAAGGGCTGGAAGGAGTTATTTTACAGGGACTGGAAGGAAGGCATTAAAGACCTGTAAGGAGGGACCTGGTATGAATCCCATTTATTCCTTGAAGTCGTCTCTAATTATTTAAAGGCCAAGTGCTCCCCCCTTCTTAGATTTCCAAAGCAATTGTGGGCTCTGCTTAGCAGCCTCACCCTGAATTCATGCAGTGTTTCTATCATCCTATGGACACTCTCTGCCATTGTTCTCAACTTTCTTGTGCCACAGCAAACATTAAAAAATTCAAGCATTATATTTTTGGCTTGAATGTCCAAAATGCAGAATACATTTATTTAACATTTCCTTATATTTACAGCATCATTATTCCTTCAGTGAAACATAACTTTTATGTATGAAACTTCTGTACAACTTCAAGTGACCTCTGAGACACAAAATTCACATCAAAAGAGAATGTACACTCAATGGTAACATAATCTAATTTTATACATTGATCAAAATGATGTGGTATACCAGTGTAGGGGACAAGTTTCCCTGGTGTGGGTCCAAGGAGAACCATTGTTCTAGAATGTTACCTATCTCTTATGACCTTGATTTAATGAAAACTCAAGGGCAAGAATAGTTATATACACATTTTTTAATTCTTTGCAATTCTTAGCATGGTTCTTGATGTAGCATAAGGATTTACTTGAACTTTTCATTTATTTTTTTTAAATTATGAAATACGTTTAAGCATCCAAAAATGTGTTAAAAATTAAATTAAAAATAAGGAACATCTATTTTTTTTATTCATCCAGTGCATGAAATACAACATTTTAATGACAGTTAGACCCTCACCGTACCCCTCCCCACTGAAACATTACCAGTGCCATGAATTTTGTATTATTGACACAAAATATATTTTTACTACAGTTGTGGGTACTTACAGACAACACAGGGTATTGCGTCTCACGTTTTAAAATGTTGTATAAATGATGGCATAAAGTATCCTTCTGCAACTGTTTTTAGTTCAGAATTATCCTTGAGCAAGATTATCTTTGGGATCTGTCCATGTTTATAGATGCAGCTCTAGTTGATCAATTTGACTGCTGTATTGTGTTCCATGGTATAAATATACCACATTTAGCACATTTTAGTTGGTTTCAAATCTTCACTAAAACACACAATGCTGAGGTCAATGTGTCTACATTTGGTTTCTTATGTACGTGTGAGAGCTTTAACAGGCATGTAGATCTGTAGTGGATTGCTGGGTTGTAGGGTATGTGCATCATCAACCTAACTAGCTATTGCTAAAATGCTGTTCAAAGTGGAACAATTTACAACTCCATCAACAGAGTGTGAGTTTTAGCTTCACGTTCTTGATAATCCATGGTAATTTCAGATTTAGAGAGCTGATGTAATTTTTCATGCATACATTCACACACATACACACATACACCAAAAATCTCAGTGAAAAACAGAACTTTAATTTATTAAATGAGTATTCTTTCCTTTGGAACTTCCCAGAGAGAGCAATTAACAACTACTTTAAAAATTTAGACAGCCTATAAATGGTTGATTAGATTATTCTAAATTATTTAAACAAGAGTAACTACTTGGAAAAAGTACAAAATTGCTAAAATTGCTTACAGCATTATCCCATTAATATAGTTACTTTTTAAATATGCAATATATACTCATTAATTTGGTGATTACTTGCTGCCTTACCCAAATGAAATGATTTTTAAAATGAATTCACTATTCGCTTATTTTACATTTATATATTATTTTCCAACTATGTTTAATCTTGCACTGGTGTTCCAATGGGTCTGAGTTACATGACAGTTAAATAAAAGTGAATAGAACCAAGCTTCCAGGTCAGATTTTGCTTTTATTTCAGAACCTGTCTCTTGCTACATCATAATACCCAAGAACAGCTCTAGATTAGTCATGCTTTTCCATAATGTTTCATTTTATTGCAGTAAAATCAAGTACACACCAAGCAAAGCATGCAAAAATGTAAAACAAATGATCGGAGCACAAATGAGGATTTCATCCAATTAGCCTCATCTCACTTCTGGTTGCTCACAAATTCCATTCTTTTGCAAATGTCCTGGTAGAGGGCAAGCAAGCAAGCATTGACTGAGGTGGGCCGATTTCACTGGGCAACCAGCAAGAGACTGGACGAGAGGGTTACAGCAGAACTGAAGACATAAACATAGGTTTCCCATTCATGAATAAATGGAAGACGTTCCTAGGAAATTCTAATTCTGCTTTTTACTCGAGTTCAATTTGAGATATAGATGTGATGAAAATGATGACAAAAATCTTCTTTAGGCAGATATGTCCTCAGAATTGATGTCTGAACATTACAGATGTTGTCAAAGAAAAGATTCAGTTAACTCTTCAAGGTCAATTGTCTCAGTGCTCAGAGAAATTAAGTCATCCCTCATTTCTCAGTTCTGCTCATGTATGTCTTCACTCAGAAAAGTCTTTCCCACAGATTTTGAAAGAGAACAAATTTAGCATTCTATTAGCCAACTGTGAAAATATAAAAATTCCTGAAACTTACCCCTTTACCTTTAGTAGATAAATGTATCTATGCTTTCTGGATAGACCCACAGGGAAATACACATGCCAATGGAGCTATCTTCTTTCATGCTATGGCCATCTTGAGTCCTTACCATCTGCAAAACATAAAAATATGATTGCTCTTAATGTCACTAGATTTGCATAAAAGGTTATCTCTAGAGACTGTTCCTTTATATTGCCACACAAGAAACACATACAAAAGGTTTTTGCCATTCTCAACACTCAAAATAAAAGCCCAATTCAGGGTAATGTGATAATAGATATAAATGAGCAACATATAAATACAACTAATATAGATAAACTTTCTCCTGGGGGAACATTGGTATGCTTATGATCTGAAATTTCATGCTGAGCACATTTAACAGTTGGTATCATTGAATCAAAGCTGGAAGGATTGTGCAGTCCTTTGGAAAATGGCAGGGCTTTGCCCAGAATCCCTCTGCTTTTTATTTTTATGTTTTTAGCATTAACTTCTAGAAAACCTTCCTTCTCCCCTTCTCCCTCTTTCGTCCCTGCTCTCCACCCCACTCCCCTGTGAGCTTTACCTTCCAGCCTCAACACGTACTGTTCTTTGCAGGACTGCTGTCAGCCGCTGGAACAGCTTGAACCACAGGCAGCAGGAGTCCCTGGGAGAGCACAGCCCTCCCCAACTTTCCTGCCTTGGGGCAGGATGATGCTTCAGCAAAACTCAAATGCCTGGTACTGAAAGGGGCCATCTAAAGCTGCCTTCAATGGCACTTGGCCCCAGATAACACCTTGTTTGGCTCGCACTCCTTCCCCGTCTTGCTTCCTCCACTCCCTTCCTGGTTTCTGAGGAGCATCTCCTCTGTAAGTTACAGGCACATGAATCCTCACTTCAGGTTTGACCTCGGGGAAGCTGGCCTAGACAGGCTCTTAGGGATGCTCCCACCTATAGACTTCAAACACTTTTCCTTCCGTTACAGACCTCAAGAGGGAAAATAAATCATGCCCTTTGCCTTGCATATTTCAAAGTCAACATTGAAAATGTTTTCCATTATGAATTGAAGTAGTTGGAAAGGATGTAATTTGTGACATATAGTAAAAAGTGACATGTAAATATAAAACTGCCACCTTTGTCTTTTGATTTACCCAATGGAATCTAAATATAGAGATTTGATACTGTTATCATCCATTTAAAATATATGTAAACATGCTCATTGTTAAAACTGAGACATTTTGTAGTAATCATTTCTTTCCTTAAACATCTATTTCCATGGAATTTCATTCTAACTGTAATCATTTTATACACTTTAAAATCTTATATTGTTTGCCTAATCATAATTCTCTGAAGCAAAAAATAAAATCTTGAATGTATGTTTTTTATTTCCTATCATTATAAGCTTCTAGGTGTTAAAGATTTTTTTTAGATGAATTACCATTAAATTTTATCAAAACGGCATCCCATATTTTTCACTCCATAAGATGCACTTTTTTTCCCCCCAAACATGGAGGGGAAAATGCCTGTGCATCGTATGAAGCAAAAAATATAGTATTTTTCCATTGATAATTATATCAAAACAAAAAGTTAATTTTTTTTGGAAATGCATTTTTTAATGAGATGGGTAGTTTTTCTTCTATTATTTTTACTTATTATTTTTAGAGTGAGGCAAAGTTTATTATCAATTCTATTAATAAACATTGTCACAGATTTAAACACTGACAAATAATTGCTTAGTGCAGATGGATGGTTTTGAAGTAATTTTATTATAGAAATATCAAACAATTCTTTGAATTCTTTCTAAATTATGTGTAAAAAGTCACCCAGGAACTTTCCAAAAGGTTTTACAAAAGAATTTGTTACCCAGGAATTAGATGATATTTTTCCATTTCTCAGAAATGTACCCAAAAATGCTTTACTAGCCTTATCAAGTGACTATTAATTATACCAATTACTCTTTCACTTAGAGATATAGTGTTCAACTTTAGAAACTAAAATATGGTTGGAAAAATTTAATATTGCTAAATTAAGCATACTTGCCATGTACACTATCATCTTTTTTGATAAAATAATATTTATTATGTTTTATTTTTTTTTCCTTCAGAATTTTGAAGCTGAAATTTAGCTCATAACCCCCCTACAGCCTAATTGGCAGAACTAGAACTTATTCTAAAACCAATCAACACCTGTGCCTTAGAAATACTCTGAGTTCATCTTCCAACTGAAATCAGTATGTTTTTGAGGGTCTCTGTGATGACAGCTTCCTTATGATTCCATTCCAAGATAGGGATGTGATTAAGGCTCTTGCTATGGTTTTCTGAGGCCTCATGAACCAATGCTTGCTCTCCATCAGTATTTCTCCTATATGCTTTTTGCTTTGTTCTCATGGAATTCTCACTCAGGAGATATGCAGCCTTTGACAGGAGTTGGGAAGTAGACGACAGCACAGGCCAGATGACTAAGTGAAGTATATCATCACTCCTATCATCCTCACTCTATGATATATCTGAATTTACAACATTCAAACATAAATTCAGATACCCCATTTCTAGCAACACACTTCCTTAACAGAAACATGTATGGAATGGGAAAGACTGAAGCCTTACCTGGCCCCCAATCCCCCACCCTGTGCCTTTCTAGGGGGATTTACCTCTGGGCAAAGTATCATTATTAGATTCAGAATAATTGAGACTATGCCAGTTTTGGTGTGAAATGGGGGGCATTTGGACAAGGGCATGCAGGAAAGGAAACCCTCCAGGATTCCTCAGACACAAATATTCTCAGGTGGATAGATTCCTTTAAGATTGGTTTTTAGAAATCCACGCATTGGAAAGTCTTCATGGCACCCTCAGTGCACCCCAGTATAAATATCACTGATTTTGTCCAAGCTCCTCACTATACAAATAAGAAAGTTGAGGACTAGGGCAATCTGATGACTTCTGGAGATCACATAGTCAGTGACATAATCAAAACCAGCACCTGATCTCATTCCAGTTTGGCGTTTTTTTCCACCATGGCCGTCAGTTCTAATATATCATTTGTCACCATTACTGCCATCATCATCATCATCATCATCATCTTAAATAATACCTAACATCTATGAAGCTTCTACTCTATTCAAAGTGCTGTTTGAAGCACTTTACATTGATTTGAAACTCACATTAGCCTATGAAGTAGACCTTATTATTATCCTCATCTTACAGATGGGGAAATGGAAATTCAGAGAGGCAAAGTGATGTGTCCAAGATCACATGATCAGTAACTGCAGACATAGGATTCAAATCCACCCCGGGTTCACTCTTTTAACGATTGTTCTCAAAGTGGTTTCTATAAAACACTAGCCCAATAAGATGCTCCCTGATACAGTATTTCGCAGTCAAATTGGTTTGACTATAGTTTCTCCCTCAGAATCAATGCACATTAGCTCATCAAAAGAATTGAGATATCCTGTAAAAAGTATACATACTTATTAGTATTTTACAGGAAAGTGATATTTTCCCAAATACCTATTAATATCAAGATAAGGACCCCCATTAAATAAAACTAATTTAGGCTCAATATCTATAATGCTTGGTTGGTAGTTCTCAAACTACCTAGCCTGTATCAGAACCATCTGGAAGGTGCCAACCCCAGAGTTTCTGATTCATTGGGTCTTCAGTGGGATCCAAGAATCTGTGTTTCCTTTTTTTTTTTTTTCTATTTACTATCTATAGTTTTAATTTAGTTAGTGAAGCTAGAGAGAAAATCAGATCTAACTTTCTTATTCAATAGCTTAGTGCAGTTGTTCTTACATGTATGTATAACATTTAAAACAACAACATGGCCCTGGCAGGTTGACTCAGTGATAGAGCATCGGCCCAGTGTGTGGAAGTCACAGGTTCGATTCCCGCTCAGGGCACACAGGAGAAGTGCCCATCTGCTTCTCCACCCTTCCCCCTCTCCTTGCTATCTCTCTCTTTCCCTCCTGTAGCCAAGGCTCCATTGGAGCAAAGTTAGCCTGGGCTCTGGGGATGGCTCCATGGCCTCCACCTCAGGTGCTAGAATGGCTCTGGTTGCAATGGAGCAACCACCCAGATGGGCAGAGCATTGCCCCCTAGTGGGCTTGTCAGGTGGATCCCGGTCGGGCACATGCGGGAGTCTGTCTTTCTGACTTATCACTTTTCACTTCAGAAAAAAAACAAAAAACAAAACAGAAAGCCTTTTTGAAGGATGTCACCAATGGACATGTTTATACATATCTGACAGATATACATTATTCCAAACATACATTCTAGCTTCTGATATTTATTTATAAAATTTCTTGGTATTAGGCAATATCTGTTTATTTACATAGTAGAATTTTACAAATATCCTTTAAATCTAATATATATTTTGACTGTATGAGTAAGAATCTGTGTTTCTAATGAATCTCTAGCTGATGCTGATTTTGCTGGTCCAGGGACCATACTTTGAAATACAATGCATTTGATGTTGGAAAAATAAAGATTAAGAAACAAGTCCTGGGTTGACATATGGGAAAATAAACTTAAAACTCTACATTAAAATCTTACAAATGTATGTTATAATAACCAAAGAGAGAATCTTCATATTAAGTAGATGGATGAAGTGAAAATATCAGAAAAATGAGCAGGTGAAAAGTCCACTATCTTTGGGAAAAGATAAGCAAGATGATATGAAGGTTTATGTTTTTTTATTTTATTTTTATTTATATTTATTTTTTAAATTTTTATTGATTTTTTAGAGAGAGAGGAAGGGGGAAGGGAGAGAAAGAGGAAAGAAGGAGGCAGGGTTGGAGGAAGAGAGAGAGAAACATCAATTTGTTTTTCCACTTGTTCACACATTCATTGGTAGATTCTTGTATGTCCCCTGACCAGAGATCGAACCCACGACCTTGGTGTATGGGGACGATGCTCCATCCAACTTAGCTAACTATCCAGGGCTATATTTTTATTTTTAATTGTCAGATAAATTACCAGACTTAGAAAATTTGTTTAGAAATAATACCAGTTGATTATATGCTAGGCACAGTGCATATTCCAAGTTTCAAATGTATCATCGTCAACCGTTCAACAACCCAGAGATGGGTTTTATTATCACCTTATCATGGATGAACTTGAAGGTGAACTTGTGTTCTATAAACATAATTATAGAGTATGAATCACTGTGACAAAACAGTAATGAACTAGGTGATGTGAATATTCTTTGGTAAAACACTTCAGGTGGCTGTAGCTTCCATTTCCTTAAAAACAGGGGTCCCCAAACTTTTTACACAGGGGGCCAGTTCACTGTCCCTCAGACCATTGGAGGGCCGGACTATAAAAAAAACTATGAACAAATTCCTATGCACACTGCACATATCTTATTTTAAAGTAAAAAAACAAAATGGGAACAAATACAATATTTAAAATAAAGAACAAGTAAATTTAAATCAACAAACTGACCAATATTTCAATGGGAACTATGCTCCTCTCACTGACCACCAATGAAAGAGGTGCCCTTCCAGAAGTGCGGCGGGGGCCGGATAAATGGCCTCAGGGGGCTGCATGTGGCCCACGGGCCGTAGTTTGGGGACCCCTGCTTAAAAAGATACAGTAAAACTCATTGATTTCTAAAGCCATTCCAATATTTCAATTCTAACCTTCCATGATTCTAAGAAAAAAGCCACACTGACATTTCCTGAAGAGATTCAGACTGCCTTTATGGAGCAGGGCTAACCAAATGTCACCAAATCAAGGAGCTGGCTAGAGCTCTCTGGGGGAAATAATTAAAGACATCATCTACTTCAAGATGTATGTTATATAGAATAGAAAAATAGAGAAAACTTTGGAAGGAAAGATTATGAAGAATAATAAGAAGAGTATTGGTAATGCTCACTTGATTAAAGTCCTTTGATTGTACCAATCTTATCATTTCAGTAGCAAACTGCCTTGAGGTATCACAGAGGACTGATTCAAGCAGGATTTATAGCAGTTTTCCAAACCTGTGTGCTCATTAGAATCACCTGTAGAGCTTAAAAAAATATGGATGCCTGTGTCTCACCCCCAGAGAATGTGATTTAATTGATGTGGACTATAGAACTGTCAACAAACATTCAGGCGATTATAATGGATAAACAAGTTTGAGAACTGCTGATTTATAACGTTTTTTCCTATAATTACATTGTTAATTACATCCCCTCACTTTGGACTGAATTGTGCCCCCCAATCCTATGTTGAAGCCCTAAACCCCATGTGATTGTATTGGAAACAGGCCCTTTAAGGAGGTGATTAAAGTTAAATGAAGTTATAAAGATGGAGTCCTAACCTAATAAAAGTGGTGCCATTACATAAAAAAAGAAACACAAGAACTCTCTACCATGAAGGATACAGCAAGAAGGTGGCCGTCTGCAAGCCAGGAAGACTAGTGCCCTGGTCTTGGGCTTCCCAGCCTTCAGAACTTTGGGGAAATTAATTACTACTCAGTCTATAGCATTTGTTATAGCACCTGAGCTCACTAAGACATCCTTCTCTTACACCCATTGCTCTATCTCTGATCTACTGCAACTCCTTCCTACAGTGCTGGGGAAGCACACTGAATTAGAAGTTTCCAGATTGGGTCAAGTTTCAGTAAGGCACTAAACCTCTTTGAGCTTGTTTTTCTGTCTGCATATGAGGGATATCAATTTCTGTCTCCCACACAGGGTTTTGGAGGGAACCCAATTTCAATGTGTATGGAATGACCGAACAAACAGTATAGCTCTGCACATGGGTGAGCTGCACCCGATATCTGCCACTTTCTCCTACTAGACCAGCCTCACTTCCAATTTCCTACTTGATTTCTCATTTGAGTCCCTTCCTCAGTTCTCTCACCCTCCCAGTCACCAGTCATTTGACCTCCCTCAATCCAATTCCCTGGTTGTCCATCATAATTATTCAGAATATATCTATTGGCAACACATTCTCTGAATTTTCCTTTATCTGAGAATGTCTTCACTTTGCCTTTATTCCAGAGGGCTATTTTCACTGGATATAAAATTCTATGTTCATAGTTCTTTGCTTTCAGCACTAAAAAATATATATTGTTTCACTGGCTTCTAGCTTGCATGGTTTCAAATGATAAGTCTACAGTCATTTGAATAGTTATTCCCTTCTTCTGTAACATGTAATTTTTCTCTAGATACTTCCATATTTTTCTTCATCTTTTGTTTTCAGCAATTTATGTATGACATGTATGAGTGGGGTTTTCTTTGAGGTTTAAGATATGTAAAGTTATATCTTTTACTAATTTGGTTCAATGATCGCTATTTACTTAAATACTTTTGCTTTCTGAATAAATCTTTTATTTTCATTCTAGAATGCTATGAAACAACTGTTAAGACTTTTTGATGTTGTTTCACAAGTTTCTGTGACTCTATTAATTTTTTAAAAATCTCTTCCCCTGGCCAGGTAGCTCAGTTGGTTAGAGTGTTTCCCTGATACACCAGGTTGCAAGTTTGAACCCCAGTCAGGACACAGACAAGAACCAATCAATGAATGCATAACAAGTGGAACAACAAATCAATGTTTCTCTCTCTCTCTCTCTCTCTCTCTCTCTCTCTCTCTCTCTCTCCCTCCCTCTCCCTTCCTCTCTAAAATTAATTTTAAAAATTAAAAACATAAAAATAAACTTTCTTCTCTATATATAACTAGTCTATCTTTAAGTTCATGACTCTTTCCTCTGTCATTGTCATTCTGCCACTGAACCCATCCAATGAAATTTTAAATTTCAGATATTGTATTTTTTTTAAACTTCTAAAATTTCCTTTTTATTCTTTATTGTTATCTCTGTTTCTCTGCTAAGGATGTCTATCTCTCTGTTCAATTCCAGTTGTTTATTTTTATCTCACGGAGAATAGTTAAATGGCTGCTTTAATGTCTTTGATAATTGCAACATCTGAGTCAGCCTGAGGTTGGCATCTGTTGATTGTCATTTTCTTTGAAAATAGTTCATATACCTGCTTCACTGTATGCTGCATAATTTTGGATTCTATCCTAAACATTTGAATATTATGTTGTATAGACTCTAAGTCAGCGGTTCTCAACCTGTGGGTCGCGACCCCAGCGGGGTCACCTAAAGCCATTGGAAAATACATAATGCATATCAGGTATTTACATTCCGAATCATAACTGTAGCAAAATTACAGTTATGAAGTAGCCACCAAAATTATTTTTTGGTTTGGGGTCACCGCAACATGAGGAACTGTATTACGGGGTCACGGCATTAGAAAGGTTGAGAACCACTGCTCTAAGTCTTATTATAGTTCCCTGTAGAATTAAAAATTATTTTTTTAAAGCAGGCAATCCACCAGGTAGATTCAGACTGTAGGTGGAACCTCTGTGGGCAGGGGTTCCCTCTCAGTTTACTGTCCTGTTTTGGGTCTTTTCCAACCATGTACAACTCAGGGGAAACCCAGGACTTATGCAGTTCCCATAATTAGAATTGGAGGGTCCCCTTCGCAAGGTCTCTCCTCTCAGAGGTTACTCCCACGTGCTGGCCAGCATGGCCTCTCTTTCTGCTTCCTCTGGCCAGAAAGACAGGGTTTCCTCTTTCATTTCAGCTGTCTGGCTTTTCACTCAGCTTCAAACAGCGCCAATTTTTGAAACACAAAAATATAGGAAATTTTCCCATCCTCTTAGACACTCAGGGGACTCTTGTGAATTTTGCTGGGGGCTCCCTCAGCACAAAGCCACAAAAGAAAAAAGAAAGTGGGAAACTCATGCCCCTTCACAATGCATCTGCTTTTGTTTAATTTCCAGAGTTCTCAGGTAGTTGCTTTTTTGTGTTTTGTCCAGAGTTTTCAGTTGTAATTAATCTGTGGGGGAAACAAGCAGTGTGAGCTTACTCTATTTTAAGAATAAATTGGGCTTAGTACATGTTGACTGGAACCAGATATTTCACCATATTTACCTTTGATTTTACTTTCCTTACATCTTATCTTTTCTCAATTTTCTGTCTTTATTTTTCATATTTCTTCTCAGCTCTCTTATTTTTCATCATTTGGCTGATTTTTTCTATATCTACAATTATACCCACATGTAATATGTATATATAATAAAGTATATATATATATAAAATACACATACATATATCGTATTTTATATACATTCACAGTGTTATATAACTACACCAACATTTATTTATCATATCTGCTGTTGGGTAATTTTGTTCCCACTTTGGGGCTACTACAAATAATGCTGTTATGAAGATTCATTTTTTTAAATTTTTATTTATTTTTCTGACAGAGACAGAAAGTCAGACAGAGGGACAGATAGGAACAAACAGACAGGAAGGGAGAGAGATGAGAAGCATCAATTCTTCGTTGTGGCACCTTAGTTGTTCACTGATTACTTTCTCATGTGTGCCTTGACTATAGCAGAGTGAGTGATCCCTTGCTCAAGCCAGCAACCTTGGGTTCAAGCCAGTGACCTTGGGCTTCAAGCTAGTGACCTTTGGGCTCAAGTTAGCAACCATGAGTCATGTCTATGATCCCACACTCAAGCCAGCAACCCATGCTCAAGCTGGTGAGCCCATGCTCTATCTGAATGAGCCTGCACTCAAGCCAGCAACCTCGGGGTTTTGAACATAGGTCATCTGTGTCACAGTCCTACACTCAATCCACTGCGCCACTGCCTGGTCAGGCTTTTTTTTTCTTAAGAACTGGGGAAGCCTAACCTGTGGTGGCGCAGTGGATAAAGCTTCGACCTGGAACACTGAGGTTGCCGTTCAAAACCCTGCACTTATCTGATCAAGGCACATATGGAAGTTGATGCTTCCTGCTCCTCACCCCTTTCTTTCTCTCTCTCTCTCTCTCTCTCTCTCTCTCTCTCTCTCTCTCTCTCCCCCTCTCTAAAAAAATTAATTAATTAATTAATTAAAAAGGAAGTGAGAAGACAGACTCCCACATGTGCTCAACCAGGATACACCTGCCAAGCCCCCTATGGGGTGATGCTCTGCCCATCTGGGGCCATTGGTTGGCAACCAAGCTATTTTAGCACCATCGCAAGGCTATGGAGCCATCCTCACTGTGTGGGGTGACTTGTTCCAACTGAGCCATGGCTGTGGAAGGGGAAGAGAGAGAGAGAGAGAGAGAGAGAGAGAGAGAGAAAGAGAGAGAAGGAGAGAAAGAGAGGAGGAGGGGGGGAGGGAGAGAGAGAGAGAGAAAGGAGTGGGGGAGGAGTGGAGAAGCAGATGGGCACTTCTCCTGTGTGCCCTGATCAGTAATTGAACCCGGGACATCCACACGCCAGGCCAACACTCTACTGCTGAGCCAACCAGCCAGGGCCATGAACATTCTAGTACATAAATTTTAGTGAGTATATATATTTCAGGTAGAGTATATACTGGGGTATAATTGCTGGGTCACAGGCTATGCATATTTTCAGCTTTAGTAGGAATAATGATTTAAAATAATTTCCCACACAATCTTGGTACACAGCAAAGCTTGTGAATAGCTGCCCTAGAACTTCCGATAGCTTCCTGTTCTCCAGCTCCTATTTTCTCTTTAGCAGTAGGTCCGTAACCATTTCTTCACGCTGCCCAAGGTGACACCCTCAGCGGCCACAGACACTGAGAACCACAGCAGCCTGTTCTCTCCAGTGCCGCCTAGACTGGGGCTCAGCTAGGGGACTGCATCTCAGACCCGGAAAGCCCTGGCTGCTAAGGTAGAAGGCAAACCCTGAGCGTTCAAACGCTGGAAGCCTGTTGCCCAGTTCCTCTGCACCTCCATCCTGCACAGGGCACAGGGCTCCTCCTGCTCCCTTGGGACCTGTGGTCCTTGACTTGCTCCTCTCACACCCTGACCCCCACCAAGCATCTCGACCTATTTTAGTTCCGGTTTTGTCAATACCACTGCCTCCCTGTTTGCCTTTCTGGGGTTTTGTCTTCCTTGCCCCCTTATCTTGGAAAAACCCCTGGTAATCCCAGACGACAAAACCCTCCAGCCTATCACCTCTATCCGTCAGTGAGTTTAATTGCTCATCTTTCCACCAGGGAAAAATCCAAACCAAGAAGATACTTCAGGGTCTTCAGTTCTATTGTATTCAAGGTTACCTTTTTTATCTTGTTGTTCATCATCTGCTGGAGCTGTAATTTCTTCTGTATGGACCTCGTCCTTGTCTTTCATCATCAGTTCCCCAGCTGACAGAAGCATGTATACCTTCAAATCAGCAGTGATCTCAGAACCATTACTCTGGTTGCTCCCTAACGCAAAAACGTGCTGCTCCTGGGAATCAAATGCACCAAATGGCTCACCGTTCTCAGTCTCTATCTCATACACCTCGGGGAGAAGGCTGAAGTGACAGGGAAAAGAGATGAAAAGTATGTTAGCCAGGTCCCTTGCTGGATTAAATGCCAATACAGCCAGCTAATACAACAAGAATCAATTCAATGCATGTGGTTGTAATGGTCCCGATGCGGTTTCATGGATGAAATTTGACCGAGGGGCAATTTTTTAATATTCCGAAGGGAAATTAGACATTCGTGTCAGTGGTTGAGAACTTCAAACCAGTATTATTTGTATCACTGAATTTTTATTGCGTACTTAAGGTGGTAGTCTGCAAAATCAAATTTAAAAGACTCTTTTCCACCTGACCTGTGGTGGCGCAGTAGATAAGGCGGCAACTTGGAACGCTGAGACCGCCGGTTCAAAACTCGGGGCTTGCCTGGTCAAGGCACACACAACAAGCAACGAACAACTAAAGTGAAGCAACTATAAGTTGATACTTCTCGCTCTGCCCCCTCCCCTCTATACAATCAATAAATAAAATTTTTAAAAAAACCCAACTCTTTCCTGACAGTCTTGACATGGGTTCTGTTTACTAAATGGCAAATGTTTTTGCAAATTTTTCATGTTTTTCTTCTGCTCTAAAATTGTTACATCTAAACTTGATATTCTGTTAGTTTTCTGTTTGGCAGTATGCAATATTGAAATGGTGTTAGAGAGTTACTAGTAAGGTATTTTAAGGGTCTTTTTTTTTTTTGGTAAAAGCAAAATAAATGGAAACGTGGTTCTTGCTAATATGGGTCATATTTGAGTTTTTAATCACACCAGACCTGTGCTGTCATCACAAACCAGGACCACTTAACACACAAGTGCTTGCATATACACACAGACACACATACCACAACCAACGTCTTGCATCCTGAAATCTAAAATGCCACTCATTTGAAACTATTTTCTTTCTTTTTTAAAAATTGATTTCAGAGAGAGAGGAAGGGAGAGAGAGAAATATGGAACATGTCAGGAATCTGCTTGTTATCCTTGAGCAGGGTATGTGTGCCAACCTAAGCACTCAAGTCATTTTCTTAAGGAGTATTTCCAGCTGCGGTAACCACCATTGAAAAAACCACCACAGAAGCACATGAGATAAAAAAGATAGCAACAGAGGAAAGATGTATGGAATACAACCAAATAAAAACAAAAGATAGAAAAACGAAAGAGAAGGATCAAACAAGACACAAAACTAACAGAAAGCAAGATATAAAATGGCAATAGGGAACTCACAAGTATCAATAATTACACTAAATGTAAACGGATTAAACTCACCAATAAAAAGGCACAGAGTAGCAGAATGGATTAAAAAAGAAAATCCAACTGTATGCTGCCTACAGGAAACTCATCTAAGTAACAAGGATAAAAACAAATTCAAAGTGAAAGGCTGGAAAACAATACTCCAAGCAAATAACATAAAAAAAAGCAGGTGTAGCAATACTCATATCGGATAATGCTGACTACAAAACAGGAAAAGTACTCAGAGACAAAAATGGCCATTTCATAATGGCTAAGGGGACACTGAATCAAGAAGACATAACAATTCTTAATATATATGCACCAAACCAAGGAGCACCAAAATATATAAGACAGCTACTTATTGATCTTAAAACAAAAACTGACAAAAACACAATCATACTTGGAGACCTCAATACACCGCTGAAAGCTCTAGATCGGTCATCCAAACAGAGAATCAACAAAGACATAGTGGCCTTAAACAAAACACTAGAGCACCTGGATATGATAGAAATCTACAGGACATTTCATCTAAAGTGACTGAGTATGCATTTTTCTCCAGTGTACATGGATCATTCTCAAGAATTGACCATATGTTGGGCCACAAAAACAACATCAGCAAATTCAGAAAAATTGAAGTTGTACCAAGCATATTTTCTGATCATAAAGCCTTGAAACTAGAATTCAACTGCAAAAAAGAGGAAAAAAATCCCACAAAAATGTGGAAACTAAACAACATACTTTTAAAAAATGAATGGGTCTAAGAAGAAATAAGTGCAGAGATCAAAAGATATATACAGGCTAATGAAAATGACAATACGACATATCAGAATCTATGGGATGCAGCAAAAGCAGTGATAAGAGGGAAGTTCATATCACTTCAGGCATATATGAACAAACAAGAGAGAGCCCAAGTGAACCACTTAACTTCACACCTTAAGGAACTAGAAAAAGAAGAACAAAGACAACCCAAAACCAGCCGAAGAAAGGAGATAATAAAAATCAGAGCAGAAATAAATGAATTAGAGAACAGAAAAACTATAGAAAAAATTAATAGAACAAGGAGCTGGTTCTTTGAAAAGATCAACAAAATTGACAAACCCTTGGCAAGACTTACCAAGGAAAAAAGAGAAAGAACTCATATAAACAAAATCCAAAATGAAAGAGGAGAAATCACCACGGACACCGTAGATATACAAAGAATTATTGTAGAATACTATGAAAAACTTTATGCCACTAAATTCAACAACCTAGAAGAAATGGATAAATTCCTAGAACAATACAACCTTCCTAGACTGAGTCAAGAAGAAGCAGAAAGCCTACACAGACCTATTAGTAGAGAAGAAATAGAAAAAAACATTAAAAACCTCCCCAAAAATAAAAGTCCAGGTCCTGACGGCTATACCAGCGAATTTTATCAAACATTCAAAGAAGACTTGGTTCCTATTCTACTCAAAGTCTTCCAAAAAATTGAAGAAAAAGCAATACTTCCAAACACATTTTATGAGGCCAACATAACCCTCATACCAAAACCAGGCAAGGATGGCACAAAAAAAAGAAAACTACAGACCAATATCTCTAATAAATACAGATTCTAAAATACTAAACAAAATACTAGCAAATCGAATACAACAACATATTAAAAAAATAATACATCATGATCAAGTGGGATTCATCCCAGAATCTCAAGGATGGTTCAACATACGTAAAACGGTTAACGTAATACACCATATCAACAAAACAAAGAACAAAAACCACATGATCTTATCAATAGATGCAGAAAAGGCTTTCGATAAAATACAACACAATTTTATGTTTAAGACTCTCAACAAAATGGGTATAGAAGGAAAATATATCAACATGATAAAGGCCATATATGATAAACCATCAGCTAACATCATATTAAATGGCACTAAACTGAAGGCTTTCCCCCTTAAATCAGGAACAAGACAGGGTTGTCCACTCTCTCCACTCTTATTTAATGTGGTACTAGAGGTTCTAGCCAGAGCAATCAGACAAGACAAAGAAATAAAAGGCATCCATATCGGAAAAGAAGAAGTAAAGGTATCACTTTTTGAAGATGATATGATCCTATACATCAAAAAACCCCAAAGAATCCACAAAAAGACTACTAGAAACAATAAGCCAATACAGTAAGGTCGCAGGATACAAAATTAACATAGAGAAGTCAATAGCCTTTCTATATGCCAACAATGAAACAACTGAGAAGGAACTCAAAAGAATAATCCCCTTCACGATTGCAACAAAAAAAATAAAATACTTAGGAATAAACATAACAAAGAATGTAAAGGACTTATATAATGAAAACTATAAACCATTGTTAAGGGAAATCGAAAAAGATATAATGAGATGGAAGAATATACCTTGTTCTTGGCTAGGAAGAATAAATATAATCAAGATGGCTATATTACCCAAAGCAATATACAAATTTAATGCAATTCCCATCAAACTTCCAATGACGTTTTTTAAAGAAATAGAGCAAAAAATCATCAGATTTATATGGAACTATAAAAAACCCCGAATAGCCAAAGCAATCCTAAAGAAAAAGAATGAAGCTGGGAGCATTACAATACCTGACTTCAAACTATATTATAGGGCCACGACAATCAAAACAGCATGGTATTGGCAGAAAAATAGACACTCAGACCAATGGAACAGAATAGAAAGTCCAGAAATAAAACCACATATATATAGTCAAATAATTTTTGATAAAGGGGCCAACAACACACAATGGAGAAAAGAAAGCCTCTTCAATAAATGGTGCTGGGAATACTGGAAAGCCACATGCAAAAGAATGAAACTGGACTACAGTTTGTCCCCCTGTACAAAAATTAACTCAAATTGGATCAAAGATCAAAACATAAGACCTGAAACAATTAAGTACATAGAAGAAGACATAGGTACTCAACTCAGGGACCTGGGTTTTAAAGAGCATTTTATGAATTTGACTCCAATGGCAAGAGAAGTGAAGGCAAAAATTAATGAATGGGACTACATCAGACTAAGAAGTTTTTGCTCAGCAAGAGAAACTGATAACAGAATAAACAGAAAGCCAACTAAATGGGAAATGATATTTTCAAACAACAGCTCAGATAAGGGCCTAATATCCAAAATATACAAAGAACTCATAAAACTCAACAACAAACAAACAAACAATCCAATAAAAAAATGGGAAGAGGATATGAATAGACACTTCTCCCAGGAAGAAATACAAATGGCCAACAGATATATGAAAAGATGCTCATCTTCTTTAGCTATTAGAGAAATGCAAATCAAAAGGGCAATGAGATACCACCTCACACCTGTTCGATTAGCTGTCATTAGCAAGACAGGTAATAGCAAATGTTGGAGAGGCTGTGGAGAAAAAGGAACCCTCATACACTGTTGGTGGGAATGTAAAGTAGTACAACCATTATGGAAGAAAGTATGGTGGTTCCTCAAAAAACCGAAAATAGAACTACCTTATGACCCAGCAATCCCTCTACTGGGTATATATCCCAAAAACTCAGAAACATTGATACGTAAAGACACATGCAGCCCCATGTTTATTGCAGCATTGTTCACAGTGGCCAGGACATGGAAACAACCAAAAAGCCCATCAATAGATGACTGGATAAAGAAGATGTGGCACATATACACTATGGAATACTACTCAGCCATAAGAAATGATGACATCGGAACATTTACAGCAAAATGGTGGGATCTTGATAACATGATATGAAGCGAAATAAGTAAATCAGAAAAAACCAGGAACTGTATTATTCCATACGTAGGTGGGACATAATAGTGAAACTAAGAGACATTGATAAGAGTGTGGTGGTTACGGGGGGGGGGGGGGGGGAGGGGGGAATGGGAGAGGGAAAGGGGGTGGGGAGGGGCACAAAGCAAACAAGATAGAAGGTGACAGAGGACAATCTGACTTTGGGTGGTGGGTATGCAACATAAATTGAACGACAAGATAACCTGGACTTGTTATCTTTGAATATATGTATCCTGATTTATTGATGTCACCCCATTAAAAAAATAAAATTATTAAAAAAAAAATTGATTTCAGAGAGAGAGGAAGGGAGAGAGAGAAATATGGAACATGTCAGGAATCTGCTTGTTATCCTTGAGCAGGGTATGTGTGCCAACATAAGCACTCAAGTCATTTTCTTAAGGAGTATTTCCAGCTGCGGTATTAACCAAACTGTGAATTTGTGAACTCACAACACAGGGTTTTCTAGGCCAGTGTTCTCTGAGCTGGGAGAGGTGACGTTCACACACTTGGGTCTCAGAGCGGCAGGAGGATACTTGTTGATGGCACCTGGGGAGAGAGTGGGAGGGTTAGTTTAAATTTTACCCTTTCACATTCCGAGTATCCCCCAAAGTCAGTTCATCTTTTCCTGTGGTTGGACATGTTTTCAAGAGCAAATAAATTTTCTTTTTTTTTTTTTATTTTTTTTTATTTTTGTATTTTTCTGAAGCTGGAAACGGGGAGAGACAGTCAGACTCCCACATGCGCCCGACCGGGATCCACCCAGCACGCCCACCAGGGGCGAAGCTCTGCCCACCAGGGGGCAATGCTCTGCCCCTCCGGGGCATCGCTCTGTTGCAACCAGAGCCACTCTAGTGCCTGGGGCAGAGGCCAAGGAGCCATCCCCAGCGCCCGGGCCATCTTTGCTCCAATGGAGCCTTGCTGCGGGAGGGGAAGAGAGAGACAGAGAGGAAGGAAAGGGGGAGGGGTGGAGAAGCAGATGGGCGCTTCTCTTGTGTGCCCTGGCCGGGAATCGAACCCGGGACTTCTGCACGCCAGGCCGACGCTCTACCACTGAGCCAACCGGCCAGGGCCGAGAGCAAATGAATTTTCTAAAGGACTCAGCCAAGGGGGCACCCTGACCTTGCAGTACCTCATCGGCAAAGTCAACAAGCTACGGCAGTGATTGAGTCAAAAATCCTCCTGTCGGTATGTCACATCTCTTCATCTCTTCTGTCATCTGTTTCTCTTTCTATAAAAGGAGAATCTTTCTACAAGACACCATTAGCTATTGATATTGCCTGGCCTATTTATCTTGGGGTTAGAAGAAAGCATCTTATGAGTGTGAAGCCTGCTATTAAATGTAAATTCTGTGTGCGAAGATTCCTGGGGCTTTTATGTGGGCCAGAAAATCTGCATCCCTAAGATTCCCTAGTATACCAGCAGGAGCTGCAGATAACCATTCAACGTGGCCTCTGACCCACTCTTAATCCTCGGCACAGGCCAGGACTTTCTTGCTGCTTCAAGCTCTTAAATAGGCTACTATACCCCACAACACATGGACAGAGGCTTGGACAGCCACTCTCCAAGCCTCACTGTGAAAAGACATCTGTAACTCTCCTGTCTGGCTGTGCCCAAGCCAGCTGTCTGGGGCAGAGGCTGTAGAAGAGATTTATTCCCATGTCTCATAAAAATTCAAGTCAGAACCAAAGATAATTTATAATGACAAGATAAAATAGAAGTCCTTGGAGTAGGTGGAAGGTGGCGATAATGCGATATTACTTACTACGGTAGAATCTCTTGTTAACGGTTTAGGGATTGAAGTACAGTTTAACAATTGAGCACAAGTCTGGGGTCAGATGCATGGGTTTGAGTCTAGAATTTGCCAGCTACTAACTGTGAGCTTTTGAGCAATTTATTTAATGTCTTCAAACCTTAGTTTTCACCTTGTATAATGGGGATACTGATCCTTGACAACGTGTGTTAGGCTTGCTTGTTTGTACTTTGCCTGATTGGTGCATGAGCACGGGGCAGCACTTGGATAGTCTGTGTAAGGCTGCAGTTACTTGCCCTCAGGGCTGCAGACTGTAGACTACAGCAGAGGTCCCCAAACTACGGCCCGCGGGCCACATGCGGCCCTCTGAGGCCATTTATCCGGCCCCTGCCGCACTTCTGGAAGGGGCACCTCTTTCATTGGTGGTCAGTGAAAGGAGCATAGTTCCCTTTTTTTTTTTTTAAACTTTTTTAAAAATTATTTTATTTATTCATTTTTAGAGAGGAGAGAGAGAGGGAGAGAGAGAGACAGAGAGGAGAGAGAGACAGAGAGAGAAAGGGGGAGGAGCTGGAAGCATCAACTCCCATATGTGCCTTGACCAGGCAAGCCCAGGGTTTTGAACCGGCGACCTCAGCATTTCCAGGTCGACACTTTATCCACTGTGCCACCACAGGTCAGGCCCATAGTTCCCATTTAAATACTGGTCAGTTTGTTGATTTAAATTTACTTGTTCTTTATTTTAAATATTGTATTTGTTCCCATTTTGTTTTTTTACTTTAAAATAAGATATGTGCAGTGTGCATAGGGATTTGTTCATAGTTTTTTTTATAGTCCGGCCCTCCAACGGTCTGAGGGACAGTGAACTGGCCCCCTGTGTAAAAAGTTTGGGGACCCCTGTACTACACACTGTAGATCGCAGATTGCCTGCAGCCATTGGGAGGGGCCATTTGTTATTATTGTTAGTCTGAGAAGGGGTCCGCCCCCCCAGCCGAGGTCTGTTTGCTAGTGAGTTTAGGGAGAGAGACAGAAGCGGTCTTCCCTGCCTGCTTACTCATCCGCCATTGGGAGACTCTAATAAACAGAATGGTCCATCATCCTCCGGCTCCACAGTTCCTTTCCCGTCTGCCCGAATCAGTGTGAACCTGCATGGCCATGAACCCGCCCTACACTGGTATTTTTCTTTGAAGGCTGTCCTAAGGATACAATCCATTGAAAGAACATGGTACATAGTAAATACTCACAGCTTAGGGTTAAAAGACATTTTTTACTCCCTCCCCTTTTCTTTTTGACAAAGAGCTTGACAGTGTAGCAGTAAAGTTCAAGGTCAGTAAGAGCTGAGATCTTTTCCCCCATGGTTTTCTCACTGCTTCCCACTCATGTCTTAGACTCTACCAATCTTGACTGAAGTGAGGATCATGTTAGTAAATCACCTGGTAGACTGTACACAGAGATATTAAATGTATTAGTAAAGCATAGAAGGAAGCAGCCCAAGTGCCCATCAGTAGACGAATGATAAAACATCTGTGGTACATATATACAATGGACTATTAGTCGACTGTAAAAAAGAAGAAAATCTTATCTTTTGCCACAGCATAGATGGACCTGGAGAACATTATGCTAAGTGAAATAAGCCAGTCAGAGAAAGACAAATACTGTATGATTTCACTTATATGTGGAATCTAATGAATAAAATAACAAAGAAAATAGAAACAGACTCATAGATACAGAGAACAGACTGACAGCTGTCAGAGGGGAGGGGATTGGGGGGACTTGGTGAAAAAGGTGAAGGGATTAAACAAAAAAAGAAAAAGCGACTCATACACAGACAATAGTATGGTGATTACAAGAAGGGAAAGGCCCTGCGCAGTTGGCTCAGTGGTAGAACGTCAGCCCAGCATATGAATGCCCTGGGTTCAATTCCTGGTCAGGGCACACAGGAGAAGTGACCATCTGTTCTTTCTCCCCTCACCTTTCCTCTCTCTTTCTCCTTCTTCCCCTCCCACGGCCATGGCTTGATAGATTTGAGTGTGTTGGTCCCAGGCACTGAGGATGGCTCCATGGAGCCTCTGCCTCAGGTGCTAAAAATAGCTTGGTTGTGATCATGGTCCCTAGATAGGTAGAGCATTGGTCCAAGATGGAGGTTGTTGGGTGGATCCTGGTAGGAGCGCATATGGGAGTCTATCTCCCCTCCTCTCGCTTAAATAGGAAAAAAAAGAAAGAAAAAAGGAAAGGAGGGGTGGGGGAAGTAGAAGAGGATAAAAAAGGGATAAATACTGATGGAAGGAAACTTAAGTTGGGGTGGTGAACACACAATATATTATACAGATGATATATTATAAAATTGTACACCTGAACCTATGTTAAACAATGGCTCAATGTCACCCCAATAAGTTCAAGAAAAAAAAAAGCAAAAGAAGAGAAAAGGTTTAATGACTTACGTCTGATTGAATAGACAAATGGCTTGATAAACTTGATGATATAGTTTAAATCTGGCTTGTGGGTTCGGCCAAGCTGGACTAAGTGATGATCCAGTGGGTGGCTGGCCAATTCTTCTAATTCCTTGTAATTGTGTATAGGACCAAATGAAAACACAAATATGGAGTAGCCCTGACACTTGGCACTCAGAGACACATTTCTTAAGACTTCCTTATCTAAGGGGTTGGTTTCTCCAGCAGATATAACAAAGATAACTTTGTTTTTACGCAGGTTGGGGGTACCTGCAAAGACATTGTCAATTGTCCACTGCAGGGCATGGCCAATAAAACCATTTCCATTGAGCTGTTGAAGAGAGTCTTGGAGATGATGTTTCATTTGGTATTTACTATTATAAGTAACCAAATCAAATTCCAGGTGGACAGGGCATTCTTCAGTGTCAGGCATATAGCCTGGAGGAGAGTAGCTAAGGACTGCCACTCTATCTCCTAAGGTAGAAGTCAGTGGATCTGGGGCAATGTAAAAGTAATCAAGCACTGAGGTTATGAAATCTTTCACTTCCTTAAATTCATCATTTCCTACTCTTTGGGAAGCATCAACAAGGAAAGCTACATCCATGTAATATTCTTGAAGAAAGGCATCTCTAGGTTTGTCAGAAAGACCTGCTTCTTCTCCTCGGTCATGGTTTTCATGTCCTGCAACAGAGTAACTCAAGTCATTCTTTTTAGTAGAAGAATAAACTCAGAACTCCTAGCCAAGGAAAACAAATACACAGCATGGGGTGTTGCCATGCTTCACTCCCACACCCATGGCAGGTATCACTGATCAGTTACAGAATTTGTTCTCAGATTCATCCTCCAATTATGTCTTCACACGGTGCTTGGAGAGCCGTTACTGCTTGACAGGTGCTGTCACATGGAAAAAAAAAAAGTACTTATTTGCTATCTCATCCCAGATCTTTGTCAAAGGATTGATGGATCCTCTGGCTATTTTCCTATGTAAGATAAGAAATGTACAGCTATTTTTACCGCATTTCATATGGTTAAAAATTTGGAGTACACATTTGCATAAGATGTAGTTATATGTAATGACCCCAAGAGAAAGTAGATATGGCAAAGTCACATTTATTGATTTTACAAACACATATACTTTTTTACACACATATTTCAAAATATGTGCCATACTGTGATGTCATAACAGCAAGTATAAATGCTGACTCTAGAATCCAATCCCTGTGCAAGACATGACATACTCTAAGAGTGACATTGCTATTCCAAGTGCCAAGCTACAGTTTATTGCCCATGATAAGATAAGCTTATACCATGATAATAAGTTAAACATATTACTAAGCGCACTAATGAGTTCAGCTATTTTTTTGTAGCAAGACTTTCTCAATGGAAGAAATAGTGCCTCAATTTATAGTGTAATACTAACTTCTTATCTTGTTATAGACCAGTACTTCAAGTAGCACAGCACTAAGGCTAAAGGATCATGAAGTCATGTCTACAATTATGTGGATGACAGCTGGTTGGTGAGGGCAAAATAGGAAATGCCAGCTCAGAATGACAGGAAGTAGGTGGCCAATGTTCTTTTATTTTATTTTTTCCCATTAAAGAAGTGTGTTTGTGAACTTAATCAAGAAGTGGATTTCTAACTGGAAAACCTTTACTGACACCTGTTATTAATGCTTTATATTTAATACTTTATTTAATCCTCACAGTAACAATCCTCACAAATGAATCAATTAACCTGTGTTAATGCTATAGAAGCTTAATATTGAAATAGAAGGCAAAAAACAACACCATGAGTTGTTTATAACAGAACAAATGCACTATTAGATGTCTGAATGCTCAAAGAACTCAGCATTCTTTTTACCTATTGTTGGACTTGTTTGCTTTTTTTTTTTTTTTACAGAAACAGAGAGTGAGTGAGAGAGAGGGATAGACAGGGACAGACAGACAGGAACAGAGAGAGATGAGAGCATCAATCATTAGTTTTTCATTGCTCGTTGCAACACCTTAGTTGTTCATTGATTGCTTTCTCATATGTGCCTTGACCACGGGCCTTCAGCAGACCGAGTAGCCTCTTGTTGGAGCCAGCAACCTTGGATCCAAGCTGGTGGGCTTTTGCTCAAACCAGATGAGCCCGTGCTCAAGCTGGCGACCTCGGGGTCTCAAACCTGGGTCCTCTGCATCCCAGTCCAACGTTCTATCCATTGCGCCACCGCCTGGTCAGGCCTTGTTTGCTTTTTGACAAATAAAAATTGTAGGTGTACAATGAGGTGTTTTTCTATCAGTATATCTTGTGTAATGGTTACCACAATCAAACTAATATTGTTGGATTTGATTTGCTAAGATTTTGTTTAGAATTTTTGAATTTATACATACAAGGAATGTTGGTGTGTAGTTTCCTTTTCATGTAATTGTCTTATTTTGGTATCATCTGGCTTGGTTATTGATATTCTCGAAAAATATTGCCTCAAAGAATTAGTTGAGAAGTATTCCTACCTCTTTAATTTTCTGTAAGAGTTTGTATAGAATTGGTATTATTTCTTCCTTAAAGGTTTTATTGACTTCACCAGTAAAGTCAACTTGGCTTGGAGTTGACTTTATGGAAAGATTTGAACTACAAATTCAGTTTCTTTAATAGGTTTTAAGGCTATTTAGATTACATCTTCCTGAGTGAGAGTTGGTAGTTTGTGCACTGTGAGAAATCTATTTCACTAATTTATAGGCCATAAGAATGTTTATATTTCCTGATTATTATTTTAATATCTGTATGATGTATCTCCTCTCTCATTCCTGACATTGCTAGTGTCCTCTTTTTTTTCCTGGTGAGTTTGACTATAGGTTTATCAGTTTTACCTATATTCTTGAAAAAAACGGTTTTGCTTTTATTGTTTTTCTCTTTTCTATTTCACTGAGTTCAATTGTAACATAATTATTACTATTGAGTGCAAAGTCAGATGCTGTTACGGGCCCGCGCTCTGTATGCGCCCCGGGATTGGGCTCCCTGGAGAAGTCAGGGCACCCTGCCCTACCGGGGCCTGGAGCCCTACCGGGGCCTGGAGCCCTACCGCCCTGCTTCCCATGCAGTTCAGTGGGTGGGCGCTATAGCACAACTGGTGTCCCCCCGCCCCCGCATGCTCTGCATCTTCCGACTGCACCTAGTTCCCCCAGCTCTCCCTGTCCGGAACAGGCCCCCACCTGTGACGTCAGCTGGCAGGGCTACTAAGAAGGCTGCAGAAAGGCGCAAGGTGCACGGGCCCGGCGGGCACTGGGGCAGAGCTGCTGGAAGGCGGGGACAGTGCAGCCCCCCCCCCCCCCCCGCCCAGTTAATCACCCTGGAGTTGACTAGTCATTACCTGCTCTGCAAAGTGATCTCTGTGTTCCAATTACGTTTCAGCTTTCTTTAAAAAGGTGATCAACAACACACTTTGTTTAAACAGAAGTATTTCATAAATGTTCTGGTAGAAGAGGAAGGGTTGAGTTGCTATGTTAGTGAAATAGTTTTTCAAGAATGCCCATACCAGAAATATTATTGTTTTTCCCATTTTTCTTTATATTTATAAAAAATCTCAATTCTCTTCCAAAGCACCCAGCAGAACTATTTTCTAGAGAGGTATTTCACCTGCAAAATCTCTAAATATCGGTTCCCTACTGATAGGATTAGCATGAGAATCTAAGAAGCTAAATGTCGATGGTTATTTCTTGAAAACTCTAAAATTGAGTCAAACATAAGGTATGGATTATTTTATGTTGAGTCTAAATTCATCTTATTTAGGGAGACCAGGCCTTCAAAAATGCTTTCCTTCAAGAAAACCTGGCAGAGGTGTGGATAAAGTACACACGTAGCTCATAGCAATCCTGTGAATTTTCTGGAAATATAATCAAGCCAAAATGTGGCCTTTAAACCTAAGGAAGAATTTCCTCAGAATGGCAGAGGAAAAAAAGGGCTGGCTCATTTTATTATTGACAAGACTTGGATAGAATGAAGAATCCAGCTGAATTTCCTGGGAAGCGCCCCGGAGATTAGCCTAACTCCGGCTAAGATTTAAGCCGCAATGCCAAGTGCATTCCAGTCACTTTAGGAGAAGTGGAGGTGGAAAGGGAATTTGGGGAGAAGGGAGAACCTGTGGGACCGAAGCCATCTGGATTGGGGTGAAGCCTATGAAGCATACTGTGAAGGAGCTATGTTGCCTTTCATGGCATGGGTGGGACATCTCAAGAAACACAGGAGCTATGCAGCAGTCTCCCTTGGAATTTGTCCATGGGCCAAAATTAGCCGTGTGGTCTCCACAGGCAAGCCACATGTACAACCGAGGCTACGTTATGTGTATGTTTCTGTCCACATGAATTGTGGTAGATATTTGTCAAGTTAAACTTTTTTACAAGACTTCTCAAGAGGTTGGAAATGCTTTCTTCTTTCACTTTTACACTTTGTTTTGAATTGAGCATTCCGTTCCCTTTAGATCTTATGCTCAGCTCCATGCATGTCTTCTCTCCTTTAGTTTTCCAATCAGCACCGTGAGGGTGAAATGATCACTGACGCTCTATCCACTATAAGCAGGGACTTTTAAAATGAAATAAAATTTCCAAAATAGAATTGTACCACCAAAATTATTTTAAAATAACTCTCTCAAGTGATTTTCAAATTGGACAATTGAGTATATTCCCTCATTTGTAAATGCAGCCAATGCCATCACTAGGCACCATGGCATATACTTAAAAGTGAGTATTTTTGTGTGGATGGGCATGGGTTTGAATCCTGGCTCTGCCACTTACAAGCTGTGTGGCTTTGCTTGCAGTTCTTACCCTTTGCATCAGTGTCCTCATCTGTAAAATGTACATGTAATAATAATAGATTAGGGGATAAAGATGAAATGAAATCATGTATCTAAAGTGCTTATCATTGTGCCTGGCACATAGCTGCACTAAACAAGCAATAGCTTCTGTGGTCACTGTTATTCCTCATGCATTGTTCAATCATCAAACAACATAATGGATAAAATGCTTTGACAATTAGACTACATGGAATAATTTACTGGCCCCCAAAGCATTCTGTCTGTCCGTGCTTTTTATTGAACTGAATACTTTCTAACTTGTATTAGATTCATTTTTGTTGTTCATACAAAATATACTCTTGTCAAAATAAAAGCTCCCTGAAAACAGGGACTCTAGTCTTTTAAAAAAAAAAAAAAAAACTTCTCCAGCCCCCCGCCCCCCCGCCAAGAGATCAGCTTAGGGTTTAACTCAGAACAGGAGTCAAACTCATATTTCCTACACAAAAGGGTATTGGAACAATAATGGGGAACTCCATGTAAATGTTTAGCAGAGTCCCTTCATATAATAAATGCTCAGTGAGCACTGTCACTGTCACCTCCACCACCATCTTCATCATCAATAATATCACTGCTACCCACATCTCTACTGCCACCACCAGCAACAGCAGACACCTCACTGCCATTGTTCTCAGTGCTACAGTGACCAGCATCAACATTATCAGCACCACCACCTCTACCACCATCACCACTGCAACTATCACTGAACTATGATCTTAATTATCCAAGTTTTGCCTGACCAGGTGGTGGTGCAGTGGACAGAGTGTCAGACTGGGATGCAGAGGACCCAGGTTTGAAATCCTAAGGTTGCTGGCTTGAGCGTGGCATCCAGCTTGAACATGGGCTCACCAGCTTGAGCATGGGGTCGCTGGCTTGAGCATGGGATCATAGACATGACCCCATGGTTGCTAGCTTGAGCCCAAGGTCACTGGCTTGAGCAAGGGGTTACTCACTCTGCTGTAGCCATGCCGGTCAAGGGATATATATATGAGAAAGCAATCAATGAACAACTAAGGTGCCACAACAAAGAACTGATGCTTCTCATCTCTCTCCCTTCCTGTCTGTCACTGTCTGTCCCTCTCTCTGACTCTGACTCTCTCTCTGTCTCTGTAAAAAAAAAAAAAAAAGGCCTGACCAGGTGGTGGCGCAGTAGATAGAGCATCAGACTGGGATGTGGAGGACCCAGGTTCAGGACTCCAAGGTCGCTGGCGTGAGTGGGGGCTCATCTGGTTTGAGCAAAGCTCACCAGCTTGCACCCAAGGTCACTGGCTCGAGCAAGGGGCTACTCAGTCTGCTGGAGGCCCACGGTCAAGGCACATATGAGAAAGCAATCAATGAACAACTAAGGTGTTGCAACGAAAAACTAATGATTGATGCTCTCATCTCTCTCCCTTCCTGTCTGTCTGTCCCTATATGTCCCTCTCTCTGACTCTCTCTCTGTCTCTGTAAAAAAAAACCCAAAAAACAAACAAACAAACAAAACAAACAAACAAACAAAAAGTATCCAAGTTTTATCCCATTATAAGAAGGTCCACATGATAAAATGTCACTAACATTGCTTTTATTGCAACAAGTAATTGCATGAGACAATCAGAAACATTCAAGTAGTTTAATACCCAGAACTCTAAGTTTGTATTAGTTTTATCAACATACAAAACGTTCAAGGAAGACAACCAGAACAGTAATAATGATATAATAAAATTCTCAATAAATTAAAAATAGAACTACCATATGATACAGCAATTACACTTCTAGATATGTATCCAGAGAAGACAAAAACACAAACTCAAAAAAATATCTGCATCCCCACATCTGTTGCAATATTATTCACAACAGCCAAGATATGGAAACAATATATGTCCACATTTGGCCATAAAAACAAATGCAATTTTGCCATTTGAGATAACAGTATGAATGAACCAAGGGGCATTACGCTATGTACAAACAAGCTCCTAGATGCAGAGAACAGAATGGTGGTTGCCAAAGGTGGGAGGTAGGGTTGGGAAAAATGGGTGGCAAGGGTCATAAGGTAAATACACAAACAAATAAATAAATAACGGTGTATTAATGAGCAGCAACAAATCAAAAAGAATCTAACTCAGACACTAACGGACTATTAAGATGATAAAATTTAGCTATGAGTTTGATTTGATAATAAAACTTGTAATCTACCGGCATCATCTTTTCAGAATTTTATGTCAAATACAAAGCCAATAAAATCTGAGCGGCGTGGCAGGAGAGCGGGGTGTGGAGGGAAGGAAAGAAAAGAAAAGCACAGCAGTGTTTGGGCAGGGAGAGGAAACTGCATAATGCATTTTTAGAGTCAGAATTGAGCTGTATCTCTGTGACAGGTTTTTAGGACATTCCAAGTTTTTATGGCTTCCCTAAGTATGGAGTCCAGAAATAAAAAATGACCTGACATTTATTATGCCACAAGGAATTCAGGCAGTTGCGGAAGCCCAGATAAATCTGATTTTCATGATTCCTGTGATTTTAACAGCCTTTTGTGGAATGAACACTGTGCTTGCTATTAAATTAGAACTACATCATATAATCTGTACACTATAAATATGTAACAATTCTGGAAGGACCATGCATGTGACTCCAATTGTTACAAATAAACTCTGGGCTATGAATTCTTACTATATTGAGCAGTCAATATTTTCAGAGGCTTGAGGTCAACGGGGGCTAAGGTTGTGCTTTCTATGTACTCTCCTCCAAGAGCTAACCACATACTTTGAAAAGTAAAGTAGAAAAATATTAAGAATGTGACAAAATGTCACTTTCATTAAAGCTTTAGGTTCTATTCCTATCACTATCTTATTTTTTAATTAGCAAACAGAGAAGTGTTACTGACATGGATACGTAGAGCAAAAATACTAAGATTGTGCCCCCCTAACACCCAATACAATAAATTCCCAAGCAAAAGTAAATGCAACAACCTCAGTCCACAGTTTAAAATGAACAGGAGGCTTAGTTTATTCCCCAAAGAGCTTATGAAACATGTCATTAAATTTGAGATGTGGCCACAATTCAATTGTCAACCTCCTCTTTAGAATGTGCACTGATGAGCTGATAGGACACTTAGCTCCTGCTCCATGGGTGACTCGGAAGCCAGTTCTGCTGCACTTAAGTCCAGTACAGATTTAAATGCAGCAACTGTAAAGGTATATATTCAAGTTCACACTTGACAGTGAAATTAGAAGCAAGCTACAAGTTCAACAAGAGATAAAGAGTAAAATGCACTCATTTATTAAAAAATAACGTTATAAGGACACAGAAAAATTAGTATGAAGCTTGAAGTCATAGTCAAATGTATGACAATATTATGTGAAAAGCAGGATATGCAATTGAATAAAACTATGCAAATCTCAATGCCTCTGGAAAAACCAAAGTATATATTCCACACTACAAGTAACTCAGCTTGTTAAGTTGTTTGATTTGAGACTCTGTATTAAAATTTTATATGGTAGAACAGTATTTTAATAATTTTTTAAAAATTAGCAGAGTCCTGCCCTGGCCGGTTGGCTCAGTGGTAGAGCGTCGGCCTGGCGTGAGGGAGTCCCGAGTTCAATTCTCGGCCAGGGCACACAGGAGAAGCGTCCATCTGCTTCTCCACCCCTCCCCCTCTCCTTCCTCTCTGTCTCTCTCTTCCCCTCCCACAGCCAAGGCTCCACTGGAGCAGAGTTTGCCCAGGTGCTGAGGATGGCTCTGTGGCCTCTGCCTCAGGTGCTAGAATGGCTCTGACTGCGGCAGAGCGACACCCCAGATGGGCAGAGCATCGCCCCCTGGTGGGCATGCCAGGTGAATCCTGGTTGGGCGCATGCGGGAGTCTGTCTGACTGCCTCCCCGTTTCCAACTTAAGAAAAATACAAAATAAAATAATAATAATAAATTTAAAAAATAATAATAATTAGCAGAGTCCTGAGGATGTAACGGAGAGACAGTCCACAGGGTGTAGGAACCACCAGCCCCTCAATTGAACTTTCTAATCCATGACTGAGAGGGCATGAAATTTCTTCTAAAAAAGTAGGGTTTCCATCAGCTAACATCATACTAAATGGCACAAAACTGAAGGCTTTCCCCCTTAAATCAGGAACAAGACAGGGTTGTCCACTCTCTCCACTCTTATTTAATGTGGTACTAGAGGTTCTTGCCACAGCAATCAGACAAGACAAAGAAATAAAAGGCATCCATATCGGAAAAGAAGAAGTAAAGGTATCACTTTTTGCAGATGATATGATCCTATACATCGAAAACCCCAAAGAATCCACAAAAATACTTCTAGAAAAAATAAGCCAATACAGTAAGGTCGCAGGATACAAAATCAACATACAGAAGTCAACAGCCTTTCTATATGCCAACAATGAAACATTTGAGAATGAACTCAAAAGAATAATCCCCTTCACGATTGCAACAAAAAAAAATAAAATACCTAGGAATAAACATAACAAAGAATGTAAAAGACTTATACAATGAAAACTATAAACCATTGTTAAGGGAAATCGAAAAAGACATTATGAGATGGAAGAATATTCCTTGTTCTTGGTTAGGTAGAATAAATATAATTAAGATGGCCATATTACCCAAAGCTATATACAAATTTAATGCAATTCCCATCAAAATTCCAATGACATTTTTTAAAGAAATGGAGCAAAAAATCATCAGATTTATATGGAACTATAAAAAGCCCCGAATAGCCAAAGCAATCCTAAAGAAAAAGAACGAAGCTGGGGGCATTACAATACCTGACTTCAAACTCTATTATAGGGCCACGACAATCAAAACAGCATGGTATTGGCATAAAAATAGACACTCGGACCAATGGAACAGAATAGAAAGCCCAGAAATAAAATCACATATATATAGTCAAATAATTTTTGACAAAGGGGCCAACAACACACAATGGAGAAAAGAAAGCCTCTTCAACAAATGGTGCTGGGAAAACTGGAAAGCCACATGCAAAAGAATGAAGCTGGACTACAGTTTGTCCCCCTGTACTAAAATTAACTCAAAATGGATCAAAGATCTAAACATAAGACCTGAAACAATAAAGTACATAGAAGAAGACATAGGTACCAAACTCATGGACCTGGGCTTTAAAGAGCATTTTATGAATTTAACTCCACAGGCAAGAGAAGTGAAAGCAAAAATTAATGAATGGGACTACATCAGACTAAGAAGTTTTTGTTCAGCAAGAGAAATTGATAACAAGATAAACAGACAGCCAACTAATTGGGAAATGATATTTTTAAGCACCTGCTCAGATAAGGGCCTAATATCCAAAATATACAAAGAACTCATAAAACTCAACGACAAACAAACAAACAATCCAATAAAAAAATGGGAAGAGGATATGAACAGACACTTCTCCCAGGAAGAAATACAGATGGCCAACAGATATATGAAAAGATGCTCATCTTCTTTAGTTATTAGAGAAATGCAAATCAAAACTGCAATGAGATACCACCTCACACCTGTTAGATTAGCTATTATTAACAAGACAGGTAATAGCAAATGTTGGAGAGGTTGTGGAGAAAAAGGAACCCTCATCCACTGTTGGTGGGAATGTAAAGTAGTACAACCATTATGGAAGAAAGTATGGTGGTTCCTCAAAAAACTGAAAATAGAACTACCTTATGACCCAGCAATCCCTCTACTGGGTATATACCCCCAAAACTCAGAAACATTGACTTGTAAAGACACATGCAGCCCCATGTTCATTGCAGCATTGTTCACAGTGGCCAGGACATGGAAACAACCAAAAAGCCCATCAATAGATGACTGGATAAAGAAGATGTGGCACATATACACCATGGAATACTACTCAGCCATAAGAAATGATGACATCGGATCATTTATAGCAAAATGGTGGGACCTTGACAACATTATACGGAGTGAAATAAGTAAATCAGAAAAAACCAGGAACTGCATTTTTCCATACATAGATGGGACATAAAAGTGAAACCAAGAGACATTGATAAGAGTGTGGTGGTTACGGGGGGGAGGGAGGAGAGGGAGAGGGAAGGGGGAGGGGGAGGGGCACAGAGAGAACTAGATAGAGGGTGACAGGTCAATCTGACTTTGGGTGATGGGTATGCAACATAATTGAACTTTAAGATAACCTGGACATGTTGTCTTTGAATATATGTATCTTGATTTACTGATGTCACCCCATTAAAAATAAATAAAAGAAAAAAAAAAAAAAAAAAAAGTAGGGTTTCTCTCACTATTGATGGTTTGATTGGATAAATCTTTGTCATGAGGGGTTGTCCTATGCATTGTTAAAGCTTAGCAGAATCTACGGCCTCTACTCACTAGATGCCAGCAGCACCCTCTCATTGGCACAACAAAAATGTCTATCCACTGCAATGTGTCTCCTAGGGCAAGTGCCCTCCAGCTCCCTTGCCCTGTGAATCTGCAAGAGGTGATCACTAAATACCTTTTCAACTCTAATACTCTATCATTGATTCAAAGTCAAAAGACATATTGGTTTGCCTGACCAGGCAGTGACACAGTGGATAAAATGTCAACCTGGGATGCTGAGGACCCAGGTTTGAAAAATTTTAGATTAGCAAACAGAGAAGTGTTCCTGAAATGGATACATAGAGCAAAAATACTAAGAGGTTGATGGCTTGAGTGTGGGATCATAGACATGACCCCATAGTCACTGGCTTGAGCCCAAAGTTCACTGGCTTGAAGCCCAAGGTCGCTGGCTTGAGCAAGGGGTCACTGGTTCAGCTGGACCCCCCCGCCCCCGTCAAAGCATGTATGAGAAAGCAATCAATGAACAACTAAAGTGCCACAACGATGAGTTGATGCTTCTCATCTCTCTCCCTTTTTGTCTGTCTGTCTCTCTCTCTCCCCCCCCCCTCTCTCTCTCACACACACACACAAAAGACATTAGCTTTTAAAAAAAGAGCTAATTTGTAGATCGTAATCAGAGTAGAACCCTTGCAAATTCCCTTGAGCTCAATTCCAGCCTCATTCAAAGCGGGAAGTATTGCTTTAAATTTCTCAATGAAATTCATTAAAAAGAACACCAGCTGAAGTTACCCTAAGGCCTGAGACTGCTTAAAGCTATGAGTGAGCCTGAGGCTGTTTGGTGTAGTATTTAACATTCATTACAAATTATCCTGTCCTTAAATTCTTCTTTAAGGACAGGATACACTAAATGAAACTACACTAAATGTATTTTAAATACTGTTTAATATAATATCTTTGATGAAAGTGCTTGCTCGCCACTGGGTCAAGTTGTAATTTAATTAGAATTAAACCACCCATTTTCATTATGTAATTCCAAAGAACTATGTGTATGCCATTGGTTAGTAATTTACTATAGAAGGGGCTGAATTTTCCAAGGAATTTTTATACTACAGATGTTGTGGTTAAAATGTATGATGGTATTTCTAGATAATCTCTCTATATTTGAATATTAAAAAGTGTTTTGTTAGGTATTTGGGTGGGTGGGTGGGTGGGTGGATGGATGTTTGTTCAATAGTATGAGTAAAATAATATAATCCAGTGTACCTGGAACCCTTTGGAAACAAATTCTCCCTTCTGTTCTGTGATTATAGATACCCAAATGCTTTCATCTCCAGTGAGAACACAGAGCAAATTTGACACACCGAAGTGGGAGGAGGGTAGTGGCTCCTAAAACTGAGCCTGGATTAGAATCCCATGTGCCACTTTAAAAAATAAATAAATAAATACAACCCCAGATTGTTGGTCCCAGCCTGTGTTTCTGATTCAGTAGGTCTAGTCTAGGATAAGTACTGTGATTCTGCATTTATAATGAGTTCCCAGGTGACACTGATGCTGATGGTTTAAGAACCACACTTTGCAAATCCCTGGGATAGTGGATCTCGAACTTGGGGACATAAAAAATCACCTATAGTTGTTTTGAAGCTTGTAGTTTTCTCCTTGCCACACACTTCTAAATATGAAGGAGCAGTTTTGAGGAAGGCTTAGAAATCTGTGCTTCATTGGATCCAAGTGATTTTTGATACAGATTGTCCTTGAGCCACTGTAAGGAGTGGAAAGGGGCAGGAAAGGTGGTGGCATTGAAGAGGAACTTGGAGATCAGAGCAGATAAGAAGCAGAAAGAGAGAGGCATAGGTAGAAAGATAGTGGTTGTGTTTCTTGTGAAAGAGGTTGTTGATACACAACTCATCGCCAGCCCCCAGGACTCCAACAACTCGATAAATTTCTTAAATGGTTACGATTCCTGACTTTCCCTCAAGACTCTCAGTTCAGGGGCAGATAGATCAGCCGTATGAATCACATTATAAATGAGTGACAAGCACAGCATGTGGAGACGCTTCTGAAAATTATCAGCCTTTTATTTGTGCAATACATTTGGAACTTATCAACGTTCAACTCTTAGTGATTGAATAAAATATTTGAGCCACAATTTGCTCTCCATGAAGATGGCAGATTATACAGAAGGTTCTCAGTGGATTTTGGCAACCTGCTAAAAGTGTTTAAAAATAGTAATAAAAAAGGAATATCACAAAGTCCCTAGATAACACTTATGATCTGAGACTGAGATTTATTTTAAAGGATGAAAAAAATATATATTATCCTTAGGTCTGAGACTCACTGTTTCCAGGCTGTCACGACCTGACATAGTCCTCACGGAACTCCCAGCACCCTTCAACTCAGAAGAAACTGGATGGGGGTAACCAACACTTGACATTCTTTCTTACTAGAGCCATGTAAAATTATTTCTTCAGCCAAATTGGATCCTAAGCTAGCTACGAGTATCTGGATTCCCAGATATCTGAAACACCAAACGAACAGTCTTTCTATCATTACTGAACAATGGTGATTAAAGATGGCTGGTAAGCTGAGGGGTTTTTTTTTCCTTTTAAAATATCCAGTCATATCTGTGTTTCCTAAAAAGATTCACATGTCTGAATTATTGGACTTTAGAATGCTTACCTCTAACAAAACTATAGCAAATGACAGCTTGTTATTCTAACACTGCCAAAAATGTTTTCTTCTTCTTTTCTTTGTAAACCAAACAATAATAAATTCTTGTGCCTTGAGGGCTGTCATTATACCCATATCATCAAAACAAATACCCCTCATTCGTTAACTACATCCATTAAAAAGAACAAATACTTTATTCTCTTCTTAAAGCTACATAGACATTAAATGTGGTTTTAACTAAAAATATACACACTTGAGTACCTTAATGCCATTCAGTTTTACTGCATTACCTCTTTTTTGACATCTTATTTTTCAACTAATGATCAATTGACCTTTTATTCTTAATTCTAGCTATTTTTATAAAAATGTATTCCTTTATGGAAATTTCAACTGTTTTAAAGATAAAGTTCAAATATTTATCTCTCAGAAATAGGGGCACAAGGTAGGGACATTAGTGTTGAGCCCAAGCAAAAGAAAATTTATCTAAGGAAGCTACTAAGAATAAATATTACTTATTTTTATGTATAATTGGCATAAAATTGGCCCCTATTTCTTTTAAACTTAAATATTCTAATGGCACATATGATATTTATGACATAATGCTTTACATTCTGATATTCTGGTCAAGGGAGCATTTTGGGAAATTCTAGTTGCATAGATGGAATGGCTGAATAGTCTGTTTAGGATGGCATCCTTTTTAATGGAAATACTATCCTATGTACCTGATTTATTTTAAACTATTAAATCCTAACAGGAGGTATTACTGCTTTGACATTCAAACATATAAAGGAGGCAGTAGGAGAGTTTATACTTTATCATGTCTCTCAAAAGTCACTCATACAAAGTCACACAATCACAAATTCTGAGGCCCTTGCCAGGCCAACTTTGAAAGTCATTTTAATCCCTCTTTGCTTTGATGTTCTCTATACTACCTCCTTCTATATCACACTAACCTTCTAAGTTGTGGAATCCAGAGAAATCTTAAATTTGATAAGAATGTGGGGGGGGGGGGTCGTTACTTAGAGCTTGTATTAGTGATCTCTTTGGTGCCTGTGACCATTTACACCTTCACTTTGAATAGAAGGAGTGGTTATAGCTACCACTTTGAACTTGAATAAAGGTGCTTTAGATACCAGCCTTCAAGTATTTGATTCTCTACTAGGGCTAAAAGACAAGGACCCAGTTATCTAAGAATTTCCATCATGACTTGTCATATCCTTACCAGAAGTGAGACTGGCAATTCCTTCAGAATTCTGACCTTTTTCATATTTAATCATTAATTTTTGTGGCATAAACATCCAGCTTGGAATGTGAACCAAATGGCCATTTCCATTGCCATCCAACACGAAAGATGAGTCTCTCCCAGCACTTAATTCCTGGCTGAGGAAGCTGTTCTCTCCTGAAGGAATCTCATACGGCTCAGGAGTAACCCTAGAAGATAAAGAGGAAAGCTTTAGGTAAACCTAGATAACTTTGGGGAATGCAAATAAAATACTACAGCATTTAACATAGCTATTTAATTATATCCTAGAAAAATGAGTGGTAGAAGTTTCAATCAAATAGTTCGTGATGATTCATTATACTTATTATTTAAGAATGTATTATATAAACTGGTAAACTTTAAAATTCCCACTTATCTTTCCTTTTCCCCTATCTGCTTATAGCCTATGAAATACTGCTTTTGAATAAACCAAGTCTGATTTGCCACAGAGTTTTAGATAAATGACAAGAAAGTCAATCATAGGTTATTTGTAACAACCAAATAATGTCTCAGATTGCTATCCATCACCAGAGAAAATATATAAAAAAAGTCATTCAATTTACCAAGAACTGCTCTGAGAAGAAAAAGACTGTATAAAACATATCTCATTGATATCATGCCTCTTAAAATAGTCTTTACATTTATATTCTTAGGCATTTAAGAGTTCCCAATGATAATTTGAGAATAGTTTTTAGTTAAATAATGATAGAAAACACATTCCATATAAATGTATTCATATTTTATTCATGTAAGTATGTTATGCCATTCCATTGTCCAAGTTGACATTTGTATTTGATACTAGGGTTTGGTGTTTGGTACCCACTAGTATTAATTTAACTGTTGAGAATTAACAAAGAAAGGGATAAAAACATGAGACATAATACATGAATAATACATCGACATCAAGTAAAATCTCAATGATATCATGATGCACAGTATAAATGACCATTGTGCAGGTGGACAAGGACTGACAATCAGGCCCTCCCGCGACAGAGTGGGCAAGCTGAAAGCCGGTGGACCTCCAGAGCATGCATCAAATTTTGCATGTGACCAACATGTATTACATTTTTTTAGTTTTCAGAATTCTACTTTGGCAGAGTAGAATTATCCATTACATTAAGCTAGTATTTTACATGTGTGTCTTGCTGAGTTTGCTTAGATTCGGTGCACAGATGAGTTTTGGTCCAATAGTTGCAAAAGAACTATAAGCATAAGGTGTTTGCAGCTAGATTTATGTAGGTTTGTGGATGTTTAAATAACATTATAACATTTTGTCAGAAATTCTGTAAGACTTGATTGCCCTTTAAATGAATTTAGGACTTATTTAATGCTGGGAAACACAGCTACGTATGACATCAATGTTCTATTGTCCTTCAGAAGGTGTTGGCTGTTGGACACTTCCTTGCTAAACTACCAAGGAAACGAAATTAACATTAGAGGACTATGTGCTTGCATGGATCCTAGGGAACCTTCATCTTGCCATTTTGATTCCAGATGTCTATAAGAGACCTCAGCTGTTCTGAGAAGCTCTTATATAACTGCTGTCTGAGAGTTTGGAGTAAGTATGGCCCTCAATGTGGGCTTTCATAGGGCTGTAGCTAGGGACCCAAGCTCAGGGGTGTAGAGAGAGTAGAGAGCAACCAAATGGGCCACTCTCTGTTTGAGGTTCAAGATTCATTCAGGTTAATTCTTTATATTTTTATTTAGGATACAATTTTAAGGAAAATTATTTATGTATACAACTGTATTGTGAGGCCTTTCATGCTATGCGTTGTGATAAATTCATGAATCACTCAGCCTCAAAATTTAGTGAGAGAAGACATTGGGATAAACTGTAATTAGTGCCTCAGCAGATGTACAAAAAGGTACAAATGAGGAATATGGATTTTGACTGAAAGTAAAGCTAGGCTTCCAAGCAAAGACAGCTTCTAATAGGGCCATTAAAGATGGGTAGGAGGGTGAATACACAGTTCCCACACAAGGCAGGGAAGAGTCCACTGTGGCTAGGACTCAGCGCTTATGGGAGAGAGATGGGAAGTGAAGTTGAGTGAGTTGAGACTGAACTGTGGCGTCTATGCTGGGATAAATTTCAATGTGGGAATTTCTGAGGAAACCATGACTTTAAAGCAGTGGTGTGATTTAAATAATTTAACAACCGGTTCTCTGCCCTAATGACCGTTTTAAGTATAAAAAATAATATATCAAAAGGTAGTTTATTATTTCATGCATTTAATATTTAAGTAAGAACAATAAAAGAAGTACACAAAACTAGATTATGTTCTAAGAAAGAGTTTTAAAATGTTAATGAAAAAATATTAAATAATTCCTGACAAACAACAACACAAGTTGTCACTCCCTGGTTGTTTGGCACTTTTTCTCTTTACGTTATATGTTTATTTACTGAGGTAACAAACGCGAGGGAATTAAAATGTAGTATTTTATCACAGGTATATACATTTTATGAAATGAATAAATAAATATTACAAGTATAGTTGCATCAAAATTTTTTTACCTACAGACAGAATTAACAGGTGCTTAGAATATACACTGTTGTGCAGATAAATGTTAATAAAGAATAAGGAATGTATATTTGTGATTTCCACATTAGGTGGCTGCCCATGCGCCCACCTTAGATAGAACCCTGACTACAAGTGCCATTTTAACTGGTTCACCAAACTCAACAAAAATTACATAGCGGTTCTGCTAAACTTGTGCAATCTGGCTGAATCCCACCACCGCTTTAAAGGCAAAAATTGTAATAAAGCTTATGAGGCTGTTCTAAAACATCCATCCCAGAAGCATGCTCGATGCATAACATCTGCTACAGAAAAGTAAATGCGTGGAGAGCCTTTCCTTCAGAGACCTTATTCATTTGCTTCCTCAACCTAATAACCTGCCATCAGCCCTTTGCACCCTCATTAGTCCATTAACAGTCGCTTGTCAATATAAGAGCTTTCTCACTCACAAGAGGCCACTGTTTTGAATATCCTCTTCTCGTAAGTTGTTGAGTCTGCAGTCATTCTCGAGCATGGGCGGCGGGTATTGATTGAATCCTCCTTTAGAGAGAGCAAAGTTCTAGTTATATATATATATATATATATATATATATATATATAATATATATATATATTATATATATATATATATATTTTAAACTAGAAACTGTGTATGCCTGGTCAAAAGAACCCCAACAGGAATCGTGTTAAAGTGATTAATGTCACTAAAATATTTCAGCAAAATTTGCCTGGGGTGAAGACATAAAATAGTAGCAACTAGAAATAGCATCCAAACCATGATATCTGGGTGTTCTGCCCCCAAAGAATTACCAAGGTCAAGAAAACAGACATCTTCTCAAGGTTCATTTAAGGGTTAAATTTTGATGCAGAGACCCATGATTTTCATATGTGCAGGTGAGCCTAATCTAGGGAAAAATTTATTCTGACTCTATAAAGTTTTTTCACTCACACGTAAGCTAATGCATCGAATACATAAAAGGTACTATTTTATTACGTGATGCTATTTCTGTGCTTCTGCACCAATTAACACCAATTTCTAGGAAGAATCACAGAAGTGATTTTAGCTTACTGACTTAAATAGTCTCTTCACTCCCTTCCCATTGTTGTTCTGTATGCAGTAAAATATTGAGGAACAGGTCATTTCCCCCCCCCTATTCAGAAAAACAAACAATTTTCAGTTAAAGGAGGTCTTTGGCCATTGAATGATCCAAGACTCCTTAAAAATATCTAAGAATATTTATGGCTTTATAGTAATCATATTTCTCTGGTTCTAAGGTGAGCAGTTTTTTCTAGTTTTCCGAAATGAGACTGCATCTTCTAATCAATTGCATTGGACAGTGGTGTTGGTGGGGTAGGGCTGAGGAGCAGTATTGTCTGTGCATGTGGGAACAGCAGACATGTCAGCATCCAAACTTGTAAAACTGGCATCAGTAGTTTATTTATTTATTTTTAAAATTTTTTATTTATTGATTTTTAGAGAGAGGAGAGAAAGGGGAGAAGGAGCAAGAAGCATCAACTTGCGGTAGTTGCTTCTCATGTGTGCCTTGACCAGGCATGCCCGGGGTTTTGAACCAGCGACCTTAGCATTACAGGTTGATGCTTTATCCACTGTGCCACCACAGCCCAGGAAAGGGGTCAGTAGTTTAAAAGAATTCCCATAAGTATTAGGAGAGAAGTCTTTTAACCACTACAAACCAAGTGGTTTTGGGAAGGCGGTGAACTGGATGTTTTAACAACATTGCTCAGGTGAGAATCAAAAGTAAGGGAGCTCTACGTAATTGCAAAGCCACTTAAGAGCCCAGCAAGGCCAGCTCTGAGTTATTTTATAGTCTTTTTAAGATGCTGCGTCATCATCAATCTTGGTGGATGCAAGAACAATACTGAATGGAAGAAGGTAGATATCAATAACTCTGAGTCAAGAAAATAGCTCACAAGGATCAAATATTGAATAATAAGAAGTTTTAGGGATGCCTGAAACAGCCTATTCCACCACACGAGTGATATCTGATAGTCTGTCTAAAAGAATTCTTCTAATTATTATAAAATAAAAAACTCTAAAAGGAAAGTTAGTATCAACATTAAATTGAAAGCATTTTTTCTTTTTACATAATATAATGATGCATCATACAACTGAAGGTATAGAGAGCTAACGAAATAACATGATTCTGTATTCCCAAGTGGGCAATTATTTGCTTCTTAGATCAAATATAAGCCAAAAGAGAAAGGTGGAACTTTCTCTACAATGAAGAGTGAACTCTCAAGCTACTGTCACTTTGGGGTGCAGGAATCCAGGGCAACTTTGGAATTTTAGGGTGGTAGGATTGGTTTCAGCAGGCCCTAATGTTAAATCTGCCAGGTTCCTGGAAAAAAACTGGTTTAGCTTTGATTCTTTGGGACCCTCCCTGGCAGGGTTCTCAACCTCAGTGCTATTGCCATTTGGGGCTGGACCATTCATTGCTCTGGGGGCCGGGAGGGTGACTTGTGCATTGTAGGATATTTAGCAGATCCCTGGCCACAACCCACTAGATACTGGTAGTATCCTCTTCTTCAGCTGTGACAACCAAAAATGTCTACAGACGTTTACAAATGTGCCCCAACAGATGATATTATCCCCAGTTGAGAAGCACTGCTGTAGAGAGAGTGTTTGTCAAACCATTTGTGGTGAAGGACAAGGCATTTCTATTTCTAATCCTTTGCAGACTGATATTTTTGGTTATCTCATTCAGTAAGACAAGGGTCCATTGTTCATGCATCTGTATGACTAGGCAATGTTAAATTGCTTTAAAAGTTTCTAGATGCTTAATCTCACTTCCTTTATTTCTCTCTTCACAGCTCAGTTTGTGAGCTTGCACCCACCCAACGGTGACACTGTAGTGCATTGGCCTAGATACTTGCTACTCAAAGTGTCATTCTTGGACCAGAAGATTTGACATCACGGGGGCAATTGTTAGAAATGCAGAATCTCACCTCCACCCTAGACATCTTGAATCAGAACCTGCATTTCAACAACTGTGCATTATATGCTCACCCTCTTGGGAGCAGCACAGGATTGTGCTGTCTTTACACCTTCATATAAGCCTCCAGGGTGGGCCAAGGTTAGAAATAAACCTATGTAGCAGAGAAAACTTTTATTTAAATACTCATCCTGGAGACCATCTAAGAATGGCTAAAATTTCTTTAGTTGAGCAAGTGTGACTCAGGAGACCTCCAGCAACCCTTTGCTTTCTCAAGTGCTGGCATTTTGGCCAAGAGACATTCTATCATGAAAAAGGAAGGTCTCACCGCATTTTGACTGAAGTATAAACAGGGTATAATCATATACATCCTATCCCTTTCTACAACTCACCGAAAGTCTAATTTATATATTTGGGTTGGTTATAGATGCAAACAAAAGTTAGGTTATCAATACTATTAACAGACTAATTTGTTAAACCTGAAAAACAAAATAATGACTTACGTCTGATTGCATATACAAATGGTTTTAAAAACTTCACAATATAATCCAGATCTGGTTTATGAATTTTCCCAAGCTGTATCAGGTGGTGATCAAGTGGGTAGCTGGCTAACTCCTCCATGTTGTCCTTATGTGGAGAGCCCAGGGAAATCACAAATATGACATAGCCTCGACATGCGGCCCTCAGAGCTATCTTCTTTAATAGTTCCTTCTTCTCATAATTCTCTCCAGCTGAGACCACAAAGATGACCTTATGTTTTCTCAGGTTGGGTGCTCCTGGGAAGAGATTCTCGATGGTCCACAGTAGGGCTTGGCCAATGGTGGCCTCTCCATTTAGCTGTTGGAGGGAATTCTGGATGTGTCTCTTCATTAGGACTTGGTTGTTATAAGTTGTGAATGCAAACTCAGTTTTTACTGTACCCTTCTTTGTCCTAGAACTATCCCAAGGAGAATAGCTCAACAAGGCAATTCTGTCACCAGAGTCTGAGATCAAAGGCTCTGAAGCAATGTCGAAATTGTCAAGCATTGAGGTCACCAACTCTTTCATGGCCTTAAAATCATCATTTGCTATATTTCGGGAATTGTCTAAGAGAAAGGCTACATCCATGTGTGAATTTTCAGGTAAAAGTATCTCTTTGATGCAATCATTTGGAAAACATTTATCTGAAAATACATAGAGAGACTCATTATTGGTTCAATGTTGGTATAAAACTGTTGTTTGAGATCTTCAAGTGACCGATTAACCAAGAATTAATCGTCCAACCAGCACTCCTTCAATATCACATCATTTAAATTAATCAATGAGGAATTTTCAATGTCCCAGCATTTCTATAGCAACTAGCAGACAATTTGGGAAGATCTTTGTTCAAAGCAGACATGGGTAGCATATGTATTTGAAATCTATGAGTTATGTCCAAACTCAAAAAATATTTTCAAAATTTTATAGGCTTTTGATACAAACTACCAAATTGCCCCCAAGAAAAAACATGTCAATTGAAATCATCTAAGTCAGTTTTCACATTCTTTTTTTTTTCTTTTCTTTTTTTGTATTTTTCTGAAGCTGGAAACAGGGAGAGACAGTCAGACAGACTCCCGCATGCGCCCGACCGGGATCCACCAGGCACGCCCACCAGGGGCGACGCTCTGCCCACCAGGGGGCGATGCTCTGCCCCTCCTGGGCGTCACTCTGCCGCGACCAGAGCCACTCCAGTGCCTGGGGCAGAGGCCAAGTAGCCATCCCCAGCGCCCGGGCCATCCTTGCTCCAATGGAGCCTTGGCTGCGGGAGGGGAAGAGAGAGACAGAGAGGAAGGAGGGGGGGGGGAGTGGAGAAGCAAATGGGCGCTTCTCCTGTGTGCCCTGGCCGGGAATCGAACCTGGGTCCCCCGCACGCCAGGCCGACGCTCTACAGCTGAGCCAACCAGCCAGGGCCAGTTTTCACATTCTATAAAAACTGCAAACATTACAGAGATTGGAACCCTGACATACGATGTTGAAAAACGAAAACTCAGAACAAAATTTCCAATCGAAAATAGAAATCTCTGACAAAGACAGATTTAATTACACATCCAGAGGGCATTTAAGTGATTCAGCACAATAAATGCTTCTCATTGGTCTTACCATAGCAAAGTGTACAGCGCTGAAGCCTTTCTAATGGTTCATAGTCCCCATTTGAAGGAGCTGGAATCACCTGAAATGTTCCAGTGTTGTCAAACTGTATTAAAAAAAAATACATATGCTTATTAGCTCATTTTCTTTAGTCATTATCAGGAAGCCATTTTGTGCACCCACCTTAAGGATTAGTTTGAAAAAATACATAATTATCATTACTTTGTATTATTGCTCTATTCAGAACATCTTTTATCCTAAATATAACCCAAAGAATATAGAACAGGTATCAGCATCCCTATTTTATGATGAGAAAACCGCCACAAGATAATCACCAGATTCATCCAGTGGGACAGGTATTAAAATCTTTGTCTTATTTCCAAGGCTGCGATTCTGCACTGAATTTTTACGTGCTTCTGACTACGCAACAGCTGATTATGAACCACACAATCAGCTTCTGAAGTGGGGTCCTGCAGAGATTTTACACTCATGAGTTTTCTTTGGCCTCTTTAAGTCGTGACCCCAATGATTTCCACTCTGATCACACTAACTACAAGACAGCACATCTTTCAGATGCCCAGTCCACAAATTCTAATTAAAAGTCTATTTCAAAAGGCAGCAGATAGAAGACACTAAATCTATGCAAAATTTTGGTTAGTACACTGCCTGATTTTATGTTTCTTGATTACATTTTTTACTTTAATACTCACTGAAATAGGCAATATGTAGCATTAATTAATTCACTCATTCATTAAATCAATAACTATTTATTGGGCATTTACTGTGTGAGGTACCATGCCAGGCAGAGGCTTTTACTACAATGAAATAAAGCTATCATTCCCAGGTAGTGATGAAGGTCTATCTCTCAACCCACAAAGATGCTCATGCTTTTACTCCATTTCCGTTGGGAAATTAAAAGGTTAGGAAAGCTACATCTTGGCCCTGGCAGGTTGGCTCAGTGGTAGAGTGTCGGCCTGGCGTGCGGAAGTCCCGGGTTTGATTCCCGGCCAGGGCACACAGGAAAGGCGCTCATTTGCTTCTCCACCCCTCCCCCTCTCCTTCCTCTCTGTCTCTCTCTTCCCCTCCCGCAGCCAAGGCTCCATTGGAGCAAAAATGGCCCGGGCACTGAGGATGGCTCCTTGGCCTCTGCCCCAGGTGCTAGAGTGGCTCTGGTCGCTACAGAGCAACGCCCTGGATGGGCAGAGCATCGCCCCCTGGTGGGCGTGCCAGGTGGATCCCGGTCGGGTGCATGTGGGAGTCTGTCTGCCTCCCCGTTTCCAGCTTCAGAAAAATACAAAAAAAAAAAAACCAAAAAAAAAAAAAAAAAAAAAAAGAAAGAAAGAAAGAAAGCTACAACCTCTGTTTTTCTGTAAAGTGCAAAGTGAGCATTTGGAGATATTTATGATCATTCCAGCCTTATGGTTAGAAAGTATTTACTACATTCCTACTCTCTACCTTTTATGAAACTGGATGCTTTTGGTGTTACTTTGCATTTGACCTTGTTGGCCCCCCATGTAAAGAGTAAATGCTGCCTTGGTAAATCAAGAAAGTTTATTCATAGAAGGTGACAGAGGACAATCTGACTTTGGGTGATGGGTATGCAACATAATTGAATGACAAGATAACCTGGACTTGTTATCTTTGAATATATGTATCCTGATTTATTGATGTCACCCCATTAAAAAAATAAAATTATTTAAAAAAAAAAAAAAGAAAGTTTATTCATAGGAGTAAACCACATGTTCTTCATCCATTCATTCATTTATTCATTCAATATTTACTATAGGCTTATAATGTTATAGGTACTATTTTACATGCTGGAGATACAGAAATAAATAAAATCTCCACCTTACATATTTGTAGGGGGGGCATATACAATAAGATAACAACCAAATTACCTACTATGTAGGGAGAAAATTATTTTTAGAGAAGAAAACCTTTGACTTCCTACAATCCTTTCTGTCAGGATTTATTGTGACTCTCCCAGTGGCTCTGATTTCCAAAAAAAATTTCTTGGCTGTGCTTTGAGCAGACTGATTCTCTTTATTTTTCTTTTTGCAGAAGAAATATGAGTATTTGTATGAAAATAGACCTTTATAATCTCTTGGATGACACGATGATTTCACACAACTCCAGAAACATGAATTTCTTGGATAATTTCAATTTTTTTAAAAATAGAAGAACAGTAGATGGAGACGTTCTTCAGTTTTGAGGGGAGGGAAAAGTAAGCATAGATTCCCATAAGAATCTGGATTCAAAAAGGAAAGAACCTCTCTTGGGGAAAATGTTAATACAAATTAGATGTTTTATACAACATTAGGGGTTCAGAGATCCCCCTAAACTTCATCCATTACAGGTTAAGACCAGCTGTTCAATGGGAGACAGGGAGCAGATGGCAGATTTGAGAAACAGATCAGCAGAGGGCTGGTGGGGCACCATATTCACAACCCTTTCAATGAGACAGACCTGAGTTCTAATCTTGTTTTAGCCATTTAGTAACTGTGCCAAATTGGAGAAGTCATTCAAACTCTGGGCCTCAGTTTTCTCATTGTAAGATGGAGATGACAACTGCGTTGACTTCAGAGGGTTGTGACACTGTATGAGTATGTATAGGCATCCCTAGGGACAGTGCCTGGAACACAGCAAGAGCTGAGCAAATGTGACTGCTATTTTTATTGACTGCTGTTATTATTTGATACTAGATTTCATGGACCCTGGAAACAATACAGCTGTGTAAACTGCAGAGGGACTCAAGAAGCCACCTGTCTCCCCCTACTCCCCACCATTCCCAACTTGCTAGTCCTACTACCTTATAAATGAAATTGCCAAGAGAAGCTCTTACCCCGAAAGCCTCATCGAAGAAAAGCCTCTCATTAAAAGCAAAGACCGTTGGACTGATATCCAGGGCATTGAGCTCCATGGTGGCCGTGATGACACTTGTCCTGCTGGATGCTTGTCCGTTGCTAAAAAACAAAGCAACTCTCCTCACGTTGGCTCCCGCATGGGTCCTCTTGAAAACATTCCGGGCCACAAACCTCATCGCATTACCAATGTCTCGGGCTTCTGTGGGGACTTGATATTTTATTTGGGAAAGATGCTGGAGGAGTTGCTTCTTGGTACGGTAGTCAGACCACCGGATGAGATAGCTGATACCTGAGTCATAGGAAACCACAACAACTCTTGCTCCCACAGGGCAATTGTTTTCCCTGATGCTAAGGTCATTGACAATAGAAATGATGACCTCCCTCATTTCATTAAATCTCTGTTCTGTGATACCATAGGACTGGTCCAGGGCAAACACCAGCTCTGTTGGATACACTGGACACGTTTCTACAAAAATGAAAAACAGAAGTATTAAGTTATCTTCTTGGGTCAAAGGCCTTTCCCAATCCCTTTACTCCAATAAGTCTGGTTCACACTGAGGTCTAGGAAAACACAAGGGTTACATACAGCTCTAGACCTGGAGGTACCTACATGGAAAGGAAGGAACGGAATCTGCTCTGCTAGCTTGAAGGTGTTGCATAAAGGTAGAGCATTAATATTTGACTGTTTAAAGTACAGACTTCATAGCCTCCATTTCCTCGTACCCAGCAGGGAACCTGGTAGATTTCATTCTAATTCATAAGGTTTTATAGGGTACTTTCATGTACAAAGTTTTTGTTTTGTTTCAAAATGAAGTGAGTGGTACCAGACTTTACAGTAAGTGCAAAGACCCTGTGGATGTGCTTCAGTAGCCTTCTGGGAAGACCAGGAGCCTTTGAAGTTGATCTTACTGGCTTCAGGGCAATGTCATCCAAGGGATCTCAGAACCTGCAACACTGATTGCAGTGTAGGCTCTGGGAAGACCATTCATGGCAGGGTCAGGTTGAGAAGTGGTGGGTACTTGGTGAGATGAAAGAGGGGAGAAAGGAGACACCGCCTCTCCAAGAAGCTGGTGTCCACTGGGTCAAGTAGAAAACAGAGCAATAGAATATGGCCAGTCAGAGAGGCCTGTCACAGGGCCTACACTATGAACAGATTCAGTTGTAAATTGTGACAGGATCTAAAAGAACAATAGCATGAAGGGTCTGGGATCTGGGGGTGGGGGTGGGGGCATGTCACCATTTTACAAGCAGGTCAAACAGGACATTGACAGTAATAATCCAAATCAAAAGATAGATGTGTCTGCATAGAAGGAAGACATCCTTTTTCCCACAGGGGTGAGCATTTCTTCCAAATTGGTCTTGTCAGAACACAGGAAGAATTTCAGCAAGAAACATAGTATGGCATGAATACTTACTTTTCCAACAAGCTATAAAAATGAGAGAGAGAAAGAAGAGTCAATTACATGTTTAGAACACAGTCTGAAAATAATCCAGAACAACAAAATTTCAACAAAGTTTAGCACTTTATTTGACCCTAATTGCACATGAGGCTAATGCCTAAGCTACAGGAAGCCAAGACAACAGGATGCAGACCCAGAATTTTATTAATTTGTGAACCTTCCTGGCCCTCTCTCCTTGTGAGTTATAGCCAGCAGATTTTAGGAGAATTTGGGTTGAAATCAGCAACACTGATCATTTGTCTTGGAAGCAGAATACATGAGCCTCTGATGAAATGGCAAGACAGCTAAAACTCAATTTGTTTTTTATCTCTTCCGATAGCCTTCTGAGAGTCATTCAGCAAGGCCAGGCTAAAAAATATGGAGTTTTATTTTCTTCCCAGATAAACACCTTGGGAATCTCTATTTTCCTGCAGAACTGTGAGGATTTCCAAATGAACTTTGTCTCTGGGAAAAAACAGAGCTCCTGTGTCTGAGTGATCTCCATAACTAGAGAGAGGAAGAACCCCCCCCCCCCCCCCCTGCGCGCCCAAGGGTTTCTCCTTAGCAAAACAGCGTCTAGTTTTTCTAAGTGATTTATTCTGTCGGATGGAGCGGGGAAATGTCCATCTTTAGGTAAGCACAGACCTGACAAATTTCATGCTCATTTTACTCAATTCCTAGGGAGTAAATTAGTCACTCCAACATAATGAAAGATTTTATTAGCACTGATGACAAACTAGCCTTCCATCCTGCTTTCCCATAGTGCCAGTGCATGCTCCCCTCCAGGGGTCCCCAAACTTTTTACACAGGGGGCCAGTTCACTGTCCCTCAGACCATTGGAGGGCCACCACATACAGTGCTCCTCTCACTGACCACCAATAAAAGAGGTGCCCCTTCCGGAAGTGCGGTGGGTGGCCGGATAAATGGCCTCAGGGGGCCACATGCGGCCCACAGGCCGTAGTTTGGGGACGCCTGCTCCCTCACATCAACCCTGTCCACATCCTCTGCCTTCAGCCTCTGCTGGCAGACAGCACACATAACCCACAGCCGCTTCTGCCTCTCAAAGTCTGAAACAGATCCCTGTTTTCTGACGGAGAACTTTATTATTTGTTAACGCCAACCCAGCTGTGAGGCTAGAGGCCCAGGCACTGGAAACAGATGCACCTGTCTGGGTGACTTTGGAGAAACTGGTTGACCTCTTTCAGTGCGTTTCTTTTTAAATTTATTTTTTCTAAAAAATCCTCTTTAATTATGCCTCTCTCTCCAAAGCTAGTCCTGTGGGTCTTTCTGTTTTATTCTCAACTACTCTCTTCTCTCCCTACCCCATACAATCTTGTAGAAGTCTTATTTTATTCTGGGGTTCGGGTCTCAGCCACCAGCTTAGGAACCAGGCCCTCATTCCTGTGTGACAGAGAGCTGCTTCAGAGGTTGAAGGGCAAACACATTAGACCAGGAATCCAACCTTGTAGGGCCTCGGTGATGTCATCTATAAAAGTGAGGTTATCTGAGTGAGCTCTAAAGACCTGTCACCCAAATCCTCATCTAAGATCCAAATTCTAGACTTCCATGCTCACTGATCAGCACCCCATTCAGTTCTAGGACCCCCCACTCTCCCCTGCCCCCTAATTTCTTGGCTAACCCCTTTCATTCAGTGTTGGAAAACTGCCTTCAAATCCTGAACCCTCCAAGGGCACGCATCCACCTAGCCCGTTCCTTCTACCTCCGCCGTTCTTCCTTGGGAAGGCAGATTTGACTCAGGAGAACCAGCAGTACCTTCAACGAGTCTGATACCACACTCACCTCCCTACCAAGGCCCCCCTCTGTTCTGTCCCTGTGGCCGCAGGCCTGAGTCTCACCTCCTCCCTGTCCTGGAGAGCCTTTCTACCTCTCATGCCGTGCCCTTCCTAAGGTCCCCTCCCATTGAACCCTCTCTCCACTGGTCTCTTCTTGCTCCTTTTCGAGTTGCCCACATTCGGCAGTCCTTTCTCATCTCTGCAGCGCCATTCTCAGCCCTTTGGTCTCCCTCTTTCTGCTAAAGTGACTTCCCTTGGAGTTCTGTTTCCGTCTCTCTGGAGTCCCATTCCTTAGAACCTCATCCATCCATGTGGCTCTAAGAACCACCGACGCTTAAGTGCCTTCAACATCTGAGTCTCCTTCCCTGGCCCTCCCCTTTATTACAGCCCCATTTCATCAGCTACCTGTACTTTCTGTCAATTTAGGGCCCACACACCATTCTTCTACCTCTAAATTGTTTAAAGTCATCATGCTTTCCTACCAATTGATTCCCCGTCACCCCTCCTCTGCCTCTTGCCCCACAGTGATGCTGAGCCTCTCTCCTCATCTCGCTTTGCAGTGACTCTAAACTTTAGTTGTAGTTGTGTCCTTGCCACATGCTTGCCATGGCTACATTTTCATCCAGTCTCCTTCCGTAAAGTCTCTCCAATTTTCCCATTTTACATTTTTCTGATTGGGATTGTGTAAGCATGATTATAGACCACAAACATGAAGACAAATCACCTAAAATTTCTATCCCTAACCCAATAAAGTTGTTACACTTTTCTACCTTTGTCTCCAGTACTTATTTCTATGTGAATATATATATATGTGAAAATAATGAGGATCCAATTTAATTTTCTGCTTTTTAATGGCAATATTTTTTATATTCTGATTGCTTTCATACAAACCATATCTGCTGAATATTTTATCAGAAGATGAGGCTCTATAATGCAATTATTCTATAAGTGTAAAGAGTCTAAGTGTAGAGTTATTCTGCTCTAATAAATATTTCAACATTCATCTGTCCTATAATTTTTTCCTTGTTTTGCTTTATTTCCTTAGGACAAATTTGCAAAGATGAGATTACTGGGTGTTTTCTACCTTACTTCTCTCTTCTTCATAACCAAAGACAAGCTCTCTCTTTGTTGATTTCTGCTTTATTTCTTTGCTGAAACTACCATCATGACACTTGCCATCACGTCCCCATAGTGGGATTCAGTTACCCCCATCCAAATTACTAACCAACCAACCCCAAACTCCTATGTTCATCCCTTTAACAACATGTTCTCTCGGGCCTTTATACATAATTTTTTATATGAAAGTGTGAGTTAATTCACACATCACTTGAATTGGCCTCTGTTTCCCACGGGCACGTTTTCTCTCCTATATGTACATTGCGCCTCGTGAGCTAAGTTAAAGTAACATACATGTCATTTACTTATACCCGTTTCTTCCACCTTTGATGTGAGCTGTTCCCACAGCAGGAGCTCATGACAAGCCTGTTGCAGAGGACGTCTGCCTTCTGCACCAGTGAATTCAGGGTACTGTCCCTGCATGCCCACCTTGCCTATGTGCTCTCACCAATCACTGATGCTCTTGGTCCCTGGCACACAGATACTCACGGCTGTGGTCCCGCACGAACCGGATCAGATCACATTGCTATAAATAGAGAGAGAGAGAGAGAGAGAGAATAGAAACATGAGCACAGGGACCTTTGAGTGGCCATATTTATTTGCCAGTGTACTGGCAGGGTATTTTTCTGTGAGTAAGAAGATACATACAGAATATACAGGCTTCCCTGCCATGCCTTTTGGGCCCTAGGGGAAAAAAAAGCAGAGTGAGTTATTGGTATGTAAATTGGAGTCTTTAATGTCAATACAAAAGCAGAGGGGGGGGGGAATCCCTTCACTTTTTTTAGTTAAAAATGATGTTTTGGGGGTGCATTTATTTAATTTCAGAAAGACAGAAATCTCTGAATTTGAATGACCCCAACTGGGTATTTCTGGAAAATAGCCAAAATAGTGAAGGAGTATGAATGTTTGTCAACATGTATTATTCACAGTGGCCAAGACATGGAAACAACCCAGTGTCCTTCGATAGATGGCTGGGTAAAGAAGATGTGGTACATGTATACAATGGAACACCACTCAGCCACAGAAAAGATGATATACTGCCATTTGCAATAACATGAGTAGATCTTGAGAGTATCATGCTAAGGAAAATGAGAAAGAAAAAAGTCAAGAACCATATGATTTCACTTGTATATGGGATGTAAAACTGAAAGCAACAAACAATTCAAATAAATAAACAAAAACTTGTGGACACAGACAACAGAGGGAAGAGGGTAAATGGGGTTAACTACACGGTGACGGAAAACCTTCTTTCTTAAAAACACAGCTGGCAGAGAACAACTCAAGTACTCCTGAACTCATGAATTACAATGCCCTTTTTCCACTTAAATCGAGAGTGTCAAGTTTTTTGTTTCTGTGCTAGAGCAATAAAGCTAAAGTCTCCCCAGAGTGAACTGAATTACATTTCTTAAAGATATTTGTACTAGAGATAGAACACTTAGAAGGCATTTCTCGTTAGAATACGGAAAGCTGTACGCAGCAGGCTTTCCAAAGAACGGCAGGAAGGAGAGGAATTTCTTGAGAATTCAGAAGTACAGGTTCATTACAAATCAAAAAGTTTGCAATGCAGGTGGCAGCCTACAACCTCTGTATATGTGAAAGAACCGAAGACAATTACATAAGAAAATGAGCATGACGCAAAAGAAGCGCAGACACACTGAGCTCATAAATGCAGAGAAAGGAGTACGAGTAATTAGTGAGGTGAATCGGGAAGATTTCTGAGAAAAGGCAGTCCTTCTTTCTTGACAGTTTAAGCTTTCCTCTTTCCTCCTTCCTTCCTTCCTTCCATCAGGATCAGGCCTTTCCTTGGCAGCTGGTTCTTAGCACGTTTGCGCACATGGACCCCCTTGGGCACCTGGTGAAGGCTAGGATGCCGGCTTCAGAAATCGTATGACACGCTCATACTTGTACATCCACTGACTCCCCAGCTGCTCCACCAAGAATGTCAGTGCAAGAATCTTCGTTCTAAATCAGTGGTTTGCAACCGCTGGTCCGTGGACCCGTCTGCCAGAAATTTCTTGCAAATCCGCAAAAGTTAACCACCCTGATGTTGTAGGAAGATTACAGATCCAATGATCTTAGTTGAATTCACTTATGCTTAGAGTGATTTCTGCCTTAGCAGTCCCCAAAATAAGTCTCCTCTTTTCATAGGTCCCCAGGTGTAAAAAGGTTGAAAACCACTGTCATAGTGGAAAGCTGCAGTTATATTCCCAACTATCTCTCGAGTTTAAATGTTGAGGCTAGGAAGGCAATATTAATGGTTTTGGGAAACTTTTATCAACTTGCCTAGCATGATGGAACTTTGCCAGGATACTTTTAGGAAGCTTATGCAATCCCATCCCTATTTTTAAAACTTTAGTAAAAAACTGACAGTGACAGCTAATATTTGCATTGAACTTTACAGTTTACAAGGCGTGTTCACTTTGCATTACCTGATCCTCTCAGCTACCTTCTGAGGGGGTTAGCACAGGATACGTCACCTCCATTTTAGAGGTAAACTGACTGGCCCAAGGGGACACAGCCAGTAAGAGATAGAACCTGGATTTGAATCTAGAGCTTCTGACTTTAAATTCTGCACCCTTTTCGCCCTGGCCGTTTGGCTCAGCGGTAGAGCGTCGGCCTGGCGTGCAGAAGTCCCGGGTTCGATTCCTGGCCAGGGCACATAGGAGAAGCATCCATTTGCTTCTCCACCCCCCCCCCTCCTTCCTCTCTCTCTCTCTCTCTTCCTCTCCCGCAGCCGAGGCTCCATTGGAGCAAAGATGGCCTGGGCGCTGGGGATGGCTCCTTGGCCTCTGCCCCAGGCGCTAGAGTGGCTCTGGTCGCGGCAGAGCGACGCCCCGGAGGGGCAGAGCATCGCCCCCTGGTGGGCAGAGCGTCGCCCCTGGTGGGTGTGCCGGGTGGATCCCGGTCGGGCGCATGCGGGAGTCTGTCTGACTGTCCCCGTTTCCAGCTTCAGAAAAGAAAAGAAAAAAAAATTCTGCACCCTCTTCATTAAACACACTAGAAACCAGCATGATATCTGTGGCTTAGTTCTCATGGATATATGATACTTACTCTCCATCCGGGAGGGCCGGGAGGTCCCCGAGATCCCTTCACACCTTTCAACCCTACAGTGAGCTGCAGAGAGAAATACGTGTTACTTTCCTTACCATCGAGCCATCAGGCTACCTCGGTTTTAATGAGATTTTACAATGAAAAGTAATTTTTTAAAGAAAGCAACTGTTAATTCAAGTCCAGTACATTCCTTGCTTGTAACATAAAGAACCATTCTTAATCACTGGTAAACATCCACTTCCCTCTTTGCCTCTTCCTTTAGTGACCTACTTTGCTCTGGCTCTGGTGGTGCATTTAAATCTAAATTAGTCATAAGCTAGGCTTGGGGCTTAAAAATACAAAACAAAACAAAACAAAACAAAACAAAAAAGCAAATATACTAGGGCACCCAGAGATCTAATAAAAAAAACAACAATCTCCCATCTGTAAAAGATTAAATCCAAAAAAAAATTACATAATAAAAATAAAAAAATACATAAGAGGACATGGGAGGGCTGTGTCACTCCCATACCTCCAGGTGGTGGATATGGATGCTAATGAAATATATCCAGCCAGATGGAAAGTATCTGTTGAATTGCATCTTTTTCATGTTGATAATGACTACTGATATTACACTCAAACTTAAATGGAAAGGACGCTTGTCTCAGCATTTTGGTTTTTTTAAAAATAAGTATGACATTCTCCTCTGTGCTTCACTAAACAGAGGATTTCAACAGCCTTCCCTAAAATGAATACCCCAGATGACCTTGGTCATGCATAATGAAATTGTCAGAAAACCCTCAGGGACAGAGTAGAGAAAGATGTCAGCTTTACTTCCACTCATAGGATTAATATTCTGGCCTGTGATGTGTGCCTTAGAAAACACTGGAAGACAACTGGCAATCCTTGGAACAGCCAGTTACGCATCTGTAAATATTTATAACAGTTCAGAGGCATGGAACCATCAGCTTTTCGAGCTGAAAAGGGCCTTTGGTGTCATTAAATTCAACCCTGAAAAGGTTTGTTGAAGATCACACAGCTAGAAAGTGACATTTCCGATGTCCTTGGGATGGATCAGTAGTCCACATTTATTATTACAACATAAAAGCCAGAGTCTTTCAAAGGAACATGTTTTATTCCTGGACTGATAGGCTACTTACACTTAGCCCCCTAAATCCTTTGGGTCCAGGCCCCCCAGGAGTTCCAGGATTGCCAGCTTCACCCTGAAGATTCAGATATCGGAAATCAATATTTAATCAAATATTAAAGTAGTTTCTATAAAAGAATAAAAATAATTCTCTTCAATCTAAAACCTAACTGATCTTATAACTATACCAAATATTGATATGTTATATTAAACACTAAAAGTCATCTTCTATCATTTGGAACTAAGTCATTGATATGCTTATATAGTCTATGAACTATTTCAAATTTTCTAAAAATACAAATGTTTATGTATAAATGTGTGCAATGGCTATCTAGTCAATTATAAAAATATCTAAAAAAGTGTTTGAAAATCTGGGAAAATATATAGAACATTTGACTACATAAAATACTAAATAGTGTATTATTTTCTAAATTTGTGAATCATATCTGAAAAAGTTGAAGGTGAAGAAAATGTACTCTGAGCCCTGGCCGGTTGGCTCAGTGGTAGAGCGTCGGCCTGGCGTGCAGAAGTCCTGGGTTCGATTCCCGGCCAGGGCACACAGGAGAGGCGCCCATCTGCTTCTCCACCCCTCCCCCTCTCCTTCCTCTCTGTCTCTCTCTTCCCCTCCCGCAGCCGAGGCTCCACTGGAGCAAGATGGCCCGGGCGCTGGGGATGGCTCCTTGGCCTCTGCCCCAGGCGCTGGAGTGGCTCTGGTCGCAACAGAGCGACGCCCCAGAGGGGCAGAGCATCGCCCCCTGGTGGGCAGAGCGTTGCCCCCTGGTGGGCGTGCCGGGTGGATCCCAGTCAGGCGCATGCGGGAGTCTGTCTGACTGTCTCTCCCCGTTTCCAGGTTCGGAAAAATACAAAAAAAAAAAAAAAAAAAAAAGAAAATGTACTCTGGCTTTAGTAGGATTAATTTTAGCACTTATTTATCAGTATGCTAATTTCACACATATGCCTTAATTGAAGTAGGCTATTTTTCTCCCTTTATAAGTTAGAAAATCGGTCCTCTACAATGAGAAGTCTTGTCCTAACAGTTATTTATTCAGTCCTTTATTGTACCCTTCTCCACCCTGGGAAAGAATCTCTTTTAGTAATTCATCAATTAGAAGTACTTTTAAAAAGATTCAAATATTGTCTCTTTTTCTATAGTTGATTTAATTTGCCTAATTAGACACTTTTTGAAATCCATGTTTAAAATTTTAATTTGAGCATCAACTATGTGGGAGACACTCTTCTAGACAGGACACTTAAAAAAAGAAAATCTTGCCTGACCAGGTGGTGGCGCAGTGAATAGAGTGTCGGACTGGGATGCGGAAGGACCCAGGTTCGAGACCCCAAGGTTGCCAGCTTGAGCGCGGGCTCATCTGGCTTGAGCCAAAAAAAGCTCACCAGCTTGGACCCAAGGTCACTGGCTTGAGCAAGGGGTTACTCAGTCTGCTGAAGGCCCGCGGTTAAGGCACATACGAGAAAGCAATCAATGAACAACTAAGGAGTCCCAACGAAAAACTGATGATTGATGCTTCTCATCTCTCTCCATTCCTGTCTGTCTGTCCCTATCTATCCCTCTCTCTGACTCTCTCTGTCCCTGTAAAAAAAATAATAAATAAAAATTAAAAAAAAAAAAGAAAATCTTATTACATAATTTCAGTGTATTAAACATATAACATGATCTACTCTGGTTCAAATGGGAGAGCGCGGAGATGGATTTCAATCAAGTAGATAATGAGGAATTCTGGAAAGTGTTTCATCAGGAGAGTAACAAAACTAAGGCTATGCTTTGGGGTAGAAAATCAAGTGACAGCAGTGTTTGGGATTAACTGAAGCAGGGAGAAGTTGGAAGTAGGAGACCAGTGAGGAGAATACTGTCATCTTTCAGGTGAGAAGAAACAAAGGCCACAAAAGTGAAGGACAAATAGCAATAGGGGAAGACAAAAGTTTCGAATGAGATCACTGAGGCAGGAAAATCAAGAGGAGGACAGAGGACTACACTTGAGAGAATATCGCCAAGTTAGGGTTTGAAGATGAGAGACATCCAGCAATGAAGAACAGGACCATCTTTCCCAATGTAAAGATTCATAGGGTTAAGTATGGTCCTTTTCTCATGAAGCCCAAGCAAAGCCACCAGCTGCTCTTTGTTGAGATCTTCAAGCTTATCTCAATTCCCAAACAAAAGGTTAAGATCACAGTAATTTCAAAAGGTCAAGTGTGCAAGTACCTTTAGCCCCATATCTCCAGGGAATCCTCGTAGGCCCTATAATTTTCAGCAGAAAACAGAAGTAAATCAACACAATGCTTCTATGGTCTGATCAGTTTTTCTTGTGTTATTTAAGTTTGGTTCCTCAATGAGAGAAATAATTGTTTTCTATATTTACCTTTACTCCTTTTCGTCCCATCTGACCAGAGCCTGGGATGCCATAATCTCCCTGTGAATAAATCAGTTCATTTCAATTTCTTCAAAATTGACAATTAACCGTAGTCTATTCCAGGGAGATTATAATATGAGGAGAGAAGTAATGGAGACTTGCAGGTGGAAGGGGCTTAATCAGTGACCTTGAACTCTAGGAACATGCATGCTGTTGGATTTTCATCACTTTCTGGTATGTGCCTGATATTTCTTTGGCCAGCTCCACTCTGCAAACACCGCAAGAGGCAGAGGAGTGGTCATTCAGAACTTTCAGAGTCAGTGGCTATTAATTGCCTAGAAAATTAGGAGTTGGTCCAAATTAGGACATGACTGGGCAATCCTGCCCCAAAAGAATTATAAATGGCCAATACACATATGGGAAAATGTCATCATCACTAGCAACTGAAAGAATGCAAGTTGAAACATTAATGAGATACCATTTTTTTTTGTCAATAAAATTGATAAAAATAAAAATAAGGAAGTGGCAATATCCATTGTGGGCATGGGTGCCCTGACGCAAGCTCTGTCCTGAATAACCAGTGGGCGCAGACATCATTTGAATTTTTCTAAGGGCTTTTTGCAATAGAGTTCAAATCTTATTTAGATGTGTACATAATCTTTGACCTAGCTGTGCTACTTCTAGAAATTGCTATGCATAAATGAATGATAGTTTTGTTCCACAAACTTAGGTACAAGAATGTTTATTTCTGCGCCATTTATGATAGTAAAAAACTAGGCCCTGGCCGGTTGGCTCAGTGGTAAAGTGTTGGCCTGCCGTCTGAAAATCCCCGGTTCGATTCCCGGCCAGGGCACACAGGAGAAGTGCCCATCTGCTTCTCCACCCTTCCCCCTCTTCTTTCTCTCTATCTCTTTCTTCCCCTTCCTCAGCCAAGAGCAAAGTTGGCCCTGGCACTGAGGATGGCTCCATGACCTCTGCCTCTGGTGCTAGAATGGCTCTGGTTGCACAGAGCAACACCCCAGACGGGCAGAGCATCGCCCCCTAGTGGGCATGCTTGGTGGATCCTGGTTGGGCACATGCGAGAGTCTGTCTCTCTGCCTCCCAGCTTCTCACTTAAGAAAAAAATACAAAAAAAGAGTAAAAGACTAAAAACAAACAAAATATTTAATAAGATATTGGTAAAATGAATTAAGGTACACGCATTCAATAAAATATTCTGAAGTTAGGAAAAGTGATGTTGAGGGGAAAGTATAATCACATGGAAATAGGCTCCTGATACTTTGTTAACAGGGAAAAATAGAGTGATTTTCTTTGTATTTCTAGAATGTTAATAAATATTTCAAAATGGTGGGATTATAAGTAACTTTCTTACCCATGTCCCCTCTTTTATGCTTGGTAAGCTTTCTATAATCTCTATTTGTAACAATGGTAATAAACATTATTTTTAGAAGGGAATAAAAGATATTATTCCTATATTGGCTGCGCTTTGAGCCCCTGGTAGAGCCAGAGCCACTAGAACAGATGCCCATTTCTTGGCCCTATTCCCCTCTTCTTCTTGTTGCCCTGGAGTTTTGCAAGAAGGGAAGAAAAATGGGTAGTGTTATTTTTCAACCGACATGTGTCTATATGGCCATGTTGTTGTTAAAATATTGAAAGGCCTGTTCTGACTTATCCATTATCCTCTCTGCATCCTGCTTTCCTTCGGATGGTCTCTCTCACTTTAACAGACTAGCTATAGAGTGAGAACTGCAGCGGGTGGGAGATATGCCCCCACATCTTCCTAGGGGGTGCTGAAATACCTTCACCCCAGGTGGGGTCAGCTCCCTTCTCTTTGCCTCCAACTGAGGTCTTGGAGCTGAGAAAGAGTAAGGGTCCTAAAACCTCGTACCTGTTGTCCTCGCTGTCCAGCTTGCCCCACTGGCCCAGGGCCTCCGGGGAGTCCAGGTTCTCCCTAGGAAATGGGACCAGAAGAGTTTCAGATTGGTGAAAGCAAACCTAGCTCCCACCACAAGGAAGTTCCGTCTGCCAAGTGGGGAGACAGGGTTCTCAGTAAGCGTTCAATGCTTAGTGAGGTGATGAGGTGCAGAAAACAAATCATGATCTTCCCAAAGACAAGCAGAAAACATCAGCAGAACACAGGGCCATGCTCAAGGACTGCTTACTCAGTGTTCCAGCAGGACTGAAGGAGAAGGCAGGCGCAGAGTGGGAAATTTACTCTGGGGAGAGCTGCTCATTTGCTCCTCCAACAGTGATTTATTGTTGTGGGAAGTAAACCGTAGAACACGATAGGTGTGATTTTGGTTGGAAAGGGAGACAGACAGGCAATTCTAAACCTGGCCGATGAAGTTCGGTGTGCTATGGCAGAAAAGATAAGGGGAGTCTAAATTGGATTCGGTGGGGCTGGGAAATTGGTTGCCTGAAAACTGGGCACACGGAAGCTGAGGCTCGAAGGTTGAGTTGTGTGAGCTGAAAAAAGGGTCGAGGGAGAAGTGAGAAAAACCCGGTAGAGGGAAGGCATTGGTGAGAAGCCTGGGGCAGGCACGCAGGAGGGAGAGGTACTTGAAGCCTGAGAATTGAACAGGTTCAATCAGCAAGAGGCCTCCTATGCTACTTTAAAGCCTGGAGATTTTCCTACGGGCCAAGGGGAGGTTAAGACTGGCTACATCATTTGTGAGCTCAGTGTAAAATGACAGCAGAGGCCTCTTGTTCAAATATTTACTTTCCAGATGGTGACACCACGCATTAAACCTATCATGGGGCCCTTCTAAACTAGGTCCCCTGAGTGACCACACAGGTTTCAGGCCCAGGAGCTGGCCCTGAGGGAGGGAGCTGCTGAAAGGTCTTAAGCAGGAGGGTGAGATTCTGAACAGTTTGCTCTCTGACAATCTCCAGAAGAGCCACAGAAGGTAAGTTGAGTTAGACAGAGAGCAGGAAGCCACATGCACAAGTAGATTTGAGTTCTCATGCTCCCCCGCCCCACGCCCCTTTCGGCCCAAGCAGGCCACCATGTACACATTCAGGGAATCAGGAGGTTGGGATTTTTTTTCAGAGTTGTTATGTTAGAATGAGTGAGATCACTGTGTCTCTCCTACTGAAATCAGGCAGTTTCTTGGAGAGGTAAGCAGTTACCTCTCCATGGGAGGGAAGGAATGTGTTAGCATGGTGCTACTGTCTGTGGCAATGGGATTTTCTGTTTGTTTGTTTTGTTTGTTACCAGAGGAGAAGAGGGGTAAGGGGGTCAAGTACATGGTGATGTAAGGAGGCTAAACTTTGGGATGTGCACAATGCAATATATTATAGAATTGTGAACTGGAAGCTTATATAATGCTATTAACCAACATTACCCCCAATAAAGCTAGAAATAAGTGAAGAAATAAAGAAATAAAATCCCGTTGATATGTTAGCAGAAAGCTCTTGGGTGTTCGATAGTGCCTGGATTCAAACACCTGAGGAATTAACATAAAAATCAAGAACAGAATGGAGATAATTTTCTTCTCAGGACTTGAAATCTAGAAGAAATAACACGTACTTTCCGCCCCGTAAGTCCAGGTCTTCCAACACTTCCTTTCGGTCCCGTGGGCCCAGGAGAACCCTGAAAGAAAAGGGGAAATGGAAATACTGGCATCGCATCAATTCATAGAAGACCTATGAGACTAGTTCTGCTTTTCTTCCTGCCGTTGCCCACAACTCCTTGATGCTTTCTTAACAGGAAACCCAGCCACGCAGGGAGGGAGGCATCTGGGCTGCAACCTGAGGACTCGGGCTCCAGTCCTGGTGAGAAGACCACAGCCTTCATCGGCAAGGACACCATGTCCACATGGGGCCTAGAACCAGAAAAGGTGCCTTTGACTCGACACACATTCTTTCTGAATGTGGCAAATTTGTTGTAACGCCCTGATTTCGTTAGAACAAGAGACTGTGCTGTCATTGGCGCACTATTTGTGACATTATATTGTCGCTGCACCACGCACACATACGAAACAATGTCTGAATGTGTTCCAGTTACCCAATCTGCAAACGGACACAAAACGTCTTTTGGCAAACAGGCTTGGAAGCTAACTGAGCAGACCCGGGTCTCCCTAGCCTTCTGAACTCTCACCAGCGGAGCCGAACATTTCCCACATGAATCCCTCACCGCCCAAACTCATTACTCACTGTCAGAAACTCAAGAACCAAAGAGACTCAGAGGGTGAATTCAAAGCCGAACTTGGGAACGAAATAAATTTCAGTAGGAAGGATCTTCGGAGAAGCAATTTCAAACAGCTACAGTCAATGGAGATATGCATGGCTCAGATCATTTTTAAGAGTTAGAACAACCAAAATAATGTATTAGGTTTTAGGTTTGTTTTTGTATTTTTCTGAAGCTGGAAACGGGGAGAGACAGTCAGACTCCCGCATGCGCCCGACCGGGATCCACCCGGCACGCCCACAAGGGGCGACGCTCTGCCGCGACCAGAGCCACTCCAGTGCCTGGGGCAGAGGCCAAGGAGCCATCCCCAGCGCCCGGGCCATCTTTGCTCCAACAGAGCCTTGGCTGCGGGAGGGGAAGAGAGAGACAGAGAGGAAGGAGGGGGGGTGGAGAAGCAAATGGGCGCTTCTCCTTATGTGCCCTGGCCGGGAATTGAACCCGGGTCCCCCACACGCCAGGCCGATGCTCTACTGCTGAGCCAACCGGCCAGAGCCTGTATTAGGTTTTGAAATGTTCACGAGTCAGCAAGATTAGCCCTCTTCTGAATGATTTCTTTAGGCTGGATCCGTGGGTCCGTGCTTTCTGAGGAACAGTCCAGGGAAGGAGAAAAGGGTGCTTGAGCTACGTACAAGGATCTGAGATGTGCTAAAAATCTGTTCCAACTTCATTAAGGAATGGAACACTCCCTACGTAGATAATATAAAATATAGTATATATAGGAAGATGTTTCTGAAGTAATAGGACCATGAAGAGTGGAGACAGTTGACTGACGTTCCGGAATCACTCACCTGAGGACCTTTATTCCCCTGGCTCCCCTTCTGTCCTTCCCTGCCCGGAGCTCCTCTGATCCCCTATTGTGGTAACAAGAGAAACGGAGGGCAATGAAGTCAATGAGAACTTACTTTATTCCAGTGTGTTTTTGAAGCACTCCTATGGTAAAGCCTGGAAAAGCAACCGTCTAACCCTCCAAGCAGCCTTTTGACCCTGAGATTAATGATCACTTAGAAGAGGAATAGAGGGGAGACCAAGCCTCAATGGTACAGATCTGACTGGGGAGTTAATTCCCAGCTTGGGTGTAACACCTTCATCCCTCTCCGACAAGGAGAAATGGAGAAGAGACTGAAGAGAGAGATAAAATCCATAGAAGAAGTAAGACACACACAATGGTCAGACGGCTCCTTTTATGGGGCAGGTTCCCTGGGTCAAAGTGCTTTTCATGTGTAAAATAGAAAGCAAGGTTGTTTCAAGTCAGCATAAGAGGACATTTCAGCAGCAGACCCCATCAGAGGAATTAAATCATGTTTTGCGCCACATTTCCATCAAATGTGTGGTTCTCAGATGGTTCTTATCAGCAGGGAAACTGGAAGTGATGATAATGTTTCTCACTATCAAAGCACCAGCTAGTCCAGAGGTCCCCAAACTTTTTACACAGGGGGCCAGTTCACTGTCCCTCAGACCGTTGGAGGGCCGCCACATACAGTGCTCCTCTCACTGACCACCAATGAAAGAGGTGCCCCTTCCGGAAGTGCGGCAGGGGCCAGATAAATGGCCTCAGGGGGCCACATGCGGCCCGCGGGGCCGTAGTTTGGGGACGCCTGATACACAATGGCCCTGGCTGCTCTGGGCAAAGGGTGGCTGGAGCCACTGGGCCAGCCTTGGTTCACTGCCTGAGCATCAAAGGCCCAGGGAGCAGCTGAGGCTGTGTCACCCCTCTCCTCACAGAGCCTGGGGGTGGATCTGGGTTGGTCCTGTGGTCATTTAATCTAGAGGATCTGCTTCCTGGTGGCTTGGTTCAGGAACCCCAGAACCATGCAGAAGAATACTAAATTCCAGTTTAGCATTAAAATCTAGAACTTTCAAAAAGAAAAGAATAAACTCTTGGGAAGGTCTCAGAACGCACACATAGACACAGGCCCTTCCAGACCAGTTTCGGCTTAAAGCGGACTCCGTGGGGTGACTGAATATTTACCTGGTACAAAGCCATTCTCTAGGAATGACCCTAGCATTTTCCTGACACGGAAGGGAGACAAACACGCCCTGACTCCAGTGCCCGTCTCACTAGTGATACGACTAAGAAAGAATACAAACGGCCCACCGAGAGGCCTATCTGATATTCCAGAAGCACTGTCACCCCCCATGGGGTGAGCTGTAGGTGAGTTGAGTAACACCTTCCAATTCCTAACTTTCTTTCATGAGAGTCTGACTACAGGACTTCAGTTAAGGAAAATCAACTTGTTGATCCTGATATTGATTACTAATATAATATTAAGGTCTTAATAATCCAACATGCAGACATAATACCAGGTGGGCACAAGCGCATGCCTTTAAAAGTGAGCTGCAAAAGCAGAAACAGGTTAGATGGAGAAACACCCCCCACCATGAGGAGAAATGTAGAATTCTAGAGACAGGTACCATGGGGGAGGGCAGGGCTTGGTTACAAATTTCTCAGTTACTGTATTTATTTTTATACAGAAAAACCTGCCATCTTCCCACCGGAACCACTCAGCATTATTTAGCAGTGTTCATGAAATGTTTCAACACACCTGTGGGCCTTGTGATCCTCCAGCTCCCTGTGTACCCGGAGGTCCAGGGTTTCCCGGCTCCCCCTGATGAATGAGAGTTTTTAGTGTAAAGGTTTTCTCCACATAGATCTCCATACAGATCTTCTCTTTATAGCACCTAGTACTATGGTACACAAAAGTTCCTTATTCTAGTAAAGTTCACTCCACTGCAGTCAATTCCCAGTGCATATGAAAAGCATTCAAGTGCATAGCATTGGAGATTTCATGGTTTCTCTTTTCTATGGAGTGTCTATGAAGAAGGCTTTGCCTTCGGTCAGGTCTGTCCTGTCCCCGGTAGCTGACCTGATCCCCGTCCCCATCAGTGGGGATCATGTCCAATGCTCGGCACTTCCTACCACATCCTTGTCAAATGCTCCCTCAATTCCCAGTGCATTTGCATGTGAGAATTTCCTTGGCATCACCTACCACAGAGGACAGGAAGCAAAGGATACTCACGGGCGCACCTCGGTGGCCCCTGTGGCCTTCTCTTCCCTGGAAGAGAAAAAAGCAAAGAGTTAAGGTATGGGTGTCTGGGTGGAGGTTCCTTGGAGGCGTATCAGCCTGCCTCATTTTCCAACAGACATAAGTAACAAGCAGCTCTAAGCAATAGCTTCCTTGAGGCACCTTCTAAAGATGAGTTTTCACACTAGGCACTTAATTATGAATTAACATTTGGGGGATTGATTGCAAACACATCTAAAAGTCATTATAGACCCAGCTCCACTCTGAAAACCTTTGACAGTTATCCAGGAGGCTGGTTGGAGAATCAAACCGTCCTGAAGAACCTGTCTTCTAGCTTTCCTCTCCTACAAGTCCCACAGAGCGCTGTCTGTTAATCAGAGGCTTCCTGTGTACAAACCCCTGTGCACACCCACATCTCTGTCCTGAGCCCCTGGTTGTGTCTTGGGGGAGAATAAAAAAATTGTTAGATGCAGTACTTCCTATGGGACCACTGGGATTCATTTCCATGAAATCATACAAGAAGGAAATGACCGATGGAGTCTGTTCAATCATGTTGTGGTCCAAATGGCATCTCCAGGCTCATCTGAGAAAAGCCAGCTTGATCTTCGAAGCTGGAATCAGTCTGCGTCTATCCAGAATCGACTTCCCGTTGCCAGCTCAGGCTCTCCACCTAGTGGCTGTCTTTGTTTATTCCATACAGTAGCCAAGCTAAACGACGATTCAGGACCCAGATCCTGTTTTTCCCTAAACAGCAACAATAAGGTGTGTGCCCTCACCTCCCCCCCTACCATCCCTGCCTTTCTGAGAGAGCTGTGGAAGAGCTCAACCACCAATTTACTTTGTGTTGGGATAAACAACTATGATTAGTTTTGGTACAAAACAATACTTTTAAATTATTCATTCATTCATTTCTTTCTTTCTTCATTCATTCATTCATTCATTCATCCAGAAAGGTAACCATGGAAATTATTTCAGAGCACTGCCCACCTTCTGAAGTTCCTTAGAATAAACTACCTGACCAAATATCACCTCCACCAGTTTGGCTGATGATTAGAATTCCTCCATTGAGTTTGTGTCCCTTAATTCAGGTTCTGTTCGCTTTTAAAATGCAAATACTTTGGGGGAGAAGTTCCTCCTTGTTAAAATGTCAGCTGTTTGTACCTTGATGTGACTACTAGTGTTCCCGACATATGAAAGCAAAGAAGAAACAGTAAAGAAAAGTTGAGGCCACTGTTTCCATGATGTCTAATTCTGTCTCCATTAAAGAGGAAGGCTATAATAGCATTGGTTCTCTGTTCGGACAGTATTACACAATGGTTAGGGATGTGCCCTTAGAAGTCAGGCAGTCTGGAGTTCAACCCTGCCCTCTAAAGCCTCTGTGGCACAGAGCATTTGCACAATAAACTTCAGTCAGGGTGGGTAGGAGCCCAGACGGCGGTGCGACAATCTCGGCCCAAAAGTCAGTCTACCACTTAGTACCTATCTTGGTCCTGGGCAGGTTGCTCAAGGTTCCTTGATTTTTCTCATCTGTAAACTGAATACAATAATAGTATCTACTACATGGATTTTTGTAAGGATTCAATGAATTAATCTTGAAAGTAATTTGATCAGGATCTGGCATAAAATAGGTGCTATAGAAGTGTAAATACATACTGTTATTATTGTAAGTATTCTATGTGTGTGACAGGCAAAAGGCAGTGGACTTGGAACGTGATTTTAAATGCTTGGTTCTCAGTATATCCATCCATTTGTGGGGGGGGGGAGGGGTGCAACAGCTAGTGCAGCAATTAATTTACATAAGTTGAAATTGTGTCAGGAGGAGGTAATGCCTTACATTTGTTTGTGTTTTTAGAATTTATCACCCACTTCAGATCTTCTGACCCTCATAGAGAATTCTGACCTTCACAGGAAAAGTGGAGGAGAGAGTAGAAACATTTGGTGTTGTTTTATATCCACCGCTGCCTTACATAATTCGGGAAAAAAGAGGTTACAAAGGAGGAAATGGGTGGGGAAGAGGAAAAAGATGGGGGAGGGCGGCTAAGAACCACCCGTCCTCAGAGTGACTTAAAGCAGCAATTTTCAACCATTTTCTCTCATTGCGCATATAAACTAATTACTAAAATTCTGCGGCATAACAACAAAAAATATTTTACCTATCTGACAAAAAATAGGTATAATTTTGATTTACAAAAAGAAAAATAATTATTATCTACCCTTTTTACTCAAAGTGACTTTTAAAAAAAATCAGGTGTTAGACTTGTATATAAAGATTTCTGGGGCCAAGAATTCACCAATTAATGCAACTTTATTATGCAATGTGACCAATAAGATGCAACTCTGCTATATGACCTATATATTTATGGTTCAAGACAGGGCATTCACACCAGATGGCTATCATGTTAGATGTTGTAATTTTTCTTTTATTTGACAACCTAAGGGAAAAGAGGTCAGTTCCCCTGACTGGTCACATATTGCATGTTTTAAAAAAATTCTTGTGGCATACTGGTTGAAAATTGCTGACTTAGAGTAATCACTGGTGCTTCCAAGTAGTAATCCCCTGTCCCACCCCTAGCATCTCTTTTTAAAAAGTGCCTGATCTATAGTGACAGGTATAAAGTTATTTCAAACTAAAACTGTTTTCTCTTAAACCAACAGAAATCCATGCTTAGCTTTCAAGTTTATAGCATTTAGTTCATCATGCTGCCCTCTTGCTTCTTCTGATTAATTTTACTGATCTCGTGTGGAAAAGAGGTCTCAAAGAATCTTACCAGAAGCACTGGCAAGCCTAAGCCAACCTACTGTAGATCCTTTCCCTGAAGAACTAGGATTCAAGATAAACAGAAGCAAGAGGAAATTAAAACACATTTATCCATGTTCTATCCCAGAGAGAAAGGCAATATGCCACAGCCTTCTAAGTGATAAGAAGATTCCAAGATTGTAGTAAGAAAAAAAAAAAAAAAAGCTAAGTATTTTCCATTCCCTTTTGAACAAAATTCAGGGCCAGATCTAGGATGTTGAAATTTATTCTCTATTTATGATCTCCATGCGGAGTGTGTGATAAAGAGGTTTCTCACACATGATAAATATCATCTCTAAGTTTTATTAGTCCCCAATGAGAAAAGTGATTTCTTGGTTGTTCCTGAAAAAGAAGGGAAGATCTAATATCGTTGTTTTGGGCTTGATATCACATGAGATGCTATAAAGTTATCCTTGGATCTTGAGGTTGCCACTGATCATCATTGTTTGGGTTCATTTGGGAAGAATGTATCTGTGTTTCTTCCTCCCCCCTGGCTATATATGAAGAGCGTTTACCCAGTTTCTGATATTTGTATATAAGCTTAAAGATGCTAAGTTACTAGAGGAGGGCTTTTGTGTTAAAGTCATTGACGCTCTCAAAAGACATTCAAAAGCTTCTGGGAGGTAGAAAGGGACAAGCAAATTGACACAGTGGTTCTCAAACAGGGGGCGATTTGCCCCCACCCCACCATCCACCACCGACATTTGGCAATATCTGCATGCATTTTTGGATGTCACAACTGAGGGGAGAAGGTGCTACTGGCGTCTAGTGGGGAGAGATCGGGGATGCTGTGAAATGTTCTCTAATGCACAGGACAGCCCCTCTTAACAAACTATCTGGCCCAAAATGTCAGTAGTGTCAAGTGTCCACCCTGGATCAACCCACTCTGCAGCAACAAATATCCTGAATGCCTCTGTGGCATCTTCAGGTGATAAGGAGGGGACATAAATGTCCACAAAAATACTTACCCTGCTTCCTCTGGAATTAGGACTGCCTTTCGTCCCTTTTGGTCCAGTTCTACCCTAGAAATGCAACAGTGCACCGAGATCATAAAGCAAGAAGATTCTAAATAAATTACAAAGGCATCAGCATCAAAACCTCAAGCACTATTAAAAGAGCAGAACAGAAGTATCATACTAGACTCTTTCTGCATAGGAACGCTATTGGGTATATATCCATTCAAGGAGAAAAATGGTAAAGCAACATGCATTGCTACTATCAGTTTCCCCATATATCACCTGTCACAAACATAATTATTTTGCCCGTAGACTTGTAACCTACTATAAACAAAAGGCTCTTTTTTCAATGTGAACTTACGGGTGTTTGTTCAATTATAGATGGATTACATATGTTATTAAATCATTAATTTAGACTTTACAAAAGCCTCAGCTCAGTAACAGAATCAACTCATATATGCAAGATCCAATTACTTGTCCTCCTTGTTCGCCTTTGGAGCCTTTCTGTCCTTTGACGTTATTGTTTTGTCCTGGATTACCCTAGAGGAAGATTTAAAAAGAATTGCAGAATCAAAAAAAATACCAGCTTTTTTTTTTTTTTTTTTTTTTGCAAAATAGTACAATGTTCAAGTACTAAGGTACTTGGACTAAGTGATGAGGGATGTGAGAAAATCCGCCATGTTTGAAACTCATAGATTTTTTTTAAAAAAATGAAAGTAATAGTTGTCCAAGTTTGGGAGGGGGTGTGTGGTGATAAATGACAAGTGATTAGAGAGCATGCTGAAGCCATGGTGAATTCTCTCTCTGCACTGGCAGCTTCACTGAGGCACCAGTCCAACCATGTGTATGCCAGTCTCTTGAACGTGTAATAAGATTCCCCTGTAATCAAGTCTACAGATAGGGAATCTGCGAGACTAGAAGCCTGATAAGCAAAACTATGGAAATTTCCCCTCCAGAAGAACTTGAAAGTCCCAACATAACATAGAATAAATAAGATGGAACTTTAGTTCCCAGTTCTGAATTTTGTACATAATCAGCCCAAATCAGACATAGACATATTTTTCGCAAACAAATAAGTCTTGGTCAATCTACCTCCCCCCTCCACTCTCAAAATAAGCCTTTGCCTACAGGTTAGCAGGAGACACAAGGGAAAGGAAATAAGAACTGTGGAACAATAAGAAATTCAGAGCCAGGCCCTGGCCGGTTGGCTCAGTGGTAGAGCGTCGGCCTGGCGTGCAGAAGTCCCGGGTTCAGTTCCCGGCCAGGGCACACAGGAGAAGCATCCATCTGCTTCTCCACCCCTCCCCCTCTCCTTCCTCTCTGTCTCTCTCTTCCCCTCCCGCAGCCAAGGCTCCATTGGAGCAAAGATGGCCCGGGCGCTGGGGATGGCTCCTTGGCCTTTGCCCCAGGCGCTAGAGTGGCTCTGGTCGCGGCAGAGCGACGCCCTGGAGGGGCAGAGCATCGCCCCCTGGTGGGCAGAGCGTTGCCCCTGGTGGGCGTGCCGGGTGGATCCTGGTCGGGCGCATGCAGGAGTCTGACTGTCTCTCCCCGTTTCTAGCTTCAGAAAAATAAAAAAAATAATAAATAAATAAAATTAAAAAAAAGAAATTCAGAGCCAAATGGACCCTAGTAACTTACAGCATCCCCTGGAAAGCCTTTCTGTCCATGACCCCCACGGGGGCCTCTGGGACCTGGGCTGCCCTGAAAAAATAAAATGAGTTTCTGAGTTAATTTGTAAGAGGCTTTTTAAAATGATATTCTAATGTCAAGCACTATGTGCATTTGGAGGGGAGGATATCATTTGGATCAAATGATCCACGTTCCCAACCAGGTTCCCTCAGATTTCTCAAGCAGAACTAAATCAATTTTTAAGCTGTGGTGAGACTGAGAAATGGGAAATATTCTCATACTCTAGCATAATGCTGTCCAACAGAACTTTCAGCTGTGATGGAAATGTTCTAGATCTGCGCTGTCCAATATGGTAGCCGCTAGCCATATGTGGCTACTGAGCCTGGGAAATGTGGCTAGTGTAACCAAAGAGCAGAATCTGTCACTTCAATTAAGCCAGGGGTCCCCAAACTTTTTACACAGGAGGCCAGTTCACTGTCTCTCAGACCGTTGGAGGGCCAGACTATAAAAAAAAACTATGAACAAATCCCTATGCACACTGCACATATCTTATTTTAAAGTAAAAACAAAACAAAACAAAACGGGAACAAATACAATATTTAAAATAAAGAACAAGTAAATTTAAATCAACAAACTGACTAATATTTCAATGGGAACTATGGGCCTCCTTTTGGCTAATGAGATGGTCAATGTGCTCCTCTCACTGACCACCAATGAAAGAGGTGCCCCTTCAAGAAGTGTGGCGGGGGCCGGATAAATGGCCTCAGGGGGCCGCATGCAGCCCGCGGGCCGTAGTTTGGGGACCCCTGAATTAAGCCAAACTTAATAGTCACATATTGCTACTGGGTACTGGATTGGACATTTCAGCCAGTCTAGCAACTTCTATAATTAAATTCCCCACTGAAAACCTCTACAGGGATGTTCCACTCTTGCCTCAAACTCATTTTTTTTTTCCAACTCAACTCTCCTAAGCCAGGATCCTTATAGGCATCTAGCCTGACGCCCAATTTCTTTCTCCTCTAAGTCACCTAGATCTGGAGATCTTATGTCCCAGAGCCAAGACTAGGATGAAATAAGCAAGTCACCTATGGTGCAAAATTTAGGTAAGCATTCACTCTGTACATAATGAGGGCTTCCCTAAATGTTGCACCTTAGCTATTCACCCCAGTCCATGCTCTACCATGTCCTTAATGTGTTCTGTTTCTGTCCTCACTGCCATGCTTTTCCTGAAGGCTTCATCCCTTCTCACCTTGATTGCTACACTCTCCTCTCCCCTTTGTCTTGCATCTGTGTCATCTCCAATGCATCCTCCACACTACTGCCAAGAAATATTTCTAACAATTGGACTTCCCCCGCTCAAAATCTTATAAGTCTCCCTATTCTCTAATGGTTAAAAGCCCAGCTCCTCTGCGTGGCTCATCAGTGCCTTCCCAATCTCTCCCCACCATCTCTTGAACTTGACCTCCCTCTACCGCAGGGGTCCCCAAACTACGGCCCCGCGGGCCGCATGCGGCCCCCTGAGGCCATTTATCCAGCCCCCACCGCACTTCTGGAAGGGGCACCTCTTTCATTGGTGGTCAGTGAGAGGAGCATAGTTCCCATTGAAATACTGATCAGTTTGTTGATTTAAATTTACTTGTTCTTTATTTTAAATATTGTATTTGTTCCGTTTTGTTTTTTTATTTTAAAATAAGATATGTGCAGTGTGCATAGGAATTTGTTCATAGTTTTTTTTTATAGTCCGGCCCTCCAACGGTCTGAGGGACAGTGAACTGGCCCCCTGTGTAAAAAGTTTGGGGACCCCTGCTCTACCGCTTCTCTAATACTCCTCCCAGGCGGAATAACTGCCGTGTCCTCAGGCCTCCGTGTCTTTGTGTATGCTGTTCCCTCTGTCTGGAATGCCCTTCCTCCACGTCTTGCTAATTCCTATTCGTCTTCAGCACAGAGACCATTTTTTTCCAGGGAGATTTCCTGAACTCCTCTCCCACCCTGCTGAGTTAGGACTCTTCTCTGGGCTCCCATGTGGATGCCTACAACATGGTCCCAATCACATTCCGTGTTGCCATTAGCTATATGTCTGTCTGTCTCCCCAGCTTTACGGTAGAATCCTTAAGGACCAGGACAGTGGGGTTTCATTTCTGATTCTTTGGTACATAACTCAGTGCCTGGCACACCCCAGATATTCCAAAATATTTGATAAGTAACTGTATCAGAACATAAAAGCAGAGCTGTTTAGAACAAGGTAGGTACATATTAATTAATGAGTATTGAAATGAATGTAAAATAAAAATATGTTTTACTGTGATTTGTTATACCAAGACCACCAAAAAATTTTGTCTCTTTCTCTTGTTTTTTTTTCCCCCTCTGATACAATAAAGAGAACATGACAGCTGCCGACAGGTGAAAGCATTCATCCTTAGCCTTCTGATAAACACGCCCATAGAGGGTCCTTTCATGCCTTGAAATTTCTAGCTAGAAATTCTTGAAAATTACAGTTACCACTTGCTCTAAACTAGACTGCAGCACCTATTCAGTGGTAATAGGCCTTCCTTAGGTAGTTCAGTCAGCTGTCAATTTCATCCCTAATAACTACTGACACACAGCAATAAGGATTGTCTCTATCACCAAGCCCTTCTGCTCTGATGTACTAAAAAGTGTTACCTGAGATCCTGGATCACCTTTTTCTCCCTTTTTTCCAGGAAATCCATGAAAGCCCTAAAAGAAGACCAGGAAAACAAAATCCCCATTAAAGCGTGTGTGTGCGCGTGCGCGCGCGTGAGCGCGCGCGCACACACACACACACACACACACGTGCGCGCGCATTTCAACATTCTGCTGATTATAAGGTATTGAAGAAAAATGGCTCACGTCTTCCCCATTGAGTCCATCAATCCCGTCTTCTCCTTGTTCCCCCTAAGAGACAACAGTGGACAGCAATCAGCCAAAGGCGATCTCTGCCACCCGCTTATCGGGAAACTCATCCCATGAGGAGATACAATTTGGGAAGAAACTACAGTACCTCATATCCAGAAAATCCTTTGGCTCCCTGCAAAAGATAAAACATCTCTCAATGACACATCAAAGAGAATGTGGTTTCCTCAACTGTTGGAGTAGGGAAGGGCTGCCTCCCAGAAGACTGTGAGTGTGTGTTTCTTTAGTCGCTTTTGGCTCCTATAGCCACAGAGAAGTTATAGATATAGTGCTCACAAAAATTAGGGGATATTTCAAAATGAGTATGAAGCGGTAAAAAAAAAAAAAGCATTTGATTTTTTTTTTAATTAAACAAGAACATCAGAAAAGCAAACGACAAGTCAAAGAAAGTTGTTTGATTATGCAAATAAGATGCAAAATTAGCTTTTATTTCATTGGTGAAAAAGCGCTATATACAAAAGGCTGAAAGTACTGGAGTATCCGTATGTTTCCTAATCCCCTAATTTTTGTGAGCAGTGTAGATTTAATTAATGCTTGAAACTCCCTAATTGGCAGATGAGGAAACTAACATGTATTTGGAGACAGGCAAAGAGGGAGAGGAGATGGACAACAGAAAATGAGGGAGGGAAGGAATGGAGGACAGAGTATGAGGATGTGTGGAGAATTTAAAATAACACTTCCAGAAGAGGCTTACCTTTTGACCCCACTGCCCTGAACATCCTGTAATCCCTTTTTCTCCTGGGGGTCCAGTTTCTCCTCGTGTTCCCTAAGAGAAGAGACCCAAACAAGTATCCAAAGTGATTCTTTTTCCAGAAGCCACCAGCCATTTAGTGTTTAAGAGTGACGCTAGAGCGGGAAGTCACTCCAAGCTTTAAACCAGGGGTCGGGAACCTTTTTGGCTGAGAGAGCCATGAACGCCACATATTTTAAAATGTAATTCCATGACAGCCATACAACTGCCCGTGTACATTATGCATTATCCAATAAAAATTTGGTGTTGTCCCGGAGGACAGCTGTGATTGGCTCCAGCCACCCGCAACCATGAACATGAGTGGTAGGAAATGAATGGATTATAATACATGAGAATGTTTATATTTTTAACGTTATTTTTTTTTATTAAAGATTTGTCTGCAAGCCAGATGCAGCCATCAAAAGAGCCACATCTGGCTCACAAGCCATAGGTTCCCAACCCCTGCTTTAGACAAACAGATCCTCCCATAAACTCATTTATTTAACTCTGTTTTCCCCTTTAGTCAAACATTCTTCTGATCAACCTTCAGGGATCCCTTTCAGATCCAAGATCACACAGAGGTGCAGGATGAGCTCTTCGCTGACTCTGGTAAGACTTATTGACCTTGACCTCTGGTCCAGGGCCTAAACGCTACCCTATAGAAGTTAGCACGGCTGATGGTATAGAAACAAGTCAGTGCCAGGGGACTGAAGCTGAGTTGAGCAATGACACGACTCTAAGCCAGTGCTCATGGGAAGGCCCACCAGGTTAAAGATCCTCAAAGTCTGATGAGCCACGCAGGAAGAACCCTCACGGTCAATGACATGTGCATCTCCCACCAGTGCTGCTTCTCCCAGGAAATACCTAAATCCAGGTAAATGCTAGAATGCAATGACTCCCGTGGGAACAGTGTTGTGCTCTTTGCAGGCAGGATCACCTGACTGTCTCTTCCCATTGTGTCCCTTTTGCCTGGTTCAAATCTGGGTACGGAGCAGGTGCTAAAGGTTTGCTGTATGGATAAATAATTTTTTAGCATTGAGCTTAATTCTCTCCTCCCTGGTAGGGAAGAGAAAAAATGATTTTCCTTTCCCCTGCTTTGCTTTCTTTATTCTGAGGATTACTCTCAGGAAAGTAGGAGGCCTGGCCCACCGCCACAGGTTGCTGGGAAGCGCTGAAACATTCCAGCTTCCCATTGACTGGACCACCAGCCAGCTGCGGGCTCCGTGCCAGGCAGTAGTGTGGTGTGAGTCCCCAGGGGTGGGCTCCAAGACCTCTCTGCAGGTACAGGGTGGGGGGGGGGTGATTTACAGCACTCCTCTGAGTGTTCATTTTATAAACTGCAATCTTAGAGGAATTTATAAATGTTTATAGATGAGGAGACTGAAGGTCAAGAAGTTAAGTATCTTGTTAAGGTTTCACATCTAGGTCTGCCCTTGACTGCCTGACTCAGGAGACTGGGTTTTTAATCATAACTTGCTGCTCAGATGAGGAGCTGGCCTCGATTCCAAGGGGAAAGAGACGCAGGCTGGGTGCTTCTTGAACTTTTCCCACCCCATGTGGCTTCAGTTCCTCCAAACCCATTTTCAAAATTTGATTGATGAACCAAATGAGAATTCTGCGTTTAGGGTCAAAGATTGAGATTAGAAAACCTCTGTGAACCATGTAACCACAATTCTGCACCCCTTTCCATGGGCTAAGCACTGGGCTTCAGACAGTCCTGTTAGACCCTGTGTGGAGGTGGAGAAGAGCAGCACACCCAGCTCCCTGCCATGATAAAAACGTGCCAGAAAACAGGCAAGCTTGCCCTTTGTGATTTAGACAAGGAGAAAGGAAAAGAACAGCAACCCATTCCCCCCAAACTACAAAGAATATATATAAACAAAACCTACCACCTGTTCTTTAGGAAAATAAAGCTTTCTATAAAAAAAGGAAAATCAGTAAGTTTTGTCGGGGGCGGAGGAGTGAGTCACAAAAACTTACAGGGTCTCCGTCCTCTCCCCTGTGTCCTCTGATGCCTTTCAGACCTGGGGACCCCTGAGAGGAAAGAAAGAAAAATAAATTTAGGCATCTTCCATCAGTTCAAACTTGTGACATTCACTGGGCATTGTAGTTAAGTCCCTCCCTTCCACGTGGTTGTCATGTTTGCAGGTGTGGCTCTGAGTTTGGGGAGGGTCTGGCAACCTCTGGAGCTGGGTTTTGTCCCTACACCCATCTCAGAAGGTGGCCCTCCTGAAACCTACAGGAGACTGACCTTTGGAATCCACCTTGCACCTCAGGGCATCAGCGCCAGTCTCCCGCCTCAGAGAGCTGCTCTAAGGACAGCGGTGACCACCACACTCTTTAAACAGCCAAAGCAATAATATTTCCAAAGAGATCATTTTACTATCTTCTGCTTTTCTGAGAGCTCAAGGAAGAACAAGCACCTCTTCCAACAATGAGGTTACGTATATTTTAATGGCAACCGTTGCTTCCTCTGCTCTATGTGGCTTAACTGTCTCATGGCTTCATTGTGGCAAGGATTTCAGTTAAGGTTCTCTTTCTTCCTCCTGCTCAGTATACCAGGGGAATTGTGCTCTTGGAATATAACTGACCTGAGCAAAGCGATGAGAGAAAACCATGCTAAACAAAATATTACAACTCAGGAAAATATCCAAGATAAATTATCCTTCTACGAGCATGGACAGTACTGGACTCAAGAACAAGTATTGTATGTGATCTCTTAAAATAAAAGAAACCAGTCTCTTTTGATTGTGATAAATTAAAACCCATTTCAAAAAATGCATGAAAGTAAATAAAATATCAAGATACAGCTTCATTATTATAAGGAGAGCATCTGTGCAGCCGCCACCCAGGCCAAGAAAGAGGACATAGACGGTCCCCAGATGTACTGTTCACCCCAATCACAAGCTACTCCTCCCCCATCCTAGGGTGAACCCTCCCGACTTATGAAAATACTTCCTTGCCTTTTTAAATACCCCATTATTTAAATATTCATCCCTAGACACTATAAGTTCGTTTTACCTTCTTCAAAATTTTTTATATATAGAATCATACCATATGTATTCTTCTGTGTTTCACTTTCTTTGGCCATTACTGTGTTTATAAAATTTATTCATATTATGAGTAGCTGCAGCGCACTCATTTTCAACCTTAGAGCACTCCATTGAATGAAAATACCATGATATCCTTATCTATGCTATTTCTGTGCAATGGATCTTTTATAATTCATTTTTAAAGTGCTATTAATTTGCACTGCTACGCTCTTTTTGCAGTTCAGTAAGATTCCATTGCTGATGAAGTACAACTTTACCTACTATTTTTAACACCTCTTGACACCTTTTTAAAAATTTTTATTAAATTGATTGGAGTGACACTGGTTACTAAGATTATGTAAGCTTCAAGTGTATAATTCTTTTTTTTTAATTTTTAAATTTTATTTAGAAAATTAACACGGTGACATTGATCAGTAAGAATACATAGGTTTCAGGTAAACATTTTTATAGCATTTGAACTGTTGATTATGTTGTATACCCATCACCCAAAGTCAAATCATTTTCTGTCTCCTTATATTTGTCCCTCTTTATACCCTCACCCCATTCCCTCTCTCTTCCCCCTTCCCCACACCCCCTTCCCCCTGGTAACCACTTCTCTTTTATCTTTGTTCATTGGTCTGTTTCATATTCCACCGATGAGGGAAATCATACAGTTCTTAGCTTTTTCTGATTTGTTTATTCTATAATACATCATCAATGTATTGCATTGTGTGTTTACCACCCAAGTTCAAGTCTTCTTCCATCATCATATACAGCAGGGGTCCCCAAACTTTTTACACAGGGGGCCAGTTCACTGTCCCTCAGACCGTTGGAGGGCTGGACTATAAAAAAAACTATGAACAAATCCCTATGCACACTGCACATATCTTATTTTAAAGTAAAAAAACAAAACGGGAACAAATACAATATTTAAAATAAAAAACAAGTAAATTTAAATCAAGAAACTGACCAGTATTTCAATGGGAACTATGGGCCTGCTTTTGGCTAATGAGATGGTCAATGTGCTCCTTTCATTGACCACCAATGAAAGAGGTGCCTCTTCCGGAAGTGCAGCAGGGGCTGGATAAATGGCCTCAGGGAGCCGCATGTGGCCCGCGGGCCATAGTTTGGGGACCCCTGATATACAGTATGTCCGTAAAGTCATGGTGCACTTTTGACCGGTCACAGGAAAGCAACAAAACATGATAGAAATGTGAAATCTGCACCAAATAAAAGAAAAACCCTCCCAGTTTCTGTAGGATGATGTGGCAGCATGTGCACACATGCAGATGATGACATACCACCGTGTATACAGCGGAGCAGCCCATGGCCATGCCAGTCGAGATGTGGATGGTACAGAGGAAAGTTCAGTGTGTTCTGTGGCTCGCTAAATTTGAATCCGCGACCAAAGTGCAACATGAATATTGGCGCGTTTATAACAAAGCGCCACCACATAGGAATAACATTACTCGGTGGGATAAGCAGTTGAAGGAAACCGGCAGTTTGGTGGAGAAACCCTGTTCTGGTAGGCCATCAGTCAGTGACGAGTCTGTAGAGGCTATACGGGATAGCTACCTAAGGAGCCCTAAAAAATCTGTGCTTGAGCCCATATCAAACTGCACTGAATAGGTATGAAACTGGGAGAGTTTTCCTTTTATTTGGTGCAGATTTCACATTTCTATCATCTTTTGTTGCTTTCCTGTACTGGTCAAAAGTGCACCATGACTTTACGGACACACTGTATTTGACCCTCTTTACCTGCTACATCCTACCCTTATCTTCTACCCCTCCTGTGACCACCATACTGTTGCCTGTGTTTATGAGCCTTTTATTTATTTGTTCATTTGCTGCTTTTTATTTTATATGCCAGATATGAGTCAAATCATATGGTTCTTATAACTGAATGGTAGAAGATATTTGCAAACAATACCTCCGATAGAGGCTAATATCCAAAATACATGAAGAATTCATACATTCAACAACAACAAAAATCAAACAACCCAATCAAAAAATGGGCAGAGGACTGAGTCCTAAAAGGGCTACTCATGGCCACCTTTCAAACTGTCTAACGTGGGTAAAAAAGTATAAATTGTAAAAATCAAGAAGCAATATCACCAAGGAGATATAAGAAAAAATAGACTTATTCTTAATAGCAGCATCAGAAGTCAGCCCTTTGGAACTGGCTCCTGCCCCACAGAAGTCACACAAAATGCCCAAGGCAATTATATCAGCATCAAATAAAGGTTGTACATTCAACCACTCAGTTTCAATCCCACCCACATCAAACCAAGACCCATTAAGTAAAATAATTTCAACCGAATGATACCTTCAAGCCATGTAGTCCTAGGGTCCCAGGAGGTCCTGGAGTCCCTGGACACTTGCAAAATGTACAGCAGCATGTCCTCTCTGCAATGTTTCCCTGAAAAAAAGCATACCTGAGTGAGCAACAGTTGTCAGGAACTTCATTACTTAAGAACTGGATTCACACCCATCATAATCTACTACCTACAAGTTCATGCTCTCCCTTTAGGTGAGGAGAATAACAGGTGCTCTTTGAAAGAACACTTTAAAGAGGGTGCCAGGTTAGTAACTGCATTGGCTACATCCCCTCTCCAAAGAAATGATCTCTATTTATAGGAAGGATGCCCGCCTATAGACAGATGGTCACAGGCCAAGTTTGCACAAGACTGGTTGGTTTGTAATTGACAGTTTCTTGTTTCCTGGGATTTCTGTAACATAAACTGTTGGTGGCTTTTCTTATTTAATTAGGGATTGGTTGGTTTTCTAGTTCCCTATGCATTCATTTGGGGAAATGACTAAGGATGAAAGGGCATGCAAAAACAAAGATTGGTGTTCTGGTCTTTCACACTTTTTTATATACTAAAGATCATGTACTGAATTTAGGGCAGACAAGGCAGTCTTTGGAAATACTCATCAAGCTTCCAATTTTGTTCCCATGGCATTTTGAATAATTGGATTTTTTTGTTCAGAAACACACCAGATACTGTGATAGCAGTTTGCCCAGGTCCCTCTTTCCAATGGTCAGGTGAGTCCTGTAATCAAATCCTTTTCCAAATTCAAAGCTGGAAAACTCGTGATGAGCAGTTGTGTTCAGGGACACTACCAGCAATGCATCAAGTCCTATGCAGTAAAAATGACAATAAAAAACCAAAGGAATTGTTCACAATAAAAGAAGAAACGCCAGTCAGTGACTCTTACTCAAAGAATGAGAAGTGGGGTGCTCACAAGAGGAAGCAGTACTCTTGACAAATGAAGAACACAACAGCAGGTCTGCCCGCATGGTCAACACACACACTAAACACTCACTGATCCGGATTCTAGCCTGAAATCTCCCAACCACACATATTTAAGAGAAAATCTTTACAAATCTTACAGAAAAACACCAACAGAAAACTGTTTAATATCTAACTACCAGTTTTAATGCAATTCTTGGGCATTTGAAAGCAATTTTTAAGAAAGGGCATTGTTCTTGTTCGTCTTCAGAGTTTTTCTAAATTAACTGAATGTAAATTCATGCTAGTTCTCAAGTCATCTCCACTGCCAAACACCCCTGGGCACCCAGGCCCAGGGTAATTTCAGTCTCTGCAGAACTCCTGGGTATACCCAGGGGTTCATTTATTCACACATTCACTTATTGATTCATTCACTAGTTCATTTACTCTATCCATAGTTTCATTAAACAAACACTTGCTTATTGGAAGCCTATTATGTACTAATAATGATTAGTTATTAGTGATACAAGATGAATAGGACAGACATGCTCCTTCCCTGTACAGAGGCATGGTCTACTGGAAGAGGTAGACAAGAACCAGATAGTTGCTCTGAGAAGTGGTAAGTGCCCAGAGAGGGAACATCAGGGTACTATGAAAGCCTAAACGAGAAGCTCCTCACTCGGTTTTGGAAGGTCATGGAAAGTATCTGCAAAGAAATGATATCTAAGCTGATTTTTAAGAATGAATGGAAGTTGGTCAAGCAAAACAAACAAACAAAAAACAGAGATGGGGGTGGTGCTGAGAACGAGACAAGTTCTAGACAAAAGAGAAGAGGCCAGGACTGGAGGATGGGGCTGTGAAGCGCATTGGAGGAAAAATGGAAAGGGGCCAGTATGCTTGGAACACTGAGCGTGGGGAGTGAGGGAAAGCTGGAGTAGGGAGCAGGGCAGATCCTGCAAAGCATCATGGACCATACTAAGGACGTTGATATCCCAAGATCAGTGGGAAAGGTGTTGAAGGGATCTGAGAAGGGAGGGTGAAACAGCAATAACGTAGGGCATTTTATGGCCTCTAGGGAGGTTGCCCACAGAAGCTGAACCCCAGAAGCCAGTGTGGGTCTACACCCAGGAAGTCTCAAATGATGTAACCCATCTGACAATCCATGGGGCCTCCCTCCTGCCACTGCATATTACTCTGCACTTAGCTTCCAGCTCAGCCTGTAACAGGGACATATGGACAGGGAATATACAGTGAGACATGCTTTTCAAAATCCATGTTGTTATCTTTCATGTGGAAAATAAAAAATTATAGCAAATGTCTTAGGGAAGGTTCTCTAGAAGCAGAATTTGAAAGAGGAATGTGTGTGTGTATGTGGTTTACTAAGGAGAGAGAGAGAATAAAGAAAAGAAAGGGAAAGTTGTAAGCAAGGATGTGTCTCACTAAAGTCTTAACCTTGGCCTGATAGCCGAGGGAATAAATTATATCCACGTTGACCCTGGGCTTTTGTATCCCTGTATCAGTGATTGCCCCCTTCCGCCCAGTGTGGGATGGGGTACCACCGCATCCAAGCAGGTCATGGTTCAGGTCAGTCAAGGGCCCATGTCTTTGGAAGGTCACAGGTGTAAGCACTTGGTCATAGCATCTGCAGCATTTGGGGGTGAGTGTGTAGGCTGGTCAAGAGGGTTGGGGCAAGACACCAATACAACAGCATCCGCTACCAATGGCCGGAGAGATCCCAAGACTAAGCATCTAAATAGAGTAGAGATTTGTTTAGCACATTCCATGCTTCATCACTGAAATTTTCAACTCAGTACATACCTGCTTCTCTGAGCCTGTCTGATTGATTTTCAAGCATTGTGATGCTTTCATCCCCAAGACCATCTGAAAAGATGAGCAGCACCTAGAGAAGGAAGAAAGCAGAGCATAGGATATGTGAAAATGAAATCTGTAATTGGGAGGGGAAACATATATAAAAGCATGCAGAGATGGGAGATAGAATGTGACATGGATACCTGTCCCTGGGAGGCAGATCTATCCTCAAATGTGTCCCAAAGCCCCTGTAAGAACTGTGCATTCAGATGAGTTGGCCCATTGACGGTGACTTGCTGCAGGCTGTCAAATATTGTTTTCTGGTAGATTTGGAACTTGGCAGGGAATTCTTGATCATTGTTCACCTTAAAGGCCACATTCACGTGTGTGTCTGAGCCTGCCCCACAGCTCACCCCCCTGATGGAGATGATGTCGTCTAAGATGCCTGGGAGGTACGACTGCAGCCGGGGGTGGCCATGGAACAACAACTGCCCAGGCTGGTGAGTGGAAATGTCGAACCCGATCACTATGTTCACAAAGCAATCTGGAGATCAATGGAAACGAGACCAGATTACTGAGTAGAAAGAAGCAAGGAAGAGCAGATAAGGCAGAAAAAGGAGAATGGTCGTGACCCAGGACTAGGGGAGCCCTAGTGCCTACAAAGTGTCCAAGAAGGAGGATATGAGCTGCTCGATCAACATGTAAAACAGGTATTTCCTCTAACACAAGTTCCAATAGCTATCTGAAGTTCCAATTATGGTTTAGTCTTATTCTCAGTGGCTGGCTTTCCCCCTCTCTCTCTATGGGTGTGTGCATATTTTCTTCTATTAATGATGTTATATTATGAGTCATATAACTATAATGTATTAAATATTTGAATTGTCCTTAGGGATTATTTATTACAGGTGTCACAAACTCAAAAGCCAAGTAGGTGATGTAATGTGAGTCACGTGGGCAGAGAATAAAGAAAATGAATGGAGAGCAATGATCCATCTGTTCACTGTTGAGCTCCAGCTGAGAGTAGCCATGAGGGAAAGGAGACTCGATGTTGTCAGATCATCTGATTTTTCAAAGAAAAGCCTGAAATCTACATTTTTAATTTAAAACCTTCAGTTTCTAAAAGCTGTGAACTAATTTAACAAGTTATTGGCACTGGACAGAACAAACACAATTCAGATGCAAGTTGCCATTTGGCCACCTCTGACCCGGTCCATTTGCTCATTTTCCACACGAGGAAGACAGCAATTTGTGGAGGTTACTGCAACTAACCAAAGTTAGAGCACTGGCTTTCTGGTCCCAGGCCCGAGGCTCTCCGCACCACTGTAATCTGCTTCCGGTTGAGCACCCCGAATGGGACATAAAAGATCTGGAGAGCTTGCAAAGACAGCACATGTTGAGGGAAAAAGTGGCTTCAATCATACCAACTCTAGAAATAGAAGCACTCTGAGGACTATCTGCAAGTTGTGCAAATTCCACAAAATGTTATTCACTGCTGCTTGCTAGTGCACTATTCTCCTAGCTCCCAGCCCTGAGTATGGAGCCCGAATCCCACAGGGCTGCGCTCAGCTGGAGCTGAATAGTGACATTCCTACCAATGGGTCATTGTTCTCCATTCATTATCTTCACTTCCTGCCCCCTTGACTCATCCACATTACCCACCTGGACTTTGTGGTCATTTGTGTTTGTAACCTATGAAAATTAATCCCTAAGGACCGTTCAAATCTTCACTATGTTAGGATTATATAAATCATAATATGTCACCATTAAAAGAAAATATGCACACACACTCTCTCTCTCTCACCCACATATACACACACATACATAAAAACCTTTACGAGATAGTTTAACAAAGTTAAAATAGTAAAACATTCCATCAGCAAGTATTTATTTTACTTAGTTCCAACTGGATGCAAGGCATTTTTCTAGGACTTCTGGAAGTGGAGAGATAGAAATAGGAGATTGAATTCCAGGTGCTAAGAGGAACATAAATACTGGCTTTAGACATCTGAGGAGCATAATAAATACTGGATTGCAGTGAGTGGACAGGGCTGACTGGGGCGCACCAGGGCCTCCTCTAGCCTCTGACCGTTTTTCTTGTCTCTGAGGGAGGCCGCCTGACCCCACATTTCCTGAAAGTGGAGAATAGGTCTGTTCTCACTGCACACTATTCTAGAAAGACCTTCTGCTAGAGCAAGACCGTAAGTCACCTTGGGAAATGGAGAACTGCGAAGATGCAATTAAATAAAAACAAAGAGCAAGGGAACACTTACTGGTTTTCCCACAGCTCTGGCAGATTTCCCGGACAATCCTTTTCTTCACCTCCACATCCTTTAATTTGTCAAAGTATGGAAAGGTGATTATTTTTTCAGAACTGCCTGTGATCGGCAAAAGCTGTTCCTTATGGACATGTTGTCCTATGCCCAAAACCAGGACACAAATTCCAAGTTTTTTCAGGATTTTCACTGAATCTTCCACACTCTCATGGGGATCCCCAGATGTAATCACAACCAAAGTCTGAGGGACGCCAGCATTTCTTCTCCCACCAACAGATGGATAAAACATAAAGCTCACTTTGCTAAGGGCCAGGTTGATTTCTGGCATCCCCTTGGTCCTATTGATAGTTTGAATTCGAGTCTTCCACTGGGTTTTTGTCAGAGAGCTTTTCAGCTCAATAATTTCTTGGTAGAGGCTTCCAAAGTGAGCCATCCCAATTTTCATTCTTTGCGACTGCACGTCAAAATTATCAATTAGGTCTGACAAGAAAGTTGTCAGGGTAGCAAAGTCAAAATCAGATACCAGGTCAGAGCTATCACAAAGGAAAATCACGTCAGCTTCTTGAATTTTGCAGGCTGCAATTGGAAAAATATATATCAATTATTCTACTCATAGATCATTCTAAAAATTCCCTTTACTCAAATACTCAAATTGCTTCAGTAAATACCCACATTAGCAGCAAATTGAGATAAGTTAATAGAAGAGAGAATCACCAATTGGTTCTCAAAGAGAAAGAAAAACAGCAAGAAGGAGAAAGGTAAGAGGCTTTGTTTCAAATTTTTTATTTATATGATTCATTTGACAATAAAAGCTACTCAGAAAAAGAAAGTCTAAAATATTTCTGTCATACAATAACAGTGAATATTTATGACCCCCTTGTGAACAATTATTGTAATTTTATAGATACAGAAATGGAATTCTGAGATTAAGTGACCTGCCTAAGATTATACCATTACTACGTAGTGAAGCTGGTTCTTGGACCTCTTGATCCTCTTTATGCTTAAATTCAGCACTTTTTTCTACTATAAGTTTTTAAAAATAATATCATCACAGAAATACTAAAACGTTATGGGACAAGTGCTAATGGCCAGTAAACAGGGCATGAGGGCATCTTCCTGAAGTTCAATGTGAAAAGGACCCATAGCCAATAAATGATTTGCTATACTCAGTTCCAATCAAATGCAATGGCTGGGGTAGAGGCAGCACTAAAGTAATTACTAAAGGTAATTGAGATAACAGAATGCACAGTGTCACACAATTCCTTATAATGGCAGTATAACAGACTCAGTGATTGGGCTGCCTGGATAGACCTTCAAGGAAGGCCCTGCTGTTCAGCTGTGGAAGTATGGTCAGCAGACAGCCTCTAAGCTTCCAGCTCCTTCATGGTCATCCTCAATGCAGAGTGATGCCTTGCCAGTGGCCACACCCTTACCAGGGCATCCCACATCTAAGCACTAAACGAGAAGGGCATATAAAGACCTAGGTGTTCTAGTCTGATGCAACTCTGATGGGCAATACTTACTCGGGAGCTTCCTGTCAGATGTGGAGCTTTGTCAAGCAGGTATCTCTGTTTGACTTTCGCCCATCCTTCCTTCCCCTTTTCTTTTACAAATGCAGATTCCTAATAAACGTCTTGCATCCTCCACTCAACTTCAGCAACCACCTCCAAAAGGTAGGCCGGGAAGATGAGAATAAAAGAACTCCCCTACTGCTAGGGAAATACTGTCATCCTTGTAATTACTAGATTTGCTGGGGACCCAAGGATAAACAAGAGGCCAAGCCTGTCCAAGGAGCTCCTAGTCTTCTGACAGATACAGATAAGGAAATAGTAAATATGTGTTACATGCTACCCTCAGGAAAAATAGAAGGTACAGGAGTTGGAGGACATAGTGGGGACACTGTTGGGTGTTGAGTCAGAAACTAGCAAACAAAGGCTGAAACATACAAGACAAACTAGAGGTAGCCAGGGGAAGTGGTGGGCTGACATGTTCATGGTGGGTAGAATAGTGCATGCAAAGATGTAGAGGAATTTCAAAATGAGAGGAGAGTAGCCAATGAGGTTTATCCGAGGCACGATTATTAAAATGAGAGGAGAGATTCTGAAGAGGGGAAGGGCAATCAATAAATTAGAGAGGTGGGTAGGTGCCAGGTGGAACTCAGGAGTTTAGAACTTGTAAACTGTTAGCAGAGCAGTGACAGTCCAGTGCGTATTAGAAAGATCACCTAGTGCTGAGAATAGGCTGGGAGGTGGCGATATAAATGGTAGTTCTAGAACAGGTTTCAGGATAGGACAAGGCCAGAACAGGCAAATAATTGAGATAGTCCCAGTGCCTTGGAAAAAGTCATACTTTTTTCCTCGGTTAAAGATAATACCATCATTCAATGTGTGATACCAGAAGATGAATTTATTGCTTACTTAAGTAAGGTAGAGCTATCGCAGTCAGGCATAGTTTCATTCTGCACAGCAAGTGCTGATCTGTCACAGGACTGGGCGGAAGGTTTCGTTTGAGGTTGTTGGACTGCTTACCAAGATGGGAAGTGGGTTAATGTCAGTCTTAGAAACATGATTTGTGTTGAGTTCAAAAATAGATTTCAAACTGGCAGAGGGTAAAGAAGAAAGGAGAAAGGGAAGACGAGAAGGGAGTCTGCAGGAATGGAGTGAAGAAGAAAAGAAGAAAGGAAATTAGTTGATTGCTTCATTTGCCAGGTTTGATGGACTGGGCCAGTACATGACCAGACTTCTTACCTTCCAAGGAGGCCTTCCTTGATAACTTGTCAATCTCTGCTGCTTTGAGTTCAAATGGCAAATCTCACCCTCTGCTCATTCAGCTGTGCTGTCTCCAGCCTACTCTAACCTCCTGGAATCAGCTCAGGCCCCTGCCCTCCTTGTCCCTAGCAGCCAGTCTCCACAATCCCGCATTGAACTCCCATATTCTTCCCTCTGTACTAGTGGCTCTCAACCAGAAAAAGCACAGTAGACCACTTGAATATCCTATGGACCTGAAGAATGCTTATAATCCATTTTAAAGGGCCCTGGATCCTTGAAGACAAACGTTTATCTGTTTAAATCAGGGGTCGGGAAACTTTTTGGCTGAGAGAGCCATGAACGCCACATATTTTAAAATGTAATTCCGTGACAGCCATACAATGACCCATGTACGTTATGTATTATCCAATAAAAATCTGGTGTTGTCCCCAGAGGACAGCTGTGATTGGCTCCAGCCACCTGCAACCATGAACATGAGCGGTAGGAAATGAATGGATTGTAATACATGAGAATGTTTTATATTTTTAATATTATTTTTTTAATGAAAGATTTGTCTGCGAGCCAGATGTAGCCATCAAAAGAGCCACATCTGGCTCACGAGCCATAGGTTCCCGACGCCTGGTTTAAATCATGAAACTCTCCACTTGAGTTTGGCCTGAAACCAATGCCCAGGGGCTGCATTGAGACCTTTAAGCAAATGGAGTGGCACACAATAGCCAGCAAATGAGGTAAGGTGAACACAGCCTAAAGGAGAGTTCCCTTCTGCCAAGACAAAGGCAATGAGATGGCAAAACAGCAAGGAATGCCTCTGAAACCTTCTTCTATCATCTCTTCAATGCATACTGTGGTGGGAGGAGACCTTTAGAGTCTTGCTCAACCAACGCATTTTTTTTAGAGATGAGAAAAACACGTAGCCCAAGTAGAAGAGTGTTCAGCCCATGACACCCCTGGTAATTGAAAGCCAATACATAATTTACGTTTTGCTTAAACTTTTATTGCTACCCCCATAAAAAAAAGTTTAAAAATTACAACTTACCCTCTTGTGCATTGGTACACACTCTTTCCTGTAGAGGCAGGTAAATTTCTTTCAGTTTGTCAAAATGACCTACGTGGATAGCGTTCTTCTTATTCCCCGCCATAGCCTCAAGTTCATTTTGGTCAGCCTCTTCTACACCCACTGCATAGATGATGATGCCTTTATCCCTTAATTTCAGTGCTGTGTCATTGAGCTGACTTCGGTCATGGGATTTCCCGTCAGTGATGATGATCAACATCTGATTCACGTTTTGCTTGATGCGACTGCCATGTTTCTCCGTGAACAGGTCATTTGTGTAATCGAGAGCCCTGGCAGTGTAAGTTCTCCCACCCGTGGCCCTGAGCCGCCTCAGATTCTGAACAATTGCTGATCGGTCTGAGTATGTGTTGAGGTAGAAAAGAACTTCAGGCTGGTCAGAGTATTTGACAGCTCCGAACTGAACTCGGTCCCTGCCAACGTCTGCTTTATTCACCAAATGGACAGTCAGGTTAATCATACTTTCTTGCTGTTCTGGGTTGATGCTACCGGAATGATCCAGCACGAACACAATGTCTAACCGTCTGATGCTTTTACAATCTGGAAGAAGAATGAAGCCAGCATCACAAACTTTCCACAGGGCATTCTACACAGACAGTAGAGAAGGGAAGCAAACTAACCTTTGCCATGAGCCTACCATGTGCCAAACATGGAGCCTCACTTAGTTCTTAGAGGTGGCTGTTGCCATCTTACAGGGAAAGAAGCTGAGGCTCAGAGATGTACAACTTGCCCAGCTCACTATTCCAAGGACATTTGTGTCCTTATCTCCACCGGAGGCTAACTAACTATGTAGATTCCTACAGCTATAGAAACTGAATCATAAATATCATCAAGTCATGCCTAGCTCACATCCTTGAGACCTGAAGGAAAACAGGGTCACTTACCATAAAGAGCGCACACCTGAAAGATGAGTTTTCTTTCTATTGCCTTTAGATGATCAAATTTCTCAACGTGGAAGACCAGGCTGCCATCCCCACTGATCTCCTCCAGCTGAGTCCTGTTGGCACCATACACCCCCACAGAGAAGATGGTCACACCTTTGCCCCGAAGAGCTAGCGCGGGGCCTCTCACATCATCCTGTGCTTCTCCATCCGTGATAAGAATGAGAAACTTTTTGATCCCAGGACGGGCTCCCTTGGGATGGGTGAAATATTCATCTATAGAGGTTAGTGCTTCTCCGGTCAGAGTGTTTTGGCCAATGGGAGACATTCTGTCTATTGCATCAGAACATTGTTTTTGTGTAGAGTATTGATTAAGCTGGAACTCTTCCTTAGTATAACCGCTGAACTGAACAACGCCAATCTGAGTTTTGTCCGGACCAATTTGAATCTTAGTTAACAGGTTTTTCATGAAGGCTTTCATTTTCCCAAAATTTTCAGATCCTATACTGCCAGAACTGTCCACCAGAAACATAATGTCAGCTTTCATGTCTTCACATCCTGCATGTTGTCAAAACGATCAGAAACAAACAAGGTTGGCAAGGCGCTCAGAATATGTAGAAACAGTAAAGCAGAAAAAAAATGTATTAATTAGAAAACATCAAAAATTAATTCAAGCAACTGCTATTGCATTTAAAAGTTTATTCATTTTTTTACTAAAAGTCTGCTGACTAGAACCTTAAATGAGAAATTCATTGAGAACTATCCAAGAAGTTTTAAAGAAAAAATGTAACTTTCAAAGTGTATATCACTTATTCACGCATATATGCATAATTCATTTATTCATCATTTATTCATTCATAATTCTTGAAGTGTATAAAATGCCAATTGTCAAGCTATGTGTTAAGGATGCAACAGTGATCAAAAAAAAAAAAAAAGAGGAATCAGAGAAAAAGCAATCAATTCCCTGCACTCATAGAACAGATATTCCAATGTTTTATGTATATTCTTTCAAAATTTTAAGTAATCTTTGCATAGAATTACTTTCTGGAATAACTGCAAGTTATTTGATAAACAGTATAAATCAATATTAGAAATCGTGATAAAAAGTTTTTACTAAAGATAAGCGCATTAGTAAGCACATAGCAATTCTATATGGACTGTTCCTTTATTTATACATAAAATTTGTAGATGCTCTGACAGAAATTGGCATACACACACACTCATATATATATATGTATCTCCCTGGGGCCATCTTGAAAGTTATAAATAGGAAGGTGGATGATGTTTGTGGCCTGGGCGCAGTCCCACTGCTGTGCAGTATGGAAGTCTCTCTCACTGCTTTCTACACAGTAGACTTTTACATGTGGTTTACTATTCACAGTCTCTACTTCCTTGTATCTATTTGTCACAGAGACTATTTCCTGCCTTCTAATATCTGTTCCCCCACTCTTCTATGACAATAAAGTTTCAGCTAGGTAGATGGTTGTCCAAGTAAAGATTATATTTCCCAGCCTTCCTTGAGGTGAGAGTGGTCCTGTGACTAAGTTTGGGCCAATAGACAAGCAAGAGTAATTTGATCACTTCTGAGTCTTAACATGAAAACAATTCAATGTGGTGGGCTCCCCTGGCCCTTTCTCCCTTTTCACAAATGCAAGGTCATGAGAAATAGAACTTCACTTTGACCTAAAGATGGAAGCTATGTATTAAGCATGGAACAGCCGGTCTACCAGACCTGGACTGCTTAGACTGCATACATTAGACTCTTAATCAAGGAAGAAATAATGATCTGTGTTGTGCCGTTTGGGGTCTCACTCCATCCACATCTACTTTGAGACTAACCAGTGTTTTTTCTAGGCCCTTGGCCTCGGGCCCCTTTGTTTTCCTGCCTCTCTGTTTATCATCTTATGGCTCATTTCCTTATCCACAGCTTGTCTCATTCTTCAAGTGTGCCAGTCTTCAGCCCCTGAATTGCAACTCCCTGACCTATGAGAGATGTACAGCAGCAGCTCCTCAGATTGGCCCAGGCCCTTCTCCTTTGAGAGGATCGGAGATGCAATCTACTTTATGTTTTCTGAAAACCTTTTGCTTCTCTTGACATCAACCCCCCAAAATGTTGGGGACCTTTCACTCTTGTACTTTAAAACTGAACTCTGGCCCTTACATTACTATCCACAACAGAGAGAACAATGAATAAAATTGTGATGTAGGATATTTATTTGCTTATTTATTTTACTTTTGATTTGAAAACTCAGAAAAAATTCCAACATATTTTTTACTTTTGTAAGTTCAAATAAGTGAGATTTCTTTTCCTTTCCCCATCAGTGAACACCTTAACCAACTTCTACAATAGCTAACTTGTGTAGAGAGGAGGAGGAAGGGAGAGAGAGAGGGAAGCATCAACTCTCATTGTTCCACTTATGACATTGATTACTTTTCATATGTGCCCTGACCAAGGCTTAAACCAGAGACCCCAAGATTGAACCAGTGACCCTGGTGCGCTGGGTTGACACTCTATCCACTGAGCCACTGGCCAGGGCCTGCAATAGCCAACTTTTATGTAGCACTTACTATGTGCCAGGCATTCCTGCAAGTGCTCCATAGGCATTATCACCTTTAAGCTTCACAATAAGGCTATACGTAAGGGACCAAGGCAGGTAACAGTAAGTAACCTATTCTAGGTCCACAGCTAAGTGATAAAGCTGGGCTTTGAACTTTGACTCTTTTATTCCAGCATCCTTTCTCCTAACCAGCAAGTTACCATGCTTCTCAGTAGACAACATTTTCATGTGCTAATACCAGCAATTAGCCCATATCACCTTCAGTTAGTAGGTGGCTATTATTTTAAAAATAAATAATCATCAGTTACAAGAAGTTGAAAATTTGTTCTTCCTAACTTTTGTTGCTTAATTTGTAGTTCAAAAAATGCAAATCATTATAAATAAAAATAAATAATAAGTTACATGTATACTAGGACATGCATTCATAATAGAGAAATAATGGTTGGGGTGTATTAGGCTGAACCTAGAAGAAGTCTCTGGTGTAGGTATTATCCTCACAGAGCAGGAAGTTTAAAGTTCAAGTAGAAAAGGAGTGGAACCCTAATCTCCCTAAAGCCAGAGACCATTTTCTTTCCACTGTATTAATCTGCCTCAATTAGTGCATGCATCGTACATACACATGCACACACACACACACACACACACACACACACACACACACACAGTGGTCTCTCACATGCCCCCCAGTGGGCTTTGTCAAGGCCACAACAGTTGCAGCAACCTTTCTACTTCTGATTTTCAAGATGGCCCCAAGGCAGCTATTATACAGAGATTCTCCAATCTTGGCAATTGGTTTAAAGTGAGGGGCTGGATCCCTCCATGGTGATAAGGGAAGTTAGCAAAACATTAGCCAGACAAGTGGTCACATCACCCCATGTCTCAGCCTAACAAACAGTCTGAGTGAAGAAACTAATGAAGTAGAGAAAATAAAGCCGTTTCGGTTTTGCATACCTTTCTCAGTGCAGATGCTGTGAACAACGTCATTTTTTATGCCTTTTAAAGAATCGAAGTTCTGCCCGAAGTTAACCCTGTCCTCTTTCCCAGCGATCTGGAGCAGCTGTGCTTTGTTAGCCTCCCCGATGCCAATGGCATGAATGATGACGTGTTCGGCCCTCAGTCGCTCTGCAGGCTCCAGGACGCTGTCCTGAGACCTCCCGTCAGTCAGCACAATGAGGTGGCAGGGAACCTCGCTTGACCTCTGCTTCCTTCCCTCCCTTATTCTCTGCTGCATGAAATCCAGGGCTGCCCCAGTAGCCGTTCTGCCTCTGAGTTGCTTAAGGTTCAAAACAGCCTGTCTTAAGTTCGCACTATTAGTATAAACATGGATATCAAATTCCACTCTCTTCTCATGCGAATACTGCACAGCCCCAACTCGGACTTTGTCTGGGCCAATGCTAAACAGGTCTATCACCCCCAACATAAATTCCTGGATTTGCTCAAAGTGCTCTTTCTGGATGCTGGTTGAACCATCAATGAGGAAATACAAATCGGCCTCTTTTGTATCCACACAGCCTGCAAAACAAAACAGAAAATAAAAAGTGAAGGTGCGTTCTTTGTTAATTATAAAGAATCTGGAGAGAAATTTGCAAGCAGGTTTTGTAGAGGAACATGAGGCTGGGAAGGGTCTAAACCAGGGGTCCCCAAACTACGGCCCGCGGGCCGCATGCAGCCCCCTGAGGCCATTTATCCAACCCCCACCGCACTTCCGGAAGGAGCACCTCTTTCATTGGTGGTCAGTGAGAGGAGCATAGTTCCCATTGAAATACTGGTCAGTTTGTTGATTTAAATTTACTTGTTCTTTATTTTAAATATTGTATTTGTTCCCGTTTTGGTTTTTTTACTTTAAAATAAGATATGTGCAGTGTGCATAGGGATTTGTTCATAGTTTTTTTTATAGTCCGGCCCTCCAATGGTCTGAGGGACAGTGAACTGGCCCCGTGTAAAAAGTTTGGGGACCCCTGGTCTAAACAATGGGGATAGTTCAGGTTGGCACAGAGCCTCTGTATCTCATCGAGCCCATTCATGCCCACTTTCTCCTTTAAAATTTGCAACAACCTTGTAAGAAAATTAAGACAGTGATCCCCAGTGGTTTGTCTAAGGCAGTGGTTCTCAGAGTGTGTGCCAGGGTGCACTGGTGCATCCTAGAAGGTTTTCAGGTGTGTCCTATGGTATTCCAGAGAAATATGTGCCTGTTGGGGACCAAAAAACCAACAGAGCTTTTGGAGTTTAGATGTTTGGGGGACAGAGGTGTGGGGAATTGGCTGTAAACTGACAGTGTGCTCAACCCCCCACCTCACTTGCCTCTTAAACTGTGGTGGTGCTGGATTGTTTACACTACCCCCCACCCCGTGTTCCCCAGAAAGACTGGAGGCAAGTTTCTTCTATCCTTTGTTTGGTGTAAAGTTAAGATGATATGTATGGTGGGGGTTTTCTGCACTCAACACAATTAAGAGTAAAAAGAGAGGAATTCTTCAATGTATTGATGAGAAAATGAGTTTGCCTTTCAAATATATGCCCAAACACTGAAGAAATCACTAGGACATATCAGGCTCATATTTCTCATAAACACAAGAATGAAAAAACACATTCACACTGGGACCTGCCAAATTTACTAAATCTCACTAAGAATGTATCTATATATATAAAAAGATAACTTTTTTGTCATTTCTTTTAATTTTTTAACCCCTCTTTTTTTTTTACAAATTCTAAAAAGCACAACTCAAAAAATGTAACATAAAAATGTTTTTTAATGGCAGAATAAATTTAATTTTGTCATATTTGTTTTGTTTAATTACCATGTAAACACACTTGGGCTTACATTTTTTTCTTTAATATTTGACTTAATTATTATAACATATTTCTCAGAAATTTGTATACAGTGCGCCTACAATTATTTGTAGGATTTTAAATGTGCCCCAACTTCAAAAAGTTTGAGAACCACTGGTCTAAGGCTAAAAGGACACACAGCTGGTAAATTAAAAAGGAAGAACCAGATCCCCAAGTCTCCAGGCTCTAAGTCAGATTGTTTTTTCTAGGATTGACATCTGCCTTTTTAGATAGTAATGCCTTATCATTTATTGAGAAATAGGGTGGGACAGATGACCTCCTGTTCTTAATTCCCCAATAACCTCCTCTTTCCAGAGCAATTAGGACAATATATCTAAAACTAGAACCAGATCATATTACCTTCCTATTTAAATAACTTAGAATTTAAAAATAAAATTTAGAATTTAAAAATAAAAAATTGGCCTGCTCTTTTTCCCTACTTTCCTCTCTGAGCCTATTTCTAACAATTCTTCATCTTACTTTCTGTGCTCCAATCACACTGGGCTTCTTTCTGCACTCTGTGCCCCAGGGCTTTTGCACTTGCCCTTCTCTCTTCTTGGGATATTCTTCCCCCAAAGATTCACATGGCCAGTTCTTTTTCATCTCATCATGAATATGCCAACTCAAATGTCTGTTCTGCAAAAAGTCCCTCTCTTCCTCTCCAGCTAAAGTACATCGATCATTGTCTATCCTAAGACCCTGCCTGTTTTCTTGATGATACCCATTTCTTTCTGAAAATTTCTTATTCATTTGTTCATGAGCACAGCCTGTTTTCCGCCACTGAGGACCAGCTCCATCAAAGCAGAGGCTTTGCCTAGTTCTCTGCTTCTGCCTAGTAGGCCTGGGATATCTCAAGATTTCAACAGAGATTTTTAAATAAAAGAGCTCTCAATGTTTCTTCTTTTGTTGAGCAGATTCTATGGAAAAGCACTTTAACTTTCCTAATCGCCTATTTACAACTCTATCTAGTCATTCATTATAATCAAGTTGGAGAAAGAGCATACTTTTAATTTTTTGGTTATTTATGCAATTATCTGTTTGAGTATATGAAAAGATTTTTAAAATACAGGACAAGTTAGTCATTTCAGAAATATTTTATATCTTGACAGCCTTTGGGGAATTTATAGCTATTGACAACACTTCAAGCTATGAGGAGTTGGTCCTTAAGAAATCAGAAATACTGAAAATAAGTTGGACCCTGAAAATTAAACTACGATATTAACACATAAAGCATTAGAGAAAAGATAAGCACTTATCTGCAAAAAGAAAAACAAACAAACAAACAAAACAAAACAGGGTTGATCTCAGGCCAGAAAAACTTGACAGCACCAGAATGCATTGATTTATGTACCTTATAAAGAAGAATTAGGTATTTTTTCAGAAAGAAGATAGTGGTGCTCAGCAATGAAGGAGAGAAAATATGGGTCACAGTGGGTAATCATGGCAATACCCATCTAACTGTGCCTAGAGCTGGGCTGTCCAACACACTAGCCAGTAGTCACCCGTTGCTATTAAAATGTCAACTTGAGCCTGACCTGTGGTGGCGCAGTGGATAAAGCATCAACCTGGAAATGCTGAGGTCGCTGGTTCGAAACCCTGGGCTTGCCTGGTCAAGGCACATATGGGAGTTGATGCTTCCAGCTCCTCCCCCTTTCTCTCTCTCTGTCTCTCTCTCCCCCTCTCTCTCTCCTCTCTAAAAATGAATAAATAAAATTTAAAAAAAAATGTCAACTTGAGGCCCTCCCCTGGCCAGTTGGCTCAGCGGTAGAGTGTCTGCCTGGCGTGCGGGGGACCTGGGTTCGATTCCCGGCCAGGGCACATAGGAGAAGTGCCCATTTGCTTCTCCACCCCCCCTCCTTCCTCACTGTCTCTCTCTTCCCCTCCCGCAGCCAAGGCTCCATTGGAGCAAAGATGGCCCGGGCGCTGGAGATGGCTCCTTGGCCTCTGCCCCAGGCGCTAGAGTGGCTCTGGTCGAGGCAGAGCGACGCCCCGGAGGGGCAGAGCATCGCCTCCTGGTGGGCAGAGCGTCGCCCCTGGTGGGCGTGCCTGGTGGATCCTGGTCGGGCACATGTGGGAGTCTGTTTGACTGTCTCTCCCCGTTTCTAGCTGCAGAAAAATACCAAAAAAAAAAAAAAAAAAAAAATTCAACTTGATACTAAACTATTTTAAAATTAAATAAAAGTTTAAAAATCAGCTCTTCAGTCACACTAGCCACATTTCAGGTGCTAAAGGCCCCATGTGGCCCCCCTAGCAGTCATCATGTTAGACAGTGCAACATGGAACATTTCCATCATCAGAAAACACGCGATTGGACAGTGTTGAAGAAGAATATATCCCCTGACCCTGGGACTCACCTATACAGTTATATGGAGTGATAGATAAAAATATGGATCTACATATTTGATTTTAAAATAGTCAGCCACCCAATTGGATGCCACTAGACATTTCAACGATAAAACCACCTCCCTTGTTGTACTCCCACAACCTCCGGCTGTCTTGATTACAGTCAGCTTCTCATTTGGCGTGACTACAGGGAGAGAATGTACTTCTCAGAGGACACGAATGTCCAGGCCCTTGGCATTGACAGTTGTCACCATAAAGGTATTTTATTTTTTTTTGTATTTTTCTGAAGCTGGAAACGGGGAAGCAGTCAGACAGACTCCCGCATGCGCCGGACCGGGATCCACCCGGCACGCCCACCAGGGGGCGATGCTCTGCCCCTCCGGGGCATTGCTCTTTCGCGACCAGAGCCACTCTAGCACCTGGGGCAGAGGCCACAGAGCCATCCTCAGTGCCCGGGCCATCTTTTGCTCCAATGGAGCCTCGGCTGCGGGAGGGGAAGAGAGAGACAGAGAGGAAGGAGAGGGGGAGGGGTGGAGAAGCAGATGGGCGCCTCTCCTGTGTGCCCTGGCCGGGAATGGAACCTGGGACTTCCGCACGCCAGGCTGATGCTCTACCAGTGAGCCAACCGGCCAGGGCACCATAAAGGTATTTATCGTTCTTTCTCTATACATTAGTCTCTTGGTTTCACTAATGTGAGTCTCTCCTTGATTTAATGAAGTTATATTTAATAAATTGGATGTTACTATAGGCCAGATGTGGTAGATAGAACAGTGACTAAGTTGATCTAGATTGCTTCCCTGGGTTTGACCGTTCTGAAATGACAGAGCTGGCCACTACCCTCTAGTCCAAGGCAAAATCACTAAAGCAGTGGTTCTCAAATACTGCAGAGGATGTTCTATTGAGTAGAATACTTGAAACCATGTGAACACAATAAGTTTTAAAAAATACGCTGCTAGCACAAGTTTGTTGGGGTTGGGGAGCTTGCTAAAATGTGGGTGCTCAGGCCCTACCCTGAGGCTGATTCATTAAAGGTAGGATATAGGTCACTGAATTATTTACAGGCTCATTGGGAAACTGATTAATTTACAGCAGATACTGTTGGTGCTCTGCCTGTCACCCCTCAAATTCTTTACCATTTTCATACACACCGGTTCCCCATGATTTCATTCCATCAGCTAGCAGCAGCAATGTCTGCTTGAAGGCAGGCTGCTTTTGGCACTTGAACCAGAAGTGTGTCTGGAAATTTGTATTCCCTCATGTGAGCTAGAACAAAAATTCTCTAGCCACATTGCCCTCTGAACTTTGACAACTCTAAAGTTTAACCAACACTGCTTCTGGGATGGTCCCATGGAATTGACCCTCTATGAGGCTTTGCTTATAATCCTTCCTCCCTGGTCCCCTGTCCTCACTTCCCTACCACTCTCCAGTTTTTGTCTGACTTCTGAGGAACTCAATCTAAGGTACTAACATTTGAGAGCCACTGAATTAATAAGAAGTTACCTACTGAGGTTTCAGAAAAGATAGCCATTCCCTTGGGTGACCCTTGCCCTAGGCTTGACCCATATCTTTCCATTTAGAAATTCTATAATGACAATAGTAGTTTTTTTGTCATATCCTTGCATACTCCCTGAGACTGCACTACACATCCCCCCTTGCCCTAATGGTTGGAACTAGACTGAGGTGGCTGCCGCTCTGAGAGAGTCCTCTATAAGTCACTCAGGAGGTAATAGCGGACTTGTTTCTTGCTGCTGCCTTGTTATTTATACATGCCAGAAAAACCCAGGCCTGACTCAGAATGCATCCTTAAACCTTCCATTGACTGCTCTGAGCTTAAAATTAGCCTTTAATATCATTGGAAGATTAAAATTCTATTCCACTTGAGTGCTGACAAATTCCAGTTCCAATTTTTTGGAAGCATTTTATCTGCCCAGTAAATGTGTGAAGATGGCAGATATCCCAGAATTAGCTAAACTCACAGTCATATCAAATTACCTCTTGGCACATACCTTTGAAGAGAGCTCAATGAAACTACAGCAGATTCACAAGCATCTTAACTAGATATCCTTCACCAGGATGGTGGAAGAAAAAACAATAAAAAAGTTTAAAAAGCAAGAAAATAACCATGGTTGTGCATAAGGATGATCCCTGCAAAACTTTTATGAGAGTAAAATATTGGCAATGACCTATATATCCAAAAATTTAAGATTTGTTAAACAAATTATGTTTTATCCATAGGATGGGAATATTATTCCCAACTTCAAAGAAATGTCACAAAAGATTATATAAGGAAAAGGACAAAAGTGCATAACATAGGCTGATAGGAAATGTTAAGTCAGATAATAGTGGTTATCCCCAAAATCTATTCTCTCCTTCTTCTAAACTGATTGAACCCCCAATTTTTTTTTATTTTAATGGGGTGACATCAATAAATCAGGGTACATACATTCAAAGAAAACATTTCCAGGTTATCTTGTCATTTAGTTCTGTTGCATACCCATCACCCGAAGAGAGATTGCCCTCCGCCACCCTCCATCCAGTTCTCTCTGTACCCCTCCCCCTCCTCCTCTCCCTCCTTCCCTCCCCCCACCCCCCGTAACCACCACACTCCTGTCCATGCCTCTTAGTCTCGCTTTTATGTCCCACCAATGTATGGAATCCTGCAGTTCCTGTTTTTTTCTGATTCGCTTATTTCACCCCGCACAATGCTACCAAGACTCCACCATTCCGCTGTAAGTGATCCGATGTCCTCATTTCTCCTAGCTGAATAGTATACCATGGTGTATATGTGCCCCATCTTCTTCATCCAGTCCTCTATTTTTTTTACAGTGATTAAAAGCCTTTAAGCAAACTCTTGGCCAATACAGCAAGAATCCATAAAAGAGTAGTGTCCTTAACATTGAACCCCCAATTTTTACCTCGGTAAAAGATTTTCTCTTGGCTGCCCCAAATAAAGACTACATTTTCCAGCTTCCATTTTTACCGCAGTGTAAAACATGACTAAGTTCTGGCCAGTGGAATGTAAACAGAAATGGCATACGTAATATGAGAACATTCTTGAAGAAATGGAGGTGGAAGCCTGCCCTCTCTTTCACCTTTCATTTTTCTCACCTGCTGGATATGAATGTGATACTTGGAGTGGTTAACTGGGACTATGATTCTGGGAATAAAGCCATAAATAGCAAAAAAAATAAGGGGTGGGGGTGGGTGGGGAGAGACAGGGTCCCTGACACTGTGGTGTACTATACCAGCTCGGTCTGCTTATCTCTCGACTTATTTATGAAACAGAAAACTAGTTTTATTTTGTTTAAATCATTGTTATTTTTTTTTCTTTTGTTACATCTAAACGGAATTGTAACAGGTAACCTAAAAGACAAGAGAAATTGATGTTAAGAATGGTTTTAGCTGAAAGATTGGATTACAGACTATTTCATGTCTTATGTTCATCAATACTACTAAACTATTTTATAATGAACAGTTTAATTTTTTTTTACATTTTATTGCGGTAGGATTTATTTACATGCTAAAGAAATTCAACCACTGTAATCATTCAATGATTTCAGTCCTCGCTCCTGTTCCATCCCTAGGCAATTACTCATGTTACTTTTATAATAAGAAAATTATTTTTTAAAAACATACCAGTTTTGTCAAGATCCATTTGTTCAGCACGAATAGAAATCTGGGACCATATTTTATTCTGGACCTTTTTCAGGAAGTTCCTACTGTAAGTTTCCAAGTCTGCATAGGAGTTCAGCATGGAAGCCGTCTGTTCCGGAGGATAAGATACTATTTCCTCTAACTGGGTAGAGTTCGCCCCACGGATGCCCACGGCAAGCACAGTCGCGCCCTCCAGACGAAGTTTCATCGCAGCCTCACGCACGTCGTCATCAGAGGGTCTGTGAGTGACCAGGACCACGATCTGAGGCACGCCCTGGGCCCTTCTGCTGCCACTGGACTCTAAGAAGACTTGTCTCCTCAGACTCTCAATGGCAGCCCCAGCATTGGATTTCCCAGCCCGGACAGAGAGCTCCTGGATTTGCTCCTGAAATACGAACTGATCTGTGCTTGACTTCAGAGAAGTAATCGTCCTGGCTTCATCACTGTAACTCATAAGTCCGAGCCGTATGCAGTTGCCCTTCACGTCCAGGGAGGTGGTGACACTCCTCAGGAAGCTCTGCAGGTTCCTTAGATTCTGTCTGGTCCCAAGTGACTCATCCACCAGGAACACGAGATCAGCCAGCGAATCCTTCTGACAGGTCCTGGGGACAGGAACTATGGGGAGAGAACAAGTATGAGAATTAGTATAGACCACTGGCCCAGAGTGAGAAAGGCACTTGAACTTACAGACTGCCCAAAGACAATAGTGAAAACAGAGGTAGCCATGACAGATGAAGTGAGCACTATTTTCTTTCAATAAACAAAAGACAAAAATTTGGAACAAGATTTACAAGGTCACAGACTTCAGAGGCTTTGCAATGCTGTCCCCTCTAGCTGAAGAATTTCTTACTGATTTTCCTATCACACCCCACCACTGCCACCATGATCTTCATGAACTACCAAGGTGACTACATCGCCTCCACCTCCATTGCTGCCAATAACCACCAACAACCACCATCAACTAGAACAACCAACCAACCACCACCTCCACCACCAAAACCATCACCACCACCTTTACCATGACCGCCACCTCCACATCCACCGCCATGACCATCCTCAAGCACTGTAATACAGGGACTGAGTTAGGAGTATTTCTGACCTCAGGGAGCTCACATTGTATGAGGAGGGCAGATAACTAGATTATAATATTTCAGACAGTAATAAGTGCTAGCTAGTAACTCAAGTCAGTTCGCATGCTGGGGGTGTAGGGGACTAACTTCTCAGAGACATAAAGAAGTCAGAGAAGGCTTCTCTGAGAGTATACCATTTGGGTAGATAAATAAATGACAAGGAGGGTCAGCCTCTTCTTATTTTTTTCTTTTTTCTTTCTTTCTTTTTTTTTTTTTTGCAAGAGAGAGAGAGAGACAAACAGGAACAGACAGATAGAAAGGGAGAGATGAGAAGCATCAACTCAGTTGTGGCACCTTAGATGTTCACTGATGCTTTCTCATATGTGCCTTAACCAAGGGGCTCCAGTTGAGTCAGTGATTTTTTGCTCAAGGACCTTGGGCTCAAGCCAATGACTATGGGGTCATGTCTATGATCCCACACTCAAGCCAGAGACCCCATGCTCAAGCTGGTGAGCCTGTGCTCAAGCTGGCAACCTCAGGGTTTCGATCCTGGGTCCTCAGTGTCCCAAGCTGACACTCCATCCACTGCACCACCACCTGGTCAGGCACCACATATTGTTCTGAGGGAAGAATAATTCTGGCTAACAAACACTAGAAGGTGGAACAAAGCAAGAAGCCCCGAGTGGCTGGAGCCAGTGGGTGAGGGGAACAATGATGAATGAGATCAGAGGGAGGTAAGGACCAAATTGTAAGTGCATCCCATGATCTTATTGAAATATTTTGAATATCATCCAGTCACTGAGGGGAAATAATAAATTCAGGGATCTCAATTAAGAAACAACTGCCCTGGTCAAGAAAAGAGATAATGGTTCTTACACAAGAATAACAGTAGATAAGATTAAACAAGGGTAGTTTTGATACATGAACTTGAAAAAGAACAGAGAGGACTTGATAAATTGAATGTTCATGTTGAGAGACAGAGAGGAAGGGGGGAAATTCCTAGTTTCTTGACCTGAACAGCTGAATGGATGTTGGTGGTGTCTTTTTCCAAGCTAAGAAAGATAGTGGGAAAAACAAGTTGCAGGAACAATTCAATTCCATTTCAGATATGCTAAGCTTGGGAGACTATTACAGATGCCAGGTAAACATTTGGTTATATGAATCTGGAATCAAGGGGAGAGTACACCGTATGCACATAAAACTCCTACTCTAAGCACAGGTGGAGGAACCACAGCTCAGGAAGGGGTAGCCAACAGATAAGCTCAATCTTGCCAAGAACTACCCATGAGGATTGTGAGCTCTGAAAGCCAGGTGGCATGTCTTACTTATCTGTCACTACCATACCTGGTGCTTGGTGGGGACCCAGAAATATTTTTGAAGTTAAAAAAAAATAATTCTCATAAATCTGCCAAAGGACTCTAAACCCTATACAGTTGGCTAAAACAAACCCTTAGCGTGACTCCCCAGGTTAGTGCTTCTTTGTAAATTATTAATAATAGTAACCTGTGTGCCAAATGCCATACAAGTCATCTCACTCATATCCTAAGGTAGTCGCTATTATCCTCACTTTGTAGGTAAGGAAATTGAAGCGCATAGGTTAACTAACTTACTCAAGGCTCTGAAGGGTCAAGCCAGGATTTGACCCAAGCCTCCCTGACTCCAAAGCAAAGCCCTATTACTAACTCCTAAGGCAAGGATAGGGTTCTGTCAAGAGAAACCTTGTGTTCTATACTGCTGCAAAGTAAATTAGGAGAGGTAAGAAAAGCACATTCAGCACACAGAGCCCTCTAAGAAAGTGTCCAAGTTCTATTATCCTGGAGAGCTCAGGCTAAGCAACTGTCTGCAGGGTTGGGAAATCAGCGAGGTCCCCAAGGTGGAGGGTGACAGAAGGTTCTTTTTTTTTTTTTTTTTTTTTTTGTATTTTTCTAAAGCTGGAAACAGGGCGAGACAGTCAGACAGACTCCCGCATGCGCCCGACCAGGATCCACCCGGCACGTGGGCGACGCTCTGCCCACCAGGGGGCGATGCTCTGCCCCTCCGGGGCGTCGCTCTGCCGCGATCAGAGCCACTCTAGCGCCTGAGGCAGAGGCCAAGGAGCCATCCCCAGTGCCCGGGCCATATTTGCTCCAATGGAGCCTTGGCTGCGGGAGGGGAAGAGAGAGACAGAGAGGAAGGGGGGGGGGTGGAGAAGCAAATGGGCGCTTCTCCTGTGTGCCCTGGCCAGGAATCGAACCCGGGTCCCCCGCACGCCAGGCCGACGCTCTACCACTGAGCCAACCGGCCAGGGCCCAGAAGGCTCTTTTCTCTGGCAGAGGATGCACAGCTGCCATGAGAACTTTCTATTTTCCCCAAGAGAGGAGGATTGAGGGATGAGGAGAGTGGAGGGGAAGGGACACCCTGGTGCCTCGGGGACAATACTAACTACAGCAGAACCTTCTAGATACTGACTAAAATCCATTTTCTCTTTTGGGGCTTAGAGCTAGACCTGATCTCCTAGCCTCACTAGCAGTTAGGTATGACCATGGGACTAAGATCTGGCCAATGAAATGGAAGCAGAAGTAGTTAGTGTTTGTCTCTTCAAAGCTTAGTTCATAAAATCTTCCCATGAGTGATCTGCCATCTTTTTTCCATTCTAGAAGTTGTACACCAATTCCTAGGGCACCTTGGAAGACATATTTGAATATATAAGAGCCACCACCAATCTAAGTATCTGAATAGAGGAAAGACAATTGGACAACCGGAGCCCTATGACATTACAAGGGAAATAAATAAACTTCATATTATTCAGGAAGTCTATTTTGTTATTAAGGCCTAGCCTGGTCTGACTACAAAATCAGCCCATTGCCTGACCAGGCGGTGGCGCAGTGGATAGAGCATCAGACTAGGATGCAGAGGACCCAGGTTCGAGACCCCGAGGTCGCCAGCTTGAGTGCGGGCTCATCTGGTTTGAGGAAAAGCCCACCAGCTTGAACCCAAGGTCACTGGCTCCAGCAAGGGGTTACTCAGTCTGCTGAAGGCCTGCGGTCAAGGCACATATGAGAAAGCAATCAATGAACAACTAAGGTGTCGCAACGCACAACAAAAAAACTAATGATTGATGCTTCTCATCTCTCTCTGTTCCTGTCTGTCTGTCCCTGTCTATCCCTCTCTCTGACTCACTCTCTGTCTCTGTAAAAATAAATAAATAAATAAATAAATAAATAAATAAATAAATAACTTAAAAAAAAAAAATCAGCCCATTGCTAGAGTCATGAAATTAATGAATGATTGAGCAGGAAGGGAGTTTCAAGGTCACCCCAACTCCCACATCTTACAAATAAAGATGCTGATACAAGGCTTGGAGAGATGATGTCACTATTCCAAGTTCACTTAGCCAGCTAGTGGCATTGTGTGGATCTTTGACCTTATTTTCAGGGCACTTTGTACCACACAAGGTGACTTCTTTGAGTCTTATAATTCAAAGAAGAACACCTGTTCAGAATAGCCTACCATGGCCAACTGAGCACAGAAGCAGCCAGAAAAATGCATTATGCTGGGGACTCTTTCTACCTTACTCTGGAGCAAATGACTAGAGCCTCTCATTGGTACAGTACTCTTACTGAGTACCTCCTGTGAGCTGTGTCCTGGCCTGTTTCACTTGCTCATCGATACCACATGTGCAGCTTCCTGTCTCATTTCACCTATTCCTAACTTACTGATGCTCTCTGAGATCACCTCCCAAGAAAACTACTTGGACTCAAGAATCTTCTGTGTTGGGGTCTTCATAGAGAACGTGCTTAAGACACACATAAAGCATTTTTTCAAGTGAGATGTTGTGAGTCACGGGGGCATAGAAGTCCTCCTTTTGGCCTAACAAATCAAGAATGAAAGTAGATGAGGGGTCATCTACTTATCTGCATGAAATACAGGGATTTCTGAGGGGCTGAAGGGAAGGCTGTTGTGGCAACTGGAAGTTCTGGTGGGTGGAAGCTTAGCAATAATAAAAGATGGCTGTCTGTCCTGGGAATCAGCATTCCCCCAAAGGAAGCCAGCTGCAATGGCCAGGGTAAGTGCTGCTCTCAAGTGGATGTGCACACACAGGCATCAACATGGATAATGGTATCTGAGAGGACAGGTCTGTGCTGTCAGTTGAGATGTTCTTGATGGTGCTCAGAAAATAAGTTTAGGAGAATTTACATTGGGAAATATGATAGCTGAGGGCTTAAATTATCCAAGTGAGGGTACTGAGTCAGTTCAATCAGAGCTGCTTTTAATTGACCTCTTTTACCCATAAGCTTGTCAGAAATATTTCCAATAATTCTTCAATTCAAAGAACCTGTCTACTGTATTAAGATACATTATCATTGAAGGCCCGATCTTCAGGGATTTTTTTTTAATGGTTTTTTTTTTTTTTTGTATTTATTTATTTTTTTTCTGAAGCTGGAAAAGGGGAGAGACAGACAGACTCCCGCATGCGCCCGACCGGGATCTACCCGGCACGCCCACCAGGGGGCGACGCTCTGCCCACCAGGGGGCGATGCTCTGCCCCTCCGGGCGTCGCTCTGCTGCGACCAGAGCCACTCTAGCGCCTGGGGCAGAGGCCAAGGAGCCATCCCCGGCGCCCGGGCCATCTTTGCTCCAATGGAGCCTTGGCTGCGGGAGGGGAAGAGAGAGACAGAAAGGAAGGAGGGGAGGGGGTGGAGAGGCAAATGGGCGCTTTTCCTATGTGCCCTGGCTGGGAATCGAACCCGGGTCCCCCGCACGCCAGGCCGACGCTCTACCGCTGAGCCAACCAGCCAGGGCTAGGGATTTTTTTTTTAATGCACAACTGAAAGACATATCCTAATATAAAAAAAAATATGAGAATGTTAAGGAAATGTGTGTCTTACATGCAAAAAATATAAGCACAAAATGACTCTATGGCTGAGATGGAGAATGAGTCAGGATTTGGCGTTAGCCAGTCCTGACACTCGCTAGAGAAATTTTACATCTAACGGAGAAAAAATGGTGAAGGAAGGGATGAGCCAGCACAGCATATGTAGGAGTCATGACTGCAGCCCTTCTGTGGCACCACTATAGCTGAGGGTATTTCCTTCTCTGCCTGGCCTCATTCTAATCATACTCTTTCCATTTAGTGTCACTCTCTGTTAATTGACAGGCGTTTATAGAATTACTGCATGCTTCACACCTTGCCAGGACTAGGAGAGAAAGGGAACAGACGAAGCATCTTATTTTCTTACCTGTAAGACTCTTGTATTCACTCATTAAGAAATATATCACCAGCTCACTGTCAGGCATTGTGTACGCCCAAAGAATGTGGAGATAAATACATATAAGTTTCCAATTCTGCCCTCAAGGGGCTACCAGTCCATTGGTTGGGGGACGAACACAGAAATGGGAATTTACACAGCATAGGAAGTGCTGCTGTCATCAAATGTGCACAAGGAACTGTGGGACCCAAAAAGAAATTTGAAAGGAAAGCCTTCCAAGACTTGAATATGACTGTATGGTTGAGGTTGAAATGATGACAAGTGATCCAAGCTATAAGAACACAAAGGGGCACAAGACGATTTGAGCCAGAGAAAAGGGCACAAGCAAAAAGCAGAAGCGAGTAAGAGTAGACAACGATGTTAGGAATTTCCAGTGCTTCTTCAGTCTGGCTCTTTATGAAAACCAGAATAGGAGCTGGAAGAGATGAGGGTAGAGAGAGATGCAGATCTGATCACACGGGGCCTGGGCACAGCTCAACCAAAGGCTTTCTCACCTCTTAGGTCGGTGTCAACGGCTCCTTCCTTGTACTGAGCCGCGTCCTTGATGACCTGCGTCATGTTCTGGGAGAACGTGCTGAGGTCTCTGGCAGTCCGGAGGTGGAAATGAAGCTGAGCGGTGGCCATGGCCTTCAGGTTCTCCTCAGGAGCCGCCTGCAGCCCCACGGAGATGATCCTCACCCCGTCTCTCCGCAGAGCCTGGGAAGCCTCTTCCACGTCATCCTCGGACTCGGCCGAAGCCAGGACCACCAAAATCGGGGGAAACAGCTTCTTGTCCCTCCCGTTCACAGGGCCAGAGAAATAGCTGCTGTGAGCCTCCCGGAGAGCGTTTCCCAACCGCAGGGAGCCGCCCATGAACGCAAAGTTCTTCTTGAGGTGGTTCAACATGGGGTTCCTGCTCTTATAGGTGCTCAGCTGGAACTCACTGTGGAGCCTGTCGCTGTACTGGGCCACGGCCACGCGGTATTTGTTGGCCTCTATGGGGAGGCTGTTGATCATTTTGTTGAGGAACGTTTTCACAAAAGGGAAATACTTAATTCCCAGGTGATCAGAGCTGTCCACCAGAAACACAACATCTCCATACTGAGGTCCTGGGTCTATCAAAACAAAATGACAAACCCCAACGAGGTGATTATGCAGCCTTTACATCTCATACCACAGTACTCATCTGAGACTACGTCCTAGTTGATGTTAAGGGTAACTTAGAACCCCAAGGAAAGTATCTTCTGGATGTACTTGTTTTTGTTAAAATGTCAAACAAAAGGACTTCAGTAAAGTTAGCCAATAAATTTCTTTCTCAACTCTATGCTGGAAGCAATCGACGTGTTTATTTTTTTTTTATTTTCGGTTGTCGAACCCTAACCTCTGATATTGTACTAAAGGAAAAACATGATACCAGAAAGTCTGCATGTGGTCTGTGGAGTAATGGCAGCTTTTAGAAATGGGATCAAGTAAGCAGCTGTCTTGGGTTGGAAGCTTAGAAGCAGACCTGAGTCGGGGACTTGGAGTAGGGCTAGGTTGAGGAGAAACAGGGTGAGGGAAGCAGGAGGGGAGTAAAGCAGGAGGTCCACCCTTGTCCTGATCGAAGGGTACTGGACTATTACTTACACTTTGAGAAAAGAGAGACCATCTTTTGGACTCTCCTGTCAGCCACACTGATTCTCCTGTCAGGAACTGGAGGGGAGGATCAGAGGGTTACGGACGTAACCTCCTGAGTAAGGCGGCTCTGGGAAAACTGAGAGCAATTCTCCCGAGAAAGTAAGGTACAGATGGGAGTTGTTGTAGGAAAATGGTCACAGCAGCTGGTGGTGTGGGGGCAGGGGTCGGTGTAGCAGCCTGATAAAAAGCACCAGGGCCAGGGCCAGGGCCAGGGGATGCACCACCAGCATCTAGGTTAGCAGTCATGGTCAGCTGCCGCCATTCTCCAGATTACTGATGTTCTGGTCAATGTCTAACAACTTTCTTTCAAAGTAACTCAGAAATTCATCAGGAAATCCTAGGGTAGCAGGAGAGTAGAAAGCCTAGTTTTTATATCCTCTCTCGTTGTGTGTGTGTGTGTGTGTGTGTGTGTGTGTGGAAAGAGGGCAGACTCCACATATATGTATATATATATGGAATATATACTGTATACAGAACCCATGTCCCTTCCCTATTTTATGATTGTAAAAGAAAAAGAAGGTGATAGAATGTGTTTCCTATGTGGGACTCATTTTGCATTTTTTCTTCGGTTTATTGAGGCCAAGATGCAAACTGACCTACAGAACAAATGGGTTGACTCTATTCATAGAGACAGGAAACACTGGGGCTTAAGCAAATCAATGAATAATTGAAGTTTTTTCTAGCCAGGTACAGCATAATTCATTACTTTTGCCCTTGGTTTTCTGTCATCTTTGAAAGGTTAAGTTATCTTAATATTGTATACCTCAAGTGACAACTAAGTAATGTCTACTCTGATTTAAATCAAATAGTAAGTTGATATGAAATAAATATCGGCTGTCAACAAATTTTGATTGATAGTAAATGAATAAATTTCTTGTTTCTCTCTATTTATTAAAGGTTTGTTGAGACATAAAAGTATTTATTTTCTTAAATAATAATAAGCATTAAATATACCAGTACCTGGGCTCTGGTATGCCAATGTTTTAGTCCAAAGGATTAGGACAAATATAATGATCAGGTTCTTCATTTTGTTAGTGGAGGTCTCTTGCTTCTACTCTGTGGGAAAAAAAAAAGTTAAGACATTAATCTTCAGACAACATCAGGGTTGTTAACTCTTTTGCAGATTGGCATAAAATTTCTGGCAGATTGGCACCAGTCCACGGGCTAGTGGACAAAAACCACTGGACTAAACCTTTATTTTTTAAAATTTTGGACTAAACCTTTAATTTGCTTTTTCCATTACTTCTGCTTCTTTCAGTGTATGTTGTTCTGATTTGTCTAGCCTTCATATTGCTTGTACCTTAAAGAGAAATCTAACTTTTGAGTCTATTCCCTGGGCTACCACTATCCCCGAGGACTGGCGGACAGCTCGTGTCCCTCCAGATGAGACGGGATGAAAGAGGGCAGTCTCCCCACAACAGGAAACTTGCAGTGCTGGGATCTAGGCTCCCACCCTCACCCAGCACATCTATCCCAGACCCTGTATTCATTCTCCTGCAGTCACCCTTCAATGGTGCTTGGTTCTTAGATGGCTCAACTTCCCTGTGTCTCTCCTGTGGCATACTGAGAGTAGTACAGGAAGCCAGCAGCCAGTACTAAATTAGCAACTTTTCCAAAATAAATTGGAAAGTGAAGGAAATATTGGGGGTGTAGAGGTCCCAAGACGGCAGAGTGGGAGGCCCAGCACTTAAGAGAGGGTTGAAACACATCTCTAAGGTTCATCCGAACCCCAAAGTCTCATTCTTTGATGCCATGATGGGAGGTTCTGGAGCAGAGAGTAGCATGAACAAATGATACCTTGGGGAAGTTAACTGGCCATTTTGGAGGATATACCATATACCCCAAACCAGACGCAGGGCACAGAGAAGCTCCAAGTTCAAGTAGCTGCCAAGTGAACTAACCTGCCCATTCTCACACTTCCAAATACTCAAATACTCAAACTCTCACAGGCTGATCAGAATTCAAAGGTAGCATCATCTCAGAGGGGAGGGCACCTCAACCCTGCTTCAGAGGGAATCAGTGGCCAAACTGCACATCTCAGGAGGAGGCTCCACACGTTGCACACTGGGCAGCACCCAGCCGGCCTCGCTACTTCCTGTGGGGATGGTCCACACATGTAGGCCAGCCACATGGAGCTGGGGAATGGAACTCCACAGCCAGTGCCAGGAGACAAAATCAGAGTAATAATGGAATAATGATGAATTACCTCCTTTCTCTTGATTACATTCCTTTGGTCATAAACATCTGTGAAGAAAAACCTCACACATTCCAAATGAGAAACTGTATTTTCTATGGGGCAGTCTGTTTCATAATATAAGACGTGAGCTCTAAAAGTGACTTGATAATGTAGGAAAACAAAAAAAGCTTAATTTAGTGAAATTACAAAGGTGCACTGCAAAGCTTGCCATGTTTACAGGTTCAAACACTAAAAGAAAAGTGATCATTTAGTAAGTTATTATAACATATCAAAGGCACTGGTGTAAGTCTTGAGCCTGCTGGATTGGAAATAAGTATGTAAACAGTTTCTTAGAGGTTTACACTGCTAAATCCTAAATCAAACATGGTACAAATAACATTCTAAAACAACAAAGTTTAATTTTTCTCTTTCTCTCTTTTTGCAGCCAAAGGAGCAAGAGGTCCATGAAAGATGGTGAGAACTAAAGGTCAAGTCATCTCCTCATGTGAACTCCACAAAAGCTCACAGTGTCTGGAGTCATCTTGCTACCATGAAGAAGAGCACCAAGATTGAGAGAAACATGTTTGGGATGACATCAACATCTTTTTTTTTTTTTTTTTGTATTTTTCTGAAGCTGGAAATGGGGAGAGACAGTCAGACAGACTCCCGCATGCGCCCGACCAGGATCCACCCAGCACGCCCACCAGGGGCGATGCTCTGCCCACCAGGGGGCGATGCTCTGCCCCTCTGGGGCGTCGCTCTGCCGCGACCAGAGCCACTCTAGCGCCTGGGGCAGAGGCCAAGGAGCCATCCCCAGCGCCTGGGCCATCTTTGCTCCAATGGAGCCTCGGCTGCAGGAGGGGAAGAGAGAGACAGAGAGGAAGGAGGGGGAGGGGGTGGAGAAGCAAATGGGCGCTTCTCCTATGTGCCCTAGCCGGGAATCGAACCCGGGTCCCCCGCACGCCAGGCCGACGCTCTACCGCTGAGCCAACCGGCCAGGGCGACATCAACATCTTGATCAGTCTGCCCACCCCCTAGACATTTTTAGGTACCTCAGCTAATAATTCCCATTTGTACTTGACCCATTTGATGATTCCCATGCCAAAGAATCCTGTACAGTATACATTTGGTAATGAATGACAGTGCTTGGATACCAGGCCTACTGGGAAATCCAAGATTGGGGTCTCTATGATGCTTTGTGCCTGCTGCAACTCCCCAGAACCAGACTCACTAGAGGAATTTCAAATTCCCCTTCACTTTGGAGCTGACCAAACACCATGGTATCCACCAGTGGTGGTATTCAAATAACCTAACAACCAGTTTTCTGCCCTAATGACCATTTTAAGTATAAAAAAAAGATATACCAAAAGGTAGTTCACTATTTCATGCATTTAATATTTAAATAAGAACAATAAAAGAGGTACACAAGACTATATTATAATAGTTTTAAAATATTAATTAAAAATATTAATATCTGACAAAATACAGTTAAACTTTTATTTAAGATATTTCCATTTTGCTTCTTTTTATTTTCTTTGAGGGGAGGAGGGCTAGACAGGAATAGACAGACAGGAAGGGAGAGAGATAAGAAGCATCAATTCTTCGTTGTAGCATCGGTTCACCGAACTCAACAAAAAATCAGGCATTGGTTCTGCTGAACCAGTGCAAACCAGCTGAATCCCACCACTGGTATCCGCACTGTTTTTCCTCTGCCTCAAGCATGAACAGTCTTGTCTCATGCACAATTTCAAATCCCAACTACACTTTAAGACCTACCCAGGCTACTATACCTTGACTACTGTAGCCACATCCACTTTTCAGGTTCCCGTCTGCTCCCAACACTCAGTCCACACCTCTATGTTTCAAAGAGCTGGGGTGTATATTTTATTCAGCCATATTATTTACTTCTGTGTATGTGTTTTGTCATCCAGCTTTAGTGTAAGTTTTAAGAGAATAGGCCATGTTTCCTTCTATTTGGGATTCTCTTAATACAATGCCAAGCAAGTAAACACTTGCTAAATTCAATAAAATATATATAGTAACTTAGGGGTAAATGCAGTTGAGTATATAGAGTTGCTCCAATTATTAAAAAATGTCAAATGCATTTATTTCTTGGATGTGAGGTGGAGGATAAGCAACATAAAATTGAAGAGCTAAGCATCTCAAATATATAATGTGGTTTCCCAGGAGAATGCTAGTTTATGACTTCCATCTCGGTGTAATGAAACAGTACCTTGTTTCTCTCTTAAAACTGTCCTGGGACTTCCAATTTTCTATCTTGCATGTAAGGATTTGGAAGTCATTTTCTGTCCTCCTAACAGCAGGTAAAAAGTGGAAGAAACTGAGAAGCATCAACTCTTCTTATGTTCATCAAAAGTGAGGTCACAGAGATACAACAGAATATGCAAAAATGGTGGAACAACTACAAAAAATGCAAGATATGTGTAATAGGAATACCAGAAGGAGAAGAAAGAAAGGAAAGGAAGAAATATTTAAACAATAATGACTGAGCATTTCCCCAAAATTATTGTCAGACACTAAAACACAGATCTAGAAAGCTCAGAGAACACCAAGCAAAATAAATACCAAAAACAAAAACAAAACAAAAAACAAAACAAAACTACCCTATCTATAGAGGACCAAAGATAAGAATTACATCAAACTTCTCAGTAACTATGCAAGCAAAAAGAAAGTGGAGTGGAATAAAGGGTTGAGAGAAGAAACAAAACTATCAACCTGAAATTCTTCACCCAGTGAAATTATCCTTTAAGATAAAGTAAAAATAGACTTTCTCAAACAAACAAAAATTGAGAGAATTTGTTACTAGTAGACCTGTCTTACAAGAAAGGTTAAAAGAAGCTCTTTAGCAAAAAATCATCAGATTTATATGGAATTATAAAAAAACCCAAATAGCCAAAGCAATCCTAAAGAAAAAGAATGAAGCTGGGGGCATTACAATACCTGACTTCAAACTATATTATAGGGCCACGACAATCAAAACAGCATGGTATTGGCAGAAAAATAGACACTCAGACCAATGGAACAGAATAGAAAGTCCAGAAATAAAACCACATATATATAGTCAAATAATTTTTGATAAAGGGGCCAACAACACACAATGGAGAAAAGAAAGCCTCTTCAATAAATGGTGCTGGGAAAACTGGAAAGCCACATGCAAAAGAATGAAACTGGACTACAGTTTGTCCCCCTGTACTAAAATTAACTCAAAATGGATCAAAGATCTAAACATAAGACCTGAAACAATTAAGTACATAGAAGAAGACATAGGTACTCAACTCATGGACCTGGGTTTTAAAGAGCATTTTATGAATTTGACTCCAAAGGCAAGAGAAGTGAAGGCAAAAATTAATGAATGGGACTACATCAGACTAAGAAGTTTTTGCTCAGCAAGAGAAAATGATAACAAAATAAACAGAAAGCCAACTAAATGGGAAATGATCTTTTCAAACAACAGCTCAGATAAGGGCCTAATATCCAAAATATACAAAGAACTCATAAAACTCAACAACAAACAAACAAACAATCCAATAAAAAAATGGGAAGAGGACATGAACAGACACTTCTCCCAGGAAGAAATACAAATGGCCAACAGATATATGAAAAGATACTCATCTTCTTTAGTTATTAGAGAAATGCAAATCAAAACTGCAATGAGATACCACCTCACACCTGTTAGATTAGCTATTATTAACAAGACAGGTAATAGCAAATGTTGGAGAGGCTGTGGAGAAAAAGGAACCCTCATACACTGTTGGTGGGAATGTAAAGTAGTACAACCATTATGGAAGAAAGTATGGTGGTTCCTCAAAAAACTGAAAATAGAACTACCTTATGACCCAGCAATCCCTCTACTGGGTATATACCCCCAAAACTCAGAAACATTGATACGTAAAGACACATGCAGCCTCATGTTCATTGCAGCATTGTTCACAGTGGCCAGGACATGGAAACAACCAAAAAGCCCATCAATAGATGACTGGATAAAGAAGATGTGGCACATATACACTATGGAATACTACTCAGCCATAAGAAATGATGACATCGGATCATTTACGGCAAAATGGTGGGATCTTGATAACATGATACGAAGTGAAATAAGTAAATCAGAAAAAACCAGGAACTGCATTATTCCATATGTAGGTGTGACATAAAAGTGAAACTAAGAGACATTGATAAGAGTGTGGTGGTTACAGGGGGAGGGGGGAAAGGGAAAGGGAAAGGGGGAGGGGGAGGGGCACAAAGAAAACTAGATAGGTGACAGAGGACAATCTAACTTTAGGTGATGGGTATGCAACATAATTGAACGACATGATAACCTGGACTTGTTATCTTTGAATATATGTATCCTGATTTATTGATGTCGCCCCATTAAAAAAATAAAATTATTTTTTTAAAAAAAGAAGCTCTTTAGAGAGAAGCAAAATAATATAGATCAGAAACTCGGATCTACATAAAGATTCATGTTTTAATGGTACCTAGGATTTGTTTTCATTGGCTAAGATGTACCAGATGCAAAATAATTATCATGAAGGAAGAAGTTTTTATTTTACTCACAATCCCTTAGAAATAGGAAGCAAGGCACATCATGCAGGGCCACATTGGGAAGAACTGAGGATTGATGAGTAGACAGAGAGAGAGGAATTGTGGGCAGGAGCATTTATTGTGGTTTTCCTGGGAAGAAATGGGTAAGGCAAGGTAAGCAAGCTAAACAGACTTAGAATAGATAGTTTGGGTAATTTCAGTAGGATCTGGGCTGTAAAGGTGATCCCTAGTTGCCAAACACCTTGAACTGGGACAATTAGGATAGGGGGAGAGTGTCCCAGAATTCAAGACCTAATTAAGAAGAAGCAGGTGAGAGTATGGACTCAGGATTCATTGGTTTGCATATCAAAGGAGTGCTTGCAGACAAATCCTTTAAGGATCCCTAGGAATTAGCTTATTCTGGAGAGTGGCAGTCCTTCCTAGTCTGTAAGACCCCAGATGCCAGAAAATGAGAAAATACTATAATGAAGACAATAACACAAGAGAAGGAATAAATGAAATTAAAAGAAAAACTTTTATTTTTTTATTCTTAATTGATATAACAGATAATAGTTTGTTCAAAACAATAACAACAATGCATTTGATGATTATAGTTTATATATGTGAAATGAATGACAACAACGATACAAGGGACAGGAAGAAGAAATTAAGGATAATTGGTTATTATAAGGTGCTTGAAGTACCCTTGAAGTGAAATAGTATTATTTGAAAGTGAACTAAGACTAGCTATAAAAGTACATTGCAAATTTTAGGACAACCCTAAAAAAAATACTTTTTTTAAAAGAAGGATAACCAAAAAATAAAAATAAAATAAAAAGAAGGATAATTGATATGCTAAAAAGGGAGAGAAAATGCAATATTATAAAAACATCAAAAGGCAGAAAAAGAGTGGGAGACAAAAATACAAACATGGTACAAGAACAACAAATGGAAAACTAACAAATATAGTAGATATATTAATCCAACTATATCAATAATCATTTTAAATGTCAGTGGCCTAACTATATCCACTAAGAAATATTATTAGAGTATATCAAAAGGATAGACAGCTCTATGTTGTTGAAGCCCACTTTAATATAAATTCAATAAAATTTATATTAAATTTAATTTAGTATATGTACTAAATTACATATAAATTAAAAGAAAATGAATAGGCAAAGATATACCATGCTAACACTAATTACAACAAAATATTAGTAGCTACATTAATTTCAAACGAGCTGACTTCAGAGCTAGAAAATTTATCAGTGATGAAGAGGGGCCTTATGTAATCATAAAAGGTGAATTTTCTGAGACAACATAGCAATCCTTAATGTGTATGCATCTAAAAGCAGAGTATCAAAATACGAGAGGCAGACACTCAAAGGCAGAAAATGTGGGCTGAACAGAAAACATGAGGCTAGTGTGTTCAAAAAAGAAAATTTATTTAAAAAGCCCCTGGGTGCAAGCAGGCTGAGACCAGCAAAGGGTGTCCTCCCTGAGCTGTGGGAGGGAGCATTAGATATCAGGGCTAGGGACAGATTAGCATATCTTGGTTTATGGCCTTGATCACTAACTTGATGAGTAGGAGGTGGGGGTTCAGAACCTCCTCTGCAAGTTCTTCCAATGTAGCACAGGCCTAATCAACATGGTCCTATCTAGTATCCTTGGTAAATCTTCAAGATAGCCAGGGTCAGGTGTCTCTCAGGAACAGCCAGGTCCTGGCACCTCTGGGAATTATCTGTGAACTTTTCTCAGGATACAAAGTAAAGATTTAAGATTCCTGATTTAGCCTCCTTCAAGACTGGCTGTCTCCTTTCCTAACCTTAAGGTCAGGTTCCTCCCAAACGTTTACTCCCAAGGACATTTCCCAGGTCCTGCTGTGAACACAAACATCTTGCTGCATTTCAAAGGGGAGGCCAGGACACCCTTAAGAAAATATAGCAAGCAAATTAACTATAACCTTACAGTGATAGATGAGAATGTTCTGTTTCAAGCCCTTCTTCCTCCTCCAGGCCTGCATTGTTCTTGGGATGGCTGCTGAGTAACCATTTATCTATCAGACACCAATAGAACTAGATGGAGAAGTATATGAATCTACTATTAGAGGTGAAGACTTCAACATCCCTCCATCAGAAATGGGCAGATCCAGCACACAGAAAATCAGTAAGGACATAGTTGAACTTAATAAGCATCATCAGCCTGACCAGGCAGTGGCGCAGTGGATAGAGCATCGGACTGGGATGTGGAAGGACCCAGGTTCGAGACCCCGAGGTCGCCAGCTTGAGCGCAGGCTCATCTGGTTTGAGCAAAAAGTTCACCAGCTTGGACCCAAGGTCTCTGGCTTGAGCAAGGGGTTACTCAGTCTACTGAAGGCCCACAGTCAAGGCACATATGAGAAAGCAATCAGTGAACAACTAAGGTGTCGCAACAAAAAACTGATGATTGATACTTCTCATCTCTCTCTGTTCCTATCTGTCTATCCCTATCTGTCCCTCTCTCTGACTCTCTCGCTATCTCTGAAAAAAATAAAATAAAAAAATAAGCATCATCATTAACTGGATATAATTGACATCTATCAAATATTTCATCCAAAAATAGCAAAATATACAATCTTCTGAAGCTCATATGAAACATTCACCAAGATACATTATATTCTAGGCCACAGAACACTCTTTAATAAATTTAAAGAACTAGAAATCATACAATGCCTGCTTTCAGACTACAGTGTATTAAATTAGATGTCAATAACAGAATGATACCCAGAAAATTCCAAATACTTGAAGATCAAACCATATCCTTCTAAATAACTTCTTAACATGGCTTTTTTTACATAGGTCAAAAAAGAAACCTTAATAAAAATTTAAAAATATTTTGAACAACACGAGAAGAAGAAAAACAAGTTACCAAAATTTGTGGGATGCATCAAGAGCAGTTCTTAGAGGAAAATTTAAAGTATTGAATGCAGAGATCAGAAAAGAAGATCTAAAATCAGTCATTTAAACATCATATAAACATCCACCTTAGGGGAAAAAAAGAAAATTAAATTCAAAGTAAGTAGAAGAAAGGTAATCATTTAAAAATGGAACAGAAATCTATAACATTGAAAATAGAAAATCAGCAAAATCCAAAACAGTTCTTTGAAAAGATAAATAAAATCTATAAGCCTCTAGCCCTGGCTGAATAGCTTGGTTGGTTAGAGCATTGTTCCAAAGCTCAGAGGTTGCCAATTCAATCCCCAGTCAGGGAACATATAGGAATAGATCAATGTTCCTGTCTCTTTGTCTCTCTATCTTTCTCTCTCTCCCCAACTTCTTCTCACTAAAATCAGTAAATAAAAATTTTAAATTTCATCTTATTTTATCTATTCATTTTTAGAGAGGAGAGAGAGAGGAAGAGAGAGAGAGATAGAGAGGGAGAGAGAGAAGGGGGAGGAGCTGGAAGCATCAACTCCCATATGTGCCTTGACCAGGCAAACCCAGGGTTTTGAACCGGCGACCTCAGCATTTCCAGGTCAACATTTTATCCACTGCGCCATCACCGGTCAGGCAATTTAAAAAAGATCTATAAGCCTCTAGCCAGGCTAACTAAGAAAAAAAGAGAGAGAACACAAATTACTAATATCAGAAATTAAAGAGAGGCCCTGGCCAGCTGGCTCAGTGGTAGAGCATTAGCCTGGCAGCCTGGCATGTGGAAGCTGAGGATGGCTCCATGGTCTCACCTCAGGCTCTGAAATAGCTTGGTTGCTGAGCAATGGTGCAGTGGCCCCAGAAGGGCAGAGCATCGCCCTGTAGGGGGCTTGCCAAGTGGATCCTGGTCTGGGCGCATGCAGGAGTCTGTCTCTCTGCCTCCCTGCCTCCCTTCCTCTCACTTAATAAAAAGAAAGAAAGAAAGAAAGAAAGAAAGAAAGAAAGAAAGAAAGAAAGAAAGAAAGAAAGAAAGAAAGAAAGAAAGAAAGAGAAAGAAAGAAAGAGAAAGAAAGAAAGAAAGAAATTAAAGAGAGGACATCATTATAGATCCCATGGTCATCAAAAAAATGGTTAAGAAATAGTATGAACAACTCTATGCTCACAAATTTGATATCCCAGATGAAATGGACCAATTTTTTGAAAGATACAATCTGCCAAAACTCATACAAGAAGAAATAGACAATTTTAATAGGTTTATATCTATTAAAGTAATCAAATCAATAAATAATAATCTTGCAGAACAGAATGCACCAGGCAGGCCCAGTTAGGTTCACTGGGGAATTATACCAAACACTTAAGGAAAAATTATACCAATTCCCTACAATCTCTTCCGGGAGCTAGAAGGAGAGAGGATGCTTTTTAAATCATTCTATGAGGCCAGAATCACTCTACTATCAAAACCAGATAAAGATATTACAAGAAAAGAAAACTATAGACCAAATATACTTTCATGAATATAGACCTTTAAATATATACTTTAAAAAGTATGTTAGCAAATCAAAGCCTACAATATATAAAGAGAATTATACACAATGATGAAGTGAAATTTATTTCAGGTTTGTAAGACTGGTTCAGCATTCAAAAATCCATTTATGTAATTCATTATCTAAACAGGTTAAAAAAAGTTACATGATCATATGAATAGAGGCAGAAAAAGCATTTGACAAAATCCAAACTCATCTATAAGGAAAAAAACACCTCTCTGAACTCTTAGAGGGGATCATTCTCAACATGATAAAGAACATCTACAAAAAATCTATAGGTAAAATCATACTTAATGGTGAGAAATTAGACACTTTCTCACTAAGCCTAGGAACAAGGCAAAAATGGTGCTATTCACCACTCTTTCTAACATTGTACTGGAAGTCCTAGTTAATGCATTAAGAAAGGGAATTAAAGACATACAAGTTGGAAAGAAAGAAATGTAACTGTCCTTGTATTTTGATGGCATGATTATCTATTAGAAAATGCTAAAGAATAAAAAGAAACCCTCCTGAGACTAAGGTTGCAGCTAATATACAGAAGTCAATTGTTTTCCTATATTCCAGCAATGAACAATTGGAATTTGAAATTAAAAACATAATACCACTTAACATTAGCATCACCAAATCTTAAACACTTAGGAATAAATTTAACAATATATGTACAAAATTTAAATGAGGAAAACTATAAAACTTTGGTTAAATAAATAAATACATGAAGAGATATTTCATTTTTATGGACAGGAAGACTCAATATTGTCAAAATGTCAATTATTCCCAACTTATATAGATTCAACACAATCCCAATCAAAATCTCAGCAAGTATTTGTGGATATTGAGAAACCAATTATAAAATGTATACAGAGGTAATAGACTCCAAATAGATAACACAATATTGAAGGAGAGGAACAAAGTCAGAGCTCTGACATTCCTGACTTCAAGACTTCCTATAAAGCTACAATAATCAAGACAGTGTATTGGTGAAAGAATAAACCAACAGATCAATGCAACAGAACAGAAAAATATACCCACACAAATAGAGTCAACTGATCTTTGACAAAGAAGCAAGAGCAATACAACAGAGAAATGACAGTCTTTTCAACAAATTGTGCTGGAACAACTGGATATCTATATGCAAAAAGTTCATCTAGACACAGACCTTACACCTTTCACTAAAATTAAGTCAAAATGGAGCACAACCCTAAACGTAAAATGTAGAACTGAAACTCCTAGAAGGTAAAAGAGAGGAAAACCTATATGATATTGAGTTTGATGATGTCGTTTTAGATACAACACCAAAGACAAGATACATAAAAAATAATGGATAAACTACTGCATTAAAATTAAAACTTCTGTTCTATAAAAAAACACTTTCAAGAGAATAAGAAGACAAGCCACAGACTGGGAAAAATATTTGCAAAAGACACATCCGATAAAAGACTGTTATCCAAAATATACAAAAACCTCTTAAAACTCAACAGTAAAAAAATGAACAACCCAATTAAAAAATGGGCAAAAGATCTAAACAGAAACCTTATCAAAGAAAATACACTAAATGGCAAATAAGCATATAAAAAGATACTCCACACCATGTCATTAAGGAATTGCAAATTATAAAAATGAGATAGCCTGACCAGGTGGTGGCGCAGTGGATAAAGCGTCAGACTGGGATGTGGTGGACCCAAGTTTGAGACCCTGAGGTTTCCAGCTTGAGTGCAGGCTCCTTTGGTTTGAGCAAGGTTCACCAGCTTGATCCTTAGGTCTCTGGCTTGAGCAAGGGGTCACTCGGTCTGCTGTAGCAACCCCCCAGTCCCCGGTCAAGGCACATATGAGAAAGCAATCAATGAACAACTAAGGTGCCGCAACAGAGAATTGATGCTTCTCATCTCTCTCCCTTCCTGTCTGTCTCTCTCTGTCTCTGTCAAAATAAACAAGAATGAGATAACACCACACATCTATAAGAATATAAAAATCCAAAATACTGACAACCAAAATGTTAGCGAAGATATGAAGCAACAGTAACTGTATTTATTGCTGGTAGGAATGCAAAAGTAGTATAGCCATTTTAGAAGACAGTTTGGCGTTTCCTTACAATACAAAACATATTCTTACTTTGCAATCCAGCTATCATGTTCTTTAGTGTTTACCTAAGTGAGTTGAAAACTTACGTCCATGCACAAACACAAAAACAGATGTTTATAGCAGCTTTATTCATAATCACCAAAGGGAAGCAACCAAGCTGCCCTTCAGTAGGTGAATGGATAAATAAACTGTGGTTCATAATGGGATATTATTAAGAGCTAAAAGGAAATGAACTATCAACCATGAATAGACATGGAGGAACCTTAAATGCATATTAGTAAGTGAAAGAAGCCAATCTGAAAAGGCTATGTACTGTTTGATTACAATTATATGAAATTCTGGCAAAGGAAACAATGTAAATAGTAAAGAGAACAGTGGTTGTTGGAGTTTATGTGGGGAGAGCAATGAACAGGCAGATCACAGAAGAATTTAGGGCAATGAAACTATTCTGCATGATACTACAATGGTGGATACATGTCATTATACATTTGTCAAACTACAGAAAGCACAACACCAAGAATGAACACTATGTACCCTATGGACTTTGGATAATAATTATATGTCAGTGTATATTGACCAACTGTAACCAATGCATAGCTTTGGTGGTGTGAGGCTATGTGTGTGCATGTGTGGGTCCAAGAGACATATGGGAACTACTTTGTGTTCAATTTTGTTGTGAACCTAAAAAAAGTGCCCTAGTTTGGGCATGAGGGACCTTTTTTAGGATGATGGTAATACTCTGTGTATTGATTAGGGTTACACAGAAGTATACATTTGCCAAAACAGTTCTAATAGTACAGTTAAAATGAATGTATTATATAGTATATAAATTATACCTCAATAAATATATAATTTTTAAATACCCAGTTTGAATGATAAATTATGTGGTCATAAGACTGGTATACCAGGGAAGGTGGAGGGAGTAGTCTAGGCTACAGATAGACATGAAGAGGTGCACAGAGACATTGAAAACAATAATAAAACCAACTTGTCCTGCTTTTTATTATCCCAATGAACTGGCCATTCTAACCAATGTCATTAACAATCTGTTCCTTCCTAGCTGCATGAATTCCTCCATTACACCTCCTTGTTGATAAACCATCTGACCTATATTCCCATTGCTTAGAGGTAAAGCTCATACCTGTTTGCTGGCATACATTCCTCTTGAAGATTTCCTATGCATCAGTGAGTTATAATCTATATTAGCTGAATGTCAACTGAGTCTTAAAATTAAAATGAGTCAAACCTGAGGACTGAGCTAAACTAGCCCCACCGTAGTACAAATCTGAGGGCTCCAAGAATAAATCCAAAATTTTGTGCCATACTTGTAAGCTATTATTATTTTCTTAAAACTTGAATAGCAGAATTATAAACAACTGGTATTAGAGTTCAGGAACAATATTCTCAGCACTGCTACTTGCTGGATAATTCCTGAGGCCACTGCATTACATTCATGCCACACTAAGCAGATGCTGGTTTGCAACTGGTGGCTGGGAAGTGCATGTTTTTTGGTAATACCTTTTTTTTAAAACTGATGATTAGAGCTCTTTATTAATCTATTAGGTCATGAGTATTTATTTTTACCTATCAAATTTCTCAAGGGCTAGGATAAGTGCCTCAACATTTCCCCTACACTGTATTTTTATTGATTCCCTCTTATTTCCTACAGTTTTTGCTTTATAGTTTTCTATACCACGCTAGTTATTTCATAAGGTTTGTGACAGTTTTATAGTCACTGTGGACTATATCATCATTTGTTGGCCATTATTATGTGAGCTTTGACTGTAGTTTAAGCTACCACTGGATCATAAGTTTGATCAGAGAAGGCTACCTGCTTTGGATCACTGAGGTCTCTTCAGTCTCCACTGTTGCTTGGTCAATAGTCAACTCCCAAATCATAATGGTTAAAAAAAAAAAGAAAGAGCCTTGGCCGGTTGGCTCAGTGGTAGAGCATCGGCCTGGCGTGCAGAGGTCCCGGGTTTGATTCCCGGCCAGGGCACACAGGAGAAGCGCCCATTTGCTTCTCCACCCCTCCCCCTCTCCTTCCTCTCTGTCTCTCTCTTCCCCTCCCGCAGCCAAGGCTCCATTGGAGCAAGGGTGGCCCGGGCGCTGGGGATGGCTCCTTGGCCTCTGCCCCAGGCGCTAGAGTGGCTCTGGTCGCGACAGAGTGACGCCCTGGAGGGGCAGAGCATCGCCCCCTGGTGGGCAGAGCGTGGCCCACTGGTGGGCGTGTCAGGTGGATCCGGTCGGGCGCATGCGGGAGTCTGTCTCTTCCCGTTTCAAGCTTCAAAAAAATACAAAAAGAAAAAAAAAGAAAAAAAGAAAGAAACACAAAGAAAGGAAAAGAAAGACATAAAAAATCATGTACAATTTCCTCACTTAATACATTTTTTATCGATCACAACATTATCTGATATAACATTATAATTCCTGCTTTCTCTTGGATTACAAATCACTAATGTCAATTACCAAAACTCTTTATTTCAGATGTATCTCTGGTAAAGAACAACAACAGCTCTGATAAGGGGTTAATATTCAAAATATACAAAGAACTCACAAAGCTCAGCAACAAATAAACAAACAACCCCATTCAAAAATGAGAAGACCTGAACAGACACTTCTCCCAAGAGGCCATACAAATGGCCAACAGATATATGAAAAGATGCTCATCTTCACTAGCTATTTGAGAAATGCAAATCAAAACTACAATGAGATACTACCCTACACCAGTTACATTGGCTATTATCAACCAAACAGGTAATAACAAGTGTTGGAGAGGCTGTGGCAAAAAAAGGAACCCTCATTCACTGCTGGTGGGAATGCAAATTAGTACAACCATTATGGAAGAAAACAAAAAATTAAGAATAGAATTACCTTATGACCCAGCATTCCTTCTACTGGGTATCTACTCCCCAAACTTGAAAACTCTGGTATATAAAGACATATGCACCTGTATGTTCATTGCAGTATTATCCACAGTGGCCAAGACACGGAAAAAACCAAAGTGTCCCTCAATAGAGTATTGGATAAAGAAGATGTGGTACATATATATAATGGAATACTACTCAGCCATAGAAATGATGGCATAGTGACATTAATGGCAACATGGATGGACCTTGAGAACATTATATTGAGTGAAATAAGTAACTCAGAAAAAGCTAAGAATTATATGATTTCACAGATAGGTGGGATATAAAACTCAGACTCATGGACATAGATAAAAATGAAGTGGTTACCAGAGGGGAGGGAAGTATAAGAGGAGGGAATGGGGGAAGGGGAGGGAAGGGTGTAAAGCAAGACAATTATAAGGTAACAAAATGATTTGACTTTGAGTGACGGGTATACAACATAATCAAATGTTCAAATGCTATAGAAATGTTACCCTAAAACCTATGTATTCTTACTGATCAATGTCACCCTGTTAAATTTCATTTTCTAAATAAAATTTAAAAAAAATAAAACATAAAAGAACATTTGGCTAGATTCAGCTTTTTGATCCAATATGTAAATCTTTTTTTTAAGAAGAAAATTTAAATTTTTTATTTTTATATTATACAGTATATGTTTGGGCTTACTTCTGTGATCTCTATTTTATATATTATCCTTTACTTTTCCCTACTGTTTCTTTTGTTTAATCTCTTTGACTTGTCATCTATTTTCATTTTATTCTATTTCTCCTTCATTAACCATTAATTTGCAAGGTTATATATCAGCTGTTTACTTAGAGCAAACTACGTAAAACTATTTGCAAATAAAATGTTTCAACTTCAATTACTACATTCATCAACTTTAGAAACAAAACAATCAACAATTCAAATGCTATAGAGATGTTTACCTGAAACCTATGTACTCTTATTGATCAATGCTACCTCATTAAATTTAATTTTCTAAATTAAAAAACAAACAAAAAGAAATGAAACAATAATATTCATGACCCCCACCCATGAAAGATATGAAAATTAGTCTGCTTACATTCCCTTCCTCTTCTTTGTTTTGTGTTTCTTTGTTGTTGTTGTATTTTATGGGGGCTAGGGGAGACTCCCAATCTATTATCATAAAAATATTTTTTTAAACTTTAGGTGTTTCACACTGTAGTTTTTCTCTCAAGAATTATACTTTTTGCTTTGTGATCACAATACCACAGTTATTTCCATTTTATTTCTAAGTTTAAAGAACTGTAGAATTCTTTAAATTTATGGAATTAATGTGCCCTATAAGTCCATATACATTCTTCAGTTTATTTATTTATTTTTTTTAGTGAGAGAGACAGAGAGAGGGACAGATAGACAAAAGGGGAGAGAGAAAAAGAAGCATCAATTCTTCATTGCAGCACCTTAGTTGTTCATTCATTCCTTTCTTAATATGTGCCTTGGCCAGGGTTGGGGTGGGGGCTACAGCTGAGCCAGTGACCCCTTGCTCAAGCCAGCAACCTTGGGCTCAAGCCAGTGACCTTGGGCTTCAAGCCAGCAACTTTTGGGCTCAAGCCAGCGACCACAGGATTATGGCTATAATCTCATGCTTAAACCAGCGACCCTGCACTCAAGCTGGTTAGCCTGTGCTCAAGCCAGATGAGCCGGCGCTCAAGCCAACAACCTCAGGGGTTTCAAACCTGGGTCCTCTGCATCCCAGGCCGACTCTCTATCCACAGTGCCGCTGGTCAGGCTTTCAGTTCTTTATTTTGATTCTTCCTTTTGCCACCTAAAGTGACCAGATTACCACTGTCCAATTAAGACATAATGCCAGACACATGTGTAATTTAAAAAAATTTTAGTGGCCACATTACTAAAGAAATAGATGAAATTAAATAATATACTTTCCTTAACTCAATATATCCAAAATGTTATAATTTTAATATGTAAACAATTAAAAAAATATTGAGCATTATACATTCATCTTTCTTACTAAGTCTTCAATATCGGTGTATGTTTTACTCCTGTAGCACGTCTTAATTCAGACTCGGTACATTTTAACTGCTCAGTAGCCACCAGTGGTGGGTGGCTACCATAATGGACAGCACAACTACAGATCACTGTACACACAGAAAATGACAATCTTCTTCAGGTCTTTGGAACCAATGTCTTCCACCCCGCAGCCCAGGCTAAAGAGATCAATATCTCAAGCACATCTATACTCCATAAAACACACAGCAGTTAGGAAGCCTTCGGCTGGATGACTTTTAGGAGCTGGTTAATTAACACATTGTTTCTCAATCTTTAATGTGTGCAAAAATTACCTGTGCCTCTGGTCAAAACGCAGGCTCCGTATACTATCGCTCTTAGAGTGAGACCTGAGGTCCTGCATTTTTAACAAGCTCTGAGAGGATGCTGGTGCTCCTAAAGCACTAGATAGCAACAGATCAGTCTACATTTACTGAGGTCTGGCATAACTGAGAATGTCTTTCTGATAGCTTTCCAACTTGACATCTACAGCACTCTAAGTCAGTGCTGCCTAAGAAAAATACAGTATGAGTCCTATAGAGAGGTGCCTGTGGAATTCAGGGGTCTCATTCCTTTCACTTTCCCTCTAAGCTCTTTATCATTGTCTTCTGGAATCTGATGGTGCTGAGATAATATACATGGCCAGTTTAATTTATTTCTTATTTTACTGCTCAAATAGTTTATCCTTTCTCCTTAAATAACACCATACTAATCTTAATTTATTTTTCTGAAACATAATGAGACTTCCGATCTGCCAGTTCTCCTGTTCTTTTACTTTGGGAAGCCTTTCATCTAATTCCATATTTCTTCAATTAAAAGATATCTTTTTTTCAAATTTTAGTCTTCCTCAAATTAAAAAAAAAAAGTCTTATAAATGACACATTCATTTGATATAATAGCATTCCTTTTTATTTCCCAAGAGCTATTTTTAAATCAATGGTGCATCTTGAAATTAATAATTTGGGATTAAAGAAATACAATGTTTTATAGTTCCTCTTGTCATCTTTTTCCACCAGAAGTCCACATAGTCCTATGCTGTGTCTCTGTTTCTCATCACTATTATTCTTTCTAATCATTTTTGTTTCTTTGTCTTGATTTTCTGCATTCTATTAGATTTTTCCCAAAGTTGTCCTCTAAGTCAAAATTTAATTTTCTACAATTTTGACTGGCATCCAGCTGCTCCTAATTTGGGTTTGGGTTTTTTAAAAGTTTTATTATTTTCCTGTTTTTGCTTCCCTTGCTTTGCCTTCCGTTATCCCTTGCATTTCTTTGAGTCCCTGCTTTATAAAAAAAAAACCTGGGTTCTCTAATGTTGTCGAGTTTGGTGTCATTGTTTTCTGTTTCCTGGAATAATTCTTAATCTTTGTTTAACATACAACAAATGCTTTCCGTTCAATTAAAAGTATTGTTGCGTAAGACCCATACTGATGCACTGGGATTTCTTTTTTTTTTTTTTTCTTTTTTTTTCATTTTTCTGAAGCTGGAAACAGGGAGAGACAGTCAGACAGACTCCCACATGCGCCCGACCGGGATCCACCCGGCACGCCCACCATGGGGCGACGCTCTGCCCACCAGGGGGCGATGCTCTGCCCATCCTGGGCGTCGCCATATTGCGACCAGAGCCACTCTAGCGCCTGAGGCAGAGGCCACAGAGCCATCCCCAGCGCCCGGGCCATCTTTGCTCCAATGGAGCCTTGGCTGCGGGAGGGGAAGAGAGAGACAGAGAGGAAAGCGCGGCGGAGGGGTGGAGAAGCAAATGGGCGCTTCTCCTATGTGCCCTGGCCGGGAATCGAACCCGGGTCCTCCGCACACTAGGCCGACGCTCTACCGCTGAGCCAACCGGCCAGGGCTGGAATTTCTGTGCAGCTGTTGAATGTGTGTTTGGGGCGGTGGGGAGAGTCAAGTTCAGGCTCAGAGATGCAACAGTTGGTCCTACGCATTTCACTTTTATAGTTCTCAGCTGCTCTGTACTTCATTGTTGTTGACAATGACATTTTCCTCTCATTATACTTTAAGTTGCTTGTCACTATGTCACTACTTTATAGAAAAGCTATTGATTTTTAAAAATTTTATTTTGTAGTCAGCTATCTCAACTCAATTTTTTATTGTTTCTCTTAACTACAATCTATCTGAAATAGCTAGCACTTACATATTTCTGATTACATGCCTATCACTAGACTTTGTTCTTTATCTTTGAAAAGTCTCTATGAGGTGAGTACTACTAGCCCATGAGATAGAAGGAAAAAAGTAATGTTAAGTATCTCACCCAAGTTCACACAGGAAGTAAGGGATAAAACTCTGATTTGAACTCAGGTAGGTGGGCTCTTTAAATCATTATACTGGTGGCAAAACTTGATTGTTATCTCCCCCTTCCCAAATTATGTTTCTTATATTGCAATGGTTAACATAAAGTTTGCAAAATTATCTTTATCCTCTCATTTCTTCTACAACCTCCCCACTCTTTGTTAAGGAGATTGCTTGGGTGTCCAAAAAGCTAAGGTTTAGAGTAACTCGGTACTAACGGCATGTGTTCTTGGGTAAGGGTTTAATAATTCTGAGCCTCAACTTTCTCATCAACGAAGTGGTAATAAACACATCTTTTTACCTCTAAGAATTACTGTCAGATTTAAATATAACCATTTATATAAACTGCTTCAAGACCTAGACAGAGATATGAATATTACTACAATTTCACACCTAGGTGCCTACTTCAGGAGCCTATCTGCTTGACTTGAACATCCTTGAGCCATTGAGTTGCCCAGAAACCTATTATCACATTTTCTATTCCTCAGTGCGCACACATGTACATACCACTACCCACCACAACCATTGTCACCTGCCATTTTCCAAAGAACCATTCTTGTCCTGCATCCATGTTGCAGAGATTTTTGACTCACCTATTCATTACACAATATTTTCTCTTTTTTAATCAATAAAACCTCTAATATTGATGGATAGGGCAATGTGCTCATTTTCAAACCTTCTCTGTATCTAAAGTTAGTCACTGAAATATACTCAGAAGATGGATGACCCCACAGAAAAAGTAGATTGTTTTATGTTCATATTACCGATGAAGAAACTGAGGCCCCAAAACTTACAATCTGACTGCACAGGTGGTGTTCTTTCTGCTATACTTTATAAAGGTCACATCCCACTATTCTGCTCTCTTTGTCTTATTATTGTCCAGGATAATTATTAATTTACCATGCTAAGGTAGAAAGCTCAAGGTGTCACCTGGGCCCGTCAAATTTTACAATGGAACTTTACAGTGAAATTTTACAATGGTCTCTCAGACCAAGTCTTGAATGACAGTAGCACCCAAAAAGTGGCTTGAAGGATCAGAATTCACACCGGTCAGAGGGATCTAAGGCATAACAGGGCACTGGGGATTGACAGGGGTGACAAAAATGCAGGCAAATGCCAATGCCTTACTAGTTAGCCCTTCCTCATAATAAGGTAGGCATGCATCTCATTTGTTTCTTAGGCCCCAGCTGTGGTCAGTACCCACTGCCTCCTCTTCTGCACATGCTCAGAGAGGACCTGGATCTGAGATCCTACAAGATTGACAAAGGCATCCTCAAAACAAACTGCAGTGCCATGAAAGGGTCACATCTCTAGTGAATTCCTGTCCTCCACTGTCAGAGGTAGAGGTTCTGGGTAAACGTTCCAGAGTTAAAAAAAATTATTCCCTTTTGGAAAATGATTTGAACTTGAAGGAGGAATAACACAACATAAAATAACTGTGAAAACAAGACATATTTATAAACCTTATATTTCATTAGAGAAGAACACTAACTATATGCCCTTATATTACTTATGAACAAACTTTGTGGGCAGCCATAATTTAGGAGGGGGGCTCCTTAGAGTGGCAAAGTTTATTTTCACAGGCTCATGACATTCCTAGCAATGGCTTGCAATTTTACCAACATTTCCAAAGTTGTTTTCAAACAGAAGTTAGTCTTCAAAATCTGTAAACAAATATTTTGGATACTTTATTTAAAACATAATTAAATAGGTGATCATTGTATTAAGTATCTTCTCTCCTTTCAAGTGTTAATAAAGATTCACCATTGTAACCCTATAACAAGTAGGGAACTCTGGTGAGAAACTTTGGAATAATACTAGCAAGTGCTACATCAAAATCATACATCCTGCCTCCACTCATTGAAAAGAGGAGAACACTGAGAAATGCCTGCAGATTTGCTCCAGAGTCTCAGAATGAGTCAATGGTGGAGTTAGACTTAATATTTATGCTAAGCCACCAAAGAAGACGAACCAAAAAATCATAACCAATAGTAAACCATTCACAGACCCTTTCTCATCAGATATCTCATGAGTGAGGTACTCTCAGCAGTGATGACGAACCTACCTCATCCTCAGGAATGGTTCAGAACCTCAGAAAACAGGGAACAACATAATTGGGGTCTACCGGGCATCCATCTTTGTTTCTAAGAGGCTTTACCATAGCAACTGATTTTTCTCAGAGTTTGCATGAGCTTTGGCACCGGACTCGTCAGAGAAGATGACAAATTGTCTTTCTCACTTTGATTCACAAGAAATCTCGGGATCCTTTTCCATTCAATTTGTAAAATGTATCATGTGAAAATCAATACCAAGATCAAAAAATATGTCTTGCCAATGTGAATTTTTCTTAAGGATTTTTGTTTAGAACTCACAAAGAAAATCCATCTCTTTCAAAATATCAAACCTGGCATTCTGGGTTAACCCCACCAAATTACAAAGATCTTGGTTGAAGTAAAGATATACCGCCACCAGGCTGGAGATTTAAGAGTACATAACACCCTCCTCCACTTTAAAAGAACCTTGCTTGGAGCCTTCCACATAGTAGAAACTCAGAAATGTTTGTTAAACTATGGCTGCAGTTTTGAGGAAATTTTACAGATCACAGTTCACAGTGAGAAAAAGAAGAGCAATTGCCACAAATCGTGAGCATTTCAAAGTTCTTATTATATGTAAATAGACCCTGCATCTAATGCCTTATGCTCCAGGTCTATGTACCCATTGCTGTTTATTTGAGGGTTCCCGCATGGAGTGAAGGAGGGACCCCAGTGGTACACTAAATAACCTCTAATTAATTCAGTGGTTATCCAATTTTAGCTGCAGGAGAATGTTCTGGAGGGCACGCTAAAACACACATTCCTGGGCCTCATACCCAGAGGTTCTGGTTCAGCACACCTTGGACAGGTCCCGTGAATTTGCATTTCTAATAAGGTCCCAAGGGATGGAGATGCTAATAGTCCTTGGACTACACATCCATAAGCACTGCCCTAAGGTCCTTTCCAATTCAACACTCTGAGAATCTAAATCTAGTGTCAGCCTCTTGCAAAACTCTTTTCAGTCCTCACTTTTAGAGCAGGTGCAAAACAACCAAAAGGGGTAATAGCTAAGCACACCAGCATCCCTGCCGTCAGCGCCCTCCTCCACTCACGTCAGGCCCTAAGACCCCGCTCCCCACACTCACCGAACTTTTCCCGGTGTCCGGGGACACTCAGAACCCTAGAGACGGCCCCCAGCTCTCCAGAGGGCTGCAGCGCGCCCGCCCGGGGCTGTAAGCTCTCGGCGGACAGCAGGAGGGAGCGCGCGGGACGGGGTCCACGCTGCGCCGCTGGCAGGTGGGTACAGAGCGCAGGCCCAGTGCGCGGGGCCGCCCTTTTAAGCCGGCGCTGACCCCATCGACCTTGGCCTGGCTGGCCCCTACGGGCTGGAGTTTTTAACTCTTTGCGGGCTTTGCAGTGAGCGTCCAGAGATGCTCCAGCTGCCTGTTGGCTTCGTCCACAGCGGCTAGGCTGGCCGCGGTTTGGGGGACAGTGCGGGCTGCCAAAATAACTTGACGAGAAGTTCCTCAGAAATCCAGGGCAACCTTTAATCTGCCAGCCACTGAGCTGAGATCACTGCTGCTGTTTGGGCTGAGGCCTCGCTAGTTAGTGCCAGTGGTTTACTCAGCAGTTTCCTGAGAGCCAGCCTGCTGAGTACCAGAGAAAATGCCCAATGGGAGGTTGTATGGGGGAAGCTGGGCTTGAAGAGAGAGCACCTATGCTCAGGGGAGCAGGAGTTCTCTCCAGCAACTTCCAAGAAAGACGGGTCAGGAAATGGAGCAGGCCGCAGAAATGAACATGTGATTTAGCAGAGATCACGATGAAAAACTTGGAAAGCATTGCCTATTCTTAGACGTGGGCTTGTTTATTTTTTCAGGGACATGCATTCAGTTGGGGTTTTATGAGTAAACATGTTCCTGGCTTGCGCCATTGAATTCAGCCTGTCAGCTTCATCATGCTGTCCATGAAGAGACAAGCTGCAATTATTTACACTGATGGAAGTGTATTCAAAGACCAAGAAGAAACAGCAAGGACTTCTGGGGCACCAAGCCTCTTAATTCTGGAACTGCTTCCTAAGTTAAGTAGAAAGTTTCCATGTTTGTTTCAGAAGGAAAGGGGTTGGAAGGATGAAAAGAATTTGAATGAGGACCAGCAGGACAGACTTTTTATTATTATTATTATTATTTTTTAACAAGGAGAAACAAATGTTTAAACTAGTAACTGGTTTTCTTCCTTCCTTCCTTCCTTCCTTCCTTCCTTCCTTCCTTCCTTCCTTCCTTCCTTCCTTCCTTTCTTCCTCCCTTCCTTCCTTCCTTCCTTCCTTTCTTCCTTCCATCCATTAATAAAGGGGTGTGGGGAAAACAGCTGTGTTAGGCTAGCTCACTGGTTTCCAGCTGCAAGCACATTGCACAATTAGTGCGTGAGCATGTGGCAGAAAGCCACGTGTGTGTCTCTATGAAAAGCTATGGGTGCTTTACCTTAGTGGCAGTTCTCCTAGATTGCTTTCTTGCCACTGCAAGGTGCAGTTCCCTTATACCAGGAGTCCCCAAACTATGGCCCGTGGGCCGCATGCGGCCCCCTGAGGCCATTTATCCAGCCCCCGCAGCACTTCCGGAAGGGGTACCTCTTTCATTGGTGGTCAGTGAGAGGAGCACATTGACCATCTCATTAGCCAAAAGCAGGCCCATAGTTCCCATTGAAATACTGGTCAGTTGGTTGATTTAAATTTACTTGTTCTTTATTTTAAATATTGTATTTGTTCCCGTTTTGTTTTTTTACTTTAAAATAAGATATGTGCAGTGTGCATAGGGATTTGTTCATAGTTTTTTTTTTATAGTCTGAGGGACAGTGAATTGGCCCCCCTGTGTAAAAAGTTTGGGGACCCCTGCCTTATACCCTCAGCTGCCACCATGAGGGGCAGTTTTCCTGATCCCTTTCTCTCCTCTGTGAAAAGCAGGTTTTCCTTTGTTCATTCACCTGCCTGTTTCTGTGAGCCTCCAATAAACAGGTATGGTCCAATGCTTTCAGGCTCTGCAGTTCCTCTATTGTTGGTTTGAATTCAATGCGAACCTGCCTGGCCTCAACCTCCAGCATTACAAGGGGGGAAGTGGTTTTCCTCAGAAAATGGTATATTTGCTTTAAGCCAAATGCGTCCTGAACTGCTGGAATGCACTTAGCACAGTTAGGATTATGGGATATTCTGCACGGAACAGAAACCTGGCTCGTCTCTCACAGGTATGTGTGTGTGTGTGTGTGTGTGTGTGTGTGTGTGTGTGTGTTGGGGAATGGGGAGGTGAGTATTCACTGTTCCTGGCACCACCCGCCAGACATATTCTGACTGACAAACATGACCCCCTTCACCAGTCCCCAAAGAGAAACACCAATACAACCCAATAAAAGCAGAATGCTGGCGGGAGATGGAGGCAGTACTCTTTGAACATGACCACCCAGTGTTGTTTTTAAAACATAGTAATAATAAATGCAAAACTTCTGACTGGGAGGAAGCTACCCCTCCAGCTCTTGTCTGGAAGCGAGACAATTCAGTTCTTCCCCATGTTTCTGTGGTGCTTTTTGAGCTGCTTCCCCGGTGCTGGTTCTTAGAACAAATGAGTCCAAAAGAGCTTGCCTTCTGGACAAGAAAAATTTCTCAGGCTGAGTTCTTGTCAATATGATTCAGCTGGTGAGATCTGTTAGTGACTTCTTTGGAAGGCAATTTGTGGAGGACTGAATTGCTCACAGCTGAGTTGAATGATTATTGGACTGAGTGAAATGGCTAAGTGGAAAGTCCCAGCAAATAGAAGCAATGATCACACTTCTCTGATATGTATCATAGGACATTCAGAGAAAGGCAGAGACACCTATGTGTTCCTAGACCCACACAAAGGAAATGAACCAATGTTGCTAATAGTGTTTTGTAATTATTTTTCCTAGTCATCCATGTGTACATCATTGGCCTTCCATCAATGGTCACGTGTAGTTGGAATCACAACAGACAAAGCACATCTGAGACAATGCTAATGAAAGGCAGTTCACAGACAGGACCCCTGGCTGCAATCCTACTGACAGTGGATGGAGAGAAGGAAAAAATAGCAGTGAATGAAGAAGAGATGTGTTAATAAGTACTATGTTAAAACAATAGCCACCCCAGGAAGTGACTCCACTTCCATGTTTACAGTGGGCTTTCCCTTCCTGTGGCCATCCTAGTCTGAAGTTTCTCACAGTGAATCCTTCTGGACTTGTGGAACCTCACAGATCCTATGCAGACGCCGCAGGGTGTTTAGACTATGGCAGTAGTTGTAAGCACAGACCTTAACTGTTCCTGGAAAGTTGCTTGAGACAACGCTCTGGAAGGGCAAGGTCTTCCAATGCCTTAGGGAAGTCTTGTTCACAGGAGCGTGAGCATATCTGTGAGTAAACGTACATACTTGGGTGCTAGTGCATTTGCACGTGTATGATTTGGTTCATGTCTAAACCATGGCTGCCATGGAAATTAGCCACACAATCTCAGCATTGCCTCAGTTGCTGAAGGAAGTAGATGGGCAACACTCTAGGCCAGAGTGGCATTTGGTACAGTCAAGCAAAGATGACAAATTTCATTTTCCTAGCTATACCTAGACTCACGAACAGAACTTTTGCCCAAGTCTGCCTCAAATTTTATTTGAATGTATTGACAAGACTGTCCATTGATTTTGGCAGCATCTCAGTGTTAGGTCAGCCATTCTGGCTAGGCAAGCATGTGACCTGGTAATGCTCATCACTGATCTCTGTGGTTGTAACAGATGCAGCATTTTATATCCATTGGGTCTTAGTTGAGTTTGAGAATGGTTTCCTAAAGAGTGCACGCAAACAGTTGCTCTATTATTTCTCCTAATTTCTGGTCAACATCCTGTAGTAGTTAAAAGCATGGACTCTAGAGCATACCTGCCCAGGTTTAATTCTCAGCTCTTGGGTAACCTGGGGCAAGCTGATGAATTTCCTTCTGTAAACAAGGATCAAGATAGTATCCACCACATAAAACAGTTAAAATAATTAATATATGTAAAGTCTTTAGAACTATTCTTGGCCAGTGTTAAGTGCTCTGAAAATATTAACTACAGTTATTAATAATAATATGATTATTATATTATTTATATAATACATTGTTCTTTTTAACGCTTCCTTCCTTCCCTAGTTTAGAAAATACAGTTGGGAAACAGCGTCTAAGGGAAAAGAAAAGGGAAAAGGAACAACAATGTGGGTTCTCCCTATACCCACTCACGCTTTCTCTGTTTGCTATTGGACAATGCCAATCTGATCATCATTGTTCTAATTTTTTTTTAAGTGGCTGCCATGGCTCTTAGGTAAAGTTCAAAATGCTGACCATGGCCACAAGGCCGTACATAATCTGGCCTTGCCGCTTCTCCTGTTTCATCCTCCGCTCTCCTCCCTTTGGCTCTCCCCTTTTCAAACTCGTTGACCATATTGTAGGTTCTCAGAATCTTTGAGCCGGCTCTCCCCTGGCCGGGCGCACTCCATTCCGCCCACCCCAATGTACTCTGCTCCCTCTGACTCAATCTTCTCCATCCCACAAGCCTTTCCTGGTGCTCCAAGGAAATTAAGGCTCCTTGAAGTCCTTCTTTATAAAATTCGCAAATTAAAATTATTTGCAAAATATATCTTTCCTTCCCACACTGCCTGCATTCTTCATGTTCAATCCCCAGTGCCTACCATGGACCTAGGATTCATTAGATTGTTAAAAGAAAGAAATGAAAAGTAATGACACATGTGATTAGGCATTTTCAAATAGTCAGATGTATTCATCTCTCTCTGTTTTTTTAAAATGTATTTTTTATTATTATTAATTTTAATGGGGTGACATTAATAAATCAGGGTACATATGTTCAGAGAAAACATCTCCAGGTTATTTTGACATTTAATTATGTTGCATACCCATCATCTCTCTGTTTTGTGTTCATTATAACTCAAGAGTTTCCTGTCCTACCTGTAATAAAGATATTCTCTAGTTTTTTCTAATAAGTTTAATCATTTTTATTTCACTTGTAAACACACAATTAATGTGGAATTAATTTTTGATATGGTATGAGGTAGAGATTCATTTTCAATTTTCTCCTATATGCATAATGTTTCTAGGATGATTTGTTCAATATTTTACTTTTTCTCCATTGATTTGCAATGTCACTCCTGTCAAAAATAAGATTTCTGGCCTGGCTGGGGGTGGCACAGCGGATAGAGCATCAACCTGGAACACTGAGGTCACCAGTTTGAAACCCAAGGTTTCCAGCTAAAGTCTGGGGTCACTAGCTTGAGCATGGGATCACCAGCTTGAGCACAGGGTTGTCAACTTGAGCTTGAGGTCACCAGTTCGATCCCAGATCAATGCATGTATGAGAAGCAATCAATGCATAAGTGGAGCAAAGAGTTGATGCTTTTCTCTCCCTCTCTCTCTCCTTTCCTTTCTCTCTCTCTCTCTACCTAAAATAATAATAATAATAATAATAATAATAATAATAATATTTTCATACTTGTGTGGGTATGATTCTGGATTCTGTAGTTCATTCATCTAATTCTGTCCCAGGATCCTATTGTCTTAGTTTCTATAGCTTCATAAGAAATCTTGACAACTGGTAAAGTTAGTCCTTCTACCAAGCTCTTCTCCATAAGGATTATCTTGGCTATTCTTGTCTATTATCTCTTTCCTATAAATTCTAAAATCAGCTGGGTTAGAATTTTTATTGGAATCTCATAGTAAAAATTGAACAACAATTTGTATATTTGTGGTAGATGCCTATAAACCTAACATCCTATGTTTATTTGTTTTAAAAAAGAAAAAAACTCAAGATGCCAAAGAATGGTTTTCATGTTTGAGATGTACTCCCCACCAACCCCAAGACTTTTTAGTATCAGTGAGTCTCAGATCCTGTTCAGACTTCCATGGGGAATGTGCCATCAGAGTGAAACACTGAGTGACGCTGAGGGCTGGAAGTTCGGGAAGCTGGATTCTTGGGGACAGAACGTATTTCAGCTCACATTCGTGCCTGGTCGAGTGGAAAGTTTGCTCATGCTGTGTCCATATACCACAGTGTGCAAAGATTTATTAACTGAGAATTCCTCCCAAACCAAAAGTAAAATCCCAAGGGAAGAAAGGAGGTCTAATTCACTTCAGGAGAAGAAGGGTGGGGCTCTTCCTTCACAATCAGTGAAGTGGTAGTCAAATAGCATAGGAGTCAAATAGCATAGGAGTCAAATGGAAGTTTTGAATAACTTTTCTGAAAAATATTATTGTAGAAATGTTTTTACTGCACCACCACAATTACAATTTAGGTTTCACAATTACAGAAAAGCAGCTTTGGGGATCTATAAACTTTTCCCCAGAATTCAATATTTCTTTTTCCACTGTTCTGCTTATAAAACTGAAACAAGCTTTTATTTCCCTTCTAAAGAAATTATAATGCATAATTTTTCCTCTAGTGAAAATTATATTTATTCTACTAAGGATCCATTTATCTAATTTAATATGTTTCAGAAAGTAGAAGTTTTAAGCTCAACATTTGAAGAAATTGAAGCACTAAAATGACCAAGTTTTCAATTTCTTAACACAGAAAATCACATAATCGTACTTACACTACACTTATCTGACCTGGGCTTCACTTGCCTTTTTTTTTTTTTTTCTAGAAAAGAAAAGGTATTCAATAAAAGAAATAAAATCCAAAATTTCAAAATTGTGGCTTTTGTTCTCCCAGAAACCATTTTCAGTTATAGTTGCTTTTCTCTGGCCCAACCTACAGTCCGGGTTTTCTGCAACTGTTTTAAATAAGAAGATAACATCGGAGCAACAATTTTCAACTGCTGTGCTGCAAGAATGTTTAAAACATGCAATACCTGCCTATTTAGTCAAGGGCACTGACCTCTTTTCCCTTAGATTGTCAAAGAAAAAAAATGACAACAGCCAACACAATGATAGCTGTTTGGTGTGACTAAGTCAAAATTGTATCTAATTTTTTGTCAGATTGGCAAATATATATATATATATATATATATATATATATATATATATATATATATATATATATATTTGGTGTACTCTGGAATTTTAGTAATTAGTCTATGTGTTATGTGTCCCATGAGATGAAAAAGGTTGAAAATTGCTGCATTAGAGTGGGTGATACCAAATTATGTTCTACTCTGTGCTCCTTAACTCCTACTAAGAAATATTGATGGTATTTCCAAAAAGGTGAAACACATACTACCAAAAATATGTAAGATGATGTTGGGTGGGAGATGATTTAAATGGACGTAATTGACTTTCTCATTGATGCAATCAGAATTATTAAAAGAAGGAGGGGGAAAAGCTACTTCTCTCACCAAGTGGCTCAATTATATTTTGCATGCCAGTGTACCAGGTTAAAAAATTATTAAGTAAAGTTTGATGTTGATAACTAAAGCCAACATGCTTTCCTGTTTCTGTATTACACAATATTGGCATCTGGTATACTTTCTTAATGTTAGCCATACTGAAAACAAGCAAAAAGGACTTTTCTACTTGCTCCAGGTAATACTAGCTCCTAAAAGACAAAACTGTGACTAACTGAAGTTTCTTACTTTATCAGGACTAACCAGCTTGCTCAACAAGACTTGCTTCAACTCCTTCATCTCCCAGTGTCCAGAAATCCAAACCTATTATATCACAAATTCTGCCAAACCCAACAAGTTCTCTGGTTGGCAAACAACACCTAAAATTCACCCAGCCCAGGACCTAAAACCTATAAATACTCTGTTCTGACTTCCCTTCTGAGACACTACTAAGATTGTCAATATGGTGTTCATCTTCCCTGTAAGAAACCTGATTAATTAGCTCTGATTGATCAACAGATTTTTCTGGTGGTCTTTTGAAGGGACTCAATAGTTGACAAGTACACTGTAATCAAAGTCTGTTTCATGTTCCAACCTCACAGCAGAAGGCAAAGCCAACAATGTGTGGGTGATTGAGGGCAATAGAATCCATAAAAGCTTAATAAGAACATGAGCGTTTGGTCTTAAAGAGTCCCAAGTCTAACTCTGGAATACTGAGGAGTTAGGCCTCATTAGGAGAAACCCTCCACCTCCAAGAATAACAATTAGAAGGAGAAATCCCAAAAGTTCCTAGTAAAAATAAATGGCAACCTCCCCTGCTACCTTCCTAGGTTGTTAAGAAAATCTCAGACACACAAAAAATACAAGAAAAATCTTCATGTATCCTGGATGGGAAGGTGAATATGAAGATATCAGAAGAGGAGCCCCCAGGGCGGGCAGAAGCCTAAAACCTCAGAGCAGGAGTCCCCTTGATTTATCCAGCAAGGTTAATAGTTCATTTCAGTTTTGTTTCTCCACCTTGATTTTAAAAGTATTGGAACATGGTAAAATATCTTTGTAAAACCCTGCTGGAACATGAATAACACTTGCATTATATATTTCCACGCCATGTGGGTAACATGTACTATCTCTGTTAATGCAACATCATCTGAACTATCGTGTGAATTTTAATGACTTCAGATGGTGGAGGGAATTGCCACACAACAATGTCAAAATTAAATAAAATATTTGTGTGGCTTAGTAATGTTGTGGTTGAGAGCTTAATCTTTGGAACATAACTGACCTAGGTTTAAAACCCAGCTCTGTTTTTTATTGGCTGTGTGATTTGGTCAAATCGTCTCTCTCTAAGTTTCAGATTCCCCGTCTATTCATCATGAATAATATTTATGCTACAGGTTGTTGTGAAGACTGGGTATGTTGCCTGTGTCTGCATACAACGGTATACAGCATTTGGTAGATGCTGAACAAATACTACTTTCTTCTCCTTAGCTCACCCGAAGACTTGTCCTAAAAGTCATCCAGTATAGCATTGTACCCTCTAATTGTTGGAAATGGCACATTTCACAAAAGACATGGAAGGCAATAATTAATTATTTCACACCAAATACTACATAAGGTCTTTTTAGGAAAGCATTTCTGTATGGAAGAGAACACGAATATTTTGGACATAGCAAAATTCTAGGCTGCAATGTTCTTTGCTTTTTGCCAAGAGTATTCAGGACAAGGGTTCACAGAGAAACTGCAAGGTCTGAGGACAGGGCTCTGCAGGAACATGCACCCCAGCTCCAGCGGGGTTGCAGATGACCCCAGATAGAAAGAATACACCACAGTAGACGCTTTCTCATCACTTGTAATGCAAACACTGGATGGCAGGCAAGCCCATGACCAAGCATCTTCAGTTGTAACTACCACAGAAGAGAAAGCAGTGTTCGTTATATGTATGTTGTTTTGTGTGTATTATTTTTTTCCTGGGGAGGAATAATAGTGAAAGCAAGGGGGAGGGTGGAAAGATAGAAAACACAGTCTTATGATTACGAATATCTGTGCCTGACTCAACCTGATCAAGAAGGGGAGTTGTTTTTTTTTTGTTTGTTTGTTTTTGCCCAACAGTTTTACAATCTGCCAGGTTTTCAAAGGACAATGGAAGAAAAAGTATGAGGCCAGGCACTTGGGATAAAAGTTTGTTTCACCAAGGGAAGTACTAACGCAAACCCACACAACCCACTGATGTGGTTGCATTTTTGTTTTTGCTGTTCCATAGTCAGCACTTGGTATCCTCTGAGGCCACATCCCTGCCTGGATGCCTCCTCCCAGTATTTACTTAGTGCTGTGGAGGGTCAGAGCTGTGGACCTCCAGTGGAGTCAAACAGAGGGCTCTCCAGGAGGGTGAAGCGTGCTTCTCCTGGAACAAACGGTGCTGGGCTTAATAAAGCTGCAGACCAACTTCACATTTTCAGTAAGGTCTGAATTTCAGGGCCGCTTAATCCGATTGCTATTAAATTTATCTAGCAAAAAAAGCTCAGTGGCTCCCTATGATATTGTGATTCATAGTAAGAAATATTTATGTGGTTTCTGTCCCCCATTCCTAGCACAGAGCTTCCAGAACCCTTGGATTTCCTATTCTAAGAGTGATACTGGTGTCTTATCTTTTTTCTTTTTTTTTTTTTTTTAATTTATTGATTTGAGACAGAGAGTGAAAGAAAGAGAAATGTCAGTTTGTTGTTCCACTTATTTATGCATTCAATGGTTGATTCTATGATGTACCCTGAGTGAAGATCAGACCGGCAACCTTGGCATATCAGGACAATGCTCTAACTGAGCTACCCAGCCGGGGGCCCTTTTTATGTTAATAAGATGACTTTTGGAATGCCCTTAGGTAACAGAGGGCTGAAGCCTGGCTTGCAGGGGAACCAATCACATGATTAGAAGGTTGGAAATTCCAGTATTCCTCACACCAACCTCCCTAAGGGGAGGGGCTGGAGGTTAAATAAGTCACCAGTGGATGCCTTAATCAATCAGGCCTACGGAATGAAGCCTCCATAATAACCTAAAAGCACAGGGTTCCAAGAGTATCCAGGTTGATGGACACATGGAGATCTGAGAAGAAGAGCGTGCCTGGGGAGGGTATGGGAGCTCTGAGCTCTCTTTCCCATAACTCTCCCTATTCATCTCTTCTGTTGGGCTGTTTCTTTCATATTCTTTTAGAGTAAACCAGTAATCTAGTAAGTCAAATGCTTCTCTGAGTTCTGTGAGCCACTCTAGCAAATTAATCAAACCTAAGGAGGGTGTTGTAGGAACCTCTGATTTATAGCCAATCAGTCAGAAGTACAGGTAACAACCTGTATTTGAGATTGGAATCCTGAGTTGGAGAGAGTTCTTGGAATTTCCAATTTGTAGCTTGGAAGTCAGAGCTCAGGTAGCATCCAGGGCTTAAAATTGGTGCCTGACCTAATATCCAAAATATACAAAGAACTCATAAAACTCAACAACAAACAAACAATCCAATAAAAAAATGGAAAGAGGACATGAACAGACACTTCTCCCAGGAAGAAATACAAATGGCCAACAGATATATGAAAAGATGCTCATCTTCTTTAGTTATTAGAGAAATGCAAATCAAAACTGCAATGAGATACCACCTCACACCTGTTAGATTAGCTATTATTAACAAGACAGGTAATAACAAATGTTGGAGAGGCTGTGGAGAAAAAGGAACCCTCATACACTGTTGGTGGGAATGTAAAGTAGTACAACCATTATGGAAGAAAGTATGGTGGTTCCTCAAAAAACTGAAAATAGAACTACCTTATGACCCAGCAATCCCTCTACTGGGTATATACCCCCAAAACTCAGAAACATTGATATGTAAAGACACATGCAGCCCCATGTTTATTGCAGCATTGTTCACAGTGGCCAGGACATGGAAACAACCGAAAAGCCCGTCAATAGATGACTGGATAAAGAAGATGTGGCACATATACACTATGGAATACTACTCAGCCATAAGAAATGATGACATCGGATCATTTACAGCAAAATGGTGGGATCTTGATAACATTATACGAAGTGAAATAAGTAAATCAGAAAAAAACAGGAACTGCATTATTCCATACGTAGGTGGGACATAAAAGTGAAACTAAGAGACATTGATAAGAGTGTGGTGGTTACGGGGGGAGGGGGGAGAGGGAGAGAGAAAGGGGAGAGGGAAGGGCACAAAGAAAACTAGATAGAAGGTGACAGAGGACAATCTGACTTTGGGTGATGGGTAAGCAACATAAGTGAACGACAAGATAACCTGGAGTTGTTATCTTTGAATATATGTATCCTGATTTATTGATGTCGCCCCATTAAAAATAAAATTATTTAAAAAATTGGTGCCTGAATTTAGTGGGTGGGAGGAGGGGAAGGAACAATCTTATGGGACTGAACCCTTAACTTCTGGAATCTGATGCTATCTCTGGGCAATGTCTGAATGAGTTGAATTCTCAGATACCCTGCTGGTGTTCGAGAATTGCTTGGTGTTGTGTGGGAAGCACCCCCAATACACACATTAGAATTGGGCCCAGGAACACTCAAGACTCCTTTAGACATCAAGGTATAAAAGTTCTTTAATTATCTAGATGCAGTCTACTTGTGTAACTCACAGCCAAACCTAAGCTATATTACTATTGCCCCCACATACTATGCTATTCCATACCTTCATACATTTGCAAATGCTGTTCCCATTTGCCTGCCTCGGAAAAGTCTAGTGGTCCATAAAGACTTATTCAGATGTTACCTCCTTTATGAAGCCTCTTCCTCATTATCACCTCCACTCAGTGTTAGCTGTTCCAGTCTCTGTAGTGATATGTACAGATAGATATAGACATAGACACACACATATATGCATCACAATATAATAACTGTAATGATTAATTTTCATGTCTGTATTGCACATCTATTGTTTCAAATTCTTAGAAGAACATTCCCCTCTCCTGTCTTGGAAAACATCAATTCTATTTACATGATTCCAAAGAGAGCCTCCATTTTTTCAGGGCCCCACCTCCCAAATTTGACCAGTCAACCCTGGGATCTTGTGTTCAGAGAGGCTGGATTTTCATTCCTCAAGAGATAAATGTGAGTCTGCAGGCAGGCTGATGGAAACCATATTCCACTCATCATCAAAGAAGACTGTTGAAAGGTTAAAGTTGACCTACGAGAAGAGAGAGAGAGAGCCTTCTGGGAGAATCAGAGTTCCAAGTTCCAGTTATTGTCCAGTTACTGTCCTTCCCACAGCTCTGCACATTGGCCAGGAAACAGCCCTTTTTGGCCTAAGCTAGTTAGCTGCATTTCACTCAGTTAAAAGGCTGGCTCTTTCATCTACTTTAATCTTGGTTGCTTTTGATTACTAAAACCATCTGTTACTCCTTTTAGTATCTCAGAAATGTCCTAAAGTACATTTTAAAAAATTTTAAAGCACCACAGTACGATAAATAAACAGTTATGTTTTCTATCTTCATTTGACATAAAAAGCTAACTACCAGAAACTCCAGAATATTACAAATCTTACTCAATGGGTTGAGCTACATGTGTTAAGTATACACCATAGATAAGGTTGAATGGCCACTGCTCAGCAGGTGGACAAGTTCTTAAAATGTCAAGTCCCTGGGGAAGATTTTTAGGGGTATATCCATTTGTAAGCACTGGTCAAATTCCAAGTGTCAGGGTAAGGGCACTTACATTTCATAGGTGGTTGCTGATTTCGACACCACAAACCCGAGCACATGTGATTTGGACCCACACACTTCACATCAGAAGGCAATGTTAAGCCACTACTGCATTTTTTCTTATTCTTTCTTTGCTAAGTCTTTTGTTTTACCTTGAGAACCCTATGATAAGACAGTCTAAAATGAAATATGAGATAGTGCTGAAAGATGAGCATCCAGCTCAGAGAATGCTCAAACAGTTCCTGGGGAAGAGCAGAGAACAAGTCCAAACAGTATTGCTGCTTGTGACACAACTAGACCAGAACCAAAACAATATCTAAGTGCTGATGTCCATGAAGGCAGAAGGAAAGTACAGTGCTGCCCATACACATCCGACTGGAACATGGAATGTAAGACGCATGAACCAAGGTAAACTAGCAACTGTAAAGCGAGACTGCGTATTGTAGTGCTTGGTGTTAGTGAACCCAAATGGACCAGAATGGGACACTGCCAGGCAGGCAATGACAAAGTGTTCTACTCTGGAAATGCCAAACTCAATAGAAATAAAGTGGCTTTAATACTGAGGCAAGATGTAGCACAGGCAGTTAGGGGCCAAAATGCAAAGTCTTACCAAATAATAGATATCAAACTTCTAGAAAAAGCTATTAACATAACCGTTATTCAGTTCTATGCTCCAAGAACAGAACAGAAGAAGATGAAATAGAAAGCTTTTTCACAAGTATCAAAAAGAAAAAAAATCATCACACACTAAAACAAAACAGGCTGATAATTACAGGTGACTGCGACACAAAAGTAGAAAATAAAGCAGAATCAAATATTGTTGGAAAATTTGGATTAGGGGTCAGACATGGGATAGGAGCTCAGTTCCTGAATTTCTGCGAAGCCAACAACTTGTCCATCGCAAACACATGCTTTAAATAACCAGATGGCCAATATAGAAATCAAATAGACTATGTAATTGGAAGCAGGAGATGAAAAAGCTGTATTCTCACTATCAAAACACTATCAGGAGCAGATTGTGGTTCTGACCATAAACTGTAATAGCAAACATCAGAGTCAGGCTGAGGAAGGGCAGTGAGAGAATTGCTGTGCCAGATTATAACGTAAATAACATTTCTGATGGATTTATAGTCCATATAAAAATTAATTGCACTGTTAAACCTCATTAACCAAGAACCATAAACCTGTAGACTGAACCTAGAAATAATAATAGGGAAGAATGTGAAAAGACAATGCCAGAAGTAAAAAGGAAAGAAAATTGATATGGAGGGCAAAAGAAGTATGAAAAATTGTTAGAGACAAGTAAGAGGCAGAAGTAAAAGGTGATGAAAGCAGGGTTAGAATCCTCTGTGTGGTTTCTCAATGACTGTCATGTAGAGGTAAAAACAATAACTATAATAGGCAATGTAAGGAGACAGGATAACCAAAAGATTCAAGAAATAAAAGGAAAATTCAAACCTAGATCAGGAATGCTAAATGACCAACAAGGAAGCATATGACCAGACCAGGAGAAAATAAAACAAACATGAAAACAGTATACTGAAAATCTATACAGAAAAGACAAAAGGTTGACAGATACCTCTATTTCTGTAAAGAAGAATCTGTAATTCTAGCAAGCAAAATGCAAGCTACCATGAAAATATTGGGAAGAAATACATCACTGTGGAGAATGAATACTGATAGAATTATTTGAATCCTCAGAGACTAGATCTGTCAAAATCCTGACAAGCATAAGTCAACAAATATGGATAACAAAACAATATTCTACAGACTAGAAACATTCAATATACAACCCAATCTTCAAGAGAGGAGATGCCAAAGGGTGCAGTAACTATAGGACCATTGCTCTAATTTCCCACTCAAGTAAAGTGATGCTCAAGGTAATGCAACAAAGGCTTCTAACATATGTGGAGTAAGAAATGCCAGATGTTCAAGCTGGTTTTACAATGCTCTAGATCTAATTGTGAGCATTTGTTGGAAACTGGAGTGCTCCAAAGAATTTCAGAAGAAGGTTAGTCTATGTGTATAAACTACAGTGAAGTCTTTGACTGTGTCAATCATAAAAAGCTTGGAAAGAAATGGGTGTGCCTCAGCACTTGACTGTCCTGACGAATAGCATGTACTATGGACAGGAAACCACTGTCAGGACAGAATATGAAGAGAAAGAATGGTTTTCTACAAGCAAAGGTGTCAGACAAGGACACATTTTATCTCCTTTTCCTTAATCTGTACACAAAACATATAAAAAAAACTGTCTAGATTCAGAGAAAGGAGAAATAAAAATTGGTGGTAGAAATATTAATAATTTAAGATATGCAGATGGCACCAACTGATAGAAACTAGCAAAAACTTGAAATGATTTCTGATAAAAGTAATAGAAGGGAGTGCCAAACAGGACTGCCCTGGAACATCAAGAAGACAAAAAGCATGACTACAGAAGGAATACACAACTCTAACATAGACTACGAAGACACTAAAATTCTCAAAGATGTTGCTTACTTTAGTTGTAGTACTCCAGCCCACTGGGAACTACCAGTGTCACATGGAAGAAACCTAATCAAGACACAAACTTATGTCAAGAGGAAGAGAGGGGGAGGCTTGCCAACAGAGGAAAAGAAGACCTCCTGAATTTCCTTCTCCCTTAGCTTTTATTAATCAGCAGAACAGAGGTAACAAGATTACAAGGGAGGGAGATCAGGTGATAAGGGGAAAGGATGACTAATGGCCATTATGCTGACATGGAGAAAGGGCTAATTTGGGTCAGTACATTCTTTTCTTTTGCTAATTAACAAGCACAATGGAAGAGGCAATCTAGAACCTCTAGACTAATTTTCTAAAGCCTGTTCATATGCATTCCTTTGTGTTTGCACAAAAGTCACTCACTCACACAGTTTCTTGCTGTTTGCATCCAAGAGACATTTACTCAGGGCTTTTAACTAAAGTTCCCCAATCCAAGTCTTCTAGGGTCCAAGGTTAAATGGGTGATTCCCTACACTTGGTTAAGTCATCAACTCAAATGAAGACTGCATCCAAGAAATCAATGAGACTCAGAAAGACAACAATGGAAGAATTAGGGAACATCACCAAGGAAAGATGTGTCATTAGAGGCCGAGGCCAAGATCATCCACACCCTCATATTCCCAATTACTATGTACAAATGCCAAAGTTGGGTGGTAAAGAAGGCTGATAGGGAAAAAAATGATTCACTTGAAATATAATATTGGAGGAGCATTCTACTGATATTCTTGACCACCAGAAAGATGAACAAAGGAATCCTAGAGCAAATTAATCCCAAAACATCTCTGGAGGAAAAATTGAAAGAACTAAAGCTGTCCTACTTTGGCACATCATGAGAAGGCAGGTTTCTTTGGAAAAGATAATAATTCTGGAAAAAAATAGAAAACAGCAGGAAAAGAGAAGTCCAAATATGAGTTGAACTGACTCTATAATAGAAGCTATAATCATGAGTCTACAGGAGCTGAGCAGAGCTATTGAGAACAGGACATTGTGGACATCACTTATTCAAAGGGTCTCCAGGAATTGAAGCCAATTCAATGGTATAAAAATTCCATTGAAATTTCAAAAACCATGCAATCCCAAACCCAATGCTATAGGGATATTGTCATTGGTAGCACTTGAAGTGGTTAAGGTTAATTTACTTGTACAGATTAAATCTGAGAGGAACTGTTGTACCACGGTAAGTTCTGGATCTCAGTTTTCCTGCTTTTATTTTATTAGGTTATTAAAGAAATCAAGCTCTAGACCATATTTCCTCAAATCAACTGTATATAAAAATAAATAGTTTTAAGACTATGTATGTATAGGCCTTACCTAAGGCCTATTGAATCAGAACTTCTGGGGTTGATATCAGGAATTTGGATAATTTAAAGCTTTAGAGCTGATTCTTTTTGACCAGACAGGTTTGAGCATCACTAGTCCCCAGAATTGATTCACAAACTCAAATGTACAATACCCTAATTTACAAATTGTGATGCCCATTTATTTTTTCCTTATTATGAGTAGGAGTTTTTTTATCCAGTGAGTAGAGGGAAGGCAGAGACAAACTCTCACATGCACTCCAACCAGGATCCATCTGGAAAGCCCATTAGGGGGCAATGCTCTACCCATCTGGGGCATTACTCTGTTGCTTAGAAACCAAGCTCTTTTTAGTGCCTGAGATGGAGGCCATGGAGCCATCCTCAGCTCCCCAGGCCAACTTACTCCAATCAAGTCATGGCTGCAGGAGGAGTAGAGAGAGAGAAGCGAGAGGGAGAGGGGTGGAGAAGCAGATGGACACTTCTCCTGATGCCCTGACTGGAAATCAAACCTGAGACATCCACACGCCAGACCGACATTCTACCACTGAGCCAACTGGCCAGCGCCATGAGTAGGACTTTCTAATAGCCTAAATTTGCATGGCCGCCATCCACCCTTCCTAACAACCAGGTTCTAGAGGAGTAAAATTATTAAATATGGAGCAAATGAAGGTGTGATCTATGTAGCCACAATTAAGCCTTATGCAACTCCACCCAGAAAGAAGTCATAATTGAACAGAGAAGTAAACTATCTACATAAACAACAGAAATACATTATTATGCAGCTTGATAAATACAGTGGAAGTAGCTGTTCATACCACTGTGGAGGTCAAGAAATGCTAAAGTGGGGAGGTAACTCAAGGTCAAGTCTCCAAAGAATGTGTTGTTTACCAGGTAAAAGAAAACAGATCTATTGTATGTAGATAAGAGGCTTATGAAGCACACCAGTTTTACTATGGCAATTTAGAATAGGCAACTGACTTCACTCTTTTGGATCTCACTCTCATCATCCAAAGGGTGATTCCAACAATGGGATTGATTTATCTAAGCTTATGAATGTCCCAGTAGAGCCCAAGCTCTACATCGTTGATCAGGCGTCCTTGATTTGACTTCTCTGTGCAGTGGGACACTCTGCTTATTAGCAGGGCTGGCAGCCTCTTCGAGACTACTCTTGAGGCGGCTATGAGGATGGTACTGTTAAATGCCACCGGAGGAAAGACACGACCGACGCACAAATTAGTTGCAATAATCACACAGGCAATTTATTACTCACAAATCCTTTTGACCCTGACCGGTTGGCTCAGTGATAGAGCGTCGGCCTGGTATGCAGAAGTCCCGGGTTCAATTCCCAGCCAGGGCACACAGGAGAAGCGCCCATCTGCTTCTCCACCCCTCCCCCTCTCCCTCCTCTCTGTCTCTCCCTTCCCCTCCCGCAGCTGAGGCTCCATTGGAGCAAAGATGGCCCAGGCGCTGGGGATGGCTCCTTGGCCTCTGCCCCAGGTGCTAGAGTGGCTCTGGTCGCAACAGAGCGACGCCCCAGAGGGGCAGGGCATCGCCCCCTGGTGGGCGTGCCGGATGGATCCTGGTCGGGCGCATGCGGGAGTCTGTCTGACTGTCTCTCCCCGTTTCCAGCTTCAGAAAAATACAAAAATAAATAAATAAATAAAAACAAATCCTTTTGGCGTGCCTGGGTATAGCTTAAGGGGGCCCCGTCGGCGTGCTCCTCTCGGCTGGCTTTGGTCAGAGCTCAGAGTGGCGTGGAGACAGTCCACATCAATGTTGGAGTCTGGGCGACTACTGCAGCACGGGGCCCCTCAGCTTTAGTACCCTTTCTGGCCAATGCCTTCTAACAGGTGTCAATCTACAGGATTATCACCTCAAACCACCTTTTTGGGAGTTCCTCACAGGGAACCCCTTTTATGTCAATCTACTGAAATGTTTACATTAAACCACTTTTTAAGATGTTCTTATTTTCATTAATTTACAAAGTTAATGTAAATAACACCAAGCCACTTCTTATCTATGTATAACTTCACACACATATACTAACTGGACTCTGCTTGAAAGTCAGAGTCTGTTTATCACATTACAGAGTTATGGATGGCACTGCCTGACCTGTGGTGGCACAGTGGATAAAACCTTGACCTGGAACACTGAGGTCGCTGGTTTGAAACCCTGGGCTTGCCTGGTCAAGGCACATATGGGAATTGATGCTTCCTGCTCCTCCCCACCTTCTCTCTCTCTCTCTCTTCTCTGAAATGAATAAATAAAATAAAAATAATTTTAAATAAAAGTTATGGCACTAAGCCACTATATTAATTCCTATCCAATTGGCATAACTTTCCTTAATTTTAATTATTTTTAATATCCTTTTAATTACTTTTATATATCTACCATATGTTTATATTTCTATATATTTAATTACTATAACCTTATATTACTACAACATTGAATATTAGATGTAGTATCTGTTTCTCAGAAATGATGGCAGGTGTAAGAATTGCCCAAGCCTACTGGCCAGCGCTGTGTTGTGTACTCCTCAACAACTGTCTCCCTTCTGTTTTCTGTTCACACTTATTAACACCCTTCTTCATTTCAACATAAACTTATAATTCATTCAATTTTGTAAGTTTTCATAACACATATTAGCAATAAAATCTGATGTCAACTAGTTTCATTTTTAGAAAGTATTTTATTCTCATTAGATGTGTATATACACACTTGGTATAAGGAGTTTTTCTAGTGGGCTATAAGAAACAACCCGTTATTTCCAACTATTATGTAGGTATTAAGAGTGGCATCTTTCATTTTTAAATGGGAAATTACATATCCAGAGTTTTGGGTGTGTGCTTGCTTTTTTGTTTTATATACACAGGAAGTTCAATACTGAACTATCTAGTTAAATATCAGATCCTCCACCAAACCACAGCCTCTGAGATCAAGGGCTCTATTTATCCTGTTCATTGCTGTATCCATAGAAACCCAAAGAATTACCCAGGTCAGGCATTAAATACCTTTAAAAGTAAAACTGTAATGAAATGATTTGCAGAAATTTAAAGATTCCCTCTGTTTACAAAGGCTGCTCTATAATTACCCATTCACATTTTTACTTCATCTATTTATCATTCACATCCAGGTTATTCCTCTTTGGGAGTTTGATTTGAAACTTTTGTCCAGTTTACAGACTCATTTTTACTTCTACGGATCATGATTTATTTATCTAGGACTGTAATAATTACACATAACAAACCACTCTACGACCCAGAAGCTTATAACATCGAGTCTTTAATTTTCTCATGCACGACTCCCTGGGTTGTCTAAACTCTTTCTTGAGTAAGGTGGGCTTGAATCCAGGCTTTGGATAGGCATTAGATCTCTTTTATGTATTTCCATATTTTTCTCAGACCAATGGTCACCTAATCACATGAAGCAATGCATTAATAACGTGGAGAAATGTATCTTTTCTACTCTAGTGAAAGGACTCAGCGAGCCACATGTCAAAGGGCATGGATACAAAGAGAGAAAAAAGAACAATAGTCTAAATCTACCATTTCCTGTACAGATGACTAAACTGAAGATTATCTTTTAAGTAGAAGAGGCATATGCTAACTTTGTGATTACAGTTGACATTACAACAAATAGGGGACCTGTCTCTGTACCTTCGACTATAAGTGATACCACGAAATCTTTCTTAATTTTGGTTTTGGTATTTTTTGCAAGTCTTATAGATGGAAAATAATATCAAAGTTGTTTAATTGCACTTTCATAAATGATAGCGAGGTTTAACATCTTATAAATTGTTTTATGGCCATTTAGGCTTCCTCTTATTTAAAATGCCTGTTCCCATTCATTGCTTACTTTTTAATTAGATATTTTTCTAATTTATTTGTAGGAGTTATTTATGTATTTTAGATGTGCATCTATTATAATATACACATATCTAATATATATTGCAAATATCTGCTTCCATTCCATCAATTATCATTCATCTTTGCAAATGTAGCTTTTTTTCAAAAATGAATTTTACATTTTTATTTGGCTAAGTGCATTCAGAACATTTAACACAAGTGATCATATTGTAGGCCTTTAAACAAATCTCAACACGTTTGAAGGGGTTCAAGTCATACAAAATTTTTTCTCTGAACACATTAAAGTTAAATTAAAAGTTAACAGAATACTATTTTTCCCCTTTAATTGGTTCAGGTATCTTTATTTCCTAACATTGGACTATCCTTACATTCCTGGGTAAACATTATTTGGTTGGGTTAAAAAATTCTTTTATTGCCCTGGCCGGTTGGCTCAGCGGTAGAGCGTTGGCCTGGCGTGCAGGAGTCCCAGGTTCGATTCCCCGCCAGGGAACACAGGAGAGGTGCCCATCTGCTTCTCCACCCCTTCCCCTCTCCTTCCTCTCTGTCTCTCTCTTCCCCTCCCACAGCCGAGGCTCCATTGGAGCAAAGACGGCCCGGGCGCTGGGGATGGCTCTGTGACCTCTGCCTCAGGCACTAGAATGGCTCTGGATGCAACAGAGTGACACCCCAGAGGGGCAGAGCATCGCCCCCTGGTGGGCATGCCGGGTGGATCCTGGTCGGGCGCATGCGGAAGTCTGTCTGACTGCCTTCCCGTTTCCAGCTTTGGAAAAATGAAGAAAAAAAATTCTTTTATTTATTTTTATTCTTTTATTGTTCTACTAGTTGGTATCAGTGTTCTCTTAACTGAATAAAAGGTTAGATAGTTTATAATCTTTTCCTATGTTCTGAAATATATAATATCAAATGGAAATCATTGATTTCCTAAAAATTTCATAGGACATTCCAACAAAACTATTCAGATTTGGGAAGATTTTATTTAGGAGTGGTGGTGGTTATATCTTTGACTTTGACTTCTATGTAAGCTTTCTTTTCAGGCAAATTTGATATTTTATATTTTTGCATAAATTTTTAACTTTAGTCTAAAATTTAGAATAATTGGCATAAGGTTTTATATGATAGTCTCACTATTTTAATGTTTTTTGTATCAACACAACCATACTAATAGCTAATATTTATTTGGTCACTATTCTAAGCAGTTTTGTATATATTCCTCATATAAGTTATTTGTACCTTTTCATGTTTTTCTTCTACAGACTTTTCAAAATATTGTCTTTCACTAGTGTTTTTAAAGAAATAGATAAAATTTATTGATCAAATGTCATTTTTATGTTAGTAATTTCTGCTTTAGCCTTATTATCTCTATTTTACTGTGTTAAGTTTTGATATAAATACATATTTTCCCCATCTTTTAAAGGTGAATTTATCTAAGGCTACAAACATTTCCTCTGACTACTGCTCCAGTTGCAACAAGAATGTTTTTGTGTGTAGTCTTTTCATTTTTATTCATTTCTAACTATTTTTAAACTTCCATTTAAATTTCCTTTTTAACGTGCATTATTCAAAAGTGTTTTTCTTCTTTTCCATGTGTATTTTATAGTTTTATAAAATGAAATCATTCAGTATGTCCTGTTTGATATGAACACTTAAGAATTCATCAAGATTTCTTTTATCACTACAATGACATTTTTGTTGTCTCCCCTGCATCTATTCCTTTAAGTCTAAAAATAAGCCTTGATTGGTTTAAGACTATCTGGTTTATCTGTCCTTTTCACCATATTGATTGAGGTCATTTTAGGTTAATCCAGTCAGTATCTAATATTCCTCTGAACACATGAATTGGTTCATAAGTGGTCCAGACAGTTTACTTCTCTATGATGTTTTCTGGAAATTTGGGGTACAGATATCCTCTTGCTCTAGATGGTGTGGGATGTAGGTATGAGGCCTGACATTGCTGCTGCCATTTTGTTTCTATGACAAACATTAGTCCAAAAGACAAAAAAGGAATTGCTGAGATAATTGCACAGAATCAGAGTCTGAATGAACCCTACTTGACTCCTTATTTCTTGAATACCTTTATTTCCTTAGGTGTGAATTCTTCCTTTTGTTGAGTTTGATTTCTCCTTAAATTATATGAGATGTATTTAAATGTTTGCTTACTTTTAATCATCTGTTGAGGTTTCCTACTGTATGGTCCACTTAGAGGGGGAGACTAAGAAAGAGCTGCTGTCTTTGTTGTCCTATGACACTGCCTTCAGTGAGTATTGGTGAGGAAGGAAGTGTTCTCCTATGCCCCTATGTCATGTAACAGAAGCTGGTCTTCTAAGAGCTGTTGCCATCACCCACCATTCAGGACACTGTTTCTGAAATAAAGCTTTAATACTCACTACTTCTACATACAGTTTTGTTGCTTCCTGTCCCAAGATAAAGAAGAATCACAGGTGTGTTTCTCCCTATGTTTACTTCTAATTCACCCAGCTAATCACTCTGTTGTTTATTCCTGAGCTTTTTTCTGCTTATAGCTTCTTCTCTCTCTCTCTCTCTCTCTCTCTCTCTCTCTCTCTCTCAGCATGGATTATTCTTGATCCTTCTACCTTTCACAAAACATTGTAATATTTTCCCACAAACAGACTGGGCTCTGATTTTCCTCCTTAAGGATGTCTATTTCTATCTTTAGAAAAATGTTCATAGCCTCTGGTCCTTTAATAGTTTCCATTTCTATTTGCAAATATAAATTTATCTGTTGGTTTATTTGTTTAGTATTCTATCATTTGAAGGGTTTTCATGCAAAAGATACTGCAGCAAAAGCTCATTCCACCATCTTGAAATGGCTTCCATTATGCAAATCATATAACTGATACTTATACCTTTGAAAATATGCTGAGTTTATTATTATTATTGCCGCCTTGAAAATAAACATTGGTGTGGATGGAAAGAATCTAAAGAAACCAATATAGACCTAAGGGAAATCAAGCATAAGACTTAAAAGAAATGCCAAATGTTCTGGGTTCTTTCTGCTCATTTTTACTTGATTCTCTTGATAAACTTATTCAATGTCTGATTTACTGAATAACTCAGACAGTGTTTACACATCTCATTTCTTAATTATTCATTACTGAACCACCAAACATCTGGCAAGCAAAAGCATGATAATTCTGTAAACATGTCTCTGAAGAATAATGTTTCAAATCCTCAATAGTAATTCTTATTGTAAACATTCAATTATCAAGTCATACATTGGCAGGGTATCCTGAGTTGGTGCTTACTGTAATTATTCCAGCTGCATACACTTGAAATTTCTGCCCTGTGCTGCATCGGTTCCCTAGAAGGGGAATGATAGAACTGATCGAGGCGAGAAATAATTGGAATGGGACATGTGTACAAGTGAATGTATCTTGATGTTCTGGCCATCACATAAGTCTGCAAGATGTTTTCAGTCCAATGATTAGGACTTTTGTGTTGTTGCTGTTGTGATTTAAAAAGATTTTACAGAAGTATTCCAAATGCTTCCCAAATTTTTGTGTAACAAATATATATATATAACACAAATTAAATTTATGCTTCCCAAATATTTGTGTAAAAAATATAACACAAATGAAATTTATACTCACACCACTTGAAATTCCTAAGATTGTAACCCGTATCCCTACACAAGAAACTTGGGAGAGAATTTATAAATAGGAAGAAAATGTATTTTCTTCAAGGTCAAGGTTCAGATTTTACATTTCCAAACAGGTGAAGCCCTCTTGAGTTTAATTTTCAAACCCAAGAAGACAATTCTGAAACACTGTTTTACACTACTGCATTTTACACTACCAGAATTCTATGCTGGGCCAGTACATCTTGACTACCACCCCCACAAAACAAGAAAGTGTACTTAAAGAAAGTGACACTTGATTTTACTTATACAGTGACCATATAGTGAGAAACTCAAGGTCATTTAGACTGCGCTGATAAGATCTCTTCAGAGGTTAAGCCACATATTAGAAAATGCTCATTCATCATGACTGTGAGGTTCAATAATCAGGTAACTTATTTGCTTACTTACCACATTGTGCTTGTAGTTCTCAGGAATCTTCTGATTTCTAATCAGTAAGATAACAGACTAAGTTAATTCATGAATCAAGACAAATATGGTTGTATCTAAGCCCTGATCAACCAAGATATAATTTCATGGGCACTAGGAAAAGCTCCATTCCCCCTGAATTTTTCCAAAAATTAGTGTCAAGGATCATGATTCCTGTTAATATGAATGGCTTGAATATCATTCAATATCTTAAAATTTTGCTGATCAGGTCTTTCAAGCAATGCTGTCTCACTTCAATAGGCCTCAGTGCCATGTGACAAGCATTGTATTTATTCCATTTTGATTCTACTGAATTTACCACAAACACATTTCAAATTTTTTCATACCAGTCTCTTAACCCCCACATGCTCTTTGGCTGTTCATTTCCCAGAGATAATAGTAGCAGATGTTATTAGTTTCCTCCTTGAAATTCATTCTGCCATTCTTCTTCCTCAGCAATGTCCAAGTTTTGTTCAAGTGTTCATTCTCTCTGAGTGACATTATACTTAACCCTTTGAATAGTACAAACGTTCATGTACGTCCTCATGCCTCCTGATCATACCGAGTACAATTGATATTTAAAAAATGTGTAAGGCAACATTAAAAAAAAAAAGGCAAATGTATGTTCTTCTTGTTTCCATAAATTGGTTATGAAACAAACATGATTTTAAGTTAATAAAATTGTAATTGGAACTAATTTTATTTTTTGAAATAAAACTCACTCCCGCGGTCAGCGAGCATGAAAATAACTCACTACTCAAAGGCTTAAGGAAACTTAACCTATCCCCAGTTCTTTTAATTTAATCATGTCCTATTCTTCTTGCCAGTGGGCATGTGATCTTCTTGCAGATCACACACAGGGAGTCTAAGTGGTTTTTCCTTTTTGCTGTCTCTGGACATCAACATATTCAAATGAGATGCCTCATGCTACAGCAGTTATCTTGTGAGGAGCTGAAGGGTGACAGCAGAGTGATGGAAAGAACCTGGGATTTTGATGATGTCACTGAGCAGCTGTCGATTGTAGCCTGTGGCTGCCCTTTCCAGGACTTTTTGTTCTCTGAGAACATATGTAAATATCCTTATTGAATCAGCCAGCTGGGTCAGAGTTTTCTATAGCTGGCTGCGGAGACCATCCTAACTAAAAACAATGACTTTGCTGCTTGCTTTACTTCGATTGCTAACTCTCAGGCTTTACTCTCCTGAGTGTTTATGCTGTCTCAGGTTCTGTAGACCTCAACACTCTGGGTGTTCTTCCTCCAGTTCATGACACTTTGATTCTGTGTGCTCTTCCAGCCTCCTCTCCATACTCATATCAAACAGAAGTCTAATCCTTAACCTTCTGCTCCACATCCGCTGCAGGCTCCTCCATTCTTACGGCTTTATCTCTGAGCATGAAAACACAAACCCCACAACCCAGGATAGGAAGGAAAGTTTACACTTCTCACAGCATTTGGCAATGAAATAGTGAAGCACATATAAATGACTATCAAAATGAAGCAAAAGAAAAATAGAAGTGGCTACTATTCTCAAAGGAAATAATAACTTACATGAAATTTACAAGACATGGCTCTAAGAGAAATATTTACATAATCATAGTAATATAAATACTGAACAAGGACCTCATTTAAATAGATATAATTATTTGAAGAATGAGGAAAAGGAAAAAGGATATGGGATTAAGAAAGCCCGTTGTACGCTGGGGATGGCTCCTTGGCCTCTGCCCCAGGCGCTAGAGTGGCTCTGGTGACAGAGCGACGCCCCGGATGGGCAGAGCATCGCCCCCTGGTGGGCGTGCCGGGTGGATCCCGGTCGGGCGCATGCAGGAGTCTGTCTGACTGCCTCCCCTTTCCAGCTTCAGAAAAATACAAAAAAAAAAAAAAAAAAAAGAAAGCCCGTTGTAGAAATTTAATAGAGAATATCTAAAACTGAAAAATCTTGTGTAAAAATAATATGTAAAAAAGAAAACGTTGAATGTGATTGTCTTTGGAGAGCCTGAACTAAGGAGGTAAAAGACAAGAAAATTCTGTTCTTTGTCATTACCTTAGTTCAATTGATTGACTTCCAAATCTACATCAGGAGTGGTAGGGGATCAACACGTGGCAATTTAAAATAGAATTATCTATATTTTGCTGCATTTAACAACTAGTCTTAGTTGATCCTGTTTTGGGATGCTTTTCTCTCCTAGACTCTTATCTGTTTTTTGTTTTGTTTTTGATACAGTGAAAAAAAACAAGGTTGGTTTATCTCAAGTTTGCTAATCTTGACTGGTAGTCTTTTACCATCTTCTTTGCATAAATCTACTTATTTCACAAATTATGATTAGTTTATAGTGAAGCATCCTTTTCTGTCTACTTTGGTTTCATTCTGTATATTTCAATGATGGAGAGAAACTCTTAAAATCCAATACCTCTTTTGTTCTCCTGAATGCAACTTTGTTCTCAAAACCAAATTGTGGCTTACATAACTCTTGCCAGTCCCCTTAAGCTTTAGTTAACTTATGGCAAATGGTTTGAGATTTCTTGTTCTTTTTCCTTAAGAAAGTAGATTCTCACATGATTTGGAGCAGAAAGGGTATAAATAGGCAGTTTCCAAAAAAAGAAAAAGAAAAAAGGAAACCAAAATAGCTCTCCCCAAAGATGATCATCATATTTATATTTATAGTCAAAGAATTACCAAAAAAAACCCCATAAAAAACAAGTTTTAATATATTAGATTTGTCAAAATTTTGAAATTTGATGAAACCAGTGTTACTAAACATATTAGAAAGAGAGTACCCTCATACGACAAGTTGGAGTTTAAATTAGTGACACCATTTGAAGGGCTATTTGGCAAGAGCTTTCAAAATTTAAAATGCTGCGATAATCTCATTGCTAGTAGTAAACTTATTTATCAACATCTGACAAGGCATAATGCAATCAAGGCTGATATTCAACCCCTGTGCACTGGTATGACCCTCTGATGGTATCTGTTTGGTAAGTGCCAATTTAATAGTATCTCTAATATCAGTCTTAAACTTTTATGTGCTGACTAAAAACTGGAAATTGCCAATTCATCTGTCCACAGAGGACTAGTTAAGTAGATTATTAAGGTTTTACAATCCAAGACTATGTGATATCTTTCTACGTATTCATGTCATCTTCAATGTCTTTCATCAATGTCCTACAGTCTTCAGTGCATACAGGGGTCTTTCACCTCCTTGGTTAAATTTATTCAGGTTGTGAATGTGATTGCTTTCTAAATTTCTCTTTCAAATAGCTTGTTGTTAGTGAGTAAAATGCAGTTAATTCTTGTATGTTGACTTTGAATCCTGCAACTTCTTTACTGAATTTATTAATTTTAACAGTTTTGGGGTGGTGTCTTAAAGGTTTTCTATAGATAAGATTTTGTTTTCTGTAAACAGTGGCAATTTTACATCTTCTTTTCTGATGTGGATACCTTTTAAATTTAATTTTAGTTTAATTTATGTAATTTTTTGGTCTAATTGTTCTAGCTAGAATTTCCAGTTGTAAAGGAATGAGGAGAGTGGGCACCCTTGTCTTTTTTCTGGTCTTAGCAGGAAAGCTCTCAATCTTTTACTTGTTGAGGTACATTCCTTCTGTACCCACTCTGTTAAGAGTTTTTATCATGAAAAGATGTTAAATTTTATCAAATGCTTTCTGCATCTATTGAGATGATCATATGATTTGTATCCTTCATTCTGTTAATGTGGTCTGTCATGTAGATTGATTTGCATATGTTGAATCATCCTTCTATCGCAGGGATAAATCCCACTTGATCATGCTATTGAACTTGGTTTACGAACATTGTGTTGAAAATTTTTGCTCCTATTTTTATCAGTAATATTGGCCTATAGTTTTCTTTTCCTTTATTGTCGTTTGGTAACAGGGTAATGCTGGCCTCATAAAATGATTTGTGTTTGGAAGTGTTCCTTTCTCATAAATTTTTTGGAAGAGTTTGAGAAGAATTGCGTTTAAATGTTCGGTAGAATTCATCACTGAAGCCATCTGGTTCTGGGCTATAGTATAGGTAATGACTATTAGTTTTTTTATTATAATATAACTGCTTGACTTTAAGATTTTGGTTTCTGAGGCAGTCACATCAATGGCATCCATCTCAAACAAACACATTGCCAGCTATACAACTAAATATTTTGAAAAAGCCTGGGTGACCTAGATAACAGACCATTTGAGTGACCCTGTGCTTTAAAACTCACTCTAGTGTTTTAAATCCACCAACACAGAGGGAACCTGCAAAACCCTAGACCCACTTTGAGCCCCAGGAAAGGCAGGTTCTCTTCTCTCTCGCTATCCACAGAACCTCACTATGCGGCCCAGGCACACTACGTGCCTCCAGGGCTTGTGAGCAACACGTTTGTTTGTTTGTTTGTTTGTTCCCAAAGTTCCCAGATAGTTGTTGCTTAAGTGTGTCTAGCAATCATTACAAGAACCTCAAGGGCCAGTCTAGCCATAAGATCGGATCCAATCAGAGAAATGTCTGTGGGGCCTGCCACAGTAGTGCTGGCCCAGGCGGGGACCCCAAGGCCTTTCTAGATGGAATGCATCACAGTCAATAAGCTGAGACCAACACAAAACATGGCCTGTGCCTTGTTAAGAGATTTTTGATTACTAATTCAATCTCCTTAATCATTATTAGTGTGTTCAGATATTTTATTTCTTCATGATTCAGAACAACTATGGGGCCAGGATCTGTAACACAGGTACAAAGAGCCAGGATCTGAAGTGCAAGTACATGTGGAAAAGACACAGCTCTGGGATCTGGGGCATGCATGGGGTTAGGGAGATTGGGAGCCCTATTCCCAGGGCAGCATGACAGTTCTCCCCGAGGGATGGGAAGCAGCGTCTCCCTTCTGGGGGTCCATGGTGGCTGTGGCTGCTGGTTCCTCCATGGCTTAAGCCATTGGTAACCTCTCTAGAGCAGGCTGCTGGGTCCATGCCTACGAACATTAGAAGGTCTTTTGCTGTGAAAGCTGTGAGAAATCTGCAGCCATCACTGGGAATGTGAGGTCCTCAGTGGCAAAGGCTGCCAGGGATCTCCGCAGAGTCGCCACGAGGGAGATGGCAGCAGATGGCACCTGCTGCACAGCTGATCCTGGTAGTCCCTGCCCTTCTTGTTTGTTTCTAGTGCCCAGATGTTTCAACTAAGGCAATCCCTCATGATCTTTTCTGTGCAGCTGGTCTCCATTTTCTACTCCACTGTGTTACTGGAATCTGTTGGTTCTCACACTGGCACCTGAGCCTGGAGGGCAAGGAGAGACTGAAGAAAGAGGCAGACCATCCCAGGCTGGTAGATGGCGGTTGTAATAAGCCAGGAAACTTACTTACAAGGATCGTCTCAGGAAGCCACAAGATGAGTAGATCTCCACACCTGCCTGCCTAATCTTAAACGTTTATATAGAGACCGTAACTGGGTTCCATCATGTATAGTGTCCAGATGTCTCAACAGCACATTGCTCTCTCAGGGCTATGTCCTTGAAAATGACTCCCAAGCACAGGGGTGGGAGTGAGGATTAATTGCCCAAGTCGAGTTCTTAGGAGGTCAACTGGTGGTCACATCTTCTCAATTACCTCTTTCAATGCTCTTAAGCCAGCGGTTCTCAACCTGTGGGTCGCGACCCCGGAGGGGGTCGAACAACCAAAACACAGGGGTCGCCTAGGCCCTGTGTTTGGTCGACCCCTGTGTTTTGGTCGTTCGACCCCCGCCGGGGTCGCGACCCACAGGTTGAGAACCGCTGTCTTAAGCCCTCCAAGGATTATTTTCATTCATAGATAGCTGGCTAATTGTTATTTGTTTGCGGGAGATGAAGGCTGGTATTTCTTACTCTGCCATCCTGCTGACTTTCAGTGGTTTTTTGAATATGACACCAAAAACCCAGGTAACAAAAGCAAAGCAATTATAAACAAGAGGAATTCCATCAAACTGAAAAACTTCTGCACAGCAAAGGAAACAGTAATCAAAGGGGAGAAAATATTTGTAAACCTATATCCAGTAAGGGGTTTATATCTAAAATGTATAAGGATCTCATACAACTCAATAGCAAAAAAAAAAAAAAAGATTGAAAACCAAGCAAAGGACCCAAATAGGCATTTTTCCAAAGAAGACATACAAATGACCAACAACTAGACAGAAAGGTGTTGAGCATCACTAATCATCAGGGAATTCAAAACCACAATGATATACCACCTCACACCTGTTAGGGTGGCTGTTATCAAAAAGGCAAGAGATAACAAATGTTTTTGAGGATGTGGAGAAAAGAGAACCCTTGTACACAGTCATTATAGAAAATAATATGGAGCTTCCTCAAAAAAATTAGAAATAGAACTACCGTATGATCCAGCAATCCCATTTCCGGGTGTATATTCCAAAGAATTAAACTTATTATATTATTTGGCCTTACAAATATTAATACCCTGCCATGTTCATCAACATGGATGAAACTGGAGGACATTACACTAGGGAAATAAGCCTGACACGAAAAGAAAAAACTGCATGATCTCACTTATATGTAATATCTAAAAAAGTCAAATACTTGGAAACATAGAGTAGAAGGGTGGTTATCAGAAGCAGGGAGGTGGAGAAAATGGGGAGATATTGATCAAAAAGCACAAAGCTGCAATTATGTAGGATATGAATAACTATGGAGATATAATGTACAGCATGATGACTATAGTTAATAATACTGTATACTAGAAATTTGCTAAGAGGATAGATTTCAGGTCCTTTCACCAGACACCAAAAAATGGAAATTATGTGAGCAGATGAGAGTGAGGACTTCTTTTTTTCTTTACTCTCCATTGACATATCCCAAGCGAATAGAAGAGCTATTAGCATATAAGAATAAATTCTTATATTTTTGAATAAATAGATATAACTTCTTACATCTACCTTTGTAAGTTTCTCTCTAAGCCCCTATCCAGTTCTAAAAATCAAAACTAAGGTATTTCTAAAGGACCAGGAGATTCAAATAAGACTAAATGTTCTCACTTGACTCTTTAGTTTCCATGAAGAAAGTGATTAAAAAATCAAGACCAGGACCCAGTCTGGGTGGTTTGTATTTTTTATCCTAACAGGAGAAATTCTGATTCAGTTGTTGTTTCAATGAATGGGGAGAAAAATCATGCTTTTAACATGTGTCCACACATAAACGCATAATGAAGAATCTGCTGCCACTTCCAAAGAAGGTGGTTAATCGGGCCAACATAGAATGTTTCACTTTTCTGAATCAAGGGTCATATGAAGGTAACATCAGCACATGTCTTGGATTTGTGTTGTTAAGGAATTTCTGGATTACTATGAGGGCACAAAACATAAACCAACCTCATAAAACACACTCATACACTTTAATGGATGCATACAAAGTAAATACCTGTGAAAATAGAACTGATAGAAGAAGAGAATGTTATCAGCATCCATGTTCTGCCTTCCCAGTTCCAAGCACCTCTGTCTGCAACGGAATTCCAGGCCAGGGTCCCCAACAAGCACTCTCTGAAATGGAGATTAGCACATGGGCTATTTATAAGGGAGTGTCCTTAAGGTCAAGACCTGCGAAAAGGAAGGGAAGAAAGTCGAATTCAGCAAAGAGAGAAGTTCCAATCAAGATCTCAGCTAACTCAATAGGCAGCTCTCTATCTGGTTCCTTGAAGTGTTGTCCCAAATTGTAAGGCTGGGCATTTATAACTCTTTATCAATCAGTCACTGGATACATCTGCCCATGGAAGAATGTGAATTTTTCTTCGACTGAGGAACTCTCCGATGAAGGCTAACCTCTGAGCGTCCTCTTCCTGCAGCACTCCCAGCAGCTGGAGGAGGAAGTTCATTCCCCAGGAGGTGTGGGCGACTCAGCCCAGTGTCCACCACATTGCCATCTTGACAAAGATAATAACTGCATCTTTGGGGGGGTTATTTTCTAGTTTTACCATATAAGGGATAACAATATAATTTATTGTTGCCTGTTTTTGAAACTTAGATTAATGGAATCCTACTGTATGTATGCATGTTTCCATGTCTGTCTTTCTCTCAAAAATATTTTTAAGATTCTGCCATATCTCTGAATCTTAATTCAGCTCAATTCACTCATTTCCATTGTTGCACACCCTGTTTTAATGTACCACAGGGCACTCCCTTATAAATAGCCCAAAGCATATTCTTCTTTTTCAAGATTAATGGGCATATAGGGTGTCCATGACTTGGGGGTTTTAAAAACACTGCTGTGGCCTGCCCTGTGGGGGTGCAGTGGATAAACCAACAACCCCAACACTTAGATTGCTAGTTGGAAACCCTGGGTTTGCCCAGTCAAGGCACATGTGAGAGAGAAACAACTACTTATCAGTTGATGCTTCCTGCTTCTCCCCCCTTCTTTCTCTCTCTCCTGTCTCTGAAATAAATAAATAAAATAAATAAATAAAACCCTGTTTGGTTGGCTCAGCAGTAGAGTATCAGCTCTGCATGTGGAGGTCCTAGATTCAATTCCCAGTCAGGGCACACAGGAGAAGTGACCATCTGCTTCTCCACCCCTCTCCCATCCCTTTCTCTCTCTCTCTCTCTCTCTCTCTCTCTGTCTGTCTTTCTTTCTCTCTCTATCTCTCTCTCTTCCCCCAACTCTCCTGCAGCCATGGCTCGAATGGTTTGAGCAAAATTGGCTCCTGGTGCTGAGAATGGTTCCATGGTCTCACTCCAGGCGCTAGGATGGCTCTGGTTGCAATGGAGCAATGCTCCGGATGGGCAGAGCATCACCAGTAGGGGGCTTGCGGGTGGATCCTGGTCAGGGCCACATGTGGGAGTCTGTCTCTCTGCCTCCCATCTCTCTCTTAAATAAATAAGTAAATAAATAAATAAACAAATCTTAAAACAAAACAAAAAAACACTGGTGAACATTGCCCATAAGTGCATATATATCCTGGTCATCACACACGAGTTTCCAGGGCATCTGCTTAGAAGTGAAACTGCTGGTTCAGGGCATTTGCATTTTCAATTTCAATAGAAAATGCCAAGATGTCTTCTTTTTAAAAAGCAACTTTTGAGAGTCTTCATTGCTCTCTGTTTGAATTATCAGAGATAGACAGGCTTAGTAATGCTGCAATAAAGACCCCCAAATCTCAGTGACTTGCAAATAAGGGCTATTTCTCAATCAGATTTCATATTCACCACAGTAAGCTATTTCCTGATCACTGCAGGATCCAGGTCGATGGAGCAGGCTCTGTCTGAAACACTACTGTTCTCTTAGAACTTTTTGTTTTTCCAGATATATATTCTTGCCATCTACAAACAGATTGTGTTATTTCCTCCTTTCCAATTCTTCTACTTCTCAATGTGCTCTCTAACCTATGCATTGGTGTATATATAATTTTCTTATCATTAGAAAGTGACCCTCGGCCAGCCAACTGACCAACAGGCTGATAGCTGACTGTGGATACGTGTGCCAGCCCAGCCACAACTTTGTCAAGTAATAATCACCCTGAAGCTTAGTGTTTAAAACAGCCACTGTTTAGTTCGTTATTCCCTGGGTCAGCAATTTGTGTTGGGCTCAGCTGGGTGGTTCTATTGTCCTAGCTGGCTTGCTTATTTTAGCAGCCTAACGTAAGAGATAAGCTAAAGAAAGAACTGTTTAGTTTGCATGCAGAATTTAGACAGAATATAGACAGGCAAGAGATGTTTCACTCCTCAGCAAATTAAAACTAAGACGCAAAAGGAATGACAGTAACCTGAGTAAGGTCACCAGGGCAGTCAAGGAAGAAACCAGATTCTGAATTTAGGTACCCAAGGCTTGGTGTTTCCCATAACACCGGAAGTCCAACAATGAACCCTCAGCTATATTAAACAAAAGAGAAACCCTGGGAAACTGTCCAATCAGCATGAGCTCCACTTAGGAGAGGTCAGGACAAATCCTTGGATTGATTTATTTATACACTTCAATAGATGGCTAGGAGTCAAATTCTGAGCCTAGCAATTCTAACCCCTCCAATTTTCTAGAATCAATGAAACCTGCTATATGTTTAAAAGTACAAAATAGTCATTTCACACAATAATTAAAACCCTTATATTCTGCAGGGTGAATTAAGCAAATGCCAAATCAGTTCCAAATACATTTTAATTCCAGTCGTAGGCTACCAACTGATTTGTTGAGTGAGATTTGATGTCACTTGACTTTTCTGCATCTTAATTTCTTCATCAGCAAAATTAATATTCCCCAGAGCAATGGACGGTGATAATAATGAGACAACAGATCTAAGAATGAAATTAAGAGCCCTGCCACTCGATGGGACAATCAGCAGAACCTGTAAGCTCTTATTTGGAATTAACATTTCTTATTGTAATTTTGTTCCTGTTAATTTTTAAATTTTCTTTTTGTTTCACTGAGAAAGAAATGAAGATGCTCATTTTTAAACATTAAAAGCGTACACGTTGCTTTGTTACGATAAAACTAAATGTGTAAGTAGATTTAAAAATCAACAAATAAAAACACACAAACCTTTTTCGCTTGACTGATGATACCCTGGTGTCTAAAACAAATATAGAGCATTACAAAGCCAAGTTTTTCTAGAGCAAGAGATATGGTAGGAAAAAAGAAACATGTCAGCCATTTGGGAGTGTCATTGAAAACAGGCAGAGTTAAAAAAATATATCAGGACCAAAAGGAAATGTGCCAGGCCCTGTGTGGGGCAAGCAATGCCAAGGTGAAAAGACTCGTAGTCGAAGGAAACTCAAGGGCAATTGGTGTACACACAGGGGTGGGCAAAAGTAGATTGAACAGATGTTCGTATGAAAATAATGCAACAATTAATAAATAAGAACACAAGAATAAACCTTGTGTTTTATGTACTCACAACTGGAAACCCACTTCCGCCCCACCCTGTATGATGGGAAAAGGGCAAAAAGTGAAGTGTCAGCGTCAGGCAGCCTCTAGGAGACAATACCCAATTCTTCTTTGAAAGGGGATAGGTAATCAGAGAAGTTCTCATGGAGGCAATGAGAGCTAAGCTGGATTTGACAGATGGATCTGGTAGATAGCAGATGCCTATTAAGTAGTTTTCAAACAAATGAATTAAAAAGGCATTACCCCCAGAAGTATCACCAAGGACAACAGCACGAGTGGATGGAATATGGAATTTCCAGAAAACTACAAGTGCTGAGTTTAGTACTGCTCCAGTAAAAATTTGGAGGGACAGAACAACTACCACGATGGTGAAGCTAGAGACGGGTGCAAAGACCAGATCTCTCAGGCCTCCTATGCCATGGTAATGCTGTTGAGGGTGTCTGTTGGATTCAGGAAGCTATGGATGTTTGGAAACGATGCAAAAGGGCATCCAGATAGAGGCACTGCAATGGACAGGGAGGTGAGCTCCCCAGGTCCACCGCTCCCTTGGTGAAGAACTTACTGCCCCGGCTGCTAGGAACACTGTTGGTAGACAGCCTTCTGCTGGGCCCCTCGGGGTCTGCCAGAGCTGGAGAGCTGCCTCACCCAGAGCAAGCCCTGCCCACGCTCAGTGACCAACGAAGGCAGGGGATACAGGCCCAGCCACCCTGGAGAAAATTAGATAAGCCCTGTCAGTTCCAAAGCTCCCTGTGAGGTTGGCCAAGGTGGTCTTTAGAATTGTCCTGTGTCACATTTCAACTTCTCTTTCAGTTCATTTCTACTTTTTCCCAGACCTAGGGCCAGACCAGCACCACGTCCCAGAGTGGGGGTGGGGGGTTTGCAGGAGGAGGGAAGCATCTGACGCAGACAGCAAGGTCAAGTTTATTTACAGTTCGAAAATTCCTTTCTTCTGTCTCAGCACACTCTTCCCCTCCGGGGATAGCTCATGTTTGACGGAAGGAGTATCAGTGGAGTAGAGCAAAAAAGAGCCCGAGAGTTGGGTTCAGAAGGAGTTCAAGGCCAGTTTCTGTTATGTGTTTGGGTCCTGCCACTTCACTTCTCTGAGAATGGGAAGAGCCATGGGAAAAACTGGGAAGGACAACGCCATCATCTAAGATTTAGTAGGGGGAATGGGAAAACACAAGAGATAATGTGGGAAAGTGCTTCATAAATTACATATATAGAAGTGGGGATGAATGCTATCTAAAACAGTGGTCCCCAACCTTTTTTGGGCCACGGACCAGTTTAATGTCAGAAAATATTTTCACGGACCAGCCTTTAGGGTGAGACGGATAAATGTATCACGTGACCGAGACAAGCGTGAAGAGTGAGTCTTAGACGGATGTAACAGAGGGAATCTGGTCATTTTTTAAAAATAAAACAACCCTGGGCTTGCCTGGTCAAGGCACATATGGGAGTTGATGCTTCCAGCTCCTCCCCCCTTCTCTCTCTCTGTCTCTCTCTCCTCTCTCTCCCTCTCTGTCTCTCTCTCTCCCTTTCCCTCTCCTCTCTAAAAATAAATAAATAAATAAAGAAAAAAGAAAAATTAAAAAAAATAAAAATAAAAATTGTTCAGACTTAAATATAAGTAAAACGGAAATAATGTAAGTTATTTATTCTTTCTCTGCAGACCGGTACCAAATGGCCCACAGACCAGTACCAGTCCATGGCCCGGGGGTTGGGGACCACTGATCTAAAACAATAGAGAATTGTTGCTGCCCTTTGGTCAGATTATCTCTGTACCTCAGGGTATTTTGTTGTTGCTGTTTTGTAGGTGAGAAGAGGGGAGATAGCGAGGCAGACTCCCGCATGCACCCCGACCAGATCCACCCAGTAACCCCATCTGGGGCCAATGCTCTGATGCACTCCAATGAAGCTATCCTCAGCGCCCAGGGCCACACTCAATCCAATTGAGCTACAGGCTATGGGAGAAGAAAAGGGAGAGGATGGGAGAGGGAGGAGGAGAGAAGCAGATGGTTGCCTCTCCTGTGCGCCGTGACCAGGAATTGAGCCCAGAACGTCCATATGCCAGACCAATATTTACTGAGCCACCGGCCAGGGCCCCTCAGGGTTTTTAAAGTAAACTTTCTGCCAAGGTCAGAGTTGCTCCATGGAAATGTTATCCTACCACTTTGTCTTTGCTTTTGTGTTCCCAGCGCCTGAGCATGGGAAGGTAAGGGTGGGGGAAAAAGTGGCAAACAGATCACAACTCAAATCATATATCATTCTCAGGATAGATCATCTTGGCCCCCATATGCCCAGGCAACTGAGGTTATGTCTAAAAAAGATATGCATATTCATGCCTGTCCAATGAGCAGCTCTACCAAGCAAGGTGGAGTATCGCCATTTTATTCCCATCATGAACACACTTTAGCCAAAATCGGTTACAATGTAGTGTGTTAAGGGAGAAAATAATATATATTTCAGGCATTAGAAAAAAAAAACCTAGGTTATACCAAAATCATTACCTTCGGAAGAAAAGATAAGTGAGTTTTATTTCCTCTATGTGCATTTCTGAAAATTTATAAAGTTAAATTACAAATTGACTACCAAGAACACAATTATCCTTTTGTGATCAGATACAAATAACTGTCATAAAATAAAATGAAAATTTTAACTTTTCTAAGATTTTACACAAAGCTGCCTTCCTATCTGATCTGCAGCATCACTGGGCTTGAGAGGAGAGAGAAAAAGAATGCTAGAAATCCAACTTTCATTATTGAACAGGAACTTTTTGGGGAGGAAGTGCCACTCTGAGTCCCTGGAGGCAACCACCAGCTGCTTGTAATCTGTTAGAGACTGAGTATTTTATGCCTCCAATTCATAAATGGAAGCCCTAACCCCCAATGCAACTGAATTTGGAGGTGTGACTATTAGGAGGTAATCAAGGTTAAACAAGGTCATAAGGATGGGGTCCTAGTCCTATAGGATTAGTGTCCTTATAAGAAGAGACACCAGAGAACCCTCTCTTTCTCTTTCCCTTTCTCCCGCCCCCTCTTTCTCTCACTCACTCTCCCTCCTTCTCTTTTTTCTCTCTCTCTCCACAAAGAAAAAGCTATTTGAAAACATAACAAGAAGATAGCTGTCCGCAAGCCAGAAAGAGAGCTCTCACCAGAAACCAAATCAGCTGGTACGTTGATCTTGGACTCCCAGTTCCAGGACTGTAAGAAACAAATATTTGTTGTCTAAGCCCCCCAGTGTGTAGTATTTGGTTATGGCAGCCAGAGCAGACTAGTTCCTGACCCTCCAGACGTCCTGTGCCAGGCCCCCTCAGTACCCAGTACCTCTGGAATCCATGCAGTACCGTGTTCTGTCCTGAAGCTGGACCCACGTTCAAAGGCCTCGAGAACTGAGCTGTGAACCAGAGGAAGATCTCACAAAATCACAACGATCCTCAAAAGCCATACTGCATAATGTTTCATTCAGGGTGAACCGAGACCCTCATATTTGGCTTGACAATGTCAGCCCTAATTGTTGAGTCATCAAGGTTCAAAGAGCAAGAGTCCCTGTAATTGATAACAAAGGACTGGTCCCATGGCCAAGTCACTTCTGTTTGCTCTCCATCACGTACTATGTCACAAAGTATAGCACAGATCGCAGTAAGCAGGTATCACACATGTCACAACCAAATGAGTTCATCAAAAATGCCTTTATTTTCACACTGGACAGTCAGGATAAAATTTCACATTAGATGTCCCTTTTTGCAAACTCCTGCTTTAACTAATACTTCCAGGTTTTCTAGTAGTAAAAAAAATTTTTTAAAGGTATCAAATTTCAACTCCCTTGCAAATTAGTTTTTATTCACTGCTCACACTGATTTTTCTTTTGCTACATAGCCAAATAAACTAATGTGTTTAAAAAAAAAAAAAATTACTGAATTTATTGCGGTGACACTGGTTAATAAAATGACACACGTTTCAGGTGTACCATTCTATATAACACATCACCTGTAGTTCATCACCCCCAGTCATCTCCCTCCACCACCATCTATACCCCCTGTACCCTCTCCCACCTCCCTCTCCCTCTCTCATTCCTGCAGTCCCTACACCAGGGGTCCCCAAACTTTTTACACAGGGGGCCAGTTCACTGTCCCTCAGACCGTTGGAGGGCCGGACTATAAAAAAACTATGAATAAATCCCTATGCGTACTGCACATATCTTATTTTAAAGTAAAAAAACAAAACAAGAACAAATACAATATTTAAAATAAAGAACAAGTAAATTTAAATCAACAAACTGACCAGTATTTCAATGGGAACTATGCTCCTCTCACTGACCACCAATGAAAGAGGTGCCCCTTCCGGAAGTACAGCGGGGGCCGGATAAATGGCCTCAGGGGGCCGCAGTTTGGGGACCCCTGCCCTACACTGTTGTTTGTGTCTATAAGCTGTTTTTCTTTTCTTTGCAAATTCAAGTTGTTGTTTTTTTTCATTCAGTTCTATATCATTTAAATAACTTTCAGGAAAGTTTCAGTTACTTTGTTTTAGCTACTAGAATGCAGTCCTTCTCAAATCACAAATCATTTCAGCTAAGTCCCAGCTGGCAGGAAAAAATTCAGGGGGTTCGGACTCGACCGCTGAGATTGTCGAGTGCGCGTCATCCCTCATGAGCTGCGTGGCCCTGTCTCAGGAAAGGTAATCTCAGTTTCATGGGCAGTTAACACAGGGGCGACAGTAATGAGGCTCTGCCTGGCTTTACAGTGGTGATGGGACGCACCAAGCCTCACATTCTTCCTTGGTTTCAAAGCGGTTGGCATTGCCCCCACAGCTGCCGTACCAGAATGGTTGGCAAGCCCGCTCCTCCTTGTTATAGTACCATTTCAGGGTGTAATCCTGGCATTCGCCTTTCAGTGGATCCATGGAACAAGGACCTGCCACAGAACACATGCAGAGAGTTGAATGTCCAGTCTGAGCGTAACAGGCAAGGAGCAATGGTTTGGGTCATAGACCTGGAAAGGAATCCTAGCCTCACTACCAACTGACCTTGAGCTAGTAACTTAACCTTTCTTAGCCGCAGGTGCCTAAAGCATAAAAGCAATCTTTTCTTTAGAAAATAACCTTCATCAAAAGTTTGTTGTAAGGCGTCACCTAACACGTGTGAAAGGTGTGATAGAGTTACAGCGATTATTTTGCACAGTACCTACCACTGGGCAGACGCGCCAAACAGTGTATAAATGAGGGAGGGAATGGATCTCTCTGATACTGACAACTCTCTACTTGCTTTAATATATTCACTTCGCTCTTTTTACAAACCGTCTCAATCCCTTGCTTAATCCCAAAGCCTTTTAAAAGCCTAAGTAAATCCAGTTTATTTATTATTTCTTGTACCTTGACACTTGTCCAAGAAGTTACTATATTTATTAAAATAAAAACAAGATGTTCCTGGAAAAGCAAAAAGCATTGGGAGTCAACAAGTTACAATGGAATACAATCTGGATACACTGAATTTTAAATCAGACGTTAGTTTTTCCAGGTGTCCTTGCTTCAGGTCAGCCCCACAACACAGAACACTGGTTACCTCCCGTTTCCCCTGCGCCTTGCAATCACTCTTTTAAAAAAAAAAGAAGACATTGTCTTCAGACAGCAAGAGTTAAAGTTTGTGCTCTGTTCCCAGCAAGCTGCCTGCTCACCTCCCCTGAGTATGGTTGGCATTGACTAGTTTTTTGAAGGAGTGACCAGATGCACTGGACCCAAGGGGATGAGATACACTCTCAGCGGGGCAAAGGCTGGTCCTCCACCTTGAACAGGCACATGGGAATTGGCCTGCTGCATGACTGACTGTGGGAGGGTGTGAGAATGCAGGCACTGAGGGCCCAGAAGAAGGAGCCAGGGTAAATGTGCCTCCAAAGATGTATCCGAGTCAACAGAAGAACACTCTGGTGGTGAACTTTGGACTGTCTTCTGTACGTTCAACAAATAGATTTGGGGTTCACCAATCAGCTGGCACCAACCGCTACCATTCCAAACTGATGAGCCAAGGACCTGTTTGAATAGATCATTACTTTTCCCAGTGATACTTGGCGGCATTTGTGTTTAGAAGCCCCACCCTTGCCTTTAATCTGGGAGACAATGAAACAGGGCTGCTTCTCCTACATTATTTTTCTGGAGCAGCTCTGTTAAATAGAACTTCCTGCAATGGGGGGAAATGTGCTATATCCACACTGTCCAACACAGTAGCCATTGCCTAAGTGGCTACTGGGTGTTTAAAATATGGCTACTGCCTAACCAGGTGGTGGCGCAGTGGATAGAGTGTCGGACTGGGATGCCGAGGACCCAGGTTCGAGACCCCGAGGTTGCCAGCTTGAGCACAGGCTCATCTGGTTTGAGCAAAAGCCCACCAGCTTGAACCCAAGGTTGCTGGCTCCAACAAGGGGCTACTCGGTCTGCTGAAGGCCCATGGTCAAGCATATATGAGAAAGCAATCAATGAACAACTAAGGTGTTGCAACACGCAATGAAAAACTAATGATTGATGCTTCTCATCTCTCTCCGTTCCTGTCTGTCTGTCCCTGTCTATCCGTCTCTCTGACTCACTCTCTGTCTCTGTAAAAAAAAATATATATATGGCTACTGCAACCAAGGAACGGGATTTTCAGTTTTATTTCATTTTAAATTTAAATAGCTGTTGTGGCTAGTAGTTGGTCAGCACAGCTGTAGGTAAGGAAATCCTCAATGCTTTAAACTACTTATCACAAAGGTATTCTGTGCACCCTAAAGAGGCCTCAGAGTCTTCGGTTTCCTTTTATAGGTGTGATATGACATTGAGGGGCAAACAAGTTTTCACCCAACCAATTATTGCTGGTCCCTAATTTTACATTTGCATTATTTTTACCATGAGCGTTTGTTACATTTTTGCCTTGTTGGAAGAATTCTGCAGCAGCAGTCGGTTTTACTCAAGTCCATGGAATCGAGGAATGAAGAAAAGGGGGAGAGAAAGAAAAGAGCTGGATGGGAATGAAGAACAGCTACAGTGGAACTGCTTTTTGCCTGGGCTGGTTCGCTCTCTTGGTATATATGTCTCAGGATGTAGCCCTGCTTGGAGGAGAAAACCAAAATATAGCTCCGTGTGTTTGAGAGAGAACACTGAAATTGAAAATTAAACCAAGGTCAGGCTGGCTTCTACGACAAGAGATGACATTTAATTCTTCACAAGTCGGTGCATGAAAAGTTGCAGGTACTGTGGCAGAATTTGGTTTAAGAGATAGGGGTGCAATGGAGGCTGTAAAAATGAGGACTGTGTGGGGGCCAGACGTTATGTAGAAGTGAAACTTGACCTGAGTATTAAAAGATGAGCAGATGTGATCCAAGTGGACACTGTGGAGAGGATGCAAATGGACAGGTGAGCAAAGCAATGGCACGGAGACTTGGAATCAGTAACAGGGCAGAAGGGGCAGCTGCAAATAGCACGAAAGACATGTAAGAAAGTGGCAACCAGTAGGCCCCACAGGACAGTGCAAGGTCTAATCACTGAGGCCTGTGTGCCTGATCCAGGCAGCTAAACATTAGCTTATAAACCACTGGGAAATAAAGAAGAAGAGAAATGACATGACCAGATTTCCATCTTAGAGATGGTAATTTGGCGTTCAGAATGGAACTGGAAAGAAGACAAACTGGAAGGAATGAGACCCGTTAGATGACACTGCCATTACAGTCAAGGTGAAAGGCAAGGTATTGAGACGGAAGAGTGTGGAAAAGAGATGGAGCTGAGAGCTGCCAAAGTGAAAGTCACATCAAGGTGTGGTCACCAGCTGGAGGCAGGAGGCGACGAGGGGAGACTGCTAGTGAGGTTCGGGTTTTGGCTTTCTATTCCTGGGCCAACGGCGGTTTATTTCAGTAAAGGAATAAAGGAGGAGAAGGTGTAAGTAGGAAAGATGAGTACAGCTTGTTTAAGTGACTTTGTCTGAGATGACGGTGGGCATGAGCAATGGTGCCATCTGGTGGGTAGCTCGTTGAATACACTGGTCTGCAGCCAAGGATACAGTTCAAGATGGAAGCTATGGATTTGAAGTCATCAGTCCAGGGGGCTAGCTGGAGTCACAGCAGGAAAGCTCGCCCCAGTAGTAGGTAGAGAGTCCTCAGAGGACTGAAGATAGGTCATTGGGGAAAGCATTGCGGGTTTACCATGAAATTAATGAAGCCTGAGCTTCAGGGGCCCTCATTTGCATAAACCTCTTCTAAATAAATATTCACTTTTGAATTGAATGTTACTAAGTTCATATTCTTTTCTTAAAGAGGAACTCTAAATTGTGTAAATTTCAGGTTCCATGAAACCTGGATCTCTCTGTGTGTGGGGGTGGAGAGGGCTGGGGAGAGGAGCCCACAAAGATGGACTGCTCGGAAGTAGAGCAAAGTAAGAATATCTCCGAAGCCGAGAGTTTGAAGAGAAAGGGAACAGCCCAAAGCGGCCACATCCCAAGGAGCTCAAGTCACTGAGGGCTGAAGGAGCCCTTTGGGTTTTTTTATTTTTGACATTTTGGAACAGTTGAAGACGAGGGACAGCTCTTTTCTCGGACTGGAGGGCAGGAAGATAGTGTGCAGCAATACATGAAGTTGTATGAGGTTGCACTTTGCCACATATGTTTCTTTTGAAAGCAAAAAAAAAATAAGGGCACCTGCTAGGGAAAGAGACACAGGGGAAGAAGTTGGAGGAGGCGGTGAAGGTGGAGAGTAGCCTTGGAATACAATGGAGAGGGACTGGCCAGAGCCTAGTCGCAGAGTGGGAGAGAAATTTTGGGGATCTTCAGGCCTCAGTTTTTGTCTGTGGATAGAATCAGATTAGATGACCAGTAAGCTCTCCTCCATCTCTTTCACATTGAATTTGTGGAAAAGGATGCCTCAGAGCTGTGGTTCTCACTCTTGGCCACTCTGTGGAATTACTGGAGAAGTGCCCCCACCCAGGGATTCTGATTGAGTTGGTCTGGGATAAGATCTAGGCATTGAGAATTTTTAAGGATTTGTAGGAGATCCTAATTTACAGTCAAGACTGATAATCACTGCCTTAGTAAGATTACCTTGGCCTATCCTGTACTGAAAATAGAAGAATTAACAAGGTAAGTTCCGCTATGCTTAGTTTTCAGCCTAAGGGGGTAAAATGTTACTGTCCTTGCCGGGAGTGTCCATTCCTCTGTCTATCTGGTTTCGTTATTTCCTTTGGACATTTGTTCGCTTTGGAATCTAAGAGGTAGAACATATCAGCATCTTAATATCTACCTTGGCTTGCACATTTCCTATGTGGCAAACATAAATTAACAAGTTTTATTCTCAAAACAACCCTAAGAGATGGGTATTTACACAATCCCCACTTTAGAGAGTCACAGAGATGTTAAATAATTTTCCCATGGCCACTTAGCTAGTGGTCCCAGATGGAGAACTATCTAAGACACACTCAAAACCTCTGGTCAGTTGTTTCTCATTTAATCAAAAGCAGGACTGACCATACCATTCACTAGAAACTCTTCCAGCCTTCTTTTCCCTGCATTTTAAAAACTTCAGAATCAGCCCTGGCCGGTTGGCTCAGTGGTAGAGCATTGGCCTGGTGTGCAGAAGTCCCGGGTTCGATTCCCGGCCAGGGCACACAGGAGAAGCGCCCATCTGCTTCTCCACCCCTCCCCCTCTCCTCTCTGTCTCTCTCTTCCCCTCCCACAGTCAAGGCTCCATTGGAGCAAAAGTTGGCCCGGGTGCTGAGGATGGCTCCATGGCCTCTGCCTCAGGCGCTAGAATGGCTCTGGTTGCAACAGAGTGACGCCCCAGATGGGCAGAGCATTGCCCCCTGGTGGGCATGCTGGGTGGATCCCGGTCGGGCGCATGTGGGAGTTTGTCTGACTGCCTCCCCGTTTCCAACTTCAGAAAAATACAAAAAAAAAAAAAACCCTTCAGAGTCAAATACCTTGAAATCTCTTTCTAATGTGGCCATCATTTTGTTCACACTGTGGAGCTCGTTTAAGAGGCCACATGGCATCTGCGTTACTACATGCTATAATCATAAATCAATGCTACAGTTGTTTTAGATGGACCCAAATGTTTTTGAAACTTGGTCAGAACCTATGTGACCGCTCATAGATGAAGTAGCCTTCTAGAAACCAGTACCTTTTTCCTCAAAGTCAAAAGTATGTTTGCCACTTCTGCACATGACTGTTTCTCCTCAATGAAATACAGACACTTCACAGGGTGTGCCCCATCATACGCCCTGAAATAGCTTCTCCTCAGCTCCAGTTTTACAGTCAGGTGAAAGCTGGCCTTTGTATGTGTTCACAAATTCATTTCTTTAGAGGTATATATGACTTTGTGCATTCGGAAGGAAAGTCTATAAAAGCCAAATCTGCATGCTAACCCAGTACACAGGAATTGTTTTTAAAGATAAAGATTTTAAAGAGTGAATGCAACCCAAGGAACAAGGAATAGTTGGTTTTTACCATAATTTTACCTGAATTCATTTCTTTTCTATTTTTCTTTTGTTTGACAGCTGTTTCTTGTTCATTTTTTTCGGTGGCATATCCATTCCTTTCATAGTTTTCAAGTGCTTCTTGCTGAGTTATAGATGTCATTGTGGCTGTTGTAGTCTCCTCTAGGAAAAAGTCTGTTGCTTCCCGTGCTTCCAAATCATCAGCAAAGCCAGAGATGTCACTCTGGTGCTTGGGCAACCTGTAAAGAAACAATTGATGCCAAACTGCATAACCTAACCACAAGAACTGAGAGGGTCAATTTCCAGTTGATATTACTGGGCTCAATAAGCTTAAGGTCTGGGCATTTCCTAATGACTCCGCTATCACATTAGCTACCTTGTTAGGTTTGCAGGAGTCTTTGGACAAAAATAGCAATAATCGTTTTAGCATTGTTAATTTTACCTCTGGGACATGGGATTAGAAGATAGGGGAGCAGAGTGGGATTAAAAATTTTTATATTTTGTTTTTATACACTTACGTGCTCGCAGAATGTTTTATATTGGTCATGTATTATTACTCTTAAGGAGAGAGAAACCAAACCATATCAGAGTTGTCTAACACAGGAGCATCCTAGCCCCAGTCGTTTCGATCAGATCACGGACTGACACTGCCTGTGACCTTTCTTCAGAGAGACAGTCTCCTACAGGGGACAGAGCTGTGGGACTACCTCAGCTCTGCCCTCAGCCTACCTCTGGAGAAGCTTAAGTGACTGCAGCACAGTGTCCCCGCGGCTCGGGCCCCCACATTCTTCAGTGAGCTCTGGGGGTGGGTACTGGTTTGTCCCACCTAAAAATAAAATTTTTAAAATCAAACCATATCAAATAAAGCATAAAAGAATATAAAACTTAAAATTAAGTAAACATAAAGTAAAATAAAGCATAAAAACAAAATATTATCCATTAACACAAAAATTTAAGACATAAAATCAAATAAAGCATAAAGTAAAACATACAATAAAGCAAAATAAAAAAAACAAAAAATAAAAATGAAATTAAGTAAAACATAAAAACCAAAAAAAAATACATTGAGATAAAGTAAAAAAGATGTAAAATATATTCAAGCAAAGCATAAATTTAAAAAATAAAAGCCAATAGAAAACAAACAAAATAAAAACCTAAAATGCAACCTGACATAATAAAACATAAAAAATAAAGTAAATGGCCCTGGCCGGTTGGCTCAGTGGTAGAGCGTCAGCCTGGCGTGCAGAAGTCCCCGGTTTGATTCCCGGCCAGGGCACACAGGAGAAGCGCCCATCTGCTTCTCCACCCCTCCCCCTCTCCTTCCTCTCTGTCTCTCTCTTCCCCTCCCGCAGCCAAGGCTCCATTGGAGCAAAGATGGCCCAGGCACTGGGGATGGCTCCTTGGCCTCTGCCCCAGGCGCTAGAGTGGCTCTGGTCACGACAGAGCAACGCCCCCTGGTGGGCATGCCAGGTGGATCCCGGTCGGGCGCATGTGGGAGTCTGTCTGACTGTCTCTCCCCGTTTCCAGCTTCAGAAAAATACAAAAAAAAAAAATAAAAAAAATAAAAATAAAGTAAATGAAATTAAAATAGACTGGAAATGTGACTCATTCAGTGTTCTTCTCTCTCAAAGATTCACTAAGCAATCAGCTGTATATTACAAATGTCTCCATCTCCTACATCAAAAAGAAATCTAAGGTTCAGAGTGGTTCACTGACCTTTCTAAGAATATACAGCTCAGTAGTGGTAAAACTAGGACCAGAGTCAAATGCTGCGGCAGTATTTCTAAGATGTCTAGCAGACTCCCTTTTATTCCTTCAGCGTTAAGGGGCCTTCAAGGCTCCTAACAAGATGCCACACCCACACCCACTTATAAACTGAGAAACTCATATCTTCCAGTAAGGAGGGCCAGAAGACCTCACGGATCACAAGGCACCAGGCACATGACTTGTTTTGAATTACACACTGGTGGACAAAGCCTAAGACAAACTCCTGGAAATATGACCAGATAATACCCACCCCCGAATAGGGATACAGCCTTGGTAGTGACTGCTCACAAATTTGGTTCAACAGTTCTGGTTGGAGATGAGGACACTAGAACAGGAGGTGGGGAAGGATTCCTGCCAAGATGCACTGTCAGTGTGCCCCCTAAACCTTCTCTTGGCTTCATCCACCCCACCTGAGGTGGGAGACCCTGGACTTCCTGGCAAGTCCCTGAAATATCATATACTCTTGTGACTCAAAGTGTGCGGTCCGTGGACAGCAGCAGCATCACCTGGGAGTTTACACATCACTTCTGCTCAAACATGCAGCAACTCAAGCCCCAGCTCAGACCTACTGAATTGGAATCCACATTTTAACAAGATCCCAGGAGATGCATGTGCATGTTAAAATTTGAGAAACACTGTCATGAGCCACTGAATTCTAGAGTCTGGCTTACGGGAAATGATAGCAATAACTACGCCTTATATTTGTACAGCTCTGGTGCTTTCAGGCATATTTAAATGTGGGATCAGAAATAAATGAGAATATCGAGGTTAGGTGGAGACCTGAGACCTCCCAACTACCAGCTGAAAGGTTGCAAACAAGAAACTGGCATTAGGCTTGGCACAGTGTCAGGGCAACAGTAGCTCTGGTTTTTTCAGGACAATGGGGTATTATCTAGGAGCTCCCCAGAGGCCGTAGGGTTGCACGCTCCTCAGCAAGGATGAAGGTTCAGTGGGCACTTGCTTGCCCAAATGCCAGGCTTTATAAGCGTTTCTCCCCACCCCAGCCCACCCAGGGCAACCGTAGTGCTCAAGGACTGCTCACTTTTTAGGAGGTTCAGGAAGGCCTGCGTGAAGCCCCGGGCATAGGCCACCTCTTGGTCCGAGATCCCCTCCAGGCGCAGCAGGTGCTGCTCAGAGGGGATGCTAGCCACTCGAGCCAGCTCAGCCAGCTCCTGGGCTCCCACACCAGAGCCCAAGGCTAGCACAAACAGAGCGATGCCCTTGCACTTAGCCTCCAGTGACAGAGTCCTTAGCTTCTCCCGGTCCCAGCTGCTGGTCTCACTGGCCACGACGGCAAAGAGAACCTGTGGCTTCCTGGGCAGCGGGGCTGCCAGGAGCACCTCCTCTACTGCCCACTCCAGGGCGTGGCCCAGGGCCGGAGCTCCCTGCAGGGGCCGGCCCACTACTTCACGGATGTGCCTCTGCATCTGTGTCCGGTGGCCATAGGTGGTCAGAAGGAAATCCTGGAGCACAGGGGGTCGTCCCATTCCCGGCCGGAAGCCTAGAGTCGTGTGCGTCACCAGAGCCACACGCGCCCCGTGGAGGGATGTGGTCGGCTGAGCAGCCACCTCCAGGTTGTCCAGCATGGCGTCCACCAGACTCAACGCGGTACGATACACGTCGGCACCCACGCTGCGGGAGCTGTCCACCACGAATGCCAAGTCCACGTCTACCGCCAGGGGTTCAGGCGTGCCCGACCTGCACTCCGGGGCTGGTTGGCACTTGTCTGGGAAGGAAGGGTGGGAGAAGCCAGAGTTACCATGCATTTCTTTCTTTCCCGTGCAAACATACTTCTAGACTCTCGGTAAGAATACCGCTGCTGAGCACTCTTTGCGTTGTGTTGACAAGGCCAGCAGGTGGGCACAGTAAGGAAACGCTCATCATTCAGGAGAAAGAATTGAGATGATCTGATTCTATATTTAATGTGTTTAACCACTAGACCATATGGCTTCTTCATTTTTAGGTTCACCGACATCTGCCTGGTCAGTCCAGGTCCTACCTCTCATGAGTGTGTAACCTTGAGCCAATTCCTCAGTCTTCCCACTGACCCAGTTTCCTCACATGTCAGACAGAGACAATGATGATAATAATAGTGCCTACCTTGTGAGGTTTAAATTAATAAACGACTTAATATATGTAACTGCTCAGAACAATGACTGGGAAGTAAGAGCTCAAACTCAGTAAATACCAGCGAGGTCTATGCTTCTACAGGATAAGGAAACTGAGACCAAGAGAGACAACATGTCAAGTGAGATGACATGTGGCCCTGGCCGGTGGCTCAGTGGATAGAGCATCAGCCCAGCATATGGACATCCCAGATTCGATTCCCAGTCAGGGCACACAGGAGAAGAGACTATGTGTTTCTCTCCCCCTCCCTCTTCCCCTTCTCTCCTTCTTCCCCTCCTGTAGCCAGTGGCTCTACTGGTTTAAGCATGGCCTTGAGTGCTGAGGATAGCTCAGTTGGTCAGGTGTTAAAACAGCTTGGTACTAGAGCATCAGCCCAAGATGGAGTTGCCAGGTGGATCCTAGTTGGGGCACATGCAGGAGTCTGCCTCACTATCTCCCCTCCTCTCACCTAAGAGAGAGAGAGAGATGAAATGTGAAAAGGAAAGCAGTTCAATTGGAACATACTCTGAAAATGGCAATTACTGCATTTGACTTGACCAAGTTCTCAGGACCAAATCTCCTATGGCAGTGTTAGATCTTGGTGTGGATCAAGAAGAGGAAACAATTAAATCCTCTTTTGATTTAACCAATAGGACTCACTGTAGCCCTAGGTGACATGGGGATGGATGAGAACCCTCCACACATGGGTATGCATGGGTTTTGATGGAAAGTTCGCTCTGGCACAGGCTAGTGAGAGGTGTGGGATAGAGTGATGGAGGCTGCAGACACAGAGACATTGATTGACCTGCCATTACCCCGCTGGTAGTCGATGGTAACCCAGGCCTCAACCCAGGACTGTTGGCTCTTAGTTCAACGCTCTGCCCTTCACCCACTAAGGAAGGAACACAAGCTCAGCCATCTATAGGAGTCTGGCAGGACAGGAAAGTAAGCAGAGCAGGACAGAGGAAAGACAATAAGGAGGGGAAGAAAACATGGGACACCAGCAGACACCCGCCTCATCAAAGGGGGGGGGGGAGATGCAACTCAGCGTTGGCTGACTGTGGCCACATGGGAACCCAACATCTGTGATTCTCCAGACTATTCTGACTTCCTAAGAACTAGTCATCCAGAATTAGTAAGAAATGCCCAGATTCTAAAACCACACATACCAAGGAAATACACATCTGGTCTGCGGACACCAATCAACTCATCTTATTCTAAAGACATGGATCTGATCAGAAATGCTGTCCAGGCTTACCATAGCAAAGAATGCAGCGGGCCATGCGCTCCATGTCCTCCTGGTTCTTTGTCTCCCAGATAAAGAGGTAAAATCTGTTGGTTCCATCCATCTAATCCAAACACATACACAAGTCTGTCATTGACTGAATTAAATTTCGTGCCACGGTGCTTTCCAATTCAGATGAGAAAAACATTAATATGATTTTTAAAGACTATATAAGTATATGAATATATGGATATATATTTATATAATTTGGCATTATCTATTATAGTCATGTATAAGCATTTAGTTCTCTTGTTCTAACCTGGAGGTTGGTCTGTCATTGGTATGGTTACATGAGCTGTGGGTCTTTAGACTCCCAATGTGTGTAAAACTCAACCAATGTCATGTTGTGTTGAAATGAGGGTAGGGAAGTTGAGGGTTCAATCACTTATAAATTCCATAAATCTTTAGTAATTGTTCACAGTATGCAAGATGCAATGGGGGTAGAGTTATAAACATGAACAACGCCTCCTTTTAAGGAGGGAGTCATATAAGTCATATAGCATTAGACTGGAAAGAGGCAGATACCCAAGGGAGTCTTTTCCAGAGAATTTCTGGTATTCAGACTTGAGACATATCAAAACCAGAAGGCAGGAGTGAGGAGGAATCAGGGAACATTTTATAAGAATGGCAAATATGTTTATCATCTTCACTTAACCTTTTCAGTTAGCATTATGTAATAACTGATATCAAGGTTTAAAAGCAAAATACTAATAGTAACAATAATAAATCCAACAAGGTCCATGTGACAAGTGGTTAGATCAGGGGTAAGTCAACCTTTTTATACCTACCGCCCACTTTTGTATCTCTGTTAGTTGTAAAATTTTCTAACCGCCCACCGGTTCCACAGTAATGGTGATTTATAAAGTAGGGAAGTAACTTTACTTTATAAAATTTATAAAGCAGAGTTACAGCAAGTTAAAGCATATAATAATAATTACTTACCAAGTACTTTATGTCGGATTTTCGCTAAGTTTGGCAGACTAAATCTTTATAAAACAACTTACTATAGTTAAATCTATCTTTTTATTTATACTTTGGTTGCTCTGCTACCGCCTACCATGAAAGCTGGAACGCCCACTAGTGGGCGGTAGGGACCAGGTTTACTACCACTGTTCTAACCAATGGCATGTTGATGAATGCCATTTCCAATGCATGCACTACTCTCCATTGCTCCCTTGGCCCTCATCTGCCAGCTAAATGTAGAGGATTCAGATAAAGGCTTTGAGACTAAAGGGTATGATGAGAGCCACTGATGGAAAAAAAAACAGGTCCTGAAATGGCTGCATGCAGCAAACCCCTTGCCTCCCCTCCATACACAATGTCCTACATGCACTTGTGATAAATAATTTTATATATAGTTAACCTTCCCTGACTAATAGACTCTTTGCAGAATTTCCACCTCATGATGAAATTAGAAATGCCTTCAGATTATTTCCCTCAGGAATTGAGGTGTGGTTTACAAAGAGATGGTTATCTAAGCCTAGTCATGTCCAACCTCTGTCAACTCTGTCAAATCACATAAAACATAGCCCCACTAAAGGTCACTTCCTTCATCTCTGTGGCCCAGACCAAGCAAGCTCTGGACCCTGCACATAATAAAGCACATAAAATGTCATACTGGCCCTCAGATAGATAGACAGGCAAGGGTGACCTTGAAAAAGAACTTTCTCTAACATACACTCCATACAGAGCCCTTTACTCTTTCTGTTCAGGACTGCAGCATCTCCCCAACATTCTCTCCGAGTGAGCTTACTTAAAGGAAAGACCCTTGTGGGGAAAGAAACATAGAGAGTTGAACTTTTGTTTATGCTAATAGAATACCAAAGAAAGAAGAAGACAAAAACATGGGAACTTTCCTAAGTCTCCTAAGGATAAAGGCAAAATGCCCTTTCTTGTTCTTCACATGGCAAAAGCAACCTATGTTGTGCTTTTTCCTGACTTAGAAATTCAAATCAACCAAGACTGATTAAGCAGCTACTCTATAAAAGTGTTAACAAGCCATGTGGACACACAAAATTGACATAGCCACACCTTCAAAGAGCTTAAGTGAAATATAGACAGAGCCATTTTCAAGGAAGAGGTCCAATAATATGTTTTAGGAACACAGAAAGGGGAAACTAATTTCCAGGAGAAGGGGTAGAGAGAACCCGATGAAGATAATAGCATCTGGCACTTCTACAAGAACGAGGAGGACATTTACCTGGCAAAGAAGCAGGAGGAAGCACTACAGTATGAAGGAACGGCATGTACAAAGACCCAGAGGTAGGCAGGTTATCCATAGAATTTTCTCAAGGCTCCCACTCTCCAGAGATCAGAAAACACCCACCACCAGTGTGCAGCTACACAGCACATCTGAAAGCCTGAAACTCCTTGCCAGATGGAGGAGGCTGACATGAAGTACAAGTGCAGAGTTGCCAACATTCAACATTCATTCAGATCTACTCCTCATGGTTATCAGCTATGAGTATTTACCAAGCCAAATGGACCTAATTAATCTCCAAGGATTAGAGAAAACATTGGGGCACGCATGTGACACATTGATAGCTTTACTGGAAATCACACGAAAGGAAATTTGGAAGGCTTCTGAAGTCAGTATCTCTGGCAGGATTGCAGGATATGAGGGGGACTAGACTAACCCTAAGAGCATCCATTTTTACCCCAAAGATTGAGGGGAAATGCCACGCTAGGATTTAAATGCGAGGAAACACACAGGTGAAGTGTGTTTTAATATGCAGAATTTGTGCAAATTTTTATGATAGTGTGAAAAATTTCAAACAAATTCAAATATTTCCCCAAGTTTGTACAATGGAAAAAGGTTCATGGGAAAAGCTTATGCAGCACGAATGGATTAGGCATCATGAACCCAGGTCTACCATAATTGGCTATCTGACCTTGAACAAGCCTCTGGCCTCAGTTTTCTCAGCAACAGAGTTTAAGGCTAGGGATTAAGGCTGTTTTCTGTATTTGCCTCATGTTCAGGACACTGTGTTAACTTTTCTAATCTGAGCAGCTGATTAACTGCATGTCCAGATTAAACAGATGCATTTGTCCATCTGTTTTTCTTTGTTGGGAAATGACCAAATTCAAATGAATTGGAATAGCTAAAAAGCCCACATCTTTTTTTAAAACTTTGTTTAGAAAGAATAATTTATTGATCATGCTTAAAATTTTTCCTGTTTCTGAAAAAAAAAATTGTGGGAACAAGTATACAAAAAAAAAAAAAAAAAAATGGAAGTCCACAGGGAACTATAATTCAGTAAAGATCTATCTGTACTTATTTGTTATTAATTAACATTAAATTATTTGGACTTTGAACTCTCCAGTATGGTCCTAGTCACTGATACAGTAGACAAGATAATTTCTGAGAAAGTTCAAGCGGAGAGATAGTGTTGGGAGAAAATCCCAGTGTGAGAAGAGAAAATGGCTTTACAATTCCTTCTGTAAACTCCCATGAGCACCAGACAAGAAAATCTCAAAAACAAAATACCTTAAACACAAACCAAGTGATCTGCTTGAGGTTCAAAGCTTTGCTATATAGCTTGAATCAGCGCCATTGGTAATTCTCTCAACCAACTTCAGTGTCCAGTTGTGGTCTATACGGACAAGTTGGAAGAGGAGGGAGGGAGGGTGCAGCACAGGGATTTACATCATCACACTCTTTTATTTAATATGTAGAAAGACATTTCCTGAAAGGATATGGACAACCCTCAAACCTCAGCCCTCACTATTAGAAAACTCCCCATGGGCCCTGAGCTAGAGAGACCTACAGGGTCTCAGCTGCTGTATTAAGCTGCCAGAGAACATGGGGCAATGTTTATTCCCAGGACCAAGTGGAGGGAGCCTCTTGGCTTAGACAGATGGAAGGAGGAGAAAGGAAACGAGTGCTGGGGAGGAGAATTTGCCCCTGACAGAGGAAGAGCTAAATGAACCCTCAGGAGGGAGAGTTAGATACAATCTGGCATGCAGTTGAGGTAAGGGCTCAGGGAACAGGGAGGAAAAACTGGGAAGGACACAGAAGAGAACAGTCATGTAACCTGTGACTAACCCCAAGAGCCTGAGTCCAGTTTTGGCTCCTGCCATTGGGCACGGTCCCACCAAGACTGCCACGAAGAGGTTGAGTCTTCCTGGACTCCCCAGCAAATACGAGGGGTCAGAATTGTATTGAGAATGTTGGTTGGCAGAGTGGGATTAGGGAACCAGACATAAAGGAAAACCAAGGCCAGGACTATGTCGTTTAACCCTTAGAGTAGTGAGTTTTTTTCATGCTCGCTGATCCCTGGGAGTAAGTTTTTTTTTCTTCAAAAAATGAAATCAGTTCCAATTACAGTTTTACTAACTTAAAATCATGTTTGTTTGAAAACCAATTTATGGAAACGAGAAGAACATACATTTACCTTTTTTTTAATGTCGCTTACAGATGTACGATCATACTCTGGATGGTCAGGAGGCACGAGGACGTACATGAACGTGGGTACTACTCAGAGGGTTAAAACAAGTCGCTTCACCTCTGACCTTCCTTTACCTCCTCCGTAAATGTAGATGATTGTTATTGACTTGTAGGATAGTTGAGATCTTAACCAACACTTGCAAATTTTAACATTCATGGAAACCATCTGGGAATCTTGTTAAAAATGCAGAGCCCAGTTGATTAGATCGGGGGTGAAGCTGGAGATCTGGCATTTCTCACAAATCTGGGTCATGCTAGTACAGCTGGTCCAAGGACCACATTTTGAGTGGTGAGGGGTTAAGATGACAAGCCATGAAAAGCATGTAGCATGATGGTTGGCACTTAATTGACATGGAATCTACCCAATTTAATAAAGTTACTGGGCAAAGGTACACTCTTCAGGACCTTGAGAAGATGGTACTAATACTGACTCACCTGGGGTATGCACATAGAAAGTGTCAGATGTCCCGGTAGGTACTATCTCATCCAATTCCCACAACAAACCTGTGAGTTTATCTCTGCTTTATTGGTGCATACGTTGAGGTCCCAGGACCAAATAACATGTCCAGATAACATAAGGGACAAAGCCCGAGTTTGAAGCTTCATTACCTAATTCCTCCCTTGGTTGCTGATCCTGGCTTTAGGGCAGTAACCATCCAACAGAAAACAGCAGCCCCCAATGCCTCAGCGAGGTGGTGTCCACAGCCTATGAATGGGCCTCTCTGGACAACCCAATAGTTTCTTTAAAAAAAAAAAGAAGAATGTCCTGCAATTTTTCTGAATTCTGAAATTATAACAAAAAAATTTTTTTAAATCTCTTTGGTCTTCCTCTTAATACAGGGGTGAGCAAAAGTAGGTTTACAGTTGCAATATAAATAAATAGTACAATAATTAATAAATAATAATACAAATATAAGTTGTTTCATGTAGTCACAACTGTAAACCTACTTTGGCCACCACTGTATTTTCATCTTCTAAAGTTGATTTTTTTTTTTTTTGTCTTCTTAACAGTCAGAAATCAAAATCCACTTTGTTGTTGTTTTTTTGTGTGTGTGTGGTTTTTTTTTCATTTTTCCGAAGCTGGAAACGGGGAGGCAGTCAGACAGACTCCCGCATGCGCCCGACCAGGATCCACCCAGCACGCCCACCAGGGAGCGATGCTCTGCCCATCTGGGGCATCGCTCTGTTGTGACCAGAGCCACTCCAGCGCCTGAGGCAGAGGCCATGGAGCCATCCCCAGTGCCCAGGCCATCCTTGCTCCAATGGAGCCTCGCTGCAGGAGGGGAAGAGAGAGACAGAGAGGAAGGAGAGGGGGAGGAGTGGAGAAGCAAATGGGCACCTCTCCTGTGTGCCCTGGCCGGGAATCGGACCCGGGTCTTTGTTGTTTTTTAAAAGAGCAATATATAGAAATAGAAATGTGGCCAGTTCAAAAGTCTATCTCATAGTATTATTATAAAGATAAAATGAATTAATTATTGGAAAGAACTTGGAGCTTCTAAATTCTCTTTCTCTTTCTGACTTCTGAATTAAAATTCTATTGCTAATGGGAATTTCAACCTTAAGCAAGTTATTTAACTTCTCTGTCTCGGTTTCATCACCTGAAAAGTGAGTCCATGTTAAGAGTTATCTCATTGGGTGGTTGTAAGAATTGAGTAAATCAATAAGCGGTTAGATCTTAGTACAGAGCCTGGCTCATAAACGTTTTCATAGGTATTATTTTAAGGTAACATATGCTAGATTTTTTATAAAGAAAAATAAGCCTGACCAGGCATGTCGGCCTGGGACGCTAAGGACCCAGGTTTGAAACCCAGAGGTTGCAGGCTTGAGTGCGGGCTCATCCAGCTTGAATGTGGGATCACTGGTTTGAGTGTGGGATCATAGACATGACTCCATGGCCACTGGCTTGAAGCCCAAGGTTGCTGGCTTGAGCCCAAAGTCACTGATTTGGCTGGAGTCCCCTGGTCAAGGCACATATGAAAAAGCAATCAATGAACAACTAAGGTGCCACAACTATGATTTAATGCTTCTCATCTCTCTCCCTTTCTGTCTGTCCCTTCTCTCTCTCTCTCTCTCTCTCTCTCTCTCTCTCTCTCTCTCTCACACACACACACACACACACAGAATTAAATTTAAAATCTGGCACACAACTTGCATTTTTCATATAATCCTCTGGTTTATAACTTTTAAAAAATTGGGTGAATAAAGTCATGTTTTAAGACACAAGGCATTTGGACAGTTCTAGACAATAGGATTAGGCACAAATAGTCCAAATGCTATGCTATAATACGGTTTTATTTAGGACTGAGAGGACTTAATAGATGGTTTAAAAAATCTTTTCAATATTCTCATAGCCTCCAAGCATGTTTAAATGAACTGAGAAAACAGGGTATCTGTTTATATAATTGTTTCAAACTGAATAACCATCATTTTCCCACAAGCATTTGGGTATTGTTCTGAAAAAATAAAATAACATAGAGGTGAAAACAAAATTCGCCACAGATAGTTGAAGAAAGTCCCCAGGCAGAAAATTCAGAAGAAAAATCACAGGTTATTCACACTCTCCTAACTGGATTTCCCTAAAGATAGAGGAGGGTAGATAAGGGCTGCAATATGCCCAGTTGTGAAGAAATGAAGATTTTTTTCTGTAAGACTCCGAAAGGGGGTTGTCATATTTATGGATTCTCTCCTTGCTAATCTTACCAGAAATGAGGTCATGTATTCCATTTGAGCTGGCAAGCGCCATGTAACATCCTTTCTAAATTGTTAAATTTAAGAACAGGGTTATCTCCCAGCAGCCTGGTACAAGAATAGGTCCAAGAAATGGAGAGGAGAGCAGATAGCAATGACAGAACTTGAAGTTCAAGTATATTTAAGCTGGCGAGTTCTTTTCACATAGCATTACATCCTTTTCCTCAGAACCCAAGGCAACAAAGGCAGCAAGAACATCTTGGCAAAGGATCATCTCTACATTGGATCCAAACACGGTCTTCCCGGGACCTCCTCTCAGAGAGCAACACTGATGAACATTTGGGAGATGTAACTTTATCCTGAGTATCATTCTCCAATGGTTTAGGAAAACGCCTTCCTGAAAATAGATAATTACGCCTGGCAGGAAGCCTAGATAATGGCTAGTTGTGACTCTCTCTATTTTAGAGCTAAGAAAGATGAAGAGACTTTTCCAAAGGCACCCAGTTATTGATGTAAGAGCCAAAGCCAAAAGCTATGTCTCTCGTTTAAACCATCAGTTGTGTTTATATTCTGCCTTTATTAATCCATTCAGGAGGTGATTGAGCGCTGCCCCCACCTCCACTAATCTATCCTTGTCCAGACATCCTGCTAGGCAGAGGGATGTCACCTCAACAACAAATTCACCCTCTGCATTTTAACTTCGTTTTTCAAAGCCCAAAATATTTTGTCCAACCTTCCCAACAGTTTGCAAGCTGTCACAATTTTATCTTTTGAGTCTTAGAAGCATATTCATAGCTGTACCAAAATCTTACAGCTACCACCTCTGCTGCACCCTCAATCTTCAAAGAAAATTAAGTGGTCTAGCCCAGCTAAACTCAATAGCAATTAGGTTGAACGATATGACATTTCCATACTGCCAGTCAGAAAAAGTTGAATATTGTCAATGTCACAAGGCTGAACCTTCCAACTCCTGGTGGGTCCACACTGCTGAGGTCTGGGCAGAATCTAGGACTGACTGAGTTGTTTGGCACTGAAGCAGGAGCCATTTCCCTAACTCTGACCAGCAAAAAATTAAAAATGGAACTGCCTTATGACCCAACAATTTCACTTCTGGGAATATATCCAAAGAAACTCAGCACACTAATTTGAAAGAATGTGCACTCCTATGTTCACTGCAGCATTATTGACAATAGCCAAGATTTAGAAGTAGCCCAAGTGCCCATTAGCAGATGAGTGGATTAAAAATCTGTGGTACGTTTACACAGTGGAATACGACTCGGCCACAAAAAAAAGGAAATATTACCTTTTGTGATAGCATGGATGGACCTGGAGAGTATTATGCTAAGTGAAATAAGCCAGTCAGAGAAAGACAAGTACCATATGATTTCAAGTGTATGTGGAATCTAACAAACAAAATAAACTAACCAGTGAAGTATAAACAGACTCATAGATACAGAGAACAGACTGAAGCTGTCAGAGAGGTGGGGGGTTGGTTGCTGAATAAGAAAGGTGAAGAGATTAAGCAAACAAACAAACAAACAAACAAGCAAACTCAGACACAGAAAACCGTATGGTGATTACTAGAGGGAAAGGGGGTGAGGGGGTATAAAAGAACGTTAAGGGGGGATAGATGGTGATAGAGACTTGACTTGGGGTGGTAGACCTACAATGCAACATACAGATGATGTATTATAGAATTGTACACCTGAAACCTGTATAATTTTATTAACCAGTCTCATCCCAATAAATTCAGTAAAATAAATAAATAAAATAAAAATAAATAAAAGCAGGCCCTGGCCGGTTGGCTCAGCGGTAGAGCGTCGGCCTGGCGTGTGGGGGTTCGATTCCCGGCCAGGAAACATAGGAGAAGCGCCCATTTGCTTCTCCACCCCCTCCCCCTCCTTCCTCTCTGTCTCTCTCTTCCCCTCCCGCAGCCAAGGCTCCATTGGAGCAAGGATGGCCCAGGCGCTGGGGATGGCTCCTTGGCCTCTGCCCCAGGCGCTAGAGTGGCTCTGGTTACGGCAGAGTGACACCCTGGAGGGGCAGAGCGTCGCCCCTGGTGGGCGTGCCGGGTGGATCCCGGTCGGGTGCATGCGGGAGTCTGTCTGACTGTCTCTCCCCATTTCCAGCTTCAGAAAAAAAAAAAAATACAAAAATAAATAAATAAATAAATAAAAGCAAAAAAGAGAGCATAGCTTTTCATTTTGATAAATCATAGCAGATATTTCATAAGAATGTGTTACATGGGCCCTGGCTGGTTGGCTCAGTGTAGAGCGTCAGTCCATTGTATGGAAGTCCCGGGTTCAATTCCCAGACAGGGCACATAGGAGAAGAGCCCATCTGCTTCTCTACCATTCCCCCTCTCCTTTCTCTCTATCTCTCTCTTCCTTTCCTGCAGCCAAGGCTCCATTGAAGCAAAGTTGGCCCAGGCACTGAGGATGGCTCCATGGCCTCCACCTCAGGCATTAAAATGGCTCCAGCAGCAACAGAGCAATGCCCCAGATGGGCAGGGCATTGCCCCCTGGTAGGCATGCAGGGTAGATCCCGGTCAGGCGCATGCAAGGGTCTATCTGACTGCCTCCCCGCTTCTAAGTTTGGAAAAAATACAGAAAAAAAAAAAGAATGTGTTACATGGGTTTTGGTTAGAAGAGTAAAGCCTTGAAACTGGTAAATAAATTGTGTAATATATACATACGAGAATACTTCAGAATAGCAGTTAAAATAAAAAAGCAGGTTACCCATATATACACCATGAATACATGGATGAACAAAAAGAACAGACACGATGTTGAGTGAAACAAGCCAGATACAAAGGAGCAATACTATAGGATTCCATTTATTTGAAGGTCCAGAACAGGTCAGACTAGTTGATTATAATAGAAGCCAGAAGAGCAGTGACTTTAGGGAATGTACAGTATGGGAAGAGACATGAAAAAAACTTATAGGATGCTGAAAATGTTCAGTATCTCAAAACATGTCTTGGAGGTTTAAACCATCTCTCTATATAAAAATCCATCCATCTGTACACTTAAAATTAATGCACCTTATCCATTTTCCTATATAGATAGGTATGTTATACCCTAAATGAAAAAAATAATTACATGCTATGGACCCCCCCCCCCCACCATGATACAATTAAGAATAGTGGCTACACATAGGCTCTGAAGGCAAACAATATCAATCTGTCACTAACTAGATACTTGACTTTCAATGATTGACTTCACCTCCCTAAGCCTCAGTTTTCTTATTTCTGAACTGGAGATATATAGTATACCTGCCTTATAGAGTTTGGGGGATTATTAAATAAGGTAACATTTATGAGGCACATAGCACAGAATACTATATTTATCCATGTATAAGATACTCCCATGTATAAGACACACCTTAATTTGGGGGTCTGAATTTTGGGGGAAAAAATGATTACATAAAGTTAATAAACTCAAGTTTTATTCATCATAAAATTCATACAATCCCTCATCACTGTCAAAACTCCCATCCATTAGCTTGTCCTCATCTGTGTCTGATGACGAATCACTGTCTTCAACAATGAGCGCAAAAACATGCGAGAAAAAGCAGGAAATGCAAGTAAAAATATCTACAACCACTGTATAAGACGCACCCAGTTTTTAGACCCCAAAATTTTCCCAAAAATTGGTGTCTTATACATGGGGAAATACGGTAAGGGCTCAAGAATGCCAGTCAGCACTAGTAGTAAAGTCCATCATGAGACACCCCGCCCCCCCATGCATACTCATCAATATCTGGGAAATTCTTCCCCTGACAGCTCTCATACCTCATGTAGTCCTCAATGGAGAAGTAAGGACTTTGCACTAATACCCCATTTCCCCAGCCCCCCAACAGGTCCCCCCACATACCACCAGGGCGTCTGGGAGGTTGTGCTCCACTGTGAAGGTGATGACTGCAGGGACGATGTCCAGCGCGCTGAGCTCCAGGGTGGCAGTGCTGATGGCATCGGGATCACGGGCCCACCTGGCCTGGAAGAACACAGCCACTTTCCTCACGAGAAGGCCCGAGCGCACACGTTTGAATACATGTCTTGCCACAAATCTCATGGCGTCCCCAAGTTTCCTGCCGCCTGATGACCTTTCTAGGGGGATTTTCCTGATGGCCTGCAGGAGCGCAGCCTTCCCCCTGTAGTCTGAGAAACGAATCAGGTAGTCCACTTTGTTGTTGTACGAAACGACAGCCACTCGGGCACCCGTTGGGCAGTTACTGTCACTTATTTCCATCTTCATTAACAGAGACAATAAAATGTCCCTCATCCTCTCAAAATTCAACTCAGAGACGTCACTTGACATGTCCAAGGCGAAGACCACTTCAGTCGGGAACAATGGGCATTTTGAAACACCTTGACACATGGATACACAGATTTAAGATTTTCTGCAACGCCTCTAACAAGTAAGAATTTGAGTGAGCAAGAAGAAATGTTATTATTTACCTGCTGAACAAGCTGGACCAGAAATTATTTTGGAAAGAAAAGAAGACATTGTTAGTTTACACAGTCAGTAATAAGTTTTCCATGTGAGTGCTTCAAAATGAAAACCCATCTCTTCTGCGAAATTCAAGCAATGACCTCCTCCAAGTCCTGCCTGAGCATGGCAGAGACCTCTAATTGCTCTCCTATGTTCATTCTCCATTTTTCTATAGTAAGAGAACCCCAATCGCTGGCTGGGCATATGGCTGCCTGGAACACACCACCTTTCCCAGTGGAGTAGCCCTCTTATAAGTTTCAGATAACAGAATAAGAAAGATGGTAGGTACAACTTCATAAAAGAATTTTTCTTTTCTTTTTTCTTTTCTTCTTGCCAACTGAAGCTTCATAGACTCTCAGACCATGATGTGATTTGGGAAACAATCGCAGGGCAAGAAAATATAAAGAGCCTGCACCCCTTGGAGCTCCGTATTAACCTAGACTGGCTGCTCCCTGGCTTTGATCTGAGAAATACGCTCACGTCACCACTATTGAGCACTGAAGTCACAAGTACTGAACTGAAATCTAATTAAATACACCAAGCTATTCTGAAGCCATATATATAATAATAAATATACATATATACTATGTATAAGTAAATATATGTGCAAGTGATATATTTGTATGGAAAATGTTAGAAAACAAAAAAAAATTTTAATTACCCTTAATTCACCCTAAATTCCATAACTTGGAGCTTAAGATATGTCCTTCATCTGGATCGTTTTTCACTTAGTATATGATGGACGTCTATTTTTTAGAGTAATATCATCTGTCCTACGATGTAGATGTCTCATGGTGTTCTCCACCAACATCCCTTTGTGATGAGCATACTTGTGCATGTCTCTGTGTATATTTGCCCAGCTGTAGCCCTTATAAATCCTTACCATTATGGCGTTTGATATGTCTTGTCTAACTGCACTTCAGAAAGTCTGTACCGATTGACAGTCCTCCCAGCAATGAGTACTTTTCTACATTTCTCAAATTTGGATTGTGGTGTTTTGGTCATTTAAAAAATGTTTTCTAATTTGGGCAACAAAAATAGCACCTCGTTTGGATCTGTATTCTTTCACTTCTCATGAGGTCCAACATTCTCATAGGTTTGTTGTTCATGTGTGTGTTTTCTTCTCTGAATCCTCCCTTCAAGGCTTTTGCCCATTTTCAATCTAAAAGAGTTTTCTTTATGTTTATATGTAGCAAGTCTGAAATAGTTATATTTGGATGAATCATCTGATGAAGATGATTGAGTCACGATTTTACATATTTTAACACGATAGAGTAAGAAACTTAGGTTTTTTGTTTGGGTCCATTGCTTATATTGCATTTTTCCCATTTTTTTGTTTGCTTTTCAATATAGAGGAGTTTTCACTTTTATTATAATCAACTCTGAAACTCTTTTCCTTTGTGGTCAACGTTATGGTATTATTCTTTATGATTTCTAGGAAATAGAGTTCTATAATCTCCCTGAGCAGCAACTGGCTGGGAATGAACAGAACATGGAAGAATTACATAGAGCAAAAGGGGCAAAATGATTGCGGAGAAAACCCAAGCTCCCAGACTAAACAATTTGCCAAGTCAGTGTACTCTCCCTATCTCCAGTAAGCGGAGAGATGTATTTATTATAGTATGCAAATATCCTGGAATACACTGAAGACAATAGAGCAATTATAGTCAGAGAATGTAATGATTTATGATCTGATGATTTATAATTTCATTTTTTAGAACATAAAGGTAAATAAAGTAGGTCACATTTCTTATTAAAAGCTCACCGTTGCTCCGTCCTGTTTAAATGGATGAGATTAAAAGAACCAAGCTGCTCTTTGCCTGTTTTGGGATAAGTAGCACCAAGAGGCAGACATGCAGGAGAGCAATTACCATGGCATCTCATGGGGTTCCATACTGTACAGTGGGACTTTTATCCACCATTGAGATGACATGCCCTTTGACCGCTTCATTTCTAAGACCACATCGAAGAAGCTTACTTACCCAAGGGGGGACTGAGCTAAGTATGTTCATTTACAGGAGCTTTTCACGATGGACAGTGGCACCTCCCAAACCTCAGTTGAATCTACAGTGGCTTATGTCCCCAACCCATGATTCATCTCCATTTCACACCACTGGCTCCTTTTGAGCCTTTCCCAAACCACTTACGGCAGTTTTCTCGTGTGAAATTGATGATTTCACAAGGCTGTTTAGAAAGATGGAGAAAGACAGAAAAAGGGAAAAACTATTTAATTTGAAGTCTATTTCTTCCTCACCCTAGGGACTTAGAAATGTCATATGGATATTATCAGTGCCTGTCTGAAGCTTTTTAAGCTATAACAGAAAACCCAAAAATTTTTATAGCATATAAAACTATCCAGCAGTTCTATTTTTGAATCCAGTGGATTTTTTTTATTTAGAAATTAAATTTAATGGGGTGACGTTGATTAATAAGAATGCATAGGTTTCAGGTAAACATCTCTATAGCATTTGAATTGTTGATTACATTGTGTGCCCACCACCCAAAGTCAAATCTTTCCATCACCATATATATGTCCCTCTTTAATCTCCTCCACCCCCAACTCCCTCCCCTGGTAACCACATCACTTTTATCTGTGTCCATGAGTCTCAGTTTTATGTCCCACCTATGTGTGAAATCATACAGTTCTTAGCTTTTTCTGATTAACTTATTTCACATAGTATAATGTTCTCATAATATAGTGCCCTTATTATTAGAGATAGGTAGATAAGGAGAATTTTTTTTTATCTGCCTCACAAAAGAATGGAATCAAATCTGATTTTGGAGAAGTTCAAATCCAAGAATCTCAGCACAGAAGGCAGGGAAATGTCTTCACTTTTTGGATCTCTTTATTAGCAATTCCCGGGACACTACTTTAGATTCAAATGACTGCCAAGACAGGTACTCCTGGCACTTCCCCTAGAATTCTGCTCTGTTCCTGTGATCCTTCCTCTCTGTTCTGTTCCTGTGATCCTTCCTCTCTGTTCTGTTCTTCCCTTCCTCTCTGTTCTGTTCTTCCCTTCCTCTCTGTTCTGTTCTTCCCTTCACCCCATCACTTCCTACTCCACAGTTGTCCCCACTTTCTCCCCCCACCACAAAAGTACTTTTGTACTTGGAAGATGAAAAACTATCATAACTTTCGAGATAAGGTGTGCCATGAGACACAAAGGCCTGCACTGCGCTGTGTGTTGGCTTAATAAACACTTTATCAGCAATTTTTGACCTTGACATAGAGGCAGACTGCCTAGGGGAGTGGCCTCAGTCTTTCCTTTCACGTCAACTAGTATGTTACTCAAAAACATCCATATCCCTCCAGGATTTAAAATATTATTCTAGTTTTTTTTATTTGATTTAGTTCAAACATTTCCAAGTAAAGTCTGTAAACTTAAAGTACTAACAGAATTTGTAAGAGGTAAAACTAAAGAATCTTTATAGATTTCTGTTTTATCAAATGGAAAGCTTTGTGTTATGAAAAGAATAAAGTTTAAGCATTAAAATCTTCACCTACCATCATATCTGCCAAGCCTTTGGGGCCCTTGACGCCCTGGAAAGAACGGAAACAGATTTAAAATGCAGTATTGTCAGGTCTAATATATTATCATCCTGAGTTGGCAAGAGATTCTGATAACGTTTACCACAGTACATGGGCCACCTTCGGACCTTCACTCCTGGCCTTGGAGTTCTGTCTGACCCCTTAAGGAAGGAGGTCAGAGTGCCTGGAAGATATGTCCCAGACCTTGGAGTCCAGGATGCCCAGTTAGATGGCACATAACTTTTAGAAGATCGGGTCACTTTGAGATGAAGCCATAGGTTAGTATAAAATTCAGGAAAAGGGCCATTCAAGATCTCAGGACCATTCATAGGTGGTTCTAAAGTAGAACCCAGTCCTCCCCCACCTTTTCCCTCCAGCCACCTATCACCACCCTATCGCTGCCCTAGAACTGAACAAAACCTCCCTGGGTCCTTCAGAACATACATATGAATGTCATATTTTTTTCAGTATTTCCTTCTAGTTTTGACATAAATGTTGTTGCTCATCTTATTTACATTTATAAACTCATTCTCCAGTGTGTATCATGTATTGTTTTATGTATTTAGACAGATTCATATATCTCCAGCCACTCTAATATCTTCCCCATCTTCAAGTAAAACACTTATATAGAATTAAAATACTGTGTAAGGACTTGAAGTGAATGGAAAGCAAATCTAGCCTATTCCCTATATAGATCCTCTTGTCTGTCCCAAATGTTCATTTCTTCTTAGAGATACCTCTTAGCAAATCTTTATTTATTTTTACACAAAGGTTGAAAATAAGAAAAAGGAGAAGAGTTTATATTACCCATGGTCCTGGAGGGCCTTGGTCACCTGGAGTTCCAACAAATCCTGGAAAGCCAGCATTACCCTAAAAATGACCAAACCGAAGGAGTAAGCTCCACCCCCACACCTTGAATATAGCTTGATTAAAGCCTTCACTTTGAGACATCAAGTTGTCATTATATCTAAGGTAGAATGAGTCTGCTATAGGCCAGTTAGTTTATGAACTGTGATCAGTGGAGTGAGACACAGATAGTAGAAAGAGAAGGGGTCTCTTTATGGGAACTATCTAAATTCCCTCCTACGTACCTAATTCCAGCCAACATGTATACATACACACAAACACACACTTCCAAACAGCCTTAAAGGACGTCATATTCAGTTGAGCCTCCAAGTCATATAATTAAAAGAATGCATAAAGTATTCATTGAGGGGGCTGTCATCAAGAGAAAAGAAAAGCTTCTCCATCACCTTCTGGTCTTCAGTGTAGAAGAAAAGGTATATGCTAATCATGAATTCACTGCTTATCTTGCAGGGATTTGAACTGACACAACCTTATCTGCATGTCATTGATGTTTTACCTTTTTTTTTTTTAAACAAAGAGATAAGTGTAACTTAGCAGGGCAGTGTTGGCCAGCAGCAAGCCAAGTTAGGCATAGACCAAATTTTTCTTTATGTTCTTGCCAGTGTATGAAAATATCAATATCAGTTATTGAGTTCCTAGAAAATATACATTCTAGCCCTGGCTAGATAACTTCGTTGTTTAGAGAATTGTCCCGAAGCACAGAGGTTGACAGTTCAATTTCTGGTCAGGGCACATACAGGAACAGATCAGTGTTCCTGTCTCTCTCTCTCTCTCTCCACTCCTCTCTCTCTAAAAATCAATAAATAAAAATTAATATATATATACACACACCCATTCTCTTTCTCTTCCTCTTCACTGAACACTGGTCCATGTTCTTTTCCCAGAAGGCCTTGCCCTCTATTGTCTATCAGCTAAACACTACCAAGATAGATAACCACAAGGTTGGTCTTTCCAAAAAACAGCTGCCAGTGATTATGGCTCTTCAAGATCAAATCTTCAGAACCTGAAGCAATAGTCTTTTAATAGCAGACTGTATAAAGCTCAGTGAAAACGTAACTCAAAGTCTACCAAGATGGCAGCCACATTCTTGAGAGTGTAGTCCTAAAAAAGCTAAGAGAAAGGTAAGGCTTGGAAGAATCTCAGTAAAATGGCAATGTTTGCTCTGCAGCTAAAACAATACCTTCCCAAATGATATCTAGACTTACCAAAGACAGAGGTCCCTCCAAACTTATCTCTGACAAGGTTAATGTTGCATAACCAAAACTCCAACTTGGATTTTCTGTTGTTATGGTTTGGGGAGCTACATTTGCATTCAGAAGATAAAAGAGAATGGGATTAAGTGGGGAGTGAGATAGCCCCTAGGCAGGTGTGAGATGTGCCTGCCTGAGGAGGACATGGGCTTCCTGCTAAGAAGTTCACTAATCCAATGGAAATATGCCCCTATGAGTGGAGTGTTGTGATGTAGGCCTTTATAGATCTTGGGAAATTCCTTTGATTCTTACCCTCTTCCCTCTGATTCCCTTTGTCCCCTTCTCTCCTCGGTGGCCCTGGTCACCATCTTCTCCCTTAATAGAATCAAAAGCAAAACCTTGGGTGTAAAGAGAAGTGACTTTAAACAAATGACACGTGCTACATCCCAGTTGCCAGGCCCTCTTACCTTTGCTCCAGGATAGCCAGGAAATCCAGGTTCACCCTAGTGTCAGAAATGAGACAAGGTCTTGTTTAATGTCATGTAATTAGGGTTTTTTTTTTAGCATTCCTCAGGAAAAAAGAAGAAACTATAATTTGAGAGAAAAGAAACAAAACAGGTGCCAGAAAAAAACAATAATATCAAAAGTTATCTTGAACTTTATGGCCAAGTGGCCATATTTTATTTCCATAATTTATTGTAAAACAACTTGCAGATAATTTTTACAAATTCTTTCCCCTCCTTTATATACTGTGTAATGAAATCGTTTTCTTAAGCATTTTTACCTATCAGTTTAAATAACCAGAGGTGTGATGCAATGGAAGCCAAAGGAAAGGGCATCAAGTTGACTATTGGGAAGCAGGTCTTTATTGTCAGATTATAGGCACAGTACAAGCAATTATTCATTCAGCAAATAGTTATTTAGCACTTACTATGTGCCAGGCACTTCTCTAAGCACCAGGAATTCAGCAGTGAACAGAACAAAGACCATTACTATCATGGACTTACCTGCTAGTGAGAAAGAAATATATAATGCTTCAGGGAGAGATAAATGTTATTGCAGAAAAGGGCTTAGGGTGAAGAATGACATGGGTGGATGAGAGTAAGAGGTAACTATTTTATATTAGGTGGTCAGACAAAGCCTTTTGGTAAAAGGGCATTTGGGCAAAGACTAGCCCGACCTGAAGAAACAAGCCAAGCAGACATCTGGGAGAAGAGCATTCCAGGCAGAGGGAAGAACATGTAAAATCCCTGAGGCAGGAGTATAAATGTGTGTCGTGTTTGAAGAACACTGAAGCAGGATGAGGTTGGGGTGGGGAGTGCAGGAGGAGATAAAGGCTGAGAGTTCACAGAGGAGCTAGATTGCATAGCCTCTTATAGCCCGTGTGAACGGTGGGGTTAATTCTGAATGGTATCAGGAGCCACAGCTGGGCTTTATGTAAAGGAGTGACATGGTCTGACTATGTGTTTAAAGGAAGGCTCTCGCTGCCACATAAAGAACTAACTAAATGGGGCAGTGGCGGGAGCTGATGGACCAGCTAGATGGCTATTGCAGTAATTCAAGGGGATAATCACGTTGGCTTGGCCCAGAGACGGGCAGTGGTTGTGGTGAGAAGTGATGAAATGCTGGATATATTTTAAAGGTAGACTTCACCATTTTTTGTTGCTGGATTAAATGTAGGGGGTTAGGGGGAAAAAAACTTATTAAAGATGGTACAAGTGTCTGTCTTAAGCAACTGGCAGGACAGAGTGTCCTCTTCTGAGATGGGGAAGGTTGGAGGAGGAGCAGGATGTCCGCAGAGGAAGCTGTGACTCCTTGGCTATTGGATGATATTAAAGAATTATTGTTGATTCTTAGATGTGATCACAGTATTATGGGAACCATATTTTTAAAGAGTATTTTAGAGATGAAACTTGAAATATTTATGCATAAAGTATTTTATATCTGAGATTTGCTTCAAAATAATTAGTGAGGAGATAAGTGGGTGGGGGTAGAAATGAAACAAAACAAAATTAATCAAGGGTTTTGCATTGTTTGAGCAAGGTGATGGATTCACAGAAGGGGAGGAGTTGTTATTAAATGTCTTTCCACTTGCATATATGTTTGAATTTTTCCATGATAAAAGATTTACAAACAAAAGAAGAAGAAAAATGTTATTTTGGGACATGCCAATTTCGAGATGCCTATTAGATAACCAAGCAGAAACATTTGGAGTTTAAGAGATTGGTCCAAGTTGAAGAAATAAACTGGAGATCACAGGATAGATGGTAGTTGATGCAATGGGACTGGATAAGGTCACCTAAGGAGTGAATAAAGAGGGGAAAATATAGGATAGAGCCCTGAGACTTCCAATATTTAGAAGTCAAGATCATTTTCAGAAGATCCAGCAAAGGAGACTGAGAAAGAGCAGCCAGTGAAAACCAGGAACGTGGGGTGTTCGGGAAGACGAGAGAGGAAAGGTTTCAAGAACAAGCCCATGATCATCTTTGTCAAATCCTTCTGAGACATGGAGTATGATGATGGCAAAGAACTGATCATTGGATTTTGCACCATGGGTTTTACCCAGTGGTGGGATTCAGCCAGTTCTCACCGGCTCAGCAGAACCGATACCTAATTTTTTGTTGAGTTCTGCAAAGTGCTGGTTAAAATGGCACTTGTAATCAGGTTTCTCTCTAAGATGGGCTCCTGGGCAGCCACCCAATATAAAACTCACAAATTTACATTCCTTACTGTTTTTTAACATTCATTTGTGCAACAGTGTATTCTAAGCACCCGTAGTGATGTTCATTCTGTCCATAGGTGAAAAATAATTCCAAGAAAAGATGCCAATCAAGAAGCAATATGGAAATATCTTAAATAACAGTTTTATTGTTTTTTGGTCAGGTATTATTTAACATTTTTTCATTAATATTTTAAAACTCATAGCATAATCTAGTTTTGTATATCTCTTTTATTGTTCTTATTTAAGTATGTATTAAATGCTGAAATAATAAACTACCTTTCAGTATATCATTTTTTTATACTTAAAATGATCATTAGGGCCGAGAACCTGTTGTTAAGTTATTTGAGTCCCACCACTGGTAGCACCTCAACTAAAGCGGATGTAGTTGAATGCGAGAGCGACGGGTGGAGGCTCAGCCGTCATGAGTTAGAGGGAACCAGAGGAAAGAAAGTGGAGCCTCTCAACCCTGGAACAACTGACATGTGACACCTAATGGTTCTTTGTTGTGGGGAGCTGTCCTGTGGATTGCAGAATGAAAAACAGTATCTCTAGTCTCTACTACCTAGATGCCTATAGCATTCCCTCCCCCAGCTGTGACAACTAAAACACCTGCAGACATTGCCAAATGTCCCCTGGAGGGTTAAATCACCCCTGAGTGGGAGCCATGGGCTAGACCTATTCCTTCAAGGAGTTGCCAGAGAGAATAGGGCAGTGAAAGTATGTACTTAAGTAAAAGTTTTTAGTTTGAAGGGTTTTTAGATAAGAGATAGCCTCACCTCTTTTTGTCTCGGGAATGATCTACAGAGAGAAGAAGGTATGAAACATCACCCAGAGAAGAGGAGAGTGAACGGACTAGGAAAATGTAGTCTGCTGGCCAAGAGGCAGTAGGTTGTTTACAGTGAGACCATTATGACTCAGGAAAGGAAAATTTCATGCAAATTGGGCTGAACCTGCATAATCCACGTTGTTAAGTGTACCACAGTAAGTGTGCTCAGCTTAGGGTTGGTACATGGCTCAAAACATGAACATTTTAATTCTCTGCAATGCAAACTCTCCCCTGGAGAAGAAAGAGTTACTGGCCAGGATGGGGCTCCAATGAACTAGCTTCCAGGTTCAGCTCTGTCTCTAACTAGCTACATGGCCACAGGCAAGTTACTGCACTTTCCTGAGTTTCCTTTGTAAACCGACAAGGCTAAACTAGATAATCACGAGATCCCACACTGTCTATCATTCCATAGATATTTACTAAGCAATCACTACGTTTGGGGCTCAGTAAAATGGCAGAGGTGTAATCCAGCAGCCATAAGATAAATAAGAGAATTACAGAGAAGCTAGCCCAACATCCTGACATTGTTAAGTACCTGAACATCACTAAACATCCCAGTAACTCCTTATTTCATGAAGCAATAAATGTAACTTGCAAACTAAGCATGAAGAATAGCTGCAGCTATTGACATTCGATTTTCTCAACAAGATTCATGTGACTTCTATGCTTCAAAACCTCTGTCAATAACCCATTAACTGACTACATATTAAAATACCAGCTCCTTATGGGAGTGGATATATTTAAATATACTTATTGAGCTCCTACACTGTGCCAGGCACTGTGCCAGGCTCTGTGCCAGCAATACAAAAGTGAGTAAGATGCAATCCTGCTATCACATTCACAAACTGGGAGGTAGGCCAATATGCAGGAATACATTATAACCTCAATGGAAAGGGGCTACTGTAGAAATATGAACAACGTGCTTTGGGAACATAGCATACAGGACATCAAATTCTGTCTTCTACAGGGAGAAGTTGATATCTGTGCTGGTTTTAGAAAATGACTTAAAAATGTCCAAAGGAGGGAGATGAGGAAGGATACCCCAAATAGAGGCAAGAGTACGTGCAAAGGCAAGGAGTTGGGAAAGAGCCTGGAGTGTACAGAACTGGAGTAGGACTATCCGCTGTAGGTAGAATACCTACCTCTGATGAGGTCAGGGGTTTGATTTCTAAATAAGAGGGTGACAAAATCAGCTGTTATGTTTTAAGGAGGGTTCTCTGGCAGGGCAGCTACAACATGTCATAAACAGCATGCAGAAACCATTCCTGGCATGCCACTTGGGTAATAACTCTTATTCTAGTGAAATAAAACAAGAGCTATAGTCTTTAGTTCAGAATACTCTGTAAGGTAACTCTCACCTTTGTTCCTTTTCTTCCTGGAGGTCCATATCCATCGGGGCCAAAAAAACCCTAAGAAAATGACACAAGGTGAATTGTAGGGTGATCCAGTTCAACACTTGGTTGCCGATATTATCTGAACCCTTGGAAAAATCAGCAGTGCAAGTAGGTGGAAGGCAGAAGGGGCTTGATGGATGTTTATCCCAGCTTTATAGGATAAACACTAGATTAACTTTAAAGGATAAGAAAACAATAGGTCTTAAAGGTTTTAAGGACCATGATATAAATTTTTTGTATTCTTTTTCATTTTTCACCCTTTTCTTCAGCAAGATTCTGTACCTCAGCAAGATGATACTATGGGTGTAGGAAGCCCAATATTCTCCTTGGGAAAACTCACTTTCCTTGTAGGCTAAAGGAACAATGGAACAAGTTCCAGATTTGGTATATCTCTAGGGATAAAGACAGAATTTGAAGGAGGGGGGTAGGAATAGAGGCAATGTAGCTTAGTGAATGAGCTTATAGGGTATAAACACAGACAGACCTGAACTTTTATTCCATTTCGAACACTGGTTGTACTAGTGGCCTTAGGAAAGTTATTCAACCTCTCTAAGCTTCAGTTTCCTCATCTGTTAAGTGAGGATAATAATACCATCTATCTAGTATGATTAGAAGATTAAGTGAGATTATTAATAGAAAGCACTTAGCACGATACCAGGCACAGAGAAAGTACTTTGCAAGTAGTTATTCTTCTGTTGCTGATGGCGGCAGTGATAGTGATGATGTTAGCAAGGGAGTTGTGATGGTTGTGATGTTGATGATGGTGATGATGTTAGACATAGTGTTGGTGGAAGTGGAGGCAGTGCTGATGATAATAATTATAAGAATGTTGATGATATTACTGGGGTCTTAGCATCTGTACATATAGACAATGAGCTTCCTAGAATACAGAGTGAATTCAGAATCTTTTAGGCACTTTGTGCTGAATGGACAAAGACTGCACCTAAATCAAGTACATGTACTAAGAAGAAAAATTTTAAGCCACAAAGATCACTCTTATGACTAAGAAGAAAAATTTGAAATATTAGAAAATAAGATAAAGAATATTGTCAAAAATGAATTATCTGATGGGCAAGGGTATTACTCCAGCTTCTCTCTGCTGAAGGACATGCAGAGCCTACAGTATCTGCAACCCCAAAGACCCAAACTGTGTATTTTTGGAGATATTCAAAACCCTCCGACGTTCCTGAAATGACAACTTCAAGAAAGGCATTGCTCCCAGTTTTGTCTGTTCCAAAGAGGTCAATAGGAACAAGCTTTGCATTATTTCATATCAAGACAGGTTAATAAAGTCCAACAGTTTTAACTTCATCATCTAAATTGTGTGTCGAGGTAAAACATGATTTGCCCTACATTTCATTTGATAGTAATCTTGTTCTCTTTTTCCCCTTTGTCACATTTAAGTTTAAGATTCTTAGACTGTCTTTTATTTTCTCTCCTTGCTAACAAATGCAATTTCTGTGTAAAACAGAAGCAGGTCTTTCCTACTGCTAATGAGAGAAATCTCAGAAATATGAGTTGCAGGAAAGACAACATTACTCTGCATCATAAAGCTCATTTCAATAAGGCGCTGAATTGAAAAGAACCATAAAATAACTAACTTGCTTTTACGTTCAGAGCAATGACTAAGCCTAGCCCTGTCTTTAGAAGTACTATCTATTGAAGTAAACCTTTTATGATCTTTGGTCTTCAAAGATTATTTCTATGTTTTGGGTAATCCATGCCCTTAAAAGTTTGCATCTCTGATTATTTCCCTGAAAAAATGTTCCATTGAGCATCTCAGTATTCCTTAAAAGACTTAAGTGCTTATGAAACATCTTTGTCAAACAAAAGAGATACAAGCATTTCCCTCGTGAACAACATGTGAAAAGACAAAATCAAGCTTGAGACATCTTTAGATTTTTTATTTATATGAGGAGTTTAAGGATCTTTGACTCTTTAGAATTACAATAGCTTTAGTGATTATGTCATATTTGTTACCCCAAATAGTCATCATGAATATTAGAATTTTATGTGAAATAAGAGCAAATAATAAGCAAGAAATTCAATGAAGAGTCTAAAACAGGGAAACTAGACTTACAGGTTGCCCTCTTGGTCCTTGTTGACCCCGTGGGCCTCTTTCTCCTATAACACCATGCTCTCCCTTTTATAATAAAAGATAAAGATGAAATTAATTTTGTCCCATGATTCCATACAATTTCATATAATTTTTCTTAGAAATTTATTCTTTTCTAGCCCTGCTGACATCATCCTACAGTCTAAGGTAAATATCTTCCTCTAGACTTTTGTTAAATATAAAAAACTAAAAATATATTTTAAATTTTGGTATTGAAAATTAGCAAAACCAGGTATGCAACATCAGTTACGGAATTTTACATTGCTATGTTTTTTTCTAGGTATGAGTGTGTGAATATGCATTTATGGTGAATGTATATTTTTATCTATTGATGTCTTTGTCTACTGATACATATGACCATTTAGTCATCTTTCTATTTGTCTGTCATTATGTCTTTTTTTCTCTGTATCCATCTATCCATCTCTAAGGTATCTACCACATCAGAAACTCATGCTGGAAACGATTCAGATTGGAAAACTCAAGTTGCATTCAAGGAAGAGCATAGTCTCTGACATTTACCTTCATTCCTCTTGGTCCGGGTTTTCCTTTTGAACCCCTTGGTCCCAGAAGCCCAGGATTCCCCTGCAACAAGACCATGACCAAAGTCACCTAACAGCCACAAAGTTAACTACCTGACACTCTTATTATTATTGATATGGTCTGGAACTGGTAATATGATCATAAATCACCTTTAATACAATAATTTTATTTTCCAACATAGAAAATACATAATACACACATTTAACCTCTGGCTTGGGGGGTGGGTTGGGGGAGCAAGGTGCTCTGTTCAAGAGGCCACATCTACTACATACCAAAAACTGAAGGAATTATCTGACTACTAGAGGACAGAACACCATTTGATTAAAAGATCAGGAAGACAAATGCCTAAACTTTTACCCTTACCAAATAGAAAATATTATCAAATGAGGATGAAAATAATACAATCAGTTATGGGGTTAGAATTTTCCTGATCAAGAGAGAGAACGAGGACAGAACTAGGGCTTAGGTATCCTGGAGCTGCTATTTTGAACCTCTAGATACTCTTATCCCTGACTTATATCACACTGCTTAGGTTTAAGTTATCTCAAATGCTCTCTTCCTTAGGAAACCACTTCAGTCATCTGCCTCAATCTGGTCTGAACCTTCTACGAACCGCCAGGATATTAGATAGGTTGTAGAACAAGCACTAGAAAGACTGAAGTTAGGAACCAGTTCAGCCTCTTACTACCCAGATGACAAGTAATTTAATCCTCATCTATAAAATTAAGATAGTAATGCTTATTACCAATTATTACTAGTAATGCTTAACCACTTATTCCCCCTTTATACTACTTTTTTCTTGCACCATAGATTAAGCATGAGCTTGTGTTACACACCCCTGAGGCTCAAACCCAATTTCATTGATCACAATATCCCCACATTATACTTAGAGTAGAAGGGGACACACACTTGATGATCAATGTCTACTGCAAATTAGCCATTTCTAGAAATTCCTGATACCCACAGATCCCAGAACAAACAGTGTGGTTTTTATGTTATTTGTCCAGGAACACTCAGGTGTGAGCACTGGCCATTGTTAATGAGCAGCTGTGTTGCAACTTTTAGTTTTCCAAACCTACCCGAGCACCCAGGGAGCCCTTCTGTCCAGAAGTTCCTGGTGGTCCTTGCCTTCCTCTTGGTCCCTGGTCCATAGAGAAAGTGAAAATTCAACCAATTTTTACAGAGCTACAGAATTCTTTTCCATGTAACCACAAAATCATCTTGGATGCTCATGGAAGCACAATTAAGGCGCCCATCACCATCTTGTTTATTCCGCTTTAATCAATTAGCATCCACAGTCTGCAGCGCCCCCAGCACACTCAGTCCAAACTCATCCCATTGGAAGCACAGGCTCTGAGTTCTCGGCGTCTGTATTTTTAACCATCTCTCCAGGCGAATCTGATGAGTACTAAAGTTTGAGAACATGCTTTTACATTTTAATTCACCCAACTTATTTTAAATCTTAAAATGGGAATGAGAGAAGCTGAAAAGATAGTGATCCCCTTTGAAAAGCCAACCTTTACCATATATATATAATATATATGGCTAAATAAGAAATCACATTCTGACTTTATCAAGAACCAAAGTACACTTAAGCGGCCTCATCTCAGTGGGCACATTGTTGTCGAGTTGCTATTTTTTCCCCACTCTATTTTACTTTACTGATTTCTGACACTTTAATTTTGTCTAGCTTTTCTGAGAAATGTTTCCCTATCAGAAGCATTGATCATGGCTTCTATACTCCTGCATGAGATATTGAATCATCTCTGTGGGTATTGAATCATACCCACATGCCAGTGGGAAGTGAGAATTAAGGAGAGGTTTTATTGATTATCTTGCTCATGGCTCACCAGACCACCTGCTCCCCTTGTGCTCAGCAGTATAATAAAGTGAATATATAAAGGAGACTGCCAAGACATAATACTTGTGGGAGGTCCAAATTTGAATTAAGCTAGTGAGCAAAAGAAAAGGCAAAAATACATCTCTCAGTGGCTTCCCCCTATGTTCAGATACTATTTTCTATCATAAAGTATATACAATCTGTAATTACACATTGATTATTCATTTCTTTAGTATCTTTGTCAACTGGAGAAAAGCAGAAACCTTCTTAAATTATCTTCTGACACTCATAGGATCTTTAAAGTTAAGAAGAATGATTCAATGTGTGAGTAAAGTTTGTTGTTTTAAAGTTTTCCCATACTTTGGAACCATTTGGCTTTAAAAAGAAAGATGTAGAAAATATTCCAGAAGTGTTTACAGAATGGCAGACTTGGGTTACCCTTAGAAGATTCCAAGAGAACTGATTGCAAGTTTAAATTTGCAGTTATCACAGAATAGTCTGCAATGCCCTACTGGACTGAAATTGAAGGCAAAATTCTTGCCTTAATGATCTAAATGGCCCAGGCCTATTAGCAAACTGCCCTGTGTATAAAAGATACTCCATAAACACATTGCTCATTTATTCCTGCTAAATTGAATACAATTTTAGTGAATTAAATATGATTTGAATAATTTGAATGTGCATAATTAAAAGCATAGATTTATGGCCCTGGCTGGTTAGCTCAGTGGTAGAGCATCAGCCTGGCATGTGGAAGTCCCAGGTTTGATTCCCAGTCAGGACACAGAGAAGTGAACATCTGCTTCTCCACCCTTCCCCCTCCTCATTTTCTCTCTCTCACCTCTCTCTCTCTTTCCCTCCCGCAGCCATGGCTTAAATGGGTTCGAGCAAGTTGGCTCCAGGCACTGAGGATGGCTCCATGGCCTCACCTCAGTTGCTAAAGTAGCTCAGTTACTGAGCAATGAGCAGCAATCCCAGACAGGCAGAGTATCACCCCCTAGTGGGCTCACCAGGTGGATCCCGGTCGGGGAGCATGTGGGAGTCTCTCTGCCTCCCCACCTCTCATTTAATAAAAATTTTTAAATAAATAAATAAAAGCATAGATTTATAATTATATAGCCAGAGTCTGAATCCCATCTTAATCACTTACCAGCTGCATGAGCTTGGCAAATGTAACTTCTCTATCCCCTACCATTTCTGCCCTGTAAAACTGGGATAATAAACCCCCCACTGAAGGATTTAATGAGCTAATACAAGTACTTAGGCTGTATCTAGGACATAGTAAGAGCTCAATGAATATTGGCTATTGAACTTTAACCTTTGCAGAAGAAAGGCTATATAATTTGCTTTGGGAGGCCCCAGAAGGGAGTTATCCAAGGCCATTCTGATATATGCTAAATCCCTATGAAAGAATCTAAGTTTAAAATGTTAACAAATATCCTTTAGCACTAGAAACAAGTTCACTGATACAACCTGTGAGCCTGGATACCCAAGTTCTCCTTGGTAACCGCGTTCACCGGATTCTCCACGCACACCCTGTCAAATGAATTAGACTTAGTGAGTTCTCTGGGATCGTTAGTGTTTTTATTGAAGGCAGCCTCCCCTGCAAGATGTCACCTGAAAGCCATAGAGACAGACAGAAATGATTTCACTATCTGTGCTCAGTACTGTTAGGGTGTGGAGTTGGAGAGAATTGGGGGTGGGAGTTCCGTTTATGTTGGGAAAATGTTAAGACCAGATTCTCACTGTCTTTCCCAGTCTTTGGACAATTCTTGTCAATGTCTCAGTTATTGTTGGAAGCAAAAATATTTTGTTTAAATTAATCAAACTCCTTTTTAACATAATATCTGGTCACTAAAAGCTCATCTATTCCTTTTAAGGAATACAGGCTAAATGCTGACTGGTGTTAAGGACCCTTATTCCATGTGAGAGAACTCAGGATGTTGAACATTGTAATAGGTGCAACATTCTGAGACAAAGGCCCATAAATCACATGCAGAAATAGCAGAAAACTGGCTTAAAACCCTATAGGTCCTGGCCCTGGCCAGTTGACTCAGTGGTAGAGCATTGGCCTGGCGTGTGGATGTCCAGGGTTCGATTCCCGGCTAGGGCACCCAGGAGAAGCGCCCATCTGCTTCTCCACCCTTCCCCCTCTCCTTTCTCTATATCTCTCTCTTCCTCTCATTCAGCTAAGGCTCCACTGGAGCAAAGTTGGCCCGGGTGCTGGCCTCTGCCTCAGGTACTAGAATGGCTCCAGTTGCAATGGAGCAATGCTCTTAGATGGGCAGAGCGTCACCCCCTGGCGAGCTTGCCAGAGGATCCTGGTCGGGTGCATGTGGGAGTCTGTCTCTCTGCCTCCCCACTTCTCATATCAGAAAAAAATTTAAAAAAATAAAAATAAAAAACCCTATAGGTTCTTAGAGCATTAAGCTAGTTCTCTAGGCAAAAAGTGAGCATTAAAATTATTCCTCTAACAACTAATTTAATTTCTCCCTCAAATTAGTATTTTCAGTTCTACAAAGAAGACACATTTTCCAATATCGAGGACAATGCCTATTTTGTGAATGATTCTGCCTTCTTCCTCATATTGACCAGGCTATTGATTGATTATTCATAGATGTGCAAAGAGAAAAAAATATCTGAAATTCAGAATTAATCAATATGTGGATCAACTGTGCTTCTTAAGTTTTTTAAACCATTCAAATAAATTGGAAGCACTTCTACTAATCATTACTATTATATTACTCTACTCTTCAAGAGTTGATTTTCAGATTTATAAATATGAATGAACCAAGTTTTAAAAGCTAGAGATGTTGGAACAGGTTGTAAAATGTTGCTTGATTTGCATATTACATTAGTGACATTCATAATGCAACCCTTCTGAAAACAGTGTGGCTCTCTATAGCGAAGCTCGGACTCTTTTATTTATAATTCCATGCCTATACATTACGGATTCTTTTATTATAATTCCATGCCTATACATTATATTAGGGAATCTTTTCAGCAAAACAAAAGCAAAAATAAAACAGAAACCTAAAATACAGTTTTTCTTTACATCACCTGACATGATTTATAACAAAACAGACATTATGTAGTAGTTTAGTAAATCATTTAAGGTATAACTAGAAAGCCCGGCAGTCATACGAAATGACCGCTGTTCTAGATATTATAAATTGTAATTAAAATGATTTGTGCAAAGGTGTCTGCTAATTCAAACTGAATTACCCAGGGCAGGTGGCGAGGATGCCCCTTTGCTTAGTGCCCCACGGGGTTTCCCCCTTCTACTTGCTTAATTGCTTAAAGTAGAGTGCAATGAAGGAAACCACTGGCGGTACATTTCTTAATTAGTTTCTAACTTGAAGTTTAAGGACTGACAGTGTTCACATTTAATATTCATGTCACCAGAGGAATGCTCAAAAATTAAAGTTTCTCCGTTTGAAACTGTTTTAATCCTTTTTGCATTTCGGTCAGCATTACTCTGTCATTTTTTGCATTTCTCTCCTGCCTTTGTTCAAGGGACTCATTTTGTCGAGACAGGCTTTTTTGTCTTGCATCTGAGGCAAGCCTTGTTTCTCTATGCTCATCAGTCTCATTTTGCCAAGAAAGACGCATTTGCTCTGTGACTGAAGCAAGCCTTGTCTTTCTCTGCTCAGTGGTTTCTTTTTGTCGAGAAAGCTATTTTTGTGCAGCTTTAGCTCCTTTTCTCTCCTCTTCAGTGCTGTATTTTCTAGGAGGCATTCTTAAAAGAAATTACGTTAAGATGTAGTTTTTATGTAAAACAGATGATTGCCAATGCAAACAAATGTTCACCTTCCCCCTGACCCGCTCAATTTGTGTTCAGCCGTGGCAACTTCACCCCATTGGCTAGTACAGTTACACAAGCAACCAATAAGCTATCGGTGACAAACAGACACTTAAGCCGCATATAATAAAGATGTATTAAAATGATATAATAAGATTTGGACACATAGAAAAACAGAATATAAAATAGTACATACATTATGATAATCACTTATTTTTTATGCAATTAAAGGAAACACAAATGTGAAAATAGTTGCAGAATGGCGGTAGATTTTTGAACATTTAAAAAATTACCGTAATGATATTAATTTTATCAAAATTAACAAATGGTTTTCCCTTATTACCAAAATTATCTATGCACTGATTTGTTTGCCATAATACAATATTTTCCATAAATAAAATCCCATTTAGAATTCCACTTTATCAAACAGCTTGCAAAAGCCAGAACATCTAAGTTTATAGACAGTAATGAGCCATATTTTCTTAAGGCCCAAGGAATGTTGTAATTTAGAGTTCAGCACCTTTGTAAGCTATATTCTTCTAACAGCATTGGCTGATCTTTAGCAAGTTACAGTCTCAAAAACATAAATGGGTTTACCTGACGAATGCTCCAACAGTGGGTTATCTAGCGAACTATTGACATGAATAAACCCAGTTCACCATGGAGTCTACAAGTATCTCTTATTTAAAAAAAAACAAATCAGAACTTCAATAGGAAAAAAAGAAACCATCTGTGAGGATTTATCAAGATTACAGTGTATTAAAGGGAAAGACTCCCTATTAAAGACAGCATTTTGCATACGTTTTTCTCTGCTTCCAAAATGAGACATTGTTGTTCTAAAATCTGTTCCAATAAGGCAACAGTTCAGAGGCCCAGAGAGCAATCAATCTGGATTAGAGCAGGAGGACAGAATCCTCAGGAAGGAGCAATCCATGAAAAATAAACCTTGCATGTTTGAATATATTGGGAGGTTATCAATTTTGTGAAAGAACTTTATGATTAACTAGTAATATGCTCACAGAACACAAAGCCAATGGGGAGAAAGGGTGACTCAGGAAAACAAAGCTATGTAGTTGATACATTAGTAAAAGCCTGGAGGGGGACATATTCTGATTCAGGAACATACAGGGTGAATCAAGGTCTAAACTTCCATCATCAACAGAGGAAAAAAAAAGAATGAGATCGATAGAAAAACATCCAAAACTGAAAAACCAAGAAATAGCAAAGTAAACACATCATTTAGAAAAAAAGGGGAGGGGCAGTAACACTGGAAGGAAAATCCAAAGCCATGAAAGTGAGAGTGACTGGAGACCTGGAAGTCAGAAACAAGGGGGAAGAATGGGCAGGGAGATAGTTTTCATTATAAGCTTGAGAGTGCAAGTTTAAATTTATGCACAGTGTTGGCTCTGATTTAAAAAAAATAATAAAAAAGACATAAGAGATAGAATGACCTAGGGAATCAAAAATAACCAAGACTCAATTGAGCAGAGGATCCCCTGCTAACAGATATTTAGGTAAACTACCACAAAAGAATTAAATAGTTCAAGAATAGGAAACCTATTAGAGCCACTGAATTTCTCTAAAGCTTAGCTTGGTCGATTGTAATTTATTTCTGCCTTTGGGGGAACAAAAACAATGAGATAAAATGATATTTCAAGACATTATTTCTTTTATAAGTGTTACCACTTAATTAATAGCACAAAAATTATCAAAGAATTTGTTTCAATCAAATCTGAACATTGTTTAAGATATATTTTTTAAAAAAGAAATAATATTTTTGTTAGGTGTCACTAAAACTTGTTTAGATTTTTGAGACTTAAGATTTCTCCATACCCGTGCTTTTTTAATAATTTTGAAGACATGAGTCCATTATATTTTTGTATCTAGGTCCTTGCCTAACACACACACACACACACACACACACTCAGATTCACCCACGCCCAGGCTCAGAGATGACATAAGACAGTCTCTGGCTTCTCCATCCTTAAATCATGAGAATACTAGAAAAAAATAAAATCAGGTCATACCAGCAAAGTATGACCTGACTATGCTAGAAATAATTCTACACAATCAACTTCACTCATTTCCAAGAGCATTGTGGTCTTTGGCCTCTGACAAGTAATTTCACTTTGCTAAACCTATATTTCTTCTCTTATCCATAAAAAGTAACCAATGGTGCTCACAACTGCTAAAGCCATAATAAGGTTTACACGAAATAATATAAATAAAGACGTAACACAGTGACTGGTGTTAGATAAATCCTTAGTAAAATATGGTTTCTGCCACAGATACTCCCATCCCACCCTCAAATCACACCATTCTCCCTTCTGAAATAGTAAAGCTTGATCTGTTCTCTTCAGTTAATCACTATGAGATTCCCTTACACACTCATAGGAAGCTTCTCTAAATGGAAAAATCATTATTTCAGAGGTAAAAGCTATTTTCTAAGGGATTAGCTTCTTTTCAACCCAAATGAAATATTTTAGCAGGGCGGTGAGGGAGAAGAAGGGAATTATATAAACTTTCCCTTCTTCACAGAAAATGTCCCCATGAAAATTTCCCAGTGACTCTCATGCAACCTCAGACAGTCCAACCAGCCCTTCCCTTGACCTCAGACAGAACTACTCAAAGTGCCATAGATGTGGAACCAAAAGCAACCCTTCCAGAAAGCACTGACCTTCGATCCTGGCAGACCCTGTCTTCCTCTTGACCCCTAAGAATAGAAGGGAAATGAACATCTTAGAGAAGAAAACAGCCAATTTTCACCCCAGCCAACCTCTCTCTTCCTCATAAGCAGGTGAAATATACAGTGGCACCTTGAGATACAAATTTAATTCGTCCTGTATAACCGAGCTCTTAAGTCAGTCAACTCATATATCAAACTGCCGATATTGGACCCGTGCGCAACGCACTAACTAGCAGCAGCTTCCCCAATCACGACTCATATCTCGGAATTTTGCTCGGATCTCGAACAAAAATACAGACCGAGTTGCAGCTCGTATCTTTAAAAAAAAAAAATTGTATGTTGGTCTGTTCGTATCTCAAGGTACCATTGTAGCCCCAAAAGCACTTATGCCTACCCGAGAGCCAACATTTCCGGTTTCCCCCTGAGGTCCATCGTAACCAGAACTTCCCTGAAAAGTAAAAGGGAAAAGGAAGAGCAGTTTAGGTATTTATGAACTTCTGCATTTATTCTCTAGAATAATGGGCTGTCCGATACAGAAGTCAGTAGCCACATGGTTAAATTAATTAAGTCAAATTAAATTTGAAATTTAGTTCCTCATTTACACTAGGCCAGGGGTAGTCAACCTTTTTATACCTACCACCCACTTTTATATCTCTGTTAGTAGTAAAATTTTCTAACGGCCCACCGGTTCCACAGTAATGGTGATTTATAAAATAGAGAAGTAACTTTACTTTATAAAATTTATAGAGTTACAGCAAGTTAAAGCATATGATAACAATTACTTACCAAGTACTTTATGTCGGATTTTCACTAAGTTTTGCAGAATAAATCTTTATAAAACAACTTACTATAGTTAAATCTATCTTTTTATTTATACTTTGGTTGCTCCACTACTGCCCACCGTGAAAGCTGGAGCGCCCCCTAGTGGGCGGTAGGGATCAGGTTGACTACCACTGCACTAAGCATATTTTCAAGTGTTGAGTAACTCCATGTAGCTAGTGGCTACCATATTGGACAGCACAGATATAGAGTATTTCCATGACCTCAGCATTGCCTTAGAGTGCTGATTTAATCCCAGAGTTTTAAAATATTCATGTTGTAGGCATCTTTTCCCCAAAGATTATTCATTTGACAACTCCTCAAATGTGCTAATTTTTGAAAAAATACTAGCTAGTATTTTTCTGTATTCCCAAATATCTGCTGAGTTACTTTTATAATGGGAACTTTTTTATTTATTAAGTAATTCTTATCAGAGAGAAGGCATTAGATATAGCACTTTCAAAATTGGTCTAGATATAATAAAGATTATTTCTTAAAATGTTTATCATTTTCTCATTTCAATACTAAACAGTTTTTGTTTTGAAATATCTGTTGGTTTGTTGGTTTGTTGTTTGTTTGTTTGTTTGTTTGTTTTTAGCCAACATAAGAAAGAAATTATTTGGGCCAATGTGGGGACCACTGGGTAAAAGAATGTTGGGAAATTAACATTTTGCAGTCTCAGACTATTATTGCCCAGATTACTTAATCATTAGAAAGGGTGAAAAGTATGCTCACAATAGATTACCCTGGTAAACACAATCATAATCAAGTGACCAAATTAATGTATCAATAATGAGACAGACTGATATAGTGTCCTCCTGGTGACCGAAGAGGGTACAGTGTTTCTTAATCTCCTGCCAAAAACGTTTAACCTGAATCCACTCAGGAGGAAACAATCAAACAAATCCTAATTCAGAGATGTTTTGCAAAATAACTGGTCTGGAATGTTAATGTCATGTAAACAAACAAATAACTGGACAACAGTTGTGATTAAATAACACAACAGAAGCAAGACAACTAAATGCACTATATAATCCTTGACTGGAACCCAGAACAACGACAACGATAAAAATAGCCATAAAGGGCACTATTGGTGCAAGTGTGGAAATCTGAATATGGACTGTATAATAGAAATAATTTTGAAACAATATTAAGTTTCTTTTTGCACTGTGCTTCTATAAGAGAATTTTCTTGTTTTTGAAAGATATTTATTGAATATTTAAAAACAAAATGTCACCATATCATCAATTAATCCTCAAATGGCTCAGCAAAATATATACATATAGTACTTATGCATTTGTATGGAGAGATAAAAAGCAAATATGGCTATATGATAAGAATTGGTGTTCATTGTGCTATTATACTTGTAACTACAACTTTTTCTATAGGTTTAAATTTTTTCAAAATAAAAATTGGGGTAAAAGGCTCAACAAAGAAACTTTCAACAATTCAGATAATAAGGTTAAGAAAAAGAAATGAATAATTTTGGGGTGTTTATCCCACTAGGATAAATAGATACAAATATAGTTAACCAATTAGTACTTTTGTTGAATACAGAGTTTTGTAATCTGGTTTTTTGTTTGTTTGTTTTTTCACTTATATCACATCATGAATGTTTTACTTGTTATGAAATAGTTATCTAAATTATTTTTCATGGTTTAATAATAATCTATCAGATGTCATTGTTGATATAAAATATCCCTTATCATTGAACATTTAAGCATTGTAGTGATTAAAAACTACTACATTAGGCTGATCATGCGGTGGTGCAGTGGACGGAGCATTGGACTGGGATGTGGAAGACCCAGGTTTGAGACCCCAAAGTCACTGGTTTGAGCGGGGGCTCATCTGCTTTGAGCAAAGCTCACCAGCTTGGACCCAAGGTCGCTGGCTCGAGCAAGGGGTTACTCGGTCTGCTGAAGGCCCGCGGTCAAGGCACATATGAGAAAGCAATCAATCAACAACTAAGGTGTCGCAACAAAAAACTGATGATTGCTGCTTCTCATCTCTCTCCGTTCCTGCCTATCTATCCCTCTCTCTGACTCTCCCTTTGTCTCTGTAAAAAAAAAAAAAAAAAAAAAAAAAAAAACACAACAACAAACTACTACATTTATCATCCATGGAGCTGAATCTTTATATTGGTTTATGACTAACATCTGGGTAAACTTCTAGAAACTGGAAAGACTGGCTCAGAGGACATACACATCTTAAGCCATGGCAGACACAGTTGGTGGTTACATGACATTCCCCTCCCTTTGCCTCCTTGCTAAGAAAATGTCAGTTTTATTTATGGCACCAATATGCTCAGCTCCAAGGGATGAATTATGACAGGTTTAAAACACTCATGGCAATCTCATTTCCTTTGTCAGAGACTGGCTTTCTCTGACTCTCTTAAAATAGGGCAAGGGCAAGTGGGGAGCACAGGACCCATTAATGAGCTAAATGAGCTATAAAGAGTATTGCTGGCCCTGGCCAGTTGGCTCAGTGGTAGCGCATTGGCCCAGTATATGGATGTCTGGTTCAATTCCTCGCCAGGGCACACAGGAGAAGCAACCATATGCTTCTACCTCCCACCATCTCCCCCTTCTTTCTCTCTCTCTCTTCTCCTCCTGCAGCCATGGCTCAATTGGTTCGAGTACATCGGCCCCTGGCACTGATGATGGCTCTGTGGAACCTCTACCTTAGGCACTAAAAATAGCTCAGTTGCAAGCATGACCCAAGATGGGCAGATTATTGACCCCAGACGGGGGTTTCCAGGTGGATCCCAGTCAGGGCACATGAGGGAGTCTTGTCTATCTCCCCTCCTCTCATTTAGAAAAAGAGAGCGAGAATATTGCTGGGAGTGCCCTGATAAAAGGAAAGCCCCTTCCTTCTAGCGTTTTATGTGAAGGTGAAGGTAAACTTCTCCGGCTGCCCTGCCCAAGGGCCACATGAGGATGGCACCATGGAAAGAAAGAGCCGGAGTCCCTGATGACAACGCTGGGCTTTGATGGCATCACTAAGCTAGTACACCAAACCTGGAATTGCCTATCCCCAGATTAGCAAACATGTTTATTAGCTAAACACCGTCAGTCAGGTTTTCTGTCACTTGTATATCAAAAAACATAAAACTCAGCAGTCCTGATTGATGTATGTGGCCTGACTGCCTTCTTGAAAGGTTGTATTGGTTTTCACCCTCCCCAGAAGCGCTAAGGCATGACTGGTTTTTCATTTCTTCCCCAATACTAGGTTTCTCAATTTGGTTTGAAAGGCTGCTTCATCAGGGCACCTTCTCCATACAAACTGCAACACCTAATCTCTTTGGTTCAATTCAAAACTAATACTGTAATAATGAAAGAGTGCCCCCAGAGGGCTATATTTTAAATTCACAGAGCACCAGTTTTTAAGCTCATCATGGGAATAGAAACCATGGGGAAGGCAAACGCAAAACAACATGGCTCTGCCTCGGAGGGTTACAATTTTTGTTTGCATGCACGATTCAGGGATCTGAAGTTCACGATTAACCCTTAGCTAACGTCAATGGTGGTGACCTCTGCAAGCTATGAGCATGAGACTCTGCCCATGGTTGTTTAGACTGAGTTCCTTCCCAGCTATAAAGCCATGAGCAAGTCATGGAACCAACGGTCAATTTATACAAGGACCCTGACCTTTCTTCCCATGATAACCACTAACTGATAGAAACTTTGAAATAGTTTCTCTAATCTTCCCATCTCACAAATAATGAAACTGAGGTCCAGATGATTTAAAGGGTTGTTGCTCTGCTGTTCTCTTAGCTCCATCCATACCTGTATGGGTTATCATATTGAGTGGATATTCTCTCAGCTCACCAAAGGGAACCCTTGAGTGGAGTTTGTCCAACATAAAATCCAGCTGGACATATATAAAATGGGTGTGAACTAGCCACAATCCAGGGAAGAGAACCAATGTCCTAAGGTTTTGTCAAAGGATACAAATTGAAGTTCAAAGCAAACAGAGGTTGCTCTATCACTGTGAACACGTTGGTATGCAGACCTCATTCTTGGAAATTGGCAATGATGAGGTGTAATGACTGAGACACTGGGTTATTTTAGTCACTTTTCAGAATCATGCATTTTAATGTCTAGGACATGAAAATCTAAAAATGGCTTCCAATAAGTTAGCAACTGTCAACGTAAGAAATCTTTTTCCTTCCATGATGTCTTCTGTCACAATGCTGCTAATCTTCAGAACTAAACAAAGATCTTATCTTTAAAAATGGCTAGTACCCAATTCAGATCAATGAACATTGGCAGTGATGGAAAGCAAGCCCACAGTGTAATGACCCTGAGCAACTTTATTTTTTAAGTGAGAGGAGAAGAGATAGTGAGGCAGACTCCTGTGTGCACCATGACTGGGATCCACCCAGCAACCTCTGTCTGGGGTTGATGCTCAGACCAACTGAGCCATTCTCAGCACCCAGGGCCGATGCTCGAACCAACTGATCCACCGGTTGTGAGAGGGGTAGAGGGATAGAAGAGGGAGAGGAAGGGAAAGAAATGCAGATGGTGGCTTTTCAATGTGTGCCCTGACCTGGGATCAAACCCAGTACATCCACACACCAAGCTGATGCTCTATCCACTGAGCCAACCAGCCATGACCCTGAGCATCTTTTAAATCAAGACATCATCATAAAATTGGACAATTTTAAAAGTGTAGATTTTAAGTATCACTGAATCTGATATTTTCATTTTGAATATGAAGAAACCAAAAACAAAAGAGGAAAAGTAATATGTATTACTAGTGTTGTGGGAGATAAAAGTTCTAAAAACAAACAAACAAACAAACAAAAAACACCTATGAGACAGGGATGCAAGGATGCAAGGACGAGGGCATAATTGGTGATTAACATTTAGAGCTTCTATCCATGGACTAGAGTTCCGCATGTTTTCTCTCTAGTTTTCTATGCTGATCCAACCAGAATGCCAAGTGTTCTGCACCAGCTAGTACCCTTTCCAATGTGTACCAGCATCCCCAAGCAAACAGACTATCTTACCTGATGCCCATGCCTTCCTTTTTCTCCCTTAGGGCCTTGAGTATAACTATCAATTCCAGGATCACCCTGAGAAAATAAAATGGTGTTTACTTCAAATGGATAAGAAAGACTGGAAAAAATATATACAGGAAGCATGATCTTAACAAAAAAAAAGGCACCAAAATAGACCCTTTTAATTGTCTAGACCTACTCTATAATCCCAAATATGAGATGTAATTAAAATTCCAAACTCTTTGAGAAACCAAAATTTCTATACAAGATGGGTTTCCTCTCAGATCTCTTATTTGTTATAATACCAAGATAGGCTGAATGATTTCTCATCCATGAATAATTACTTGCTCTCTGCCTTTGTGCTCACACAAACGGTTTATAAATCCCCGGATTAAAGCAGCAGAACCCCCTCCTCCACCACTCACAGTATCGCCCCTTAGCCCAGGCTCTCCAGGCTCTCCCCAGTGGCCAGGTGGTCCTGTCAAGCCCTTAAATCACAAAGAAAAAAGTGTGTTATTTTTTAAAGTCATCTATTACTGAAAGAAAAGAAAAATAAGAGTTAAATTAAAAGAGCAATGTAGTACTTGAACTTTAAAGCATTCACTGCCAAAGAGGTAAGTTGAGACATAGAAAAGAATCTATTTTTATTGGAGAGCTGTGATATGCTTGACCCTAAGTGTGCATTTTCTATTTAACCTTCACAACTCAGGAACCGAGGCTCAGGAAGTGGAACCTAGCTCTCCCTACCATCAAATCCCTGGATCTTTCTACTCCTCCCTCATGCTCCCACATAAAACACATGTAAGATTTTCTCCACCATCAACATGGACAGATTTAGCAAAGCAGCCTGACCAGGCAGTGGCACAGTGAATAGAGCATCGGACTGGGATGTGAGGACCCAGGTTCGAAACCCTGAAGTCACCGACTTGAGTGCAGGCTCATCCAGCTTGAGCACAGGCTCACCAGTTTGAGCACAGGGTCACTGGCTTGAGCGTGGGATTATAGATGTGACCCCATGGTCACTGGCTTGAGCAAGGGGTCACTCGCTCTGCTATAGGCCCCTGGTCAAGGCACATATCAGGAAGCAATCAATGAACAACTAAGATGCCACAGTGAAGAACTGATGCTTCTCGTTTCTCTCTCCTTTCCTGTCTGTCCCTATCTGTCCCCCCCCACACACACTTCTCTCTGTCAAAATAACAACAACAAAAAAATTAGCAGAGCAAGAGCTCATAAAAAACAGGGAGGAAAAACAGAGGAAACTGTTTCCAGAGCTCCTGACTGCTCTAGACAGAGACTCAGAGGGGTGAAGCAACTTGCTATAAGACTATGACATGATAAGGAAATGATTGCATCTCTTAAAACCTGCCCCTAGCCTGAGGCGGTGGCTCAGTGGATAGAGCGACGGACTGGGATGCGGAGGACCCAGGTTCGAGATCCTGAGGTCGCCAGCTTGAGTGCGGGCTCATCTGGTTTGAGCAAAGCTCACCAGCTTGGACCCAAGGTCGCTGGCTCGAAGACCCCGGTCAAGGCACATATATGAAAGCAATCAATGAACACTAAGGTGTCGCAAGAAAAACTAATGATTGATGCTTCTCATCTCTCTCCATTCCTGTCTGTCCCTATCTATTTCTCTCTCTGACTCTCTCTGTCTCTGTAAAAATAAATAAATAAATAAATATTTTAAAAAATCATTAAAAAAAACACAAAAAAAAACCTGCCCCTAGTGCAGTGGTTCTCAAACTTTTTGAAGTCGGGGTGCATTTAAAATCCTACAAATAATTGTAGGCACGCTATATACAAATTTCTGAGAAAAATGTTATAATAATTAAATCAAATATTAAAGAAAAAAAAAAAAGTCCAAGCATGCTTTTATTGTAATTAAATGAAATAAATATGATAAAATTAAATTTATTCTGACATTAAAAAAACATTTTTATGTTACATTTTTTGAGTTACGCTTTTTAGAATTCATAAAAAGGAGAAGTTAAAAAATTAAAAGACAACAAAAAAGTTATCTTTTTATATATATAGATACATTCTTAGTAAGATTTAGTAAATTTGGCAGGTCCCGGCATGAATGTGTTAAGTTTTTCATTCTTGTGTTTATGAGAAACATGAGCCTGGTGTGTCCTAGCGATTTCTTCAATGTTTGGGCATATATTTGAAAGGCAAACTCTCATTTCCTCATCAATATATCGAAGAATTCCTCTCTTTTTACTCTTAATTGTGTTGAGGGTAGAAAATCCTAATTCACATAAATAGGATGTTGAAAATTTTAGTAAAATGTTCAAAGTTTTTTAAGATATTCCCACATATTCTTCTTTTATAGAAATCCAAAAGGCTTCAAGAGACAATTCCTTATGTTTAATCATCAATCCACAGTCAGTGGATATAGCTGCCAGTTCCTCTTCTTCTGTTAATGTTAAACCAAATCACTTGAAGCTTCCATAAATGGGTTTCTAATCCAATCGTATCGTTCAGTGTTAAGTGATGGGAAATGCTGTAAATTAAATTCTGCCCGTCAGCCTTCAAGTCTTATTTTATTAACACTTAACTTTTGTTCACTTCCAGAATTGGATTCTTCAATATCACACTTCTTTTTGAGAAATCTATCCATTTTATTTGGGTGCATTTATCTAAAAATAATATAATGATGTATTACTAATAAATATAATAATGATGTGTTAACAAAAAGAGTGGTATTTTTGTAATGAAATGGTATAATAGAGTAACTTTATTTATTTTTATATCTGGGCACATGCTGCAAACCAGCGCTGTTAGTAATTTCAGGTCCCAAATGGGAACTGTGTGGAATTAAGAAAATACACAGAATTAAGAAAATACAGGGTCAGGAGGGCCCTGTTATTGCTGCTGGCAAGAACAAAGCGCTCCCAAAAACCTCATCTTGCTTTATTTATAGGGCAAGGTGAGACCATTAGCAAATCTTAACTTTACACCAAACAAAGGATAGAAGAAAAGTTGCCTCCAGTCTTTCCAGGGAACATGGGGGGTAGTGTAAACACAAATATTAAAGAAAAAAAAAAGTCCAAGCATGCTTTTATGGTAATTAAATGAAATAAATATGACAAAATTAAATTTATTCTGACATTAAAAATAACATTTTTATGTTACATTTTTGAGTTACACTTTTTAGAATTCGTAAAAAGGAGAAGTTAAAAAATTTAAAAAGTTATCACCACAAAAAAGTTTGCACCACAGCTTAACAGCCTTTTGCAACCTAATCAGGCAAGTGAGGTGGGGGGTTGGACAGACTGTCAGCTTACAGCCAATTCCCCACACCTCTGTCCCCCAAAAATCTAAACTCCAAAAACCCTATTGGTTTTTTGGTCCCCAACAGGCACATATTTCTCTGGAATACCATAAGAAACACCTGAAAATCTTCTAGGGCACACCAGTGCGCCCTGGTGCACACTTTGAGAACCACTGCCCTAGTGGTACCACATCTGTGTAGTAGTTTCCACAGCACCACAAAGCCTTCCTTGGATGCTGTTACCTGCCTGGTTCTGGAGGTTATACACCGCACTCCGAAAATAATGAAGTAGGACCCTTCTTTGAGATCTGGCTCTCAGACACACAAGGAACAGAATTAGTCTCCAGCCTCCCAAAGAAGCTACCTCATAATGACTTGAGACTTCTCCTTACCTTTTTCCTGGTCTGCTTATAATGGCAAAAGGAAGTTAGTTGATTCTAAATTCCAATTCTGCTGCTCAATCTACTAGGTAGGCAAATTTCTTCGACTTCTCTAAGACAATTTTCTCATTTGTGAAACAGATATACCTATCTTATAGGATTCTTACAGGGATTAAATGGAATGAAAAATTAAAATGCTGAGTAAAGAGCCTGGTATATGGTTCCTATTATGATTTGTCTGACTTCTAGTCCCTCATTTTTCTGACTAAGACACCGGCTTCAGTGTCTGACCAGACACTGATCTTCCAAACCTATAGCTTTAAAAACTTTCAATAGCACCTGATTATGCAGTAGAAAAAGGAAAACCCTAAACATGGCAGCAGATTGACTCCAGCCTCTTAAAACTTATCTCACCTTGCGCTTCTCTTGAATTGGAATACTTGTCTGTCCAAACCCACTCTGAGTTCTTCTGTCTCTAAGCCTTTCCTTTTTCTTCATCTGAAATACAGTAACCTGTCTGTCTCTCTCTCAGAGGTATGGGTAAAAAAAGTCCTGATTCCCTGTGTGCCCTGGAATGCCAGGGTCCTCTCCACTCTTCAGCACCATTCTCAAATGCCACAGACCTTACGATGCAAGGTTGGTCTCTGGCCTCCTTCTTTCCTCCCTCATCACCTGGTTGTTACTCCTCCTTTAAAGTTCACTCCACCTCTACTCCCTCGATGAAGCCTTCCTGACTGCACAGGTTGGATCAGGTCCCCCTGACCTCTACCTCCTCTCCATGCACTCATCTCATCAGTAACATTACCTCTACTTCTATGATTATTTCATTGACACTCTCTCTCCCCCACAGAGGCCAGTTCTGAGATGCAGAACCCATGCCTGTTTTGCTCCCTATTCTATAGTCATGCCTGAGTTACAACAGGTGCTCAATAAATCTTGATGACTGATCAGATAAAGACTCATTACTCTATTTTAAACTCCTCTCTAAGTCACAGTGCTCCCATTCATTCATTATTGCACCATTTTTACAGCCCTTATATTATCCTATCTTATATTATAGTTTCTCCTAGACAAATCTTATCTCCTGCACCAAAATAAGCATTTTCTTGGGCATAACCATGACTTGTATATCTTTGAACTCTATTTTGTATCTAGAAAAATGCCCTATAGGTAGGAAACACTGGACAGGAGTTGACTGAATTTCATTTAATTCAGTAGCAACTAAATGCCTTCCAGTCTTGAAGGAAGTGTGGTGTCCTCCACCTTCTCCAAAATCTGATTTACAAACTTATTCACAAATGAAACCTCAACAAAGACCCATTTCTTATGACTTTATGTTTCAATTATCAGGAAATCAATCCACACCTTGCTGTAAAGAATTATTCTAATTCCATGTGAGGTACAGAAGAGCATAAATAAATAAATGTCATTCCCCTTATCTAATTCAATCAATCAACAGAAGCTGAATATACTACTGTGTTGAGATGATCCTTCAGGCTATATTCTATAATTGATTAGTAATGTCTGCAATGGGCACAGAAAGGGAGAACTGAGTACATATGCCTTCTCTCATATAGAAATATAAGTCCTAGCATGAGGCAATGTACAGTCACTGTCAAGCAGATAGTAAAAATAATGTTCATTGGAAGGGTATAGAGAAGGGGGAGATCTCTAAAATTAACATGGTCAGTGAGGTCTACGGCCTCATGGGGAGGAAAGACAAGAGTTTAAAATTGAACAAAAAGTGATATTCAAATAAGCACTAAAGATGGAGGCAGGGAAAAGTCATTACAGGATGGGGTACCTAGATGAACCAAAACAGAGGTGGGCCTGATAAGGAATCTTCAGGGGACACTTAGCAGTATAATTTGACTGGGAAGGAGGCCTCTTTTTTAATTTATTTTTCCCTTTTTTTGTGACAGAGACAGAGAGAGGAGCAGAGAGAGGGGCAGATAGGGACAGACAGACAGACAGGAAGGAAGAGAGATGAGAAACATCAATTCTTCATTGTGGCTCCTTTGTCTTCCTCGTTGTTCAGTGATTGCTTTCTCATATGAGCCTTGACCTGGGGGCTATAGCAGAGCGAGTGACCCCTTGCTCAAGCCAGTGACCTTGGGCTCAAGCCAGTGACCTTTGGGGTCTAGCCAGTGACCATGGGGTCATCTCTATGATCCCATGCTCAAGCTAGCAAGCCCACGCTCAAGCTGGTGAGCTTGCACTCAAGCCAGATGAGCCCGCACTCAAGCTGGTGACCTCGGGGTTTCAAACCTGGATCCTCCACATACCAGTCTGATACTCTATCCACTGCACCACCACCTGGTCAGGCTAAATTATTTTTCGATTAAAATTGACATACAATATTATATTAGTTTCAGGTGTACAACATAGTGATTAGACATTTACATAACTTACAAAATGATTATCCTGATAAATCCAATATCCACCTGACACTGTATATCATTATTACAATGTTACTCCCTATACTGTACTTTACATCCCTGTGACTATTTTATAACTGTCAATTTGTACTTCTTAATACTAGAAAGGACATTTCTTGACCAAGATGAGTGAAGAATGTGGTTGAAAGGCCTTGGATTTAAGATTAAATCACTGTCAACAGGGAGACATTAAAGACATCTTGTGAGCTAGAGCATGATAATTACTGTTCTGAAGTACAAAAAACTGAATAACTTGGTTTACATTACTCATTTTACTGTCAGCAGAGCCAGGCCGTAAGTTATAGGTTCCAAATAGTCATCTAATTGTTATTGTCCCTAAACTCCCGATCTAATAAACTACTACATGATTCTTTCCTGAAAGTTAAAAATAAACTGTCAAGTTCAGTTTAACCAGTAGAAATATAAGAGCAAAATCTCCTGATATTTTACCCGATTTCCCCTATCTCCTTTTTCTCCGGATGATCCTGGGATTCCACGATTACCCTAAAAAATAAACAAACACACAACGGATCTTTGTTAGATTAGTCATACCAGAAATTTTTTTCACATAGTTTCACATTCTAGCCAACAACAGAGTTTCTTTACCTATTTCTGAGTATGTAACAGACCAGAGGGCCCTGGACAACTCCCCCTTTGGAAAACAATCTAAAATTCTAGATAACAAATCTAAAAATATTTTACATCCATTAATGAGCTGATAGAGAAAAGGGAAAAACCTTGGGGTTCAGAATAAAGAAAAAGCAAGAATCAACAGAAGTATTAGCCATTGGCCGTCCTAATGACATCAGATCATTCAGTGTGAGTGTGGTGTGAAAAATCACAAGCTGATCATTTATTTTAAAGTGGTCCTAGGAGCCTGACCAGGCAGTGGAGCAGTGGATAGAGCGTCGGACTGTGATGCAGAGGACCCCGGGTTCGAGATCCCGAGGTCGCCAGCTTGAGTGCGGGCTCATGTGGTTTGAGGAAAAACCCACCAGCTTGAACCCAAGGTCGCTGGCTCCAGCAAGGGGTTGCTCGGTCTGCTGAAGGCCCACGGTCAAGGCACAAATGAGAAAGCAATCAATGAACAACTAAGACGTTGCAACGCGCAATGAAAAACTAATGATTGATGCTTCTCATCTCTCTCCATTCCTGTCTGTCCCTGACTCACTCTCTGTCTCTGTAAAAAATAAATAAATAAATAAATAAATAATTTTTTAAAATGTTAAAAAATTAATAAAAAAAATATATATATTTATAAAGTGGTCCTAGGAGGCAATGCCACCAACTATGTGGCAGAAGCAAACAACCTTCAGCTCGGGCCTTAATGACTTCTCACAGATGAATTTCAATAAAAATTGAGTTTAAATCAAAAATCACAACACATGAGTGAGACATCAAGCTAGGGAACCAGCAGCAACAACAGACAACAAAATCAGATTTACAATGATAATAGATATTGAAATTATTATATGCAGAATATAATGTATATATTTAATCAATTTAAATAAAAAAATAATTTCTTTTAAAAAAAGCAATTATAAAAAAAAGACCAAGCAGATTTGAGAAAGAATCGAATTGAACTTTTTAAAGTAAAATTAGAATAATTGAAATTAAAAATCTAAACAGGTGAAAAGGTATATTAAACAAAGTGACATAATTAGAAACTGAAGAAATTATTCAGAATGTAGCACAGAGCCTGACCAGGCTGTGGCGTAGTGGATAGAGCATCGGACTGGGATGCCGAGGACCCAGGTTCGAGACCCCGAGGTCGCCAGCTTGAGCGTGGGCTCATCTGGTTTGAGCAAAAGCTCACCAGCTTGGACCCAAGGTCGCTGGCTCGAGCAAGGGGTTACTCGGTCTGCTGTAGCCCCACAGTCAAGGCACATATGAGAAAGCAATCAATGAACAACTAAGGTGTCGCAATGCGCAACGAAAAACTAATGATTGATGCTTCTCATCTCTCCGTTCCTATCTATCTGTCCCTGTCTATCCCTCTATGACTCTCTCTCTGTGTCTGTAAAAAAAAGAATGTAGCACAGAAACACAAAGAAATAGAAAATATGAAAAGAGGTTAAGAGACATTGAGTATAGAATGAGAAAGTCTCACAAATTTTTAATTAGACTTCCACGAACAGATAACAGAGAAAATCTTAAAAATAAAAATTTCAAAATGAAAATTTGCTATGGATTTTCTAAAGCTTATAGAAGGCACAAATGCTCAGATTCAATAGCCAAATAAGTCCCAAGCAGGATAAACAAAAAAATTCACACCTGGACATATCATATTAAAACCGCTAAAAACAAGAAACAAAGGGAAAATTTTAAAGGAGTTGATATATATATGTGTGTATATATGTATACATATATATGTGTATATATATGTGTATATATATATCATACATATATATATTTAAGATTATTGACTAAGAAACAACAATTAGGTTGATGTTACCCACCATTATTCTTAACAGCAATAATGAAAGACAGAGACAATAGAAGCCAGGAAACTATGAAATTACATTTCAAAGTGCTGAAATAAAATGATTACCCAAGAGCTATTTTTCAAGAAAAAGGGTAAAATAAACAGATTTTCAGAACAACAAAACTATGGGAGTTTATGAACATCATTAAAGGAAATTCCAAAAGTCCTACTATAAGAAAAAAAATGACCTTTTCATATTATTTTGAAAGTATCAGTAATAGTAATAAATATGAGGGTAAAGCTAGATTAGCACTGACTATAGAACACAATAATAGCAGTGTCAAACTGGTAGAATTTTTTTTAATGGAAATAAAATACTGAACAGTAATATGTAATATAGGAGGCAGTAGGTTAGAACTAAGTTTCTGGGGTACTTCTATTTTGAAGATAAGGAAAAATATATAAATTAACTTTAGACATTGTTGCATATTCATGTTAAAATTTCTAGACTAGCCTGGACCAGGCGGTGGTGCAGTGGATAGAGCGTTGGACTGGGATGCGGAAGACCCAGGTTCGAGACCCCAAGGTCACCAGCTTGAGCACAGGCTCATCTGGTTTGAGCAAAGCTCACCAGCTTGGACCCAAGGTTGCTGGCTTGAGCAAGGGGTTACTCAGTCTGCTGTAGCCCCATGGTCAAGGCACATATGAGAAAGCAATCAATGAACTAAGGTGTCACAATGAAAAACTAATGATTGATGCTTCTCATCTCTCTTAGTTCCTGTCTGTCTATCCCTGTCTATCCCTCTCTCTGACTGTCTCTCTGTCTCTGTAAAAAAAATTTTAAAAAATTCTAGACTAATTGTGAAATGTATATATAAATAGAGGGTATAAGTGTTCTGCTCATACAGGAGGGAGCATAGAACAAGAAACTTTCTGCACCTGTTCTCCATCCAAGCCATCAATACCATCCTCCCCAGTGTTGCCCTGTGGAACAAAAAATAAGGTTAGACACAAAAGGACCAGGGGTACATAGCTATTGCTTTGATGTTAACTTTCATACTAATATTTTTTTTTAGTTAGAAGAACCTAGACCTTCCAAAACAACAGTTATATACTGCATTCAATTATTAAAAAGCAATGACTCTTTTTTTTTTTCTGAAATAGTAATTAGTGTTATATACTGTTTTTCCTGGCAGTTTCAGGAGCCAAAAAAAATGATAGGGAAAAAAAAAGAAACTCAAATTTTGAATAGATAGAAGGACTTCCTTTTAAACTTTTGCACTGGGCACAAGTTACTTTCAAAATACTGAATGAAATATCTCTCACTGGTTGTCTGTATGTTAAATATGGTCCTTGTGTCATTCATCTTTTTTTAACTTAAAAACACTGACAAATATACCTGGATTAATCTGCATAATAGATACTTGGATGATGTCAGATTAAGGAGGAACCAAGTGGGAATGTATCCATGTGTGCAATTTTGGGAGGTTTACAATTAAAAATGTTCTTAAGAGAGGAAACGAAACATGAGGCAAAGTAGATAAGAGTAACAACTGGCAGTTGCATAGTGACATCTGATCAAATATGTCATCACTTTCAAATTATGGGCCTTCATTTTGCCAACTATCTCAAAATGACAGTTAATGCATTTGTTTTAAGGTATCTTTTCAAAGAAAATTCAGAGTTTTGCAAGCAGAATACAATGCATTTTATACATGTGGAATAGTTGACTTACTCATACTGTCCACATGAGGAAATCAAGTTTCAAGCATATTTTTTAAAACCAAAGTACAGCCAAGTTAGTGAATGAAAGTAAGTGTAGCAAACTCTCAGGTTAAAATGACATGATATATTTGCTACAGGCCTTAGGGGGTGAAACTGTGGTACCAGACACATGAGATAAAGAGGTTTATCAGCCCATGTCTCTCATTCTTCACTTTGCAACCGCTCCCTTGATAGTACATGTCTTATGAATAGTCGTTCATTAGCATGGCAGTTTGGCTCCTGACACCATCTGCCACATACCCTCACCTTCAAGTTTTAAGCCCTACCTCACTCAAGCAAAGGAAAAACAACTGGACTCAGTGTTTTCTTTCCCAGAGAAACTGCACTCCGGCTTAGGAAGAGTAAGGAAAGTTACCTACCTTCTCTCCTAAAAATCCTCGTGCTCCCTAAAGTTAGGAAGAAAAAAAAATTGAATTTGAATTAGATTTTTAAAACATTGTTTCCTTTAAGAAATCATACGTTCCCTGGTTTCAAGAAAATGCATGTATTAGACCAAAACAAAGACTGCTTCTCCAGCGACTGTAATGGCCATCACAACCCTCTGATTACTACCACTTCCTGTGCGTGGCACTTAGGGAAAAATGGCACCTTGTAGCTCTTCACTTAGTAGGGGTGAGCAAGAAACAGCAGTGACCTAACATTTATTATTATAACAATCATCTTTCAGACAAAAATGACTATACACTGGCTAACAAGCATGAGAGGGCTCCTAGGAACAACAGGACAAAGTAGTTGACAGAGTAACGTATTAAAATACACAGAATATGGTCATTGTGATCAGAAAAACTCTCCATGGGACTCTGAGGTTGTAGAAATTTTTCTGTGGCCTTATTAAAGGAGATTCTCTAAACCTGGATGGAATGTTAGGAGACATTGAACACAACCACTCAAAAAGGGTGCCCACCAGATATCCGTTTAGCATTGAAAATTTCAGTGCTCTCAAGCGCACCTTCCAACTGCCAGCACTGTGACTCTTTCCCAGAGAGTTTTTCTGGTATGAGAGCCTGTATATGTGCAGAACAGACCCAAAACGCTAGGAAAATACTGCCTTCTAAAAGCAGTCCTCAATAATGCCCGACAGGAGTCAGTGTCTGAATGCCCAGCTCCCTCGCCCCTTGAGCAGGATAACATTGAGGTGTGTGTTCAACACTGACTTCCAGAGTTTCTCACCAGGATTAAGTTCTATCTACCTTTGGTGGTAATCTGATTGATAAGGCACCCTTTTTAGGTCATCTGCCCTCCCTAACTTCTCTGCTCCCTATGTGTGTTTACTGAGATCGCCTCCCAGTAAACTGTCCATACTTGATCCCTTGTCTAAAGCTACACTTCTGGGAAACCCACCATCTCAGCAGGAGCCCAGATACCATATCTACACTGAGGACTTAAGGAATTCCTCAAATTCAAGGGATGAAATAAAGATGAGGAAGAACTCCACACTAGGAGGTCACACTCACCTTAGGTCCTCTCATACCTGGACATCCTTCCTCACCTGGGGGTCCGGGGAAACCTCGGGGACCTCTTTCTCCCTGTGAAATAAGGATACATGTGAAGACAGTCAAGCAAGTACCTCTGTCAGCACCCACAGATTCAAATCAGCAATAATGACCACAAGAAACTAAAATATGACACGGTTCTTAGAATGACTTTTATATCCTCAGAGACCTCATTGGATCACCTGCAATTAGAATGTTCATCCATCAGTTACCCAGACTGACGACCTGAAATCATACAAATCCAAATTATCTGAACTTTTGATCTATTCAGTCAAGCCACATGGACAAAACAGAGGTGTGACTGAAGATTTCCTGAGGCAGCTAAAACTAGATGGTTTCCTTGTGGTCCCACAGAGAATAAACCACTACTTAACTCTTTTCTCTTCTAGGTTGAAATCCTGCCCATTCTTAAGATATAGATCATTTGTCACCTCTTCTTCTGAGAAGCCTTTTCTGTTATATCATGTATTATTATTGTTTTTGTGTTCTATTGTTTCTTGCCATGTTGTGAACTCCTTGGTGACAAGGACAATGTCTCATTTATTTATCTCTGGGTTTCCAACCCTAAGCACACTGTCAGGCACACAGTTGATGTCCAATCAGGACTTGAAGAATTACTTCCTAAATTATATTAGTGAATATAACCGTTTTATCTAGATATTGGATAGGAAGGAAATGGTAGAGATCATGCCTTTTGCCAAATGGATCAAATATAAATTAGAAAGTACTATATACCCCATGACCTTTCTAGCTTCTACTTAATAAAGTTGGATAACTTCCCTATGTAAGCAGCCCTGGATAATAAAAAGGAACATGATAAAGTGAGAAGCGCTCTGGATGAAGGAGTTGGGTTTAAGTCCGTTCTGGTTCCAAATTGTTTTGTCAGCTTGGACAAGCATATGAGTTTATGAATTACAATTTTCTCCATTTATAAAATATGGATCTGGATACTGATTTTAGCAATTCAAAGAGTGTTGTATTGAATGCATGGATACTGTATTGAAATCATATGGCTTGGACAAATTAGGGGTTTTCTACTTATCAGACAGCAAGAGATAATGAGAAAAGCACAGGGTCTGGCATCAGAGAGACGTGGGTTTGAGCACATCTCCAACCATCTCTATCTGAGATAGTCATTTCCTTTCTCTGAGTTTCTATTTCCACATCCATAAAAGTATTAACATGTATCAGTAGGGTTGTGATGAAGACTAAATGTCATAATGTATACAAAATGTCTAATGCAGGGCTTATACAGTAGATGTCAAGTAAATGTCTGCTTTCCCCCTTCTTCCTAGTCGATATGCATTTTTAGGTTCGATGTGTGATGTTTAAGCTTCATCTAGAAAATTTAATTCAAACATATTTACTGTATGATGCAGTATTATCAATCGTGAATAATTGGTCGTTGCCTTTTTTAGAAAACAGTTGTTGTATCTAAAACAAATGTCCCAAATAAAGCAGAGACATCAAGAAAAAATTTCTCACAGTTTTATTTTTAACAAAACGTTAAAAATAAGCCCACTCTTAGAATAGCTATCACCAAAAAAAAAAAAAAAAGAGTGTTGGCGAGGATGTAAAGAAATTGTGATTCTTCTGCACTTTTAGCGAGACAATAAAAGAGTATAGCTGCAACTGAAAACAGTACGGTTGGCTCTCGGAAAAGTAAAAATGGAATTACCGTATGACCCAACAATCCACTTCTGGATGTATACCCCGAGGAACTGGAAGCTAGGTCTTAAAGAGATATTTGTGCAGCCATTTACAGCAGCATTATTTGCAATAGACAATGTTTGTGTGGCATATCCACACAATGAATTTATTCAGCCTTAAAAAGGGACGAGATTCTGATGTGCTGTAACATGGGTAAACCTGAGGACATTATGCTAAGTGAAATAACCCAAAACACACATACTGTTTGATTTGGTTTAATGAAGCACCTAGAATAGTATAAAGATCACAGAGGCATATAGTAGAATGGTGGTTGCCAGAGGGTGGTGGGAGAGGGGATGGGGTGTTAGTGTTTAATGGGGACAGTTTTAGTTTTTCAAGATGAAAAGATGTTCTGGAGATGGATGATGGTGATAGTTGCACAACAGCGAGAATGTACTAGTACCACTGAACTATATACTTAAAAATGGTTAAGATGGTAAATTTTGTTACATGTATTCCTCCACAATTTAAAATGTTTTTTTACTTAAAAAGAAAAAGAAATTTGTAGGGAACAAATCTCACTCTTATGACTTCTATTACCAATTCCTAAAGTTTCAGTTGCTATACATAAATAATTGGGTGTGTGTTTTCCCCAAATTAGTCCACAGAACAAAAGAGGATTTTTAAATTTGAATCCTCACAAAGTTGCTTATATTTCAGAGTGTTCTCTCTATCTGCTTTTTTTACTTAACTTTAAACAACATACTATTGATACACAATCAGTATTTATTTGAGATATTTTGGGGATACTTACAGAGGTCATCTACCAGATCAGCAAATAAAGGGGAAAAAAAAGGAAAAGAAATCTAACAAATTACGTATTTATTTATTTTATTTGAGGATGAGACCTCACAGTTTCAAATGTTAGATGTTATGCAAGCAAGACTTTTAAAAATCACTTTTATAAACACTGGAATTTGTGATTTTATTGTGGAGACCATAAAAATATTCTCACATGAAAAATGAGGTACTGAGTTTTGAAATTGGAAATAAAATTTGCAATGACAGACTTTATAAACAGACTTAAAATGGTTTATCTTAAACAACTTAGAAGTGAACACAATATACTCTAAAAAAAAAATGTGTGTGAGATGTTTCCAAAAAGTGGCTCCAGTCAGACTGAAAACATTGAGATAGAAACACCGTGGGAAGAATTTTTAATAAAACGGTTGATAAAATATTAGCTAGGAAAAAAAGCAGAATTTCTCATTTAATATGTCATTTTTCACAATGAAAGACTTTTATATGTTTATGTGTCTTTAAATAAGTTAAATATTATAAGTAGACATTTGTCTAGTTCACCTACATCCCTAAAAGTCCATGTATTCTAACTGGGTGAAAGCATTTTGTGGATGTTTTCATAAGAAAAGGGGAATTGCCTTATAATGAGCACATATGTTAAATTGTTTTGAGAACAGGATTTGGACTCACTATGTTTCTCATTTATATATCAAGCTCTATTATGTTTAAAAACTGGTCTCCCATTGCTCACAAGTTGCTTAAGCCTATCAATTATAGCCATAATTGAATGGAAAGAATAACCTCACCAACAGCTTTTCAAATGCTGGGGTGGTTCAAGTCACTTCATAAGAAATGAGAATAATAATAATATCTTACTTTCTAGATGAAATGAGGAAATATATATATAAAATGTTTAGCTGTGTATCTGGCACATGGAAGGTGCGAACAAATATTAACTGTTTTTGTTACTACTGAAGTTATGTAACTATCTGTGTGACCTTAGATAATCTGACTAATTTGATATATAACTAACTCTTTGATGCCTAACCAATCCATATCTAAACCTCCATTTCATCATGATAGGTAAATTTTGGAAATATACATATATAGAATTCATGAGTCTAGCAGACTGTATTTTCCAAAGATGACCACAACAAAACATCTGTGCTCTTCTGCCCTGTGACCCTGTCACACTTCCATTGAGAGAATGAGCTTAATTCCCTCACCAGACCCTTGAACCTGGTCTGGGTTTAGTGACTCGCTTGTACCCAAAAGAATGTTCCAGACAAGTTACCACCTAACTTCTGAGGCTTGCTAGACGCCTTGCAGCTTCAGCCTTAGTCTCCCGGAATGCTCACTCTCAGGACAGACTCTCCCTGTTGGATGTGCCCTTCTAGACCCAGGTGCTATGCCCTTCGACCTCAGCCTTCCCCATGCCAGCCGGACCAGCCATCCCAACAGAGTGCAGAGCGCCAGAGAGGAAGCCGTTCCGCAGGGGGTCCTCCAGCCCGACAGCCTCACCTGCTCTGCTGAGACCTCGGACACCAGCAAAGGGACCCACCATCTGCTGTTCTCTCTTCACCTTCCCCACCCACAGAGTCCAAGGACTTAATAAAAACGGTTGTCTGTCATTTTACACCACTAAGGGTTTTTTGGTTGAGCCTTTTTATTTAAAAAAAATTATTTTTTTTTTGGTAAGAGGGCAATAATTATTTGTCCTTTATAAACTTTCCACTTGAACCTACAAATTAAGAGCCCCACTCTGACACCTGTCCCTCTGCAGAGAGACGTCTCTGCCATGGAGCAGACCAACCTGACCTGCTCTGCAGGGAAATGACATTAAAAGCCATTCAGTAGACAATGGATTTTGAAGTCAACTTCTCCTGTGAGAAATGCAGTAAAAAGCAAACAAGACCGACCAGAGGTGCGCTGTCAGATACAGTAGCCACCAGCCACACATGGCTAGTCCAAGCTGAGATGTCCTGTAAGGGTAAAATACACGCTGGGTTTCAAAGACAAGATGTTTCAAAGGTAAGATATCTCATTATTTTTCATATTAATCACATGTGGAATTAATTATATTTTGGATATACTGGGTTAAATAAAATATACAGGTATTATTAAAATCAATTTCACCTGTTTTTTTGTAATGTTGTTTAGAGTGCCACTATAAAAAAATTTTTAATTATATAAAATTATATACACTATCTCTCCCCTCTTATCCCCCAGGGGATACATTCCAAGACCCTCATTGGATACCTGGAACCACAGATAGCAATGAACCCTATACATATCGTTATTGCCTATACATATAGACCTATGATAATGTCTAACTTACAAATTAGGCACAAGAGATTAATAATAATAAAATAGAACAATTATAACAATACACTGTAATGAAAGTTAGGTAAATGTGGGTGGTCTCTCTCAAAATATCTTATTATACTGTACTCACCCGTCTTCTTGCCATGATATGAGATGATTCAAGTACCCACCTGATGAGATTCAGTTATTTTTCTTCACATTATTTCAGACAGAAGATTTATTCTTAACATAGATCTGAGCAACTTCAGCATGACTTTTTTATTCAAGAACTTCCACTTTTTCACTTAAAGGAAGCATTTTATGGCCTGTCTTGGGTAGATCTGAATTGCCAGCATCATGCATCATGACTCTTGCACTTTGGGGTCATTTTCAAGGAAAATAAGGGTTACCAGAACACAAGCCCTACAAAACTGAGACAGTCTGTCGGATAACCAAGGTGGCTACTAAGTGACTAACTGGCAGGGAGCATCTACAATGGGGAGACACTGGCCAACGGGATGATTCACCTCCCGCAACAGACAGCAAAAGATTTCATTATGTTACTCAGAACCACATAGAATTTAAAACGGGTCCTGGTTGGTGGCTCAGTGGATAGAGCATCAGCCCAGCATATGGATGTCCCAGGTTTGATTCCTGGTCAGGGCACACAGGAGAAGAAACCATCTGTTTCTCCCCGCCCCTTCTCTCCCTCTTCCATTCCTGCAGCCAGTGGCTCAGCTGGTTCAAGTATGGCCCCAGGCACTGAGGATAGCTCCACTGGAGAGCATTAGCCTCAGGCACTAAAAATAGCTGGACACTCGAACATCAGCCCCAGATGGGGTTGCCAGGTGGATCTCAGTCAGGATCAATTGTTTATTTCAGGTAATTGAAATTTCAGAAAGGACATGTCAGATAAAAAGGGGCTACTGTATGTCACTCATTATATTTCTAGCCCTGTACTAGCGGGTCTTTATACAATAACTTGGTTTTAGGATATTAAGACAGAAGAGAAAAGAGACAAAATCACCTCTCACCCTAGACAGACAAGGACTTGGGTTTATCCTGTTTGTCTGAAATTGGTGTCAGTGAACCTAATGGGCTGGTCAAACCTCAACATACTCTCTTAACTTTGACAAGGCTCATTGAACCACAGGCCAAGCAGGAAAAAAATAACACCGAAAGGACATTTTAAAACTTCATAAAAATGGGAAGAATATTATCACAACTCCTAAACAAAATAGAGCAAGTCCACAATCCTCATTTCTGGAACGTATTTCTAACACCTAAGACTGTACTGAGGCAAAATAGGAGTTCAGCAATTCTCCCATAAACGTAATCACAGAAATGGATCAGCTTACAGAGGTTTCAGCAGCTGCATTTTTCTCTAGTTTCCTCTTATTTTCCAAGTTCAAGCAGCCTAAATGTTCAATAATAAAACAATGTGGAATGGGGACTTTCATGCTTATATACACCAGCAGTTTGAAAAGTTTCGGAGGGAGATGCTCACAAAATTAAAACTATTTTCCCAACTACAGTCAAATGTTTTTTTACTCTAATGCTCTCCCAAGTATACAATAGAGTTTTTAAGGGGCCACATAGCAAGTGATATCACAGCAGACCGAATACAAAAGCAGACATATGAATCTAACTGAATAAGCTAGACCTTAAAGATATTTGAAAATATGTATTTAAGGAGGGGCACAAAGAAAACTAGATACTGGCCTGACCTGTGGTGGTGCAGTGGATCAAGCTTCAACCTGGAACGCTGAGGTCGCCGGTTCAAAACCCTGGGCTTGCCCGGTCAAGGCACATATGGGAGTTGATGCTTCCTGCTCCTCCCCCCCTCCTCTCTCTCTCTCTCTCTCTCTCTCTCTCTCTCTCTCTCTCTCTCTCTGTCTCCTTTAAAATGAATAAATAAATAAAAATAATTTGCCTGACCTGTGGTGGCTCATTGAATAAAGCGTCGACCTGGAAATGCTGAGGTCGCCAGATCGAAACCCTGGGCTTGCCTGGTCAAGGCACATATGGGAGTTGATGCTTCCAGCTCCTCCCCCCTTCTCTCTCTCTCTGTCTCTCCTCTCTATCCCTCTCTGTCTCTCTCTCTCTCCTCTCTAAAAATGAATAAATAAAATAAAAAATTTTAAAAAAAAAAAAAAAAGAAAACTAGATAGAAGGTGACAGAGGACAATCTGACTTTGGGTGATGGGTATGCAACATACTTGAATGACAAGATAACCTGGACATGTTTTCTTTGAATATATGTACCCTGATTTATTGATGTCACCCCATTAAAAAAATAAAATTATTTTTTAAAAAAAGAGTGAGTCTTAGATGGATGGAACAGAGGGAATCTGGTCATTTTTAAAAAATAAAACATTGTTCAGACTTAAATATATATATAAAAAAAATGCCATCCAGAAGTACACAGGTTGGGCACAATCCCCCGGTCAGGGCACAAACAGAAACAGATTAATGTTCCTGTCTCTCTCTCTTATGCTCTCCCTTCTTCTCTCTACAAAATCAATAAAATAAACATTTTTTAAAATGCCACTCTTTTCACAACTATATTTTGTTTTGGAAAATATCATTATTTTCCATAAAGAAATGCGTCATTTATGTTAAGGGTTTATCTTTGTCATTTTGAAATAAAATAGATTATTGAAAATTTGTTTTAATTTCAAATGTGGTAAATAACAATAGGTAGAAACCACATTAACAAAAGCTCTTCGAGGTTCTTAGTAATCTTTGAGAGTATAAGGGTACATCTGGGGACCAAAAAGCTTGAGAACCAGTGGTATACACAAATCAACTTTAAAATAAACTCCCATGGCAATATGGTTTTCCATCATTTAAAATTAACTGAAAACATGCCTGAACGGTGGTGGCACAGTGGATAGAGCATCAACCTGGGATGCTAAGTTCCCCAGTTCAAAACCCTGAGGTCACCGGCTTGAGCACAGGCTCATGGGCTTGGGTGTATGCTTTCCAACTAGAATACAGAATTCCTGGCTTGATAGGATCGGATCATCAACATGAACCTAAGGTCACTGGCTTGAGCCCAAGGTCGCTGGCTTGAAGCCCAAGGTCACTGTCTTGAGCCTAAGGTCCCTGGCTTGAGCAAGGGGTCACTGGTTTGGCTTGAGCCTGCAGTCAAGGCACATATGAGAAACAATCAATGAATAACTAAAGAAAGCAACTATGAGTTGATGCTTTTCATCTCTCTCCTCCCTCTCTCTCTCTCTCTTCCTGTCTGTCTCTCTCATTTAAAAAAGTTTTAAATAAAATAATTTAAAAAATAAAATTAACTGAAAGCAATGGGGTTTTTTAATCCTTTTGGTATTTATATGATGAAATAAAAATTATCCCTACCACACTCCAGTCTCCTCGCTAACAATTCTCTCTATAACATACATTTTTTCTCCACAGCCAATCACATGATAGATAACGTTCACTTGTCCAGGAATGTATCTGAGGTTCTGTGCAAACCAGCAGTGGGTAACTATAATTCCATCACCTTATCAGCCACTCAGGAAGGCATCTGAGTGGTCATGTTACAAGAAAGGCCTTAATTCTCTTCATTTAGTTAAACCATTTACAAACATGGCTATGGCATTAATAGTAACAAATGACCCACAATTTTGCTCACACTTAACAACTACTAATTACATGCAAGTACAATAGACACAGGCCTCATTTTCAGTTATCACAAATTCACTCATTAAAAAAAAAAAAAGCCATACCTCCTCATTAAACACCTTCTAAAGACTTTGTATCTTTACACAATTTGTTCACCTGACATTTGTTATAATAAATGATAGTTTTTACATAGGTACAGGTATTTTAAACCCATTTTATTTTTTAAACCAATTTTAAATGGCATTGATGAGAAAAACTTTCATGACTTAAGTGCAATTAAGTATTGCTAATATTTGGCCCATTTTACGATGTTCCAACAAAGAAAAAATAAGATTCAGCACTTACATGTCCACCTTCTTCACCAGGATGACCAAGTAATCCGTCAAGCCCCCTTTCTCCCTGAAGAAAGACATCAAAATAAATAACTTGGACTCAAAATTCTTCATTTCTCAAATCTACATGAAATGACCATTGTTACCATTAGATAACCTTGTGTCATTGAGATGGCATTTTCTTGAGAATCTATTAAATGTTGAGCACAATGTGCAAAGACAAAGAAACAAGTATTCATGGTCTATCTTACAGTGAAAATTTGAATATCCATTTATCTTAATAATTGGTACATCACCTACTTTTATTTTTCTAAAATACCTTTTTAAGCCACTCTATTGTGAAAATCCAAACCAAAACTAGTTTCCAGCCAAATGTTTAAGGAAAACTGTTTTCTTAAAGAGGGCTTCGACCTTGTTTTACAAAACATCAATAAGCAAAGGTATTGGTATCAATAACCAACCATATTACTTATTTCTATAAATAGTTGAGACTCAACTATTTAGTCTCTCTCTTTTTGTTTCCTGGGTTTTTTTTTTAACTTCTCTTGATATCTAAAAACACAAACCATTCCTTCTCAAGAGAGTTTGGCTTGCCATTTTATAGCCAGATGTGTTTATTTAGTCTAAAAACTTGTCCATAATACATGGGAACCACAGTCTATTTATGATCAACAAAGAAATGAAAGTCAATACAACCAACCACTGAATTTTAACAAACAGAAGGAGCAGAGAAGTCAAAATTCTAAAACACTCGTCTTTGACCTCTGAGGCATAGTCCTTAAGTTAAAAAAAAATGTCAAGAGGTTCCCAAGCTTGATTTTCTGATTCTCCAGTCTGATGTTTAAGAACAATATGAGGAGGGAAATAATCTAGTCCTAATGCAAAACTACAACTTATACAACTTATTTTTCAAAAAATAATTATACACTTTATACCATTCTATATTAAAATTGACCCCCAAAGTCAGGAAGAGCTCATTCCAACAACCTCATGGAAAACCTTACAAAGAGAGTGTGTAAAAACATGAAAGAAGAACAAAGAAAGGAGGTTTGATTCAACCTTATATGCGGATTTGTCACTATCCCCCCCCATCCTGGAGCTAGAGTTCCTATGAGAATGGAACCTTATTTCCCTGGATGTCTAAGGACCATTTCTAATGAGATATTCTCCCTTAAAAGTGAAGTAGTAATTTTCCTATAACTTAACTCAGAGTTAACAAAGAGATGCCAATTACCCACTAGTAAACCAGTGATTGTATCCTTCCTCGGAGTTTAATGCTATAGATTAGGAGGTGAGATAGAAGGAAAAGAGGCATTTGACTACTGTAAAGAAAGCAGACGATGGACAAGTGAAAATTTAGAAGACAAGTCAAAACATCTGTGCAGTGAGAGAATCTACAAAAGTATTTGTCAAATAAATGTAAGTGGGCAGCATTATAGAGTAGAAAGAAATGTGAGTCAGGTAGACAGGGGCTTACATTCAAAAATGCTTCTTCATAACTGTCCAACTTTGGGGAAATAATAGTCCCTCTCTGAGCCTCAATTTCAAGCCTATTAAATAGCATTTACCTCAAAGGTTTGTTAAGAGGGTAGAATTACAATAACTGTGTTAAGGACATAACAGAGTCTACTATGTAGCCATCTACCTGAAATGTAATCTCACTCCTTCTCCCATCCACACTCAACAAATTCTTACCTTCCTCCCAGGGCTCCCTCTCTGGCCTCTGTCCCCTTCTTCTCCAAAACACTTTGCATACAGATTGCAGCATGTTCTTTCTACAATTGTGTCCTGAAAGACAGAGCCGATATCACATATGAGTTTTTTCATCTGTTAACCTACATCACATTACACACTAAAAAGACAAAACTCTTTCAGGGCTTTTAAAACCCTGTGAATGGTATTTTTTTTTAAAAAAATACTTACAAGATTTTTTAGTAAGATGCTTGGGAGGGATTGTAATGTGATACTCAGAGGTTGAGTATATGCAAATCCTCTGCCAAATTCTAGCTCCTGAAGTTCTTCCAATTTCTGTACACCTTCCAGGCCAATAATGAGGAGTCCAGAGAATCCTTCAAGATACCAGCAGGCGGGCAATTTACTTATATGTCTTCTGAATGGTCTGTCTTTGCTTGGCCCCAGATATTGATCCATCACCCCTCCTTTCCTATTTTTGTTAAAATAAAAACTAGCTCACGGCATTCCTTCTTGAAGAGTTGGTCTGATAACTTTCAGCCCCACCAGCTGAGGGTTAAGCAGTTAGGTGGAATCACAAAGGACTCCTAATTCTCCTACAGTCCCTACTTTTTATTTCGTAGAGGGTCTTCACCCCTTATTATGTTATATTCTTTTAAACCCATTTGTGATGTAGATTTGTGGTTTGCTCTTAGAAACTATGGCATCATTGGAACCCTTCACAAATATTCTGGTTTCTCTTCTTAAGGGCACATTACAGGATTCTACTTCTTTGGGAAAGTTATAAACTCTCATGAATTCCCAATTTCTTATCTATAAAAATATTATTTCGCCTGACCTGTGGTGGCGCAGTGGATAAAGCGTTGACCTGGAATGCTGAGGTTGCCGGTTCAAAACCCTGGGCTTGCCCGGTCAAGGCATATATGGGAGTTGAAGCTTCCTGCTTCTCCCCCCTTCTCTCTCTCTCTCTCAATCTCTCTCTCTCTCTCTCCTCTAAAATGAATAAATAGGCCCTGGCCGGTTGGCTCAGTGGTAGAGCGTCGGCCTGGCGTGCAGAAGTCCCAGGTTCAATTCCCGGCCAGGGCACACAGGAGAAGTGCCCATCTGCTTCTCCATCCCTCCCCCTCTCCTTCCTCTCTGTCTCTCTCTTCCCCTCCCGCAGCTGAGGCTCCATTGGAGCAAAGATGGCCTGGGCGCTGGGGATGGCTCCTTGGCCTCTGCCCCAGGCGCTAGAGTGGCTCTGGTCGCAACAGAGCGACGCCCCAGAGGGGCAGAGCATCGCCCCCTGGTGGGCAGAGCGTCACCCCTGGTGGGCGTGCGGGTGGATCCCGGGCGGGCGCATGCGGGAGTCTGTCTGACTGTCTCTCCCTGTTTCCAGCTTCAGAAAAATACAAAAAATAAAAATAAAAATAATAAAATGAATAAATAAATAAAAATTTAAAAGAAATATTATTTCATATAAGTTAAAACTGCCCATATGGTTTGCTCTGACCAGTTAAATGTATACAGAAGAGATATGTGCCACTCCCTAGGAGAAACTTTAAGAATAGGGAACAATTTGCCTCGTTTCCTTTCCCCCGCCACAGGACTTGCTTCAGCCTGTATCTGTGAGTGATGAGCATGCAACATACATGAGTGGTCATGGGCATAAAATGAACAGTCTTGCTATTTTAAGTCACTGAGATTTGGAGGTTGTTTGGTATTGTAGCATAGCCTAGCCTAGTGGTCGGCAAACTCATTAGTCAACAGAGCCAAATATCAACAGTACAACGATTGAAATTTCATTTGAGAGCCAAATGTTTTAAACTGAAACTATATAGGTAGGTACATTGTTATTAACTTAATTAGAGTGCTCCTAAGCTGGTCAAAGAGCCGCACTCAAGGGGCCACAGAGTCGCATGTGGCTCGCGAGCTGCGGTTTGCCAACTGCTGGCCTCGCCTCTTCTACTGAATCAGGCACTAAAACAGATCATCTGGATTTGCCCACGTAACAGAGAACAAATGAACAAGGACATTTTTCTCTTTTTTTTTAGTGAGAGGAGGGGAGGCAGAGACTGACTCCAACATGTGCCCCAACTGGAATCTACCCATCAAGCCCACCAAGGTGTGATGCTCTGTCCGTCTGGGACCCTTGTTCTGTTGCAACCAGAGCCATTTTTTAGTGTCTGAGGTGGAGGCCATGGAGGCCATGGAGCCATCCTCAGTGCCCTGGGCCAACTCACCCCAATCAAGCCATGGCTGCAAGAGGGGGGGGGGAGAGAGAGAGAGAGAGGAATGAGGGGGGAGGGGTGGAGAAGCAGATGGGCACTTCTTCTGTGTGCCCTGACCGGGAATCGAATCCAGGACATCCACATGCTGGACCAACACCCTACCACTGAGTCAACCAGCCAGGGCACAAGGACACTTTTCAAATTTGTCTAAGAATCACTTGTTTGTAGAATTTCAGAACAAATATTAGTGTTAATATTTTGAACAGTAAGTTCACACACACATATCAGCTATTTGCTAGTGCAAAAAAAAAACAAAAAAACCTTGAAAAGCTGTTTAACAATCTTGTGGTTAAAAGTCGTTATAAATATTCTTACTATTTCCTGGAAATGGAATGGAATTGCTGATCTAGCACACACACAGTTTGCAGTCTTTTATCATACACTCCCAAATCTCTTCCAGAAAAGTGGCAACAATTTAAACTCCCAGTTAGTAATCTGTTTAGTGAATTTAACTGGGAGTGAATTGTCATAAGAAGATCTTCCAACACATTGTTAACCCTTTGAGTAGCACGGACGTTCACGTATGTCCTCCTGCCTCTTGACCATCCAGAGTACGATCGTACATGTACGTCTTTAAACTTTAAGCTGGAGAACATAAAAAAGGGCGAATGCGTCTCAAGACATACTACACTCATGTTAGCTCCGAGATGGCGTGACAAAAGAGAGGTCAACATGCTAACTACAATTCATGAGGATTTGATTGAAACTGGCCAAAGTGATTATACTACTGGGCAAAGCATTACCAAACCATTAAGTGTGGTTAGGTATAATGAGAATATGGGTTTGATTGATAAAGCTGATAGGCAAATAAGCATCACAGGAAATGTCAGAAAAACCATGAAATGGTATATAAAACTTTTTTCATGAAATTGACATTGCTGTTTTGAACTCATATATTGTGTATCGGATGAAGACTGGAGGAAGACCACAGCTATCTGACTTCAGACTGAAGCTCATTCTTTGATCAGCTTTTGGAGGAGTTTGTGAAAGAGAGGAAATCACCCAGAAGAGGCCGACCATTTCAGTAGGAGACAGCCTTCATCTTTCAGAGCATCACTTCCCAAAGCCAGTCCCTGCCACAGCCTCAAGGGATAAACCACAAGGAAAGTGCTTCGTATGTCAGCACACTACAGAAGAGAGCATAAACAGAGGAACACAGGGTGATGTGCATTGAATGTAACAAACCACTTTGCCTGCATCCATGTTTCGAGGAATACCACAGTTTGAAAATTTTTTAAATGTAAGGAATAAGTAAAAAAATACCTATAAATTGTCCTAAGAATATCATCATATGCATGTAAATATTTGAGATTCTGCTAGTAACAATACTTCTTTATTTACAGATGGGAAGTACACGAGAATTGCATGAGATAACAAAAATTTTTATTTTAAAAATGTGTAAGGCAACATTTTAAAAAGGCAAATGTATGTTCTTCTTGTTTCCATAAATTGGTTATCAAACAAACATGATTTTAAGTTAATAAAACTGGAACTGGAACTAATTTCATTTTTTGAAGAAAAAAAAAACCTCACTCTCTGGGGTCAGCAAGCATGAAAAAAACCTCACTACTCAAAGGGTTAAACAAGGGAAAACATCATCCCCAGAACATGTTGAACATACTCAGCTTGAACAAGGCATGTTGCTGGTTGTTCACCCTGAGTTGGCTTTGGAGCCTTTATGTGGCACACACAGGGAAGGCCAAAGTAAGCAGGCACAGTTGTGCAGGAGCTACTGCCCAAGGACACCCAGCTGAGCGAGGTGGTGGGCACCGAAATGCAGCCAGCACACCGCGCACCAGGCCAGGGGCCCAGGCACAGGACTGCACCCACCCAGAGCACTGGGCATCTTTCTCTAACTTCACAGACGCTATAAAGACTAGTAACAGCCCTTGGAGATGAAGAGGGGGCAGATAAGGGAGCAAACAAGGGAGGACAGGCAATGGAAAGAGCAAGACCCAGATTCAGGCTGACTCCAGATTTTAAGGGAAAGAGACACGCAGACCCCAGGGTAGCCTAAAGGAGCAAACAGCACCCACCCACCCACCACGGAGTAGGAGTTGCACCTTCACCCCTCTCCCCACCCTCAAAAGCAGATGCCAGGCTGGTAACTGGTCAGTCCAGCCTCTGTGAGGCCCCTGGTCAGTGTCAAGGGGATGGGCCCACAGGGTCTCGGCCCTGAACAGCCCCCCCCCACCCAGATTCATATACAAAGAGGGAGGCTGGGTATCCGCCTAGAGGGCACTGAGCTCCTATCACCAGGGTTAACGTAGGGGAGGCGTCATCGAGTCCAGCGCCATCTGCAAATCTGAAAGCAAGTGTCTCAGCCCCTGCGAGAGGAATGAGGCCCACGCAGGGCGGCTCTGTGAACTTACCTTTGCCCCGGAGGTGCTCAGATGTTCTCTTCATTCTCTCTAAATCATCATCCAGTCCGTCTGTAAACACGAGAAGGACCTGTGGTTTGGAGGGCGGGGGCGGGGGTGGGGGGTGGGGGGGATGTTGTTTGGAGGGTGGAAGGGAATGGGAGAAGTGCAGAAGCAGAGAAAGGGGAAGAGAGGGGAAGGAGGAAGGGAATGGAGAAAACAGATGCTATAAATTGCACGTTTCTTTAAAATGCAAGAATATGGTTAGCTTTTCTGGTTGTCTGCAGCTTTCCACGCTGTTCTCTTTTACCCACTGATTATTCATTTTATTATAGTACATTCATCTTTACTTCAATTTCCCCTGTTCCTCCCCACCCCAGAAAAAAAAAAAAATTTTGGACCAGCTTAACATGTTCATTTAAAAATACCTTCTAAAAATTGTCTTACAATATGCACCTTCAGCAATGTAAAAAAACACCAAGAAATTGTCACATTTTCTACAATTAAAATGTGTTACCTTTACTTATAAAAAATTTTAATTTTAAACAATGAATTATACTAGTGAAGAAATAAATTCATTAGATACATGACTGAAGGGAAAAAATAAATGTCATGTTTAAAGCTTGGGGATGTCAGTTCTTAATAAATGCCAATAAGATCTAGCAATCTCTCGGGATGTTTGTGGGTGTAAAGTTTTGGGGCACTAAAAAGGAAAGAGGTGACCATGGGCTGAATAGCTTGGTTGGTTAGAGATTTGTCTCGAACTGCAGAGGTTGCCAGTTTGATCCCCCGTCAGGGCACATATAGAAACAGATCAATGTTCCTGTCTCTCTTTCTCCTTTCTTCTCTCTCTCAAAGCAATAAATAAATTTTAAAATAAAAAAATTAAAAAGGGGCCCTGGCCGGTTGGCTCAGTGGTAGAGCATCGGCCTGGTGTGCAAAGGTCCCGGGTTCGATTCCCGGCCAGGGCACACAGGAGAAGCGTACATCTGCTTCTCCACCCCTCCCCCTCTCCTTCCTCTCTGTCTCTCTCTTCCCCTCCCGCAGCAGAGGCTCCATTGGAGCAAAGATGGCCCAGGCGCTGGGGATGGCTCCTTGGCCACTGCCCCAGGTGCTAGAGTGGCTCTGGTCGCAACAGAGCGACGCCCCGGAGGGGCAGAGCATCGCCCCCTGGTGGGCAGAGCGTCGCCCCCTGGTGGGCGTGCGGGTGGATCCCGGCCGGGCGCATGCGGGAGTCTGTCTGACTGTCTCTCCCCGTTTCCAGCTTCAGAAAAATACAAAAAAAATTTTAAAAAGTAAAAAAAAAAATAAATAAATAAAAATAAAAAAGGGAAGAGTAGGCTGTACTCTTCCCCAAAAAGACAGTTCATTCAAGGTGAAGAGTAGAAAAATAATGGGCCCTACTCTATGTGGCAATCAATGACCACAAAGATCTAGGGAGTCTCAAAATATCTTCCAGTGATCTTTGGAATAGATTATTCCATGTTAGAATCCAGGTCACTAAACCGTGGATACCTTGAGAGCATACCTTTCATCCCTACTGGCATTATCCAACATAGAGCCTCTAGGGCTTAGTAAATATGCATTGACTGAATGAAAGTACGTTTCTTGTTGGTCTTTACTGGGTAAGACTATGGTTTTCTTCTATGTAGGATCTCCAGTGAAGAACAGTTTAGCTGGCCTCGGTCACAATAGCTTTATTCCCAGCTCCCCTCAACCATGTCTGGAGGCTCCATAACATGTGTTCTCAGCCTTTATTACCTTCACGTTAGCAGAAGAGAGGTGGAGAGCATTATCTCCCAGGGACTGCAAAAAATCCACATTCATACGGTTGCTCTTTGCAGCCTGGCTAACCAAGAACTTCTGAATAGTTTCATCACTGTACTTCCCAAAGCCTGAGTCGAAGATAATCTGGCCATTTGAGCCAGGAATCAAGTAGCGAAACATTGTGTTGATCTGACCAGAAACGTTACAGCTGATGTTAGAAAGCAAGGCCATATGTCCCATCAGCTCTGGCAGTAACTCTTGAAGCTTCTTCTGATCTTGCCTTGTTGGAGTGGAGATAGCAATTCCTACAGACAAATCTATGTTGCATTCTTTGAAGGTGGAGGAGGAAAAAAAAAAAAAAACAAATTAGTCATCTATAGATGCAGGACCAAGCCCAGCAGATATCAGCCAAGATTGCCCTGAAAAAGAACCCTAGACTACCCACAGAAGTATAAACTCAGTAACGGTTGTTGTTTAATTTAGGGAATGGTTTGTTACATAGCAAAAGCTAACTGGTACAATATATACTGTTTCATACCTCTACACCTCCGCAAATCCTGTTCCCTCTAGCTGAAGTATCTTTTCCCATCCCCTCAACCCCAGTCTGGTTCACTCATATATATCTTTCAAGTAGAAGTTTAAGTGCCCCCTCCCTAAAGCTTTCTGATTCATGTTCCCAGCTCCTCAAGTTGAATTATCAAATGCCCCTGATTTACTTTACTTGACCTTCTCTACCACTAAACAAGAATTATTTGATAGTAGGACTATGTCATCTTACTTTCCCAGTGCCTAATGCAGATAGATGCTCATTAAATGTTTGACAAGTGAATGAAGAAAGGAATATAAATGAGCCTTGAGTCACTTTCAGCGTGAGCTATACTATTTTCTTTTCCCCTACAAGTTTTCTTCCTCATTCAATACCTTTGCATGTACCATGTTTCAGGGGAGCATACTAAAAAATATCAGGACTGATAACCACTCCCCAGTTTCTGCTACTTCTACCTGAAAACTTTTAAGCCCTCCTGGAACAGTGTAGCTAGATTTTGAAGGTCCATTGATCTTTCATTTTATAGCCACCCACTCACAGGTATATAAGACCATTCTCAAAATTCACTTAAGACAAAAAAGCCAAAGATCATCAGATTCTTATCTGGGTTAGAATCTGAATGAATGGTTTAAAATATAACTTATTGACTATAAAGTGTCTGTATTAATTACTTCTGGACAGTGAACATAACTTGGGACTGTCTAGGGCAGGGGTCCCCAAACTTTTTACACAGGGGGCCAGTTCACTGTCCCTCAGACCAATGGAGGGCCGGACTATAAAAAAAACTATGAACAAATCCCTATGCACACTGCACATATCTTATTTTAAATTAAAAAAAAAAAGGGAACAAATACAATATTTAAAATAAAGAACAAGTAAATTTAAATCAACAAACTGACCAGTATTTCAATGGGAACTATGGGCCTGCTTTTGGCTAATGAGATGGTCAATGTCCGGTTCCATATTTGTCACTGCTAGCCATAACAGGTGATATGACATGCTTCCGGAGCCGTGATGCGTGCATCCCACATCACCAGAAGTAGTACTGTACGTGAGCCATGCTGTGCTTTGTGGTGCCGCCACATACAGTACTCCCGGAGCACAGGATGAGGATGGATCCTGTGCTCCTCTCACTGACCACCAATGAAAGAGGTGCCCCTATTGGAGGTGCAGCGGGTGCCGGATAAATGGCCTCAGGGGGCCGCATGTAGCCCGTGGGCCGTAGTTTGGGGACCCCTGGTCTAGGGCATGCTAGGACATTTGAACATTTTCTCCTTAGACCAGCACACATTGGAGTATTTGGCTTGGAATCAATAAAAACAGAACTTCGCATTTAGAGGGGGGTGGGCAATTTTGAGGAAAATAAATAAATACTGACCCTGCACCACTAAAAAGGGTTATAAACAGTGGCTTAAAGTTTCTCAGGGACCTGAGATGCAGGAGTGAGCCACGAGTTCTCCATCTTCTAAATATCGAACTCTGGGCAAGCTATACGAATATGTTTCTAGAGTTACCAGTATAGAAAATACCTTTCTCTGCTCCTTTCATAGAAAACATTTTGGTTTTGTTTTGACTTTTAAATCTCTGATTGAAATTCACCAAAAGGGGTTTCCATGAATGTAAATCCCATTTTTATATCAGATTTGATTTCAGGGGTGGGGAGAAGGAGTTTTCATTTTCAATGTGGTACATCATTCCACCATTTTTTATTTACATTTTCCTCAGGGACATTTCCAGCTGTCTTTATTGTGTAATGCAAGGAGCATCTTCTTTCCCTGTTAATGGAGGGATAAATCTTGCCAGGTGATCTCTAAGGTCTTTACAATCCAGCTTTATGAGTCTACAATTCTAAAATTAATTAGATTCTAGCTATTATTCAAGTATCCAGTTAATTTTATCCAAAAAAGACAAAGCTGTAGATAAATATAAACCCAATGTACTGCATGGTGCAAATGAACTGAGAAGAGAAGCTGGCATCCTCTATTTCTTTTCCTCTCCTGGATAATGCCCAGGTGCATACGAACACAAAAACAGGACTTTAATATCTGAAGACTCTGAACTGCTTAATGCAGCACATCCCATAATCTATGCTTACTTAAGACATGTTAAACATGCACTTTTTTCAATTGTTTCTGAGTTCACCAAAGACACTGCAAAGTAATGACATTCTTTAGACACTATAAACGAAACTATTCATTTAATATTCTAGAAAACTGGCTCCAGTTTTTGACACCAACTGCTGGGATGTCAAACCCTGCCTCCATTGTTTCCCATCTGTCTCTCTTAACCTCTCTTATTTTTCTCATGTTGATAATGAAAACTCAGTATTTTAAAAATAGCATCTGCTTCCTGTGAGACAGACATAGGAATATTATTAAACTTATGGATTTTATTATATACTCTTCTATTCCATACAATACTGTACTTCACTATACCTACTCTACATTACTTTGCCATTTTATACCATTCAATGACATTCTATGCTATTCTATACTATACTACTATCATGAGTCTCATAATGATGTTTTAGTCAACAACAGACCACACGTATACAATCTATGGTCCAAGAAGATTACAGTGGAGCCAAAAATTCCCATTGCTTAGTGATGGAGCCATGATAAGGTCATAGTGCAAATTATTACTGTTTTGTGCCAATCTCCATCTATGGGTAGCAATGTGATCGCTAGATGTTTTGAGGGGCACTCACCTGGGTCCTAGTGAGCCTCTTACAGACATCTCCTCTATCTAAACCAGTGTTACAACTACACCAAACCTTTGGTTCTTATTACGTTGCAAGGCGCCAGGCACCCTTCAGCAATAACCATTAGAAAACTTTGCAAAAAAATAGAGTTTATTAGATACAGGCCCTCACACATGGTGTACAAGGCACACAGGGAGGAACACAGCAAGATCACAACTAGAGAGAGAGCAGAGGCCTGGGGTTCTGCATTTATGGGGGTCAAGTGTGAGAGAGGGAAGGAGGGGCTAAGATTTTGCAATTCACTCGTTATTGGTTGATCTAAAACATAAGAAGGTGAGTTTAAAGCACAAGGGAAGAAAAGCACCCCAAATGTTATCAAAATTAATCAAGATCTCTAACACGAAGGAGTTTCAGTAGAGGAGGTGGCCTGACTCTTTTATCTAGTGAGCCAGGCAATGTGTTTATTCCAGATAGCCTTCATTGAAGCAGGTGCCTCTTTGAAGAAGAGGCATTGGCAATGGAAGCTTAAATCAGGCACTTGCAGCCTGACTAGGTGGTGGCACAGTGGATAGAGCATCAAACTGGGATGCCGAGGACCCAGGTTTGAGACCCCGAGGTCGCCAGCTTGAGCGCGGGCTCATCTGGTTTGAGCAAAAAAAAAAAAAAATGCTCACCAGTTTGGACCCAGGGTCACTGCCTCAAGCAAGGGGTTACTCAGTCTGCTGAAGGCCCGCAGTCAAGGCACATATGAGAGAGCAATCAATGAACAACTAAGGTGTTGCAATGCGCAACAAAAAACTAATGATTGATGCTTCTCATCTCTCTCTGTTCCTGTCTGTCTGTCCCTGTCTATCCCTCTCTCTGACTCTCTCTCTGTATCTGTAAAAAAAAAAAAAAATCAGGCACTTGCATTACAAAAAGAAAAGCCCACAGTCAGGACCTATGCTACAATTACTCACTTGTTTGTGGTGATACTGGTATAAACAAACCTACTGTGCTACCAGTCCCATAAAAGTATGCCACCTACAATTACAGTGGTAGACTGTATCATCTAGGTCTGTGTAAGTGCACTCTCTGATGTCCACAGAACAATGAGATCGCCTAAGGACACATTTCTCAAAAGGTATACTCATTGTACAAATCAGTAGTTACAGAATAGTCATGGGGATGAATAAGTTATGGGGATGACTATTCATCCCCATGTAGAGAGAGACCCCTGTACAGAGCCACATAGAAAAAAGGTGTGTTCTCTTTCCTATGAACTACAATCTAACTGATAGTGCTCCCTGCTTCTATTTCCCTTTCCATATGCCCAAATCTTTAGTAAACTGTTTACTCGTTCCGGTCTGGTTCCATCTATCTACAAGGACTAGAGGGAAGAGTCATGGGGGTTTCTAGAGAGAATATAGTACAGCATAGGGGATATAGACAATAATATTCTAATAACTATGTATGGTGTCAGATGGGTACTAGATTTATCAGGATGATCACTTGTAAGTTATATAATGTCTAATTGCTGGTGTGTACACCTGAAACTAATATAATAATGTATGTCAACTGTAATTAAAAAATAAAAAATGATTTGCAAAAAAGATGGTGTGCTCATTGTTAAGCGACACACAACTGTATATTATATTATATAATACTCTTCTATATTATACTATACTTCATTATGCCATACTATACTAACCTCCTACTCAAAGTGTGATTTGAGAACCAACAAGATCAGTATCACCTGTATTTAGTAAGACAGAATCCTACCCAGAACTACTGAATCATAATCTGATTATAAAAAATCCCCAGGTAATTCAAACGCATGTTAAAGTTTGAGAGGCCCTGTTATGCCCTATTGCATATACCAAAAGGTGATATAGAACAGAATTTAGTATACAAACTCTAGAACCAGACTTCCTCAAGTTCAAATCTCAGCTTTACTATTTACTTGAGCCAAATAACCTGATTTTTCTGTGCCTTGGTTTCCTTATCTGTAAAATAGTATCTATTCAATAGGGTTGTGTGAAGATTTAATGTTTTAATATATAGAAGCCCTCGGAACAGCCCCTGGCACAAAAATGAAGCACCATCTGAAGGTTAGTTATCCTGACGATAATGTGGCCGTACTGTAGAATCTCACTCCCTGTGAGAAGGAGGTAGAGTCATCCATGAAGACATTCTCTGGGTCAAGCACCTGCTAAAAGGAAAGTCTTGAGAAAAGATCAGCAGTACAGCCCCGACTGTTGGGAAGAGGAACCTTTGTCTCTGGAGCTTGCTGTTCTGGATAAAAGCTTGAGGAGATAAAATGAGCTTGAGGAGGACCTCAGCCACATGGAGGCAGATTAGCAACAAAGTAGAGAGACCCCTGTACAGAGCCACATAGAAAAAAGGTGTGTTCTCTTTCATATGAACTACTATCTAACTGATCGTGCTCCCTGCTTCTATTTCCCTTTCCATATGCCCAAATCTTCAGTAAACTGTTTACTCGTTCCGGTCTGGTTCCATCTATCTACAAGGACTAGAGGGAAGAGTCATGGGGGTTTCTAGAGAGAATTCCGAGAAAGTTCAGGCTCTGGAGGCCAGAGTGGTAACAGTCAGAGGATGATTAAAAGATTCCCCAGGGGGCCTGACCAGGCGGTGGTGCGGTGGATAGAGCATCGGACTGGGATGTGGAAGGACCCAGGTTCAAGACCCCGAGGTCACCAGTTTGAGCGCTGGCTCATCTAGTTTGAGCAAAGCTCACCAGCGTGGACCCAAGGTCGCTGGCTCGAGCAAGGGGTTACTCGGTCTGCTGGAGTCCCATAGTCAAGGCACATATGAGAAAGCAATCAATAAACAACTAAGGCGTCACAACAAAAAACTGATGATTGATGCTTCTCATCTCTCTCTCCGTTACTGTCTATCTGTCCCTATCTATCTCTCTCTCTGACTCTCTCTGTCTCTGTAAAAAAAAAAAAAAAAAAAGATAATAAAAAACTCCCCAGGGGAAGGTGAACCACAGCGTTAGGAGTTCAGTCCGGTTCTCCTACCCACAAGTTGAACTTCCCTCCCTCCCAAAGCTGGAAGGATCAGCTTTATTTTATTAAGAGAGCCAACAGGGTCCCTGGCACCTCTAATGGGCTTGTGGATCAAATAGCAAACCCTTTGTCACTCACCTATGATCTCTGGAAAGCAGACTTTATAAAGAATTTCCTTCTCCAGATTCTGCAGGGACTCAAAATTGTCCTCTTGGTACAGTCTGTCCTCATCATTAGTAATCTCCAAAAGGTGAGCTCTTGGGGCTTCTCCCACCCCAATGGCAAAAATAATTATGTCTCTGTCCCTGAGGGCCTTCGCTGGTTTGGTTACACTGTCCTGGGCAACCCCATCAGTGATCACAATCAAATACTGCTGAACACTGGGTCTCCCTCCTCTTGAACTGTCAAAAAAAGGCAGAGTGAAATCCAGGGCTTTCCCAGTGCACGTGCCAGCATTCATCTGCTGAACATTGGAGATGGCTCTGTGGATGTCCACCTGTGAGGAGTATTGGTTGAGCCTGAATTCTTCCTGGGGGTCTGAGCTGAACTGCAAAAGGCCGAACTGAATTTCATCAGCACTGATATTAGATCGCCTCACCATTCTCATCATGAATCCCTTCATCTTTTCAAAGTCTTTCGAGGAGATGGATTCTGAACCATCTATCAGAAAGATAATGTCAGCTTTCTTACTCTTACAGGCTGTGGGGAAAAGGGGGAGGGAAAACAGAACAGAAAATTACTCAGAGCCTAAAACCAATTAATTACAAGTCCTCAGAGACAGTCTGAGGTGGCAAATACACAACATAAAAATTTTTATTTTATTTTATTTATTCATTTTAGAAAGGAGAGAGAGAGACAAACAGAGAGAGAGAAGGGGGAGGAGCAGGAAGCATCAACTCCCATATGTGCCTTGACCAGGCAAGCCCAGGGTTTCGAACCGGCGACCTCAGCATTTCCAGGTCGACGCCTTTATCCACTGCGCCACCACAGGTCAGGCTACATAAAAATATTTTTAAAGAGGGTAGAAGAAGTCAATGAAATAAATTTTCTATGACCCAGCACAAACCAGTCTCAAAATAGACATAGCTGTATGATAAAGATATAAAATTTGACCGGCGTGCTTCATTTTAGGTCATAGTCACTCTGTGTCCTATACTCACGTAGTGAGTCCACACTTCAAGAATTAATCCTATTCATATAGATTACACATATATCTGAAGAGAAAGAGAGAGATTAAAGAAAGAATTCTTACTCTCTGAGGAACAGATGTCTTGCACCACTTCTTGTTGGATGGCCTTCAATAGATCAAACTCGTACACGAAAAACATGTTGTCTTTAGCTATCTCCTGAAGCTCAGCAGTGTTCGCTTCTCTGACCCCAATAGCGTAAATGAGTATCCTGCTTCTCCTCAGTGCCTCAGCAGCCTCAGCCACCCGGTCCGCCGACCGGCCGTCGGTGATGACTATGAGATACTGAGGCACATTGCTGCGGGCCGTGGCTGCAAAGACCTGAGCCATGTGTCTCAAGGCCTGGCCCGTCCTAGTGCCACCTCCCCTCTGCTGGATGCCATCAATGGCTACCGTCAGTCTTGCCACACTGGGGTACTGGCTGAGGATAAAGTGACTGTTAACTCCATCTGAGTACTGAACGACTCCAAATTGTACTCTGTCGGGCCCAATAGGGAACATCTTTACCACTTCGTTCATGAACGCCTTCATCTCAAGAAAATCGTCTGGCTGGATGCTGCCAGACCCATCCATAAGGAAGTAAATGTCCGCCTTCTCGATGTGCACACAGCCTAGGCAATAGGAAGAGGCAGCAACCCATTAGAACAGAGGTGAGAAGGTGTGGTTCCCAGCTAGACTGAGCGCTAGCTGCCGACAGCTATAACCTGCTCACTGGCTCAACCCGGACTGGCTACCTTCCCTTGCTCTCTCTCATCTCCACTCCCCCACCCAGGTGCCCTGAAGTCACCTCCCAGATAAATCACTTGCTACCAGATCCTTGCTTGTCTCAGGGTCTATTTCCAGTGAACCCTGCTTAAGACATGAAGTGAATACTACTTGGCATTTCTCAAATGAGTAAGTTGAGAACAAGCTAAAGGTAAAATATCAGAGCATATTTGAAGCTGTGAATTGTCTCAGTATCCCATATTCCTGCTTCCCATGCAAGTCACCCTTTTTACATTCAGGGGCTCTTCTCTGACGTTTAAGTGCATTTAACTTTCTGTTTTAGATGCTGTCTCCACCACTCATGAGCAGGCTTACCCCTTTGCATCTCAATTTCCTAATCTGTCAAACAAGAATCTTAACACCCACTCAGTGCGTTTGTTGTGAGGGGTAATTACGATCATGGAAAGATAGCAGAGCCGAGTTTTAAAACTTCATGGTTAAGATCACCCCATGTTTTATTTTTGGCACTTTGCAGGTTCCTCAAAAAGTATGAACCATAACTTTCCCCTCGCTCCTTGCAGTAAGAGCGACCCAGCCTTGTGTTATCAATGCCTGATTCCCTTGACCCAGGATGAATTAAGAACCCTTTCACATTTTCTGGCTGAAAGGGAAATGGTCTGAGGTGGGAGCTGGGCTCCACTGCTCATGCCTTCATTTGGGATGACCTTGGTCCAGCCAATATGTAAGGCATACAGGAAAAAAAAAAAAGCTTGTTTATCTGAATGAACTTCAAATTTAACTGGGCATCCCTACCCTAGAGGAGCAGGCATTGTCAGGGCACATGGCTCAGAAGGGTGTAGAGAGGAGTGATCAATCCCTCTGATGTTAGTCAAATGCTTGAAGAATGAAGGAAAAATTATGAAAAAAGAAAGTGAAACCTTGGACCTCACTAGAATCCAGCACCCAGTGGAGACAGGTAGATAGTTAGCCTGAGAAAAGCACCACTGTGCAGGAAGGGGCATTGCCACAGTCAGCTCCAGGCAGCCCAGGACCTTTGCACTGTCCAGAGGTGTGAAGAGCTCTGAATACTGCCTGGTACTACACATCAGGGGGGTTTGGGGGTGGGGAGTCTGGCTGCTGCTCAGCCTCCACCTCTGTTACATACACAAAGTGCTTAGCAGAGTGGCTAATACTTAGCAGACGACCAATAAATGGTAGATATTGTAAAAATTATAATCTGCTAGGGCAGAATTCTGGTAAAAATCTCCCAATTTTTATTTACCTTTAAGCTACCCCCAATCCCAACTCCTCTATACTTTGGGCTGATTTTCCTGATTCCAGGTTTCTTTTAGCTGCTATGCATTCTGGGAAAGAGATCAATTCTCAAGTCTTGATACAGTTTGTAAGTTAGAAGGAGAAAAAAGGAGGCTTCTCTCCTTCCCTACAGAATTGAGGCAAGAGGCGCACAAGGAAATGCAATTTGTATTTAACAGTTTTTTTCCTTATTCCCAGGACAGAGAAAGGGACTAAGAAAATCATGGGAATTTTTTTATTTTAAATAAATTTTTATTTTAAATTTACTCAGCACAAGTAATCAAAAAATTACAAGGTCATATAGTAATTGATTAAAAAAAAAGAAGAAGAAGCTCAGCCACTCAGTCATTTTCCCCTGAAGATATAATCACAGCCTTGAATTATTAAGTTAATTATTTACATTTCAAATTGTCACATTCTTTCTATAGTTCTGATTTGACATATTAGCACAGATGGACAAAAATAGACAAGTAGGCAGACAGACACAAAGATATTTATAACAGCCAGTAGGTGGCAAACTTGGGATTTAAAATTCAGGCAATTTGACCCAAAGGCATACTTATTTCACTGCTGCTTTTTTTCTGGGGTTTTGTTTGTTTGTTTGTTTGTTTTTTAACTCATATACAGTAGGAGGTCTCCTAACCTACCTCCTCTTAAGTGGTTTCCCAGATAACTGAGGTCTTTCTTTTCCTCTGTAACACATGAGCAATACTCCCATGATCCATAGTGTGCCCTCCCCCTGGAGGGCTCCCCAGTAGAACATCAGACAGTTCTGCTTTGCTCAGTGGAAGAGTAACCCTACCAAGAATAATGTGGGTTTGTCCCCAGCCTGTTTATGGCAGTTTTGTTATTATAAATACACAACAAATCTAATATTGTGCAAATCAACAGGATATGAATGTGACTAAAAGAGGTTTATTGCATCTATGAAAACCAGGTTAACTGCTTAGAAAAACCAATAAAGGCAGGTTGTTATGAAAGAAATTGTTGGTGTTACGAGATAGCACTAAAAAAGATTGAATTTTTGAGATCATAAAAATCAATAAGGACTTCTGTACCCAGACTGTTCCAAAAGTGACTAAGTTATCTTTCCACTTTAAAGAAACTGGAAACTTATAGAAAATACGTTATTCGGTAACTGACAGAGAAAATACACAGAATTCTAATCAGCAGGACTCATATTCAAAGAAGCATTGGCTCCACACAAAAATATTGGAGAATTGATATTCATTTATTTTTTAAGTTAAACTTCCAGAATGTTTGTATCTTTTTAGAAATAATTTCCTGTTTTATGTCACTTAAGATCTCATCAATCATACTCAGATCCCAATGGCTTCTACTGTACACTTACATATATTTTCATCTATCTGGTAAAATGGATGAGGGGTAAAATAAGAAAAAGGGAAGAATGTTCATTTTTTTTTTATTTCATATTCTTCAGCACTGTTTGGAATCAAGACAAAATAAATTTATTTTTTTTAATGTTGAGTTGCAGTTTTTTAATAAATTGACTCCAAAATCTTTTCTTGGATGGGGCAGGGTAAGGGAAGGAAGGTAGAGGAGAGTTGATGTATGGAGCAAGCGCAGTAAAACATTTAAAAATTAGCAAATTTTGAAATTTTTCTCCTACCTTCTGGTGGGGCGTAGTCCATCCCACTAGTGGAAGTACCTTTAACCACAATCTCAGGGCAGAGCTGGTTCTTAATCTTGCTCTCCACAATGGAGAGCTGCAGAAAGGATTCCAGAGGGATGATGTGTTTCCAAGGAGGATATGATGCTATCTTCTGCAGGTCCTCACTCTCTGAGGCAAGCTGGGTGCCCACTGCATAAATGGTAACCCCCACCCTGCGGAGGAGAGAAGCCGGTCTAGACACATTGTCTTGGGAAAAGCCTTCCGTGATGACCACAGCTATCTGGGTCACACCTTGTTTGGATCGGCTGCCCTTCTCCTGAATAAAAACTTCATTTCTTAGGAAATCCAAAGCTGCACCAGTCTTGGTCCTTCCTTTTTTTCCTTGGTAAGTTAATTTGTCCAAATGCTCCAAGATTTGGGCAGGAGTCTGAAATGTACCCAGTGAGAACTCAAGTCGTGGTTCCTCACCGTAAAAGACCAAGCCAAGTCTCACAAGATTGGGATGAATGGTTAGAGAGCTGACGGTGGTCTTTAAGAAACTGACAACTTGTTGGAAATTCAATTGTCTAACCCTGCTAAATTCCTCAATGAGGAATACTAAGTCAGCAGGGATAGCAGTTGGACAGGCTATAAACAAACAAAAACAAAAAGAAGGGCTTTAGCATGAGAACAGAATAAAGACAACATTCATCTTGTATATGTCATATTATGCTATATTTTATATACTGTAATATTTATGTATTTATTTATTTTTATACTGTAATATTTAGTATTAAAATTGTAATAACATACAGTAATTATACTAACTTATATTAATACATTCTAGAATTCAGTGGAAGTCTTTATGACCATCATTTGGCATGCATCACAGGGTTCGTGCCTATCCCAAATATTTTCACATGAAAGAGTATTCACATCACTTGCAAAATGCACTGTTCACAAAAATTAGGGTACTTTATCACTTCATACATCCCCTAATTTTTGAGAGCAGTATATATAAACATATGCATTTCCATGAGAAAGTCATTTTTCAATTCAACTACATCCATTATGATGAGCACCTGAATCTTGCTTGACTAGTTTTTTCTTCATTGTTCTAGTTTCAAGAAACCCTGGGTCAAATTCTCTTTTATAGGCCTGAAACCTACTGAATTTAATAAATTTTCCATCCTGGCAAAAGATGGAAATAGGAAATTGTGACTACTATATTGTACAACTTTCTCTATCAATTTCATATTATTTCAACAGAGGCAACATGAAATATTGCAAATTTCTATCAAAAATCTTTGCCCAAAACATGGGCTGTCTTATTTTGTTATAAAAGAATCTTCCCTTTAACCTGCCTTAAGTGTGGTATTAAAGGTATGACTGCATTGAACTCCCTTCTAAGAGGAGTCCAACACCTCTCTCGCAATTTTAGGCCATGCTTACTGTAAAAAATTAAAAATATAAAAAACACGGCCCTGGCCAGTTGGCTCAGCGGTAGAGCGTCGGCCTGGCGTGCGGGGGACCCAGGTTCGATTCCCGGCCAGGGCACATAGGAGAAGCGCCCATTTGCTTCTCCACCCCCCTCCCCTCCTTCCTCTCTGTCTCTCTCTTCCCCTCCCACAGCCAAGGCTCCATTGGAGCAAAGATGGCCCGGGCGCTGGGGATGGCTCCTTGGCCTCTGCCCCAGGCGCTAAAGTGGCTCTGGTCGCTGCAGAGTGACGCCCCGGAGGGGCAGAGCATCGCCCCCTGGTGGGCAGAGCGTCGCCCCTGGTGGGCGTGCCGGGTGGATCCCGGTCGGGCGCATGCGGGAGTCTGTCTGACTGTCTCTCCCCATTTCCAGCTTCAGAAAAATACAAAAATAAATAAATAAATAAATAAAATAAAAATAAACACATAAAAAACAACTGTGCTCACAGACAAAAATGATCTAAGTCCGCTTTGATGTAAGTAAGAGTAAAGGTCTCCCTAGCACAGAGCCAGAACCACATCCGCAGGGGGCTGACACCAGGATGCAGACAGCTGAATATTGGGGGGGGGGGGGGGTATGGAGAAGAAAATATAGGAACAACAGGATAATCTTTTGACTTATCTCTGGTCTTTTGGTATCCTAAAATTTCCCTTTTGGTCCTTTTTTTAAAAAGAAACAAAAATCAATCTTAGAGTTTAAAGAAGGGTGTTGTCTCCGATTTTGCCAAGTTTAAAACACCTTCTCTAGAAACTCCAAGCACATTTTACTTCTCCTTTTCCTCTCCTGCTGGTACCAAGAGATATTACTCTCCTTTCAAGTTGTCATCAGGATAAATCCCCTTTCCTCTTTGTCAGGGCCACCATTCCTAGACCCAGGCGTCCTCCCTATATGGCAGTTTAGCTTTAAAGTCCTTCTGAGTCAGAGGTGACATGTGAAATCCAGCCTGCACACAGAAGGCTTCCTTAAAAACAATTCTGGTGTCATTTTCCTGCTTAAAAGCCTACTGTCACTTCCCAGTGCCTTTGGGACCCCATAATCAGGGTTCATCCTACCTAATCTAATCTCATCCCTCACTACTTCTAAATCCTACCCTCAAACCCAGTTGGCTCCATTTTTTTCACCTTCTTCAACATTTATCCCACCCATTCCCACTTCCACGCCTTACTTACGCCTTTCCCTTCACCAAGACTAATTATTTCCCTTCTTCTTATATATTAAAATCATACCCATTACTGGGGGACCAATAATTCTTCTAAGGTCCTCCACTATGCCTTCTTTTTGTTCTACTTCTACTTAATATCATATCCATAAATTGTTCCTTAGTTCTTTAATATTTCTACTTGGATGTTTTTCTTCTTATCTCACTTTGTTTGTCTTCTCTGTCTTTCCAAGGATCTTCATTCAGAAGTCCCCAAACTTTTTACACAGGGGGCCAGTTCATTATCCCCCAGACCGTTGGAGGGCCGCCACATACACTGAGCACTAGTGAAAGAGGTGCCCCTTCTGGAAATGCAGCGGGGGCAGATAAATGACCTCAGGGGGCCGCATTGTGGCCCGTGGGCTGTAGTTTGGGGACACCTGCTCTAGATGTTGAGAGGTTTAGGCAGAGCTAAGATTCAAGAATGTTACTGGCAGGGACCAAGGCTATTAAACTTCTAGCAATACGAAGGACAATCCTACACTATACAATGTAAATGTCCCACCCAAAACACAAATAGCATCTCCCTTGAGCATTTTGAATACCAACCTAAGGAAGAACTTTATTTAATCTGTAGGGAAAGGCCTTCTGGAAAAGGCATATGGTAACATAGATTATTGTTCAGAAATATTTACTCCCTACAACTCACTTCCATGGTAGAAGTATACTTTCCTGCTCCATCAGTGATGACATGGCCCTGTGTTGTTTTTGGCCAATCGGATATTAGCAGATAATGAAGCAGAGGTGTGAAAAGAGCTTATGCAATTGGGTTTCTCTCTTAAACATCTACAATTACCATGGGAAGAATATGCCTAGACTAGCCTAATGATCCCAGGAAGAAAATGAGAGAAAGCTACAAAACATAGGCAAATGGAGATCAGCCAATCTTCAGCCAAATCCCAAATCTGTGAATAAGTCCAGGCAAGACTTGCAAAGCCATTTAGTTGAACCCAAAGAAGATCGGCTGATCCCCTGGCAGATCTGTAAAAATAAATAATTATTTTCAGTCACTACCTTTATGGATGATTTTTTATACAGCATCATTGTGACTATAGTTGACTAATACAAGGTTTGTGCCCGAGGCAGCCCCATGCCCCCTCCTTTTCCCCGTCCACCAGCACTAGTGTCCCAGCAGTGAGGAATCCAGAATGCCCCCTTCTCGGCTCTTTCCCCAGACTTTCCTGTGATACTGAGACTTCCCAGTGGCTCACACAACTGAAGAGCAAACCATACCTCCTGCAGTCTCCTTCGCAGCCTCTGTCCTGAATTCGGACTGCCCGGTCCCTTGGATCGCCACACTCACATCTCGCATCACCTGTCTGACTTCATCTTGTCCTTGCATCTCATACACAAGCGGTGGAGTCCCCATCCCCTCCAGTTCTCTTCTGTCAAAGTCCTGCACACCCACAGACATGACTTTCACGCCTTTCCTCCTCAATGTCTGTGCGGCTTCCCAGACCTCATCCTCAGATTTGCCCGAGGTAATGACCACTGCATACTGGGGAATGCCCTGGAGAAACCGACTTCCCGCCGCTTCCTGGAAGAAGGTCTGCTGAAGGTATCGCAGAGCTTTGCCTGTCTTCCTGGAGCCTCCTCGAAGCACAAAATATTGATGGATGTGAGCAATCATCTCATCCTGGCTCTGGTAGGTACTGAGCAAAAATTCAGTGTGACCTTGACCACCATACTGAGCCAGCCCAATCTGGTACTTGTTCCTGCCAACATCTAGCGTGCCAACCACCCTGGAGATGAAATTCCGCATCCGCTGGAAACTGGCCTGTGATGTGTTCTGTGAGGTGTCGGCAAGAAAGACCACATCTGCATGGCCCTGGGGGGATTCTGGAATTGAAGAGAGAAAGAGGGAAGAAAAGACACCCAGAAGAAAGTAAATCAAGTCAAACTCTGGTGGAAATTGAATACAAGAATAGTTTGTCAGGAGACACAAGAGGGAGAGGCACTCTGTACATATATAACACTGTACATATTGTACTTCCACCTCCTCCATGGGAGACTGTCACAAGGCTCTCTCCCTCTTACACCTTGCTGCCTATGTTGCCTGCTTCCGTTAGACTAAAGTACCTTTCAATTTTTCTTCTTCCACCAATGGAGGAGACAAGGGAAGTGAACATATACTGAGCAGTTACTTTGTCCCAAGATTTTTATATACTTTAGCTGATTTAATCCTCACAAACCATCCTGCTAGGCAAATATTATCATCTTCATTGTGTATATGGGAAAACTGAAGCCAAGTTTAACTGCTTGTCCATGCTCACAAAACTAGACAGTAGCAAAGGCAGGATTTTAAAAAAATAAAAATGTCTTCTGGACTTCAAAACCCATGCTATTTCTTACCAGCATGGCAGCGTGCACTTCTCTCCCCGTGAGAACTTCATCTAGGAAATCTTCCCAGGTTCCCCCGGGGTGGCGAACAGCTTCTTCTCCTACCTTCCACTGTACTCATTGTACCCTGACTCGTAGTCATAATGGGGCGTTCTGGTTAGAATGTTGGGTTTGACACAGCTTCTTACCTTTTATCTTAGCCTTCACGGCTGAGCACAGTGTCTGAAGAATGCCTCCTGAGACATCCTGTAGGCTGTTGAAGTTTTCAGTGTTAAAGAGAAACTTCTCAAATGGCTCACTGGCTATTTTTTGCAACTCCTGGACATCTTGGACATTGATGCCTACCACATACACAACAACACCATCTCCTTTCAACCTGTCAGCTGCCTGCTGGACTTCATCATTTGACTCCCCGTCGGTCACCAGGATGACTATCTGAGGAACCCCGTCTCTGGCCCGGCTGCCAGCCGCCTCGGTCAAGTAGTTGGTCCTAATAAACTCCAGGGCGGTCCCTGTGTTTGTGCCCCCTGGACGGTAGGGCAGGTTCTGGATATGCTCCAGGACCACACTCTTCAGCTGGTACTGGTTCAGCTGAAAGGCTGGGTGGGTGTTGTCATTATACTGAGCGAGTCCCACTCGGACCTGGTCGCTCCTGATGTCAAGCCCCAAGACGACAGTGTGAAGGAAGTTCTTGACTTTCTGGAAGTTCTGGGGTCCGATGCTGGTTGAGCTGTCTACTAGAAAGATGATGTCTGCCAGGACAGCTTCTCTGCAAGCTGCAACAGAGAGCATAGAAGGGATAGTCCGTGGACCTTCACTCAAAGTACGTAGAACCAATGGAGCCAAATGCTGTACAGAAAGGGAGAGCAATGCCAGGCAACCTACACTCAGTGGTCCTCACACTCCCCAGCTGATGCTGTGCTCAGAAAAGTAACAACATCCCTCATGTCTTTCCTTCCCTCCACTTCGTCACCTTCTGAGACTTCTGCCATGCTCTGCTGATACTTCTAACATTGAAATCCACCTGGACAATCCCTTCACTCTTATTAAGAGAAAAACACTTTTATAAATGTATTCACATGCTGAGAAAGGGGCTGTCCTCTTTCTGGTGGGAATACACTTCATCTCTAGGAGTGTGCTGACACCAATGGGTCAGAAAGCTGGGATGTATCCCAGGTTCTGCCGCACATTTCATTGCAGCTCTACCACTTAGTAGCCTTGTGACCTATGTGTCACTCACCTCTACGGGACTCAATTCTCCCTCTGCAGCGCTGAAATATTTATCCCAGCCTCACAGTCTCACGGGGTTGCTTGAGGCTAAGTGAGATGATCTGTAGCAGACAGTATCAGTGCTGTGCCAGGTGCTTTGGGTTCCTTTTTTACTATTTCTGTATACCAGCTTATGGAGCTATGTTGCCTACAATATATAAAAGCCTAGCTCCTTTTCTTGGGTCAAGACAATCCTGAGTTCTCCTGGAGATCAAGCCAAAATCACCCTCTGTGGAACTTTTGCTTAAGGTCACATCTTTCCTGTCTTTCTTCTACTTCTCAGTCCTGCATCCTCTACATGCTTACCAACCTCCTATGGGAGCTATTTCATACCAAATAGTGTGTATTCAAATTCTTGCCTTGGGATCTGTTCCCGGGAAACACAATCTAAGACACCTTTCTATTGAAATGAATCTGTTCTAAAAGACTTGGGACCAAGGCCCAGCTCTGCCATCCAGTTATATTACCTTTGGTGTCAGGTTCCTCACATGAAGAACGCAAATAATACTAAGTGCCTTATGTATCTATGTAAAGACAAATGCTAATTGCCCTATATATCTAACCAAAAACAAAAGCATTATGTATCCATTATCTATCAGTCAGATGGGCAATGCAAACAAGATTTGAAACCTACATAAAGGCCCTGGCTGGTTGGCTCAGTGGTAGAGCATTGGTCCAGCACATAAATGTCCTGGGTTCTATTCCCAGTCAGTGCCTACAGGAGAAGTGACCATCTGCTTCTCCATCCTTCCCCCTTCTCTCTCTCTCTTTTTCTTTCTTTTCCTCCTGCAGCCATGGTTCAATTGGTTCAAGCAAGTTGGCCTCAGGCACTAAGGATGACTCCATGGCCTCCTCCTCAGGCACTAAAAATCGCCTCCATTGCCAAGCAATGGAGCACAGGCCCCAGATGGGCAGAGCATCACTCCCTAGTGGGCATGCCAGGTGGGTCTTTATTGGGCACATGCAGGAGTCTGTCTCTCTGTCTTCCTTCCTCTCACTAAATAAAAAAAAGAAAGAAAAGAAACCTACATAACACCAAGCAAATTAGTTATTATTGTATATATAAAACCTCTTTGTATACCTGGAAGCACTCTACAAAAATAAGATATATAATTTGGTTGTACAGATGCAATATTACCACCACATGCCTGTGGCATCAAATGGTTCAGAGGTTTTAGCACTTCTTTCAATTCATCTACCCTATGTAGAAATATCAAAATAAGGAATAAGTCATGAAGACTCCCCTTCCCTTTCCCTGTTCAAAGTTCCATGCTTTCTTATAGAATTTAGAATTAATGTGTGAAGAATTTTCACCAGTTTATGCCCCATCACCACCGACAGAGGCACAAAGCTGATGACAAGTGTGTCATCACAGGCAATGACTATAAATGCTTATGTGCATCTCTAATGGGCTAGGAACTGTGATAAGCAGTTTACTTGCATAATTCTATTCAAACTTTCCAGCAACTCTCTAAAGCAGGCACTATCATCTTAGAAAAAAATTTATAGATTCAGAGAGATACAGTACCATGTTCAAGATGACGCAGTTAGAAAGAGGAGAATTGGGATTTGAAACCAGATTTTTCTTTTCCCTAAATCCGTCCTCTTACCCGGTACATTACAACAATACACTAGCAGTAAAATAAGCCAGCCTCCTGGGGGATCTAAGCCCTTCTCCCCTTTTCTGCCCTCCCCTATCCAGGCAATACAGTTAAATTAATCTAGGAATAACAATACCATAGGAACAAATATTTATTTCATCAAAAATGGACTTATACTACATGCCTGTATAGAACCATCATAAAGCCCACAGGATTAAAAAAAGAAACAAGAGTTGATAACTTTGGGTTAATTAGAGAAGAGAAGAGCATACAGATGGTTTAATGGAATTTTAATATTAAAATCAAGCATGTACACATATGGAAAATAAGAAAGACAGTGGACAGAATAAATAAGAGATAAATCTTGAGTTCTGTGATTTCTAGATCAGAAATAATAAGGAAAAGCTTTCGTACCTGGAAAGATGTGGTCAACGCGTTGGGCTGCCTTGGCCAAAGTAGCACAGAGCTCCTTCTGCAGCTTCTGGGTGAGGCTGCCCAGACCAGAGAAGTTGGAGGCAAAGGAGGTAAACTTTTCCACCGGACTGCTCGCAATCTCCCTGAGCTCTGCCAAAGTTGCATCTCCAACACCAATGGCATAAAGCAGGATGCCTGCCCTTCTAAACGCCTCAGCAGGTTTCTGCACAGGGTCCTCAGCTGGGTTGCTGCTGATTACCACGGCGATTTGAGGCACTCCCTGGCTTGCCCGGCTCCCTGCTTTTTCCTGGAAGTGGTGATCTAGAAGGAATTGCAGGGCCAGGCCCATCTTGTTGCCCCCAAGACCTCTAGGATTCCATTGAAACCTCCGAATGTGTCTCAACATATCACTTTTGCGGTAGTACGTGGAAAGTAGAAACTCACTGTGGGGCACATCACTGTACTGGGCCAGCCCCACGTGGATGGTCTGTCTGCTGACATTGAAGCCATTCACCACGGTGTACAAGAAGTTCCTCATATTGCGGGTATATTGGGGGTTGATGTTGCTGTCCACTAGAAACACGACATCTCCTACAAAGGCCTGGCTGCAGACTGAGGAACAGAGTCAATTAAAGATAAAACATTATAAAATCAACAGCGACTGGCTGTAAATATATCTTTCCCAAAGCAATACCTTTACAACCCACAGGTCTTCCTGCAAACTCTTTGATGACAGCTAATATGCATGCAGCCTAAACACATAATCATCTTTCTCTGCTTCCTCATGGCCACCAGCTACCCCTGTTCACCTGCCACCCTCTGTTCAGTTCCTACAAACATTTAACCCTTCAATTAGATCCCTGACCATGGTCCTCCATTCATCCCTTAAACTTAATAAAAGAAACAAGGGAATCAAAAGAATAAGTGAACAAATGGGACTATCAAACCAAATAGTTTTTGCACAGCAAAGGAAACGATAAAAAAAAAGAAAGACAACCTGCTGAATGGAAGAAGATATTCACCAATGATACATCCAATAAGTGGTATTATCCAAATATATGTAAGGAATTCATACAACTTGACACACACACAAAAAAATCTGACTAAAAAATAAGTAGAGGATTTGAACAGACATTTCTCTAAAGAGGACATAGAGATGGTCAACAGACATATGAAAAAATGCTCAGCATTCCTAATCAACAGGGAAATGCAAATTAAAACCACAATGAGATATTGCCTTACACCTGCCAGAATGGCTAGTGTCAATAATCAACAAACAAGGTATTGGCGAGAGTGTGGTGAAAAGGGAACCTTCATGCACTGTTGGTAGGATTGTAAATTGGTACAATCCCAGTATGGAGGTTCCTCAAAAAATTAAAATTAGAACTGCCACATGACCCAGTAATTCTACTTCTAGGTATTTATCTGAAGGAATCCAAAATATTAATTCAAAAAGACATATGCATGTCTATGTTTATTACAGTATTATTTATAATAGCCAAGCTATAGAAGCAACCTAAGTATCTATTGATAGACAAATGAATAAAGAAGATGTGGTACATATATTCAATGAAATATTACTCAACCATAAAAATGAAATCTGCCCTGGCCAGTTGGTTCAGTGGATAGAACATCAGCTCAGCATGCAGATGTCCTGGGTTTAATCCCCAGTCAGGGCACACAGGAGAAGTGACCATATCCTTCTCTCCCCCACCTTCTCCCTCTTATCTCTTTCTCCCCCTCTCGCAGCCAGTGGCTCAGTTGATTAGAGCATCAGCCCCAGATGGTGGTTGCCAGGTGGATCCTGGTCAAGGCACATGAGGAGTCTGTCTGTTTATCTCCCCTCCTCACTTAAAAAAAAAATGAAATCTTACCATTTGCAACAAAATGGACAACCTAGAGGGTATTGTGCTAAGGGAAATAAGTTGGACAGAAAAAGACAGATACCATATCATTTTACTTATATAGAGAATCTAAAAAATAAATACATAATAACAAGCAAAACAGAAACACACTCACAAATACAGGGAACAAATTGATGGTTGCCAGATAGGAGAGAGGTTGGAGGAGTGGGGAAAAGAAGGGGAGAGATTAAGATGTTCAAATTGCCGGTTATAAAAACAGTCATGGGGATGTAAGTCATAGGGAATGTAGTCAAGAATATTGTAATAACTAGGGATGGTGTCAGATGGGCACTGATTATCAGGGTAATCACTTTATCAGTTATATAAATGTCTAATCACTGTGTTGCACACCTGAAGCTACTATAATATTGTAAGTCAACTATAATAATAAATAAATTGATGGGTAGATAGATAATTTTATTTTTTAATTAATTTTTATTGTTATTATTATTTTATAATTTTAAAAAGAAAAAGAAAACAGCTTCCTATTAGTAGAGAATGCCATTGATACCCCACCTAAATCTCCTTTGCCGGCTAGCACACTTATGCCCCAGTTGCTTAAAGCCTAACAGTTAACCGATCCTGTCTGGGACTTTGGAGACCTGCCACTGACTGAACTGAGCAGCCTTATCGGGAAACACCTGGGAAGATACACCCTGTGTGGCCAACGGTTGAACACTCATGATACAAACACCTGGCCCCCGTGTCTTAACTGAAACAATTTGCGGTGCTATTTATGCTTCAGCATCTCCAATGACTCGGGTCAAGGCTTGATTTTACCCGAGGCTACATCCTTGCTTCATTTCTTCCCCCCACTACCCTATTTCCCCTTCTCTCACTCCCTTACAGATTTGTCCTAAAAAATACCCACTCCAAATCACACATTCACCAAATCCCTGTTCTGGGCTCTGTTTCTAGATCACTTGGCCTAAGACATCAGTTTTCCATCTTTGACCTCTGGCACTCCCTGGCTACCACCACCAGCCTTTTAGTGTGGCTCGTGGCATTATGATAAATGGCTCACATTTGTCCTCTGGCTCCCTGAACTCAAGGCCACACTGTACAATTATTCCTCCCAAACCCAGCTCTAATCCTTGGAGACACAATCCCAACAGTGATCAAACCAAGTGGTACTCCAGCTGGGCCCATCTGGCCTCCAGCATGAAAGGTATCAGACGCCAATCAGGTGGCTGCAGGATTTAAGCAAATAGCTAATCTCTCTCTTTCAGATTGTGTTTCTCTAGACTAAGCGATTGACCAGATGACCGGGTCCCTTTCAACTTAAACTTTGCTTATCTGTGACAAGAAGTGAAAGGTGGATTAAGCACAGTGTTTGTGTAGACAAAAAAAAAAGAGGTGATTATGATCTATCTACTTCTCAGTAACCACCATGACTTCTCCCCTCCCTCTAATACGTCACAATTTCATTACCTGTGATGCTGGGAGAAGAACACATAAACTAATGATAACAGGAGAAACAAAAGCAGAAACGAGCCAAAGATGGTTTTAGTTTTAAGTGGCTGAAAAACCAAGGGATAATTGTCTCGGAGTGGTCCAACACATCTTGCATTTGGTTTTGTAACAGGAGGGTAAAAATCCTGGCTTGGGCTGTCCCTGCCCTATCTCTCCAACTTTATCTCTCTACCCTCTCCACTTTGCTTTCTGTGTTCCAGGCTCCTTAGTCCAGATTCTCAAAGTTTCCACACTCCCACTTGCCCCTGATGACTTTCTCTTCTATCTTTCTTTCATCCTTTCTTCCTTTCCTCCTTTCTTTCTCTTTTCCTCCTGGCAATTTTCCACAGAATCATGTCCTTTTATCCTGGTTTGTAATACAAACATTCATTAGTGTGCTTATTCAATTAATGGTAATCTCACCAATTAGACTGTGAGCTCCATGGAAACAGACACTATATTTTTTGTTTGTCTACCACTCAAGTGTCTAGCATAGGATAGTCACCCAAAAGAATAATTGAGGAAGGAAACATTTGCAAAAAAGAAAGGGAGGCCCCTGGCCAGTTGGCTCAGTGGTAGAGCATCAGCCTGGCATGCAGGGGTCCTGGGTTCAATTCCCAGCCAGGGCACACAGGAGAAGCGCCCATCTGCTTCTCCACCCCTCCCCTCTCCTTCCTCTCTGTCTCTCTCTTCCCCTCCTGCAGCCAAGGCTCCATTGGAGCAAAGTTGGCCCGGGCGCTGAGGATGGCTCTATGGCCTCTGCCTCAGGCGCTAGAATGGCTCTGATTGCGGCAGAGTGATGCCCCAGATGGGCAGAGCATCGCCCCCTGGTGGGCGTGCCGGGTGGATCCCGGTTGGGCGCATGCAGGAGTCTGTCTGACTGCCTCCCCGTTTCCAACTTCAGAATAAATAAATAAATACATACATACATACATACATAAATACATAAATGAAAGAGAAAGAAAGCAAAAGGAAAGGATAAGACATACTGAACATTAATGAAACCAACTAAAAGAATCAGAATATTTTAGAGCTAGAAATAATTCTATGAGACTATGCAATCCAATACCAGGGGGCTACAGCAGATCTTGCTCAAGCCATCAACCTTGGGCTCAAGCCAGCGACATTGGGCTTCAAGACAGCAATCTTTGGGCTCAAGCTAGCAACCATGGAGTCATGTCTATGATCCCACACTCAAGCCAGTGACCTTGCTCAAGCTGGATGAGCCTGCACTCAAGCCTGCGATCTCGAGGTTTCGAACCTGGGTCCTCTGCATCCCAGTCTGACACTCTATCCACTGCGCCATTGCCTGATCAGGCAATACATGTGCCTATTGAGCACTGGAAATGTAGGTAGTACAACTGAGTAATTACATTTAAAATTTTATTATTGAATTTTAATTTATTTTTATTTAAATAGTCAGATCTGTATTGAACAGTGTAAGTATAGAATAATGAATCCAACTCATCCATCTCACAGATAAGGAAAAGAAGACCTAGAAAGAAAGGCAAAGTGACTCATATATATCCATTCAAAGAGCCTGTATTGGAAACTAGTCCACACATTGGACTGCCATAAGGAAGATGAAATTAAGTCCACATTACAGAAAGGCAAAGACCAGATAGAGAAGGGGTAGAAAGGTTGCTATATACCCCATAGATACTAAATTCATTTGTCACTTCTAGAGTCCCAAGTACCACTACCTCTTGGAATTTTGCGTAATCTTGGTCATAAAGCTTAGTGGAATCATAATTATTGAAAAGGCAAATAATATATGAGCTAAAAATCCTTTAAGCTTTATTTCCCTTTGGCCCTCCACAATGCAATCCTATTAGGCGGAGAGAATTCAGAGTCCTCGAGATAACTAACTGGTTTGTCCCCTTAACATCTTTCAGAAGAGATCAAACACAGACCATTAAGCGTTTTTCTAATCTTCCCAATCAGGAGAAACCTCACAGCTGTGGAATATTTTTCAGGCAAATAAGTATTCCTTCCACTATGAGCAAGTTGAAAAATGTATTACATTTTCGTGCAGTGTTACTTTCTTAACACCTTCAAACATGAAAAGACTGACTGTCACAGATTCTGTTCACAGGTGAGGGGAGTCAGAGCTGAAGGGAGAATTGGAAGAACTTCATGTCTTTTTTTTTTCCAACAAATAACAGCCTGTGTAATTATATTTGAATATTTAAATCTCAATATTGTCTCAGTGGGGCTTCAGGCTACTCAAGCGTTCTTCTCTTGACAAGTTCATCTTGAAAAGTTCCAACAATCTGTTCAAATGACTGCAAAAAATTTCAGAGGGGTTGCTAGCATTTGGTGAAGGAAGTTATCCATCTTATGATAACAATGAGCCCTAGGAATAGCTCTACCAAAAGAAACAAAGCAAAATGCAGACCCGAAAGAGTAGGCCCATGCTTCCAAAAGCATTTGAGAGCCTGCTAACACATTCAGAAGTCTAGTATTTTTAATATCTATCTTTTGTCATTTGAGGTTAAATTTTGAAAAAAAAAAAACAAACCAAGGTCCTGCTGTTCATTAAAAGCATCCAGATTCTAAGTTCTTTTTAAAGAATCATTTCCCTTCTATTAATTATGAAGCTTCTGTAATATTTTCTTTTAAGATTGTCACTACCACTATGTTCTTGACAAGGTTATCATTTTTGGCTTAAGAATTAGATGTAGCCCTGGCTTTTGGTGCAGTGGATAGAGAATTGTCCTGGCATGCTAAGGTCACCAGTTCAATCCCAGGGTTGCCGGCTCAAGCCTGGGGTCACCGATCCAGAGTCCTGGGGTTGCCAGCTCATTCCCAAGGACCCCAGGGTCAGGGTACACAATCAATGACACAATTAAGTGAAACTTCTAGGTGATGCTTCTCTCTCTTTCTCCCCCTCCCTCCCTCTCTCTCTCTCTCTCAAAAAAAAAAATGATACATTACCAATTCTCTGTGACCTGATGAAGCCAAAACTAGCTGCAAGGAAGATGATCCCCCAATATGTCTTCCAAGTCTCCATTCTAGATACGTATCTAGAGAGAAAAAGAAACTTCATAATTAAAATTATGTCTTCACACACTTAAAATTGGGCCATCATACTGTATGTTAATTATATGCCAATAAAGTTAGTTTTTTAGAAAACCTAACTATGTCATCCCCTAGATGGAAGCTTTATAAAAGTAAAGAACATGTTGCCATATTATCAAAGAAAATGGTCTTGCTGACTCAACTCAGGAAGAATTTTGTAAGCACCCAGAGTGTATACCTCAGATTTCCCTATTTAAAGTTGTCTAGATATGGCTATAAAAGGAGAAAGCATATAAGGCCCGGGTAGAACTTCTGTTTCCCACAGTGAATTTATTCGCTAGAACATAAACATTTCTGGATGATTTTGCTGGTATTTTTATACAAACATTGGATGAGCTGATAAACATTTGTGGCATGAAGAGATATTCAAATCTCTCTGGAGCACATCTGCCTGATAAAAATCTAGCTAGCCTGAAAATATTTCCTACATTCCCAGAAGAAGCAGAACACACTTCCCTCTCCTAAACTTGGATCCATTTCCAAAGGCCCCCATGGAAATGAACCACTCCCGATTCCATTTCCATTTTTGGATGCTAAGGAAATATAATATATATGTGCTTAAAAAGGAGATCAGCACCCCACGATCACATTGAATGAGATGCTTCAACTGGAACAGGGGGCACCTCATCTCTATCTTCATAGCCGCGTGTCCTCACAGCAATACTCAGCGGAGTGCAAATGTAAAAGTAAGTATTCCTGGAGGTCAACTGCCCAGGTTTGATTCCAAGACCCACTACTTAATAATACATCTTGAGCAAGTTGCTTCACTTCTCTGTGTCTCAGTTTCCCCACTTGTAAAATGGCATCTTCCCCATAACCCTGCAATCAGAATTAGGTGAGTTCATTATTGTAAAACACTTTACCCAGGCCTGGCACATAAAAAGGGCTCTTAAAGTGTTTGTTAAATAGAAAACATCTTCTTGGAAAAACCCACCACGTAAAAGTAAAAAAGGATTCCCACTCATCTGAAACTCAGAATCTGCAGAAGTAGAGGAACACTAACACTTTGTGCTGTGTATGAATAAAGAAGTTATTTTGTTTTATGTATCTTGATTTATATTTTTTATTTAATTCATTTAATTTTCACTTTTAATTGATCGCTGCTTTGTAAGTTACTGTGCTAACACCTCCATGTTCCTCACCTCAAACCTGCAAAAGGCCAGTAGAGCAAACTTTACTCTGTTCATTTCATTGATGGAAATGAAGAAATCGGGTCCCAAAAGTTGAGTAGCATACCAGAGCTATATAGCCATGCATTGTCAGAATAACATTTTATTGCAATAATAGTAATAATCACAATCATAATGTATGAATTGATTTTTGATTAGTCTTTCTGGCACTGTGAAATTCCATTAGAACAGTCTATTCTTTAATATTCATGTATTTATTTAGCTGCATTTAGATGCAAGTTTATTGGGAAGTGAAATGTGTATCATCTTTCCTTAAATTACTTAATGCTTCCTTGAGGAGGCATTAATGGGAAGTCGATGTAGAAACTGAGGAATGGAAAAATCCAGTTATATCACATCTGTGTTTTAGAAAGTCACTGTTTGCAATAGAGTGGACAATACAGTAGGCATCTCAAATCAGTATCAAGCCCTCGGGCCAGCACATATACCACGAAAGGTCAACCGGCTTGATCAAGTCCACGTGGAGCAAATGGTCAGGCTGAAACCAGAGTCAAAGCCTATGGGCTTCCTCTGAAGTCATGACTGCTCCCAGTATTTTCTGTTGGCATAACCTGATTCCAGCCCCATGGTGCATGCTTGGATCTCAAATTTTGGCTTCAATGAAAATCTTAAAGTCCAGACTGTCATTCACCACTTCAGAGTCAGCCTCATGTAAAATGAAGACCTGTGAACAATTTACCTTGGGTAAAAATGTGAGCTCAAGGCCTAAGTTCCTTTATTCACCAACTGGGTCTTCAAAGAGCAGTTTTGTGTCTTGAAAACTGTATTTGGTACTTCAGAGAATGGAATTACAAACTCTGCTTTTGTGTCTAGTGATCTGAACTGAACAATCTATTTGGGGAGAGAAATTTTACATACCAGAAATGATAAGAATCAGTAAACTTTTTTTTTTTTTGTATTTTTCTGAAGCCGGAAACGGGGAGAGACAGTCAGACAGACTCCCGCACGCGCCCGACCGGGATCCACCCGGCATGCCCACCAGGGGCTACGCTCTGCCCACCAGGGGGCGACACTCTGCCCCTCCCGGGCGTCGCTCTGCGGCGACCAGAGCCACTCTTGCGCCTGGGGCAGAGGCCAAGGAGCCATCCCCAGCGCCCGGGCCATCTTTGCTCCAATGGAGCCTCTGCTGCGGGAGGGGAAGAGACAGAGAGGAAGGAGAGGGGGAGGGGTGGAGCAGATGGGTGCTTCTCTTGTGTGCCCTGGCCGGGAATCGAACTCGGGACCTTTGCACGCCAGGCCGACGCTCTACCACTGAGCCAACTGGCCAGGGCAAGAATCAGTAAACTTTAAGGATCATTCTCAAAAATCTCAGTGTCTAAGTCATTTTTCAGTCTTGGTCCTTTTAAACAGAATACTGTGTGGAAATGATATCATGGTACCCAGAAATAGCAGCCACCCAACCATTAAGATCTTCTTTCCAGAATGTTTAAGTGTAGTCACCCTGCATCCCCAAGGATACATTTCTACTGCTCATGCTTAATTTAATAGTTAAGAGGGACTAAAGAATGCACCTCTATTTTATTTTATGACACCTACTATACTGTCCACTATATTACAAACAGTGATTTTCCAAAACACATCTCTGGTATAATTGGATTTTTCTATTTCTCAGTTTCTATATCAACTTCCCATTAATGCCTCTTCAAGGGGGCACATAAGTAATTTGAGAAAAGATAATTTAAGATGATAAATATTCTACTTTCAAACAAACTTTCATCTAAATACAGGTAAATGAATGCGTGAATCATAAAGAATAGACTGGTCTAATGGATTAAGGACATTATAAGAGGAAAGACCTTGAGATTTTGACAGTTCTAGAAAGACTAGTCCAAAATAAATTCATACATTCTGATTATAATTATTACTATTATTACAATAAAATACTATCCTTCAACTTTTTAAACCCTTGGGTTAATAAAGGTAGATGAAATATAAAAGTAGACGATCTACATTCTTATATAATGCAATCAGTTATAAGAAATGAGAAGTATTTATAGTTAGTTGTAAATAAAGCACCAGAGCCGTTTATGGAAATCTGGTGGGAAAGTCAAAAGCTTATAAACATTTTACAGCTGTGCATTTGTGTGTGTTATATCAACAAAGAGAAAAATGTATATATTTTAAGGACTTACTATCTATATTATATATACTATTTCATAAAGATTTTTATATTGAATTTAAGCTGCCGAAGGGATTTTGCATTTGAACACATAGGGACAATCATGGAGGGAAAAAAATGAAGCCATTAAATAAAGTGTAGTTAGGTAGGGATGGCATACAATACCAATTCTTTCTGGAAATAATTCTAATGGGTTTGGGGTAGAGAGAGACTCCTCTCAAAGAATGCTGCTTAAATAATTCATTCATTAGGACAATTTATTTTTAAAGATTAATTTGTTCAATTAAAACAATTACTTTTCACCTACCATAGTAACAATTAATTCAGGGAAGAATGATTAAGAGATGCTATAACCACCTGACCAGGTGGTGGTGCAGTGGATAGAGTGTCAGCCTGTTGTGCTGAGGACCCAGGTTCGAAGCCCTAAGGTCGCCGGTTTGAGCTCGGGTTCACCAGCTTGATTGTGGGGTCGCTGGCTTGAATGTGGGATCATAGACATGACCCCATGGTTGCTGGCTTGAAGACCAAGGTCACTGGCTTGAGTCCAAGGTCACTAGCTTAAGCAAGGAGTCACTTGCTCTACTGGAGCTCCCTGGTCAAGGCACATATGAGAAAGCAATCAATGAATAACTAAGGTGCCACAATGAAAAGCTGATGCTTCTAATCTCTCTCTCTTCCTGTTTATCCTCCACCTTGCTAAAAAAGAGAGAGAGAGAGAGAGATGCTAAAACCATTGGGTAAACGTGTATTAGAAAATGGGATATTAACACAATCTCAAAGTATCCCCTCACAAATTACTTATAAATACAAAAGGCAAAAATAGAGTATCTACAATGAACAAACATTGTGAGCATGACTTAAACAAGTAATCAAAATTAATACCAAGAATAATAGGATAAACCAATATCAAGTACCTCTTGATGCTATGCATGAGAAAACTCAACATCATTTATATGGCAGCCCTCTTCAAAATCCATGACCTAAATCTAATAATGAGGAAACAGCATATAAACCTAAACTTGGGGACAGTCTGAAAAGAAACTGGCCTGTTCTCCTCACAATTAGGAATGGCATGAAAGACAAAGAAAAGCTGAAGAGCCAACTGAGATTGAAACAGTCTAAACAGGCATGACAGCTAAAGGCAATACTGTACATGATCTTGAATTGCAAAAAAAGAAATTGTTATAAGGGACATTAAGTGAGATAGTGGGTAAAATTTTAATGTGGATTGAATATTTAGAATAATTCTTTTTCAATGTTAAATTTCCTGGTTTTGATTATTGTGTTGCAGTCATGTACAAGACTGTTCTTGTTATTAAGAAATGTACACAATATGTTATGGAGCAAAGGATCTTAAGATTAGAGATCAGTTATTTACTCTTAAATGCTCAGCAGATTATACTAATTGAGAGAGAAAGAGAGAGAGAGAAATAAAGCATGCAATGCTCTTGGAAACGTTTTTATTGAGGCTTATAAACTCTATCACCCAAGCATTTTATGAGCTTGTTCTCACCAGGGAAGTGAAAATAACTACCCTATCTTTCTGAAATGTTTCATTCAGGAAGAATGGCTACAATCCACTAAACATATCAGGCCTTTCTCCAAAGGACCTGGGTAGGTCAGGGCACTCCACCCCTCCTTAATTCCTGTCACCAACAAACATAGAAAAAGCAGGTCATGCTAATGAATAAGGGCAAGATGGCCCTCTGTAATGATCTAGTCTGATGTCACATACTTGGTTTTTTTATTTCTTTTATATCCTTTAAGAAGAAGTTTGTTTCAGACACTGGCACTAGAAATAACAAATTAAAGAAATAGTTATTTTTCTAAGAGGACTTGGAACTCTACAAGAGAGAGGGGGGGGGAGATTTCAATAACAGGGGGCGAGCAAAATCCTACAGAAATCTAAAGCAGGTGCTGAGGAACACAGTGAGTGAGCACCTCCCTTCACTTGGGTGAAGGCTTCAGAGCAGATGTCACTAGAGCTAAGACTTAAAGGATGAGTAGAAAGTTGCAAGTTCAGACAGAAGCACAGCATATACAAAGACACAGGAGACTTTAGACATCCCAAGGGGAGGTCACCCAAGGCTTCGGGAGCTAAGGTTTTGGAATGCTGGGAACTTGGGTGAGACTCATTGGGGCTCCTGTGCTGTATAAGCTCTTAAGACTTTGTAAGTTTTAAGAAGACCTTTGGTTTTCTGAAATACCCAAAATGAGAAGGTAGGATGGAGGAGGAGAACTGGGCAGAGTTTCTTACTCTTCAACCATAAACCACCTTAACTTCATTTAATTCAATCAGCAGTGCTTTATAAACCAGTCTCGTTTAGGGTTTCTGTTCTCTCCCTGTGGGCCCCTTAACCATAAAAGTAAAGATGCATCTCTAATGTTCTGTGACGGTGGCTCTCAAACTTGACCATTTCATCAGAATCACCCAGAGGTACAGTTAAAACCCAGCCTCTTGAACCCCACCTCAAGAGTTTCTGATGCAGTAGGTCTGGGGTAAGGTGTGAGAATTTATATGCTGAGCTGGTCCAAGGGACTACACCATTCTTCTATGCACTTAGCATGCAATGGCTCCTGCCCGGGCAGATGTCTGCTTCATTTCAATGACATCTCTAGTTCCATATAGAGAAAATCATGTCTGTCATCAGCTAAGTGGAGAAAGGGAAGAGATTATCAATTAAAAAATGTTTTCTTTATATTTACATGACTGAGAGGTAAGCAGACACTGCAATATATTTGGATGGAAGGCCCAATGCAAATAGGCAAAATTAATTTAACACATTTTTTTTCTTTCTAATTATACTTTACTCTGAAATCCAGAGTTATGTTCTCTCTCTCTCTCTCTCTCTCTCTCTCTCTCTCTCTTCTGGTCACTTGGGGTCATTTAAACATCACGGATTTGGCTTTCCTACACAACAGACTTGTAGCATACCACATCTGGGCAATAGAAAACTCCAGGAGGCAAACAATTGGGGGACATAAACAGATTTTTTTGTATACAACACGTTAAAAAACACACCCATGTGTGACAGTTAAAAGAAACTGAAGGTTAACCTTAACCTATTGTATAAATATTAACATTTGCTTCTTGTGCCCATTCACAAATCTTATGACTGCTTGGATATATATACAACTTTGTTGCAAAATATTTGAGGGAGGCTGTGTCAAACATTTCAATGACAATTAATGTGTCATTAGGCTCCAAAAGAAAAATATAACAAGATGCAGAGTCTTGGAGCATTCCTCCAGGGAAAGAGAAAGATGACTACACCAGAGTTCAGCAAAGCAATAAATGGGTGCTGATGGCCAGGTGAATCCTGTCAGCTGTGGTAATTACAAGATCAGCATACAGTTAATTTGTAAGAAGTTTAAAATTTTGTAACTGAACAAAATCACAGCTGTTGGAAATTTCTTAACTATCCTAGGCCCTCTTCATATCCTGATTTATCTAGTTTTCCATAACTACTGGCTCATACATCAATGATGCCATTTGCCAGATCGCATTGTTATTCTCTGTTTAATGTCCATCTCCCTCTCTGGGCTGTGAACACATCGAGGGTGGAGACTTGGTCTGAGAAATTATTGTAGGGCTGGCTACATTGAATCCAACTAATAAATCTTTCCTTTTATGATCATTATATAAATGGTTGGACAAACTGCTGAATGATTTGATCCAATGAAAAAAAATATTTACTCAAACTCTTTCAACTTATGTGTGGCTCAGAACTTCATCACTTCAGCCATAGAAATGGGTGAGATCAAGCTCATGATCTTTCTGAGATGTTTCATTCAGAAAGGAAGCCTACAATCCACTAAACATATCAGGCCTCTTTCCAAAGGACCTGGGTAGGTCAGGGCACTCTGTCACTCCTTACTTCCTGTCACCAAGAAACACAGAAAGAGCAGGTCATGTTAGTGAATAAGGGCAAGAATGCCCTCTGCAATTATCAGGTCTGGTGTCACATACATGGTCTTTTATTTCTTTTATGTCCTTTAAGACGAAGGTTGCTCCAGACACTGGAGAGAAAGTGTAGTTTGGAGAAATAAAGTTTGCACAGAACCTGACTTTGAGTTTTCTGCTTCAAGTGTCACCACTGCCACATTCTTTTTATGTGAACTCTTGGAACTCTCTTGAACTCTCTAAGCCTCGGTTCTGTCAGCCTCAAATACAATGACACCTTGTCCTCATACTTAGCAGGGTGGCATGAGCTAATGGGGGAGCAAGGACTTTGTAAAAAGCTATAAAACTTGAGAGGTTATTCTTACCTTTGTCAAGCAAAAACTTATTGGACAATGTCCCCAAATTTAGTCCTTTCTCAATAACAAAGCCAAGATCCAGCATTTTTTATTCCAAGAGAAATGCTTTGCTTGAATCAAAAAGCAGTGATGACAATTTTGCTTCCTTGTGTGTAGGAAATAACCATGCTATGATGAAAGTAAAATTTGGGGTGATAATAGACCCTTTACAGCAGTGAGAGAAGACTCCCTGAATCAAAGGAGTAGGGTACCTGGTGTAACACCAACTCTTGTCACTGTCGTCATTCGGATGACACAAGCTCTTTGAAACTAGCTGCCTAGGTAGGTTCTTTGAGATGAATCTTTCACTTTTGTCTCTAGAACTTCAGCTTGAAATAACAAAGTGCCATTGAGTTATTTTTGGTACCATTTTAAAAAATCTAAATAGTGTATAATAAAATTTTAAAGACAAACTTCAAAAATACCCATCAAATGAGCCTGACCTGTGGTGGCGCAGTGGGTAAAGCGTTGACCTGGAAATGCTGAGATCGCCGGTTCAAAACCCTGGGTTTGCCTGGTCAAGGCACATATGGGAGTTGATGCTTCCAGCTACTCCCCCCTTCTCTCCCTCCCTCTCTCTCTCCTCTCTAAAAATGAATAAATAAAATAAAATAAAAATTTTAAAAAATTATTAAAAAAAAAATACCCATCAAATGCATCAACACAAACCTATTTGGCCCTCAGAAAAATAAACATATTTCTTTATAGATATTAAGACACATTAACTAGGCTAACTTTCTGAAGGCAACATAATTATAGGATAATGTGTTTTGCCAAGTTCATACAGACTTCGCAGATTCCCAACATGTCACTATTCCTTCCCTCTACCTAAAAGGATGCACTCCACTCCTTGGCTCCAACACACATGCACAGGTGCACACACACACACACACACTCATACAACACACACCCAGCAGGCCCCTTTCAAAACCCAGCTAAACATCACCTCCCTAATCCAAGCCTGATGGCCAATCACTTCATGTTCTGTTCTTCCTCTGAACCTTGTTCACTTATTTCAGTGAATAATCAGGCTTTGGAAAGACTGTCTTCATCATTTGTATATGCTCAGCACCTAGAACAGTTCCCTTCTTTGCTCCTTCCTCTTTATCTCCCCCCTCCCTTCATTTCTCATATTCATGTCAAGGGCAACCTTCTCCTAGCATGAACCCAAATCCATTTCCTCCTCTTTCTCACACACACGCCCTATATATAATCTGGCAGGAAATTCTGTTGGCTCCTCATTAGAGCCACAGACCCAGAAACGGATCCTCTCCCACCATTCCTACTGCAAACAGCCTGTGTTGAGCCACCATCCCCTCTCCTACTTGATTACCACAGTGACCTCCATGGGTCTCCCTGCTGCTAACCTTTTTCCCTTAAGTCTCCTCTCAATATATCTAGGGAAATCCTTTCAAAGTCTAAGTCACCTTGGCTGGCTCAGAGCCTTTCAATGGCTCCCTGTTTTGCTCATAGTAAAAAGACAAGATGGGTTACAAGGCCCTCTGTGATCTGGCCCCAGCTTCTCTCTGTCTCATCTCTCACTCTGGCTCACTATACTCTGATCACCTTGACCCACTGGATGTTCTTTAACTAGCTAGTTACATTCCCTGCTAGGGTCTGTGCATATGCTGTTTCCTCCACCTCTAACACTCTTCCCCATGTATCCACATACACACATGGCTAATTCCCTCGCCTCCTGCAAGCCTGTGCTCTAATGTCACTCACCTTCACAATTAACTCCACCCTAGCCATTTTTCTTAAAATTGCTTCCCACCCTTGCTTTCCCAGCACACCCAACCTCCCTTACCCTGCTCTGCTTTTCCTCTTTCCCATAGTTCTTATCACCTCCTAACCTGCTATACAACAGGGGTCCCCAAACTTTTTACACAGGGGGCCAGTTCACTGTCCCTCAGACCATTGGAGGGCCAGACTATAAAAAACTATGAACAAATCCCTATGCACACTGCACAGATCTTATTTTAAAGTAAAAAAAAACAAAACGGGAACAAATACAATATTTAAAATAAAGAACAAGTAAATTTAAATCAACCAACTGACCAGTATTTCAATGGGAACTATGCTCTTCTCACTGACCACCAATGAAAGAGGTGCCCCTTCCGGAAGTGCGGCGGGGGCCGGATAAATGGCCTCAGGGGGCCGCATGTGGCCCGTGGGCCGCAGTTTGGGGACCCCTGCTATACAATGTTCATCATGGTTTTTTATTAATTATCTATTGTTACACCCACCTTTAGATAGACTATAAGCACTACGAGGAATCTTTTTGTTTCTATGATGTATCCCCCAGGGCCTCGCACATAGTAGGTGCTCAACATATATTTGTTACATAAATTATTTTGCTTAGAAAAAATAAATAACTTCCTGTCCTTAAGATAGAATGCTCTAAACAAAGATTTAGCCTGACCTGTGGTAGCGCAGTGGATAAAGCATCAACCTGGAATGCTGAGGTCACCAGTTGGAAATCCCAGGTTTCCCTGGTCAAGGCACATAAGAGAAGCAACTACTACGAGTTAATGCTTCCCACTCCTCCCCCACCTCTCTAAAATCAACAAATAAAATCCTTTTAAAGAAAAGATTCAGAGGCACTCTAGGAAAAATTGGTGCTCCTTAGGCCATTATTTGGGGGGAAATGAAGGACTCCCAGCCAACTGGTATTGCTTTTACATTTTAATTGTACTTATTTTTTTTTCATTTATATTCAAAATATTTATATAAACATAACAAACAGTATAAATCTAAACATTTGGCAAGTTTGTAGAATTGGTAAAACCAGTTCATGGGCATAGTATTGGAAGGGACTTGGTTTAAGATCTCTGAGAAACCTAAAATGAAGCCTGTTAGTGACTACAAGGGGCAGGGAGAGATGCGGCAGGAAAGTGAATCTTCTAAAACTCACAGCCACAAAAATTCACTTAGATAGTGAGTTGCTCAAACATAAGACACAAGATAAAGATGGAATGCTTGAGCAAAACAATTTCTTGTATGATCTTTCTTAAAAGAGTCATCATGTTTTTAGGTTGGGAATATTTCAGGCAAAAATATCAGGGAGATAATATCTCTCATGTCACTTCCTAGTGACTGTGTAGCACACCAGATTGTCTGTTTCTGCAAAAAATATAGACAGGGCTTCATTACTCTTAAAGTCAAGATAAACACATCCTTAGACCTTTTACAGCCCATTCCTGTGAGTCAGAAACTACCAGACAGAATCATGTGATGGCAGATGCTTTTCAAAGCTTGTGGGTTACACCCTCAGGCCTGAAATAAAGAAGCACCCTTCCATTTTTGGTATGCCTTGGACCTATTTCTTAGTTTTGGAAGATCAGTACAAAAGAGGTGATAAATTTTTCCCCTGTAGATCCTGGGGAATAATTTTTAACCAATGGTTTTTATTCTTTCACCCCAAAGAAGTCATCCCTAATAGTCATCATCATCCCTACGTCTGTTCAGTGAATTTAAAGGTAAAAATATTAGCCCAATTTATCTAAAAATTACGTACAAAAAACTAAAACTGATCGATTTCACCTTAACTTTTCTTGCAACTCTTTACAAAGTAATTACTCCCTTGAGCTCTAGTAAATTATGTGCATGCTGAAGTATTTAGGAATAAGTGTACTGATGTCTATGTTGTGGTTAACCCATAAGCAACAGAACTAGAGCCCAAATTGATTACAAATTTGGAGAGCTTTTATTCACCAGCCAGTGGTCTGTCCGCTGCGCGGGGAAGCAATGAACAGCAATGAGCTCGGGGGAAGAAGGGTATATATAGACAAAAACCACAAGATTACAGTTACTTCAGCACGTTTGTACAATATCTTTGCAAAAGTACACACTGTTCTAAGACAATAAACTGCCTTCCTGCAATATCTGCAGGGCTGACGCACAAGGAACGCATCCCGCCTCTGTTAGTAAGATTAGGAATGCTGAGGCCATGAGAATTTTCTACTTTAGCTGTAGCTATAAGCTAAATTGGGTCAGGGGTCCTCCCCAGCATGGGCTGGCACGCCAGCACATTCACCACTGGTTTTATCGGGGAAACAAATCATTGTTTCCTTATCAGTATGAACGGGTTGATAATGTGCCCCTAATACTAGAAGCTTTATGTCTTGAATTCTTTTTTGTACATACTGCGTAATACACGGACCAATGGTGGCCTCTACTATAAGTAAAATGAGGGTTCCGGTAGAGCAGTAAATAACATAGTGAGCTAAGGGGATGAAGAGAATAAATTCTTATACTAATTTCTTTCTGCCTTGTGTTTTTCTTCTCTGTACAAACCTCCTACAACCTGTACAAACCTTCTCTGCAACTTACATAAACCTTTCAGTTTTATAAACCTTCTTAACTATTCAGAAGTAACTGGCTTTTATAATAACTTACTTTCTTCCTTTTTCATTTTAAGAGTATTTCTATATCTTATACCTTGTAGCTTCCCTTCTAGCAAAGGATTTTATGTCTCCTTTCTGTATGACTCATAGCAGTACATGTATCAACTCTTAAGACAACTTGTTCTGGCTTTCCTTGGACCTCAGTTTCCCTCCCTCTTTAAGTCTAATTAAAAGGAAGTCCTCAGTGAGTTTCTTCAGGTATTAGCCATGCGTAGTCCAGCCAGCTCTGGTCTATGGCTGGAGCAGGGCATGCTGTCCATCTCAGGTTCAATTTACAAGGATTGGTGAGGTCAGTCTCCGCTGTCTACGAGGGTGTCTTTGCTGGGACTGCAGGCTCCAACCGGCTGTGGTGGACCCGTCCATGTAGAAGTTAATCCTTGGGTGGTGTACTTCTTTACCTAGACTGAGTCTACAGGCTGGAAGGGATGTACCAGATCCCTGGCAGTGCTGGAGGCGCCTCTCGGACAGTCTTTTGGGCAGCCTACTGAGTATCTGTAGACCCTGTAAGTACTTAAGGAAGGAGTGGTTACTTAACATAGCTTTTATTTCTTCTCTGAGTTTCGGTAGGAAGGGAGGGGGTTTCCCCGAACATTATCTTAAAAGGAGTGAATTCTTCCCTAAGGAGGACTAAGGGGAATAAGGTGGGCTACTTTTCACCGGTTTTAAAATAAATTTGGTTAAAGTTTCCTTTAAGATCTGATTTATGCGTTCTACCTGTCCTGAACTTTGGGGCCTGCAGACACAATGTAATTTCTAATTAAAATTGAGTGCCTTTCTTATCTGTTAATTACTTTAGTAAAATCTATTTGGGCACAGACTAAACACTCAGACATTATGCCTTCTATAATAGATTCTAAGTCTGACTTTTCTAATTGGTTGCAAAAAACCTTTGGCAACAAGGGTTCTAGTAAAGTTACTAAAATTTCCTAAAACCCCACTGGTTTTAGGGCTACCTTATTGGTAGTATCATCAGCTGCTTGGTTTTTCTCGAGTTTCTACAGTCCTTCTCTTTTGGTACCCTGGACAGTGGATGATGGCCACTATTTCAGGAGAGCAGTCTCCTGTATTCTCTGGGGTGAGGGTTTGAGCCTCACCTTTGTTAGTTTTTAAACCTTCTCCTGATGGCCCCTCTTCGACTGTGCCTGTCTTAGGTTGTTCCTGCCCTCTTCTTGACCTACAGTGCTTTATAACATTAAGTCAATATAGTAGTCAGAGTAGCAAACTCAAAGAACACAAATTTTATAAACTCATTTTCCTAACAGTGGGGTATTCTAGTTTACATAAGGTCCTCAATTTCCTCAGGGACATAGTAACCCTGAGGACTCTTTCTTACAACTCTTGACTATTATGGCTAAAGCGGTGGCTTTAGAAGGGGCAGTACCTATTCCCTAAATCTTCTTCTCGGGTCTGGCTCTAGGTAGGAGGCAGGGGTTCCCTGAAGCCAAAGCAGGGGAGGGAGGAGGGCTGTAGCAAGGGGTAGTAGCCTGCCTCTAGCTTACTGCGCTGTTATCTTTACCTGACTAAGCAGTGCTGCAGCCCTTGAGCTAAGAAAGAGGTTTCTTTGTTATACAACGTTAGGGAATTGGTCAGGGTGCCTGGGATTCCCGGTGCCTGAGGGGGAGGGGCAGGTGCTCAGAGCCGTAAGGGGAAACGGCCGCTTCTATTTTTCCCTTCTCTCCGCTGCTTCTCATGCAGCCTGGCTGCCTTTTCTTACTCCTGCTGCCTCTGCTGCCGTACTCAGCTGCATCCTGGCTATGCCACCTGCTTGCAGGTAGGTACTCGCTAGTAGTATGCTAGACTGACTGCTTGTGCTTTCTCTGGGTCTAGCAATCCTTGATTTGGCCATTCTGCTCTAAAGTTGGCTATTTTAATTTACAGAGAGTTTTCCATGTATCTTCTTAATATTAATTCCTACCCTGTATTTTCCAAATGGGTGAAACTTCTTTGGGTCAGTAGGTGGATATCTGAATATCTAAAACTAGTTTCTACTCTATACTTTCTCTAGCACTCTCTTAGGTCTTTAGTTAGTTCTTATCATTTCTGGGCTTGTTTACGAATTTCCCTTTACTTTTGCCCTCTGGTTTTACGCCAGAAATTTCCAACTGAAATCGCCTCTTCAAGGCTAAGTACCTCACACAAGAGGAAAGATTGGAGCTAACAGAAAAAGCACTTTCCTCAAGGGAGAAGTTGGACAGAGAGCCTTGAAACTAGAGGTCTTGGATCTAAGAAAAGAGATCTAGTGGGTCAGGAGAAGGTGGCTTCAAACCAGAAAATGTCACGAGAGATTTCTCTGACGAACAAAGAGAAACTTCAGAACAGACAATATACTGTGTACATTGACACTTGACTTTTAGGCACAGTTCAACAGACAAAGGAAGGGGGCTCCCCGTCAGGGGCCTCTCAGGTGCTCGCCTGACCGTGTCTCTCACAGCAGCTACAAACTGGAAACTGAAACTCAGGTGCAGGCACCAGAGATCGATCCCTACTTACACACTAATCACTCAGGGGTTCTCAGACAGAAACAATAAAAGCAAAGAATGAGATCTCGACATGAGCAGATGAACAGACAGCACAGAGGTGTCCTAGGAAACCCGAGACAGGACTTAACTCTCTACTAACGTCTTGGTCCTACAGTCTTAAATTGACTAGTCACAAACAGAAAAGCTAGAATTCTGTAAAGCAAAAGATTTGCCTTACTTACCTCCGGAGGTCAGAATTTACACTCTTTAATTTTGTCAAATCTGAGGACCAGGGGTGACTGCCGAGAAGTTGTCTGAGACCTACAGGAAAACTGGAGCCCTGGAACATCTCAGGGGCACCCCTCCTAGAGATCTAATGGGGTCAGGCAACCCCCCGGAGAGGCCGACCGGTCCAGGTGTCTAGCACACCTGAAGATGACTGATTGAACCCAATAAGCAAGAGAGATATTAGTAGATCCCTCAGAAGGCCAGTTCCCTGGGGTGGGGGTGGGGGGCACTGACCACTCTAACTCGCACAGAGTATGTAGTCTCCCAGAGCTAACAGTAGCTCCATAGACTGCAGCTCGTTTCTTGAAGTCCTGGAAATTATTCAAAAATCATTGAAGTGGCATACACTTAGCACAAGAAGCAGAACTGACCCATATTGACGGACTTGACGAGGTCTAGGCTGAGAAAGACAAACACTCCCCCAAGAATGTATAGACAGACAAAAAACAAGCCAGACAAAACCAAACCTGAAACCTGATTGGCCAACAAACTGAACCTGATCCCAAACCTGAGATCGTTGGCCACCCTAAATCTGAGATCACTGGCCACCATCGTGTGCCAGGATCGAGTCACAGAGGTTATGCTGTGTTCAGCCCTACCGCCGACCCCCCTAGGGGCGCCCCTACCTGTCCGGACCCAGTTGCTTACCGGTAAGATCCGCCTGGGGCTGAGGAACATCTCTCAGAGCTCTCCCCCTAGGCAGGTGCTCCTCTGGTTCCTCAGTGCCTGGGGCTGAGGAACATCTCTCAGAGCTCTCCCCCTAGGCAGGTGCTCCTCTGGTTCCTCGGTGCCTGGGGCTGAGGAACGTCTCTCAGAGCTCTCCCCCTAGGCAGGGCACCCGAAGTTCCAAATGGGCCCAATCACCAGAAAAGTCTGGTGAGTCCCGGATGAGCCCCCAAATGTTGTGGTTAACCCATAAGTAACAGAACCAGAGCCCAAATTGATTAGGAATTTGCAGAGCGTTTATTCACCAGCCAGTGGTCTGTCCGCCAAGTGGGAAAGCAATGAACAGCAATGAGCTCGGGGGAAGAAGGGTATATATAGACAAAAACCACAAGGTTACAGTTACTTCAGCACATTTGTACAATATCTTTGCAAAAGTACACACTGTTCTAAGATAATAAAACGCCTTTCTGCAATATCTGCAGGGCTGACGCACAAGGAATGCATCCCGCCTCTGTTAGTAAGATTCGGAATGCTGAGGCCATGAGAATTTTCTACTTTAGCTGTAGCTATAAGCTAAATTAGGTCAGGGGTCCTCCCCAGCATGGGCTGGCACACCAGCACAGTGTATAATTTACTTTAAATGCATAAAGTAATAAAATGGATAAAGGGATGAATAGAGGAATAGTTATGTGAAAAACAACTATATTAAAATGTTAATGATGGATGTCAATGTTGAGTATACATGTAGTCTCTGAATTTTTAAAATTTTGTTCTATGTTTGAAATTTTTCATAAAAATGTAAATAACCATTTAACTTATTTATTAAGATTGTATGTGGTATGGTAGTCAAATTGTATGGAACCCAGCAAACTAAATGTGCAAAGACTTTCATTTCTAACTCAGAATTGCCCCTATTGGCCCTGAGAATGCTCTGAGAAGGAGAATCATTTTAAACTGAGTTTTATTTCTTTATTAAGTCTGTTTATTCATTCAACTTTTAGTGTGTTCTTCTTTCTTTGTCCTTACATCCTAACTCTAATCTCCATTTTTAAAGTCTCCCAAAGATCTGCATCAATGAAATACATCATTCATGCCACATGTGTGAGTCCTCTAAATCAGTTTTGCTATTCCACACAGATGATAAACACTAGGTGTAATCTCAAAATATTTCACTTCTTCCTAATCAAGAACAGTTCATAGAGGTGCCAATCCCTTTTTGTCATAGTACTCATCTAAAAGTTCCTCTTTCTCTGTATACCCAACATACTCTTTAGGTTTGTTTTTTTCTGTGTGTCTTCCTCCGTTTCTCAGTTGTTCTCCATCTCTTTGCTATTCAACATCTCTCCCTCAGTTTCTACCTTCTCTCCTCTAGCTGTCTATAGGTCTCTGTCTCTCACTGCCTAGAAATGAAAAAGAAACAGTATATTTGCAAAAAAATAAGTGAAAAAAAAAACCCAGAGTTTCCAATCAGAAAGCTATCCCTGGGAAAAGGAATGTCCTCCTACCTGGCAAAGCCTTCTGAGCTGGTCCTTTCCCATCCAAGTACTAACCAGGCCCAACCCTGCTTAGCTTCCGAGATCAGACGAGATCGGGCACGTTCAGGGTGGTATGGCCGTAGACGAGCTGGTCCTTTCAATTTCTTCTTCTTGTCTTCATTCCTTAAGAATCTGTTTGAGCCTACAGTATAGAAAGGCTCAAGGATATACATCAGCTTTTCCAGTGTTTAATACTCTCCTGGGGAAGACAGGAGGAGGGGCAAGAGGAGGAGCAAGAACTCTGTTTATGGTGAGTGACACATTGCTTGTGCTCATGCATGCTTATTGCCATTAAACTCTGTAAACACTGGTCTTGGAAATAAACACAAAACCTTAGCAGAGAGAGCATTCTCAAAAATAATAATAAATTAAGCTAGCCTTTTTCCAATTTAATTAAGATATCCTAGAATAAAAATGGACTCTAACTGTCCCTATTTTAATGATTTAGTCTCTAGCTGAAGTCTCTTGCCTATAAACTCATTGAGACCAGGGACAGAGTATCATTCATCTTTGTATCACTCCTAATCTCCTGGATATCCCCTAGCAAAGATTCTTGTACATATTAGGTCTCAAAATGCATGTGTAACGGATGTTTGGATGGATGTGTAGATGGACAGGTGAATGGATGGATAAATTAATGAACTAAACAATGACAACCACTTCCTGCATTGATAACCTTTAACAGACGGGGTAAAAATCAAGTGTCTATATTTTCCTTGGGTTCTCAAACTAACTCACACCAACCAGAGTATGGATTAGGATGGAATCAAAGGAGATATATAAGTATTTACATGTGTGTATATGTGAGTTTGGGTAAGAGTTAACCTGCTATAACAAGAGACAACAATAATATGGCTTAAAGAACAAGGAAGGTCATTTCCCTCTCACCTAATTCAGTCCCAGTTGGGTATTTAGGGTCAGCAAGAGGCTTTCCTCCACACAGTCACTCAGGGACCCAGGTTAATATTCAACATGTTCTATCTGAAGTTTCTGCAAGTACCACCAGGGTAGCCAGTGGGAAGGGAGGAAGAGCTAACCCTAGAGACTAAACCTCCTAAGTCAGCAAAACCTAAGTTGGTCCCATTCCTACCACCACTTTCCATTGTTCCGAATTTAGTCACACAGCCACACCCAGTAGCAGGGAAGACTTGAGATTTGATTTCCAACTAGACAGCCATGTGTCCAGCTCAACCTATTACCACAGAAGAAAGTTTGATCTACTCAGAAATAGAGTCACTTTACCGATAGCTAAGGCAGTAAATGCTCCCTAAATGTTCTGGTTCTCTCAGGGAAATAATTAAGCTATCACATATAAAATTCTTCAGCAAAAAAACAGTTAAGCTCAGATAGTTAATGCCAACCAGTGTTTTCAGTCTTCCGTTCCCTCCTTCTGCTCAAAAAGCCGTGCTCTCCCTCTGACTCACCCCTCAATAGCATTCCTCTCCTCTAGCCTCCCCTTCATTCCCCCAAGGTGGTTAGCTTGACCCCAAGATGACTTTTGGCTCATGGTGTTGAACACTAACACTGATCCTAAATATGCAGTAAGACCTTATTTCTTCTGTCACCCCAGAGCATTCACCACTTTTCTCTACTCTCCTTGACCTTCAAGCCATCTTCTCACTCCTCCTTGTGTGCTGTTCCCCTACAGGGGACAGGTTTGCTACCTTAGTTTGCATTCCCCCAAAAGCAGAACCTGTGACAAGGACTTGGGTGCAGGCAATTTATTCAGAAAGCAATCCAGGGAAGCAAGAGAAGGAATACAGAAAGTAAGACCTGAAGGAATAAAAGCCAAACGGCGTGCCTTAATGAGTGTGTCACCTCTGTCGGCAACTGAGAGGTTCGATCCCACTGGGCATCCTCTGCAAAACTAAGACTGATCTTCAGAAATGTCCCAGTGAAAGACAGCTAGGATTTAGTCACTGAATGTCACTCCTCAATGATTGAGGATTGCCCCTAGAGAAGAGAAAGGATTAAACCCTGGACAGTTCCAAGCTGCCCTGCAAGCAGGCTGAGTGAGCTACCTTAGCAATGAGGAAAGCCCCACCCCCACCTCCGTGGGGATAGGCTGGAAGACGCTCAGGACATGGTGGGGGGCTGTGCTCATGCTCAGGAGCTGTCCACTTGCGGCAGGTGAGCTCAGAGCTTCGCTGAGCAGATCTGGGGCACAAATCAACAGTGTCTGCCACGCTTTCCAATGTCTTCAAAACGGAATCTCCTCACCTAAAAAACTCAGATTCTTCCTCCCACTGATTATTACTACCACGACAGGGACAAACTTCTTCAGAACAGAGATCTCAATTCCTTCCTCTTTGTTCTTGCAAACGTTTATGCCAAAATCCAGTATTGTCCTTATCGTGGAGTTCTGAGTTTGTATCCTTCCACCATATTTCCCTCACTAAATATTTTTGTGATAGCTCAAGGATAGAAATTCAGTCTCCTTTGCAGTGATTGGCACATAGTAGGAACTCAATAAATATTTTCAGAGAGAATAAACGGTGAATAATGGCCTCCATAACATACCTAAACTCCAAAAGACCTTCTCCAACTTCTCCTTGTAAATGACATAGCATTTCCACCTTAAAGCCATGCTATTATTTCAGAAGAGACCCTGATCAAGTGTATATACAGGGTAGGGCAAAAGCAGGTTTCCAGTTGGTCTTATGGAAAATAATACAACAGTTAAAAGAACATAAAAACATAAAAATAAACTTTTGTGTACTCACAACTGTAAACCTATTTCTGCCCCACCCTGTATGACAGGTGAAGAGGGAAGAATTTCTTCTGTGAAACTTTGGGGAAAAAAACACACACGTTTCATTAATTAACAAAAGAACACGAGAAAACTTGTTCTCAAAAACCATACACTGTCAGCAACTTGGCTGTTTGAAACCACATTTGGCGAGAATGAAACACCTCATTCTTGCCTGAAGGAGCTAAGTCATTTGAACAGAAAGAGTCTCAATTTCCAACCTAGGTGCAGAGCTTCAGATAAAGATTTTGCACATAACAGTCCACACTTATCTTAACTTGTTTAGTTTCCAAGGAAACAGAATCCCGTTTTCTCATCTCAGCCCAGGCCTTCATATATGGCCTCACTTTGCTTTGAGCAAACACAACACTGCTTTGTTGAAATTTTACCAAAACCCCACCCTTTTCCTAAGTGCTTTAGCAAGTATGTCTTCCTTTTACTGGTGAAGTACCCCATTGTCTCTCTGGTGTGTGGTCCCCTTGCTCAATAAGTTAACCTAACTTGATTGGATGGCAAGTGTATCCTTGTGGTCTTTATCACCTCTAGCCAATTTGTTTGCAGCACAGATTAATTTATCAAGGTCACTAATTACTGCCATGAAAAGCACTTAGAGAGAGACATTGAAGAGACCAGGCAGGTAAACTTCAGTCAGGAGTTAAGTCACAATTTTTTAAAAGACATAGGAGCTTGGAGGGTATAGTAGACTTTTTTATTTATTTATTTATTTTTTTATAGAGACACAGAGTCAGAGAGAGGGATAGACAGGCAGGAACGGAGAGAGATGAGAAGCATCAATCACTAGTTTTTCATTGAGCGTTGCAATACCTTAGTTGTTCATTGATTGCTTTCTCATATGTGCCTTGACTGTGGGCCTTCAGCAGACCGAGTAACCCCTTGCTCGAGCCAGCGACCTTGGGTTCAAGCTGGTGGGCTTTTGCTCAAACCAGATGAGCCCGCGCTCAAGCTAGTGACCTCGGGGTCTCGAACCTGGGTCCTTCTGCATCCCAGTCCAATGCTCTATCCACTGCGCCACCACCTGGTCAGGCATTGAGAAGGGCAAATTAATATGGCAGACCTGACCATAGAGTAGAAGGGGTGAAGGGAGTAACCACAACATGGTGAAACAGTCATTTCCTTTTTGCTCACCTGAAATGGTAACCACATCCCCTTATGGGAAAATTCCATTTCACCCTCAGCTCCATTGGGAGGAAACACCATGATTGATCCAGGAATCAGCATGTGACCCAAGCCCAGCCAATCAAAATCATTCCTTAGATTTTTTTCCCCTTAACCCTAACATCTCTGGTTATGAAGTTATGAAGGTTTAAAGATACAATGCTGAATCTGCCTGTTGTCATGGATTCAGCTTTATATAAAAACCCAGCCTAACTAATCCCAAAATATGGGAGAAAGATGAGATGAAATTCTGAGGACATTTAAGTACAGGGGGGTCCTCAGGTTACAACAGTCTCGACATATGATATTTCAAGTTTACAATGCTCACTCTCATAAAAACTTTAAAAAATTGAGACATGAGTGGTTAGGCTTACGCCATTAGGGTCATACTTACAGACTACATAGGCGAACTAGTTTGATTGCACACGGCGGAAGAATATGCAGTAACGCTGCATATGAGTGAGGGAGTTGGTGTCACCCATTACACTTACCTATGCCAGTTTGGACTGTTAAAAGCATAAGTGTTCTGTTTGTGTTGCTTTGTTTGGTGAGGAGCTGTCTGCTGAGGACCGCATTCAGCTGGAGAAGCCGCTGATTGAAGAGGAAGAGGTAGAAATCTCAGAACCCAAGAGATTTACTACCAAGATTTTGGCAGAAGGTTTTTCTATGGTAGAGGATGGGTTGGCAAAATTTCAGGCTGAGGACCCTGGCAATGAGATTCAGTCAGGTCTACAGAGCTGTTATGGATGCCTTGCAATGTCATAGGCAGATTTTGGAAGAGAAGAAGTTATCAACCTTCCAGACTAGCCTGGAACAATTCTTTAAGAAGGTAGAGAGGCCTGCAACAGATCTGGTAGCTTCTACATCAGCTGCTTCTCGAGATGAAACACCTGTAGTACAGGTAGAATCATCTCCAGCATCTCCTATATGTTCCTTAGGCAATCCTGATTCACCTGACCCAGTATCTCCAGCACCTTCTGCAGGTTCTCCTGCCTCTCCAGCTTCCTCCTCCCAATAGGTCACTCTCTCCCACCTTGCAATGCCCCTTCCAGTGTGCAAGCCAACCACAGGAATAAAGGTAAGGAATTTTTTTATACTCATTTTTTTGTTACTACAGTACAGTGTACAGTACAGTATATTTATGTCCTTTTCCTTTTTATGTGGCTTAGTTTGTGTTATTATGTTCTGCATTATGATTTTACAACTGTGTTAGGATAGGTAAGTGACTTAGGCTAGAGTTTGTTTCGACTTACACCAAAATTTGGATTACGTCACTGTCGTAGGAACGGAACTGTGTCATAACCTGAGGACCCCCTGTATCTACCCTTCCACTGTGTGTGTGTGTAAGTCAGTACATTACCTTCTTAGCTTAAGCCAGCTCAGTTTAACTTTTGGTCACTTGGAACTCAGAATCATCACTATGACTTTGGCACAGACACAATTTAAAATTTTTTCCAGGGTGCCAAAATAGACGTCCATACTTGAGTTATTCTACCTCTGCAGGTGCAAGCTCACACTTTTTTCAGACAATGAACACCATATAATTCAACATCTTTTCCTAGTTTCCTTAACTGCCATATTTTTTTTTTTCATTTTAGAGAGGAGGGAAAGAGAGAGAGAGAGAGAGAGAGAGAAAGGGGAGGAGCAGGAAGCATCAACTCCCATATGTGCCTTGACCAGGCAAGCCAAGGTTTTGAACCGGCAACCTCAGTGTTTCCAGGTTGATGCTTTATCCACTGCGCCACCACAGGTCAGGCATTTTTTTTTTCTTTTTTTTCTTTTTTTCTTAACTACCATAAATCCTAAAGTCAAATACAACATGCAGCTGCAGTCAATGTTTGTTCATTAAGACAATTTAGCCCTAGAAAGAATCTTATGGATCATCTTCTAGCCAAACCTCATTTTGCCAAGAAAACTTGATGTTCAAATAGGACACATATGCAATTGATAGCCATTTTCGGGTGTAACTGACAATATCTACTCTACTTTCTTTACTTTCTCTGTTCTTTCATTTGGAAACTGCTTCAAGTAAGAGTGTCTACATTTGTATCTTTATTAGTGGGAAGGCAGATGTGGAAAATGAAAGGATGATCCCAGGAAAGCTGGGAGAAACAGAGGCAGAGATAATGGGATTTAACTAAGAAAGTAATACTATTCAGACCCTGCAAATCTCTAAAGTTAACATAAAAGATGGAGTTCACAGTGATTTTGGAAAAGAAATAAATTATTGAGGAGCCAGGGATGGGGAATTTTAAGGCTGGTGAAAGAACTCGGTGCTAAACTCAGGAATTCCTAAATCATGGTTACAGTGACAGCACTTTAAAAACTTAAAGATATTTACTTATAGCTAATAGAATGAATAGTAACTCAGTGTATTTAATCAGATCTATATAAAAACCAGGCTGTGGCCTAACCGGTGGTAGTGTAGTGATAGAGAATCAACCTGGGACGCTGAGGACTCAGGTTTGAAACCCCAGGGTCGCCAGCTTAAGAGTGGGCTCACCAACTTGAGTGCGGGGTCACCAGCTTGAGCGTGCAATAATTGACATGATCCCATGGTCACTGGCTTGAGCTCACAGGTCACTGGTTTAAAGCCTAAGGTCATTAGCTTGAGACCAAGGTCGCTGGTTTGAGCAAGATGTCACTGGCTTGGCTAGAACCCCCAAGTCAAGGCACATATGAGAAGCAATCAATGAACAACTAAGTGACACAGCTATGAGTTGATGCTTCTCATCTCTCTCCCTTCCTGTCCTTCTGTCTGTCTCTGTCTCTCACTAAAAAAAAAAAAAAAGCAAGCTGTGGCAGAATCTCAGATGTAAGCCACTCTTCACATGCCCTTGTTGGGTGAGAGATAGTAAGAAGAAAAATGGTGCAATAACTGTAATCTGTGATTCAGAATATCTTTGTGGGGTCTTTGGGAGATAAGATGCTAGTACCCATGAAGAAGGACGATCGTCAACTCCATGAGCCAATATGAGACCCCATCCGAAGCATACATGCGTATTAGTGGACAAGCTAGATTCCAGCGGTAACAGCCTCATCTCTCAAATTTTTCTCTTGATCTAGAAGCTGGAAAAGATATTTAGAACTACAGTCTTATTCCCCAGCCTCATCCCCTATAAACACAGAAACATAAAGGACTTCCTTCTTTTGGCTCAGAGAGGAAGGCATCAAAGACTTTTAACGATGCCCCTCTACCCTCACACCCAGACTGTATCTTTGAAGAGATGAAGAGTCGCAGTTATCATCCACAAATGCTGTGTATTCACAGTGGGAGCAGCATTTCACAGGCCTCCTGGAATCCAGGACTAATCCCCAAAGCTGTGTTCTCTGAAGAGACAAGACTTCTGCGCCAGTGACAAAAAGCAGATGACAAGAAGGGACTGAGAAACCAAACACAAACAAAAGGATAGCTAATATTTTTGCAGTCAGAGCCTGGGCTCTTTGGTCATTCATATAATAGCATCATTTTTAAAACTCTATCCAGAATATTCAGTAATTCTGCTGCACATCTTCCACAGGCTACAGAGAAACAGGTCTAAACCCACTATGGAAGAAAGAGAATTTGCTTTGTGTCTTTACTGCTAAAATCACATATTTAACATTTAGTTGGATAGAACTTGTGCAAAGGAAATACCATTCCTCCCTCAAAAAAAAAAAAAAGCTTGAGTTTCATACAATGACTAGTTAATTATAAGACCAAAGGTCTTACAATTGGAACTCAGTGATTCCAAAGTTAGCCATAAATTCAATCTCCAGTGACAAATAAGTTTACAACTGTAAGTGATAAACATTGCCCTCTATAATAAATATTCTAAGAAATGTAGCTCCTTATAACACAAACTACTCAAAGTTACTTGTTGATAATCTTTCCAAGGTTTACATAACATAAACTTCTTGATTATTACAGAAAACTACCTTTCTAAAAAACTAACTTAGCCTGAAAATCAACTTTATGAGAACAAGATAAAGGTTAAAAATAAGTTTCACCTTAGTTTTTTTTTTTTTTTTTGCAACTGGTATGTAAATGTTCTCTAATCTTCCTAATCTATGGAAAGCAGAATTTTGCCTTCTCAAGAGCCCTTGCATTGACAACTTACTGTCCTTTCAAGTTTATTACTATGAAATTATTACAAGGCTGATTCAAAGATATTGTGTCTTATAATTTAATTCCTATAGCAGACAGATTAAAGCACAGTGGATTTTCCCACAGCGATTTGGTTGGGAAATTCTTTAAAACATTTTCCCACAGAATGTCATGTGGGTTTTAGTTTTCAACTCTATCCTAAAAGTGGGTGACCCTAACCTGAATGGTCAAATAGCATTTAATCAAAAGGTCATGCATCGCCTGACTAGGCGGTGGCGCAGTGGATAGAGCATCGGACTGGGATGCAGAAGACCCAGGTTTGAGACCCCAAGGTCGCCAGCTTGAGCGCAGGCTCATCTGGTTTGAGCAAAGCTCACCAGCTTGGACCCAAGGTCGCTGGCTCGAGCAAGGGGTTACTCGGTCTGCTGTAGCCCCACGGTCAAGGCACATATGAGAAAGCAATCAATGAACAACTAAGGTGTTGCAACAAAAAACTACTGATTGATGCTTCTCATCTTTCTCCGTTCCTGCCTGTCTGTCCCTATCTATCCCTCTCTCTGATTCTCTCTCTGTCTCTGTAAAAAAAAAAAAAAAAAGTCACGCACCAAAGATGGCTACTGCTAATCTTTCATCTAGCTTTATCTCCAACCAACACCATGTGTTTTGTTAATTAGCATAATGACCATTGGAAATAGAGTTGTTTGGTGAAATCTGTGATGTTCTAAATATGTAGCTTTGCCAGAAATACTAAAGACACTCCTATCTTTGTATAAACAGGGTGTATGAATTTAAAAAGCTGGCCTGGCTGGATAGCTCAGTTGGTTACAGCATCGTCCCAAAGTGCAGCGGTTGCTGGTCTTATCCCTGGTGAGAGCACACACAGGAACAGATCAGTGTGCCTGTCTTTCTCTTTCTCTCTTTCGCTCCCCCTTCCTCTCTCTTTAAAATCAATCAATAAAATTTTTTCAAAAAAGAATTTAAAAATCTTGGTGTACTTCGGAAGTGTCTCCTGAGGCTTGATTCTCAAAGGTCTGTATCCAACCCTGACTTGGAAGGATTTTTGGTCCCCTCACTCGCCTCAGTGGTGAGGCAAGCCTGCCCCTAAACACTGTCACATTGCCTCTAAAGAGCCTGTCTTTCATGTAAGGTGCTATCAAAGACAAAGAAGTAGCATGCTCTTGATCTTGCCAAGCAGATGATATGGAAATGAATTCTAACCCTAACCCTACTCTGACTGTTTCTGCCCACTTCAATATAAATGTCTAACTGAATAAATCCTTTTTAAATCTTGCTATTTTCTAACATAATAGCAAATACCTACATCTAAACTTACAGCTCTTCTAACATGGACACCACAGATATTAACCAAAAATTAAATAAAATAAAACTTAATGTTAGGTTTAGACCCCTTTAAATCTCAAATTCCCCTCACTCAACTTCTCACCTGGGCTCAAAACAGAACATTCTCATCCCCCACTATGAGGTTATAATTAATTTGCTTGCTATTCTTTCACTTAACCCTTTGAGTAGTACGAACATTCATGTACGTCCTCATGCCTCCTGACCATCCAGAGTACGATCGTACAAACACTTTTATTTTAAAAATGTGTAAGGCAACATTAAAAAAAAGACAAATGTATGTTCTTCTTGTTTCCATAAATTGGTTATCAAATAAACATAATTTTAAGTTAATAAAACTGTTACTAAACTAATTTCATTTTTTGAGAAAAAAAAAAAAAAAAACTCACTCCCAGGAGTCAGTAGGCATAAAAAAGCTCACTACTCAAAGAATTAATGGCTTCTTGGCTTTCACTTTGAAACGTAGCAAAAAGTTTACCTTTGCAAAAATGTCAGGGAAAGTTTGCATTGGGAAGGGACCTGACAATTAGGGGAGTTTAAATCACAATAGTGTTGGCCTGACCTGTGGTGGCGCAGTGGATAAAGCGTGGACCTGGAAATGCTGAGGTTGCTGGTTCGAAACCCTGGGCTTGCCTGGTCAAGGCACATATGGGAGTTGATGCTTCCAGCTCCTCCCCCCCTTTTTCTCTCTCTCTCTCTCTCTCTCTCTCTCTCTCTCTCTCTCTCCCTCTCTCTCTCCTCTTTAAAATGAATAAATAAAATTTAAAAAAAATCACAATAGTTGTTTGTAAAAGCCTCCCCACAGGCCCAGAGACAACCCATGGGAGAAAGGGGGCCTCACTTCCTTGAAACTAGAACCTTTGAACCAGGCCTCCTTTAGACAATCAACCGAGAGATAAACAATTTGAAGAAGCTATGGTGCTGCTCTAATCCACACAGGAAAAATATTACCCTGTACCTACAGAGGCAGTGATGTCAGCCGCTTTTTCCAAGACCCCTGACGAAACTATAAAAATCATACTCCTACCCTCCCTGATGCCGACATGGCTTTGTTCTGTCTTGGCTCACTTGGACTCGGACGTATTAAATAAATTTTCCTTTTAGAACAGACCAGCCTCATGTTCTCAGTTCAGCTCTCCCTGGTGCCCACCCATAGATCCAGGAAGGGGTTTAGCCTGTCAGCTATCTCATACGGGATAAGGCAGTCCAGCTGGAGTTCTCTCCAGGTCTGGCCTAGTCGGGGGTTTATACAGACCTGCCAGTTGCCAAGGGAGACTGACAATAGGCTTCCCCTACTCCCCAGTGGACCTAATAATTGTGAACAACCACATCAACTTAAGTCAGGGTGCAATACTTGAGACATCTACCTTTATTTTATTGATGAATTTGTTCTTCTGTAGTTATAACAGGAATTTAATAGCTTGTGCAAGAAGGTGTGTCAAATAATAAACAGGACCGAAAGAGAGAGACCAAGTGATATAAAGGCAAGAAAGGTGAAGAATAAACAGAAAACTGCTCTCTGAAGGAAGGAAGAGCAACTGAGTGTAGATCTCAGCTTTGAGCCTCCTAACAGGGCAAGAACGGTCTGACTGGTCCAGAATGTTTCCTTAGAACAATCCTGGTCTACGCCAGTGGGCCACACAGAAACAGAATACTGACAACCTTGTCATCTCTATGACCTTCATCCTGAACTGCTCACCTTAACTTTTCTAGAACTCTCTCTCTCTCCACCTGCTACTGTTAATGAATTTAATTCTTATCCCTTTGACGGGTTTCCTATTTACTGCCTCCACTTACTCCTCAGGCCTGAAAATACTCAGTATGCTTGTGAAAGCGTACTTTGAAGGTAATCACAGTTCCATATGAACAGATAATAAGCACATTTAAAGTTTTGTTCAAAATTCATGCGGGAGCTAGCAGAGAGACAAAGCCAGTTCCATGAGGATATGAGAAGGGGTTGTACATGGTCTGTGGGAAAAGGGAATGCTGGAATAAGAGTGCTAAGTCAGCTACAATACTGAGCAATGTCCTACAAGGCAAAAAAAAAAAAAAAAAAAGCACCTTCTTACTGTAATTCAACTTCCCTCTAACTTGTCAGAGCTGTAAAACAAATGGGCTCCAACTGCAAACAGCAAGCCAAGCAAAGTCATATTCCCAGAGACTCAGATGACCCTGAGGCAGGCTTATCAGAAAATGCTCCAGCAAGACATTAAAATGTCAGGCAATCATCTTTTTACTTTATTCCCAAGTTTCAGATAATTCCCCTAAACATTTTCTTTTTTTCTAACCTCAACCAAGTACCCTGCTTTCCCTGTGACTGTGTTGCTGTGAAATAACCCAGAAACGCACACACACGTCATTGCCGCCCCTTACAGCTGGGCACCTCCATGAGGTATGTTCTGACTGTCCTAATAGACTTACATATTTTCTTTTAACTTCTTCCTTTTTGTTTTCTTTTCTTTTTTTTTCTTTTTCTCTTTCCTTCTTGCTGCTACTCCCAGCCTCAGCCTGGACTTAAATATTTTCTAACTTCCTTTAGTCAGCAGTAGGATCCCAGTCAATGGGCGAAGCAAAAATTTTCCAGAACGTGCAGACCAAAGGATCCCAAGCTTTTAGTATTCCTAAAATCCTCCGGGGAATGTTGATACCATAAACTTGGAGTGGGGTTTTGAACAGCCATCCTCAAGTGACTTTTGCCTTTCCACTTTCTAGTCCCTGAGTTCTTCCACCTCTGCTTCCCTGTACTCCTGATTTCACTGCTTCACGTTTTGGCTCATGGGAACTTGCAACAGGATAAATGGTTTACCAACATAGACATGCAATTCGTCTGTCCTTCCCCACCTCCCACCCTGGTAGGAGGAATCAGCACTAGGCTACCTTTGGCCCCTCCTACAGTCAATCTTGGGAACTAAGTAAAAATCCTTTGCTTCACCACAAATGAAGATTCAGCAGGGTGTTCAGAGAAAGAGGTGACAGAGGCCATTACTTGGGTGGAGAAGGAGGCAGAAATGTCCTAAGACTATACTCTTGAATGGGGCTTGGGGTCTCCACACAATTCAGAGTCTGGGCCCTGAATGCCCTCTGAGCCCCAGTAGATGGGGGCCTGAGGTGCAGGAAGGGACGAGGCGAGTCCTGATGAGGACAAATCTTCAGTACTGTACAGTTCCATGTTGATCTCGTTTGCCGGGAGCCAGCTGGGAGAGCCAGCCCTGAGGGGTGCCCCCAATGGGGAACCAGGAAGCCAAAAGTGAGTGCATGTTGGACTCCCAACCCCCTCTTTTCTCCAAGCTGATGATTCTTATTGACACTGTGGAGATCAGAAGAGAACCCCAATAATGTCTGAAATAGAATTTCCTACCTGCCCACCAGAGGTCTTTGGAAGAGATCATCCCATCAAGATAAAAAAAATACAGAGAGGAAATTTAGTGTACTATTGAGAGGAGAGACTCTGGGGCCAGAACAGTTCTGGGTTTAAATTCTGGCCCTGCCTCGCCTGACCAGGCAGTGGCGCAGTGGATAGAGCATCAGACTGAGATGCGGAGGACCCAGGTTCGAGACTCTGAGGTCACCAGCTTGAGCACGGGCTCATCAGGTTTGAGCACGGGCTCATCAGGTTTGAGCAAAAAAACTCACCAACTTGAGCCCAAGGTTGCTGGCTCGAGCAAGGGGTTACTCGGTCTGCTGACGGCCCACGGTCAAGGCACATATGAGAAAGTAATCAATGAACAACTAAGGTATCACAATGAAAAACTAATGATTGATGCTTCTCATCTCTCTCCATTTCTGTCTGTCTGTCCCTATCTATCCCTCTCTCTGTCTCCGTAAATAAATAAATAAATAAATAAATAAATAAATAAATAAATAAATAAATTCTGGCCCTACCTCTTACTAGCTGTGTGACTTTGGAATAGTTATTTAATCTATCTGTACCTCAATTTTCTCATCTCTAAGATGGAATTAGTAAATAGTCCTGATCTCATAAGGTCACTGAGAAGTTTGAAGAAGTTAACACCAGCAAAGCATTAGACCTGTGTCTGTCACACAGTAAGTGCTACATATGTGTTTTCTGTTAATGTTGTTCTAAAACTCAAACGTTGTGGACTAAATGTCACAACTGATTCATTTACAGGCGCAATGATGACTTTTTAAGAACAGTGTTAGTTATGGCAAAAGTATTTCCTTCTGACTGTTTCTCTGTCCTTCAGCAGAAAGATGAGTTCCTAAGATTAAAGCTTGTGCCTGTTAAGCTGCTTGAAAGGTCCATGGTGGGGGTTGGTGTTGGTAGAGAGATTTGGACCAAGTATGCAGGAATTTGACTTAAGAACTAAGGAATGAAAAAAGAATATAAATATCTATAAAATTCCTCTCTACATCCAACTGTTTTGGTGATTCACTTGTTACACAAACTACCTGTGCAGTTGAATTTATTTTTTAATCTTTTATGTTGAAAAAAAAAAGTTCCAGGGTATGAATGGAAGATTTTAAAAATACAAGTTAGCCTTAAAAGAAAAAGAAACACCCCCATAACCATAACCCACCACCCAGAAATAACCTCAGAGGTCCCTTTTAAGGAAGAAAGCAGACCTTGCTTTGCTCTTTTAAGGTGTTGACCCTCTTACAGTGTTTGGAAGTGGTGTGGAATGAGCTGGGTATCCTTGGGAGAAAGAAAAAGAAGTCCCACCCAGTGAGCAGGGATGAAGCGTATGCTGACCATGTGACCACCAGCCTCTGAGCTCCCACTCTGATTTGCATGGGGCAGGCCTGAGGCAGAGTTTTCTTAGCAGGTCTCTTTTGAATCCAAAGAACAAAAGCCGAGTTTTCAACAACTTTTAGCCTCTGGTCCCAACTTCTGATCATAAATGCTAGGTCCCTATGTCAGGCTAATTCAAAAAATGAAGTGAATGAGCCTGACCAGGCGGTGGCACAGTGGATAGAGCGTCGGACTGGGATGCAGAGAACACAGGTTCGAGACCCTGAGGTCGCCAGCTTAAGCGCAGGCTCATCTGGTTTAAGCAAAAAAGCTCACTAGCTTGAGCCCAAGGTCGCTGGCTCGAGCAAGGGGTTACTCGGTCAGCTGTAGCCCTACGGTCAAGGCACTTATGAGAAAGCAATCAATGAACAACTAAGGTGTCGCAACGAAAAACTGATGATTGATGCTTCTCATCTCTCTCCGTTCCTGTCTGTCTGTCCCTGTCTATCCCATTCTCTGACTCTCTCTCTCTCTCTCTCTCTGTAAAAAAAAAAAAAAAAAAAGGATGAATGAGCTGCCTGCAGAGGGAAGAAGGAAAGATTCTGTTTCCCTATATATGTGAGCACAGCTGGGACCAGAATCCAGGCTGTCTGGGCACATTTAAAGCCCAAGGACACTGATCCAGCCACACTCCTGGCCAAGAGGTGCACTCTGGGCAGTTTCTTTTATCCTAATCTGGAGGAAAGCAGGTCTCTTAGTTAAAGCAGAGCCTTAGACCCAGCCCAGGCAGCAGTAGGGAATAGGCGGAGAGTGAGACAGGGAGGAAGGAAAGGTGGATAAGAGGTTGTGTTATTGAGATCATGCTGCTGTGAGCAAGGGGCAGGGGGGAGTTGATGCTGCGCCACCTCCCAAGAAATATACCGAACACCCCTGAGAATTGATCACCCAAAAGGTGGGAGACCGGCACAATTATCTTTTGGCTCCTGTTCCCAATTAGTTGAGTGTAGATCTACAAAAGGCAACTGTTACGCAACACTTTTCTTGAACTTCGTGGATTAGTCTGCGGCCCGCGGGCCGCGAGTTTGAGACCCCTGCTCTAAGGGCATCAGCTTCAAGCCAAGCTTACTAGAATGTCCAGTGGTCTCCCTTCGCATTAGAGATAGCCCTGGGTCACAAAGAGGGTGTTACCAAAAAACCAAAAAAATAAACCAACAAACAAAAATCCTCCAAACCTGTAAGAATTTTTATGAATTCATTTGAGACAAACTGTCGACCATTGCCGGGAAGCAAAGTCTCAACAAATTGAGAAAGTGCTCTGGAAAATGGCAGTTTCACCACTTATTTTATACATCAGAATCAAAGGGGAAGACATAAGGGGGTTACATGAAATTGATTGGGGATAGATCAGGGAGGCAGGAGAAAGCGAAGCAGGGAAATCTCTGGGATTGTAAAAAGTAAAAGTGTATATGCTGAAACTTTTTTAAACAGGTGGAAGAAGGACAGTTAACAGTTAATGTTTACATAACAATAACAATGCGGGGTCTATTGAGTTCTGCTCTGGGGGATGTCTGGCCCTTACATTCCAAAGGCATGTTAGCAGGTACCTTATGTAGATGCAAAAGAGAGCAGACAGGCTTGAGTAAAAGCAAACATTGACCTTTGTTTAGAGAACACCATGAACTGCTTTTAGTTAGAAGGGTTTAATTTAGACCAGGGGTCGGGAACCTTTTTGGCTGAGAGAGCCATGAACACCACATATTTTAAAATGTAATTGCCTGAGAGCCATACAACGACCTGTGTACATTACGCATTATTCAATAAAAATTTGGTGTTGTCTTGGAGGACAGCTGTGCTTGGCTCCAGGCACCCGCAACCATGAACATGAGCGGTAGGAAATGAATGGATTGTACTACATAAGAATGTTTTATATTTTTAACGTTATTATTTTTTATTAAAGATTTGTCTGCGAGCCAGATGCAGCTATCAAAAGAGCCACATCTGGCTCGCGAGCCATAGGTTCCCGGCCCCTGATTTAGACCATCCTGTGTTTTTCTTAGTTCCCTGAGTTCACAAGGCCATTGTGTAGGCCAGGGGTCCCCAAACTATGGCCCGCAGGCCACATGCAGCCCCCTGAGGCCATTTATCTGGCCCCCGCTGCACTTCTGGAAGGGGCACCTCTTTCATAGGTGGTCAGTGGAGGAGCATAGTTCCCATTGAAATACTGGTCAGTTTGTTGATTTAAATTTACTTGTTTGTTATTTTAAATATTGTATTTCTTCCCGTTTTGTTTTTTTACTTTAAAATAAGATATGTGCAGTGTGCATAGGGATTTGTTCATAGTTTTTTTTGTAGTCCGGCCCTCCAACGGTCTGAGGGACGGTGAACTGGCCCCCTGTGTAAAAAGTTTGGGGACCCCTGGTGTAGGCTTTTCTTGAGTTTGTCAGGATAAGTTAATGGTCCATCTTGATTTATTAAAACAAAAATTTTTCTTTTTTCATCCACAGTTTCCCCTTTGGTCATAAATCAATCTGAAGGATGCATTGATGACCAACCTTCTGGTTGGATAATATGGTCCCATGGTGCTAGGAAAGCTCATTCCTAGGAAGTCTCAGAACAGCAGTTTTCTGGCTGAGCAGGATGGACCACTGGGGACGGGACTAAAGCATAACCTCAGATGGCATTCAAGGCCAAATTATTATTTAAAAGAAAGGCAGGTAAATGGGAGGCAGTCAGGTTCTATGGGCCTTTATTAATAAAAAAGCACTTTGGATCATTTTCATTCTAAGTTATTATGACTCAAGTTTTTGCTATCTGTTTTGCTTTCTTATATTTTGCATCTAGTATAATATTTATTTATAGTTTGAGGGCACACTATACACCTGTTTAGTTTTAATAATTTGACCATGAGATAGGTTTCTATTTATTATGGTTTATATACTTTCTATTGGAAGTACTTAAGTGCTGTTATTAATCTGATTTCCACTTACTGTATAATTGGAAGCTTTAACTTTAAGTTTGAATTGGACCAAGGATTTAAGAGCACAATGCTGCAAATTACAATTATCTAAAACTTCCAGATGTCAGGAGTGTAAGGTATTTTCCACCGAGGAAGAAAGAAAAACGTAGCCACCAAGTGTGGACAAGCAAAAGCTTTATTTAGAGTGCTCCCGGGCGAGGTTCACGGGTCCGCAAGACAGGAGCCAGGGAAGTCGCGCAGCTTCTCCCCGGTGGTGGTGGGGGGGTAATTTATAGCGTTGGTAGGGTGGTGGTGAGGTGATAAGTCATGGCAAAATTTCATTGACTGACAGACAGTTGTTTTTCAAAATGCTCCTGGGCCGTTTCTTTTGGCGGTCATGGGCATGGGTGGTTCCTCATGTGACCTTCCCCCATTGCCAACCGACCTCACATTCAGACCTTTTATGTTAGACAGGGGCACCGCTATTCATCTGGCTACTTCCTGCTGGTTAGGGACGTTGTGGGGAAGGGAGGTCGGAAGGTGGTAGCAAATGCCCTGTGGGAGGGACAGGAGTAACAGGAAGATCTGCGGGGCCCAACTTTTTAGTGAGCCAGAGACGGGTGGGACCCAGTGGTTCCAACTGCCAGTGGTCCTGTATGGGGGCAAGTTTGAGGCAGGAAACATGGTACCAAGGTGTCTTCCCTAGGAGCTTGGTTGCGGTAGGAGTAGTCAATATTACCGTATGGGGTCCAGTCCACCTGGGCTGTAGGGAGCTGGGCTGGAGCTCCCTTAGAAGAACTTTGTGCCCTGGTTGGAGGAGGACTGCTGGATGAGCTTCACTTGGACGCCCTATGGGAGGGAGAGTCCGGTCCTCATGTTCCCTAAGAAGATGGCGGAGTAAAGACAGAAAGGGGAGGTAAGTGGTAAGAGGAGGAGAGTTGACAGGTAAATTGTGATTGATTAGGAATGGTCTACCGTGAGCCAGCTCAAAGGGGCTGAGTCCAGTGCGGTTTCGCAGGGTTGCTCTGATTCTGGTGAATGCCAGGGAGAGGAGGTTCAGCCAGGAGAGTCTGGTCTCGATGGAGAGTTTAGTTAGTTGACCCTTCAGGATGCCATGGGCCCTTTCCACCCTACCCAATGATTGAGGGTAATAGGGTATGTGGAGCTTCCAGGTGATGTTGAGAGAGATGGTGACCTGCTGGGCTATTTGGGCAATGAAGGCCGGGCAGTTGTCTGACTGTCAAATTGCAGAATGATACGTTCGACGAGAATGGAGGCAACGGTGTCTGCAGTTTCTCGAGAGGTGAGAAAGGCTTCTATCCACCCTGACAAGGTATCAACAAAAGTTAGGAGATAGCAAAGTTTTTTGTGAGGGGGCATGTGAGTGAAGTCGATTTCCCAATCTTGGCCCAGTAAGTGCCCCCTCAGCTGATGAGTAGGGAAGCAGGGGCGAAGACCCCCTTTCGTAGAGGTTTTGGAACAGATAGTGCATGCTGCATGTACCTTTTCAGTAGTCTGCGGGAGGCCTGGGAAGAAAAAGAGTGGTTGCAAGAATCAATAGAGAGCTTTGGCTCTATGTGTAAGGAACAGTGGATATCAGAAAAGAGAGTTTCAGCCTGTCCTATTGGTAAGGCAATTCTATCTCCGAGAAATATCCGTTCCTGGTTGCACACGTCTCTACCTTTTCTGAAGAGGGCCTGTTCTTCCTCAGGAGTGTAGGAAGGTTTCAAGGAGGTGGAGAGAAACATGAGAGGAGTGGGAGAGGTCCCCGTGGTGAGGTTTCGAGCCGCCGCTTCAGCCTGAGCATTTCCTAAGGCCACCGGTTCCTGAGAGGTTTGATGGCCCCTACCCTACAGGTAGCTGTAATGCCTGTAAAAGTTTAGAAATGAGAGTAGCATTGATTATGGGGGAGCCGTTGGTAGTGAGAAAGCCCCTTTCCTTCCAGAGAGCAGAGTGGCTGTGGGTGATAAGAAAAGCATATTTAGAGTCAGTATATATAGTTACGCGTTTTCCCTGGGTCAGAGTGAGTGCCCGTGCGAGGGCAATTAGCTCTGCTTTCTGGGAGATGGTGCCTTCTGGCAGCTGTTGGGCTTCTAGGGTGGAGGAGGTGGTGACCACCACGTAGGCCAACCGTCATCGTCTGTTGGGTCCTTGCACAGAGCTCCCATCTACAAAGAGTATTAGATCTGGATTTTTAAAAGGAGAATCTGATAACCCATCTCGGGGTCTGTTGAGGAAATCTATTAGCTCCGTACAAGAGTGGGTGGGTTCTAGAAGTGTCGCTGGAGCTGGCAGTAGAGTGGCTGGGTTGAGTCAGAGAGAGGGTAAGAGAGTGACGGAAGGGTTTTCGATGAACAGGAGGTGAAATTTTTGTAGGCAGAAAGGACCCAATAGAGAAAGAGATTTGTGCGAAAGGAGGTCAGTGAGCCTGTGGAAGGAGAAGACAGTGATAGGTTGGAAAAGGGTGAGTTTGAGTTTAGTAGCCTTCCTGGTGAGTTCAGCTGCCACGCCCAGTGCCCAGAGGCAGGGTTTCCAACTGTAGGAGAGGACTCTGCACCAATAGAAATGGCAGTTAACTGTAAATATGTTTTGTTTTTGTTTTTTGTCAAATAAAGTTGTTTTTAAAAAGAAAAGAAATGGCAGTTAACTTCAGAGCAAGAGTTAATTGGAGACAAGAGATCTTGGAGTGTGTTAGCCAAGGGGAGACAGTGGTCTGGGTTACTTAAATGCAAGTACGCAGGATTCTTGGGGGAATGCCTCCAAGAACCAGATGTTCTTTATGATGGATAAGCTCTGGGACTCTGACTCTTCTTGTGTCCTTGTTCATGAAAGAAACAGTAGACGTGCAGGGTTGGGGATGAAACGGATGGGAAAAAAGGCTTGTGTAACTTTCTAGTTTTATCTACTGACCTATGGCTTTTGGAACTCAATAAATATGCAGAAGCGCAGTTTTTCGGGGCTGAATTCGCCTAAGAGTTTCAGCCCTCTGCCCATTTACTTGCATCTGGTGTGTCTTTTGCCTTGCAAGTTCAAACAGTAAAGAAATTCATAACAGCCAACCTTTGATGGTGATATCTAGTTGTTTAGAGAGATATGCCCCGGGGCGGTATGTAGGCCCCACAGGTTGAGTCAGTACTCCAATTGCATTACTGTGCTTTTATCAGTGAAAAGTTGGAAGGGGTGTCTGGGGTCAGGTAAAGCGAGAGCGGGAGAGGAGATGAGGGTGTCTCAAAGGGTAAAGAAAACTCTTTTAATAGTGTTGGGGGGGGGGGTGAGAGGTCCCATGGGAGTCTCTTTTGCAGCCTCGTAGAGGGGTTTGGCTAAGAGAGCAAAATTGGGAATCCAGTGTCAAAAGAAGCCTATTAGACTGAAAGAAAGAATTTGATCCACAGTGGTAGGTGGCTGGAGACTGTGGAGGGTCTGAGTTTGATCTAGAGCAGGGGTCCCCAAACTACGGCCCGCGGGCCACATGCGGCCCCCTGAGGCCATTTATCCAGCCCCCGCTGCACTTCTGGAAGGGGCACCTCTTTCATTGGTGGTCAGTGAGAGGAGCATAGTTCCCATTGAAATACTGGTCAGTTTGTTGATTTAAATTTACTTGTTCTTTATTTTAAATATTGTATTTGTTCCCGTTTTGTTTTTTTACTTTAAAATAAGATATGTGCAATGTGCATAGGGATTTGTTCATAGTTTTTTTTATAGTCCGGCCCTCCAACTGTCTGAGGGACAGTGAACTGGCCCCCAGTGTAAAAAGTTTGGGGATCCCTGATCTAGAGTGAGACCTCGGGTGGTGGGGGTTAAGGCAATGCCCAGATAGACTACAGACTGAGAGTGAAGTTGAGCCTTAGTAGAGGAGATACGATACCTGTTCACAGCATGAAGTTAAGAAGGGGTGGCGGTGTGTTTCCTTGAGGCAGCCAGGGAGGGGCTGCAGAGGAGTAGGTCATCTACATATTGCAAGAGGGTACTTGTCTCAAGATCACATGCAGCTAGATCCCAAGCTAGGGCCTGCCCAAACAGGTGTGGGCTGTCCCTAATTCCCTGGGCATGACTCTTATTGTGTCCTTGATCATGAAAGAAACAATAGACGCGCAGGGTTGGGGATGAAACAGATGGGGAAAAAGGCTTGTGTAACTTTCTAGTTTTATCTGCTGAGCTATGGCTGAGCCCACGTAAGTTGTTGGGCTGCGTTAGTGTCCAGGTCCATCCAGGTGAAGGCAAACAGAAAGTAAGAGTCAGGGTGTAGAGGAATGGTAAAGAAGGCATCCTTGAGGTCTAAGACTGTGAAGTGAGTGGTGTCAGGGGGAATGTGTGAAAGTAACGTGTATGGATTAGGGACCACCGGATGGAGGGGGACAACCGCCTCATTAATTAGGCATAACTCTTGTGTGAGGCAGTAGGCCCCTGAGGATTTTTTAACAGAAAGGATAGGGGTCTTACAGGGAGATTCTGTAGGGATGAGTAGGCCTTGATTTAAGAGGTGCATAATTATGGGTTTAAGGCCCTGTCGATGATTCGCTGAAATGGGGAATTGGGGTCTAGATGGGAATTGGGAGGGATTCTTCAAGCGGATATGTACACGTGGGTGGTGGGTTGCTACCACAGGGGTAGAAGTGTCCCAAATTTGGGGGTTGACAGCATCTGGTGGAATAGGGGATGTGATCAGGTTAGGGTGATCTGTAGTAGTGGGAGAGCCTTCAGCCAGGAGTGGTAGAAGTAAGTGGGAAGATGTTATCAACTGGATAGTGGCTCCAAGACTGTAGAATGTCCCGACCCAGGAGGGGTACAGGGCATGATGGCATAATTTAGAAGGAGTGTGAAAAGGGGAATCCGTCCAAACTGCATGTCAGGAGTGGTGTGCTAAGAGGAAAAGAAGGGGTCCCATCCACTCCCATAACTGAGACCTGTGAGGGAACAAGAGGCCCAGAGTGTGATGGTAAAACAGAGAAGATAGCCCCTGTGTCCACAAGAAATGAGATGGACTTTCCCACTACCTGCAGCATTACCCTGCACTAGGCGAGCGTGATGGGGGTCTTTGAGTCCGGGCCGCGTCAGTCGTCCATGAGGCCAAGAAGTTCGAACAATGGGCCTGCCTGGCTGGCTTGGCCTCCCAATTGGGTGGCTTGTCCACTGCGTGGGACACTGAGAAAGAGCCTCTTACCCAAAGGGGACAGTCACTCTGCCAGTGACCAGGCTGCTTGCAGTCAGGGCAGGGCTTAGTGGGTGGCCTCGGGCAGGGGCACTGTCAGGCCCAGTGACCTTCTTTGCCACATTTAAAGCAAGCTCCTGGTGGGGTTCCTCTTTGCAGCCCGGACTTGGGTCAGGCACCTCCTATGCATTGCCCCTGTTGATCTGCCGGCCTCAGGGCTGCCGCAAGAGCCTGGGTTTGGAGCGTTACCTTTTGCTGCATGCGGGCCTGGTGAGCAGCCTCTGCCTTTTCCTCCTGACCATTAAAAACTTTAAATGTCATGTTCATCAGGTCTCAGATAGGGGTTTGAGGGCCCTCTTCCGCCTTTTTAAGTTTCTTCCGAATGTTCGGGGCTGATTGGAAATAAAGTAGGTGGCTGATACAGTGGCCCTGGCAGTGGAGGTAGGGTCTAAACAAGTATGGAGGACCACAGCGTCAGTGAGGCGGTTCAAAAAGAGGGCTGGGTTTCCTCAGGTCTTTGAGTGATTTCCCTCAATTTGTGATAGTTAACTACCTTTTGGGCTTCACTCTGCATACCACCTATGACACATTCAATCATTTGGTCTTGTTGCCTCCTACCTATTTGTCCTGTCTGGTAATCCCAGTTGGGGTCTGTGTCGGAGACTGCCTGTACCCCAACTGGCATTTGGTCCTTTGTGAGGAGAACCTGATCAGCATGAGTCCATGCCGCCATCCAGATTCAGTCCTGTTCTTCAGGGGTAAGGGTAGAAGACATGACAACATAGAGATCATGCCAAGTGAGGTCATATGCCTGAGTGAGATATTGGAATTCCTTGATATGGGCTGTAGGAGTAGAAGAGTAGGAGCCTAAACACTTTTTGATTACAGACAGATCAGAGAGGGAAAAAGGAACATGAACCCGAACAACTCCTTCCGCTCCGGCCACCTCGCGGAGAGGGCAGAGAAGGTTGTCTCCCTCTGGTGGCTCGGAGTGAGATCTGTTGTGAGCACTGACAGAGGAGGAGAGAGAGGGACTGGTATCTGCAGGCGAATGAGAAACAGGATCTAGCAAAGGGAGAGGAGGATCCTGACAGGACAGAGGGGGTCGTGCAGGAGGGGGAGAGAGGTCCTCAACGGAGTCAGTGAAGGAGGAAAGATCAGAAGCGGAGGGTTTAGCTGAGCTTTCTGTGGCTAAAAGGACCTGTGCTGTAGAGCAGGCGGCACAGAGATTAGGACGGGAGTGCAAATACCAGAAGTCCGAATGTAAGGAATCTCCAACCATTTCCCAGTTCTCTGGAAATAGTTCTATAAATCGGTGAGGGCGTTAAAGTCTGAAGTCCCTTTAGGAGGCCACTTGCTCTGGTTATCCAGTGGGTACTATGGCCTGGCCACAGTGGAGAAGATCAGTTTCTTCTTCTTTAGGGAGGAGTTCAAATCTATATTTGAGAGATTCCAGATAAGGCACCCAAGGGGTGTCTTTGATTCATGTTTAGTTTCCTGTGCCCCCATGGCTGCCCTCAGCCTTGGGGTGATCAGAGATGGGAATTGGTGTCCCGCAACTCAATCTCTGGCCACCGGAGAGTCAGGCAGAGTGGGAGTGTCTGGGACGTCTTCACGGGAACACACACACTTGGAAAGGGTAGGAGGTCCCTGATGCAGCTGCAATTACGGATAGGGAGTCTCAGAGTCGGAAAAAACTGAGGGGAGGCCAGAGGCAGGAGGCTTACTGCACCATGTGCTGAAGTGGGTGGGAGGTCAGAGGTCCCTGGTCTTCCTCGGAAGGGAAGAGGAGAGGAGCGGCCCTTGGAGGCTCAAGCTCCTCCTAGGTTTCGGCACCAAATGTAAAGTATTTTCCACCAAGGAAGAAAGAAGGATGTAGCCACCAAGTGTGGACAAGCAAAAGCTTTATTAAGAGCACTCCCAGGTGAGGTTCACTGGTCTGCAAGACAGGGGCCAGGGAAATCTGCAGCTTCTCCCACCAGGGGGTAATTTACAGCATTGGTAGGGTGGTGGTGGGGTGATAGGTTGCGGCAAAATTTTATTGGCTGACAGTTGTTTTTTCAAAATGTTCCTGGGCCATTTCTTTTGGCAATCACGGGCATGGGTGGTTCCTCATGTGATCTTCCCCCACTGCCAACCGACCTCACAAAGAGGACAGTCAATGTCCTGTGCCTTAGCAATAGTTATAGAGGGCCATGATTTTATAGCCACATTTTTTGAATTTCTTAAAACATCTTTCCCTTTTTTTAGCAATAGTTTTTTTTTAAAAAAGAGAAACTGTTTTAGAGTATTATTGAAAATACAGAAGTTATCTTATACACCTTTAGCAATTATAATAACAATTGGATTATATATACAAGGTTTGAAAGAAAAAACCAAATTAACAAGTCTATTATTATTAACGATTAATATTAGCAGACAGTTAAAGACAATCAAACTAATAAAGTTCCACATTAAGTTTTGGGTATTGTAGAGCCAGTGGCTGCTATTGTCATGGCCTTGCAGGTTCACACTGAATTCAGACAGACGGTAAAGAAACAGTGGAGCCAAATACTGGTGGGCCATTCCACTTATTAGAATCTCGCACCAGCCAATGAGCAAACGGGCAGGGAAAACACTTCCCTTTCATTCAGGGCTCCCAAAGCCCTGACGCATTCTCCGGTTCCACAACCAGGAGAATCTTTTCTGGTTCCTCCTAGAATCAAAGACTCCATCAGTCTCAGCGGAGCTCACAAAGCCCCTGTTGGGCAGATAAAATATATTATGCTCATTTTGTTACAGATGGCGCTGCCCACGTGGAAGCCCATTGCCCAGGTGATGATATTAGTTGCCCTTCTTGCTTGGGATGGGCGTGATTATGTTAATATGTGTTGGGAGAGGGCTTTCACGCCAAAAGGTTTTAAAAGGGAGATCACGCTGTTCCGGGGGAAGAGTGATTACATTCTAGGAGGAGCCCATGCTGGAGGAGAGCAGAGAAAGGCCATGGGGAGGAGAAGAGAGACAGCCAAGATGGCAGAGTGCTGAAAGAGAAGCCAGTTTGTGCAGAGTTTGCATAGAGAGAAGGAGATGGGAAACAGAGGTGAATAAGGCTGGTGAGCTAGAAACCTTTGATTCTAGGAAACTCAGATAAGTCAGTGGCTTTGGGAGCCCTGAATGGAAAGGGAAGTGTCTTCCCACTGTGTGTATTGCTTGCCTGCCGGGTGCAAGCTAGGATTAAAGCTGGTGGCCCACCAGTTTTTGGCTCCATTGTTTCATTACCATCTGTCCAAATCTAATGCGAACTTGCATGGGCCAGGCGGCTGTGATGGTGGCCGTGGCTACTGGCCATACATTTGGTGTAGTCTTTGGCAGGATTCGATACAGTTCGGTATGGAGCCACCACCACCTTTGAGCAGTGGAGTAGAGGACTGGCTGCTGTTATAGTTGCCCATGTCTGTCCTTTTGGGGACCATAAGCAGATTCACTTTTACAGCCATGTGTGAGGAAACCAAGAGCTCTGTGGAAGAGGCTGCCCAGGACCTGCAAACCGAGCAGTGGAAGGAGCTGGAGCAAACGCAGGAGAAACAGATGCTGACCCTGAAGCTGGAGGAAGTGCTAGAGGAGGAGGCCAACCAAGTTTGCGAGATTTGCCTGGAAATGGAGCAGCTGCTGGAGAAGGAATCACACAGGTTGGTGAGTTGCAGATTGCCCTGGACGTTGTGGAGAGTCAGCAGCAGCGAGAGGCCAGAGCTGGGGCTGCAGGACCTGCAGAGCAGATGGCAGCAGCAGCCCCGGGCTTGAGTCAGCAGCGAGAGCTGGTGTTTTCAGTTCCTTTTTTGAGGATGAGGAGAATCAGAATGGAGTTGCAATTTGCAGTCTCCGGAAGGTGAGAGCCCAGCAGCAAGGAGTACCCCTGGTAGGTCTGCGATTTTGGGGCATAGGGGTGGAGGCCATCATGCTCTCCGGAGCAGAGATGGAAATGCTGACTGCCATTGCCACGTGCTCCTCTTTGGGACAGTGTAAGACCTGCCAGGACGGCAGAAATGAGGGGTGCGGCTGAGGCCCCATGTGCTTGGACTGATTCCTGGACTATGACCGGAGTGACAGAGGTGAGCACTGGCTCCTTTGTTGGATGGACTTACGAATTTTGGACAATGTAAAATAGCCTGATGGGGGTGGGGGGCGGCTTTGCTGGAAGCCCTCCCCCTGCCCTGGGAAGCTTTTCCCATGGCTAGAAAGAAGTCCGAGGACATTTTGCACTTTTGGCAAAGTGCTCAGAGACTGGTGAAATGTACCTTTGTAATTGTTGAAATTGTATGATTTGTCATGTTGTTGTAATTTGTGTAATGTGCCTAATTTCCTTGCACAGGGATGCCAGTGGTGTAGTTTGAGGGTAGTAAAGTGAGCATAGGGGTGGATTGTTGGGCAGGTAGAATATATTATGCTCATTTTGTTATAGATGGCACTGCCCACGTGGAAGCCCATTGCCCAGGTGATGATATTAGTTGTCCTTCTTGCTTGGGATGGGCGTGATTATGTTAGTATGTGTTGGGAGAGGGCTTTCATGCCAAAAGGTTTTAAAAGGAAGAGAGATTACGTTGTTCCAGGGAAAGAGTGATTACGTTCTAGGAGGAGCCCATGCTGTAGGAGAGCAGAAAAAGGCCATGTGGAGGAGAAGAGAGGCAGCCAAGATGGCAGAGTGCTGAAAGAGAAGCCAGTTTATGCAGAGTTTGTGCAGAGAGAAGGAGATGGGAAATAGAGGTGAATAAGGCTGGTGAGCTAGAAACCTTTGATTCTAGGAAACTCAGATAAGTCAGTGGCTTTGGGAGCCCTGAATGGAAGCCCAGTGTCTTCCCACTCTGTGTATTGCTTGCCCGCCAGTTTTTGGCTCTATTGTTTCATTACCATCTGTCCAAATCTAATGCGAACCTGCATGGGCCAGACAGGTGTGATGGTGGCCGTTTCTACTAGCCATACAGTCCCTCAGCTCTGGTTCCCCATCTGCACACTTTCTTCTCTCTCTCCAAAACTGGCTTCTCTCTGTCTCTTCTTTGCAAAACAGGCTGAGGGCAATCAAAATTCCTCCCCCAGCAAACATTAGCAAAACAATGACCATTCCCAAGCAGGAAGGTAATACAATTTACAATCTGCCGCAGCCTTTCACAGACTACATACACACGGCGCTACACAAGCCAATGCAAAATATTAGTGAGCAAACATAAAAAACACATTTTACAAACTTATTTGTCCAACAGGTATATAGGCCACAGGAAAGCTGTCTTTGATGTCAGCTGCTTCTCGTCCTTTGGCTGTAGGTAGAGGCAAATGTCAGACAGGAGCAGATGTTCATTCATGGTTAGGCACCTGAAAAGTTCTGTTCTAGCAATGCTGGAGAGTCTTAAACGTCTTTTTTCAATGGACAGTATTCTTCTCGATGGACAATATTCTTAGTTGCAAGTTATGGTCTTTTGAAGTCTTTGTCTCCCAGGAGCACATTGTGAAATGAATCTGTTACTAATTTATTAATTTCTTTAGGCAAGTTAATAAGCCCTCTACTGTAATGCAGAATGTCTCCCTTTCACAGAATTTGTTCGTATGCCCCTTCATCCAGCTGCATAGGACGGCCAGTGACAATTTTACAAGAAGGTTTACATTTACCAAATGGAGATCTCAGGTTGAAGAGCACTGTAGGGAGAGCTTTTTGGGCAAGGGAGATTAAACGCTTCTTTTAGAATAGGCTAAATATTCCAAATAAATTGCATTATTTGTTCAGTAAAATGAGTCTCTCAGTCACTAACTTAGAGGGAATTACCCAATTCAGAATTAAATTTTTCCCGCCATAATTTTTCTATCATTAGGCTATAGCTCTCCTGCAAGGGAATGCCTCAACCCGGTGAGAAAACATACAAATCATAATTAATACATATTTACACCACTGAAATGGTGGCATTTAGATAAAGTCCAGTTGCCATATTTCAAATAGACCCATGGAATGATTTTCCAGGGCTATATGTATTTTGGACAGATATAAATATTTGCTATACACTTTGAATTAAAATAGCATATTATTATTTACTTTACAAAATCATCTTTTTAAGACCCTAATGCAGGGGTCCCCAAACTACAGCCCGTGCAGGGGTCCCGCATGCAGCCCCCTGAGGCCATTTATCCGGCCCCCGCCGCACTTCCAGAAGGGGCACCTCTTTCATTGGTGGTCAGTGAGAGGAGCATAGTTCCTATTGAAATATTGGTCAGTTTGTTGATTTAAATTTACTTGTTTTTTATTTTAAATATTGTATTTGTTCCCGTTTTGTTTTTTTACTTTAAAATAAGATATGTGCAGTGTGCATAGGGATTTGTTCATAGTTTTTTTTATAGTCCGGCCCTCCAACGGTCTGAGGGACAGTGAACTGACCCCTGTGTAAAAAGTTTGGGGGCCCCTGCCCTAATGTGTTAGTTCATGTATATGTTAAAGCATAGGTAATTAAACCCCTATCAGCAAGATTGGTTTGGTTGTGTCCAAGTCATCATTTTCCTAGGACAAAGGTTCCCCTTTTTGTTGCTATATTTTCTGTTTCTTTGCAGTCATCTATTGGCACTGTAAGAGACTATTTTACTGATATAAAAGACAGCAAGAAGCACTCTCATATCTGGATAGTTTGACTAATTTAATTTAATTAATTTAAATCCTCCATGGAAGTTATTGCATATCCAGCTCAGTTAAGTCCCTGTTTATTATAAAGAACATTTATTTGTAAATCGATTAAGTCAGTGTTATTAGTAGGAGTCTTCTGTAAATTATTCCTAACAACAAGAAGGTGGGCCTGACCAGGCGGTGGCGCAGTGGATAGAGCATTGGACTGGGAGGACCCAGGTTCCAGACGCCGAGGTCAACAGCTTGAGCGCAGGCTCATCTAGTTTGAGCAAAGCTCACCAGCTTGGACCCAAGGTTTCTGGCTTGAGCAAGGGGTTACTCAGTCTGTTGTAGCCCCGTGGTCAAGGCATATATGAGAAAGCAATCAATGAACAACTAAAATGCCACAACAAAAAACTGATAATTGATGCTTCTCATCTCTCTGCATTCCTGTCTGTCTGTCCCTATTTATCCCTCTTTCTGACTCTCGCTCTGTCGCTGTAAAAAATATAAAAATATAAAAATAAAGTACTCTTTAAAAAAAAATAAAAAGAAGGTAGTCAGTAAGCAAAACACAATTGTAGGTGTCTTCATCCTATAAAGAGGGTTAACAAAGTTGCAGGGTTAAGATGATTACAAAGTTAAGCCAACTGACTGACAGAAGTATTGAATGGGATAAAGAGTTTAATAAAGAGTCCATAACTATCTCTTCTGCTTGTTTACATCACATGGCTGTAGCAGAGATAGCCCTTATCCAGGGAGGGAGCCCTTTTGCTATTGAAATCAAGTTGCTGACTGTAATATTGTATAGTCCTATGATGATCTCCATGTTCTTGAATTAAAATTTTATGTAAATTTGATTTTAGTAATAAAAACTAGAGCCTAATTGCAACAATACCCAATTAAACCTAGGAATCCTCTAAGCTGTTTTGTTTCCAGGGTTAATTAGTAGCCCATTTTTAAATGTAAGATAACTCAAGTATTTTACTGGAGGTAAAGAGAATCAGAGCTTGTCCTAGAGCATAAAGTATTTTATCTATGAATTGGATTAGAGTGAAATCTTTGGAAAATTTAGCACTATTGAAATCAGCATTTAGTATCTAAGATAATAGGTGGGACTCTCCATATATCCCTGGGGCATTATTTTCTAACTAAACTTGTAACCTTCCCAGTTGAAAGCACAGACAGTAGGGGCTTTGCGAGCTCCGCTGAGACTGGTGGGGCCTTTGATTCTAGGAGGAACCAGAAAAGATTCTTCTGGTTGTGGAACTGGAGAATGTGTCAGGGCTTTGGTTCCTGTTCTTTCATTTTACAGACATGCTCCAACAGGCACTGTACAACTTTATTATCATTGAAAAATATTGGCAACCCACAGGAATAGCTGGTAATAAGATTATGTGGATTTGGAACCACAGGATGTCTGGAAATAACTATCTTGTTTATTAAGGTGACCAACTTTTTTGCAATGAAAAGAAAGACAAAAATAAATTGAAGAAAACAATATTGTCAATAAAAGAAACATTCATTGCAACAATAATATACTATAATATGATAAATGCATAATAAAAATATTTGTAATATTTTATGTTGTAATTATGCTTACATGCCTATTAATTTTTAATAATAATTGTAAGAAAAAAGTACCCATTTAGATACAAATACATCACATTACATGCAGTGGATCAGCTCTGCATCGATTGAATATGGACATTTACAGATTGGTCTTCCAATATCAAAAAGGAGGACATATAGGAGGACACTTTTCGAGGGAAGATGGAACTTACAAAAGAAGGACTGTGATCCCTAAAGGAGGACGATTGGTCACTTTATAGCACTGAGATCCTGTACAAATCTCCATCCCTTTCCATTTGGTTTTTTACTAGAAGGATAGGCAAATTACAAGGACCTGTGCATGGAATTATAAATCCCCTTTTTAAGTAATCTTGTATAATGGGCTTAATTCCAGTTCAGGCATCAGGTCTTCAAGAATATTTATTGGTGAATATTGGGTAGAGGTAAGTTTTTATTAATAATTATTTTAATAGGAGTGGCTAACTTGATTTTGCCAAGTCTCAAGACTGGCAGAGTCCAAAGTTGCCTTGGAATTTCCTGCATAGACATTCAGCCACAAGATTATTTTTCTTGTGGAAGTCTTTTAAAATTATTATTTTCCCAATTGGTTCAGTATCTGATTTACTTCTAGATAACTGGTTTTAAGAAAATGTTTAGCCTATTAAGTTAACCAGGGCAAACTTGATTAACAAAATATATATTGCCCCTCAATTTTCCCTCATTTGAAATAGAGGTGGATTAAGGACAGTTGAGGCCCCGGGTACAGAAGAAAATATTGGGCTCCTTATAAAAAAGAGAAAGACAGGGAAAATAAAAAATACATGTTAACTATATTTTTAAATAAATAAAAAATATTATGTACTATTAATGTTAAAATGGCACATATGAAACCAAACTTGGTGTAGAGCCAGAAGCCAAGGCCAAGGCCACTATCACAGCAGCCTTCTGGCGTATGCAGGTTCGCATTGGATTCGGACAGTTGGTAAAGAAACAACGGAGCCACAAACTGGTGGGCCATAGTCTTTAATTCTAGCTTGCACCCGGCGGGCAAGTAAAAACACACACTGGGCTCCAAAACCCAGTCACATTCAGTGCTCACAAAGCCACTGACTTATCCGAGTTTCCTAGAATCAAAGGTTTCTAGCTCACCAGACTTATTCACCTCTGTTCCCCATCTCCTTCCTTATCCCAAATACAAACTCTACACAAACTGGCATCTCACTCAGCACTCCGCCATCTTAGCTGCTTCTCCTGGCCTCCTCCACGTGTCCTCCTTCCGCTGCTGGCTCTACTCTCTCATGCTAATCATCCCAGGAACCAAGAGGACAAGCTCTCTCGTTCTACCCCTATTTTATAGTGTAGCTTCACAACCTTTAATCCAATATACAAAATAGGGAAGTCTCTACTACAAAGTCACTTCTCTGAGGCATGACTGGATTGTACCGCCCCACAGCAAAAAGGGTGGGAAAGGCTTAATCCCAAAACCAAGCCTCAGGCTACAACGATTCTCAACACACATTAATATCACCTGGGCAACGGCCTCCTTGTGTTATCTTTAACAAAGTGAGCATAATACATTTTATCTGCCCAACACTTGGCGTCATTAGAAAAAAAGTGTAAAATTGGGGTTTTGCAGGGCCGTTCAGAAGTCGGGGCCCAGGTTACGTGTCCAGTGTGCCCGCTGTTAAATCCCCCTCTAATTGGAAAGGAACAGGCTTTGATTTAACAATCACTGGTTGATTACATATTCTTACCATCTGCACATAAGTTTTACTCTGAAGTAGGGGCAACTTAGTTGGGAAGGGTTAAGAACAAATACGTAGCCTCCGGTATTTACAGGGGCCTTAACAATTTTGCCCTTTGTAAGGGTAATTTTTATTTTTACTAAATTGTTAGTAAGGAGAAAGGAAAATGCCCTTTCATAATCCTTGGGACAATATATGCTTACTTCTGTTTCTGTTATTATACACACACACACACACACACACACACACACACACACACTTTTTTTTTTTTTTTTTTTTTTAACAGAGAGAGTGTAAAGCCAGCAGCCAAGGCCAGGGCCACTATCACAGCCGCCTGGCCCATGCAGGTTCGCATTGGATTCGGACAGTCGGTAAAGAAACCATGGAGCCAAAAACTGGTGGGCCATAACCTTTAATCCTACCTTGCACCCGGTGGGCAAGTAAAAATACACACTGGGCTCCAAAACCCAGTCACATTCAGTGCTCACAAAGCCACTGACTTATCCGAGTTTCCTAGAATCAAAGGTTTCTAGCTCACCAACCTTATTCTCCTCAGTTCCCCATCTCCTTCCTTATTCCAGACACAAACTCTACACAGACTGGCATCTCACTCAGTACTCCGCCATCTTGGCTGCTTCTCCTGGCCTCCTCCACGTGGCCTCCTTTAACTGCTGGCTCTACTCTCTCCGCTCTCTCATGCTAACCTCAGGAACCAAGAGCCAAGTCCCGTTCTGCCTCCATTTTATAGTGTAGAAATCCAAACCCTTAATCCAATATACATAATAGGGAAGTCTCTAATACAAAGTCACCCTCTGAGGCATGATAGGATTGTACCGCCCTACATCAAAAAGGGTAGGAAAGGCTTAATCCCAAAACCAAGCCCCAGGCTAAAGGATTCTGCCTGCCTTTAGCCCACCCCAACACACATTAATATCACCTGAGCGACGGCCTCCTCCTGTTATCTTTAACAAAGTGAGCATAATACATTTTATCTGCCCAACAGAGAGGAATAGACAGGGACAGACAGATAGGAACGGAGAGATGAGAAGTATCAATTATTAGTTTTTCATTGCACGTTGCAACACCTTAATTGTTCATTGATTGCTTTCTCATATGTGCCTTGACCGCAGGCCTTTAGCAGACCGAGTAACCCCTTGCTCGAGCCAGCGACCTTGAGCTCAAGCTGGTGAGCTTTTGCTCAAACCAGATGAACCCTCGCTCAAGCTGGTGACCTCGGGCTCTCGAACCTGGGTCCTCTGAATCCCAGTCTGATGCTCTATCCACTGCGCCACCGCCCGGTCAGGCTACATATATTTTCAAATTCCATTCCAGTTTCCAATAATTTTAAGGTGACCTGGCTTTCTACAGCGAAAACAGACTACTCTAAGAGTTTCTCAGCAAATCCTGTTTAGTATTCTGTTCCTTTGCTCCTAGAAACTGTAAGAATGAGACGGCACTGAAACTCCAGGTGTGCAGGCTTTATTAGAGGAGAAAGACCTGCCCGAAAGAAGGGCGCTGAAAACAGACTGAGGGAAAACTTTATAGGGTTGGGGATAGCCTCGAGCAAGGGTGTGCTGGTCTGTTCAGCTTCCTGGAATACTCCTCCTTGGGGTGATTGGCCAGCTTCCTGGAATGCTCCTCCTTGGGGTGATTGACCAGCTTCCTGGAATTCCTTTGTCCCAGGGGTGATCATCTGGTAATTAAGGATGGGGTCAGGCAGCCAAGCGGAACAGCAAAAGGGCAGTTTGGAATTCACGTATCTATCAGAAACCAGTAAATATATTATTTGGAATAGGGCAGAACAGCCCCGATCACATGTTCTAACAATTAAATTTTAAATTTCTTTGTGAACCCATCATGGTCCTAGATAAAAATCGGGGAAATTTTTCATGTAGGTTCATTCTGTTCTACTCTAAGAAACAAACACAATTGCTGGTTCCCCTCTGTTTGGCCAGTAGTAGCGGCCATCGTGGCCAATCACATGCAGGTTCCCATTGGATTCGGGCAGACGGTAAAGAAATAGTGGAGCCAAAAACTGGTGGGCCGTTCCTTTATTCAAGTCTCGTACTGGCCGAAGAACAAACACACAGGGAAAACACTTCCCTTTCACTCAGAGCTCACAAAGCTACTGACACCTTCTCTGGTCCCACAACCAGGAGAATCTTCTCTGGTTTTTCCCAGAATCAAAGGCCTCACCAGTCCCAAAGCCCCTCACCTCTGGTTCCCCAGCTTCTCCTTCAGCACTCTGCCTTCTCTCTGCTCTCACTCTGCAAAAATAGCTTTTCTCTCTTTCCCTGACATCTTGGTTTCTTTCTCTTTCTCCTTTTCTCCTTTTAAAACTTTTCTGGTGCCAAAACCTCTCCTCTGGCAAACATTAGCATGACAATGGCCCTTCCCAAACAAGAACGTAATTAGCAATTTCTCAGATCACATACCTGGCGCTGCCCCGCACCATTTTTAACAATAAAAGTGAGCAAACTCAAAAATCATGTTTTACAAACTCATTTGCCCAACACCCTCTGACTGAGACTAGCTTTCTTCCATAGGGAGCTGCTAGAATTCCTGAATTACTCTTGTCCAAATTCCTATTCTTAGTTTCCCTTAGGTCAGTGAAGAGTGGTCATAGGGGATACAAAGCTAGGAGAAAGAAGAAAAGGAAGGGGGAAGGGGATTCCAGACAAGGAAGCTCAGATAGCAAATATAGTGGAGAAGCTATAGAAGGAGAAAAAATAGTGTTCGCATTCATTAACTTCAAAGGCCTTCATTACTTCAGAGACAGTCCCTGAATTTTTTTTTAAAGAACTTATCTGTGCTTCTCCCAAAACCTTCTGTAAGGCCAGGAGCCGCCATCATGGCCATTCACATGCAGGTTCCCATTGGATTCGGGCAGACGATAAAGAAATGGCGGAGTCGGAGGATGGTGGGCCATCGTATTTATTGGTGTCTCACCAAGACAGGCAAACCACAAAAGAAGACAAGGGAAAAGCAGAAAACCAGCTCTTCCCATGAAGGGCAAGGGATCAGGGAAGCCCCTGCAATTGTGATAGCAGGAACTGAGTGAGCCAGCTCCTGTTCTGTCCCACTTTATAGTGTAGAAAACCAAAATCCCTTAATCCAATATACAAACAAGGAAGTCTCCGATACAAAGTCACTTATCCAAGGCATAATTGGATTCCTCATGAGAGTGCACCACCCAGATCATACAATCAGTCAAGGGTGTGGGGAAAAGCTTAGTCCCAAAACCAAACCCCAGGCTACAATGACCTGGCCTGCTTATAGCCTGTCCCCCACACCCAATATAAGTCACAAGCGAGCAAACATATATATCATATTTACAAACTTATTTGACCAACACCTTCTATTTCTAATCAATACATGCTTTAGTTTCATTCAATATTAACTTTAAAGCTGACATTTTTTTAAATTGAGCATGCAGAAAAATCACTTCAGAGGTATCACAAGTTCCCCACTTTGGCCATTTCAAACTGAAAATTTTCTATTTCAATAGATACTTGCAGTTAACTTGCAGGATTATTAAACGGGGTCTGGTGTCCTTGGGGCTTGTCCACCTAAAAAGGTATGATTTCCCATGTTAATTTTAGTTTTCTTTATATATCTGCAGAGTCTGAACAAATTTCTAGGGATATTGTATAGTAGGTTCAAGTGTGCTACTTGTGGGCTGAACTCCAAGGGAATTTTACCTCCCAAGTCATCTCAAATCCTCTTCTATGTCTCAGTTTCTCTCCCTGACTGCCCAATACAGCCAGGAGGACTCAAAGCACTAGGCAACCAACCTTTATGTGTATGTCCCCGGATGAGTCAATTATTAAATTTCAGTTGAATTTGTAAATCCCTATGGGGTGACCTAAATATCATGAGGGATGCCCTCTTGACACCTCCATAGAGATTCTTAGTCACTTAAGAATAACTGAGATTTGAGCTAGAGCGAGGAAGTGCCCCTTATTTTCAGAGCTGAACAAGTTCAGACTCTCATTTATCCACAGAGATTTTCTTTGTTTAGACTCACAGTAAAGTAGTTCCAATTGTAAAAGGCCAAAATTAAAAACCAACTATTCATTATTTATCCCCCTGTGTAAGGCCAGTATCCACGGCCACCATCATAGCCACCTGGCTGGTGCAAGTTCGCATTTGATTCTGACAGATGGTAATGAAACAGCGGAGCCAAGAACTGGTGGGCCATTACCCTTAATCCTAGCTCGCACCCGGCAGGCGAGAAATACACAGTGGAAAAACACTTCCCTTTCTATTCAGGGCTCCCAAAGCCACTGACTCATCTGAGTTTCCTAGAATCAAAGGTTTCTATCTCACCAGCCTTATTCACCTCTGTTCCCCATCTCCCTCTCTCCGCACAAACTCTGCACAAACTGGCTTCTCCTTCAGCACTCTGCCATCTTGGCTGCCTCTCCTCTGCAAAGCTGATGGCAGGATCTGAGAGAGAGAGCCCCGGGTCTGCTTCATTTTGTACTGTAGAAATTAAAGCCTTTAAGCCAATTTACAAATAAGGAAGTCTCTGATACAAATCCACTTATCTGAGGCATAAATCCCACATCATGCAATAGTCAAGGGTGTGGGGAAAAGCTTAGTATTAAGAAGATCTTAGTATTAGAAGGAAGTTGAAAAGATCTTAGTATTAAAAAGCTGGGAAAGGCTTAGTCTTAAAACTAAGCCTTAGGCCAGTGATTCTCAAAGTGCACCAGGGCGCACCAGGGTGCACTAGTGCACCCTAGAAGATTTCCAGGTGTGCCCTATGGTATTCCAGAGAAATATGTACCTCCTGGGGACCAAAAAACCATCAAGGTTGTAAAGCTTAGATTTTTGGGGGACAGAGGTGTGAGAAATTGGCTGTAAGCTGACAGTCTACCCAACGCCCCACCTCACTTGCCTGATTAGGTTGCAAAGGGCTGTTAAGCTGTGGTGCTGGATTGTTTACACTACCCTCCATGTTCCCTAGAAAGACTGGAGGCAAATTTCTTCTATCCTTTGTTTGGTGTAAAGTTAGGATGATATGTATGGTGGGGGTTTTCTGCACTCAACACAATTAAGAGTAAAAAGAGAGAAATTCTTCAATGTACTAATGAGAAAATGAGAGTTTGCCTTTCATATATATGCCCAAACATTGAAGAAATTGCTAGGACACATCAGGCTCATGTTTCTCATAAACACAAGAATGAAAAAACTTAACACATTCGTGCCAAGACCTGCCGAATTTACTAAATCTTACTAAGAATGTATCTATATATATATAAAAAGATAACTTTTTGTCATTTTTTTATTTTTTAACCTCTCTTTTTTATGAAGTCTAAAAAGCATAACTCAAAAAATGTAACATAAACAAAAGAAAGGATAAAAACCACATGATAATTTCAATAGATGCAGAAAAAGCATTTGATAAAATCCATTACCCATTCATGATCAAAACTCTCAGCAAAGTGGGAATACAGGGAACATACCTCAACATGATAAAAGCCATCTATGAGAAACCCACAGCCAACATCATACTCAATGGGCAAAAATTAAAAGCAATACCCTTAAGATCAGGAACAAGGCAGGGTGCTCCCCTTTCACCACTCTTATTTAACATAGTCCTGGAAGTCCTAGCCACAGCAATCAGACAAGAAGAAGAAATAAAAGGCATTCAAGTTGGAAAAGAAGAAGTAAAACTATCATTATTTGCAGATGACATGATATTGTATATAGAAAACCCTAAAGTATCAGTCAAAAAGCTACTGGACCTGATAAATGAATTCAGCAAAGTGGCAGGATATAAAATCAATACTCAGAAATCAGAAGCATTTTTATACACCAACAATGGTCAGAAAGAGAAATTAAGAAAACAATCCCCTTCACAATTACAACCAAAAAAACAAAGTACCTAGGAATAAACTTAACCAAGGAGACTAAAGACTTGTACTCGGAAAATTACAAAGCATTGATAAAAGAAATCAAGGAAGATACAAACAAGTGGAAGCATATACCGTGCTCATGGTTAGGAAGAATAAACATCATTAAAATGTCTATATTACCCAAAGCAATCTATAAATTCAATGCAATACCAATTAAAATACCAATGACATACTTCAAAGATATAGACCACATATTCCAAAAATTTATATGGAACCAAAAGAGAACACGAATAGCCTCAGCAATCTTAAAAAAGAAGAAGAAAGTGGGAGGTATCATACTTCCTGATATCAAGTTATACTACAAGGCCATTGTACTCAAAACAGCCTGGTACTGGCATAAGAACAGGCATATAGATCAATGGAACAGAACAGAGAACCCAGAAATAAACCCACAGTTTTATGGACAGCTGATATTTGACAAAGGAGGTAAGGAAATACAATGGAGTAAAGACAGCCTCTTTAACAAATGGTGTTGGGAAAATTGGACAGCTACCTGCAAAAAAAAATGAAACTAGATCACCAGCTTACACCACTCAGAAAAATAAACTCAAAATGGATAAAAGACTTAAATGTAGGCCGTGAAACCATAAGCATCTTAGAAGAAAACGTAGGCAGTAAGCTCTCCGACATCTCTCGGAGCAATATATTTGCTGATTTATCTCCACGGGGAAGTGAAATAAAAGACAGGATAAACAAATGGGACTATATCAAACTAAAAAGCTTTTGCACAGCTAAAGACAACAAGAACAGAATAAAAAGACAAACTACACAATGGGAGAACATATTTGATAATACGTCTGATAAGGGGTTAATAACCAAAATTTATAAAGGACTTGTAAATCTCAACACCAGGAAGACAAACAATCCAATCCAAAAATGGGCAAAAGAAATGAATAGAGCCTGACCTGTGGTGGTGCAGTGGGATAAAGCGTCGACCTGGAACACTGAGGTCGCCGGTTCAAAACCCTGGGCTTGCCTGGTCAAGGCACATATTGGAGTTGATGCTTCCTGCTTCTCCCCCTTCTCTCTCTCTCTCTCTGTCTCTATCTCTCACTCCTCTCTCTCTAAAAAAATCAATAAATAAAATATTAAAAAAAAAAAGAAATGAATAGACACTTCTCCAAAGAAGACATACAGATGGCCAATAGGCATATGAAAAAATGCTCAACATCACTAATCATTAGAGAAATGCAAATTAAAACCACAATGAGATATCACCTCACACCAGTCAGAATGGCGCTCATCAACAAAACAACACAGAATAAGTGCTGGTGAGGATGGGAAGAAAAGGGAACCCTCCTGCACTGCTGGTGGGAATGCAGACTGGTGCAGCCACTGTGGAAAACAGTATGGAGATTCCTCAAAAAACTGAAAATTGAACTGCCTTTTGACCCAGCTATCCCACTTTTAGGAATATACCCCAAGGACACCATAGAACAGCTCCAAAAGGAGAAATGCACCTCCGTGTTTGTGGCAGCATTGTTCACAATAGCGAAGATCTGGAAACAGCCCAAGTGTCCGTCAGAGGACGAGTGGATTAAAAAGCTTTGGTACATATATACTATGGAATACTACTCAGCCATAAAAAATGATGACATCGGATCATTTACAATAACATGGATGGACCTTGATAACATTATACGCAATGAAATAAGTAAATCAGAAAAAAAACTAAGAACTATATGAATCCATACATAGAAGGGACATAAAAATGAGACTCAGAGACATGAACAAGAATGTGATGGCAACAGGGGTGGGGGGTGGGGGTGGGGGGAGGGGGTGAAGAAGGAGAGAGGGGTTGGGGGAGGGGAGGGGCACAAAGAAAACCAGATAGAAGGTGACAGAAGACAATTTAACTTTGGGGGAGGGGTATACAGCATAATCAAATGTCAAAATAATCTAGAGATGTTTTCTCTCAACATATGTACCCTGCTTTATCAATGTCACTGCATTAAATTTAATAAATAAATTTTAAAAAATGTTTTTTAATGTCAGAATAAATTTAATTTTGTTGTATTTATTTTATTTAATTACCATAAAAGCATGCTTGGACTTTATATATTTTTTCTTTAATATTTGACTTAATTATTATAACATATTTCTCAGAAATTTGTATATAGTGTGCCTACAATTATTTGTAGAATTTTAAATGTGCCCCAACTTCAAAAAGTTTGAGAACCACTGCCTTAGGCTATGAGGACCTTGCAAGCTTACAGCCTGTCTCCCACACCCAATGCAGACTATAAGTGAGCAAACATATACATCATATTTACAAACTTATTTGACTAACAATCTGTTCTGCCTTAACCTACCTAGGCTCTCAAAATTTAACCTTTAGGTTCACCTTGAACATTTCCAAATACAGCTCAAATAAAGTCAGGACCTCTTACCTTAAAACAAGAAGGTCCAGAATTCCAAAAAAAAAAAACTCACCCAAGTTCACCAAAAGCAAGATGAGGATCTGTTGGGACTCAATGGACCCTGAGAGTACTAAAGCACAGGTCTGAGCCTGAAGGGTGGTCCTCAGTGAGCTTCTTTGAAATCCTGCCAACTATGCCAATTAATGTAAAAAAAAAAAAGAAGAAAAGAAAAGAAACAATTAAAAAAAAAAAAAAAAACTTCCAAACCTGTAAGAATTTTTATGAATTCATTTGAGGCAAACTGTCGACCATTGCCGGGAAGCAGTCTCTACAAATTGAGAAAGTGCTCTGGAAAATGGCAGTTTCACCACGTATTTTATACATCAGAATCAAAGGGGAAGACATAAGGGGGTTACATGAAATTGATTGGTGATAGATCAGGGAGCCTGGAGAAAGTAAAGCAGGGAAATCTCTGGGATTGGGTAAAAAGTGTATATGCTGAAACTTTTTTAAACAGGTGGGAGCAAGACAGTTAACAGTTAATGGTTCACATAACAATAACAATGCGAGGTCTATTGAGTTCTGCTCTGGTGGGATGTCTGGCCCCTTACATTCCAAAGGCATGTTAGCAGGTACCTTATGTAGATGCAAAAGAGAGCAGACAGGCTTGAGTAAAAGCAAACATTGACCTTTGTTTAGAGCTGTGATGGCAAACTTTTTATAAAAACCGCCCACTTTTGCAGTGCTAGTCAACCTGGTCCCTCCCGCCCACTAGTGGACGTTCCAGCTTTCATGGTGGGCGGTAGCGGAGCAACCAAACAAGGCTGAGATTGGCCCAGAGAGAACCCGGAGAGAAAACCCCTGGTCTGTCTCATTTTATAATGTAGAAATCAAAACCTTTAAGCCAATATACAAATAAGGAAGTCTCTGATACAAAGTCACTTATTTGAGGCATAAATGGAATTCCTCATAAGAGTGCACACCCCACATCATGCAACAGTCAAGGGTGTGAGGGAAAGCTAAGTTTTGAAAATATCTTAGTATTTAAAGGGCAAGAAAGGCTTAGTCTTAAAACTAAGCCTTAGGTTATAATGACTTTGCCGGCATACAGCCTGTCTCCCACACCCAATGCAAACTATAAGTGAGCAAACATATATATCATATTTACAAACTTATTTGGCTGACACTTTATAAGGAATGTGCCTACCTATATAGTTTAATTTTTAAAAATTTGGCTCTCAGCCTGACCTGTGGTGGCGCAGTGGATAAAGCATCGACCTGGAAATGCTGAGGTCGCCGGTTCGAAACCCTGGGCTTGCCTGGTCAAGGCACATATGGGAGTTGATGCTTCCAGCTCCTCCCCCCTTCTCTGTCTCTCTCTCTGCCTCTCTCTCCTTTCTTTCCCTCTCTGTCTCTCTCTCTCTCTCCTCTCTAAAAAAATGAATAAATAAAATAAAGTAAATTAAATTTAAAAATTTGGCTCTCAAAAGAAATTTCAATCATTGTACTGTTGATATTTGGCTCTGTTGAGTAATGAGTTTGTTGACCACTGCCCTAGGACATGACTACCCACCATAACTGCTTTTAGTTAGAAGGGTTTGATTTAGACCATCATGTGTTTTTCTTAGTTCCCTGAGTTCATAAGACCATTGTGTAGGCTTTCCTTGAGCTTGTCAGGTTAAGTTAGTGGCCACATCTTGATTTATTAAAAAAAAATTTTCTTTCTTTCTTTTTTTCATCCACAAGGGAAGGGATAGGGACATACTTGAGAGGCCCATCAGCAGTATCAGGGGGTTCTAGGTTCTCCCACAACTCTGCACCCCAGCTGCCTCTGAAGTCAGAGATGGACTTAGGGGATGTGACTTCAGAACAGTATTGTGATAAGGTGCCAAGGAATTGCAAAAATTGTTAACATTAGTATTTTAAAAGAAAGAGTAAGACCCCCTTACCCCTCCTCTCTGAAAAGAAAAAAACCCAGAGAAAGAGATTAAAGGGATATAAAGCCAGTAGCCATGGCCACCATCACAGCCACCTGGCCCATGCAGGTTTGCATTTGATTCAGACAGATGGTAATGAAACAAGGGAGACAAGAACTGGTGGGCCATTAGCTTTCATCCTAGCTTGCACCTGGCGGGCAAGAAATACACACAGTGGGAAAACACTTCCCTTTCCATTCAGGGCTCCCAAAGCTACTGACTTATCCAAGTTTCCTAGAATCAAAGGTTTCTATCTCACCAGCATTATTCACCTCTGTTCCCCATCTCCTTCTCTCTGCACAAACTCTGCACAAACTAGCTTCTCCTTCAGCACTCTGCCATCTTGGTCGCTTCTCTTCTCTTCCACGTGGCCTTTCTCTGCTCTCTGTTCTAATGCTAATCTCAGGAACTGGAGAGCAAGCTCCCGTCTGCCCCATTTTATAGTGTAGAAATCAAAACCTTTAATCCAATGTACAAACAAGGAAGTCTCTGATACAAAGTCACTTAGGGTGGAAAAAGCTTAATCTTAAAACTAAACCTTACGGCCTGACCAGGCGGTGGCACAGTGGATGGAGCATTGGACTGGGATGTGGAAGACCCAGGTTCGAGACCCCAAGGTCGCCAGCTTGAGCACGGGCTCATCTGGTTTGAGCAAAAATTCACCAGCTTAGACCCAAGGTTGCTGGCTCAAGCAAGGGGTTACTTGGTCTGCTGAAGGCCCATGGTCAAGGCACATATGAGAAAGCAATCAATGAACAACTAAGGTGTCACAATGCGCAATGAAAAACTAATGATTGATGCTTCTCATCTCTCTGTTCCTGTCTGTCTGTCCCTGTCTATCCCCCGCTCTGAATCTCTCTGTCTCTGTAAAAAAATAACATAAATTAAAAAAAAAACAAAAACTAAGCCTTAGGGTATAACAACCCTGCCTGCTTACAGCCTGTCCCCCACACCCAATGCAAACTATAAGTGAGCAAACCTATATATCATATTTACAAATTTATTTGACTAACAAGGGGCAAAAGTTAGTTAGTAACTAGTCATAGTTTTCTGGAAGGATAAAACCTATCTGAAAACTTCCTCTTCCCCATCCTTAAGATCCTTTAAGAGACAATGTTTACATATCTTAATTAAAATTCCTACACTGATTCTAACTCTTCCTCCCCTCCTGGAATCCTGAAAGTGATGTACACCTCTAGACAAAGTGATCACGAGCCCACTCCCCTTGCTTGAAAAACCTGCATTCTGTAACATTTTATATGCTTTCTAATAATCATCCCTTTTGAAATCCTTTATATGTATAAAAACTTGTAAACTAAACAAGCGGGGACTAGCTTATTTCCTAATAAGCTAGCCCAACACTTTTAGCAAAGGTAATTTAGTTTAGCTTCTCTCCTCATCCTTAGCTAAATATTTTGTAGTGACAGGGATAGGGGTAAACACTAGAAGATTTGGGAATGTCTTTGCCGAGTATGTAAAACAATTATCACTACTGTGTTATCTTGTGGTCTTGATGTATAAGAATGCTTTTTCCTTTTTTTTTTTTTTGTATTTTTCTGAAGCTGGAAATGGGGAGGCAGTCAGACAGACTCCTGCATGCGCCCAACCGGGATTCACCCGGCATGCCCACCAGGGGGCGATGCTCTGCCCATCCAGGGCGTCGCTCTGTTGCGACCAGAGCCAGTCTAGCGCCTGAGGCAGAGGCCATGGAGCCATCCCCAGCAAGCACCCGGGCCATCATTTGCTCCAATGGAGCCTTGGCTGCAGGAGGGGAAGAGAGAGAGAGAGGAAGGAGAGGGGGAGGGGTGGAGAAGCAGTCGGGTGCTTCTCCTGTGTGCCCTGGCCGGGAATCGAACCCGGGACTTCCGCACACCAGGCCGACGCTCTACCATTGAGCCAACTGGCCAGGGCTGCTTTTTCCTTTTAATAGATCCTATAGATAGATGTTGTAAGCTTGTTAGTAATTGACTATTGTACTATGCTCCCTCCTTACCTACCCCAACTGGTATGTGATTTGGTCTATAAAATCAGCCACAGAATAGTAGGGACTTTCTACATGATTTAGGACCGTACCCCATGTAGCTAGCTAGCCAGCTAATTAATAAACTCCTCAGCCTGACCAGGCGGTGGTGCAGTGGATAGAGCATCGGACTGGGATGCAGAGGACCCAGGTTCGAGACCCCCAAGGTCACCAGCTTGAGCACAGGCTCATCTGGTTTGAGCAAAAGCCCACCAGCTTGAGTCCAAGGTCGCTGGCTCCAGCAAGGAGTCACTCGGTCTGCTGTAGCCCTATGGTCAAGGCACATATGAGAAAGCAATCAATGAACAACTAAGGGCAACACACAATGAAAAACTAATGATTGATGCTTCTCATCTCTCCGTTCCTGTCTGTTTGTCCCTGTCTATCCCTCTCTCTGACTCACTCTCTGTCTCTGTAAAAAATAAATAAATAAAATTTTAAAAATAAATAAATAAATAAACTCCTCAAATTTTTTCTGTAACCTGCCTGATGTCTCTATAAAACCCATGGATTGTAGTTTATAACAGTATTAGCCAACTGCAGGCCCACTCTGTTCCAAATTTCCAGACCCCCAGCTTCAGGTCCATTTCACAGATAGAAATTTGAGGTTCAAAGTGTTTGAATGGTGTTGGTCAAATAAGTTTGTAAATATAATATATATGTTTGCTCACTTATAGTTTGCATTGGGTGTGGGAGACAGGCTGTAAGCCTAAGTCTTAGTTTTAAGACTAAGCCTTTCCTGCCCTTTTAATACTAAGATCTTTTCAAAACTAAGCTTTTCCCCACACCCTTGACTGTTGCATGATGTGGGGTTGTACACTGTTGGTCAAATAAGTTTGTAAATATATATATGTTTGCTCGCTTGTGGTTTGCATTGGATGTGGGGGACAGGCTGTAAGCAGGCAGGATCCTTATAGCTTAAGGCTTAGTTTTAAAACTAAGCTTTTCCCCACACCCTTGACTGTTGCATGGTGGGGGGGAGGAGTGCACTCTCATGAGGAATCCCATTATGTCTCAATAAGTGACTTTGTATCAGAGACTTCCTTGTTTGTATATTGGATTAAAGGTTTTGATTTCTACACTATAAATTGGGGCAGAGGAGACTATGCTAGAAGAGAGCAGAGAAAGACCGCATGGAGGAGAGGAGAAGCAGCCAAGATGGTGGAGTGCTGAAGGAGAAGTCAGTTAAGTGCAGAGTTTGTGCAGAGAGAAGGAGATGGGGAACAGAGGTGAATAAGGCTGGTGAGGTAGAAACCTTTGATTCTAGGAAACTTGGATGAGTCAGTGGCTTTGAGATCCCTGAATGGAAAGAGAAGTGGTTTTCCACTGTGTATTTCTCACCCACCAGGTGCAAGCTAGGATTAAATGTAATGGCCCACCAGTTCTTGGCTCCATTGTTTGCCGTCTATCCGAATCAAATGCAAACCTGCATGGGCCAGGTGGCTGTGATGTGGCCGTGGCCACTGGCCTTACAAATGGCTTGCCAATTTTGTAACCCCAGGAAATGGGAGTCAAAGACTGAACTTGTAACTTCTGCTTTCTCATACAGTGCTCTTCAGTCCCAACACCCCCCACCCCAGACAGAAGTTCACTGAGATCTTCCTTCTTTTCTTTTTTCTTAATTTATTCATTTTAGAGAGGAGAAGGAGAGACAGAAAGAGAGAGAGAGAGAGAGAGAGAGACAGAGAGAGAGAAGAGGGGGAGGAGCTGGAAGCATCAACTCCCATATGTGCCTTGACCAGGCAAGCCCAGGGTTTCGAACCGGCGACCTCAGCATTTCCAGGTCGACGCTTTATCCACTGCGCCACCACAGGTCAGGCTCTTCCTTCTTTTCTTATAAGAGCTTCCCCTTGAGGAGGAAGACCCCCCTTTCAATAAGAGGCTTCAAGGATATTTTATAATTTAGGCCAAGCATTCAGAGAGAGTTTGTAAATACGATTTTTTGTGTAATTTATAAAATCTCAAGATGGCCAATCATATTCCTGCTTAGGAAAGGCTGTTATAATGTAAATAAAGAGGTTTTTATATTTAGAAGGTTTTGTATAGAAGGAGGAAGGAGGCTTGGACCTCCTCCCTTCTATACACCTGGGTGAAAGAAGGTAAAACAGCCAGGAATGTAGGAGGGGAAGGGAGATTTGAGTAGCTCTTTCCTCTTTCCCTTTCTTTCTCCTTAATGGGAAATTTACAAATGCTTATCCTTCGGCATCCTGTAAGCCCCCTCCCATCCTGAAATCATGTAATTGAGGACAAAGGAATCACGTGCACTTATGTTCTGTAAAAGGTATATAAGCTGTAAGAAATCTAATTTTGGGGGGCACATGTCTTTGGAGCTATAGCCCCGTGTGCTCTGCTGGCTTAATAAAACTCTCTTTTTTCCTCTTATAAGTTGTCTGAGTGTCAGTCCTCCAAGGTTTTGCTCTCCTGCAACACCCTAGCTGGTAGCCTGACACTTGTGCTGAGTGCCCCAGGACTGTTGAGAGCCAGTGTGTGTACCTGTGATTTATAAACCTCTGGGTTCCTGGCTTCCCCACTTCCTAGCTATCTGACCTTGCGCTGGTTACCTAGTCTTCCTATGGTTCAGGTTCCCCAGCTGTAAAATGAGATCATTATAGTACTTGAATCAGAGCACTCATTAAAGATTAAAGAAATTAATACTTGTAAAGCCATTAAAAGGTAGCCCTGTTCTTAGAAAGCACTCCAATTCATTCAGCACTCATTCAACAAATATACTGCTCACAAAAATTAGGGAATATTTTATTGCTTCATATTCGTTTTGAAATATCCCCTAATTTTTGTAAGCAGTATATTTATTGAGCACCTACTTTATGTTAAATGCTGCTCTGAGTTCTGAAAATATGGCAGCAAGTGAGAAGAGAAGCTTCTCTTTTGTTTCCTAGACCAGGGATTGTCAAACTTGAGTGAGCATCAGAATTATCTTATTAAAATACAGGTTAATAGGTCCCACCTCCATGGCTTTTGATTCAAAAGGTGTTGGGTGGGGTCAGGTAATTTACATTCCTAACAAGTTCCCAGGGAAAGCCAATGTTTTGGGTCCAGGGGCTACTCCTCAGAATCATTTCTAGACAGGGGAGATCAGAAAGACAGTATAGGTATCAGGTGGCAAATACATAGTGATGTGGAGAAAAGCAGAGGAGAGCTAAGGTGCTACTGTTCCCAAAGGGACCAGAGGAGATTTCTCTGATAAGGTAGCATTTGAAGAAAGGCCTGAAGGAAGTCAATGAGCAAGTCAGATATTCTGAAGGAAGAGAATCTAAGGCAAAGAATAGCAAGTGCAAAGGCCCTGGGGCAGGAGCACTGCTTCGGAGTTCAGGACTGCTGCTATGCAATAAGACAGCTTGGTGTCAGTCATGTCAGGAGCACAACATGATTAAGTGCAGCTTAGGCCCCAAATTTCAGCTCTCTCTTCTCCCCCTCGACTGGGTGCTTCCTAAAAAGCACAAGCCACCCAACAGATTGTGGTGGCCCTGGGAGCACTCAAGGAATAACAAGGAGTTCTAAGTGTCTAGACCCCAGGGGGTGAAGTGTCTTATAAGTTATAGTAAAAACTGTAGCTTTCTCCCTGGATGAAATGGGAGCCATCAGAGGGCTCTGAGCAGAGGAGTGACCTGATCCAACTTAGACTCACTCTGCCTATGAGGTAGAAAATATACTAATGGAGGGCAAATGTGAAAGCAGGGCAACCATTGAGGAGGCTGTGTTAGTTTTATAGGAGTATTACTGCAGGGAGTGGTTTCCCATAAATAAGCCTAGTGCTGCCCAGCCCTGAGGGACATACAGCCCCACAGGGCGGCGTTGTAAGAAAGTCTTCTTCATCCTACCTCAGCTAACTACTGTGTATTGACACAATCACGCTTATGAATTTTTCCTACAGTGTATTATTTAATGTATCAAGAACTCCATGGGTAAGTATTGTCAATACAAATAAAGAAACTAAGACTCAGAGGGTATGAAATATCTTTCTCAAATTCTCACACCAAGCTCTCTCAGACCCCACAGAAGGACTCAGGCATCTTTGTACTGCCTCCCAGAAAGTAGCTAAAGTTTTGCAGTTAACTCATGAATAACTTTTTAAAATTTCAGTTAGTGCTGATTCAAGTGTAGCCCTCTAATAATACCATTCTTACTCATTTTCTCCCATGCTTTCATGGGCTGGAGAGGACTGGAGTTGAGCCAATGAGCTAGACACTGCATCTACTCCTGAAAACCTCAGGAACCCTCATTGGAAAGGTTTTCTGGGAAGGCTGAACATAAAGTTTAAGAACCACTGTGGAGAAGCGTCCGCATTACTATTGCTGCAATAACAAACTACCCCAACAATTAAACTGCTCACAGTTCTGTGGGTCGGAAATTCGAAGGGAAGGGCTTGGATGGCAGTTTTCTCTCTTGGGGTCTCTGATAAAGTTGCAGTCAGATGTCAGCTGGGGCTGTGGTCATTTGAAAGCTCCACTGTCCTGGAGATCCAAGATGCCACCCTCCCTCACATAGCCAACAGTTAGTCCTTCCTGTGACTGGGAGTTCAACAGGGCTGTCAATCAAAGTACCTACACGTGACCTCTTCAACTTGACTTCTTCCATAGTGGTTGCTTTCCATTGTTTTTTTTGTTTTTGTTTTTGTTTTTTTGTATTTTTCTGAAGCTGGAAATGGGGAGAGACAGTCAGATAGACTCCTGCATGCGCCCGACCGGGATCCACCCGGCATGCCCACCAGGGGCGACGCTCTGCCCACCAGGGGGCGATGCTCTGCCCCTCTGGGGCGTCGCTCTGCCATGACCAGAGCCACTCTAGCGCCTGGGGCAGAGGCCAAGGAGCCATCCCCAGCGCCCGGGCCATCTTTGCTCCAATGGAGCCTTGGCTGCGGGAGGGGAAGAGAGAGACAGAGAGGAAGGAGGGGGGGTGGAGAAGCAAATGGGCGCTTCTCCTATGTGCCCTGGCCGGGAATCGAACCCGGGTCCCCCGCATGCCAGGCCGATGCTCTACCGCTGAGCCAACCGGCCAGGGCCTGGTTGCTTTCCATTGGATGAACATCCCAAGAGAGCCAGGGGGAAGCTGCGTGGCCTTTTACGACATAGCCTCAGAAATCATATACCATCACTTCTGCCACAACTGTCTGTCAACACCGTCACAGCCCACCCAGATTGAGAGGGAGGGACACAGACCCCTCCCACCTCTCCATGGGAAGTGCGTCAGAGAATTTACAGCCGTGTTGTAAAACTTCCACAAAGATGTCATCTGGCAGTGTGTTCAAAAAAACATCTGCCTACCTCATATACTTTACTGGTGGAAAGGTACATTGTCATAAGCCTCACAGAAACTAATTTAAAAGTATTTATCAAAATTATAAATGTATGTAGTCTTCAACTGAGCGATTCCACTTCTGGGAATTTATCTTACAAATATGATAAATCACTACAAGTCACCCTCAGTATTTCAGGAATGTTAAAGAAGCAGGGCTAGAATTTCTACTCCAAAAAAAAAAATAATAATAGAATTTTCTCCATTGAAGGACACCACAAAATTATTAAGTATATTAGATAATCCTCACTATCATTACTTGGCCTTCAATGTGCCTAGCATGCTACCTGCTTTACATCCGTTATTTCTAATTCTTTGTACAGCTCTAAGGTTAATTGTTTCTATTTCTCTGGAGATTTGGAGAAACGTGACTTGCCCAAGGCCACACAGCTAGTTAAGTCGAGGACCTAAAATTCCAGGCCAGTTCTGCCTGACTCCACATCCTGAGCTCCAGCTCACAGAACCATAATGCAGTCCTTGAAGTTACATGCTTTTATTTGAGAATCTCTAATCTCTCTGCATTTTCAAACCACTGCACCATGAAAGAGAATATTTCATTACAAGTTGTTTCTTGTCAGAAGTAACACATAAAGATGATTCCACACAATTCTTTGAAGGAAAAAGACGCTGAGATAAGTGTTTGTACTGAACATTTGCTCAGAGATGGAAATTATTCGTGCAGTGTGGAAGTAGAGCAAGTGTCGGTTTGCTTATCTTGTTATGAAATTCCTGGAAATCGAATCTCAGCACAGTTTCCACTCATCTCTACTCTTGCCTACATTGTGCAGGGACAGCTGGACGATTTGAGAAGACTAGAGGTTAATGCGGATTAGTAATTGCCTTTTACTGCCCAAAATAAGGAGTAGACATAAATTATAAGCAAATATTTTTGCCTTAGTAAATTAGCCAACATCCTTGCCACCCCTTGATTTCTCATAAACGCCATTAAAAGGAGCCATCAAGGGAAGGAGCTGCCCCATCCCGACTCTTCACACACACTTGTGTGTGTGTGTGTGTGTGTGTGTGTGTGTGTGTGTGTGTGACAAAGACAAAGAGAGATAGACAGAGAGAGGGACAGATAAGAACAGACAGCCAGGAAGGGAGAAAGATGAGAAGCATCAATTCTTCCTTGCAGCACCTTAGTTGTTCATTGATTGATTTATTATATGTGCCTTGACAGGGGGCTACAGCAGAGCAAGTGACCCCTTGCTCAAGCCAGCAACCTTGAGTTCAAGCCAGCGACATTGGGCCTCAAGCTAGTGAGCCTTGCTCAAACCAGATGAGCCCGCGCTCGAGCTGGTGACCTCGGGCTTTTGAACCTGGGTCCTTCACATCCCAGTCCAATGCTCTATCCACTGCAGCACCGCCTGGTCAGGCCACATATACACTTTTTGCACCAAAGTTTACTCCTGCCTTTTGCACTGAAATATAATATAAATGCACAGAAACTTCTCCATCTTCACAAACTCTTTTCCTAGTTTCTTAGGCTAAATGGATCACTCCCCTGCTCACACATTCCCCGTTGTTTCATATTGCTCTCTGTAGAAAATCCAATCCCCTTCCATGAATGAATGAAAGAGGAAAGAAATAGAAAGCATCACTCACTTTCCCAGCTTTCTTCCTGCTTCACTGAGGCCAGGCCCTGACACTTCTGCATTAGCCAAATCTACCCCCTTTCCCAGGATTGTTATGTGCTATTTCTCCCTCCTTCACATTCTGTGTTCCCTCCTTCACTCTCCTCCACCTTTCTTGATTCTGCCGATCCTTCTGGACCTACATCTAGATCCATCTCCTCCAAGAACCTTCCGGTAGAGCCCCAGTCCATTTGCCTCTCCCTTCCCCAAAGGCCTATGTTATTCAGGACCTTCAGGATCCAGCTTGACAGTTGGTGTTCTATGTACGACCTTGCAAACTCTCTGATTCAGTGGTCCACAAACGTCGGTGTGCATAGGAATCACCTGCAAGGTTTTGAACAGATTGCTGGGCTTCATTCCCAGGGTTTTAAATCCAGTAGATCTTGGCTGGGGTCCAAGAATTTACACGTTGAACAAGTTCGCAGGTGATGCTGACGCTGCTGGTCTAGGGACCACAGCGTGAGGATGTCTGGCGTAGAGGAAAGAGCACGATGCTTGCTAGCTCTTTGAACCTGGGCAAGTTACTTGACTGCTCCGTGGCTCGGGTTCCTCATCTGAGATCATATACATTACTTCAGAGGACTCTTGTAAAGAACTGAAATAGCCTGACCTGTGGTGGCACAGTGGATAAAGCATCAACCTGGAAATGCTGAGGTCGCCGGTTCAAAACCCTGGGCTTGCCTGGTCAAGGCACATATGGGAGTTGATGCTTCCAGCTCCTCCCCCCTTCTCTCTCTCTGTGTCTCTCTCCTCTCTCTGTCTCTCTCTCGCCTCTCTAAAAATGAATAAATAAATAAATAAAATAAAATAAAATAAGAACTGAAATAATGTACTTGAACTGTTTCGTACAGTTCCTGGTGCATAGGAAGAGCTCACTACATGGTAGGTATTATGTTTAGTGGCGGTGGGGCACAAAACTTCCTGGGGATGACCTATTAACAAAGCTCTGGGCTCTAGGCTTTATTGGTGGGGCTGCCGCATCCCCTGCCCAGGCCCGAAAGGAAGCTGCGTAAATCTTCACTCATTCACTTCCTTACGTCTTTATCTGGAAGGAACAGTTGAGAATAACATGTCCCGAGAATGCTGTAAACCCACTGAGAGTGGCTTATGAGGCCCCCTCTCAAAGCTCAACACCTGGGATTGATTCAACTGTCATTCAAAGTAAGTATTTCCAACTGGTCATTCTGTAGAAATATTATTTTTACTTTATTTTAAATTCTCACAGCTGTGACAATATCTTATAGTTTATCCCAAATTGTATTACCTTGGTTCTTCAATAGGAAAAACAAAGCAACCAGAAAGAAAGAGTTGAATCATAAGAACCTTAGGAAATGATTTACAATTACAAAACTGTTTCTGACTACATTTCTTGCCAAGGATATCTGAGAACAAACGCCCAAGTGTGTCGAATCCTGGACTCGGGGGTGGGGGTGGGCGCTCCTGTGCAGCCTAACCTAACCAGGAGAGAGGGATGGGGACCAGAGGGGCTGGTGTCCAGCGTGGTCAGCCCCTGCCCCCCTGGCTTCCATCATGCAGGGAACTACAGACCCTCCGTCCTCTGGTTCCACAGAGCCAGTGCCTGGCCAGCACACGGGCTTTGGGAGCTACAGTCCCAGGCCTGGACTTTTCCTGGAATCTCCTGGGAACCAGGAAACAGAGGAGGGAGCACTGTTTCCCTGCAAGTTTCACACCAAAATCTTATACTTCTTTAAACTCAGCATCTCATACACAGCACCTGGGACATGATAGGTACTCAAGAAATGTCCGCCTGACCAGACAGTGGCACAGTGGACAGAGCGTCGGGCTGGGATACAGAAGACACAGGTTCGAGACCCCAAGGTCGCCAGCTTGAGCGAGGGCTCATCTGGTTTGAGCAAAAGCTCACCAGCTTGAACCCAAAGTTGCTGGCTTGAGCAAGGGGTTACTCGGTCTGCTGAAGGCCCGCGGTCAAGGCACATATGAAAGAGTAATCAATGAACAACTAAGGTGTTGCAATGCACAACGAAAAACTAATGATTGATGCTTCTCATCTCTCCATTCCTGTCTGTCCCTATCTATCCCTCTCTCTGACTCTCTCTCTCTGTCTCTGTAAAAAAAAAAAAAAAAAAAAAAAAGAAGAAGAAGAAATGCCCATTGGCTTAATCAAGTCATTAAATAAGAAAATTATTGAAAGGTCTTTTTTTATCTGTTATGAGATTGGGGCAACATATAATGGTCATGGTAAACTCAGGAAACAATTTTAATCATAAGAAATTGGTAGGTATCAAATTTGCATGATTGTGGTTTTATTTTCTCATGCCTGTGCCAGTCAGAGCTTGATCAAAAGAGTAGAACCAGTAGGAGAAATCTAAATAGGAAAGGATTTATTAAAGGGATTAAAAGGACACGAATCGAATCCAGAGAGCTAGTTAAACAGTCTTGGTAGTAGGGCTGTCGTTTCCTCCCCTGTTGTTGAGGACTGAGTCAGCAGGGCTGGCTGGCAGGAGTCAGAGAGAGGTGAAGTGAGACAGCAGGACAGGCTGGGACATAGGAGAAAAGCACAAGATGCAAGGGACCGTGGCAGGCCTCACACCGCCTGCCAGCCTCTGTCTTCAGTGATGCAGGTGACCTTTGTCACGGAAGTAAACACACGCCTGGCTCAGGACTTGGAGAAACCATAGAGCAGATTTGGCAGAAGTTGGAGAGTTGTGGGCCTTCTGCTGCCCCACGTTCTGCAGAAGAGCCAGCGGGGAGCTGCCACAGGGCCAGTGCCCTGGCCCGAGCTTCTCCTCCTTAAAGACAATATACCGCCGATGCCTTTCTGCCTTCCAGGTTTTACGCAGAAGGTCTCATGGGGCGCACACTAGATGAAAACTATGCAGGGGAGGTAACTTGGGAAAATGTTCTTTCAAAGAGTTGTAACTACAAATCCACCAGGACACCCAAGTAGCCAAATCACACCAGCTCGGTGGCTAGAAGTCAGCTTCGCCTGAGGGTGAGCTGCCCTGCTCCAGCTCAGAGAGCATCTAAGCAGAAGAGCCAGGTGGACAAGGCGCCAGTCAACCTAGCGAGGAGAAGAGGAGCAGATTCCACACTGCAACCTTGTACTTTTTAGCACCTGGATCCATTTCAGAGGGCATCAGTGCCGATTAGACAAGCAAGACAACTCAGGATAGATCCCTGATGAGCTAGCCCTTCAGAATAAGACAAGGGATAGAATCAAGAGTTGAAAGTTAGACTGCATAATATCCCTGGTGTGTGGGTACAATTGCAGATTACCCAGTGACCCTGGCGCAGCAGGTCAGGGAAAAGTGCAGGGATCTGTGTTTCAATGAACACCCTAAGACAGGGGTCCCCAAACTTTTTACACAGGGGGCCAGTTCACTGTCCCTCAGACCATTGGAGGGCCGGACTAAAAAAAAAACTATGAACAAATCACTATGCACACTGCACAAATCTTATTTTAAAGTAAAAAAACAAAATGGGAACAAATACAATATTTAAAATAAAGAACAAGTAAATTTAAATCAACAAACTGACCAGTATTTCAATGGGAACTATGCTCCTCTCACTGACCACCAATGAAAGAGGTGCCCTTTCCGGAAGTGTGGAGGGGGCCGGATAAATGGCCTCAGGGGGCCGCATGTGGCCCTCAGGCTGTAGTTTGGGGACCCCTGCCCTAAGAGATTCTTGTGTCTTTGTCCACTCTTCAAGAAAGACTTCTCTAGTGGCCTGCAAGTCAGCTTGCAAACTCCCAAATGTACCTTGTTTGCAAAAGCTGGTGGCAGTAGGTTATTTTAATGGAGGGAACAGCAGACAATATCTTTATAGAAAGGCAGCAGTGGGAAGTAAAAATCTGCTATTTATTTCAGCATGATGTTCTAAAGGTTATTTTAGAACTCTGTTTATTAAGAGTTCATAAATGTTACTTGCTCTATTAATATAAAACTTAATGGTTGCCAAATCGCATCCTCCACTCTGACTTTTAACAGCCCACACATCTTTGCCCACCTCGAAGCAGCCAAGGATGTGGAGCGCCACCTAGTGGCCAATATGAGCACTGCTAAGTGCAAACCAAGACTTTGCTAGCACTTGTGGCTGTCAGAATGAGCCCGATCTATTGACAGCAGCAAACAAGAAACTGAACTCTGGGAAGAGCTAATGGTTTGATTTTGATTTTTCAGTCAAATAAAGCTGAATAATTTTCTGTGTCCTTCCTTGACTGCTTTAGAGAATAGAAAGAAAAGGGATGTCGGGATTTGGCAGACTTGGTTTAAATCTCCACTCCATCACCTAAATGCCATGCCCACATTTTGTGCATCGCCTCTCATCCTAGCTCACCAGCTTCAGCTATAGAGCAATGGCAGCTTACCTCGGCTTCACTGACTAGCTCTCAGTGTCCGCCCTGAGGCTTCTCTAAGGCAGGGATGCTTGGGACAACTGTGGGAATCTATGTCATTCACACGTACGTACACACCCCAGTTGTAACCTTAACCACAGGCACCTAGAGACCATAACAAAATTTCCACTTTTCTCTACACAGGCAGACAATTCTGAGGAACATTCTACCCAGTTTCTCAGAAGATCCCAGGAGAAAGACTAGGAAACTCCTCCTTGCCCAAAGTGATGACCAATTCAAGAAAAACCACCTTGTGTTAGTTTTCCCTCCCTTCATCCACGTCCCCTGAGGACACGCGCCAGAATAAACTACTTGCACACAAGCCCCTGTCTCATGCTCTGTTTTCTCAGGGAACTCAGGCTGAGACAAAGGATAGCCTTAGGCAATTCATTTATTCACTATGGACCTTAGTTTTCGAGGCTGCAATATGAGATTATTGCAATCTGCAATATACTCACAAAGATATTGTGAAAATTAAATAGAACCCTGTATGAAAAAGCACTTTCACAGGGCCTGATCCGTAGCAGAATTTCACCATTCCCATAGGCACAGCAGAATCTATTGTTTAATTTGCATTTCCCTAATAATGTATGACGTGAAGCATCTTCTCATGTGCCTGTTTGCCGTTCGTACCTCTTCCTTACTGAGGTGTCTGTTCAGGTCTTTAGTCCACTTTTTAACCAGGTTGTTTGTTTTCTTATTGTTGAGTTTTCAACATCCTTTGCATATTTTGAATAATGGTCCTTTATCAAATATGCCTCTTGCAAATATGTTATCTTAGTCTGTGGCTTGTCTTCTCATTCTCCTGAGATGAACTGGGTTTTACCCCTAATTATATTAGTAAAAAACTATAAAAACAACAAATAAACTATAAGAACCTTACAAATAACTTCCTTCTTTCATACAATAAGTACTTTAGTACTCCCGTGTGGCAACCATCTACCAAGCACTGAGAAATAATGGCAAATAAGATTGCAGGCCTTTCTCTCAAAAAACTCTCCGAGCAGTGGGGGCAACTGAGAGGCCTAGAGGAAACGACAATGAAAGATGATCAGTTCCATAACTAGAGAAGATGAGGAGAGCGTGATCCATTCAGAGATAGGAGGTGTTCAAGGAAGGCTTCCTGGAGGAGGTACCCTAAAGAAAGAGAAGCTAGCCAGGTGTAATTGGGAAGAGGTAGTAACAAACATTTCGGCAGCAGGGACAGCAGGGCTAAAGTCCTAGAGGTGACAGAATACATGGCCTCCCAGGACTGGCCACGGCTGTAACACAGTGTGCCAGGGGCAGTGGGGGGGTGTGGAGTAAAGCAAACAAGCTGGGATCAGACACAGAGGGAGCGTATGCTACACTAACTCGTTGAGACTCAGTTTTTCTACACAGGTGGGAGGGGGTCCCTGAAAACGTGTTTTTCCTGAGACGATAGCCTTCAAACAATGCTAGCCCAAACCAGATCAATGCTTCACAAAGGGAGAAAATGTTTATTAGCATCTGGTTTGCTGGAAGATTTTTCCACCAAAACTTTAAAGAGAGAGCATGAGGTTTGAGGGGTATTAATAGGGACTGTACTGCTACTTCCTACATATCTTTTGGTGACGCACGTTGAAGTCAGCCTCATACGTGGGCAGGCACATGTGCAAGCTCCTATACCTGTCTAACGCTTCTTCACAATCTTCTTCCTCCCCACACCCCAACCAAAGAGAGCCAGCCCCTCAGTGATTGCTGCCTGCTAGGTAAACATCCCGGCTCATAAGCTCCAACCCTGTTGTCACATGAGGAGGAGAGCAGTGCTGCTAAGACTAACCCCAACCAGCGTTGCCAAGAATGATCATAATCTCCAAGGCAAACCTGTGTGCCACTGGCCACCAAACTAGAGGCTCCTTACACGTAGGAGTGGTGTCTCTCCTTTGAATTCACCATGTTTAATCCAGTGTGCGACTTGTAGTAAACACTCAGTAAATGTATGTTAAATATACTGAGTTTAACACACTAGCAAGGGATATCAAAGTTAGCATGACTGTGTTTGATAATGACATGTTTCCGTGTGTATAGGCTAACAGAAAAACCTCTGTGATTTTAACCTTTTCCACCCCCTAAGGAATTATCTGCTGAAAGAAATAATTTTAAAAAAATACTCTCCTAAACCTTTCCTTTTTCCTTTTCTTTAGATGAACAGGCCAAGATGAAGAGAAAGTAAAAAATATCCCTCTCCGGAAACAGAAAGGGAGAAACAGGAAAATACAAAGAACTGAGCTTTTCTAAGATTCCCTGATTCCAGCATAGTTACTTTTTTTCTTTTCATAAAGTGACTCTTTAAAACAAAGCAAACACAAAATCAATTCTCTGCAAGGTGAAATATGTCATCCTTTCCTGGAATGAAACATCTGAAATGGTTTACTAGAAACTATTTTCCTGGAAGATTTAGTCACTGAAAAAAGAAAAAAGAGAGAAAAATTAAAAATGTTGATCTTCTTGAAAGACATGAGCTTTGCTCCCCTGTAAAAATTAATGATAATAATAACTTTGGTAGATTTGGTTTTCCAAAGATGGCTGCAGCAGTATCTCCAGCCCACATCACATGCTCTTCTACCTTGTCACTCCCCCATCAAAGGGTGATATCAATGTCCCTCCCCTTTTAACCTCTGACCAAGTAGCATGTGAGGGAGGCAACACTGTGGGATTTCCATGGCTAGATTGTAAAAGGCTGCATGGCGTCTGCCTTGCGCTCTGGGCACTTGCACGTGGAGCCCTAGGCCACCAGGGAACAAGTCTACCCTGAGCCACCACACTGTGAGGAAGCCAAATCGTGTGGACAAACCATGTCTAGGCACTGTCCTAGGTGATCTTGCTCTCCAAGTCCCCCCAGTCCTGGCGTCATCCACATGAGAAAACAAGCTTCGGATGAGTCCATCCCCCAGCTCCCATGCCCCTAGCCTCGCGTCTCCTCAGTTGAGGTCCCCAGACACCATGCAGCATGGACAAGCTGCTCCTGTGGTGCCCTTTCCTAACTCCTGCACCACAGGGTCCATGAGCATAACAAAATGGTGGTCATTTTATGCCACGAACTTTGGGGTGGTTTGTTATCTAGCATAGTCAAGAGAATAACAGCTTGCATACACATAGGGTGCACCCTATGCTAGCACAGCTCTCTATGTTTTGTTATACTAATTTAATTGTCACTGTAATCCTGTGAGGTAGGAACCGTCATTGTCTCCATTCTACACTGAAGACGCTCTATCCTGTCTGACCGAGGCGCAGCAGAGTAGGGCAAATGGTACATTTGTGTGTTTATCTGAGAAGTGGGAAATTTCAGTATCTCCCAAAGACAACATTGCAATATTTTCATCCTTTGCGAAATTAACTTTTTAGTGTTTTTATGTATACGAGCAATACACAAACATACCCTCGATTGCGCAATGTCTCAGACAATTTCTGAGTAGCGTTCCAGACATTCTTGGCCCCATCAGCCTTTGATTACAGCTGCTGTCACCAATTCTTTGTGGATTTGGACCACTTCACGCTGACATAACCTACAGTGCCTCTCCTCAAGCCGGAGCTACACATCTCTTACCTACTGCTCTGGCTTCCTGTTGACTCCACCCCCGAAACCTAGTCAGCACGCTCGTGCATGCAATCCAAAGTGCCAGAAGAATGAACTCTGCCTGGATCAACGAGGGAGAGCTGGGCTAGAAGTTCGTGCCTGTTTTTCTCCACCACTTCAGACAGTTCTGAGACTGAGCAGTTTTGATAGCTTCCTGTGGAGGGGTCCCAGGAGGTTCAACAAAACACCCAATTCAGGAGCATCTTCCCCTCCTTTCCTGCCTCACAACCATCATCCCTCACTCCTCCCGTTCTCTGGGCTTGCACTTCCTCGCAGTATGTGAGCCTGCCTTCAGGGGACCCAGACTAAGACGTTCAAACAGCATTCAGGTGTACTGAGCACAATAGGAAAGTCCTCCTTTATAAACAGTCCGAGCACTGCCCCTCACACCCTAGTCCCTCCCCAGGGCTAACCAATATCAATAGTCTGTACGCACCCTTCCAGTCTCTTCTGTACGCGCGTGTCTATGTATACATGCATACGTGTGTATATACAAATATAGAAATAAAGGTATATATACATAAACATTTTTTTACAGAGACAAGGAGAGTCAGAGGGACAGACAGGGACAGACAGACAGGAAGAGAGAGAGACGAGACAAATCAATTCTTTGTTGCGGCATCTTAGTTGTTTGTTGATTGCTTGTTCACTGATTGCTTTCTCATATGTGCCTTAACTGGAGGCTTACAGCAGGGCGAGTAGCTCCTTGCTCAAGCCAGAGACCTTAGGCATTAAGTCAGTGACCTTTGGGCTCAAGCCAGCTACCACGGAGTCATGTCTATGATCCCACACTCAAGCCAGCTACTGTGCTCAAGCTGGATGAGCCTGTGCTTAAGCCAGCAACCTCGGGGTTTCGAACCTGAGTTCTCCGTGTCCCAGTCCGATGCTCTATCCACTGCACCACTGCCTGGTCAAGCCATAAACAAATTTTTTAATTTACATATATTAAATTATACTACTAGCATTATTCTGAGTGTCTTATTTTTATGTAGCACTATATCTTGGATATCTTCCCAGGGCATTTAAGTATGTCAAAGAATAACTCATAGGTGGTGATTCTGCATGTTATTTAGTTGTTTCACATGCAAATCCCTTATTCACATGTTAGCGAGTCTGTTGGTAAAAATGAATGAAGAAACAAAAGCAAAAACGCAATTTATAAAATATGGGGAGACCACAAAACTTTTTTTTCTTTTCTTTATTTTAATTTCTGAAGCTAGAAACCGGGAGAGACAGTCAGACAGACTCCCGCATGCGCCCGACCGGGATCCACCCGGCACGCCCACCAGGGGGCGACGCTCTGCCCACCAGAGGGCGATGCTCTGCCCCTCCGGGGCGTTGCTCTGTTGCGACCAGAGCCACTCTAGCGCCCCGGGCAGAGGCGGAGGAGCCATCCCCAGCGCCATCTTTGCTCCAATGGAGCCTCTGCTGCGGGAGGGGAAGAGAGAGACAGAGAGGAAGGAGAGGGGGAGGGGTGGAGAAGCAAATGGGCGCCTCCCCTGTGTGCCCTGGTCGGGAATCGAACCCGGGACCTCTACACGCCAGGCCGACGCTCTACCACTGAGCCAACCGGCCAGGGCCAAGACCACAAAACTTATTTGCACATGGGGGGGGGGGGGGGGGGGAAGGTTAGCTGGCACTTGTAGCACAGCCAAGCACAGTAGGCATTCCATACTTGAATAGGCTGACCAAGCATAGAAGAAACAGTTTCAGAAGTGCATGGATTCTCCAGAAAACCCTGAGGGCTTGGTGGTGCAGCCTCCATGGCAAGCCACCTCTGTGGCATGTATGCCACCGAGAATGGATGTCCAATAGTGTCTCCACCTGAGCCAAGTCTGTGACATTTACCACAGTAGACAGAATTTATCCAGTGTGAAGAACTCAGTGCTGCTTGATCACAGCGCCCTCATCCTGCAGTGTGGGACTCCACCCTCGGAGAGCTGGGACAGACCTGAGAGAGGGGTTTGAGGAGACACGGATCAGCAAACGTGCCCAGCTCCGGAATCCCCATGCTGCTGAATGCTGACTTCTTGGTTCCTTTCTACGCACAGCTTCAGAGTCAGAAGCAACCAAACCAAGTGTTGAAATCCAGGCTCCCAAGGGGCTTACGGAAGTGCCACTGCTCTGGGGAGCCTTCCTGTGATTGGTGGGGAGGCCTTCAGGCTCCTCCCCTCCTCAACTTCCTTAGAATTTCAGCCTCTCAGCCCCCACCAGAGTACAGGGCCCCCAAGGCATGCTCTTCCTGAATGTGGTTTGGGAAAGTTTATAATTTTCTGCATGTTATATTAGGGAAGTTACATGAACTGTAGGGAAATTTACATTGTGTGCACACACATGCATGCACACCACACATGTGCACACACACGGGGCGTCGTTCATTCTGAGGAGTGATGTGGGAAGACCAGGAAAGAAAATAAGCTTGGTCCTAACCCCATCGACCCAGCATTTAGGGACAAGGACCACACCCTGCACAACTCCACGAAGCACATTTCCTGTCATAGCACAGGGCTTCTAGAGCTCCAACGTGTACAAGAATCGCCCGGACATCTTGTTAAATGCTGATCGTGACTCAGTAGGCTGAGGGCCACCAAGTTTGCATTTCTAACAGGCTCTCAGGTGTTGCTGGTCCAGAAACCACATCTCAAGTAGCAAGGTCATCGTGCACAAGCGTGGCATCCTGGAATTGGGCAGTGCACAGCCTGAGAGCCTGCGGCAACAGCTCTGGAAGGTACCGTATTTTTTCGCTCCATAAGATGCACCTGACCATAAGACGCACCTAAGGATTCTTTTTTTTTTTTTTTTTTATTCTTCTGAAGCTGGAAACGGGGAGGCAGTCAGACAGACTCCCGCATGCGCCCGACCGGGATCCACCCCGCACGCCCACCAGGGGGCGATGCTCTGTTGTAACCAGAGCCATTCTAGCGCCTGAGGCAGAGGCCACAGAGCCATCCTCAGCGCCCGGGCCATCTTTGCTCCAATGGAGCTTTGGCTGTGGGAGGGGAAGAGAGAGACAGAGAGGAAGGAGAGGGGGAGGGGTGGAGAAACAGATGGGCGCTTCTCCTATGTGCCCTGGCCGGGAATCGAACCCGGAACTTCCGCACGCCAGGCCGACGCTCTACCACTGAGCCAACCGGCCAGGCGCACCTAAGGATTTAAGGAGAAAAATAAGAAAAAAAAAATTCTGAACCAAATGGTGTGTTAAAATATTTAATAAAATATACGACAATAATATTTCAACAATGTAAACTGAACAGCAGTATTAACAACCATTAGCACTGTTATTTACAAATGAGAAGAGACTTTAATGTTCAAATACTCTTCTAGTTGACCGGGAACCCACAGCAGCTAAAAAAAAAAAAGAACATTCGCTCCATAAGACGCACGGGCATTTCCCCCTTCACTTTTGGGGGGAAAAAAGTGTGTCTTATGGAGCGAACAATACAGTACATATATCTGGGCCTCCAGCCTTGCCTGCACCAGCTATGCATGCCCTGTCATCCTGTCCCTGCCCCTATAGTCCCAAGCCCAGCAATAAGACATTCTCCAGCCCAGCTCACCAAAGCACGCAGCCCAGAGCTTTCATTCCATTTCATCACACCCTCCGCTGAGTCCCGAGTCTTAGAATATCCATCACAAACTCACCATGGGGTTTGAACAAGCCACGAAACTGATTGGTAATATGTTCTCATCTTTCAAGTGGGTAGTAATACATTTGGATATTTATCCCTTTAACAATTGAGACTCATATACGCCAGCCCCTCAGTTGACAGATCTCCCAGGTTTTGTGAAACTCAAAGATATGAATGAGGCCTGACCTGTGGTGGCACAGTGGATAAAGCATCGACCTGGAAATGCTGAGGTTGCTGGTTCGAAACCCTGGGCTTGCCTGGTCAAGGCACATACGGAAGTTGATGCTTCCAGCTCCTCCCCCCTTCTCTCTCTCTCTCTCTCTCCTCTCTCTCTCTCTCTCTCTCCTCTCTCTCTCTCTCTCTCTCTCTCTCTCTCTCTCTGTCTTTCCCTCTCCTCTCTAAAATGAATAAATAAAAAATTAAAAAAAAAAAAGATATGAATGAAACTACCTAAAAAGCAGAAAGAGGATCCATCCAAAGTGTGGCCACAGTTTTATTCTATTTTATTTTAATACCTTATTTTTCCATTACAGTTGAGAGCATGATAGCAGTTTCAGTAGCTTTACCCTTAATAGCCAAACCTGGAAACAACGTCCAAAAACAAGTGAATGGCCAAACAAATTGTGCTATATCTATACAATGGACTGCTACTCAGAAGTAAAAATAGAATCGATTACTGATGCAAATGATCACATGGATGAATCCAAAGCTCATCATTCTGAGCAAAAGAAGTCAGGCACGAAAGAACACAAACTGTGATTCCCTATTGCTAAAACTCTAGAAAAGACAAAACTAACATGTAATGACAGAAAGCAGGTCAGTGCTTGCCTGGAGATGGGTTGGGGAAGGGTATGGGAACTTTTTGGAGTGATGGGGTTCACATGGGGTGTATAAACTTGTCAAAACACCATGAACTGCACACTTAAAACATGCGTTTTGCCTGACCTGTGGTGGCGCAGTGGATAAGCACAGAGGGGGATTGAGGTCAGTTGAGGCCCCCGGCGCAGAAGAAAATATTGGGCCCCTTAAAAAAGAGAGAGAGAGAGACAGGGAAAATAAAAATACATGTTAATCATATTTTTAAATAAATAAAAAATATTATGTACTATTAATGTTAAAACTGCACATGTGAAACCAAACTTGGTGTCATTAGAAAAAAGTGTCAAGTTGGGGTTTTGTGGGGCCCTTCAGGATTCGGGGCCCAGGGAGCACATGCTCAGTGCACCCGCCGTTAAATCCGCCTCTGATAAAGCATTGATCTGGAATGTTGAGGTCATCAGTTCAAAACCCCGGCCTTACCTGGTCAAGGCACATAAGGGAGATGATGCTTCCTGTTCCTCCCTTCTCTCTCTCTCTCTCCCTCTCCCCCTCCTTCTCCCTCTCTCTCTTTAAAAATGAATAAGTAAGTTCTTTAAAAAAAAACTCATGCATTTTATGATTTGTACTTTGTAGCTAAATAGGGCTGTTTTTTAATTTGTAAAAAACTACGAAGGACCAAGCAAATGTTTCTTCTTATTCATACTATTATGATTACTCTTTTTAAAGTTGCTAACCAAGAAATGGTTATTCATTATTTCATTCAACAATTTTTTTTAAATTCCACAAGCCAGGCCCTGGACGTTAAAACAAAATGAACAAAGGAATTCACCTTGTAAAAAGAGAAAGACTCTCATCCATAGTTCAAACATTATTTAACAACAGCTGAGAGAGGGTAAGCCAGGGGCTGGGTGGGCGAGAGGAGCAGCATCTAAGCCACCCTGGGGACTCTCACACGTTGTCCCAGAAAAAAAGAATGCTTGAATTGAGTCCCGAAGGCAGAATAACGGCAAAGCAGGGAGGAATACAGGGATGTTTCAGTCTCAACTAGCCGCAGGAGCACTGAGCCCAGTGTATTGGGAGGGCTATGATTCACTGGTTCTGGCTGTGGGAAAGTGATGGAAAATGAGACTTGCAGAGGTCTCCAAACTTTTTACACAGGGGGCCAGTTCACTGTCCCTCAGACCATTGGAGGGCCGCCACATACAGTGCTCCTCTCACTGACCACCAATGAAAGAGGTGCCCCTTCCGGGAGTGCGGCGGGGGGCCAGATAAATGGCCTCAGGGGGCCACATACGGCCCGCGCTGCGGGCCGTAGTTTGGGGACGCCTGGTAGAGGGTGCTTCTCACACTTCAACAGAATCAGGCTCACCTGGGCTTGTTCATAGGAGGATTGCTGGGCTCCACCCGGGGTCTCTGGTTCAGTAGGTCTGGGCAGGGCTAGGGCATTGCATTCTGAGAGGTTCCAGGTGATCCTATGTTGCTGGTCCAGCGATCACATTTTGGGAACCACTGTTAAAGATTTTTTTTAAAAGGGGCAGCCTGGACCCAGCGAAGACTCTTGAGCATGGCACCCTGACCTTGAAATCCCAGTGCTCAGGAAGAGAGCCAATGATGCCAAGGCAGGGTGGGTTTCTCCCCTGCAGTCCCATCTCTGCTGTGTGAGCCCATGTTCTGGAATCCTCTTCCCATCCTTCCATCCTCCCTTTCTTTCTTCCTTCCTTCCTCCTTCCCTCCCTTATCATGTCTTCTGTGAGCCTTCAGGACACTTTGCTTTTGATCCTGCAGTGTCTGAACATTGCTTTTCTAGCTCCACCACCTCATATGTCTTATAAGGACACAAGAGTTTATGACTCACCTGTGTGCAGGTGGGTGATCCTGAGGTATACTCACCACACCCCTTCCAGACTCTCTCCCTGATGCCTCCGTCCCTGACTTCTACAGAAACTGCCAACTTTCAGTGACCTCCTTTCCTTCCCGTGTAATGGAAAGATGTAATAATTTCCCTCTCACAAACACCACCCTGTGACTTCCCATGTGGGTCCTTGGTTTCTTGGTTAGAATGGCTCACTTATTTTGATCTGAGACCAGTTTTTCATGTCATTGACAGATTGGGGACATTAGTATGAGAATATGAAAACAGAAGATTCTAGTGAAAGAGAACACAAGATAAGCTTTATTTTTGAACCGGTGTACTCATTTTGGCCCATTTGAAATATTAGGTTCAATTATATAAAATTGCTGTATTTTTGTGACAACAGTCATTTCATATGGTTCAATGTAATTATATACATCCCAATTGTTTATAAATATTACATATATATTTGATTACATATCCTAATTTTATATAAATCCTAATTATAGCCTGACCTGTTGTGGCACAGTGGATAAAGCGTCAACCTGGAAATGCTGAGGTTGCCGGTTTGAAACCCTGGGCTTGCCTGGTCAAGGCACATATGGAAGTTGATGCTTCCAGCTTCTCCCCCCTTCTCTCTCTCTGTCTCTCCTCTCTATCTCTCCCTCTCCTCTCTAAAAATGAATAAATTAAAAAAATCCTAATTATATATATATATTTTAATAGATGCTAATTATATATGTATACCTTAATTATGTAGTTAATTTTAAATGTATTTAACCACATATACAATCTATTATATATTGTAATTTCATTTACCCATTTGTATATACCCTAATTACATATGTTAATTTGTATTCTAATTATGTATCTTCTGTGTGTGTGTGTGTGTGACAGAGACAGAGAGAGGGACAGATAGGGACAGACAGACAGGAAGGGAGAGAGATGAGAAGCATCAATTCTTTTTTGTGGCATCTAGTTGTTCATTGATTGCTTTATCATATGTGCCTTGATGGGGGGGTGCTACAGCAGACTGAGTGACCCCTTGCTCAAGCCAGCAACCTTGGACTCAAGCTGGTGAGCCTTGCTCAAACCAGATGAGCCTGTGCTCAAGCTGACCTTGGGTTTCAAACCTGGGTCCTCTGAATCCCAGTCCGACGCTCTATCCACTGCGCCACCACCTGGTCAGGCTGTATCTTCTCAATTTAAATATTTTCTATGTGTGTAGATAAGGTTATACACATTAGGATATGTGTAAAATTTAAATATATTATTAGAAGGTACACATACACATTCACAGCCAATTGAATTAAAAGTCATATCTATAAGTAAAATCATGATTTTTAAAAACAATTTAAAAAATTTTCAATTACCATGAACATACACAATATTATATCTTCATTTCAGGTGTACAACATAGTGATTAGACATTTATATAATTTACAAAGTGATCAACCTGGTAAGTCTAGTACCCACATAACACCATGTACAATTACTACAGCATTATTAACTATATTCTCTATGCTGTACATCCCCATGACAAGAAAATTAGATGGTAACGTTCATCCTTTGTGGGTGCAGCGCTGATGCAGGTGGATTTCTGAGCACACACCGCCACCTTGTGTCTTCTTGGTGAACTACATGCAAGTGTCATAGCAGGTACATGAGGCATTCATTTATTTGTTTATAATAAACATCGATTTCACACCTGCTATAAGCTTGACTCTGGGAGGGATTCAGAGTACACTGATTACCAGTCTGAAGCCTCTCTAGAACTCCATCCCCAGGCAAAGAATGCCCATGTGAGAAGCAGGCTAGGTGGGGGGGTGAATCGCCGAGTTCATGTCCCAAGTAATCGGGAAGCCGCTGCTCAGCTTTAGACAGTTGTTCCAAGAAAGGCATGTGGGCCTAGTGATTTTTCCCCAAGAGAATCCAAAAGTTCAAACGTTGGTATGAAAAATCTCTGATTTTTCAATAACAACTAACTCTGTTTCTAAATAATACCATGAGCCAACTCGGCAAGTGTAGTGGCTCTGCTCTGCCCAGAACCCCCTTCCAGAAAGAACTCCTTCACCAGCTGAGAGGAGTGTGGTTAGCTGATAATCATGATGGGCTTCAGCTTTCAATGGAAGGCATATTCTTTTGGGGAGCAGCACCCCCCCCACCACCAATAACTAAGCAAAGCAGCCCTGGCCGGTTGGCTCAGCGGTAGAGCGTCGGCCTAGCGTGCGGAGGACCCGGGTTCAATTCCCGGCCAGGGCACACAGGAGAAGCGCCCATTTGCTTCTCCACCCCTCCGCCGCGCCTTCCTCTCTGTCTCTCTCTTCCCCTCCCGCAGCCAAGGCTCCATTGGAGCAAAGATGGCCCGGGCACTGGGGATGGCTCTGTGGCCTCTGCCTCAGGCGCTAGAGTGGCTCTGGTCGCAACATGGCGACGCCCAGGATGGGCAGAGCATCGCCCCCTGGTGGGCAGAGTGTCGCCCCATGGTGGGCGTGCCGGGTGGATCCCGGTCGGGCGCATGCGGGAGTCTGTCTGACTGTCTCTCCCTGTTTCCAGCTTCAGAAAAATGAAAAAAATAAAAATAAAAAATAACTAAGCAAAGCAGTCATACCCATACTTGGGCCCAGACATCTGTACCCAGAGGGCGCCCCTGAAGGACAGCGTTGCTCTGGAGTTCCCCGTTAGAGCAGTGGAGACTCTGCCAGGTCTGCACTGCAGGCTGACAGTTCTGCTTCCCGATCTTTTTTCCTCCCACTTTATTTTGCAAATATTTCCAATAAGACTCCTTTTTTATCTATTTCATCCTCTGATTCCCTGAGAACCAACATGTGATGTATGACTGGAGCACCACTAAGATGTCGCTTGATAAGAGTATGCTACAGTCTGAAATGCCCTGCTGGAATGTCTTCGAATAATGCTAACAAAAGAAATAGAATGTTAGCCGGATGTGTAATTCTAAATTCTTTATTAAACACATAAAAAAAAAGGAAACAAAATAGGTAAAACATTTTTAAAAATTGTTTTACTCAATGCAATAAATTTAAAATAGTATCGTGTCAGAGCCTGACGAGACGGTGGCGCAGTGGATAGAGCGTCGGACTGGGATGCAGAAGGGTCCAGGTTTGAGACCCCGAAGTCGCCGGCTTGAGCACGGGCTCATCTGGCTTGAGCAAAAAAAAGCTCACCAGCTTGGACCCAGGGTCGCTGGCTCAAGCAAGGGGTCACTCAGTCTGCTGAAGGCCCGTGATCAAGGCAAATATGAGAAAGCAATCAATGAACAACTAAGGTGTTGCAAAGAAAAACTGATGATTGATGCTTCTCATCTCTCTCTGTTCCTGTCTGTCTGTCCCTATCTCTCTCTCTGACTCTTTCTCTGTCCCTGTAAAAAACTAAAAAATTAAAAAATAAAATAGTATCATTTTATAATGTATTCACTATAAAAATAATTCCATATTTTACATTCTTTTTTATACTAAGTCTTTGGGATATGGCAGTGGTAGTCAACCTGGACCCTACCGCCCATTAGTGGGCATTCCATCTTTCATGGTGGGTGATAGTGGAACAACCAAAGTATAAATAAAAAGATAGATTTAACTATAGTAAGTTGTTTTATAAAGATTTATTCTAGGTCCTGGCTGGTTGGCTCAGTGGTAGAGCATTGGCCTGGCATGCAGGAGTCCCGGGTTCAATTCCCAGCCAGGGCACATAGGAGAAGCGCCCATCTGCTTCTCCACCCCCCCTCCTTCCTCTCTGTCTCTCTCTTCCCCTCCCACAGCCGAGGCTCCATTGGAGCAAAAAGATGGCCCGGGCGCTGGGGATGGCTCCATGGCCTCTCCCTCAGGCGCTAGAGTGGCTCTGGTCGCGACAGAGTGACACCCCAGATGGGCAGAGCGTCACCCCCTGGTGGGCGTGCTGGGTGGATCCCAGTCAGTCACATGCGGGAGTCTGTCTGACTGCCTCCCCGTTTCCAGCTTCGGAAAAGTAAAAAAAAAAAAAAAAATACAAAAAAAAAAGATTTATTCTGCCAAACTTAGCAAAAATCCGACATAAAGTACTTGGTAATTATTATTATGTGCTTTAACTTGCTGTAACTCTGCTTTATAAATTTTATAAAGTTAAGTTACTTCCCTACTTTATAAATCACTATTACTGTGGAACCTGTGGGCGGTTAGAAAATTTTACTACTAACAGGGATACAAAAGTGGGCGGTAGGTATGAAAAGGTTGACTACCCCTGGGATATGGTATAAATTTCCTACTTACAGCACGTCTCAATTTGGACAAGCCACTATTAAAGTGTTTCCAAAGAGGAGGGGGAGGTCTGCTAAAACTAGAGAAATTAAGAAGTATTGTAGACAAAGAAAAAGAGTGTGTGTTGCATTTGCATTTATAGCGTGAATTAAAACAATTGTCTCCTTTTGAGACTCTGACAAAGTAGCTGCACCACACCAGCCCTCCTCTTTTTTGCATTTTTAAATTAAGATATAACACCCTTCTTTTCATCACCATCATATACCAAACTTTAGTTTGTGTCCTCAAATTCATGAAGATATGGGCACTTGACACATCGTTGTCCTCTCCGTTTCTGCCTCTGTCACCAAGCAGAGTTGTAGATGATATCATTGCCTATGTAGATAATCCATCCTCAATCTGTCAAGGACATGGAACATTGATCTTGTATCAAAGTAAGCGAACCAATGTAACCAAGGACTGACAGCTATTTTTGCTCTTCCCATGTGGGAAGTCACAGGGTGTTGTTTATGCGAGGGGAATTATTTCATTTTCCCCATTACAGGGGAAGAAAAGGCAGTCACTGAAAGTTGGCAGTTTCTGTCAGGGACTGAGACATCAGGGAGGGAGTCTGGAGGGGGTGTGGTGGGTATACCTCAGGATCACCCACCTGCACACAGGTGAGTCATAAACTCTGTGTCCTTATAAGACGTGTGAAGTGGTGGAACCTAGAAAAGCAGTGTTCAGACGCTGCAGGATCAAAAGCAAAGTATCCTGAAGGGTCATAGAAGAAATGATAAGGGAAGAAGGAAGGAAGGGAGGGGAAGGAAGGGGAGACAAGGGGAGGAGAGGGAAGCGGAAAGGAAAGGAAAGAAGCTATGTATAGAAAGGAACAAAGGAATCAGCATTCAACAGCATGGGGATCCCAGAGCTGGGCGTGTGTGCTGACCAGTGTCTCCCCAAACCCCTCTCTCAGGTCTGTCCCAGCTCTCCCTGAGGGTGGAGTCCCATACTGCAGGATGAGGGTACTCTGACCAAGCAGCATTGAGTCCTTCACACTGGACAAATTCTATCTACTGTGGTAAATGTCATAGACCTGGTTCAAGTGGAGATACTATTAGACATCCTGGCAGATATTCACAGGGTGGCCTGTCATGAGGTTGCACCACCAAAGTCCAAGGTTTTCTGGATAATTCACAATTGCAAAATACATTTTGTATGTTTGTTTGTTTGAAGTGAAGGGGAGATAGTGAGACAGACTCCCACATGCACCCAACCAGGATCTACCCAGCAACCCCATCCTGGACCAATGCTCGAGTATCAACCTATTTTTAGTGCCTGAGGTTGATGTGCTCCAATGGAGCTATCCTCAGCACCCGGCACCATGCTCAAACCAATCGAGCCACTGGCTGTGGAAGGGGAAAAGAGAGAGAAGGGGGAGACAGAGGAGGGAAGATGCAGATGGGTGCTTCTCCTTTGTGCCCTGACTGGGAATGGAACCCAGGATGTCCAAACACTGAGCCAATGCTCTATCCACTGAGCCACTGGCCAGGGCCAGAAGAGAAGATTAAGATATATATACTTAGCAATTCTATTCTTATATGCTAGCAAAAACAATTGATATTTGAAACTAAATAAACAACACTTTAAAATAGCATGAAAAATAGAAAATGTTTAGAGATAAAATTGTTTAAAGATGTGTAAGACTTGTGTACTATAAAACATTGCTGAGAGAAATGAAAGAAGACCTAGATAAATGAAGAGATTTACAGTGTTCATGGGTTGGAAGACTCAGTTTTAAGACTACAGATATTTTGAAGCTTCAGTTTGCTTTTACCCTGCTTTATCTTACTTACCCTGTTGTCTTTGTGCCTTTAACGTGTAACTCTGCCTAGTGCAAAGTAGGCATTCAGTTTTCATTGAATAAATGAACAAGGAATAAAGATTAAATGTACAGGATAATGATTTTTAGCCAGCGTGCCCCAAGAATTTTTAAAATATGCAATACTCGATTATTGAGTCAGGGGCACAGACCTCTTTTCCCTTACTATCAAATAAAAAAATGACAACAGCCAACTCAACAATAGCTGGTATGTATGAATCAAAATTATACCTATTACTGTCATACTGGCAAAAAAAAAAATTTGGTGTGCCACAGAATTTTAGTAATTAGTTTATGTGTGCTAGGAGATGAAAAGGGTTGAAATTTGCTGGTATAGGGAATCAATAAGTTCAAGGAGGGATCACAATTATCTGGGAGTGCTAGAAAGGGCTTCCTTCAAGATGGATTAGGAATTCTGCAAACTGTGATTAGAAAGGGAGCATCAGACATAAAGTCCAGTTTTGAGTGAGTAAAATTGCATTCATCTGCTGTAGTTTGGGGTCAATTTGTTCAAGACAGTGACTGAAAACACCTTGACGATGTGGTTTGACCACGTTCTAAAAGACCTTCTATTCTGTGCTAAGGAATTTATATTTCATTCTTCAGAATCAAGATTGGGGAGGGCACATTAAATATTCTTAGTAGGAAGTTCACTGGTTTAACATTTTAAGACACTTACTGAGCATCTGCTCTGGACCAAAGCTTGTCCTCATCACTGGGATAAAACTGGTAAGGACAGAAAACATCCCTTCTTCAGCTATAAAGCTGTAGGATGAGAACCACCTCTGTACCAGGCACAAATTCTTTTCGCCTGTGTTCTTTACAGCAGACTGTTGAAACATTATCAACTTCTCCAAATATAAAGAGTGAAAAATATTAAGCAATTCGCTCCATTTAAACACAGATCAACTAAAATTTTATTGAGGTATTACTAAGAATTAAAAGCACACATTTAAAACGTACAATGTGATGGGTTTTGACAAACGTATACATTTCAGCACCACCACCATCAAGATATTTCCATAAACCCAAACATTCTCTTCCCATTTATCTGATTTCTGGCATCATTGATTACACTTGCTCCTTATCAACGGAATCACAGTTTGCACTCCTGTATCTTGCTTCTTTGATTCAGCACGAATTTTGAGTTTCAGTCATATTGTGGTGCCTTTCACTAGTTCATATGTGTTATTGCTGAATTGAAACATTTATAAGGGAGAAGACATTAACCAGATAACCACCAAATTACTTATTACAATTAGTTAATATAAGGATAATTAAAGTGAAAATATATTGTTTTCTGACAATTCAATCAATACTTATAGACTGGGGGTGCTGTGTTTTTGGGTCATGATTGAGTTTGTGGAAAATAAATGTTTATTAAGAATCCAATATATTCTTTGAACGTCCCTAATTTTTTAATTTTTTAAATATCAGTCCAGATAATGTTGGGAAGTGCTTTTAGTTGGCTCTTGGAGCCTTTAATTTGCTTTAAAAATCACAAAAAGGTAAGGTGACCAACTTTTTTACAATGAAAAAGAGGACAAAAATAAATCAAAGAAAACAATATAGTAAATAAAAGAAACATTTTATTCATTGCAACAATAATACATTATAATATGATAAATGCATAATAAAAACATTTGTAATATTTTATATTATAATTATGCTTACATGCCTATTAATCTTTAATAATAATTGTAAGAAAAAAGTACTCATCTAGATACAAATATGTCACATCACACAAAACGGATCGACTCTGCAGTGATCAAATATAGACATTTACAGATTAGTCTTCCAATAGCAAAAAAGAGGACATATAGGAAGACAATTTTCCAGGGAGGACGGGACTTAGAAAAGAAGGACTGTAATCCCTAAAGGAGAATGCTTGTTCACCTTAAAAAGGCCATCCGAGCGTCTTGCCTTCAACACCCTTCATCCTCCACACAAACCGGGAACATCCTGCGTTCAGACGTGGTACCGCTTTCACACGCACAATCTTAGGAGCCCTGGCGGTCACGTGCGCACCTGCGCCTCAGGCCCGGCCCCGCCCACCGCCTGCGCACTGGCGGGAGGAGTCTGGCTTCCACCATCCCAGCCTTAGAGAAACTTCCCGAGGGCCAGGCTGCGCTTGCGCAGTATTGCCGGTGGGCGGGGCGAGAGGTGCGGCGGCCCAGTAGCGTGCCCCCCCCTTACACACACACACACCGGCTGGGTGCAGGGATTACGCCGTCGGGGTGCGACGTCGCGGCTGACCGGCTGGGGAAGGCTCGCTCTTTTTCCGAGGCTGCTGAGTAAACTTCGCCGGCACTCGCACGGCTCTCCGAAGTCCTTGCCCCGCCTCCCTGGTGCGCCGCGCGTGGCGAGAAAAGCCTTTTTGCCAGCGCCTCGCTCCCTCCCCCGGCGCGGGGCCTCGGCGCCATGGACTCGTCGGCGCTGGAGCGGGACGCCGTGCAGTTCGCCCGGCTGGCGGTGCAGCGCGACCATGAAGGTCGCTATGCAGAGGCGGTGTTTTACTACAAGGTAAGCCGGGGTCCGCGGATGCCGTCGGAGCGGCCAGTAGGCGGGGTCCAGGTGCCGAGGCGACCAGGCCCGCTCGACTTGCCTTTTCATCCTCTTCCTTCTCTTCCGCTGTCCTGCTCAGGGGAGAGGCGACGCGGCTGTGGAGGCCCGCCACCCCCACGCCCACCTGGGCTTCTGCCACCGGCCCGGGGGCGGGGTCGTCGATTTGGAGTGACCACTGCTCTGGTTGCAGTCCTGCTGGCAGTGCCCGCCGCTGAGCTGCTCGTCGCGGCAGTGGGCAGGTGTGGTAGTTAGCTAGTTAATTCTGTCACCTGGTTTAGATTTATGGTTACTGGGAAGTGGTCTGTAGTATACACTAAAATAATGCGTGTTTCTTTGAAGGAAATGAAAAGTAAATTTACAAAGAAAATGTCTTTTATCCTAGCATTTGATATATATCTTTGTGCTTGTCTTTCTATGCATGTTTGTGTACACTTTTTTTTTTTAAACAAACTTGTATCCTGTTCATACTGTTCTTTTTCTTTGAACTTTTAAAGTCATTAAATTTACTTCTGTAATATCTTAATAAGATGCATAGCCAAAAAAAAAAAGCATAGCATTCCATTATGTGGTTGTACTGTAATTTATTTACAAACTATTGGGCATTTAGGTTCATTCTGGTTTTTTAGCATCGTAATGGTTCGATTAATATCCTTACAACTAATGCTTTACACATTACTTTGGTATTTCTTTTGTATAAATTATACTCAGGACAGAATTACTAAATCAGAGTATGAGCTTCTGCAGTCTACCCTCTGCTCTCCAATCCTGAGGACTTGCACACACACCCCTGCAGCTTTGACCATGCCCACTTCCTCCTTGCGGAGGTGGCTATATCTTTATAATATTGTCAGACTTAAATAATACAAGTCGTAGTCTTTTTTTTTTTTTTTAATTAACGGATATGCCATCAGTAATGTGTGGTTTACTTTTCTTAGATTAGTATTTTATCTCCATTTTATAATGTATATTTAGAGACTTTTGGTTTGTTTCAGAATCATTTCTTTTGGACTTTTTTGGGGGGGGGCAGAGGACAATTTCATGAAGGTGGTATTTCTTTAAAAGTAAAATTCTGTGTATTTTAGTTTTGTAAAATAACTGGTTAGTATTCATAGGTTAAAATAGTGCCATATAATATATCTTTTACAAAGCAAAGGAAAATACTGTGCAGAGCCTCTTGTCTTGTTATAGGATTACTGTATATGCATATCACAAGGAAGAATTTTTTGTCCTTGAGAAAGTCTGAAGTCCTGCTTCTGGGAACTATCAATATTTATATAAACTTTATGAGATACTTAGTGTTATCATCTTATTACTGTTCTATAAGAGATTCCTTAATTGTTAGTTACTTTCAAATAGAAATGAAATGAGTAAAATAAAATTGATACCAGCAATTTTTTTAATTGGCTTTATTTCTTTTAAGCAAGAGAATTTGAAAATTGGTATTTACTTGCAAGATAATTAAAGGGATAAAATGTATATTTATACACATATATTACATCAATTTATTGAAGTATAGCTACAATGTAGTTAGATAATGATGGTACAGTATTTAATGTTTACATGTAAAGTTATATTTTCCTCCCCTGAAGTATCTGAGTTACAGAATCTGAGGAAATCATAGTTTTTCTACCCCCATAGCCTTTAGACTGAATTTCCATTTGGATCAAAACTATAGTCTTGTTATTGATTTTGTTAGGGTCAATGAAACAATTCCTGTTCCAAAAACTGGATTTAAAAAGTGACGTTCAGGGATAGCTTCTTCGGATCTAGACAATTAGCCATGAAGCTTCACGAAGTGTATGTACATGCTTAGGTTACTGCAGAGAAGGGATTGCTCTTTGAAGGAATCTTTCTTTGGTCCTTCTCAGTGGTAGCATGGGTATAATCTTCCTGAAGTAGTGATGGAGGCTCTTCCTCACTACCCACAGCATAGCTGGCTGTGGAAGTTATAGATTGAATAACTGGAAGGAGAATCCAGGTTTGTTTGTTTGTTTTAATTAAAATAAATTGATTTCATACAGCGGAAATAAATATGCTTTAAAATGTGTCACCCTTTGACAATATTTTCTATGGAGAATAAGATTTTCTTTCCACTATGAGATACTTACCCTACATAATACCTTTTAATCTTTTCTTGACATTTAATTTTATTGGTTATCATTATCTATTCTAATGTTTTTAAGGCTCAATTCACCATTTTAAGGTATATACTTTTAAGACTGACCTATTGATTAAAGAAAACAAAATATAAACCATTGCTATCCTGAGAAAAAGTTTATAATCAATCCCTTCTTTTTGAGTTCATGAATTTTCAACAATACAAGAAAATTAAGAACATTGAGCCTGACCTGTGGTGGCACAGTGGATAAAGTGTTGACCTGGACCCTGAGGTCGCTGGTTCAAAACCCTGGTCCTGCCTGTTCAAGGCACATATGGGAGTTCATGCTTCCTGTTCCCTCTCTTCCCCTCTCCCCCCTCCCCTCTCACCTATCCTCTCTCTCTTCTCCTCTCTCCTCTCCTCTCTCCCTTCTCTCTCCTCTCTCTTCTCCTCTCTCCTCTCTCCCTTCTCCTCTCTCCCTTCTCCTCTCTCCCTTCTCCTCTCTCCCTTCTCCTCTCTCCTCTCTTCCTTCTCCTTTCTCCTGTCTAAAATGAATAAATTAAATTTTTAAAAAAACATTGAGAACTGAAAAAAAGGTATTGGAGGATTATACAACTCATTTACTTTATTTTTTAAAATTACTAATATCTTAAGGACATTCTTGTTTTGCATTCATAGAAGCCAATAATTAGAAGGTGGTAAAGAAAACTCAAACAATAATTCATCTATTAAATTCCTTTGAATTCTTATTTTTAGGAAGCTGCACAAGCCTTAATTTATGCTGAGATGGCAGGATCAAGCCTAGAACGCATTCAAGAAAAAATAAATGAGTATCTGGAAAGAGTTCAGGCTTTACATTCAGCAGGTTAGTAAAAGACTACTAAACATGTCACAGTGTTATTTTCTTTTCTTCCATCACATCTTATTTTTCCACTATATTTCTTTCTCCTTTTCGTCTTTGGATCTTGAATCTCAGTCTCTTGCTGCTCATTTTTCTTTTGGTAATCACATCTGTAAAAGTCATAACATGTAAATAAGTGCTACATCTGTGAAGAAAAACCTTAGAGATAATACAGTCCATCTCCTAATTTCCCAGAAGTATAGAAATGGTGAATTATTCACGTTCTGACTGTATCATTGGCAAAGTCAGGATTAGTATCCCAATAAAATCTGCTTTTTAGGCCCTGGCCGGTTGGCTCAGCGGTAGAGCTTCGGCCTGGCGTGCGGGGGACCCAGGTTCGATTCCCAGCCAGGGCACATAGGATAAGCGCCCATTTGCTTCTCTACCCCCCCTTCTTCTCTGTCTCTCTCTTCCCCTCCCGCAGCCAAGGCTCCATTGGAGCAAAGATGGCCTGGGCGCTGGGGATGGCTCCTTGGCCTCTGCCCCAGGCGCTACTAGAGTGGCTCTGGTCGCGGCAGAGCGAAGCCCCGGAGGGGCAGAGCATCGCCCCCTGGTGGGCAGAGCGTCACCCCCTGGTGGGCGTGCCCGGTGGATCCCGGTTGGGCGCATGCGGGAGTCTGTCTGACTGTCTCTCCCCGTTTCCAGCTTTGGAAAAATACAAAAAAAAAAAAATCTGCTTTTTAAAGATCTGTTACCTGGCCTCTCCTCAGAGTAAGGTAAAAGGACCACCCTTCAATGTTTCAGGACTTAGCAGTAGGTTCACAGTCTCTTCTTTATCAGTATCATCAAGCTCAAGACCTTACAAAATCTTTTTTTAGACCACATCTTGGAAAAGCGACATGTAAACAGACCTGAAACAGCCTGTATTTGTGTTCATAAATAACATGGCAAATGCTGTAAAACAAGTATACACAGGCTTAATGGTCACAGTTTTGTTAGATGTGAGTGGTTTCTGTCAAAATCTGCTGTTCATATGGGAAGAAAAGAAAATGATAGCCTCTTGACATTTTGTTTTAGAAATGCATTCATCCTGCTAAGGACTCTTTTTTAACCCTTTTTCCTGTGGCTATATAATAAGCCACAAGCAGTTTAAGCAGTGATTTTTAATCCTTTCCATTTTATGGCAAACATAAACGAATTACTAAAACTCCAAATATATATTTTTTGCCAATCTGATAAGAGAAAAAAACCTAGGTATGATTTTGATTTATTCACACCACACAGCTATTGTTGTGTTGGTTGTCATTTTTTTTATTTGGCAATCTAAGGGAAAAGAGGTTGGTGCCCCTTACTAAATAGTCAGCTGTTACAGGCATGTTTTAAAAATTCTTGTTGCACACCAGTTGAAAATCGCTTGCTTACAGGAATCTTTTCTTATTCAGCACTTCCTGATAGACTTTGTCCTATATTCCACCACTCAGTCTAAGTAGATAAGAGCATTAGTTATAACAGGGATCCCCAAACTTTTTACACAGGGGGCCAGTTCACTGTCCCTCAGACTGTTGGAGGGCCGGACTATAAAAAAAAACTATGAACAAATTCCTATGCACACTGCACATATCTTATTTTAAAGTAAAAAAACAAAACGGGAACAAATATATTTAAAATAAAGAACAAGTAAATTTAAATCAACAAACTGACCAGTATTTCAGTGGGAACTATGGGCCTGCTTTTGGCTAATGAGATGGTCAATGTGCTCCTCTCACTGACCACCAATGAAAGAGGTGCCCCTTCTGGAATTGCGGCGGGGGCCGGATAAATGGCCTCAAGGGGCTGCATGCGGCCCGTGGGCCGTAGTTTGGGGACCCCTGAGTTATAAGCACGTCGTTAGGATAAAGTAGATTTGATGGTTGGATTTTCTGTCCTGACAGTGCCCTTAAAGACAAGGTGGTTTAGTTTGAGACAGGTCCCAGAAATTGTGTGTTTGGAAATGTGGACTGCCTGTGCATCAGGATGCGATTTGATAAAAAGTTACTTTGAGCCTGGCCGGTGGTGGCACAATGGATTGAGTGTCATATTAAAATGGGATGCTGAGGGCCCGGGTTCAAGACCCTGAGGTCACAGGCTCGAGTTTGGCCTCATTGGCTTGAGTGTGGGGGTTCCCCCCCACTGCCCATCAAGGCAGTAGGAAAAACAATCAATGAACGACTAAGTGTCGCAACTACAAGCTAATGCTGCTCATCTCTCTCCCTTCCTGTTTCTCCCTCTCTCTCTCTCTCTCTCTCTCTCTCTCTTAAAAAAATAAAAGAAAACAGATCATTGAACATTAAAAAAATAATAAATAAAAGATCCAAGTTAGTTCCTACCCTTTACTTGTAGCCGTGAAATCTTAGGTCAAATCAGTCATTCTCAGCTGAAGGGATTTTGCCCCTAGGGAGTCATTTGGCAATGTCTGGTGAGATTTTTTTATTTTTACACTAGAGGGAGGTGGACAGTATGTTTCTGTTATTTAATTAACAGAGATAGAGGCCAGGGATACTGTGAAAAATCCTACAGTGCACAGGACAGTCCACATCAAAGAATTAGCCAGTCAGAATATCAGAGTGCCAAGGCTGAGAAACCCTGAACTAGATATGTTAACATTTTTGAGCTTTGGTTTCTTCATTTTATTAATGGGATTAGTACATATTTCAGAGGTGTTATTGGTGGTTAAAGTTTTAAAAGAATTACCGTATACCTTTAAGAGACAAAATGTGTAAAGCTTTTTTTTTTTTTTCTTCTTCTGAAGCTGGAAATGGGGAGAGACAGTCAGACAGACTCCCGCATGCGCCCGACCGGGATCCACCCGGCACGCCCCTGTGGGCGATGCTCTGCCCACCAGGAGGCGATGCTCTGCCCCTCTGGGGGTGTTGCTCTGCCGCGACCAGAGCCATTCTAGCGCCTGGGGCAGAGGCCAAGGAGCCATCCCCAGCGCCCAGGCCATCTTTACTCCAATGGAGCCTTGGCTGCGGGAGGGGAAGAGAGAGACAGAGAGGAAGGAGGGGGTCGGGGGTGGAGAAGCAAATGGGCGCTTCTCCTGTGTGCCCTGGCCGGGAATCGAACCCAGGTGCCCCACACACCAGGCCAATGCTCTACCGCTGAGCCAACCGGCCAGGTCAAAGCTTTTTTAATTACACCTTTATGGAGATATAATTCACATACCATAAAATTCACTTTTTTTGTATACAATTCAGTGGTTTTTAAGCACAACTCTACCTTGCTAAGCTTTTTTAATGGAAAGAGTATAAAGTTTGGTAAAGAAAGTCTTAAATGTATTAAAATGCTATGTTGTCTCCTGGGTAGATATATACAGTAATATTTCTTCGATGTGGCTTTTCTCCTATCCAGTTCAGTCAAAGAGTGCTGATCCTTTGAAATCAAAACATCAGTTGGACTTGGAGCGTGCCCATTTCCTTGTTACTCAAGCTTTTGACGAAGATGAGAAAGGAAATGTTGAAGATGCTATAGAGTTGTATACAGAAGCTGTAGATCTCTGTCTAAAAACTGTATGTATAGCTACAAGTTAATTCGGTGGAATTATGCTAAGAAATTTCTCCCTTTATTAGTGCATTTTACTTAACAATTCCTTAAAGAAAAAGGTTATTGTGTTATAAATGTAACTAAGTTACTCATTAAAAGATGAAGAGTAGAAAATTAATAATGGATTTTAATATCTTCTTAAGACAGCATTATCATTAGGCAGTTGTTTTCTAAATTACAGACACTATTTTAACCTTTTTACATATAACTAAAACTAACTACAAGAAGAATCCACCATCACAAATTTAGAATAAACTTCCTTTTTTTTTCCAGCTTCAGACACTAAAAACTGAGGTAGTGGTTTGGAAGGGCTTTATTAATTTGCAGTGTAAAAATCTGTAGCTATATGCTGAGTGGCTTTTATTGTTCTCTGAGGAGCCTTTTGGGTGGGACTGTTAGCTTTAAGGGGCATCTAGTCCATAAGAGCAATGCATTTGACAGGAGGGTGAGGTGAAATACACAGTAAAGAGTGGTCTCAGTATTGTTCAGAGCACGGGCTTTTTGTCCTGGGGTTTTTTGTTAAGGAGAACTGTCTGCCTGATTTCTGTGGGTACCTGAGACTGGATGTGAGTGCTGGTTTTCTGAAGTTCCTGCCGCTCAGCCTTCCATGGCACCAAGGTCATACGGTTAGTTGTGTTACAGTTACCGCTTGTCTGCATTAAGTGGCCTTAAAGCTGACTTCTATGACAGGCTTTCAACACTATTTTAAATGATACCCTTAAGGATGGAAAGAAAATGTTTTCGTTTATTCTCATAATTTCAAGAAGTATAACGTGCATGATTAATTCTTTTGCTTAGAAATGTCATGGGTCAAGGAAATTAAAAAATAATTATGCTTCAGAATGTTTAACTCTCTTTCTCTTAAGTCCTGTGAAACTGCTGATAAAACTCTGCAAAATAAACTGAAACAGTTGGCTCGGCAGGCACTAGATAGGTGAGTTTTGGTCACTCAAGTCCTTATCCATGGATGTGTGTATTGTGTCACTTAAATGTGACAGATTTGTCTGTGTTAGAGCTCTTCGTAACAAGTGTACATCTTTTACCTGAGATCGAGAATAAGTCTTTCTTTCTCTAAATGAATTTACTCCTCTCTAGTTTCCTGCTTTAAATTTTAAAATAACATCAAGAAAAATTTTTTTAGCTCTTTCTATGCGTAGGACAAAAATGATTATATTTGAAATAGAAGACTTCCCTTCTGTTTTGTAAATCAGATTTCCAAAGACGAGAATTTCCAGAGAGCCTTCTAGAGCTAATACTAAAAATAAAGAAATTGAGAATGAGCCAGCTTACAGCCATACACATGCCCCAAATTATACAATGTTTGTAACTCCTTCAGCTCTGTTCAAATGCCAACTTTTCAATAAGGCATGCCCTAACCATTCAGTAAGAAACTGAATCTCCTTCTTGCTTACTCTGTTGTAATATTCTTTTCCATAACTCGTACCACTTTCTAAGGCAAACAAAATTTACCAGTTTATAGTGGTTATTATTAATGTTATCCCTTCTGACCCTCATCACCTCAATGCAAACTCTATGATTACAGGGAATTTTTGTTCAATACTGCAACCAAGCACATAGCAGAGTGCTGGATATGTAGACATTTGTTGAAAGTATGGTTAGATTTGCACAATAGATTTATACCTCATGAAGAGTGTTCTAGGCAAGAAAAGGGTAGAAGTTATTCTTATAGCTATAATTCATAAATTACCTCCTTTTGAGGCTCTGATTAGGTAGCTATACCACCCCTAGACCCTCGTTTTTTATTGATGTGTAACAGTCATTCCTCCTTTTCATTTCTATCACCTGACCTTCAGTCTGTTTTTCCACATCCTTGAAGATATGGACATTTAACACATAAGTTATCTTTTCCAGTTTCCATTTTGACTTCTTTCACCAGTCAGAATCTTAAATGATTTTTGTTACCTATGTGGATAACCCGTCCAGTATTCTCTGACTTGATCCTAAGTGCAGCGGGGTAGGTCAGTCATGGGCTCCTTTGAGGATCTGTTCAAAATTATGGATCCATTCTCTAAGAAAAATGTACATAAAATTTTTTGGCATATAATTTTCTAGTGTTCACAAGACTCTTTAAGCTCATGTACTGACCTCAGGTTAAGAACTTACTATTTTTTAGCTTGTTAGTTCTTTGACAGAATAAAGTCAAGATTTCCTTGAATATGATGTGAGGCCTGTAATCCGACCCTGCCACTGGTCTCTTGTGCTTACTTTCATTTACACTGTTCACAGGGGTGACATCCATTCTTTTGAAATTACTTTAACTCACTATGCTGTTTCATACTTCCATACATTGCATACACCGGTCTCTCTGCTTAGAATGCTTCCTCACTACCCAGGTAGACTTCTCTGCAGCTCAAACGTCAGTTCAGAACAAAAACATTCCCTGCTTCACCCTCTCTTCCCAGTTCATTAAGTTACTATCTTCTGCTGTGCATTCACTCACATGTAATACTTCATCTTGGCGTCTGTCACTTATGATGCAGCTGTCTCTGCCCACAAAACTATGAGCTCCTTAAGAGTAGGAACTGTGTTTCATACATTCTTGTATCCCTCTTGCATAGTATCTGATATATAATAAGTACTCAATGTCAATAGAACATTGTTTGAAAAAATACCTTTGGGATTAGCTTAAGTAATGAACAGTTGACTAGTATGTACTAATTCGTTAGGAGTGCTTGACTAGTTCTTGAAGTAAATTTTGTTTTCTGGAAAGCTTTAATGTGAAAATGAAAACTAGAATTGTTTTTCTGTACCTCTCTTGTAGAGCAGAAGCACTGAGTGAGCCTTTAACAAAGCCGTTATGCAAAGTCAAGCCAACCAATATTAAACCAAAGCCACCTCCAACAAGAGCACATTTTCCACTAGGAACTAGTCCCTTCCTTGAAAGACCTCTGCCGTTTATAAGTCCACAGTCATGTGATGCACAAGGCCAGAGATATACAGCAGAAGAAATAGAAGTTCTCAGGTAAATTAGTTTATGATTCATTGTAATGAACAATTTTGTTAATGTAATCAACACAGGTAATTTTATTCTCATTAGTTTTGCTGAGTTATTTCACATCTTGATTATAGTGTGTAATGCTATTATGTAATTATAAATTGTCATATAGTCACAACTTGAAAATTTAAAATTTGTTCTAATATATTTTATTTTTTTATTTTCTAATATATTTTTGTATTAACATTTTTACTAGACACATTTTCCTGAAAATATTAACATTCTTCAAAATTGAGCATTAAAGGTTAGATAGCAAAGCAGACCAGTCAGTTATCTGTGCAACTTTGTAACCAGAGCCTTAATAGGAAATATAAATTGCTACCTTGAAATAGCAATCTAGGCCAGGGGTCAGCAAAGGAAAGCGTTAAGCTATGAATGGTTTTGCATTCTTTAAAGAGTTGTGAAAATGAAAACAAAAAAGCAAGATTGTGTGACTGAGACCTCATTGCAAAGCCAAAACTTTTTTCTCTCTGGCCCTTTACAGAAAACATTTGCCAACCCCTGGTTTAGGAAGCCAGCTCCTGGTCTAGAAGAGCCTCAAGGGTGTTTAAAATGCAGAACAGTGATGTGGAAACCTTGAGTGCATCTGAGCCAGCGTAGATGGGGTCAGTCTCTGGAGTCAGTGTGTCTGTTCTTCAGTTGGACTTGGGAAAAGATCCAACCTACTTAGAGTTGTTCAAATCAGGTAGCTGCTCGTTTTTAATTTCCTAAAATTGAGCTGAAAGGGCTCCTTCCTATGTAACAGCCACCTGAGGACATTTTTCTTTCTTTTCCTGCCATAGATTTTCATTCTACTCCTGCTAGTGTGGCTGTCTTTGCATATGAACCAACACAACACAGCAGGATAAAAAAGGGTTGTTTTGGAAGCAGTCCAACACTCTCTACTCTGCATTCAAGAGCTCTCTTTTTGCACACTTCTGACATACCATACTATAACTAAACAAGGCTGTATTTCTGCTTAGCAAATGCAGCTATTCTTCCAAGTGGAAAGCTCTCTCCTCTCATCCTCTCAGAATAAGTATACTCACAGTCATTACATGCATCTCTTACTGACTGTATTAATTGTTCCTCAGAATCAATCACGGTCTCCTTGAATGTTGGTACCTGGAGACCAAATTGTGAAGTTACCCTGCAATTGCTGCTACATAAAATGAGGGGAAGAAATGGGAGGAGGAAATAGTTAATATATACAAACATTTATACAAAAGGAGAAAAAAATATGCAAAGCTACTACAAACAGCATTTCTTTGTCAAGAGGCCGTAGCTGCTCAACAATACTTTCCTTTTTCACTACCCATTATATATTCTCATATCCAGAAAATCTGAAGACATATTTTCAGAAATAAAAATGTAATTTTTTTTTATCTCAACATAACTAAGCAGTTGCTTTCTCCCTTTGAACTTAGGACAGAATTCACTTTGTGCCATGGTGTCAAGGACACTTTCAATACCTCTGGTATGGGCCTGTCTTGAGACTGTTGTTTTGTTATGAAGGATGTTAATCGTAAAAACATAAGTCTACTGAATTGAATTGAATCAGTTATTTTCTGGTATTCAACTATTTTGTGAAAATTTTGTCCAAATATCTCAACAATATGAAATTGTTTATTCAATTTTATTACTGCACATACCTGTCATTTAAATTTTAAGTAGTTTAAATAAGTTTGGTAATGTGAACATTTACTTTAGTTTCTTTTTCTTGTGTTTTATAGGACAACATCAAAAATAAATGGTGTAGAATACGTTCCTTTCATGAGTATTGACCTGAGGGAACGTTTTGCCTATCCAATGCCTTTTTGGTGAGTAAGTACTCTTGCAGTTTTTACTTCCAAGATTTTAATTTCTCAGTGCTTTTTCAGTACTCTGAAGTCTAGTTAACTTTACAGTCTTGAAATTAAACATTTGTAAATACAGAATTTGGGAGTGTGGCTATGGGAGGGAGGAGGGGCAGCATAGCAAACAGGACCTCTTTCTTTTATCTCCTTTCGCCTCACATTATGCTCGTAGTGTCTAGCACAGTACCTGGCACAAGTAAGTACTCAATAAATTATTGTTGAATTGGTGTTTGATCACAAAAGAAATGCAAGTGAATAAAAACTGACTAGAAAAGTGGAGTAGAATGACAATATTGTTGTTTGCTAAGAAGAGACAATTCAAGAAAGGGCTAATTATGAAGGTGTTAGCACAGCCTTCCAGGACAGTGGCAGTTTCTGTCAGGAGCCTTAAATATGTTGTATGGTTCAAGACCCCCAGCTTGTAGTCATCTTAAAGAAATAATTTGGTTAAGGATGTATGTGTATATAGTAAGAGCTTTCATCAAAGCATATGTTTTAGCAAAAAATTATTGAAAAAAACTAAATATCTAACAATATGGTAATGACCAAATACTGGTACTTTGTTATTATCATATTAAATATTATGCTTCCCATAAAATAATAAGTCCTTGGAAAATGGAGGGAAAATACTTGCAATCTAATAAAAAGATAGAAAATTATACATAAAACATTGATTTTTTTTTCATTTTACTATAGATATATAGAAAAATTATATAAAGATAAACATCAGAATGTTCTGTTTTTATTTATAGGTAGCAAAATTCTATGATTTGACCAGTTTTGTGGGTTTTTTAGTGAAAGAGACAGGAAGGGAGAGAGATGAGAAGCATTAAGTCATTGTTGCAGCACCTTAGTTGTTCATTGATTGCTTTCTTATATGTGCCTTGACTGAGGAGCTCCAGCTGAGCCAATGATCCCTGGCTCAAGCCAGCGACCTTGGGTTCAAGCCAGTGACTATGGGATCATGTTTATGATCCCACACTCAAGCCAGTGACCCTGTGCTCAGCTGGGGAGCCTGCACTCAAGCCAGCAACCTACTGCGCCACCACCAGTCTAGCTCAAAAATTTTTTTTTTTTCAGGCCTGACCTATGGTGTCACAGTGCATAAAGCACTGACTTGGAACACTGAGGTCTCTGGTTCGAAACCCTGGGCTTGCCTGGTCAAGGTACATGTGGGAGTTGATGCTTCCTGCTCCTCCCCCCCCCCCCCCTCATTTAAAATAGTAAAATCTTGAAAAAAATAAAAAATATTTTTTCTGCAAAATTTCTGCAATGTACATGTTATATTATCAGAAAACATCAGCATTGAATGCTTGTTATATGAAGACTGTATAAAAGATTCTATAAAGAATAAGAACTGCCTTCTCATTTCTGGTGTTTTACTGTTCTTGGATGGGCAGAAGTTTGACATCTTTTTTTTTTTTTTTTTTTTACAGAGACAGAAAGAGTCAGAGAGAGGGATAGATAGGGACAGACAGACAGGAATGGAGAGAGATGAGAAGCATCAATCATCAGTTTTCCGTTCCAACCCCTTAGTTGTTCATTGATTGCTTTCTCATATATGCCTTGACCGTGGGCCTTCAGCAGACCAAGTAACCCCTTGCTCGAGCCAGCGACCTTGGGTCCAAGCTGGTGAGCTTTGCTCAAACCAGATGAGCCCGCGCTCAAACTGGCGACCTCAGGGTCTCAAACCTGGGTCCTCCGCATTCCAGTCTGACACTCTGTCCACTGCGCCACCGCCTGGTCAGGCAAGTTAGACATCTTTCAAAGCCAAATTTCTTTACTCGGGCAACCATGTGATGCTAAATTTTTAAATCTGAGAGTTTTTATAGCATTGATGTTAAGGACACACATTGCAGAGCCAAGTTGTTCAGTTTCATGCTGTATATGATACTGCACACATTTTTTAATCTGCCTCAGTCAGTTGTCTATGACTTGGCTTAATCCTATAGCTAGCACTCAGAGTAACTAGTGGCCTCACTCACTGGCAGGCCAGCAGAATGCTTAAAGCATGACAGGTAGAAACTGGGTAGAGGATAGCATGTTCTTAAATAGTTATATCCAAGTAGAGATGTAAAATCACAGTGCCAATCTTTGTGTAGTAAATTAAAGTAAATCATAGCTTTAGTGCTCATGCAACAAAATTTATAAGAATATTATACCGCTGCAAGCAGTCAAGTTTCCAAGAATTAAATAACAGAGAAGTGCTTACAATAGAATTGAAACAGTAAAATATAATATCGTACAAGCTTCTTTAATTTAGTCATAGTACTTGTCAATTGGAAATTTACATTTTTGTGTGTGATTTCTTGCTCAATGCTTGTCCTCCACACTGGATTATAAACTGCATTAAGGACAAAAAAAACATGTCTATTTTAATTAAGTTGCACTCCAGTGCCTAGCACACTGTCTAGCATTTAACAGGTTCTCAGTAAACACTTAATGAATTAATTAACTTTGGGGAAAAGTCAAGAATAAATTCTAAAGTTAACTGCTGTAACTGGCAAGATATTTTTCTTTCTCATTTTCTAGATTATTTTATGGTGAAGATAATCAGAAAAATAACATTAACATCTTTAAATTCAAAGATAACACTGCTAAGAAAAGGCTTCACAATTTTTGAATCTTTGATAGAATGATTTAAAAACATTTTTGTGTTATTGTATTATAATAAAAATTATAAAATTTTTAATATCTTTAAATTTATTAGAAAAACCAATTTGGTAATTAGTGGTGACTTTTGAGAAAAATATGGAGGAATCTTAAGTTTACTCTGTATCATGATTCACATGGCAGATTAATATAATAGTTAGCTTATACATTTGATTTAGCCTTATTTTTTTTCCTCAAAAGTTTGTGATGGGCTCATTTAAATTCTTCTAACTTCACTCATCTCACTTTTTATTTCCCGTCAGTTTTTGTACTAAGGTACCAAAATCTTACCCAAAACACTAATGGTTTTCTGAGATCTGCGGTGATTATCAAAATAGTTTGAGAAATGTTAGATGCCATATTCTACTCTAAGAGATTTAGAATAAGCATTGGCTTATTAAAAATTTAGAGATGGCCTAACCAGGCGGTGGCGCAGTGGATAGAGCATCAGACTGGGATGCAGAGGACCCAGATTCGAGACCCCGAGATTGCCAGCTTGAGCACAGGCTCATCTGGTTTGAGCAAAAGCCCACCAGCTTGAACCCAAGGTTGCTGGCTCCAGCAAGGGGTTACTTGGTCTGCTGAAGGCCCACGGTCAAGGCATGTATGAGAAAGCAATCAATGAACAACTAAGGTGTTGCAACACGCAATGAAAAACTAATAATTGATGCTTCTCATCTCTCTCCGTTCCTGTCTGTCCCTGTCTATCCCTCTCTCTGACCACTCTCTGTCTCTGTAAAAAATAAAAAATTAAAAAAAAAATTTAGAGATGTTCTCCAGCACAAAAAAACAATACAGTACTTTAACCAGGAATTTGCAGATCACACTGGACCACAAACCCTCTTTCTCCTAGTATCTGTGAATAATCTGAAAAAAGAATGTTACAGTTGTTTCATTTTGTATATTATATACCTTATACCAGTGATCCCCAACCCCCAGGCCATGGACCTGTGACGGTCCGTGGGCCATTTGTACCAGTCCGCAGAGAAAGAATAAATAACTTACATTATTTCCGTTTTATTTATATTTAAGTCTGAATGATGTTTTATTGTTTAAAAATGACCAGATTCCCTCTGTTACATCCGCCTAAGACTCACTCTTGATGCTTGTCTCGGTCACGTGATACATTTATCCATCCCACCCTAAAAGCCGGTCCATGAAAATATTTTCTGACATTAAACTGGTTCGTGGCCCAAAAAGGTTGGAACCACTGTGTTATACTATCCTAGAAAGCTTTTGAAACAATGATTTGTTACCTTTTCTGTAGAAGAGGTGTGAGGAAAGGTAGATTTTTTTATTTTGTTGTATATATCAATTTTAGAGAAATAATACGCAGATTATTTTGCCAACATACAGTGAGTAGAGGGTAATAGATAAGAATGGTGGGGGGTGGGAGACCTGAATTTAAACACCAGTTCTGCTACTTCTTAGTTGTTTGACCATGACAAGTTGTATAATCACTTTAAGCCTTTTCAGAAAATATTTGCTGCCTAACCCGGCAGTGGGGCAGTGGATAGAGTGTTGGCCTGGGATGCTTAGGACCCAGGTTCAAAACCTGGAGGTCGCTGACTTGAGTACGGGCTCACCACTTGAGCATGAGATCACTGGCTTGGAAATGGGATCATAGACATGACCCCATGGTTGCTAGCTTGGGTCACTGGCTTGAGCAAGAGGTCACTTGCTCTGCTGGAGCCCCCCACTCCAAGAAACAATTGAGAAAACAACCAATGAACAACTAAGAAGCCACAACAAAGAATTGATGCTTCTCATCTCTCTCCCTTCTTGTCTATCCCTGTCTGTCCTTTCCTGCCCCCCCTTTCTAAACCATATATATATATATATATTATATATATATATATATTTGCTTTAACAGAATTGTTTTGAGGATTCAATGAATAATATATATAAAGTACTTAGCATAATGCTAAATGGTTATTCTTCAGTAATTAGCGACTCATTATTAGCCTTGCAGAGAAGAATTTGTCAAGAGCTAGCATAAAGCTCTGTAGCTTCCTAGGTCATTTTGAATGAATCAGCTTATATTGTTGTTAATGGTTCCATTTTATTTAAACTGAATTTCCTAATCATTAACCATGCTATATTAAACATTAAAAAAAGTATAAATGAATTTAAGTTGCTCTTTTGGTTTCAGTTATGTGTGTGTGTTTCTTTTTTAATTGGGGAGGATAATCAGATTTACTGGATTCATGGTTAAGTGTAAAGAGCCAGACTTGACCAGAGAATTAGTTTAGGGTGACACAAATATAGATATAATCACTATACCAAAATAAATTTAGGCAATTTAATTTTGGCTTTGAGTCATCACTTAAGATGATTTCTAGTCTTGTTTTTTAATTTTTATTATTACCTCAGTGATAGACTGGGCAAGCTACCATTATCACCAAAACAAAAAGCTACATTTTCCAAATGGGTACGCCCAGAAGACCTCACCAACAATCCTACAATGATTTATACTGTGTCCAGTTTCAGCATAAAGCAGGTAAACATTTATTTTGTATAATTTATACGAAAGCTAACATTTTAAAGTAATTTGAATATAGATTTGACTTTTTTAGGTTTTTATTATATATTCAGATGTATAATTGGAAAAATTACATACTTAGATAATAAAAATATGAATAGCTGTTTTGAGTAATCAGATTTTTATACTGATACTTGCAGATAAGATAATTGAGAATGTGAATTTTACCTTTGATAATAGAATAGATATAAAAGATAGGAATTGGGCTTATATAAAACACTTCCGTGTTAAGACTGACCAGTGATGACAGAGAGTTGACCTGGGATGCTAAGGACCCAGGATCAAAACCCTGAAGTTGCCAGCTTGAGCATAGGATCATCAACATGATCCCATGGTCATTGGCTTGAGCCCAGGGTGGCTGGCTTGATCAAGGGGTCACTGGCTCAGCTGGTCCAGGCACATATGAGAAGCAATCAGTGAACAGCTCAAGTGCCATGACTGGGAGTTGATGCTTTTCATTTCTCTCCCTGTCTCCCTCTCCTTCCCTCTCTCTTAAAAAAAAGAAAAAAACTTCAGTGTTGAAATAACAATATGGATTTATTGCAAACTTTAGTTAAGTTTGGCATTGAAGTCATTTATCTTCCACAATATTACAAAATAATGATTTTGAAATACTGTGATTCGAGAATCTTTTGATACACATATTCATCTCTTGGTCATAAACCAACCTTAAAAATGCCTTTGGAAAAAAAAAAATGCCTTTGATTTTTTTTTTGTCCTTAACAACGTGATTCAGTAAATATGCTTTTACTCATATAAGGAATGCATCATCCATATCTAATTATTCTAAATCATCTTTATTGAAATACTTTTGTTGGTTTTTCAAGGATTTATTTGAATAAAATGTGTGAGTTGGCATATGACATTACTATTTATTTCCTACTCAAGCAGTAGTCAAGATATTTATATATTTATTATAAAAAGTCAGGTGCTAGATGCAGTTCTTAAATGTTGTGGAAATCTTGATGTTACATGAATGATTGAAATATATTAATAAATTCTTATTAACAGACAATAGTATCAGATTGTTCCTTTGTTGCATCACTGGCTATTAGTGCAGCTTATGAAAGACGATTTAATAAGAAGTTGATTACCAGGTAAAATTTTATGTTTGTTCCTTTAGCCCTTTCGTTTAATTGTCTCTTAACTAGAAATTTAAAACTTAGGCCTTTTTGGCATAGAAAGTGAAGAGAATGTATCACTCAGAGAATTATGGCACTTGTGTGTTAAGCAGATTATTTGTCAATGTGAACAGATTTGCTAAAACAATGTAAGAATATATGTATATGTAGTTAATATATGTAGAGTAAATGTCTTGAAATATGTAAATGCAATTGGTCAAAGTAAAATTATGTCATGTTTATAATTGCACCATACTGTATGGTAGCTACTAGCCACATGTGGATATTAAACACTTGAAATGGATAGTCTGAGTTGAGATGGACTATTAGTGTAAAATGCTACAGATTTTGAAAACTTGGGACACAAAAAATGTTAAATTAGCAAAGTATCTCAAGTTTTTATATTGCAAAATCATAATAATTGGGGAATGTTGGGTTAAATAAAATATATTAAAATTTATCTTACCATTAACTTTTAATATAAAAATAAAATGTATGTAAAGTGAAATAATATTTCTTTTGGCTGGAACTGCTTTAAAATGTACAGAAATATTACTGACATTGTTTTCTTTGAGTTTTCAAAAGTTTTATTAGCTAAAATTTATTCATTATAAAAATTAAGCTTCATAATTTTTTCATACAGCTTTTCCTGAGTGGTTTTTGTGTGTTAAGTCCTGAAATATAAAGGTGAATGAGACACAGACCTTAGTTTCAAGCTATTTGCCATCTCACATAAACACCACATAAGTAAATAATACACAGTGTGCGAAAGGAAATTGATACTGATTGTTTTTACAGTATCTTATTGGATAATGTTAATGTAACTTTTATCAGAGTTGTTTTAACTTTTACCTCTGTCACTTGTAGTTGCCATATTTGTGGTTAATTGAAATGGTCTTCTCTTTACTTCTTGGGAGCAATACCAGATTTTTTTTTTTTACACTCCAGATTATTTTAATTGGCTTAAAATATATTCACTTAATAGAAAATTTATTAGAGTATATAATTTAACACTGAGAATTTTTCAGAATATTGTGAAATTTATGCCTTGCTGTATGATCTCATAACTTTATTCATTCACTTAACATTAAAAATTCACTGTGATTAAGGTGAAATTTTTTTATAGGTCTACTGTAGAAAAATATTCTTACGTTTATTTTTATAAAATTACCAAGACAATATAGTATGTGGTTAAATATAATATATTCTGCATGGTAGTTATATTGAATTTTAATGTTCAATATTTATTTCCCTTACAAAAGCATAATTTACCCTCAGAATAAGGATGGTGAGCCAGAGTACAACCCATGTGGAAAATACATGGTGAAACTTCACCTCAATGGTGTCCCAAGGAAGGTGCGTAATGTCTCTCTCCATCCCACCCCTTCTCTCTCTTCCTTCCCCTCCTTTGACTATTGAATAAGATCAGTAAGAAATGCTATTTTCATAAACATTTTAAAAACATGTAGACATTTTAACATTTCATTGATTTTGAATCTGTGACACACATGCTGCTATCAGTAATGTTAATTAAAAATAAAAATCATGACTACTATAAAGTTATTTTTTAAATGGTTTTGGGAAAATTTATAGAAATTTCCAAAAAGTTATTATTTTATATATAATGTACATTTCAAGAATCCCTAATAATTTTGATGGTAGATTCATAACATTAAACATCTGATTGGCTAAAGGGTTATTATCTGACAGGGAGATTAGCTTGTAAACTTGAATAAAGATGATATATAACATAATTGATCAGATTCTAGAACTAGGACACTGTCATTACCTTAATAGTAGACATATAATGGCTTTTGCTTTATCAGTATGAAAGATTTTTTTTTTATATATGGAAAAGATTTTTAGGATATTTTTGTACCAACTAAGGAAGTTAATGTTATCTTTTCTCAGGTGATAATTGATGACCAATTACCCGTTGATCACAAGGGAGAATTGCTTTGTTCTTATTCTAACAACAAAAGTGAATTGTGGGTTTCTCTCATTGAGAAAGCATACATGAAAGTCATGGGAGGATATGATTTCCCAGGATCCAATTCGGTAAGTAATAGGATGGTCGAGACACAGACTTAAGTTACCTAATATGAGTGTTTTAAATTTGAAAGATTACAGATCCTATTTTGTTTAACCCTTTGAGTAGTATGAACGTTCATGTACGTCCTCATGCCTCCTGACCATCCAGATAACAAAAATTTTTATTTTAAAAATGTGTAATGCAACATTAAAAAAAGGCAAACGTATGTTCTTCTTGTGTCCATAAATTGGTTATCAAACAAACATGACTTTAAGTTAATGAAACTGGAACTGGAACTAATTTCATTTTTTGAAAAAAAAACTCACTCCCGGTGGTCAGTGAGCATGAAAAAAACTCACTACTCAAAGGGTTAAAAGAAATGAAAATACCATGACCAGGTGGTGGCACAATGGGTAGAGTGTTGGCCTGGGATGCAGAGGACCCAGGTACAAAACACGAGGTTGCTGGCTTGAGCACAGGCTCACTGGCCTGCTCTCGGGGTTGCTGGTTTGAGCCCAAGGTTACTGGCTAGGCTGTAGCACCCCCTCCACCCCTACCCCCATCAAGGAACATAAGAGAAAGCAGTCAGTGAACAGCTAAGGTGCCGGAACGCAGAATTGATGCTTATCTCTCTCCCTTCCTGATTGTCTATCACACTCTTTCTCTCACTTAAAAAAAAAAAAAAAGGAAATGAAAACAGATTTATCAGCCTCTGAGATAATGTTGATCAGTCACCTCATTATGGGAGTATATATTTTCTAAGATTAGCATGTTGTACAGTAAATCCTCACTTAATGTCTTCCATAGGTTCTGCAACTGTAAGCAAAGTATTATATAATGAAACCAATTTTACTATACAGGGGTCCCCAACCCCAAGGCTGCAGATCGTTACCGGTCCGTGAGCCATTTGGTACCGGTCCGCAGAGAAAGAATAAATAATTTACATCATTTCCGTTTTATTTATATTTAAGTCTGAACGATGTTTTATTTTTAAAAAATGACCAGATTCCCTCTTACATCCGTCTAAGACTCACTCTTGACGCTTGTCTCCTAAGTTGGACAATTATATTTGAAAATACCACAGTTTTTACGCTGGTCACATAATTTTATTTTGTGCATTTATCCGTCCCACCCTGAAGTCCGGTCCGTGAAAATATTTTCTGACATTAAACCGGTCCGTGGCCCAAAAAAGGTTGGGGGCCACTGGTCTAATAGATATAAACAAGAGTTAAGTTCCTAAGATATCTCATCAACATTATAACAGAATGACATTATTCAAGGAACTGCTGTATAGAATCTTCTGGTTCTTACAGTGCTAGTCAAAGAACACATAAGTCATAGGTAAATACAATAGGACATTAAAATGTCTTCCACACCTACATGCACAATTGCTCTATCCTTCCAATAGTCTTAGTTTAGCTCTCTAATCTATTGCCTGTTAATTTACTCAGTGCGGTTTAGAGGGAGAATGAGAATGTATAAACATTAGAAAAGTAAGCATACTACTTTAAGAACTCACTAAATGGCGATTGATTGTTGTTGTTAAAGTCGTTATTTCTGTTACGTTTTGAGTTCTCATTTCATTCAGGAAAAACAGCAAAGATTTTTTTAAAAAGATAGGCTTGTGCTTAAATTCAGGTAGGAATTTGAGTTAAATAAAAAATTTATTACTAAAAAGAAGAAAAAGTTATTACTGCTAGAAAACAACTTACTACCTTGTTTATTTCTATCAACATTATCCTATCTGATCAGTGAGGTTTAACAGCTACCCTGGGGTGTAGTTAGAGCTTGGGGAAAACGGTGACAGTCCTGAACTGTGTTTATGTTGCAGAATATTGATCTCCATGCACTGACGGGATGGATACCAGAAAGGATTGCTATGCATTCGGACAGCCAAACTTTCAGTAAGGATAATTCTTTCCGAATGCTTTATCAAAGGTAATCATTTCTTTCTCTCTCTCTCTCTCTCTCTCTCTCTCTCTCTCTCTCTCTCTCTTTAAGAGATGTTGACATGTCATGCCCTATTTAGAATAGCTCTTACAGTGCTGTCATTTTTAGTTAGTAAGGAAATTGTGTTTTTAAAAGGCTTCCCTTTATGTACTTGCTACAGTCAGCCAGTCCTCAGTTATCCTTACTGATGAGTATACAGTTAATCCAAATTGTAGCTAATCTGAAACATTTGAATCTGGAATACCTAATAGGGGAGAATTCTTTTGTATTTCCTTAGTACTTACCAATTTGAGGAAAGGTGGGAAAAGAGAAGTCAGAGAACATAAAGAGGAAGGTAACTTAAACCTTAACATGGATAATTCACATACAGGTGGGGAGTAGCTGTTGTTCTTAGTCTGTTTCACAGACAGTAGGGCAGTGGATGGAAACAGCCCCCTTTACTTCAGAAAGTATTGTTAACTTAGGGGCTGGAAAACTCTACAATAATAACACATTCATGAATGAAACTAGAAAACTCAAATATTTGATAAATATAATAATAGCACTTTTGGGGAAGTGAATTAGCATTTTATATCTTCATCTTTTATTTGTTAATCATTTGAAAATTTAGCATTTGCTTTTTTTTTTTTTTTAAAGCTTTTGCTTCCTCATTGATAGGTTTCTACCTGAGAATTAAGTTGTCTAAAACTGAGTGGGGTGGAGGATGTGCTCATTTATCTGATACGCGGTGAAGTAGTAATTCTTTTTTTTTTTTTTGTATTTTTGTGAAGCTGGAAATGGGGAGAGACAGTCAGACTCCTGCATGCGCCCGACCGGGATCCACCCGGCACGCCCACCAGGGGGCGACGCTCTGCCCACCAGGGGACGATGCTCTGCCCCTCCGGGGTGTCGCTCTGCCGAGACCAGAGCCACTCTAGCGCCTGGGGCAGAGGCCAAGGAGCCATCCCCAGCGCCCGGGCCATCTTTGCGCCAATGGAGCCTCGGCTGCGGGAGGGGAAGAGAGAGACAGAGAGGAAGGAGAGGGGGAGAGGTGGAGAAGCAGATGGGCGCTTCTCCTGTGTGCCCTGGCCGGGAATTGAACCTGGGACTTCTGCACGCCAGGCCGACGCTCTACCACTGAGCCAACAGGCCAGGGCCGTAGTAATTCTTGTTAAAGATCTTTCTGGTATGATGGGAATAGCTTATTTTAAAAACGATTTCAATTTTTTTTTTAATTTTCATATGAACCACATTAGACTAAAGGAAAGATGGTGTGAACTGAGATTATAAATGTGTTTTCTTTTTATTCTTTGTCTTTTGGGGTGATTCCAGGTTTCACAAAGGGGATGTCCTCATCACTGCATCGACTGGAATGATGACCGAAGCTGAAGGAGAAAAGTGGGGTCTGGTTCCCACACACGCATATGCTGTTCTGGATATCAGAGAGTTCAAGGTTTTACCTTAAATTTTTTCTCTTGTTTTTCTTGTTAATAAGACATTACAAGGATCCCAAATGATATATTAGACTTTTGAAAACTGACAAATCAAAGTTTAGGCGAAGTTTTGAAATTATTCCACCTATTACATTAAACAGCTTGATCTATTGATAGTTGGGAATTATGAAATAAGATGACAGGAAATGTAATGGCAGTGACAGCATAGGTACTGATGACAGAACAAATGCTGTGTGCCTCCTTCTCTTGTCCATAAAAGTAGCAGAGTTGAGGCCAGAACACATCCTCACGGTTCTGGGCAGCATGTTGGTGTTGGGGTCTGTCACAGTGCTAGACTCTAGATAAGTGGTAGTCAACCTGGTCCCTACCGCCCACTAGTGGGCATTCCAGCTTTCATGGTGGGCGGTAGCAGAGCAACCAAAGTATAAATAAAAAGATAGATTTAACTATAGTAAGTTGTTTTATAAAGATTTATTCTGCCAAACTTAGCGAAAAGCCAACATAAAGTACTTGGTAAGTAATTATTATTATATGCTTTACCTTGCTGTAACTCTGCTTTATAAATTTTATAAAGTAAAGTTACTTTCCTACTTTATAAATCACCATTACTGTGGAACTGGTGAGTGGTTAGAAAATTTTACTACTAACAGAGATACAAAAGTGGGTGGTAGGTATAAAAAGGTTGACTACCCCTGGTCTAGATCATAGTAGACCTTTGGTAAGTACTTGTGAAAGGACACAAAAAGTTAGATACCTATGAATAAGAAACATCAGTGGGTTTACAAGTGTTTCACTTCCTAGTGGCCTGTGTATGCTGTCAGGCCGTATCTGTGCTCAGGTGTTGGGATGATTGACTTCATTACTTCTCAGGTTATTGATTGTTTTTAACTGAAATAAAATGGATCTGTTCTGTGGGCTAGAATATTTAAAGATTAAGGAAGGGCTCTTTTTTTTTCTAATGATGGGATACCTAAGCTCTCTAGTCACTTTGGAAGTTTAACTAGCAGTGTCTTTTATATGTCTCCTGCTTAAATTTATAGGAAGAATTAATGATCAGTTAGTAATAACAGTGTACCCCTATATATTAATTAGACTGTTTTCTTACATGACACATTGACACACGGACTTACATGAATTAAGAAGGCAGCAGGGATGTGCTGCAACATTTAAAAATTTACAGTCTCAAGGCTTTCTAAATCAGCTAGTCTTTGTGGTACCTCCAGCAAGACTATGAAGAATTATGTCTTCCTTTAAAAGTGGCAGAAAAATTGACTACTTAAAGCAAAAAATATAAAAATTTATGTGAATTGAATAAGCTGAGAGGTTTGTGTTTGTTTTAGAATGTAGTTTGTGATAAACAATCAAAACATTGGGAATAAAAGTCACTATTATAAATATTTAGTACTGTTTATATATTATTGCTAGAACATTCTTTGAAGGTAGGTATAAATTGGTGACCAATATTGAGGTAGTAGCAAAAGTTTTAAATTTAGATAATGAAACCAGCAGTGTGAAAGCTTGAGTTTGAGGAAAATTGCTGTGATTATATCATTTACTTTGAATAATAAGACTATTTGTTCTGAATGATCAAAGGAACTAGACAAATAACATATTTATGAGAAAAACAGACACCTGTGGTTTGACTAAAGCATTTAAAATTGCTGATTGCCAGTAAAGAATATTAAATAACAGCCTTTTTAGTTGAAAACTAATAGTATGGCCCTAGTTGGTTGGATCAGTGGATAGAGCGTTGGCCTGGCGTGTGGAAGTCCCAGGATCAGTCCTCGGTCAGGACACACATGAAAAATGACCATCTGTAGCACTCCAGCCTGCTGGGAACTACCAGTGTCACAAGGATGGCTTGGTTGATTTGAGCATCGCCCCAGACAGACAGGGCGTGCAGGGTGGATCCCGGCTGGGGTGCATGAGAGGGCCTGCCCTTGTGAGGAGAGGAAGAAAGAGAATCTGATTTCCTAAGTTAACTGCATAAAATAAGACAGGTATTCTTTTGGATTTACAAGCTCTTGTTTTTCTGAATCAGTGTTACAATTCTGTAGACACACCTAGTATTTATTGAGCACTTACCATAACCTTAACACTTTGCTCTGTAAAGTCAGGAGAGACCTAGGAAAAAGATAATCATGTTACTATTTCAAGGAGTTTACCATCTCATCGCAAAGACAAGACTCTGGCACTTGCACCAGTAGGAAATAATATAAAATAGGATATTATTTGTTTTAAGTTAATGTAATAAAAATTGGTAGCACTATAAAGTTTAAAGGAGAGGTGGTTATTAAAAGAAGGAAATTAAATACCATCTATTTTGCATAGATTATTTCATTTAATCTTCGCAACAGTCTTAGAGGGGACATTATCTTCCTTTTACTCCATATGAGGAAACAAGTGTTAAAGAGGGTAAATGACCAAAGCAGGACCCGTAAAGCTGATAAATATAGTAGAGCTGGAACTTCGTCCCGTTTCATTCTTACTCCAAAGTTCTCTCTTTCCTTCATTGCTTCAGTCTTCACAGAGGCAATCAATGGAGAAAGCAGCTAAAGAGTATCTGAAAGGAAGGGTAGTTAGAAGGGATCAGAGAGGGCCTCCGGGAAAGGGAAACAACATGAACAAATGCCTTTAGAGGTGAAATTGAATAAGAATTATTGACTGGATCATGAGAGGAAAGAGTATCCTAGAGCCGAAGAAATGTGGGCCCTGAAAACAGTGGGACCAGTATAGAAGAGACTCTGAAAAGGAAGTAACTGATGCCCTAAGGCAGCACACGGCCCAGGAGGACTTCCTGTGGAGATAGAAAGGTTCTCCATCTGTGCTATGCACTGCACTAGCTATTAGCTACTCATGGTCCTTGAACACTTAAAATGTGGCTTGTGTGACTAAGGAACTGATTGATTTAAAATATCCACATGTGGTTAAGGACTACCATATGAACAAACAGCACAGCTGTAGGGATAGATAGCCACTTAGTTTTTGATCAGGTTTGTGAGATGGTGAAAGTGTTAAAGAATATTAATTTGAAGTGGATATGGAGAGAAAAGAATCGCTTAAGTATTCAAAATGCATACTTTCTTAGAGAATGATATGATTAATAAAAATATGGTAAAATCTGTTTATGTTATATAACTGTTATCTACTGTTTTCTTTTTTTTAATAGGGTCTGCGATTTATCCAGTTGAAAAATCCTTGGAGTCATTTACGTTGGAAAGGAAGATATAGTGAAAATGATATAAAAAACTGGACCCCAGAGTTGCAAAAATATTTAAACTTTGATCCTCGAACAGCTCAAAAAATAGACAATGGTAAATATATCTATTTGTAATTTTTTTTTTTTTTTTCTGAAGCTAGAAACGGGGAGAGACAGTCAGACAGACTCCCGCATGCGCCCGACTGGGATCCACCCGGCACGCCCACCAGGGGCAACGCTCTGCCCACCAGGGGGCTATGCTCTGCTCCTCCGGGGCGGGGCGTCGCTCTGTCGCAACCAGAGCCACTCTAGCGCCTGGGGCAGAGGCCAAGGAGCCATCCCCAGCGCCTGGGCCATCTTTGTTCCAATGGAGCCTTGGCTGCGGGAGGGGAAGAGAGAGACAGAGAGGAAGGAGGGAGCGGTGGAGAAGCAGATGGGCGCTTCTCCTATGTGCCCTGGCTGGGAATCGAACCCGGGACTTCCACATGCCAGGCCAACGCTCTACCGCTGAGCCAACCGGCCAGGGCCTATCTATTTGTAATTTTAATACTGTTTGATCTTTCAATAAATAACATGTGTAACAATGTCAAATGTGTTTAACTGGCATGAGTCATTTATCATTAAGATATTTTTTAGATTAATAAAGATATCTCATTTTTAGGAATATTTTGGATTTCATGGGATGATCTCTGCCATTATTATGATGTGATTTACTTGAGTTGGAATCCAGGTCTTTTTAAAGAATCAACATGTATTCACAGGTAACTTTTTTGCACATTTCAGAATATGCTTTATAGTAGTCTTCACTTTTTTCATTTAAAATGAAATGATTAATGTAGGAAGACTGGTATTCTCTTTTTTGTCTTCCCACAGATTCATATAATAGTTATTTTCTTTATATGCTTTTTGGTCCTGCCAAAAATTGTAAAAACAAGAAGACCTGATAATTATATCTGAAACACAACCCTTTTTAAAATGTTAGTATATTTTAGCTCTGTGAGAAATTTAATTTCTTTTTTGTTGACTTTGTCTTTTAGTACTTGGGATGCTAAGCAGGGGCCTGTGAAAGATGCCTATAGCCTGGCCAACAATCCCCAGTACAAATTGGAGGTGCAGTGCCCACAAGGGGGTGCTGCTGTTTGGGTTTTGCTTAGTAGGCACATAACAGACAAGGTACTGATACTCTTCTTATGATATTCCATATAGAAATTCTTTTAAATGTAATTAGACCATTGTGAACAAGATGCACACATCAACAGCCTGTGTTATACAGGTGGCTTGGAAATGGTATTTTCTTAAATAAATGAATATTTTTCTCTAAGAGAATTTATAGTTTGTGATATTTAGTTTTATTCAAAAATCATTTCTGAAAAAAAGCATGTAGGAGTTTATGCTTTTAGTAAGGGTTTTCATATTGATTATACATGCTTTAGGTCTTAAGAATATTAACATTAAAATATGTTAAAGGGGGAGTTGGAAGTTTTGAATCATTAGGCCTGATTCTGTAAAAGGCAACCATAATTTTAGTAGCTTCAGAGTTCTTTTTTAATACAGTATGGTCAATCTATTGAAGTGACAGTTTAATCCAGAAAAGCAATGTTTTTAATAGCACTAAGTAGCTAAAATAAATGCTCTTAAAATTAAAATTATTCTTGTTTTTCTGCTTAAAGCAGCTTGAGTCCATTTTAACCACATTGGATTCTTTGTGCTTTTAGGATGATTTTGCAAATAATCGAGAATTTATCACAATGGTTGTATACAAGACTGATGGGAAAAAAGTGTATTACCCAGGTATGTTTAATAGGCAAACAAACATTAAAATTGTATTTATATGATTAAGTAGAAAATGAAAGCTTTTATATAAATAACATGAGGAAATAATTATGCAGATAGACTATTAGAAACTACTCAGACAGATGGGTGGTATTGATGCTACTTGTGTTTTATATTGTTTTGATTTGTTTTTAATAGAGTCCTCAGCAGTTTGGGAGTTCACATTGCTGTGAGAGTTTTATTTCTAAAACTTAAGTCATATCTTTTTCTCTGATCAAAAATTCTATGGTTTTCCATGGATTCTTGGGGTAAAATCCCAGCTGTTTACCATGGTGTGTAATTCTGTCCTTACCCGTCCTGTCCCCCTTTATCTTCCACCCCCTTTTCACAGTTTCACAGTACCCCAGCGAGGTGGTAGCTCCTCCTGAACACAGGATGCCCTTGTTGCCCCTCTTCACAGGCTCTCCTGCCAACAGTTTCTCTCCTCCCTGCCCTCTGCCCACACAAGTCCTTTTTCCCTACTCACATTCGTGTGAAGAAATAAATAGGGTCATGTGTTAGTGACTGGTTTCTTGCTTTGGCTGGGCCATAGAAGGCGTCTTTGGGAAGGGTCAAGAAGAACTCTGAATGACAAAATTAAATCAATTATGCAAAGCAATGGAAAAAGCATTACAGAGAAAGGGAACAGGAAGTGCTAGTAATAACAGTGGGGTTGTTGGAACTTGTTGAGTTGATGGTAGGGGGTGCAGTCATCAAAGATGAGTTTTTTGGCTTAGATGATAGAAACATTTACTGAAGTGGATAAGTGTTAGTAAGGTGGATAGGGATCAGATTGGTTGTGGAATAAAGCCAGAGGTTATTTTTTGGTTTTGTTAAATTTGTGAAACTCGATTTTCTGTTTGTCTGAACGTGCTGAGTCGGCAGTTGGATTTTTGAGTAGAGTTCTGGGATAAGGTTAAGACTGTAGGTGCAGATTGAGGAGTAACAGTCCTATAGATAGTATTTGAAGACAGCACTGCATAAATCATCTAAAGAGAGAGTTGTAGGGATAGAAATGAATGCCCAGGACCTGACCCTTGAACTCTGACATCCTAAGGTTAAGCAGAGGAAAACTTACCACAAAAGAATTTGAACAGAGTACCTGATGAAATAGTAACTTTTCATATAACCCAAGAGAAAGAGTAGACAGCTGCATCAGTTGCTATTTTAGAGGGCAAGTAAGATTAGGTTAGAGACTATTGGACTTAGTTAGCATCCAGCAGTCATTGTTGATCTTGACAGAAACAATTGGAGGAGAAGTAGGCTAGGAACCCAGCGGGGTGGTTTGTGAAGTAAGGAAGCAGTTATTGACAGTTCTTTCAAGAAGGCTGTGCAAAGAAATGGGCACTGTTGGGAGGGGATCAAAAGTGGTTTTGTTGTTTTGCTTAGTCATAGGAAAACATGGCATTCTTTCCCATTATGTGTTGAGGACCAGCACTGATATTAGCAGTCAGTGTCCCTAGATTCTGGAATGGCATGAAAGTTGGTGGAGCCACCGATAAATGTCTGGTTAAATCAACAAAAAAATTTTTTAGAGAGAGAGAGATTAGAAGCATCAACTCTTATGTTGTAGCACCCTAGTTCATTGCTTTCTCATGTGGGCTTTGACCAGGGGGACTCCAGCCAAGCCAGTGACCCCTTGCTCAAGCCACTGACCTTTGGGCCCAAGCCAGTGCCATGAGGTCATGTCTATGATCTAACACTGAAGCCTTCTCAAGCTGCTGAGCTCGCACTCAAGCCAGCGACCTCGAGGTTTTGAACCTGGGTCTTCTGTGTCCAAGGCCAATATTCTATCCACTGCGCCACCACCTGGTCAGGCTCAACCAAATATTCCATTTTCACATGTTGGTCATTATACAACCAAAAAAAAGCACAAATGTTGTGAATATATTGCTAGCATTAAGATGTTACATAACTTCTGAATTTCAAATATGTTACCCTTTTTATTTGGATCCTTTTTAAAAAAAATGCTTCCTCTTTAATACATAGTGATTCTTGCCTTCGCAGGATACTTTCTGGTTTGTAGTTTTATTTTCATTATAGCACTCTGAGATTAAATAGAACAGGTCTTATTGTTCCCCATTTGACAGAAGAGTAAACTGAAACATAGAAAGGTTAAAAACCTTGTCCCAGATCACAGACATGCCCATTCTTTTTCTCTCCACACTAAATTACACTCCTCTGAACATTAGAGACTCATTACCTGTTTGAGATTCTAAAATGTTCAGTATTTCTGATAAATTACATTATAAATAATGTTCCTAAGTAAACCAAGTGATATAATACTGATCTAAAATTACATGGTAACTCACATGCCTGAAATGATTTTATTATATCAACTTTGATTGATGAGACTAACAAAAGTATTTATTAGGCAACACTATTTGCAATAGCAAAGTATTGGAAATAACCTGAATATTCAAATGGGATAACTAGATGGGGGTATAAATAAAATGTGTTATATTTATACAACAGAATAGTGTATAGGCAATTCCAAAAGGAATAAACCATATCTATGTAGAACAACATAGATTTCAAAAACATGTTGAGTGAAAAGCAAAATATACAAAACAAGACATACACAATTCTTTTGTAGATATATGCTCACAAAAATAACATTTATCCATTCATTTTTTTTTTTAGGGATGTGTGTGTGCATTAAAGTCTGAAAAGATGTCCATCAAATCCATCAGAATGGAATGGGTTTTAGACTAAGGGTGATGGCTAAAAGGGACTTTGATAAGCTAATAATATAGCAACAGAAGAAAATCTGAGTAGTGGGACTATTGATGTATTTTTTCATTACATTTTCATATCTTTTTAAAAATTTCCTCAAAAGAAAAAAAAAAAAGTGCTAATCCTGACTTGACAATCTACCGGAGAAAAAGAGTAACAGGGCACATCGCGGGGATTGTCCTATGTTGCATTGAATGTATTCTAAAAGATTGCTTTGCTTATTAGAAACTTTCATTTTACAAGTTAAAACACTTTTAATGGAAAGGTTTTAATTGAAATTGTAATTATTTAGTAACATCATATTTAAAGATAGAATCTGTTAAGGGGATTTCAATTTATTTATTTTCTTCTACCATCAGCCATAAAACTAAATAAATTTAAAAACTAAAGTCTCCTTATCTGTAAACCTACTGGTTTATTTGCAGCTGACCCTCCCCCATACATTGATGGGATTCGAATTAACAGCCCTCATTATTTGACTAAGATAAAGCTGACCACACCTGGGACCCATACTTTTACATTAGTGGTTTCTCAGTATGAAAAACAGAATACAATCCATTACACAGTTCGGGTAAGTAAACCAACATATAATGACAAAACAATAATATAAAGTATAAAATGTGCTCTGCTTTGCAATGAGATTATCTACAGAAAAAGTTTATTTCTGAAAATTCTTGTCTATGTATTTTATGTGTATGTGTTTATCTCTATAACAATTCAATGTTAAATTATTAGAATGTTTCCTGCAACAAGTGCTTTTGAAAAGTAATTTTTTATTTTAAATAATATTTTTAATGAGCATTTTTGTTTTCAGAGTTATAGTTTAGTCCTGAAGTAATGTGGTATATTGGGCTAATAAATTCGAAGAGCAAGCAATAAAGATCCCTTTAGTCTATATAATACTTTTGTTGACTTATAAAAGAAAACTCTGAACTCGGTGAAAGGGAACTGTTGATTGCCTGTAAACATCGCTGCGATGAGTTAGGAAGGTCATTGTAATTTTTTTCCACAAGGATTTGTTTGCCATATGTCAGTAAAGAAGTTCAAGTTAAATAGATATTTTAGTGATGAAAGGGACATTGGGGAGCCGCCTTCACACCCTCACTGTTCAGGTGCAGAAGCCAAGGCTTCCAGAAATTGTGATTCGTCTTGTCACACACAGTTAGTTCCAGAGAAAACAAAGACCAGATCCCTAGCTTCATTAAACCCAACTTGATCCCAAGCTGCCTACAGAGTGTTGACCTTTATATGTGTGAACTAATTGTTTAGTTTTCCAATATATTTTTATTTTTATAAACTTTATTGGTACAATATTTTTTTTAATCTAGGTGTATTCAGCATGCAGCTTTACTTTTTCAAAGATTCCTTCACCATACACCTTATCAAAACAGGTAAGAGAATTAATTTTGTCTCTGGGTCATGCTCTCAAAGAAATCTTAGAATTTCCTTTTCTTTTTCTCTTTTTTTCTTTTCATTGTTCACATTTAACAATTTTTTTTATGTAGTGAGAGGAGGGGAGGCGGAGACAGACTCCTGCATGCGCCCGACCGGGATCCACCTGGCAAGCCCACTAGAGGGCGATGCTCTGCCCATCTGGGGTCCTTGCTCCATTGCAGCTGGAACCATTTTTTAGCGCCTGAGGTGGAGGCCATAGAGCCATCCTCAGTGCATGGGGCCAATTTGTTCTAATCGAGCCAGGGCTGCAGGAGGGGAAGAGAGAGAGAGAAAAGCGAGGGGGGAGGCGTGGAGAAGCAGATGGGCACTTCCCCTGTGTGCCCTGACCAGGAATCAAACCCGGTCATCTACATGCTGGGCCAACGCTCTACCACTGAGCTAACTGGTCAGGGCCAACAATTTTTTACAAAATAAAACATTGTACCCTGGCCGGTTGGCTCAGCGGTAGAGCTTCGGCCTGGCATGCGGGGGACCTGGGTTCGATTCCCGGCCAGGGCACATAGGAGAAGCGCCCATTTGCTTCTCCACCCCCCCCCCCTCCTTCTTCTCTGTCTCTCTCTTCCCCTCCCGCAGCCAAGGCTCCATTGGAGCAAAGATGGCCCGGGCGCTGGGGATGGCTCCTTGGCCTCTGCCCCAGGCGCTAGAGTGGCTCTGGTCGTGGCAGAGCGACGCCCCAGAGGGGCAGAGCATCGCCCCCTGGTGGGCAGAGCATTGCCCCTGGTAGGCGTGCCGGGTGGATCCCAGTTGGGCGCATGCAGGAGTCTGTCTGACTGTCTCTCCCCATTTCCAGCTTCAGAAAAATACAAAAAATAAAATAAAACATTTTAGAGCTTGAAAGGAGTAAGGGAAATGTAAATTGCCCCCATCCAGTCTGGGTCAGAATACATGATCTTCAGTGCGCAACATTAAGTGACTCTGTGGGCAGACATAAGAAATTCAGAGAAAGATTAATGTAAACCTTGGTCATTAGGGAAGGCCGTGTGAATGAACTCTTAAGTAGAATTTGCGGTTGACTTTGCAGGGTGGGCTGGCTGTATAGAGGATTTGAGGGAGAATTATTGGCAGGGAGAACAGCTTGATTGTATGCTGAGAAAGGGAGATAGAGCTTAGTGTAAGTAGCAAAGTCACCTGAGCTACGTTGACTGTCAGTGGCAGATAAAGCCTGGAGAGAGAGTAGAGCCAGAGGGGGAGTTGCCTTCTTTGGGGGGGTGGGAGGGGTTGTAAAAGACTTTTGTCTTTAACATAGAATTATAGAATGTGAAGTTTTGTTAATACAGAAATTTGTTTTATTAGATTAATGGAAAGTGGAGTGGTCCGAGTGCTGGAGGATGTGGAAATTTCCAAGAGACTCATAAAAATAATCCCATTTACCAATTCCATATAGAAAAGACTGGCCCATTACTGATTGAGCTCAGAGGACCAAGGTTTGTGATGAGTGAATTTTCTTAAATTAATAATATTAAAAATGAGTTTAGTGGAACAGAATAGGGTTTTGAGACCTCAGCGTATATGAATGCTTGGTTTATGATAAAGATGGTATTGCATGGGGTGGGGAAAGGATAGTTTGTTCAGTAAGTGGTGCTGGAATAATTGAGTGTCCCGTGCATCAAAAAGGGTAATTAAGACCTCTGTCTCATATCAAATCTTAAAGTCAATTCTAGGTGGATTCCTAATATAGAAGATACTGTAGTAAAAAGATTTTTAGGCGCAGTGGATAGTTTACTTTACAAATTATGTTACACTTTTTTTTATGTACATTGTGTTATTCAGTAGTTCACAATTTTAAAAACTTTATAAGAAATAGAGACTACAAATAAAAAATAGTACTTCTAAATAAAACTGGAATTGTGCCTGTCTTACAAATTAACTCAAAAGAAACTAATCCTTTAGATACGAGTAGGCTGCATTTCACAATCATTTTAAAAACCTTTACCAGTTTGCTAAGTAATGTAAGGTATCTAATTGCCCTTTTGTATTTAAGTTTTAGGTAGATTGAACATGTAAAAACACTTGACAATGTTTTTTCCTTTATTGCTTAATTCGTGTTTCTTGCCCACTTTTCTGTTGGAGTTGTCATGTTTTTCATAATTGTAAACATGAATAAAGATATGTCAGTAAGAATATTAACTCCTTCACATATTTGCAAGTATTTTTCCCAGATAATTTTTTTACATAGAAAAAAAAACATTTTAAAGTATTCAATCTGTCTTTTCTGGGTTATTTTGCTGGAGGCAGGAAATCTTACCCCAGTGATAAATTTTTACTGTTACTTTCTTCTGGTTCCCTTACGGTTTTATTTTTACATTCTATTTTTTAATCCATATGAAATGTATTTTTATATTTGGTATAAGATACAATTTAACACTTTTATTTCTAAATTTTTGTCACCTCATTACCACCCCTAAATAATCCTTCCTTTCCCTGCTGACTGGAATGCTATGTCTGCCATATGCTAAAACTTTCTTCAATTTAGATTTTTTTCCCCAAGATTTTCTTTCCTATCCCACTTTTTCTGCCTAAAGACAGTATTTTGTTATTTAAAGTTAACATTATTATCTGGGAGCCTGTAATAAAAATATAGTCTCTTCTAAAGTTTAATAGTCTCTTCTAAGTTTAACGCATTAATTTTTACGGCTTCTACTTAAAGATGTAAATGATATTTTCTATAATTAAGAGTAAAAATAGTATGCATGTCTTTCAGAGTGTTACTTCCTCCTGAAGCTTTAGAAAGCATATACTAGGTTTTAATAGTGCATCTGCACTTTAGGTGTACTGATTTTCAGGTATTTTTACTTGAGACTACTTCATTGTTCCTTTTTACTGCTAGGCAGTACAGTGTTGGGTTTGAAGTTGTCACAGTGTCTGTGGTGGGCGACCCTGGAGCCCATGGCTTTCAGAGGAGGTCTAGTGGCGACTACAGGTAAGGTTGGCATTTTGATTACATCTGATTTATACTTGTTGTGGCACCATCTTCTGTAAACCTTCCTTTTATTTTCCCTGAATATAGGTGTGGGTTTTGCTACCTGGAATTAGAAAATATACCTGCTGGGATTTATAATATCATTCCCAGTACTTTTTTGCCTAAACAAGAAGGACCATTTTTCTTGGACTTTAATAGTATTATCCCCATCAAGACAACACAACTTCAATGACAGGAGATCTCAGCAATTACAGGATGTTCTACTTACCAAACAGCGACTCTTCAGATGAAGACACAAATCTCCAGGACACTAGACAGAGCAATCAGAACAGAAATCTCTACAAATGTTGCAGTGGAATCTGGTGCTCCAGTCAGGGTGTTTAGTAAGAATTGTATATAGTCAGGGTTACCCTAAATTACTTTAGAAGTACCATTTACATGGTTTTGTGTATGTGTAGGATTAGCTTGCATTTAGAGGCCATGTTGTATTTAAAAAGTGCCGATGATTCAAGTTTATCCTCAGTCAGCACTGTGATATCCTTTGCTAAGAGGGACTGAGACCAGATGAGGGGCGTTGACTTCCTGGGTGGAATGGTAGGCTGGCGTACTGTTCTGAAATCTCTCCATTGAGTGTCTCTGGCAGAGCATGTTGTAAGGTAAACCTGTTTGTGTTGAGACTCTGCAGCTTGGGCAACCACTTACCAAGTGAATTTTGTCACCATAACATTTAAATTTGGCATTGTGACTTTAAATGTCGCCCAGATGCTGTGAAAGAATAAAGCTTTAAGAAATACTGATGAACTTAGCATGAAGGTGCTCATGCTCTAGAATGAAGGTTGTTGAAGTTCGATACCTATCCCATTGAATCATGTAAGGAGAACTGAGGTGTACATTCGCTGTCAGTCATTTTTAGGTTGATGAAAGTAGTAGTCTTAGAAACTGAATACATCACTGTTTAGTTGGTATATTTTTCATTGCTCTGTAGTTCAGTGCTTTTATGGTAACAGCACTCTGGAGAAAATACAATTGAGAATTTAATATATTGTAATTGGAGTTGCATTCAGAAAAATTGCCAAGATATTACTGCTGTGTGTAAATTCCCAGTTGTTTACATAAAAATCTTACAGGACAGAATGATGCTCAAGATTTTAAAGATCTGAAAATAAGGTGGTATTTTTCATCGTCTCTACTTTATAATTATCAAGACTTCTTATTTTATATTTCTGCTACCTTTAACTGAAATAAAATGTTTATACTTATGGAAACTGCATAGTTTAACCTAGACAAATTGATTATTAAAGGACTTCATCTAGTATGTTCCATCCAAAAGAACTCATTTGCTTAAAAATTCATGGTTCAAAAAAAATCTGTTTCACATTCAGGATAGTGGTCGATTGTTTTACTAATGAGATTTCACTTTTGTAAATATTTAGTGCTTTCAATTTTAGATACTAATTTTAAGTAGATTTTCTATGGCCCTTTACAGAAAAAAATCTAAAGCATAAGAGGTATATTTATTATAAACACATACATGATTGAATTTTTTATATTAAAAGATCATCTTACAGTATGCAAATTAAGATCTAATCTCTGCCCTCAAAAATCTAATGGAGACTTGAATATGAGCAATTGAATGTGTTGTAATGAATCCTGTAGCAGAGCTCCAAACAATGCTACAGATGTATAAAAAAGGGCAGTGATTACTTTGGCTGAACCAATATAGAAAGACAATAGAGCCCTGGCCGATTGGCTCAGGGGTAAAGCGTCAGCCCAGTGTGTGGAAGTCCCAGGTTCAATTCCTGGCCAGGGCACACAGGAGGAGCACCCATCTGCTTCTCCACCCTTTCCCCTCTTCCTTCTATCTCTCTCTTCCCTTCCCACAGCCAAGGCTCCATTGGAGCAAAGTTGGCCCAAGCGCTGAGGATGGCTCCATGGCTTCTGCCTGAGGTGCTAGAATGGCTCCAGTTGCAATGCAGCAATACCCCCTAGTGGGCTTGCTGGGTGGATCCCGTTCTGGCACATGCAGGAGTCTTATCTCTCTGCCTCCCCGCTTCTCACTTCAGAAAAATACATTTAAAAAAGAATAGAATCAGCTGAGGAGCATTTAAAAGTCCAGTAGTGTACCCCCCCCAAACTGGTTAAATCTCCAGGGCTCAGACCAGAGAGCAGTGTTTTTTCAGCTTCCCAGTAGAGCCCAGTGTGCAGCAGAGGCTGAGAACCACTTTTCCAATATAACCACCTTGTCTTTACTTTCCTGCCTTGTGTCTCCTTATTGGTTGGCTTTGTAGCAGCAACAGAATTCTAATTCAGACCTTGGTAATCAGGGCTTAAACTATTAGAGTCCATGACTTGAATTGAAAACAAGAACAGATGACCATACTCCATGCTCTTCTTATAGCAAGAAAGTTGCCTGGAGTAGAACATTTTGGTGACATCAGGATTTCTCACTTGAAGTCATAGAAAGTTAGACATTTTCTTAAGCCATTTTTATTACACTCAAGGTATTAAGACAAGTACAAAATAACCTTGTAATTAAGATACTGTGTCAATATTAAAAAAGGAGAAAACACTACAGTATGAAGAGATTTACAAATGACTGAAATATACAAGTTATGACAGAATTAACGGACAGCTTGAAATGCGGTTGTTTTTTTTCTTTTAGAAATGCCAGTTTTCTTAACAAGTAAAATACAGTGCTCTTAAACATGGGTAACCATGAAAACATTAAAAGCAATCTTAACACTTACTACTATTGGTATGACAGACTCCACTGCGTCTAGTTAACAGCCTTTGCCAACACATGCCTACTCCCTGTCCTAGCCTCTGAAAACATTTTCCTCTAAGAAATACTAGTGTAGCATAACCCTTAAATAATTATTTTTAAAGTTGCAGCCTACAGAGAAATTAACACCTTGTCAATCTAGAATAACAATGGCAACCATCTTCACATGCACTTCTCTTAGAATAAGTCCCCTCAGCTGGTAGAATGAAGTTTACGCTATAGAACCTTCTCTCTCACAGCCACAAATCCCATTCTATGGTATGTCCTTGCTACCCTCATCCCCCCGCCCCCATCCCCACACTGGCATTCACCTTCCCCACCCCAAAAAGTGCAGTTCATAGTAACCTTCATAGAAAATGGTTTTAATGGGTGTTCCAACTTTTCTTAAAGCCCCTTTTGAATACCAGAGATGATAAAAATCAATTATGTTCTTGGATTATTTTTTAAGCCTTCACTGGGTCAAAAGGGTATGCTGTGAATATTTGAGTTTTGTCTTGCATTCTGTTTTCATTTAGATCCCCTAAAATATAAAGGAAAGAACATCTCTTTTCCCAAACAGAGTGACAGACAGGGATGAGAAGCAAGCTGGTGACCCCGCTGGGCTCAGCTTCCCAGCCCTTCTGCTTGGGCCCTTCCGCAGGAACTAGTTATTGCTTCCACAACACTTAGCTACTGTTCCGCAAAGGCGTGAACCTGGTCACAGTCCACCTGCAACAACGGCTCCGCTCTGGAAAGCAAACCAGCCCAAGAGCTCTTACCCAGAAGAAAAGGCTTCAGCCCTCAAGGTCACTGAAACTTCATTAGTGCAGTTTAGAGTAACCACTTACGATTTGGCATGTATTAAATGATTATTGGCACAATGTTCTCCGTACAGTTTCGTGTATAAATAGTAATGAGCCCTGGGGCCAGGACCGGGGGTGGATCAGCCGATCTGCACCATCTTGATGTCGGCAATAATCCCCTCCCTCCCCTTGGAGCACTGCAGGGAGAGCTGCTGCATCCTGTTGGCCAAAGCCCGGCCCTCGGAGGACATGCCGCTTCGGCTCTTGCCACCATCACTGCTGCTGTTGCTAAGACCTCGATTGTTGTTGGCTTTGTCACTTGTTTTATTCTCTGCCCCTTCTGCTCTGTCTCCTATAGAAATGTAAAGATTAAGTGAGTATTGACAATTCCAAGAGTCACTTAGGCCCAAGCCAGTCAACCCTCGGCTCTCCCAGTGTTGCCCAACCGTGTGCATCACAGAGGGTTCTCCAGCGTGTAACTGCTCCCTCTCTTATTCCTCAAGGCATTTTACATCATTATCGTTAGAGATGAAATGTGTCACGCTCATTTAATAGCTGGGAACAGAAACCTCTCTAGCATGTGCTTGTTAAGAGGACTGTGGTAACGAGAGACGCGGAACCCAAGGTATGGAGCCAGGAGGCCCCCAAACAAGACATGGATACGATCTCTGATCAACACCAACAGCACATTCACAGACCCAGTAACACAGCCTGGGGGATCCGTGAGGGTCCGAGCCCCGGTAGCGGTCTGGCTGCATAGAGCACTGAGTCACCCGGGACAGCACTGTATGAGGTGGGGGGCACTGCGACTCACCGCGTTCCACCTCACACTCCGGGGAGGAGGCCCCGCTGCACTCGCTGCGAGGGCCCAGCACTGGGAACATCATCCCGAACTCGGACAGGGACACGGGGCTGGGCAGATCCAGGCTGCCGGGCCGCACGGCTGCGGAGAATTGGTCGGCTGCCTCAGATGGGCTCGTTGGTCCTGAGCTAAAGCTGGACACAGACTGGGTTTCCGAGTCATCTTCAGATACAAAGTTGCTGCAGTTGTCATCTTCAAAGGCCTCTGAGGCCACTAGGATGAGAAGAAAGACCAGTCACTCAAGATCTGGCAGATAGAATCTAGTTCCTTAAACGCCTCAAGAAGTGTTTGCTGCTGGCAGAGACACGGCATGGAGACGGCAGAATCCCTGCCACCCTAGGTGCCTGTTGAAAGGACCATGACCCTACTGTGCATGCGTGACCAGACTGCTGCAACTCAGAGGAAAGCAGCCAGAGGCTGGGTCCCACAGACATCCAGTGTCCTTACAATGCCTTTCGAGCCCCCGTGCGCCCCAGAAGTTTGGGTCAGTAGGCACTGCCTCAAGGCAGATGAATTCAGCTGCAGATCAGGGGCTTTGCTCCACCCCAGTCCCCCAGATAGAGCCACGTGTGCACAGGAAGAGGGCTGGTCCTTTGTAATAGATCCCCAAAAAGCCAGTCACATTGGGGCTTCCTTCCACAGCAACAGAAGCAGGAGCTGCTGGAAGAAACGGCCCTGGATGGAACACCTGTGGGGACCTTGGTTTTCTTCCAGGTGACTTATCCCAAAAGACACACTCAGAGCCTGCCCAGGTGACGGTCTGCGGATTTGCTGCCGAAGGGACTTCCTTTACAGTGCTCTGGGACTTGTGCCTCACCTCCTCGGTAGACCAGAATAAGCCAGGCCGAGACATGTCCTCCTCGTGGGGAAAGCCGCTCCAGCAGCCTTGAACTGTTTCCCCCTCTGCCCACACATAATCCTGCCTAGTAGATTTTTCCTCTCCTCCTCCCTCATCTGTAAAAGCAGCCTTGTAGCATCCCACAGAACAGTGTTTTTCAACCGCCAGATATTCCGTGCCAGTCCATGAGCTAACCACCCGAATGTATGAAGATTATTCAACATCACTGGACTGGTGGTTGAAAGACACTGCTATAGAGGCTTTTCTCTCCCCTCAATGAGAAATACTGGACTGAAATGTTGGGGACAAGACATAGGCTCAGATCTGAATTCCATTCCTGTTTCCACTACCTGCTGTAGCTAGCCTTAGGTTAACCTCAGCATCACGTTCCTCTCTGAACAGGGTTTTATGAGATGCTGTGCTCACTCTGCCGCTGCTCAGAATACAGGTCTTCACCCTGGGCCTGTTGTCTGAATTAACACCTGAGAAAGGAGCTTGGGAAAGAGCCAACGGGGACCGTTCCACAGAGAAGGAAGAAGAGGTGTGCAAAGACTGCTGGAGGGGCTTTCCTGGTTAACACAAAGGGGGCCACATCCAATCTCTGCTCCCAGGAGGTGGTCCTGGGAAAAGTCTCCATGGTGAGACACCAGGGAGAGCCACCATTTGTGGAGTGCTTACTGGGTACCAGTGTTGTTTCGTGTCATCCTAACCATCACTATACGGTAGATGGTAGATAGCGTCATACGCCCCGTTTTACAGGTGAAGAAACAAAGTTAAGCCCTTGCCTGCATCATATACTAGTAATGACGGGACAGCCAGAATTTGAATCAAATCTAATTCCACAGCCCCTATTCTCAGACAACTTCTTTCCTGCACTACCTCTTAGAATGTGCAACACATACTTTGAAACTCAGAGAATGGTGAACATCAGACATTTTCCAAACTTATTTGACCACAGAATCTTGATTTTGAGGAATGCTCAGTAGCACCTTGGTAAAGATTGTTTCACAAAATGTGGGAAGCCCCCCAGAAATAGTCCTAACTCTCACCCAACTCGCTGAGGCCCAGCCAGGATGGTCAGAGCCCTGGAAGCATGTCACACAGCATGTCACCTCCCGGCTGGCGCATGAGCCCTGACTCACCGGAAATGGCATCGGGCTCGGGCTTGCTCCCTGACAGGTCCTCCACGGACGTGCTGCTGCCCTCGGCCCCGACCCCGCAGCCCCGAGGTCCCATGGCGCTGGAGCGCCGCCGCTCGTGGATCTCGTCAGAGATCATCTCCAGGTTCTTCAGGGCCGTCTTGTACTCGCCTTTGGCCAGGGCCAGTTTGGCCTGCAGGTCGTCCACGGTCTTCTTTAGTTGCTGGTCAGGAGAACAGGAAGCTCAGTAAGTGAAGGCTGCCCCTCCTGACTTTGCGGTGCTCTTGAATGACAGGTTCAAGCATGTTTCCACCCACTGCCCTGCCCCAAAGACTTCCCCAAGACAAGCCTGAGGGACCTGATGATTCTTCTGCAAGCTATCCGTGCACCAGATAAAAAAGCAGCCTCCACCACTCCCAGTATCCATAGGGGTGACCAACGAAAGCTCTATTATCCAGAAACTACCACTGGCAGAATAAACTCCACCAGGGAAGCGACAGTGGGTGTCAGACTCACACACATGTGCCACATTCTAGCCATTTGGTCCCCTGCACTGTGGTTCTCAAACTTGAGCTTGCATCAGCATCCCCTGGAGGGCTCGTTAAGCTCAGATGGCTGGATTCCACCCAGTTTCCAGTTCAGTGGGCATAGGGGTGGGGGGCTCAGGATCTGCACTTCTAACAAGTTCCCAAGAGATGCTGACGCTGCTGGCCCTGGGAGCACCCTGAGAGCCACTGCCCCATACAGTCCAGAGCAGTGGTGGTCAACCTGGTCCCTACCGCCCACTAGGGGGCGTTCCAGCTTTCATGGTGGGTGGTAGCGGAGCAACCAAAGTATAAATAAAAAGATAAAAGATTTAACTATAGTAAGTTGTTTTATAAAGATTTATTCTGCCAAACTTAGCGAAAAGCCGACATAAAGTACTTGGTTATTATTATATGCTTTAACTTGCTGTAACTCTGCTTTATAAATTTTATAAAGTTACTTCCCTACTTTATAAATCACCATTACTATGGAACCGGTGGGCAGTTAGAAAATTTTACTGCTAACAAAGATACAAAAGTGGGCGGTAGGTATAAAAAGGTTGACTACCCCTGGTATAGAGAATGATCAGCAGTTGTGGAGAACTTCAGAGACCAGTCAAGACCATTTTGAGGCCTGAAAACTCAGTAAAGAATGTTTCTCCACTCTCCTCTTGTAGCAAATGCACTATTTGGAAGTCTTTCACAAAAAGTGGGGCTTTGCAGAATAATCCCATCAGCACAAGGCCAAAGGCCGCACGTACCTCAAGCTGCACGTAGTACTTTGCCTTCAGTTCAAAATAAGGCCTGTGAAAGACATGAAGGAAAAACGTAATCCATTAGCTACAGCTGGCCAGGTTATCCTTCCAGGATTTAGTAAACTGATGAAGCCAGGAGCTAAAGGTGACGCTCCCAGCTCCGGGGCCTGATGGACACAGACACGAGTCAGAGCCTCTGGGCTCACTCAGGATACAGGGAGCCCACACGTGTGCACACATATCCTGGAATCCCTGTGTCCTGGTTCACTCTCCTCTCTGGAGGCTCTGCAAGGTCATACAGAGTGTGCCCAATGGCTGATGTGACCTGAATCTCTTATAAGGAGGTCAGCTACCCAGGGGTGACTCGCAGATAAGGCTGGAGAAGGGGCTCCCTCAACACACACTCCTCTGCTGAGGTCACCTGGGAAGGGAAGCACAGTCCCCGCACTGCACACAGCAGGGCCCCCGCAAGGACAAGCTCAGGCTGGTTCATCCTCTTGGGCTCTGTCCAGCACTACAGATATCAGACGGTCTGCAGACCCAGCCAGGTCATGGGCAAGAAAAAACGAAAAATGTGAATATTCTGCTAGTCCGGTGGGATCTAGGTCAGCCAGAAGACCCTGGCTTTTTATAGGGACTTTGGTGTCTGAGCATTAAGTGTAGACCATTGCTTCATTCTGGATCTTCCACCACGAAGCGTCTGTCTTGGGGGGGGGGGGGGGGGGCTAGGCCATCCCAAGCCATTTCTTTGGTTTGGAGGCACAGCAACTGTAAGTAGAGCAGGGGGCTTTTCTCCATGATCATCATTGTATAAAAATACAAAGGAGTGGTAGTGAAAGGGACTTGGAAATACCCTGCATTAAACTGCACCATTTCATTAGCTCTTGGTCCACAGATTGTGTACACAGCTCATTGCCATTATACTGACAGGTAAACTGAGGTCCTATCCATGGGCCATGGAATGGTTTGCTTCTGAAATTCCTTTTTCTCTGTTTCCCAGGAGTAGCCCTCCTAACACTCAGCACCTTCTTGTCCCTCAGGGCCATAGAATGTTGGGGGGAAAGGGACCCGGAACAGGGGTCCCTAAGTGCAAGGCACATAGAAGGCTGAGGAGACCTGGAAGAGAACCATCACACGGCCCGGAGACCCCCGCACGCAGACTCACTTGGACTTGTTGATGGCTCTCTTGAGTTTCTTCTCCAGCTGCCTCATGCGACCCATGGCGGCATTGTACCTGGCTGCCGTCTCCTTGTGCACCAGCTCGCTCCTTGTCTTGGTCTGCTCTGCCTCCATGACCTTCAAACAACAGCGGAGGTCAACCCAGCCAAGCCCAGAACTTTTTTTTTTTTTTTTTTTAAATACCCTTTGAGTAAACTAGTGGACAGACTAAAATTCAACTAACTTCCAACTAGAGTAGGATTACTATTTTGGGAAAGTCTTGTCAGGTAAGACTACGTAGCCAAATTAGCTGTGGCAATAACCAGAAAAGAGCCTGATCTGTGGTGGCGCAGTGGACAAAGCGTCGACCTGGAAATGCTGAGGTCGCTGGTTCGAAACCCTGGGCTTGCCTGGTCAAGGCACATATGGGAGTTGATGCTTCCAGCTCCTCCCCCTTCTCTATCTCTCCTCTCTCTCTCTCTGTCTCTCCCTCTCCTCTCTAAAATGAATAAAAAAAAAAAAAAAGAAAAGAAAACAAGGAAAAACAAAAGTCAGAGGAAAATACGAAATATCCTCTGATTCGATCGATGTCCACTTCCTTCTGCTCACTGCCTAGTTCTCAGTAGTCACCATGGGGGCCCCGTTTCCGCCTTGGGGTAGGAACTTATGCACAGGCAAATGGGCGGGCAGCACCAGTGGGAACTTAGACATCAAGGAACAGGGACGCCTAGCAAAACCAGGCATGACAGCATCAGGACAAGGTAATCATGACCTCAGCAGTTTGGCCCTTTCCCAGATGTCCTGAATTAGCTAGCTGGTGAGAAGGATCCAGGATCGAAAAGGGTCCAACTTTACATTTAAACAATATCAAATCATATCAGATTTTGAGGTTCACATTTTTTTTTTTTTTTTTTTTTTTACTGACATAGAGACAGGGACAAATAGTGACAGGCAGGCAGGAAGGGGACAAATAGGGACAGACATCAATTCTTTACTGCGGCTCCTTAGTTGTTCACTGACTGCTTTTTCATATGTGCCTTGACCAGGAGCTACAGCAGACCAAGTGACTCCTTGCTCAAGCCAGCGATCTTTAGGCTCAAGCCAGCAACCATGGGATCATGTCTATGATCCCACGCTTAAGCCAGTGACCCCACAACTCAAGCCAGCTATCCCACGGGCAAGCCGGATGAGCCCTCGCTCAAGCCGGCGACCTCAGAGTTTCAAAGCTGGGTCCTCTGTGTCCCAGTCTGACGCTTTGTCCACTGCATCACTGCCTGGTCAAGCAAGGTTCACAAAAATCTGTGGCCAGGAGACCAGTCAGCATTCTGGTGGGAAATGCTAGTGGGAACATTTTGTTAAACCCGTTGATTAAAATAAGTTAAAAAAAAACAACAGTTAACAGCCTTCCATGGCCAGAAGCATGGCAGCTCAAAGGCCCCTCCCTGGTGCGTGGACAATGCAGGTTCTCTCCCTTACCTAAAGGAAAGCGTCATTCAAGCCATACAATCAGCTCGAAATTTCTTTCCCATCTTCTACTTACAACTCACACAAGTATTACAGAGGGAACTGGAGAAACAGGAGTCAGGTTAGGCTAGCCAGCTGTTCTTTGTTTAACCTGAAGAGCATCAGGGAGGAGCTCAGAGGGCCCTCTCAGGTCTCTGGTCCACTCTCTCAAACCCAGCAGGACAAATTTAGGAAAGCACCACCATGCGTTTAAGTCAAGGTTAAGAGAAGCCCACGGCGGGAAGTCACCGAGGCTATAGCATCCTCTTCAGCCAACAGCCACGGCCGGCCATGGGGTAGTTTGCTTATGCACTTATTTACCATAAGGATTTTTATAAAGTGTCATGAAAAATTATGAAAGAGTGCAATGAGCATTAAAAAAAAATGGGTGTCCTGTCTAGCATGTCCTCCCAGGTTATCTCTGGCTTTCGGTTCTGAAGCTATTTTATAACACTGTAAGTTGTAGAAAACTGTCAGTAATACAAATGAGTCTTATTCCTAGAAATAAAAAATGAACTGTGTCCCAGTGGAGATGCATTTGATTATTAATTACCCTGTAAATATTGACCAGTGGGGGGTTGTTTTTTGTTTTGTTTTGTTTTGGGTTTTTTTTTTTTTGTATTTTTCTGAAGCTGGAAACGGGGAGAGACAGTCAGACAGACTCCCGCATGCGCCCGACCGGGATCCACCCGGCACGCCCACCAGGGGCGACGCTCTGCCCACCAGGGGGTGATGCCCCGGAGGGGCAGAGCATCGCCCCACCGCAACCAGAGCCACTCTAGCGCCTGGGGCAAAGGCCAAGGAGCCATCCCCAGCGCCCGGCCATCTTTGCTCCAATGGAGCCCCGGCTGCGGGAGGGGAAGAAAGAGACAGAGAGGAAGGAGAGGGGGAGGGGTGGAGAAGCAGATGGGCGCTTCTCCTGTGTGCCCTGGCCGGGAATCGAACCCAGGACTTCTGCACGCCAGGCCGAGGCTCTACCACTGAGCCAACCGGCCAGGGCCTTTTTTTTTTTTTTTTTTTTTTTTTTGAGGTCAATATAAAAGTCAATTTTATTTCTATACACTAGCAACAATTAGAAATTAATTTAAGAGATAATACTATTTATCATAACTACAAAAGATTTAGGAAGCAACCCAGAGCCACACCGGATACCTGCTCACAAGGACCAATTATTGACCAGTTTTGCATCAATTTGTAAATTTCAGCGTCCCTGGTTTTCTCCATATGAAGAGCTGCCTGGAAACATTTTAAACAGACTGACTCAGAATGGCTGTGATTTGAGACAACTGTACAGAAAAGGTCCCCTGCAAGAAGCAGGGTTCTCAACCAGCTGCACACAGGCCCTCATCTATTTCAGCCCCTCGTCTGCAGAAAGAAGTGAAGCTTTCTAAAATTAAACACTCAGAAAGCTCCAAGCTCTTGGACATAGTACCAGTGAACACGGAGGCAGCAAGCATGTCACTGTCCCCTGCTTCACCCTGGTCAGGCCACATGAACCATGCCCTGTCCCCGTTTCCCCTGCCCCACATACACACAGCCTAGGATCTCGGAAGAGACTCCTCCAACCTCCAACTCAGCCTCCATGGAGAAAGTCACCAAGTATGTCACCTGGGCGAAATCTCCTAGGCAACCAAGGAGCCGCTCCATCTATGTATGGAGTCAGGCATGAGTATTTGCTGCAATGGGTGGGGACAGAAGGGGTTAAGGGAGGAGGGTGGCACAGGGCGTCTCTGCTATGAAGACTGGAGCCACAGAAGGAAGTGATAACGGAAGTTCTGGAAGGCCTCAAGGTGGCAGCAGGCTGGACTAAGCCGGGCCCATGCAACTTAGACCCACGCTGCCCACGCCATCGCCCCAGGCCTTCCAAGGCCACCCTGCCTCTTTGAAGCCCAGGCTGGCAGCGAACCTGCCTCCATTTCTGTACCACCCTCTTCCGTGTCACAACCACCTTTTCAGTTCGGAGCTGCATGCACTGACTAAACAGAGACCACCTCCTGGGCTGCCGGCCTCTCGGGGGCTCCTCCGCCTCACGCTTTAGCTAACCTTCTCCAGATCTATCCGGTCTCTTCTGGCAGACATCAAAAAAGCCAGACATGCCCAGCAGCAAGACCATCATTCAAGACAGCCTGGGATCCAGACTGTCAGGATGGCCGTGGCAGCCCAGAGGGGGCCCCAGTGTGTGCCACCTAAGCAGGGCTGCCCCTGAGAGGGGTCCTCAGTGTGTGCCACCTAAGATGGTGGAGATGAAGGGAGGAAGCGCTCTGGCTGAAGTGGGCTTTGCACAAACTGCGGTTCTTCCTTGCGTCTAGCCACACCCACTGCCCCATTGACGATCTACATGGAATGAGTGCTCGGGGCCCACGGGGTGAGGGTGGGGCGGGAGAGGGGAAAGCAGTGCTCAGCATCCCACCTCCTTTCCCAGAGCTGCAAGGCTCCCGAAGGAAAATAACTGCCCAACAGGAACAGTCCTGGCCTCCCTCACTATAGTTGAGAACTTTCTTCCCAGACAGGTCCCTGTCCGCGGAGTGATCCACAGACTGTTAACTTCAGTTGCATCTGCCTCAGCCTATAGCACGAAGAAGTCAGGCATTCCCGCGGTTCCCAGAACCTGCAGAGATGCACGCCTGTCCCAGAGCTGCCCGCCGCCAGTGCCCAGTGGGCCTGAGCAGCCAGAATATTAGTACTGGACGAGCCTGCTCCGGCACACCCACAGCACCAGGCCCCGAGCAGACAAGTGAGCAGCGGACTCTGGAGAGGAAAGCACGCTGGCCTGGGGAAGCCGCAGGCCTCTGCCTCTCCTCGTCCGTCAGGAGGAGAGATGTGGGCCCAGGAGTGCCTGCCTGGCTCACTCCCAGAAGCCCCAGGGCAGGCAGGCAGCTGGGTCCCAACGGCCCCCGAGGCCCTGCTCACAGCAGCACACACAAGATACTCAAACCGCTGGGGCCTTCCCGTCTGGACACTGACAGGTGTGCCTGCCTGGCCGGGCACGGCCTCCTCGCCCCGGGTCCGCAGTGCAGAATGTCCCAAACCGACCGGCCCACATCCACCCAGCACGGCGCCTCCGCCTCACGCTTTAGCTAACCCTCTCCAAATCTGTGCGGTCTCTCCGGGCAGACATCAGAAAAACCAACTCCTCCCAGATGCCAGGCCTCCTCTCCCAGAGTGTGAAAAGCTATCACCTCACAATAAAGGCCACTTCAAGGCCAAAGCAGACAATGCTGCAGGAGCCACTGCTGCCCAAAGCCCCAAGCAGTGAGCAGCAGGGACTCGGGGCCCTGCCCCCAGGAGGCCGCTCAAGTGCAGGCTCCTCGGCTCTGCCTCATGTTGCCAGCCGCTTCCACAACCCCCCTTTAAAAAAAATTTTTTTTTAATTCATTTTAGAGAGGGGAGACAGGGAAGGGGTGGATCAGGAAGCATCAACTCCCATATGTGCCCTGACCAGGCAAACCTAGGGTTTCAAACTGGTGACCTCAGCATTCCCGGTTCCATAGCCCTCCTTGACCCTTGCACTGAGCAGAGAACTTGTTCCAGTTTGTGACACTGCAGGTGGCCTAATAGAGAACACCAGGGCTCCTGGTCACAGTCTCCTAGCACACTGGCTTCCGCCATGGCTCCAAGCGTGGCTGCCCACTGTCACCATGTCTGAAGGGTCCACAGGGGGCACCCTGATGGCCTCAGGCAACACGTGGGAACCCCGGTGTTCTTCCACCGTGCCTGGGGTGGGGATGCAGCCCACATCACTGCCACTTCCTCAAGGCAGCCCTGGGCCTTTCTGAGCTCTGGATCTTTATCTAGACGCCTGATTAGTGCTTTCTGTAGAAGAGGGTGGCACGGAGCACCCTTCTCTTAAAGGGACAGGTTTCCTGGAGTATCCAGAAGTCAGACAAGGCAGGGGACGTACTCTCCATCTTTCACTCTCTTCACCGACCCCTACTCAGCAAGCCGAGTGTGCCCCACTCACAAAGCTCTGGCAGTGGGAGACATGAGCCCCATGTGGGGAAGTGCTAAGCCCAGAGGGAGGCTCGCGGCCCAGCCACACCAATCTGCGGTTGCCCCGTCCATCAGATTCAGGAAGCACAGCCTGGTAGGTTGTTTCTCTAAGACCCAGGGATGTGGCTGAGGAAAGCTCTGCCACCAGCTCTTGGGGGTGTCAGGTTCGAACTCTTCTCCTTCAGGAGTTCAAGGAGCAGTACTTCAGGCCTCTGCAACTCTGAAGACGTCTGGGAAGAGGACCAGCATTTCCCAGGATGGAAAGCCGGGCCTGGGACCCAGAGCACCTGCTCATCTGCAGGGGTCACGCCCACGGCCAAGAAAACTTCAGTGGTCTCGGTGAGGGCACATATCAGATGACCTTCCCAGGACCCTACGGAGCCCCATGGAAGATGGGAGGCCCAGCGAAGGCTGGCCCGCCCCACGAGCTGCGCACTGTACGACCCAAGAAGCGCCATTCCTGGGGGGATGGTGTGAATGGGGCTCCCAAGAGATGTGTCATGTGGAGGTCCTGGGGACCCCTCCTTGACCATCTACTAAGGCCCTGAGACTTACTAAGGGGGGATAGAGGCAGAAAGAGGAGGGAAAGGGCAGAAACGTTTTGTCCTTTTTTTTTTTTTTTTGTATTTTTCTGAAGCTGGAAACGGGGAGAGACAGTCAGACAGACTCCCGCATGCGCCCGACCGGGATTCACCTGGCACGCCCGCCAGGGGCGACGCTCTGCCCACCAGGGGGGCGATGCTCTGCCCCTCCGGGGCATCGCCCCACCGCGACCAGATCCACTCTAGTGCCTGGGGCAGAGGCCAAGGAGCCATCCCCAGCGCCCGGGCCATCTTTGCTCCAATGGAGCCTCGGCTGCGGGAGGGGAAGAGAGAGACAGAGAGGAAGGAGAGGGGGAGGGGTGGAGAAGCAAATGGGCGCCTCTCCTGTGTGCGCTGGCCGGGAATCAAACCCGGGACTTCTGCACGCCAGGCCGACGCTCTACCACTGAGCCAACCGGCCAGGGCCTATCCTTTTTTAAAGAGCAGATTGATTTCTGAAATGGTTTCTTAACTGGCTAGTGTGGGGTGGAGGGTGGACAAAAAGGGAAGGCGACCTTCAGCTAATTTCTCAGAACTACTATAAGTGTGTGTGTGTGTGTGTGTGTGTGTGTGTGTGTGTGTGTGTGAGAGAGAGAGAGAGAGAGAGAGAGTGAGTCCATGTCCGTCCTCTTGTAATTTTCCAGAATTTCCAAGCTCTGCTTTGGTTTTCCATCAGCTGAGCCAGGAACGCTGTTCCGGCCTGTGCTTGGCTCCCTGAGCACTGTGTCGCCCAGGGGGCAGGAGGCCCAGGGCCACCCATGCCCAGCCAGCTGTCTCAGGCTTCAGGGGGAGGGGGAGGCGGTCCAGAGCCAACGGCCAGCTGGACTCCTCAGTCAAATCACTCGTGCGTCAGGCTTTCTATTTAAGGAAGCACAAGGCCATCTTTAATTATCAAGTCCCCCCAGGACTTGAACCACAGTGACAAGTGACATTGAGAAGGGAGAGGCTGCTGGCATTACTCCTGACTCTTCTATTCCTGCGCTGTGACTTGGAGAGTGATTCTAGGCCACAGGCCTGGGGGTCTGTTTCCTCTGCTTGAGGGACACAGCACCTACACACAGCTCACCAGAACAGCGGCCAGTCTGGATCACACAGACTAGGGGTAACGTGAGGGACGGGCGTCAGGCAGCCCTGATGGGGTGCCCACACACACACACACAGACACTTGCAGACACACAGCTGTGACTCACCCTCTGGGTGGCGTGATTCAGCATCTCCTGCCAGGCAGAGTCGAACTGCCGCTTGTCATCCTCCAGCAGGCGCTGCTCGGCCAGGGAGATGGTCTCCTTGGCAGCTCGGAGCACCTCCGTGGCCCTCTGGAAGTCCTGCGTGGCCTTCTGAGCTTCCAGCTGAGCCTGTGCCAGAGAGAGCCCCCCGTGAGACCTTAGGAAATAGCAGGGGCTCCCCCTTGTCCCATCACACCCTCCAAAAGAAGAGTGTCCCAAGGGTCGGGACTTGCCCGATCCCCTCTGGGAACAGGTCTGGCCCCCACAGGTCCTTGTCAATAGATGGGTAGGTGAATGGACAGTTTTCACAGCCCAGAACTCATGGACCAGATGAACTTGCCAACTTTCGGCCAGAGATGGCAAACCAGCCCCTTGCGTGACAGGTATGGCCAACCGTGGCCTTTCATAGAGTAGTTCCCAACACCATCCCTGCCCAGACCCATGGCTCAATTCATAGCACGTCTGAGGCAGAAAGCCCCCAGGGCTGTCACAATCCCACGGCTTCATCGGTGGGAACAGTGACGTGAGAGACACAGGCCTTTCCCGCAGTCACAAAGCCGGTGAGAAGCGGACTGCGACCAGACTCCAGGTCCTGCGAGTCCCACCCCACAGCTGTCACTTAGCCAGACTGGCCTCCACTCAGTTCACACTCACTTTCAGGGAATGTCAAAGTGGGAGAGTCAGCAAACACTGCAGGTGACCATGGTGGACCACTGCAGCCACACATGGCTATCGAGTATCTGAAATGTCATTAAACCAAGCTGAGTGTAAAACATCCCAAATTTTAGACTTAGTACCAAAGAAAAACTATCATCCTGATAATTTCCATATGGATTATAGGATGAAATGACAATGTTTTAGATCTCCTGAGTTACATAAAATATGTTACGAAGATTAATTTCTGCCCTGGCTAGACAGCTCTGTTGGTCAGAGCATTATCCCAAAGCACGGAAGTTGCTGGTTTGACCCCCCACTCAGGGCACAAACAGGAGCAGATGCATGTTCCTCTCTTTCTCCCCTCTCTCTTTCCCTCCCTCCCTAAAGTTAACATGAAAAAAAAATATTTTTAAGATGAATTTCACCTGCTTTTTACTTTTATTTTACTGGGGCTACTAGAAAAGTGTAAAATGACATGACTCACATTTTATTTCTTTTGTATAGTAGACACACCACCCTCAGGAGTGGACCATATGACTACACCAGAAATCAGCAACAACCCCTCAGTCACTGCTCTCACAGGCCCACCTTGAATTCCCCGCCAGATGATGGGCAAGGCACTGCCAAATGCTGCCCACCTCGGTTAGCCAGATCCTCATGTCAGTCACATAAACTTGGGGGACGCCCAGGGGGAAGTCCCTGGGACTGGGAAGGAAAACAGAGGACCCCCACAAATCCCCATAGCAAGTCTCACATGACTTAGAGGAAGTCTTCCGAAACCACAGGCTGAGGCCACTTTTTGACAATGGCCAAGGGAAACACAGAGTTGGCGCCCATCAGCCTCAGGCAAGGACAGGCTTCCTGACCCCATGATGCCACTCTCCATCATTTAGGGACACGGCCTGGGCACCACACGTCCCTCTGGGCAACCTTCTGGTCAGGGAGCTGAAATGGGCACAGCGTGGCCACTCAGAAGTCTGTAACACCAAGCCGTAGTGAGAGAGCTCTAGGATGGAGGGAAACAGATACAGTAACAGGATGTGAAGGAGAAACGACTTCTGGTAGAAAACAGTTTCTTAAAGGATAGTCCTGAACTGAGGTCTAAAGATGAGGGTGGCCTGAAAATCAGGCGGGGAGTGGACGGGAGGAAGCAGTATTATGAAACATCGTATATGTAGGAAACTTGACAAAGACCGATTTCAAAATCAAGAGTAAAGGTCTTGAACACATGCCAGGCTAAAGCTTCAACCAGTGGTCCAGGGACCCGCCTGCTGTGAACAACTGTGCCGAGACCACACATCCACACAGGTGTGCCTTAGCTACACACAGGGACAAGGGGCATGCCCTCTGTAAACTGACCCACCCACTGAGAAGTGACGAGACAGCCACGTGCTCTCAGCAACACAACTCACTGCTCCAGACCCAGTGCCTCCAGGCACATCCATGGGCCTCCCACATGAGGACAGCCCTCCCGGGGTCCTCCACCCACCCAGATGTGCGGCGGGGTCCCAGCGGAAGCATGGGGACCTGTCACTTAAAAGCTGCCCCCACTCTGCACCACAGAATACCTCCAGGCTTCAAACCAACACCAGCCCACAACAATGCATCCTGCAGGGTTCTAACATTTCCTAAGACGGGCTTTGTATGTGTTTTTAAGGAATTTTTAATATTCCAATTCAGCAACATTTTAAGAGTACACTCTCATCTCCAGGTCTTCCTGCTTGAGTTAGGACGCTCTTCTCCCCTCAAATAAAAAGAGAGATGCTCTCTTGGGGACCTTCAGAAACGTAGCTGCCGGGCCTGGGCCAGCCCCTCATCCACTGCTGTCAATCTGCTGAGTTCCAAATTAGGGAAGCAGGTCCCTACAAAGAGGGAAAAGAGGAAGTCCAGCTAAATGGGCCTTGCCAGAGTGTGCTCTCTGTCCAGTTCCCGCTGAGGTTCCAAAGGTGCCTTCCCTCCTGCACGGTGGTGTCAGAAATGTGCTTCGCCTTGTCATGTCATGACTACTCCTGATATGAGGGTTTGGTCCACCCTTAACCCACAGAAACCAGATGGCATCTCTTCCTTAGTCACTCAAGTAAGTGCTGGGCATCTGCTCTGCAACACTTTCTATTCTCGCCATCTTCCTTGGTAGTAGGGCCTTTATGTTTCAGGGTGAGGCGATGTCCCACCTAAAGACCCTATTTCCCAGCTGTCACTATAGCTAGTGCCCCTGTTACTTTTAGCTAATGAGATATAAATGGACATGGAGTGGGACTTCCAGGAGGGCTCCTGTGTCTTTTCATCTGAGATACTGATACAATGGCTGGCGCTTCAACAGCTATTTTGGATCATGATGTAACTCTCTTAAAGATGGAAAATAGTACAGTAGGTCTCCGGCCTGGATTGCTTTCCTCCCGGCTTTCTACCTGACAGAAAAAAACAGTCTCATGCCTAAGCCCATGTTGTCTGGAAGGGAGGGGGGTCTGTTATCGTCAGCCAAATCTAAGCCTAAATGGTACCATTGGTTCCCCCTACACAGCTGGGCTATTCTGCAACCCTGACAGAAGTGACTACAGCAGCCAGTGTCTACTAGTCAAGTCTTCCCTCACCTACTGAATGTTCTTTCTGGCTCTTCACAGCTGATTTCACTATCGTTAAGCCCAAAGAATCAAACTGGGGGCTTCCTAAAGAATCCCAAAGCTCATGGCCTCCTTGTAAGGCATTTCATTAAATATCTTCTAAATATGTGTCTGAGGAAGAATCGGGCAGGTTCTCACAAGGAGAGAGCCTTCTATCACACCCTCGCTCACATTCCACAGTCCATTCGACTTGGATGGTGGTGTGCTTTCTGGAGGCTGAGCTCTGGGGGCGAGAGCCCTACACCAAAATCAGGGGTTCCAATTTAGCTGGGGAAACAAACGTGTTCCTTACAAACTCCAGCACAAGATGGATGGATGATGGGTGATGGATGGTGGCAGGTGACAGGTGTAGAGCACTATGGGACTGTAAGGGAGACGGTGTGACGTCAAAGGTGTCCTAGGGGGGATTCCTCAAAGGAAAGGTGTCAGGCATCAGGCTCGGCCACAGAAATCCAGGTGGCCTCCAAGCGTTCACACACACATCTAACTGAGGAGCACCTAACTCCCCGATTGGTTCCCAGTGCCATAATGGGACATACAACCTCAAAATTCAGAAGCTAACCTATCAATCCCCAAAAGAGCTGGCTCTCTGGTTCTCGCCATCATGTGAAAGACGATGCCTAGAAATCTTTGGCACAACCAACGAGGTTTTACCTTCAAACTCTAACAAAGGACCTGGGCCCTCGCAAGAATACATTATTTGAGTTAGGGCCCTACCTACACTCGCTGGCCCCAATAATTTGTTCACTCGCCGCAGAGAAGCCCAGTTAGCAAAATGAAGAACTGAGGCTCTGCTCAGATCAGTACCAAAGAGGTCAGAGCTACAAGACGCAACCCAGGAAAAATTTTAAATATTTCCATGACTCATGGCCGTGAACAGCTTTCATTGGGAACAGCTCTGTGGAGAGAATTTCAAGAGGCTGCTCATGAATGAATTTGATAAGTGACTTTCATTAGTGGCCCAGGCCAGCTGTGACTGGGAAACACTCGGAAACTCGTGGGTGTTCCATAGTGTCATCAACAAGGGAATGAGTGAGGGTAGAGAGGTCTGCCTTTGTCCAGGCCACCAGATGGAGGCAGATGCAGTCAAGGCCATCTGACTCAACTTCCACTCTTCCCCCTAACCGGTCTCAGAACGGAACAAGAGCATCTGGACATTTGCGTTGGTTGCCAACAAAGGTTCGACGTAGACGGAAGGTTACAGGCCATCTAGTTCAATCCCTTTGTTTATCTTTTTTGAAGGAGGGCTCGGAGAAGCAAGGCAACTTGCTGAATGTCACAGAGCTATTTGGTGGCTGGCCAGAGCCAGGAAACCAGGGCCTCTGGCCCCTACGGGGGCTACTTCTGCTCTACCATGCAGTATCTGCCAACCAGGGTAACTAAGGCAATAACAATCAGTGGCCAAGTGGATAGTCTACCCACTATGCAGGCACAGCAGATGAGCTGCTATGGGGCCAGAGACAAGATGGGGACTCAAACTGTGTGCAGGACTGCTGCCTCCCTCCCACCTGTGGCCGATGTAGGTGTCACGGAAGCCTCACACAGGTGTCACCAACACCACAGTCAACTGCGGAGGCCGAAAAGGAGAAGGGCTCTTGTTACTTGACTGCCCAAAGCCCTACTCTAGCTGGGGTGACTCCAAGGCCCAGAGAGAGAGCCCATAGGATGAGAGAAATTTAGTACCTGACTACTAACAGATGGGTAAATGTGGATACCGATGATTATGAAAAAAAATCACAGCAGCTATTGTTTGAGCACTTATTCTGAGTCAGATAATGTATATAAGGTGTTCTGAATACAGTGCCTCATTTAAATCTCAAAATTACCCTATGAGCCAGGCTAGGTGGCTCAGCTGCTTACAGCATCATCCCGATATGCCTATGCCAAGGTTGTGGGTTCAATCTCCGGTCAGAGCACAGAGAGGAATCAAGAAATGAATGCATAAGTAAGTGAAACAACAAAAATCAATGCCTCTTTTTGTCCCTTTCCCTCATTCTTCTCACTAAATAATTTTTTTTAAATCTCAAAATTACCCTTTAAGGTTAATCCAATTATCCATTCCTACTTCATAATGCAGGGCAAGGTTCAGAAAGGTTCATTCAGTACACCACCCAAGACCACACAGCTACCCCAGGTGTGGCCAGAATTCAAGCCCTGACCCAGAGCTTTCAGGTGAAATGTCTATTAACGCATTGCTGACCGCTCCCGAGTTAACTCGTGTTTGCACTTGCATTAGCTATTTCAATTTTTGAAACTCCGGGTCATATAGGATTATTGTATTTGTGACTCTTTGCCCTGAAGGTCAAAGTCTGAAAAGCAGCACATTGTTCTATAGTCTCTTGCGGACACCTTTTCTTCCCACTCCTCCAGGCGTGAGGCTGCAAAATTGAAGGTACGGTAACAACCACAACCACAGTGTCGAGCCGTCTAAACTTGGACTATCTTCTAACCGCTCGCAGTTTGAACGTACATATCAAAGATACTGTAAAATCTTTCTTTATCGTGTTCAATTGTGTTCAGTTTATTATAAAAAAATGACTTTTCTTGATATTTAGGTTTTTATCGCAATTATAGTATTATACCATTACATGTAGGTGATTGCTATACAGTATACCACACCAAAAAAAATTACTAAAATATATACTATGTATAAAATATAATATGTAGCAGATATGTACAAAGTTTCATTTAAATTCATTATGTATAAATAAAGTATACTGAAGTTTATTTAGATTGTTTCACTTTCATACTCAATTACAAACAAATAGTCGGTGACATGAGATAACTTCTGCATAAAATTGCAGATCAACAATTACCCACCTGCTGGGGCTACAAACTCCTGACAAAGAGGTACTGGCCAAGCTGTGCTCCGTCACTTCTTCAGCTACTGAAGGCCACCTGGTTACCACCAAATACATCAGGACGGCTAGGGAGGGCCGCAGGGAGAAAGGGTGCCAGCCACCAAGGAGAGCATGGTATTCGCTCCACAGAGTACAAGGTGACGCTGTGAGAACTGAGCTCATTCAGTCAGGAACCAGGGGAGCAGAGTGGGGTCTAGAAGCTGATCCTGAACGCTCTCTGAGCTTATTGTCTCCTACACCCCAGCTCTGTCTCCTCAGTTGCTCATGGGATCAATGGACCCCACTCACAGGAGTGAGGAGACTGAATGAGACACAGGGAAGCAGAGGGCAGTCCCTCCATTTTTCCAAACCGCACACCCATTCAGGGCACATGCCCAATGGCTTGCTTTCCCCACTCCCTTCTAAGTGCCTTTAGCACTGGAAACCCAAAGGGAATCTCTGGCTTACTTAGGTATGAGTGCGTTCAATTTGCATGCAACTCCCAGTGGTTGATGGAACAACGGAGCAACAAGAGGCTTTCAGAAACACTTGCACACTCAGACATGAAATGGAAGGCGAGAATACCCTACTCCTTGCACAGAGGACCAGAAAGTCACCAGCCAGGGGTGAAGCAACAGCTACCCCGAGTGAGGTCAGCAGCAGCCCTTCCGCCCACATCCACGTGGGGCAGCAGAGCACTGGGGAAAGGGAAGGACCTGGGAAACACAGGAAGGCCTGGCTCCTCCTGCAGGGTTAAAGCTCCGAGCTCCAGCTGGGATGGTCCCAAACCCCAGGGGACAGGACAAGCTCCTGCTGCACTGGGCAACCACTGGTGGGAAGCCCCTGTCCTCGCTTTCAAATCAAACAAACAAAAAGATACAATTGTGTCCTTGCTTCTTTACGGCCAACCTTGCACTTGCCGCTGTAAAGAACCCATATCCCAGCGAGAAGCTCATGAAGAAAAGTCCCATCCAGATTCTTCTCCAAGCCATCTGAACATCAAACACCTTTGAAAGCCTGACCAGGCTGTGGCGCAGTGGATAGAGTGTCAAACTGGGATGCAGAGGACCCAGGTTCAAGACCCCGAGGTTGCCAGCTTGAGCGCGGGCTCATCTGGTTTGAGCAAAAGCCCGCCAGCTTGAACCCAAGGTCGCTGGCTCCAGCAAGGGGTCACTCGGTCTGCTGAAGGCCCGCAGTCAAGGCACATATGAGAAAGCAATCAATGAACAACTAAGGTGTTGCAACACGCAATGAAAAACTAATGATTGATGCTTCTCATCTCTCTGTTCCTGTCTGTCTGTCCCTGTCTATCCTTCACTCTGACTCACTCTCTGTCTCTGTAAAAAGTAAATTAAAAAAAAATTTAAAAAAAAAACCTTTGAAAGCACGATCAAACCCCCCTGCTGGGCTCGGTGAGGGGGCATGCCCAGGACGAACATCAAAGTGGACCACAGGGCCCCTGTTCTCAGTTACACTGGAGCTCCAGTCTCCCGCCTGTGCTCAGAACCGCCCTAGGGATCAACAGCCGCCAGTCTCAGGCCTTCAATTCTGAAAACGTCTTCTCCTCCTGCGCCCCTTCCAAACTGCTGTATGGGGTTAACTGTTGTATGGGGTGGACTGGTACTTGCCATGTGCCCCAAGGACGGTTTGGACACAAACATTTTCATCAGAAACACTTTCTAGTGAGAATTACACTAAGGCCACTGTAAAGCCAGAAGCTGCGGCCACCATCACAGCCGCCTGTCCCATGCAGATTCGCATTGGATTCGGACAGTCAGTAAAGAAACAACGGAGCCAAAAACTGGAGGGCCATTATCTTTAATCCTAGCTTGCACCCGGCCGGCAAGTAAAAACACACACTGGGCTCCAAAACCCACTCACATTCAGTGCTCACAAAGCTACTGACTTATCCGAGTTTCCTAGAATCAAAGGTTTCTAGCTCACCAGACTTATTCACCTCTGTTCCCCATCTCCTTCCTTCTCCCTGCACAAACTATGGCCAAACTGGCTTCTCTCTCAGCACTCTGCCATCTTGGCTGCTTCTCCTGGCCTACTCCACGTGGCCTCTCTCTGCTCTCTGCTCTGCTTCTCCTCTAATGATAATCTCAGGAACCAAGAGAGCAAGCTCCCATTCTGCCCTCATTTTATACTGTAGATTCATAACCTTTAATCCAATATACAAAATAGGGAAGTCTCTAATACAAAGTCACTTCTCTGAGGCATGATTGGATTATACCACCCCACATCAAAAAGGGTGAGAAAGGCTTAGTCCTAAAACCAAGCCCCAGACTACAATGATCCTGCCTACCCACAGCCCACAGAGACACGCGTTAATATCACCTGGGCAACGGCCTCCACGTGGGCAGCGCCATCTTTAACAAAGTGAGCATAATACATTTTATCTGCCCAACAGCCACTTAGTTCCTTGGTCATTTTTCATATCCAGGGCTCCTCGTTTTTTTCATTTTTAATTAGCCAAAATTATTTTCATTAGGATCAGTTCTTTTCTATTTCAAATAATTTGAGCCATCCAACTTTACTAATGAGAGCTTGTGCCATGGCGTTTTTCATTATTTCTGTTAAACTCAGTTTTTCTGGATCAATTTTTCTGCAGATCTAAAAATCTGTTGAACAGATGGGACATCAATTTTCACTCAGTCCCAAATGTTACCAACGTACAGTCTGAGTCATTACCAGTTAATATGAAACTGTACAATACAAAGCATATTAAACAATATAAAATATTAAGTAAAAGAGATGTGGTGTGTATTTCTCCTTAGGGAAATATGAAAAACTCTGAGCAGTTTGTTTTTGTTTTTTTTACAGTGACAGAGAGAGGGATAGATAGGGACAGACAGACGGGAACGGAGAGAGATGAGAAGCATCAATCATCAGTTTCTCCTTGAGACACCTTAGTTGTTCATTGATTGCTTTCTCATATGTGCCTTGTGGGCCTTCAGCAGACCGAGTGGCCTTAGGTCCAAGCTGGTGAGCTTTTTTTCTTTTTTTTGCTCAACCCAGATGAGCTCGTGCTCAAGCTGGCGACCTCAGGGTCTCGAACATGGGCCTTCCGCATCCCAGTCCGAGGCTCTATCCACTGCATCACCGCCTGGTCAGGCTCTGAGCAGTTTTAATCTAGGGCTTTGTTTAGGTGTTTTAGTGGTCAGGCTCAAAGTTACTTAATGCATTGTAACGTCAAAAGAGCTTCAAGGCATTAGAAAAAAATCAAGGTCAAGGTCAACAAGGTGTGCTCTGTTTGGGAGGTTAAAGATAAGCTGTTTAAAAATTTAAAAAAAAGCTATTATCTGCCTGACTGGTGGTGGAGCAGTGGATAGAGCGTTGACCCAGAGCACAGAGGTCCCCAGTTGGAAATCTGGGGTCACGGGCTCAAGCCTGGGGTCACCAACTTGATCCCCAGTCCTCCCAACCATCCCAAGTCGATGCTTTTCTCTCTCTCTCTCTCTCTCTCTCTCTCTCTTTCTTTTCCTCCCTTCCTCCTGTCTCTCTCTCTCTCTCTCTCTCTCTCTCTCTCAAAAAAGCTATTATCTGCTGCTTCTTCCAAATAGTACAGCTAGACATGGGAAGGGTGAGCTGGGGGGTGGGGTGAAAGGGAAGAAGAAATCAGACTGGCTTAGGGTAAGTGCAGAAGCTGGATGAAGAGGTGTGGGGCTCTATTATGCTATTTGATTTGTAAAAATTTTGTATTTTCTCTAATAAAAAAAACTACAATCATTTGAATTACCTATTTAGGATTCTCTAGACCTGCACTGCCCACTACAGGAGCCACTAGCTATAAGTGGTTACTTACATTTAAATTCATTAGAATTATCCTGACCTGTAGTGGCGCAGTGGATAATGCATCGACCTGGAATGCTGAGGTCACCAGTTTGAGACCCTGGGCTTTCCTATTTTGGAGGCAGATAAAATATATTATGCTCACTTTTTAAAGACGGCGCTGACCATGTGGAAGCCTGTCTCCCAGGTGATGATATTAGTTGCCCTTATACTTGGAATAGGTGTGACTATATTAATGTGTGTCTCTGTGGGCTGTGGGCAGGCAGGATCCTTGTAGCCTGGGGCTTGGTTTTAGGACTAAGTGTTTCCCACCCTTTTTGATGTAGGGTGGTGCACTCTCATGAGCAGTGGTCCCCAACCCCAGGGCCGCAGACCGGTACCGGTCCAGGCCATTTGGTACGGGTCCGCAGAGAAAGAATAAATAACTTACATTATTTCTGTTTTATTTATATTTAAGTCTGAACAATGTTTTATTTTTAAAAAATGACTAGATTCCCTCTGTTACATCGTCTAAGACTCACTCTTGACGTTTGTCTCAGTCATGTGATACATTTATCCGTCCCACCCTAAAGGCCGGTCCATGAAAATATTTTCTAACATTAAACCGGTCCATGGCCCAAAAAACGTTGGAGACCACTGCTCATGAGGAATCCTATTATGCCTCAGATAAGTAACTTTGTATCAGAGACTTCCTTATTTGTATATTGGATTAAAGGTTTTGATTTCTACACTATAAAATGGGGGCAGACCAGGAGCTTGCTCTCTTGGTTCCTGAGATTAATATTAGAGGAGAGAGCAGAGAGGAGAGCAGAGAAAGGCCATGTGGAGGAGGCCAGGAGAAGCAGCCAAGATGGCAGAGTGCTGAGTGAGAAGCCAGTTTGTGCACAGTTTGTGCAGGGAGAAGGAAGGAGATGGGGAACAGAGGTGAATAAGTCTGGTGAGCTAGAAACCTTTGATTCTAGGAAACTCGGATAAGTCAGTAGCTTTGTGAGCACTGAATGAGTGGGTTTTAGAGCCCAGTGTGTATTTTTACTTGCCCGCCAGGTGCAAGCTAGGATTAAAGATGATGGCCCACCAGTTCTTGGCTCTATTGTTTCATTACCATCTGTCTGAATCTAATGCGAACCTGCATGGGCCAGGCGGCTGTGATGGTGGCCGTGGCTACTGGCTTTACACTGGTCAAGGCATATGCGAGAAGCAAGTTGATGCTTCCTGCCCCTGCCACCCCCCATCCTTTCTCTCTCTCTCTCTCTCTCTACTCTAAAGTCAATAAATAAAATCTTTAAAAAAAATTTTTTAATGAAAAAAATTCATTAGAATTAAATAAATTTTCAGTTTCTCAGTCATACCAGCCACACTGAGTGTTCCACAGCCACACGTGGCTAGTGGCCCCATGCTGGACAGATACAAGAATCATAGAAAGTTCCAGTGGACATGGCTGGTTTAGATACTGCGTAAACATGGTGAAAGTTCTCAGTTCTCACCCATAATCTGTATGTTCATCAAAACGGTATCTTCGTTCCTGCATTCTTTTATGAACAGTCATGATAAAGGAAACTTGAAGGCGCCTTGTAGAGAGACCTTGGGTGTGAGAAAGGCCCAGCCCCCCAACAGGGTGTGGGACCTGGTTCCGGCCAGATAATCCTCAGTCCACACAGCCATCCGGGGCCTCAGCCTAAGCAGTAGTGGGTCTGACTCGAGGGTCTGAATGGGGGCTTCGGGGGGCTTCCTCCGGGATCAAGTCCACTTCTGCCGCTCGTCTGGGCGAGGTACCCTCACCTCTGGGTGCAGCATGCATGTCCCACCACACCAAGGGGCTTCCCGTTTCACTCACGTGGCACGTGTCCCTCTGCCTAGGTTGGTACCATTTGTCTCCCTACAGAATCTCCCCATTCAGCCAGAAGCTGCTGGTGAGAGGAGGTCCCAGGCCTCGCATCTCCCCAGGGCACTGGGGGCTCCTCGGCCCAAATCAGCGTACGTCCAGGTGGTCAGCCAGCTGCTGTCCCTGGCACATTCCTCCCCCTTCACAATGACGGGACACTTGCGCAGCCTGACAGTCACACACAGGCGTGTCTCTCAAGCAGCACATGCTCTGTGGCCCCCCAGCCAAATCCTTTCTGTTGCTGTGGGGACACAAACCGATGCCCAGCCTTGCCGCCCACCCCAGCTCTCACACACTCCTGCGGGCTGGGCTCCCAGCAGCACTCCCCAGGCTGCACAACGACAACCTGGTAAGAGCCCCGGGCCGGGCTGGAGGCAGCGGCCTGAGGCAGGGACAACAGCCAAGGTCAAGGCCCCATGTAACCGCCACACCCAGAACCCTGACCCACAGAATCAAATCACAGAGCCTCTGGGCTCAAGGAGATGGGAACAATGTAAACCAGGGGTCCCCAAACTATGGCCCGCGGGTCACATGCGGCCGCTGAGGCCATTTATCCGGCCCCCGCTGCACTTCCAGAAGGGGCACCTCTTTCATTGGTGGTCAGTGAGAGAGCACAGGATGCATCCTGTGTGCTGTATGTGGTGGCGCCACAAAGCGCAGCGATGCCGGACGCACGCGTCAGGGCTCCGGAAGCGCGTCATATCACTTGTTACGGCTAGCATTGACAAATATGGAACCAGACACTGACCATCTCATTAGCCAAAAGCAGGCCCATAGTTCCCATTGAAATACTGGTCAGTTTGTTGATTTAAATTTACCTGTTCTTTATTTTAAATATTGTATTTGTTCCTGATTGGTTTTTTTACTTTAAAATAAGATATGTGCAGTGTGCTTAGGGATTTATTCATAGTTTTTTTTATAGTCCAGCCCTCCAACAGTCTGAGGGACAGTGAACTGGCCCCCTCTGTAAAAAGTTTGGGGACCCCTGATGTAAACCAACCATTTTCTTTTGTAGATGAAAACTCTAGAGCCTAACATGTAAAATGGCCAGCTCCAGGGACCAGCCTGGGTATCTACCGAGCCCGACCCAGGCCACCTGCCCTTATGCCTTGCTAGCTATGCATCCTCCCCAGTGGCAAATCCCACCCTCTCTCGCTTCCAACACACGCTACCTTCTCCACGTCAACTCAGTGGGGTTGTACCTTTCTCTGCGAGCCACTCACACCGATACCATCTCCATCTCGGTCCCCACAGTCATTCCCCAGGACTCAGGAAGCATCAGCATCTCCCTGTCTCGAGGTCAGAAAGACACACACATACCACCCCCACCCCCAATCCAGGAAGCCGTTTCATCCTTCCCTGAGATACACAATGCAGACCCCAGTCACAACAGATGGCCGATCACCACCTGACATGTTAAGGGAGTAGAGAGTGGGGCTTTACGCAGGGCAGGGGAGGAAGGGAAGCATCCACATGCCCTGTAACGATACCCCATGACAGTCCTTCGCAGCTAATGAGGAGTTGCTGGTTTCTCCCCTCTCCACCAGAGCCAGGGAGTCAAGGACCTGCAGGCATGAGATACCTTGGGCCAAGCAGGGACCTCCTACTCTCACCCCCCACTTCCCTCCCCCTCTCCAGTAGTGGAGCCCCGTTCCCGTGGGCGCTCACCCTGGGCCTGCCTCTAGAGGCCCCCTGGGGATTGTGAGCAGAGCTGCCAACACTTCCAGGGAGGTGACCCCACCAGGGCCACGTGGACAAACAGGCTCCCTTTCCAGGACCCCAGCTCTTCACACACCATAGTGCCAACAAGAGAGATCTTCCAATGCCCTGCACAGAACTGGCATCGACTAGGCAGGACAACTGGCCCCTGGGAGGCAGCCCACTGCATCCAAAGAACTGGGTATATCCCTGGCACCAGCAATGACCACTGTCTTGGGTTTGCGACCTTAAACAAGTCACTGGATTTCGCAGGTTGGAATGTCAAGGTTTCTATTAACTCCCCGGGAGCCTCAGTTCCTGCTGAAAGATACATCATCACAGCAGGTCCTAGGAGGCCCCATCCCGGAATGCAGCGTCGTCTAGCCTCCAGGTGCACAAAGCACACAGTCCACCAGGGGGTGAGCTGGCTGCCCAGCTATTTTTGCTTCTGCTGTCATCTTTGCTGTAGATGTCTGCAAATTTTCCATAATAAAAGTTTACAAAACTGTTTCTTGATGCACTTCTTAATCAGCTATCACTTTGCTATTTACCACATAGCTGTTTCCTTTAACTCAAAACTAGGTCACTGGGTTGAGCAATAGCAAACCATGAGGGATAAGGGGAGGTCTGCACTCTTTATCAACTCAGATTAGAACAGCAGTTTCCAATCAAATGTTTTAAATTAATCATAAGGAAACTTTTTTTTTTTCTTGAACAGCTGGAGAAATCTGACAAAAGGACTGGTTACTAGATGATATTAAAAGAATTATTAATTTTGTTAGTTGTGAAAAAGGTGACCTATTAAATGTTCTTATCTATTAGGGAAAAACAGGGTAGGGGTGGGAGACAAAACATGACTGGCAGAATGGTAACACTTGCTGACACTGGTGATGGACTCACTGATTATCCTCTCTAGTTTTGTGTGTCTCTGAAACACTCTGTAATAAAAAGTGGCAAAGAAACAACAAAACCCTCTGGCCTGACCCGTGGTGGCGCAGTGAATAAAGCATCGAGCTGGAATGCTGAGGTCACCAGTTTGAAACCCCTAGCTTGCCTGGTCAGAAGGAAGTTGATGCTTCCTGCTCCTCCCCTCCCCACCTCTCTAAAATGAATAAATAAAATCTTAAAATATTTATATATAACAACAAAACTCTCAAGAAAATGCTACTCACTAAAAGATTAGAGAGACTAAAGATATCTGTCAAAGGTGACCCTCACTAAATTTAAACAAAATTGAAGGTCAATAAATAAATAAACAAAATAAAAAAAAATACCTGCAGGGCCTAGCCAGTTGGCTCAGTGGTAGAGCGTCAGCCTGGCATGTAGATGTCACAGGTTCGATTCCTGGTCAGGGCACACAGGAAAAGTGCCCATCTGCTTTTCCACCCCTCCCCCTCCCACTTCTCTCTCTCTCTTTTCTCCTCTCCTCCTGTAGCTATGGCTCAATTAGAGCGAGTTGGCCCCGGGTGCGGAGGATGGCTTCACAGCCTCTGACTCAGGTGCTAAAAAATGGCTCCGGTTGCAATGGTGCAAGGGCCCCAGAGGGGCAGAGCATCGCCCCCTAGTGGGTATGCCGGGTGGATCCCAGTTGGGGCACATGCAGGAGTCTGTCTCTGCCTCCCCACCTCTCACTAAAAAAAAAAACACCTACAGGATTGCCCATGTGGGGAAGGAAAAGGGAAGCGAAGAGTTAAATATTTGCCAAGCAACAGACGCATTTGTAAGACTGGCAGGGCTCCGCTCTCAAAGCCCACCTTGCCCTCCTGCGATCTTTCAACAAGGAGCATCCAAACTGCAGGGATCCGACAATGGCCTGCAACATCCTGTTGGTGGCCAGGATCCAGAAGCTCCCATCTCTGATATCTGTCCCTCTTACTGTGAATTAAAGCCCTCAGATCTTTCTCTCTGACAAAGACAATGAAAACACAGCACACCCACGCACAATGACGAAGCACAGGACCACCGCACAGCACTTTCAACAAGGGCAGGAACCACACTGCAGGCACCTGGTGAGCCCTGCCCCTCCCTGCACCCCACTTCTACCGCCCTGAGGGGGCGAGGATAAAGGGAACTGGAGCAGGGGAGTTTATTAAATCCCTACTGCGCACCAGGGAAGCTAGCCTGTCACCCTGCTGGCAAGTATCGCTGTACCCATTTGACATCCAAAGAAACTGAGGTTAAGAAAGTAGTACGAGGTCACAAGGCTAAGAAACTAGTACAAGGTCCACTTCTCCATTGGTGACACAAGGTCCTGGTGATAACCACAGACCCCACTGTGGACCCTTAGTTCGATAAACTGCCTGCACATCACCATCCGCACACCCACTCTGCCGAGAGCTCTGGCCAAGATGTTCTCCCTGCAGAGCACCCCAGCCCGGCCTTCCTCCCCGCAGCCCCCACTCTGAACCAGGGCGTAAACGGGCTCTAAGGAAACCTCAACGGATTTCTCTAGCATCAGCTCTTACCCGGACTATTTTCAAAGCTTTTAAACTGGTCTCCCAGCTTCCAGTTGCACATGGCCAATTTAAACTCCACAGGGTTTTAATTCAGTTCCACACAGTTGCGTTTGGGATAGCTGGGAATCTTTCTCAAGTGCACCTCTGATGATGTCACCCCCTACCTAACACGCCCTCCATCCCCAACAAAACTGAGCCACAGCCCAGGTCTGCCCTTCCCATCCCCCCAATGAGGCCCAACCACTGACCATTCCTTCAGCTCCCACCACCAGCAACACACCCTTCCTCCTCCTCTCCACCTAGGAAACCCATCCTTGAAAACCCATCTTAAATACCTCATCTTCAGTTCATTCTTTTTCTACTACAGCATGCTGGAATCATATGTTGAACAATCATACCTTCTTTTTTTTTTTTTTATTATTATTATTTATTCATTTTAGAGGAGAGAGAGAGAGAGAAGAGGGGAGGAGCAGGAAGCTTCAACTCCCATATGTGCCTTAACTGGGCAAGCCCAGGGTTTTGAACCGGCAACCTCAGCATTCCAGGTCGAGGCTTTATCCACTGCACCACCACAGGTCAGGCCATATACCTTCTTTTTTATGACACTTCTTAGGCCAAAAAAAATCCTTGTCATCCTTCAGACGGTGCTTTGGCATGAAGAGTACTGTTCCTCCAGGACTTACAGGCTTCTCCCTTTTCTGGACTTCCATCAACGCATTCCCCAGCACGTGACAGAGACCTCAATCGAAGACCGTGTCACACTGCCTGACGGCGGCTGGGCACATGAGTGTGCGCGGAACCAAAGCTTCTTGAGGGCAGGTACTGTAGTTTCTACCTGATCGCCCACAACGTCCAGCAGGTCCCCATCCACAGCTGCTCTCTCGGGCACTTTATCTCCGTCCCCGGCTCCTCTACACCATCGTGCTAAGGAAGGTCCTGATCACACTCTGCTGACACAGGACTAATTTTGCTGGGTTGAGCCACGAGCCAGCCACCGCTCCCCAAACAATAATGGCCCCAGCGCCTTTGAATCTGACTCGGAGCATTTAGAACCTAATCTACAGTTATGAGGACAACCCCAAGTCAGAGGCAGACAGCATGCAGCACATCCCACGGAGGCTATAACTCTCTGGAGTCAGAGAAAGGACAGTGGAGCACCCCTTCGACCTCACCACCTCCCTCCCTGCTCAGCTGGGCATGCCCCAGGCCAAACTTTCACCAGCGCATCCGTGTCCCACGCAACCCTCTGCTGGTTCCCATTTGGAGACAGCTTTCTAACACGATTCAAACAAATGGGTTCAAAGTCATTACCGTTCCTCATGCCTCTGAGACAAGAAATGCTCAGGGGAAATGATGGGATGGGAGAGGCAGGGGTCCCCAAACTTTTTACACAGGGGACCAGTTCACTGTCCCTCAGACCATTGGAGGGCCGCCACATAGTGCTCCTCTCACTGACCACCAATGAAAGAGGTGCCCCTTCCGGAAGTGCGGTGGGGGGCCGGATAAATGGCCTCAGGGGGCCGCATGTGGCCCGCGGGCCGTAGTTTGTGGATGCCTGGGAGAGAGTATCTGTCAATGGCCCCTTCCCTCCCAGGCTGGGATCCACAAACAGAGCTTCTCAATCACAGAGCTTCCTTAGACAGGCCAGGGCGGGTCCCCTGCCAGCCAGCGCCTCATCCCACTGCCTGGCCTCACTCCCAAGAAGCTGCCATTACATAGGCGGAGGACACACTCAATCTAGACAAAAGGACTATTGAACACCACCTTGCTCCGCAACGTGGAATGGATGGTTAGAAACGGGGTCCTCCAGGCTTTCTACCCGTGGCCTGTAGCCTGGGAGAGACCCACAAAGGGGGCGCGAAGAGAGATCAGGGAGGAGAAGGAACAGTAGGGCAACTCAAACCCAGTGCCACCCACACACGCTAGCTGACAAGACACCTGGTCAGTGCCCCAGGCCCAGGCCCCTCCGTGTCAGCGCTACAGCAAAAGAGGCCCGGTGCCCACAGCCCCGCCTTTCTGCACAGGGCAGGGAGTGTCTCTGATCTTTTTAACGCAGCATCACTCCTAGTGACCTTGGGAGCCTTATACGAGCAGGGACTGTGCTACTGATCATTTAATTCCCCAGACCTGGGCTCGGAGCCAGTACACTGCAGATGTCAAAGAAATATGTGTTTTGGTTTTTTTTTGTGTGTGTTTTTTTTGTTTTGTTTTGGGGTTTTTTTTTGTATTTTTCTGAAGCTGGAAACAGGGAGAGACAATCAGACAGACTCCCGCATGCGCCCAACCGGGATCCACCCGGCACGCCCACCAGGGGTGAAGCTCTGCCCACCAGGGGGCGATGCTCTGCCCCTCCAGGGGGTTGACGTTCCCGACCAGAGCCACTCTAGCACCTGGGGCAGAGGCCAAGGAGCCATCCCCAGCTCCCGGGCCATCTTTGCTCCAATGGAGCCTTGGCTGCAGGAGGGGAAGAGAGAGACAGAGAGGAAGGGGGGGGAGTGGAGAAGCAAATGGGCGCTTCTCCTATGTGCCCTGGCTGGGAATCGAACCCGGGTCCCCCGCACACCAGGCCGACGCTCTACCACTGAGCCAACTGGCCAGGGCCGAAATATGTGTTTAATTAAGAGACAGTTAGAGTACAAATGATAAGCCACAAACAACTCCCTGTGGTCAATCATTTTAATGCAACTCAATTTTTTTTCTTCTGTGGCTCACAGAGTCAGATAAATGTCTCTCTGGGCACATTTATCCTTGGAAATGCCCATTTACATGATGTGAAAATTCACCTGAACAATGAGCTACCTGCATACACTCGGTGGGTAGTGTGGCCCCTCTGTCCAGACTTGAATAATTACCCCGGCCGCACTCCCCTACCTCCTCCAAGCTAAACGATACCTAACACAGGTCCCGGTGGGTCTTTGGGAAGTTCATTCCTGGGTAAAATTTTACCCTCTCTGAATTCACAAAACCAACATTTTATTTCAGTAGTTTGCCAGGTTATCAGATAGTGTACGTGGGAAAATTCTGAAAATGCCCCCCACACAAACCTATTAACAACACGTCTCTTGAATTATTTGATTATTCACTTGGTTTTCTCGAAAAGATTGCAAACCCCTTAAAAGGCAGTGACCACTTTTTATTCATCTCTGAGTCTCTACCGGCGGGATGGGGAGGAATCCGGACGCACTTGGGAACATGTCAGGCCAAGCCCTTCATCAGCTAGGGACCTGGCTGCCTCCCAGGTCTCGGACTGCCTTGGGTCACTCGCTGCCTGGTACCCGTACACTCAGCCAAGAAGCAAATGATTCCCTGAAACGTCAGGCCCCCTCCCCCGACCTGTCTTGGGTCTCTAGGTCAACATGGCTTGGCTTAATTTTAACTACCACGTGCAGGGAGATCTCCAAAAGAGGTCAAGGTCAGGGGACGCAGATGAAAACGAAGGCTCCATATATTATACATAAGAGTCAGCACAGTGTGCCTCCCGGCCCCGCAAAGTACATGGAAAAGCCGCGGCCTCCACTGCAACGCAAGTGCGAAGATGTTCACGCGGCTGAAGCCGGCAGAGCCCCGCCGAGGGTAACAGGGCCCAAGAGCACACATGCAGGCCCCTCCCACCAGCAAGGGGACTCTGAAAAGGACAGGACTGGCCTGTGACAGGGGCAGGGCAGCCACTGGGACCCGACCTAGAGAAGCAAAGTTGGCTCTGGCTGGCCTGGCAAAGGCTCTCCGTGTGAGCCAGAGCTCTTGGCAACCCCCCCCCTTCCCACCTGGCACTGCCAAGCAAAGTCAGTCTGAGGACTCGGGGCCACTCCCGTGCTAAGGGGTCAGGAACAGACTGCAGCCAATGGAACGAAGAAGGAGGGAAAAAAAAAAAGGAAGACAGCCACATGGAAGAATCCAAACACCCGGGGCTGAGATAATGACCCATGTCTAAGCCTCTCAATTCCAAGCATCCCTCCTTTCTCCAAGCATTTTTCACTCTGCCACACGCCATGCCTCCGAAGATTTGCAAAGGGTCAGATGCAATTCCTGCCCTCCAGGGGCTCCACAGAGAGTTCCTTAGCCCCAGGTGTAGAGGCTAGAGCCCAGACTTGGGCTGTCTGTGTCAAATCCTGGCCAGGCCACTCAGAAATAAAGTGACCCAAGCATTTTATTTTGCTTCTCTGTGCCTCAGTTTCCTCATCTGTAAAATGAAGAGAATAACAGGTGCCACCTCACGGGGTTGCTTTGAGGAGTACGTTAACACAGGTCAAGTGCTTAAAGCAGGCATACCGTAAGCAAGATAAAAGGGTCAGCTGTTATAGAAGCAGGCATTAGGTAGTATTAGCTTGTGGTTATTAACCCACAGGACAAGGATGACCTCTAAGGGGAGAGGATGAATACCTTGAAATCGTGATTATAATTTAAGCACCCACGTGCATGTGGGTGTGTTTTCCGAGGATGACATCCATAACGCCCATCAAATTCTCAAAGACGCAAAGCTGAATGAGGGAAGGGACTGCAGAGTGTGCAGAAGTCGCGCCAACATTGTAATCCGCTCAGTAGCCCCGTCCAATAGAACTCCCTGAGATGATGGACATGCTCTCTGTGTGCGCAGTCCCAAAATAGTAGCCATCAGCCACAGGTGGCTCCTGAGCTGGTGACCGTGAAGGACTGAACTTTTCATCTGATTTAATGACATTAATTTATATTTAAGGAGCCACCTGTAGCTCATGGCTACAGTGCTGAACATCACAGAGCTAGTTCGTCTGGAGAATATTCAATGATGCAAACCATCCCTTGATGTACTCAGAAGTGAGTGCCAGAGCACGATGTACCCGGCAATTCTGAGTACGGTGGCGGGGGGGGGGGGGGGGGTGGCGCACACTGGGGCACAACACGGAGAAGTGCAGATGCCAAAGGACGAGAGGGACTGCCCAGACTGTGCTTGACACTAGAGACTGAAGAACTGCTGCACTAGGGTTCTCCAGAGAAACAGAACCAACAGGATGCATAGAGAGAGAGAGAGGTTTGAGAAATCGGCTCATGTGATTATTGTGATTGGCAAGTTCAAAGTCTACAACGGGGCGGGGCAGAGAGATGGTCATCAGGCTGAAGGCCGAGAGAAGAGCTGATGCTGCAGTTCAAGTCCAAAGGCTGTGTAATGGCAGAATTCCCTTTTACTCAGGGGAGGTCAGTTTTTTGGTCTATTCCGGTCTTGAACTGATTGGACGAGTCCCACCCACACTACAGAGGGCAATCTGCTTTACTGGAATCCACCAATTTAAATGTGAATCTCATCCAATGAACATCCTCACAGAAACATTCAGAATAATGTCTGACCACATACCTGGCCAGTGTGGCCCAGCCAAGGTGACCCATATAATTAAGCACATGCAGTAAAGTTTGTGAATAAGACTTTGGCAAGATTTGGCTGGGAGGCAAAAGGCAAAGATGAGGAAGGGGGCACCAGAAAACAGGAATACCAACTGAAAGGCTATTGCAACAGTCCAGGCGAGGCAGGAGAGCTCGCACCAAGGAAGTGGCAATGGGAAGCGAGTCCTTTAATAAGTATTTGTTAAAAGAAAGTAGGAACGGATTAAAACACACAAACACACTCTTACACTTTATGGGATGCTAGCTTTTCCTCCTAGTTCTCCAGCACAATATAAGGGAAAGGAAGTTTCCATAACCCATAAAAAGAGGGAAGCAATGTAGCAGAGAGATACGGGGTTTACTATGTTTCTCTACTCCAAGAAGTCCGATGCCTGCTCTGTGGGGCACAGATGCCCAGCTCTCTTTCCCACCCACAGCCTCTCTAGAAGACAGATAAATCACACTACATACAGATGTAGCAGAGTTGTTTAGCTGACTCCCAATCTCCATTCTTCCCTTCATCCTTAGAAACAGTACTGCTAGCTTTAAAATAAATAAATAAAAATAAATGCCTCCCTCGAAGTTCTCCGTGAAACAGGGACTTGCACATAGACTCCTTAAAATGGAAGGAGTGTCCATCCCTTCCCCTTCTTTTCCTAAAATACAGATGTGATGGCTGGAGGTCCTAGCTATCCTGGGCCATGCGGGGGGCTTTGAGGATGGGAATCACATACTAGGACGGAGCAGTAACAGGCCACTGGGTCTCAGATGACCAGGGAGTCACAGCACCAACCTAGACGGCCTAAATCAGCCTCCCCGCCCCCCCTTTTTTAGGTGAGAGAAGGTATCCTTGTGTGTTTAGACCACTGTTTTTGAGTCAGTCTTCTGTTACTTGCAACTAAATGTAATAATTCCTAGTTACTACAAGATGAGGCCACTGTTTCGTGCACAAGGCAGTGTGAATTTCAGACCTGCAGGCTGTACAGCTTCACTGGTATATTTTCTCATGGCCTTGGGTGTTGGGACAGGGCAAACAGAAAAGGAACATACATAAACTAGCACAGTGCCTTATACCTCATGATTTCCTGCCAACAACTGCTCTCAGACGAGCCCACTACAGGTGCCTTGGACCACCTAGGTGGAGTGCCCAGGTCAGTGTGAAAACAGACCTCCCAGTAGTCTCTGTATAAAGAGAACCTTTGCTCAGTTGGCCGGAGCCTGAGATCAAGAGACTTAAATTCAAAGAATCAGATGATCTCAGAAGACTTCAATACACTGTGATTAGAAATAAAAAACGGCCCAACACCATCTCTGCAGTATGATGCTTTGCCAAAGGGAATACACTTGAGGCCGGATGCAAATTGATGAGCAAATGGTATCTTTTACTTCCATGTAAACCTCTTCTTTAGCGGGCGGCCTCCTAAACAAAGCTGATTGTTGCCTTCGCTGAAACAGAGCCATTCTCTCCTCTAGGAGCATATAAGTTCCCTAGTACCTAGGAAAGTTTTAAACAGAAAAAATGAATAAACCAACGATCACATTGACTCAGAAAGGCACCCAAGAATGGGGTTAGAGGAGACAGTTGGAAAGAGGCAGACTCCAGGCAGTGTCTGGAGAAATCAGTGGAAAAATAGCAGAGGAACCCACATTCTAGATGATTCTTGAGAGAAGGCCCAGTGGATGGGACCTCCTTTGGAGCCCTCCAGAATTCTCTCTGGAGCTGCCTAGCTCTCAGCAGTCAAGCTAGTGAGGGCCAGGGAGGAACAGGAAGAACTCAGACTCAGCCACTTGTCTTAGAAACCCCATTGCTGCCCAGGAAAGCCAGGCTTAGGAGTAGCTACAACAGCTGTGTGAGCATAGCGAGTACTTTTCAGTTGTACCAAACACCCCCACACAGGCATTCACCTGCACCTGCCCAAGGCTACCCGCCAAAGATGACGACGTGGGGGACCAGAATCCTCCTCTCCACGGGCTATGGATCCAGGGACCTGAGAAGGGGCTGCTGACTCCAAAACTACTTTCTCCATCCGGTTGATTACTGATTTAGCGGATAAAAATATAGGACTCCAAGTTAAATTTGAATTTCAGATAAGCAACTTTTTAAAAAAGTTTTTATGTATTGATTTTAACAAGAGAGGAAGGGAGGGAGGGAGAGAGGGAGAAGGAACATTGATTGATCTGTTCCTGTGTGTGCCCTGACCGAGAATCAAACCAGCAACCCCTGCGCTTCAGGGCAATGTTCTAACCAACCGAGCTATCTGGCCAAGGCACAACAATTTTTTATTCTTTTTCTGTTTATTTTTTTAGTTAAGTATGTCCCAAATATTGCATGTAAAACAGACTTACACTAAAAAAAAAATTACCTGAAATTCAAATTTAACTGGCTAGCCTGTACTCTATCTGCTGACCCTACTTAACTTAAACTCTACAAGACATCCTACCACACAGAAATGAAGACTGTCTATGGCCAGGACTTCGAGGTAATCTCCTGGTATAATAGATGTGCTCCTTCACGTACAATTCAAGAAGCTCCAACTGTGGGACAAACCCTGAGCAGGACACCAGTGGGCCCACCAGGACGGAAACAGAGGATGGGAATGTTTTTAAAGCATGAGCGCTTAAACAGCCAGAGAGAGCGCAAATCTCTGAGCCATAACAGCTACTTCTCAGGGTGAACCATTAGATTCTTACGGGAGATTTTCATAGAAGAGAAGGGGGCAGAATATGGAGGCACACGGGGAGGGTTGGGAAGGGGACGTGAAAGAGAAAAGAAGGGAATCAGGGTGGGCATAGGGGGTCCCCAGGTGAGGAAAGAGAGTGGAAAGGTAAGCCAAAAGTGTTCAGGAGAAACACCAACATTTGGCCAAGGACCAAATCTTGCTGCCTGGCAACATAAAAACCCTACGCATGTTGACAAACCTGGTAGCCAAAATACACCCCCTACGCTGCTTTTATTTATTTATTTTTAATTTATTTACTTATTTGAGGGAGAGAGGGAGAGAGACAGAAACATCAATCTGCTTCTGTATGTGCCCAGACTAAGGATCGAACCGGCAACCTTTGCACATTGGGATGATGCTCTAACCTACTAAACTATCTGGCCGGGGCTACTCTGCTTTCATTAACTGAGAAATCAGTCACCCTGCTACTCCTTTCCAGGGAATGCTTGTGGTTCACAAAGAGGGGAGGAAGGAAGCGGTGATTTACGTCAGTGCAATAATTTCACTAAAGACAGATGAGAGGGAGGGAAGAAAAAAGAAACAACCAAGGAACTCCATGGCCTCTTACACAGTATAGAACTTCTCATCATCTTCGCCTCTAACTGCTTAACTGTGGTTACAAACCACATCTGTTAGCTCAGGCAGCATGTCACCCACCAAGCAGCACTTACTGCACATCAGCCACGCCTCAGTGAAGGGCAAAGGGTACAAGAAAAAGAAAAGTGTCCCTGACAGAGCTCCCAACTGACAAGGTAATGGTGGCTAGCTAGCGCCTCCAGCTTAATACTACCTGGCTGAGACCCTGCATGTGACCAGGCCCCCCACTGCCAGCTGTCGGCCACCTGCCAGTCAGGTAAGGGTCAAATACAGGTGGCCCCGTTGCACCACCAGAAGAGAAAACCCCAAGATCAGCAAGCTCCCTAATCGCACCCCAGCAGGGGACTCAGAGGCAGAGCCAGCCACGGAGGAGGGACAATGACTCCAAAGAGGGGTCGGCCCTTCTGACTGAAGCCTCTAGACCGACTCTATGTCAGGAGCCTGTAACCTGGCTCAAGAAGCTGCCGCTCTCAACACTGACCCCTCTTGATTCAAGATTCTAGGTTCACAAAACGCAGCAACTTCTTCCCCAGAATCTCCAACCAAGACTGCCAGCCAGGACGCACGCGGTCTTGCAGAGCAGAGAGAGTTAATAGCCTGTCCTCCCTTCTTGCCGTAAATCACTAGGATTTTTGCTTTGCAACAGGTGCCCCGTCACTTAGCTGCTGCCCTTACCATGGGCAGCTGGGATGACGCAGTTCCCAGGAACTGGCCTGTGGCCACCCAGTGGGAACACGACCAGGGCCACCAGGATGGACGTCACTGACCCAACCTCCTGACCCAAGTCCCACAGTGAGAGCAGTGACCCAGGCAGGCAAGTGGCTCAGCCAAAGTGAAAGTGACCAGGAAGGAGGAAGGCCTGACGAAGGTGCACTGCATCCCGAAGAACTAAGACAGGGGGGCCCCAAACTGCTTGGAACAGGAGCCTCCCAGTTACCTCAGGGTGGAAAAGGCAGGGAACTAACTGCACAGATGAGCTCAAAATCTTCCGTTTGCCCAACAAGTCAGTTATTTCTTCTACTGGTTCCCCTAAGATGTGTCAACAGTTCAGGCTTTGCAACAGTCACTCAGTGCCTCCTACATGCCCAGCACCAGGCAGCAGCCAGAACCAGGGAGATGCAGGTTCAAATCTTTGCTCCTCTCCTCGTGAGGTCTGTGAAGTGGGCACATTATTTTACCAGCCTGAGCCTCAGTTAGGATCCCCTCCATCTGAGGACAATAATGCCTTTTGTCTCCCTGCTGTGAGGACTTGATTACATAATGCAGGGGTCTGGGACCTATGGCTCGCAAGCCAGATGTGGCTTTTTTGATGGCTGCATCTGGCTCGCAGAAAAATCTTTAATAAAAAAAATAACGTTAAAAATATAAAACATTCTCGCCCTGGCCGGTTGGCTCAGCGGTACAGCGTCGGCCTAGCGTGCAGAGGACCCGGGTTCGATTCCCGGCCAGGGCACACAGGAGAAGCGCCCATTTGCTTCTCCACCCCTCCGCCGCGCTTTCCTCTCTGTCTCTCTCTTCCCCTCCCGCAGCCAAGGCTCCATTGGAGCAAAGATGGCCCGGGCGCTGGGGATGGCTCTGTGGCCTCTGCCTCAGGCGCTAGAGTGGCTCTGGTCGCAACATGGCGATGCCCAGGATGAGCAGAGCATCGCCCCCTGGTGGGCAGAGCGTCGCCCCATGGTGGGCGTGCCGGGTGGATCCCAGTTGGGCGCATGCGGAAGGCTGTCTGACTGTCTCTCCCTGTTTCCAGCTTCAGAAGAAAAAAAAAAGAAAACAAACAAGGAAAAAAAAGAAAAAGAAAAAAATATATAAAACATTCTCATGTATTACAATACATTCATTTCCTACCACTCATGTTCATGGTTGCGGGTGGCTGGAGCCAATCACAGCTGTCCTCCGGGACAACACCAAATTTTTATTGGATAATGCAGAACATATATGGGTTGTTGTATGGCTCTTGTGGAATTACATTTTAAAAATATATGGCGTTCATGGCTCTCTTAGCCAAAAAGGTTCCCGACCCCTGATATAATGTATGTAAGGGACCCACTATTACAGGCCAGGGGAACCTAGTAGAGCCTCAATAAATGAGGATGTGGGCCCTGGCCAGTTGGCTCAGCGGTAGAGCATCGGCCTGGCGTGCGGGGGACCCGGGTTCGATTCCCGGCCAGGGCACATAGGAGAAGCACCCATTTGCTTCTCCACCCCCCCCCCCTCCTTCCTCTCTGTCTCTCTTCCCCTCCCGCAGCCAAGGCTCCATTGGAGCAAAGATGGCCCGGGCGCTGGGGATGGCTCTTTGGCCTCTGCCCCAGGCGCTAGAGTGGCTCTGGTCGCAATATAGCGACGCCCCGGAGGGGCAGAGCATCGCCCCCTGGTGGGCAGAGCGTAGCCCCTGGTGGGCGTGCCGGGTGGATCCTGGTCAGGCGCATGCGGGAGTCTGTCTGACTGTCTCTCCCCGTTTCCAGCTTCAGAAAAAAAAAAAAAAAAAATGAGGATGTGGTGAGTCCCTTGAATAACTCAACTTCTTAAGCCTCAGTTTTCTCTTCTGCAAAAAAAAAAAAAAATACCTCCCTCACACATATAAAGCGTGTAGAAAAGTACATGGTATACAGAAAATGTTAAAATTACTCTTTCCCCTCTTCCCCTCTCCATCCTTAATCTCTGGCTCACTTCTTTCCACACACACTCTTCCAGTAAACTGTCACCTCTGTATTGTCAACTCCCAACTCCCCACCTCCAACTTGCCCTGAAATTCCCACTGAGGCAGCCAGTCACGCTAACACTTAGGAAAGTAAAACACCACCTTCTCCCAAAGATAGATCCCCACCCTCTCAGTTTCCTCCTGGCTGCTCAGGTTCTTTGGGCCAAAAGCCTGGAGTTTGCTAGGAGTCGTTCTTGGCAACTGGCTAACTACAACGTCTCCTGACGTCTTCATACTCTCAGATTAGGCTACGCCCCAGAAAGGTTCATGTACAGGCTCAACTAATGGTCTCTAGGCTCCAAGACTAGTTTCCTCATCTGTAATAGGGGGACAAAAAGGGAAGATAAGTGACATCCCCTACACAGAGCAGCACCCATGGTGCTTAGCCCACAGACCTCAAAAGATGGCGCTGCTAGTAATTAAGGTAAGGACACAACACTGGTCATCAGTGCCCAATCGACTTCTCAAACACAACATGAACCCACATGCCGGAGCCCAGGTGGCCGCTCTGCAGCTTCTCAGGCCAGCTGGAGGCCGGGCTGAGGCTGTCAGGGGCTCCCCCACATCAGACCACATGGTTCCCTCTCTATCTGGTCCTTCGGGCCCCTAAGGCTCCCTGTCCACAGCCCTGACACTGACGTACTTACCCTGGGTTACACGCATGCTCACTGCTGTCCTTTGTACCCAGGCTCTCCTGCGCTTTTGGGGCTCAGGTGTGCTGCTCTTCCCCAGGCTCTATACACATGTACATACACACACACACACACACACACACACACACACTCACGGTGACCTCACGTCACTGGCTTCTTCCACATGCCATCTACACCTGTACCCATCTGTACCCATGCTACATGGTCCAGTTCTCTAATGAGTCTCTCCAATGGGCAATTTACTTGGTGAGTACAATTGGTCCCCGTTACTAATGGAGTCCACATGTGCGAATTTGCCCACTTGCTAAAATTTATTTGTTACCTCCAAATCAATATTCATGGCACATTCGGGATCATTTCTAGACCCACACAGTGTAGCAAAAGCTTTGAGTCGCTCAGTGTGGACGTCCCCAGCTGAGGTCTCACAAGGTGACCCTGCCTTCTTTCAGTTCTCACACACGGCAAACCACTGCCCACCTCGCAGTCTATTTATTGCCACACTTTTTCAGATATTTAAATCGGCCCCAAGCCTAGTGCTAAAGTGCTGTCTAGTGTTTCTAAGCCCAAGAAGGCCGTGATGTGCCTTACAGCAACAATACGGTTTTAGATAAACTTCATTCAGGCATGAGTCATCGTGCTGTTGGCTGTGGATTCGATGTTAATGAATCAACAATATGGTACATCCAGAAAAAGGAAGAGGAAATTTGCAGACCCGTACTAAAGGCCGCTCCGGAAAGAGCTAAAATAAAGTCTACAGTACATGATGAAACTATGGAAAAGTGGCTAAATGTGTGGACTCCTTTGGCAATCAATGCCTGAGAGGTCATGACCAACTAAAAAAGCATAGCAGACAACACTTGTGAGGCTGAAAGCCAAAGAAATTTACGGGCACATCACCCAGGGTCAGGAAGACGTTCCACCCTTCTTGGCTAGTGTTTTGTTATAAAGAAATACTATATACAAGAAATATATATTAAATAAGGAGTTCTTTAAAGAGAGACATACATAAAACAAGGTTATGTATGGATATGTAGAAGAAAATGTGCCCAGAGGCACGCAGGAACCTGACCCTCTCCTTCCCACCAGGAGCAATGCCTCAGTAGAGTGCCTCTTGGATTCAGCATTGGCATTGACTTAGAGAACTCTCACTTACAATGACAAGGGACTGTGAGTACCTATGCCTTCAAACCACCTTGTTTATGTATGCAGATGTCACTCCTGGGGGACACAAGCCACATTTTATGTCCACAACAGCAAGAAAGACAAGGGGGAGGTGCTCAGGAAATATGCTGGGAGACCCTTCTACTTGCCGATCCCTAGCACGCTCTAATCCTCCCGTAGTCTCACTCCATTTCTCCAACAGAGGAGAAAAAAAACACCTTTTCATCCAGATCGGTAACAGAGAATCTACTTTTGCCCAAAACACCCCACCACACACACTTTTATATTGTTAAGAGGGGAATGTCACCTCTACAGAAGCAGGGACTTTTGTCCTGTTCTTCACAGGTGGCTAAGACAATGACTAACAAGTAGTAGGAACCCCGTAAATATTTGTTGAATGAAAGAAAATAATAAATGAGAAGGAAAAAAAGCTTTAGGCAAGTCAAGAGAGGAATAAACCACCTTTGCAGAAGCTGGACCTCTTATTCTCCACTTATAGAGGGTCTTCTGCAAACAAAACCAATGTCTACAATTTCCCAGTGAAGGAAGACTACAACACTGTTCCTAAGAATTTGCGGGATTATTTGGTACACTTGACCTGTTCCATGTCACGGGGAAACATGACTCCCCATCCATTTGAGGCCCTCACCTATTTGTTGGGCTTAAGAGTGCTTTTGTATATTTTGTTTTTTAAGAGAGAGAGAGAGAGAGAGAGAGAGAGAGAAAGAGAGGGAGAAGTGGGGAAGCATCAACTCGTAGTAGTTGCTCCCTGAATGTGCCGTGTCTGGGCAAGCCCAGGGTTTGGAACCAGCGAGCTCTCTGTTCCAGGTCGACGCTTTATCCACTGTGCCACCACAGGACAGGAGGGCTGAGAGTGCTTCTGATCAGTCGAAAGGTAAGTAAGTCAGCTATTTCCTCCTCCTCATTTCTGACACATTTGATCCTCACAAGCAAATCCGCATGCACTCAACATGCCTGGGGTCACCCTTTGTCCTCATAGTCACTACATCCTCCATATCCCCTCCCAGCCATCAGTGGTCTGTTTCTTCTACCCATAGATTTATTTCTATTTTTTGTATTTTTCTGAAGTTGGAAATGGGAAGGCAGTCAGACAGACTCCCGCATGTGCCCGACTGGATCCACCCGGCACGCCCACCAGGGGGCGATGCTCTGCCATCTGTGGCATCGCTCTGTTGCAACCAGAGCCATTCTAGCACCTGAGGCAGAGGCCATAGAGCCATCCTCAGCGCCCAGGCCATCTTTGCTCCAATGGAGCCCTGGCTGCGGGAGGGGAAGAGAGAGACAGAGAGGAAGGAGAGGGGGATGGGTGAAGAAGCAGATGGGTGCTTCTCCTGTGTGCCCTGGCCAGGAATCAAACCCAGGACTCCTGCATGCCAGGTCAACACTCTACCACTGAGCCAACCGGCCAGGGCCACCCATAGATTTTTATTGTGCTATTTTTTTAAGGCAGCTGATTCACCACAGAGACATAACATTTGATAGAAAATACATCTGGAATAATAATAACTTACATTCTTTTTTTTTTCTCCAAATGCTTTAAATGTATCAATTTAACACTATGGTAAGGTTGTAAAAGTGACTATAATATAATACTTTGCAGGTGGAGCTTATCATTTCATACCTCTTGAATTTGAACTGGCCATGGGACTTATTCTACCCAACAGTACAAATGCAACGCAAGCAGAGGCCTGGAAAGAACCTGCTCTTCTGTTCCTTTCGGAATCCCAGCACCACATGTGGAAGCCACGCTCGCCTGCTGGATGAGACACATGTAAGCTAGTCACCCCTGACGCCTCTGCTGACAACCAGCCAACTACCTGGTGGATAAAACCATCCTAGATCAGCCAGCCTCCAGCCAGCCCTATCAAATGACAGTATACACAGGAGATCAGGAAAACTGCCCAGCAAAATCATGAGCAAACTAAGTGCTTCAAGCCCCTAAGTTTCGGAGTGATTTGTTTCATAGCAAAAGCTAGAACTGACACACAACTCCACTTTATAGATGAAGAAACTGAGGCACTGAGGTCCCACAGCTATTAAGTGATGAATCAGAATTCAAAGACAGGCAGTCTGGCTCCAGAGGCTAAGCTTTGCTGGTTGTCCCGCAGCTATGTCATTCTGTGTTTCCCCACTCACCCCCCCAAAGGAGGTTAAGTATAGGACATGAACTTACATGGCCCATAAAGACCAAACAGGCAATTTTCTGCACTGAAGAACCTTTGTTATTTTGCCTGTATGCTGCTTTCAGGTTTGCGAGGCACTCTGCTCTCTTCTCACACATTCCAACCATTTAAAAATAAAAACAATTGCCCAAATGTCCATTTAAAGATGAATAAGCAAAATGTGGTGTGTGTGTGTGTGTGTATGTGTGTGTGTGTAATATTATTCAGCCTGAAAAAAGAATGAAATTCTAACATATGCTTCGACATGAATAAACCTTGAAGACATGAGGCTAAGTGAAATAAGCCAGTCACAAAAAGACAATACCGCCTGGCCAGGTGGCTCAGGGGATAAAGCACTGTCCTGGTGCACGGAGATCGCGGGTTCGATCCCTGGTCAGGGCATCATACGAGATGCAGCCAATGAGTACACAACTAAATGGAACTAAGTGGAACGAGTTGATGCTTCTCTCTCTCTCCCTGCCCCTCTACCTCTCTCTCAAGTCAATAGGAAAAGTATTTTTTTAAAAGACAGATAGTGTACTTTTTTAAAAGACAGACACCCTACTTAAGTAGTCAAATTCATAGAAACAGAAAGTAGAACAGTGGCTTCCAGGGGCCGAGGGAGAGGGGGTGGGGAGTTATTTAGTGGGTACAGAGTTTCAGTTGGGGAAAATGAGAAAGTTCTGGGGATGGATGGTGGTGAGGGCTGCACAATATGAGTGTACTTTTTTTTTTTTTAACAGAGACAGAGAGAGAGAGATAGACAGGGACAGACAGTAAGGGAGAGAGATGAGAAGCATCAATCATCAGTTTTTCATTGCGACACCTTAGTTGTTCATTGATTGATTGCTTTCTCATATGTGCCTTGACCGCGGGCCTTCAGCAGACCGAGTAACCCCTTGCTCGAGCCAGGGACCTTGGGTCCAAGCTGGTAAGCTTTGCTCAAACCAGATGAGCCCACACTCAAGCTGGCGACCTCGGGGTCTTGAACCTGGGTCCTCCGCATCCCAGTCCAATGCTCTATCCACTGTGCCACTGCCTGGTCAGGCAATATGAGTGGACTTAATGCCACTGAATTATACACTTCAGAATGGTAAATCTTACATATAGTTTACCACAATTAAAAAAAGGAAAACAATTGCAAGTGTTGCGACTGGCTGTGATTAAACAACAGGCCCAGGACCACTGTGAGACCAGGGAGAACCCAGGGAGCCAAATAAGCAACCAGCACTCCACCAGTCGGGTTTCCTGAGTCTCACGGGCTCCATCCTCTCGTCAGCATGTCTCCGCCACACACTGAAGGCCAGATGGGCTGGCAGATATGTCAAAGCCACCTTAAAAACAAGTTCTGGCTCCAGGACAAAAACCCTCAAATAAATCAAAGCCAGTTCCCTGCCCCCACCTCAGCCCAGAAAAGGAAAAAACAGACATCTTCTACCTTCTCCTGGCAGAATTTGGACTGGGTTTCAAAATCACAGGTTTGGATCTGACTCATTAGCAGGCAAATGAGTCGACATGAGGCCTAATAAAGCTAATGCAAATCTTGATGAGCAGATAGAATTTCTACAGGCCAGACAATTACAAATCTTTGCGAAGTCTACAGAAAACCAAGCTATAGGTGAAGATGTTCCCTGTGTTAAGTCTCTACTGTTTCCTTGAGCCCCTGGATGGACGGACATGGTCATTCTAGATGTATAATAAAACTGCCACCACAGTATCATCTTTTCTTTTCTTTTTTTTTAAATAATTTTTTTTAATTTTTTTTTAATTCATTTTAGAGAGGAGAGAGAGGGGGAGAGAGAGAGAGAGAGACAGAGAGAGAGGAGAGAGAGACAGGGGGGAGGAGCTGGAAGCATCAACTCCCATATGTGCCTTGACCAGGCAAGCCCAGGGTTTCGAACTGGCGACCTCAGCATTTCCAGGTCGACGCTTTATCCACTGCGCCACCACAGGTCAGGCCTCATCTTTTCTTTTTAAACAAGAAATATACATCAAAGAGTAACAGAAGATATGAATGGGGACTTATTTTCTTCCTTTTGTCTATTTTCAATATTTCCTGCAACTTTTTATTTTTTTCAATGAAGCCAGACCTAAGCTCATGCAGGGATTCCATGGTCAAACACTCTCTCATCAAAGTCCTAACGACCTCATGAGAGCGCGGAGGCTGGTCCGGGACCTTACGGTTCCATGGGTGAGGACGCCCAGGCTCTGGGAACACAGTGCCTCCCGGTACACACTCGAAGGAGCAGTTTTGAAGGTATCTCTCAGAGACCACCCTGCTCTACATGCTGGGAGGGCGGGTAGAAGGGGTTGTAAATACAGAAAGGAAGGGGGTGGAGTAAGGCCAGAGGAAGAAAACAGGAAGCCCCGCTTGGCAGCCACTGGCCGTGGGTCCCACCCTGTCACCATCCGGAAGGTCAGAGGATGCTGGTGCGCAGACAGACTCGGCCACCTGGCCCAGGCCCAGACAGGCCCATCCACGGAGATGAAATGTGACATCCGCACTGGGCCTTGGCCTTTGAGCATCCTTCCAGTTCCTCAGCTAGAGGCCAACAAGGCCCCTGGGGGTTGAGGGGCAAGGGTCACTCTGAGCCTCCTCTGCCCTTCTTCCTGCCCCACCTGCAAAAAGGCAGGAGCTTAAGGGGAGGGTTTGCAGGCACGAAGCTGGGCAGGAGTCCCTCAACATTCATCTTGAGCTCTGCCAGTTGACAGTGAGTCAGTCACAGGGTCCCCAGGGTCTGGGTATTATCTGATTAGACCTCATGACTCAGTGGCTCGTCCATGGGATTCAGTAATTGTCATGAAAATTGTGCTCACTAACCAAGACAAGGAGAGGGAGGAGAGGGAGGAGAGGGGGATGAGGAGGGTGAGGGGGGTAAGGGGGGTGAGCGGAGTGAGGGAGGGAAGAGGGGAGAGGGAGGGGGAGAGGGAGGGGGAGAGGGAGGGGGGAGAGGGAAGGGAGAGGGAGGGGGAGAGGGAGGGGGAGAGGGAGGGGGGAGGGAGGGGGAGAGGGAGGGGAAGAAGGAGAGGGGAGAGGGAGGGGGGAGAGAGGGAGGGGGGAGAAGGAGGGGGGAGAGGGAGGGGGGAGAGAGGGAAGGGAGAGGGAGGGGGGAGAAGGAGGCGAGAGGGGCTAGGAGCTGTAAGTCTTTGCCTGTTCACACGCCTGGCCATCAGAGGCCAAGAGGTGACAGGCACGCACCACATCCCAGTCGTGGCCATTCAAGGAAGACACATACTGAAACCAGAACCAACTTCCATGGGACCCCAGCGGTCGCCTGACCGCAGCTGCCCTCTGCTGCCCCTTTTCTGGTCTGGGTGCCTCGGTTGCCCATTTGGGCTCTCAGGACAAGGAACTAATGCTTCAAGAGAAGCAAATGGCTAATTCCTCCCACACCAGGGGGGAGAATGAGAGGGATGGGGTACTCCTCCAGCTGCCTGACAGGCCATCATTAGGAGAGGGCGCAGAAATAAGCCTGGCGTTCTGGATACCTCCTCTCCCTCCTGAGCTGGCCCAGCTGCCTGGGACGTGGACCTGGGCACCAACTCTGGCGGCAAAGCAGTGCCCACTCACAGGGCTATCCAAATGCCAGCTACCCACCCTCTATTAGTAGTCTCAAGAGCTGGAATGAAGGCAGGCTGTGGGGGTGGAGGTAATAAGAGGCTGACTTCAAATGCAGCTGTTTGCAAAGTCATGGCTGTTCCCCATCACAGGGGACTCACCCCTCTAACCTTCAGGGACGACACAGAGGTCAGAAGGTGCACCCAAACACCAGCTGGGGTGGGGGCACAGGCAGAGAGTCGACCTGCAGGGCGACCTTACCTGCCGCGCCACCTTCCGCGCCTCCCAGTAGGGCTTCGAGTCTTCCACCGCTTTGCCGATTTTCTTCACCAGTTCGTCCAGTTTCACTGTGGCTTCCACCAGAATGGAGCGGAACTTCTGACGTGCATCCTGCAGCCACGGGATACAGAGAAAATACATTCAGGCTTCAGAAGGAATCTGTGAAAATCTGCTGACCTAACCAGGAACACCAAGGCTGGCCGTCACACAACCCACCAGGGCCTCAACACCTTCACGAGGCAGTGTCCACCACAGCACCACCCGGAAGCTCGCCTTCTGTGTGGCTGGGCACATTCTCGCATCGGCCCTGTCCGGTGTGGCAGCCGCTAGCCACGCACAGCTGTCGAGCACTGGAGATTGGATAGCGAGACCGAGGAAATGAGTTCTATTTCATTTTTATTAAATATATTTAAATTTTAAAAGTAAATGTGGCTAGTGACTCCTCTATTGGACAGCACAGGTTACATTAAAAAGCTCCATCCAGATCCTCCAGGGAAGATGTCCAGTCGGGCTGCCCCAGCAGCTTTAGTCTATAAGGATAGCACCATTTCCCACCCTCCCATGAAGTCCCCAAACATATGGCATGGTCAACATGAAACACTGAGTGCAAACTTCCCACTGGACAGACCCTGTGCTGGGCATTGGGCTCGGTCCCTACCTGGTGGGTAAGTCTGGCATTTATAGCCTATTCCAGGAAAGTCTGTGCCAGGCTGGTGATGGTACAGGTGCCATGGAGCCCCCCAGAGGAGGTAAGACAGGGCTTTGTTGGGAGAGTCATAGCAAACTCCCACAGGGGGAGTAACTACACAGAAGCCTAAAGCATGGATGGGCACTTGCGGAGGGGAGAGAGGAAATCCTGAGTCCCGAGCAGGCAGCAGAACAGCCAGCCAGAAGAAGGAGGGAGAACACGATGTTTTCAAGAAAAGGAAGGAAGCTGAAAGTCTGGAATGTGGAGAACGGCAAGAGATAGGGTGGCCACGCCTCCTGGAGACAGCCACCATCCAGCCGGGGCCTTGGCAAGAGTTTAGAAGGGAGGACCAGGCAGGTGGGCCATGCCAGGCTTAACCACGTTCTACAAGTCAAGAAACCAGACCTGTGGACATCACAAGAAGGAAAAGAATTAGAAATTTAGTCTCATGTCTGGGACATAGTAGAGGGTCGGGTGTGTGTGTGTGTGTGTGTGTGTGTGTATTTGCATGTGCACCTTTGAGAAAGGGGAAATGGATACTCAGAGAAGAAGGAACAACACATGACCAGTCATGGGGCTGTCCCGAGACCAAACAGCCACTATGCTGGTAAAACACATGAGGTTCCATTGGCTGCAAAGTGCCTGCTTCACGAGTAACTGTCTGAACACTACTTGTAAACATCGAATGGTAGGGGTCTCTTGTGCCAGTTGGATGCCTCATGGAAGTGAAGGAAGCTTTTGATCACTTTCAGTCTCATTCCCCTCTGTCGCCGTCATGCGAGACACTTCTGACACAGGCCTTGGTCCCTCCGCCAGTCCTGTATCATCATCACGATCTTCTCTGCTCTCCTCTAGCTGGCCAGCCTGCAGCCACCGACTGCAGCTTCTGAGGACAGGGAACAAGAGGAGGCCTAGGCTCCTGAGGAAGCGCTGCAGATGCATTTGGGCAGCCCAGGGTCCAGCAAAGCCCCCGAGCTTCCGCTGGATTTGACGACCAGTATGCTGGAGGTAGCATGTTGCCTAACGCCTGGTATTTTTACCAGAGAAGCATCTAATTCTGGTCAAACCACTTTCTGTGCAGCCCTAAGCAAGTAAGTTCTTTACAAATCATTTTTATTCCTTATGAAATAGTTACTTTCCATGTCTTAAGGAGGGCTCGTTAGAAGAAATAAGGGAGAATGCAAACGTAAAACACCTAACAGTTCCTGGATACACAGCGAGTGTCCCATAAATGTACAAAATCTTTCCTCTGGCACGAAAAGAGACCCACGATCCTATTAAAAAACATGAAGGGGGTCTCCCTGAGGGAGGGGTAGCGGACAGGAAGACCTAGTGACCTGTCACACTGTACAGGCAGCTGCTTTGCACACGGGCTGACGTGCTTGGCCGAACCCTCAAAGCCACCGCCCTGGTGGGCGTCAGCACCAGTGCTGTCCCTGTCCCCACTGCAAGTGAGAGTGCTGGGCCTGAGCAGTCAGCATGTGACCACATCATCACTCAAACTGGGCCCCAATCCAGTTGCCTAACAGCCTATGGCCTATATGCTGGGTATCAAATGTCAGGAAAATATATATATATTTAAAATATGAATTCTCAAATTTCTCATACCAAAAAAAAAAAAAAAAATCACATAATCTGGCAACACAAGGCCCCGTTCCTCCCTGGCAACCACTGGCTAGAAGTGGAGTAGAAGATGCTAAGATGCTCCCTTAGATGGAGACTGACTGCCCTTGTGCCTGAATCACACGCGGCCTGCTTCCAGAGAACGGGATTTGCCAAGAGCTATTCTGGTCACTGATGAATATATATAATCCACCAGCTCTGCCTTCGGGAGACAGAGGGATGCACAGCACAGATGGACAATTTACTAAGTGGCAGACATCATTATAAATGCTCAAGTCCATCAATCTGTGCAATCTCTAACAACCTTATCAGGTAGATGCTATTGTTGTCAGACACATTTTACAGAGAGGGAAACTGAGGCACAGAGAGAACAGGTAAGTTGCCTGAAGTCACACAACTGGGAAATGGCAGAGCCATGACTTAAACTCAAGAACTAAATAAATAAGTATAATGTGGTGCCGTAAGCACTAAGACCTCAGTATACATACTGTGCAACACACAAACAACTGGGAAATCTACCCAGAGAAAGTGTCATGGGCCCTGGCCGGGTGGCTAAATGAATAGAGCGTTGTCCCAGCGCACCAAGGTTGCAGGTTCAATCCCCAGTCAGGGCACGTACAAGAAGCAACCCGAGTGCACAACTAAATGGAATGACTAGGTGGAACAAGGAGTTGATGCTTCTCTCTCTCACTCCTCCCCCCTCCCTTGCTCTCTTTCAAAACAAATTTAAAAATAAATAAATAAAGTGTCATCTAAGTCAGGCCTTGAAGAAAGGGGAATTGCACCAGATGGAGGAGGAGGGGCATTAGAGACTGAGGGACTAGCACAGGCAGAGAATGAGAGGCGGGAGGTCTGGTGGACGGTGGAAGGAGGAAGCCCACAGGCGCCACACGAAGGCAGCTGAACTGTATCCCATGCGCAACAGGGCAGCAGAGTGGATTCTTCTTAAGTAAGTCTCAACGTACGTTCCCTGCGCCCTTTGTCAGAAATGACTGACATAAAAATGGTAGTTTAGTAGCTGGCCCCATTGTCAACAGCACGTACGTAGCTGTAATCATGTAAACACTGGGCACTGACTGTTCAGTGATTCTGCTGGGAGTAAAGGGAACGGGGAAAGTGGGTGTGTGGTGGGGACAGAGGGAGGAAAGCCATCTCTTCCTCCACAGTGGGCTGTTGGAGCCGCACGCAAATGTCAGACTCCAGACACAAGCACAGACCTTGAGCCTTTCCGTCCAACGCACCCTTCACTTCACCAATGGTCCTCCAAGTGTGGTCCAGGGGACCCCGGGCTGGGGGTGGGCCCTGAGACTTTCCTGAGAGTCTACGTTCATCATTCAGTGAGCCTTAAAACTGAAAAACCAATACGTAGCCACACAAAGCCTACTGTTTAGTTATAGAAGAGCGAAATAATCAGCTAAAATGTGTTAATCTATTAAACGGCCTCTAAGAGAGAAAAAATGGAGATGGGGAAGGAGGATGGAATACCAGTGGGGTTTATTGTTTGCTTTTTTATTTTTATATTTTTTAGATTTTATTTTTTCATTTTAGAGAGAAGAGAGAGAGAGAGAGAGAGAGAGAGAGAAGATGGAGGAGGAGCAGGAAGCATCAACTCCCATCTGTGCCTTGACCGGGCAAGCCAGGGGTTTCAAACTGGTGAGCTCAGCATTCCAAGCCGACGCTCTATCCACTGTGCCACCACAGGTCAGGCTGTTTGCCTTTTTTAATTGTGGCAAAATACCTTTTAAGCAGAGCCGTGACCTGACTGGACCTGGGTTTTCTCAAAGGCTCCTTGGGTGACCGTGGGGGGCAGAACCAGGGATACCAGCCTGGTTAGGTAGGTGTGTTACCATCACAGGAGTTGAGATCAGCGTTTTGCCGTCAGGAGGCTGTGATGATACAAGACTGGCTGACGCCCAGCCACCACCCAAGCCTATTCATCCAAGACACGCTCAACGCTCAACACAAAGCCAGCCTCCTCCCCGCTTTGATGAGATAAAGCGGACTCAGTTCTTTCACCATATTCCACAGAGGACCAGAGCCACGTGAGTAACGATTCTCCACAAAACTGGGGTTGGGGAACCTGCACACGGAAACCTTTCCTGCCTGTCCAAACCAAGAGCCCTGAGTTTCTTGGACCCCACCCTGGACCCAGCAGTGGTCATGTGACCCACTGGCTGTCAGCTGTGGATACTCCCAGCCTCAGTGATTGTTGTGGGAAGGCAAGAATTAATGACCCATCAGTACCAAGGAGATGTCATTCTGGGACTTTCTTGAAACAATTAGAAAGAACTCCCCCCCACACCCCAAGAAAACTGAGTGGATTGGGATGAAAGCCCACAGCACAAGGCAACCATCTTGGCACCATGAGGGCAGAGCCTGGAGGGAGGAAAGGAGAGAGAGAGAATGGAAGTCCCAATAACACTGAGCTTCTCGGCCTAATAATGTTTTACAGTCTAATCCTATACTCCACCTTCCCCAGAGCCAAACTAGCACACATACCCCCAACTGTCACCATTGCTTCATGTTATGTTTAAGCCAGCTGGAATTGGATTTGTCACTTGTGATCGAATTAAGCCTTTTTGAAAAAATATATTGAAAAATAGCCTTAAGGTAGTCATATTTCCAGAGAGAAGGAGGGGAGGGTCAATCTACAGGCTGTACCACGGCAAAGCACTGCACTTAAACACGGTAACCTGATGGGGGCTTCTGCCCCTGACAATAAAGCCTTGTTTATAGGAAGCAGAACAAAGGAAACTTAATTCAACCTAACTCGCATACAACTTTGACTCCATCTTAATGCTATTTGTCCACACCTTAAAGACAGCTTGCCCCCATTGCACCTGTGTTTTTTTTGCCTTATTTCCTAGTTCAAGAAAATACTTGACTGTGGGCCTCCATCTCCTATAATTACAGGCAAATGTGTCTCCCAAAACCAGAGTGGGGGTTACCCCCAGGCATGCCCAGGGAGGAGAGCGCTGGCTGTTTTCCCCATGGTTAATGACCCAGGGAGGGAAGCATCAGAAGCACAGACTCATCTCAGCAGAACCAGCAGATCTCACCAGTCAAGAAAAACAAGTCACTTACTCTACAGGGCTGTTTACCGCTGGCTTTTTTAGCTCAGCACTTGAAGGAGTTCTAAAAGGCTTCCCTCTGCTTGGATGAGGCCTCAGATCTTCGACTCTGAAAACTGTGTCGCATCCATTATTAGATGACTCAGACTGAGGGCAATTTATTCAAGCAAAGAACTGCTGAGGGTGGCAGTCTCCCTGTGTGAATGTGTCAGTGTGTCAAAAATACAGCTCTGGATCCGATAAGCATGCCAGCCAACCCGAGCCAGCCAGCGCCAGTGAGCCTTGGAAACAGGGGGCCAGGGAGCACCACGCAGGGGACAGAGTCCCTGTTTTGGGGCCAATCCACTCATTGAAGCCTCAATTATCTCACCTGTAAGCTGAAAATGACAGCCTTTCCACTTCACAAAAGTGTCCTCAGAACCAAGCGGGATTAAGATGGGATGGATGCCAAGATTTTAAAGATAACTGTCCTACAAATTAAAGATGACACCATACTTCAAAAGATCCTTAGTGAGGCCATTTATAAATGCACGGCTTTCAGTGTGTGGAGAAAGATCTCACAGGCATTGTCTGAGCCTCATACCAGCCTGTAGGACCGGCTCGGCAAGAATGACCCTGCCCAGTCTACCGAGGGAGGGAGAACTGGGGCCCAGGCGGGGGGCCGCTGGGCCTGGAGCCGCACACAAATGTCAGACTCCAGACACAAGCAGAGACCTTGAGCCTTTCCGTCCAATGCACCTTTCATTTCACCAATGGTCCTCAGATTGTGGTCCAGGGGACTCCAGGCTGGGGGTGGTCCCTGAGACTTTCCTGGGAGTCTACGTTCATAATCAAGTGAGCCTTATTTGCCTTTTCCACCTTCATTCTCTCACAATGATTCAGTGGACTTTTCCAGAGACTATCTGACAATAGGACATCACGAGAGAGGAGACATTCTTGTCATATAAGTCTTTTTCATTTGAGGAAATAGTTGCTTTTTTTTTTTTTTTTTTTTTTTTTTTTTAAAGTGGAACCTAGGGTGCTGACCCCTAGATGACTCACTGTCTAGAGTTTACGTTTCTATTTTTAGAACCATGCGCTTTATTTTTATTTATTTATTTTTAGATTTTATTAATTTTAAAGAGAGGAGACAGAGAGAGAGAGAGAGAGAGAGAGAGAGAGAGAGAGAGAAGGGAGGGAGGAGCAGAAAGCATCAACTCCCATATGTGCCTTGACCAGGGAAACCCGGGTTTTGAACCAGCGTCCTCAGTGTTCCAAGTTGATGCTTTTACCCACTGAGCCACCGCAGGTCAGGCAATAGTTGCTTTTAATAAAACCTATTATTTCTGTTAACATGTTATAGGTTTATCTTCTTTTCTCTTACGTGAATCAATACAAGTTTTGAAAACTTCTCAATTTTTAATGTGGCAAGTATTATAGGTATTGCCTACAAAAGGAGCAGCTCTCTGAGGTACTCCGTGATTACAAGAGTGGAAAAGGGGGACCCGAGGCCAGAAAGCATCATCTCGGCTGCTGTGTGGCCCCGAGCCACACCCGGCCCCAGGGCCCGCCCTGCAAAGACCCTTCTCATGAGAGACACCGGTGTATTTGCAATAACAGTGAAGTAATTATTCCTTCTCCTATCCTTCTTTAACCCTCTGAGTAGTACGAATGTTCATGTACCTCCTCATGCCTCCTGACCATCCGGAGTACAAACAATTTATTTTAAAAATGTGTAAGGCAACATTAAAAAAAAAAGGCAAATGTGCATTCTTCTTGTTTCCATAAATTGGTTATCAAACAAACATGATTTTAAGTTAGTAAAACTGGAACTGCAACTAATTTCATTGTTTGAAAAGAAACTCACTCCCGGGGGTCAGCGAGCGTGAAAAAAACTCACTGCTCAAAGGGTTAAAGCTTCCGCGGGTGTTACCTTGTCTTCATATCATCTTATATGCACTTTTTGGCATTTTCTTCGCTTAAATTCCTTTTTATATTTTTTATTTATTCATTTTAGAGAGGAGAGGGAGAGACAGAGAGAGAGGAGAGACAGAGAGAGAGAGAGAAGGGGGGGAGGAGCTGGAAGCATCAACTCCCATATGTGCCTTGACCAGGCAAGCCCAGGGTTTTGAACTGGCGACCTCAGCATTTCCTTTTTTTTTTTTTTCTCTCATTTTTCTGAAGCTGGAAATGGGGAGAGACAGTCAGACAGACTCCCGCATGCGCCCGACCGGGATCCACCCGGCACGCCCACCATGGGGCGGGCGACGCTCTGCCCACCAGGGGGCGATGCTCTGCCCATCCTGGGCGTCGCCATGTTGCGACCAGAGCCACTCTAGCGCCTGAGGCAGAGGCCACAGAGCCATCCCCAGCGCCCGGGCCATCTTTGCTCCAATGGAGCCCTGGCTGCGGGAGGGGAAGAGAGAGACAGAGAGGAAAGCGCGGCGGAGGGGTGGAGAAGCAAATGGGCGCTTCTCCTGTGTGCCCTGGCTGGGAATCGAACCCGGGTCCTCCGCACGCTAGGCCGACGCTCTACCGCTGAGCCAACCGGCCAGGGCGACCTCAGCATTTCCAGGTCGACGCTTTATCCACTGCGCCACCACAGGTCAGGCCGCTTAAACTCCTTTTTAAGAAGAGGGTGGCTAGCACAGGCTCGGAGCCGTGCACACAGAACAGACTCTGCCAGTCTCTGATAAGCAAAACAATAAATCCACTGAGAACAAACAGCCTTGCTTCAATAGTCGCTAAACCATGCCATTACGAGTTGGGCACTTTCATTCATATACGCCTTCAGTAAAACTCTTGCTTTAAAAAAAATGCATTTCCCTTTCATGGTTTTCCACTTATAGGTATGAATTCTCCTTCACAAACTGAAGTAAAAAGTATGAACCAATTTAAAGGAAAAAAATAGAACAGCACATACTGAAAACAAGGCTAAGGCACAAATCACGACGGCAGCAGAACTAGTCAGGATCGCAGAGGACCGTTCTAGAATGGCAGGATAAAAGGCACCCCTGGAAACATTCTGACTTACTGACCAGTTATAAGATACCGGCAATGTTCTGAAGTTTACAACAAATCGTGTTTTCTTTCCACCCATCCAATCTATTCTCTAAAGCACCCATGGTAGCTACTAAAACACACAAAGAAACCACTTGAAACAGTGCCGGGTGAAAAGGGAGTTAGCAGTCTCTAGTGCGGTCTGACGGAACGCTCTGTGATCGTAGAAATGTTCTCTACCTGTCTTGCCCAGTCGAGTCCACCGACCACATGTGGTTATGTGCAAATTTGAAATGTGGCTAGTGCAAATAACAAACCTTTTAATTAAATTTTAATACATTTAATTAAATTCAAGTGGCCACACAGGGTTTGTGGGTGCCATATTGGACAGCACCGGTACAGCTCCTAGACCCGGGATTTCACGTGGCTTCTTTCCTTTGAGATCGCCCCACCCAGTGCTCCTCGGGCCCTCCGGCTGGCTGCCTTCTCCTCTTGCCTCTGCCCATTTTTTCCTCCTCATCCCAGCTCCCACAGAGTGGCTTTCCTAGGCCTGTGAGAAGAGCCAGGACGATGTGATTACATTCTCAGGAATTTTGCAGTCGAGGCAGAATTGGAAAGAATGTACCAGGGTAGAGCTAAAGCCAAGTTAGCCAAACCAGAGAGGTGCAGAGCCAGGAGGAAGCAGAGGCGGAGAAGCAGGGGGACTGAAGGCCGCCAGGGAGCGGGAGCCAGCCCACCACGGGCCGCCACACTCCCGATCGCTGCGCAGGCCCATTCCACCTCTGCCACTTTCATCCAACCGGAAGACCCTGGTTAAAACAGCTCCAAAGGGCTGGAA